>NC_141687.1:0-1468666 GCF_964263255.1 Lissotriton vulgaris | reverse complement strand
TTTCGGTGTGATCACCGGCGTGTGGACGCTATCAGTCACCGATTCCTCCGCGTCCGTTGGTACCCCCCCGTCACCAGGGTCCGCTTCCTCTTCAATGGTACCGTTTCGTGAGCCAGACAGCGCAGATAACACCTCCAATACTCCCTTCCGCTCCATCGATGTCTCCGCAGTCGAGGGTCCACCTGACCGGCCACGGCGACTCCGGATCCTTTTGGACCGCCGTCGCTGTCCAGGCTCCACTGCTAGCTGGGATGAGGAGCCAAAGCCATCTTTCCCGGCTCTATAGAGTTCGAGCCAGTTACAGACATCCTCCGGGGTATCAAAGAATTGAGTCTTGTCATCGACAATTATGCGGAGCCTTGCAGGAAATAGGAGCGAATATTGGATGCCCTCGCTCCGGAGCTCGCGCTTGACCGCCAGGAATGAGAACCGCCTGCGTTGGGTCTCATAGGTGTAGTCCGGGAAGATGTTCACCTGGCTATTCGCCACCTTGAATGGGCCATTATGTCTGGCGGCATTGAGGATGAGGTCTCTGTCCCGAAAGTGTAATAACCGTGCCACCACCGGTCGCGGGGCACGGCCCTGTTGTGGTGGCCTCGCTGGGACTCTATGCGCTCGCTCCAGGGTGTAGAAGGAGGATAGACCCTCTGGGGCCACCGTGTCTCGGAGCCAGGCTTCCAAGTAGGCCACCATGTCGCCATCCTCAATCTTCTCCGGCAGGCCCACCACTCGAATGTTGTTTCGCCTGTTATGGCCTTCCGCATCTTCCACTCGCTGCTCCAGGGCAGTAATCCGGGATAGGGCACCCTTCATTGTCGCGGCCAGGGTTCGCTGTGCCGGCTCCAAGGTTTTTATCGAGCCCTCCACTTCCTTGTCCCTATCCGAAAGCTTGCCGTGATCCGCTCTAAGGAGGCCCAGACTCGTCGCCACCTGGGCAATGTCCTGCTGGAGGGCCGAGCGTGTGGTCGCAATCGCCTCCAAGACACGGTCAAATTGTTGCTGCAATGGTGCGCCACCAGAACTCTCCGGGTCTCCACGTTCCTCTTTGTCCGGGGCCTCCGAGTCTGAGGCGGCTGGGGTAGTCCCCTTGGCTCCCCTTAGTTTCCCCATGTCGCAGGAATCACACAGTGTGGAGCCAGGCAGAGGCGCCACCGAGTGCGGGCGTCGGCTATGTCTCTCTCGGTTGTTGGTCTTCGGGCCGAGGGCCCGCGATCTCCGTCTCCAGGGCCTATTGGACCTCCACAGCTTCGGCCCGCGCCACCACCACGTCGTCGGAGGGCACTGGGGAGGAGGCGGAGACAATCGGCGCCAGGTCGGGCAGGCCCGTTTGGTTGATGAGGATCTGGAGCGAGGGTCACCAACACCACCGGATACTCTGTGGCGCCAAGGGGCCGTGCCTCCCATGGGAGTGGGTCGATCGGGGAGATGCAGCCAAGTGCGGCTTAGGGGGTCGGCACCGCGGCTAGGGCCGCCAGGCATCCGTGGGTCGAGGTCCACTATAGTGAGGGCATCCGACCATCTAGGCGCGATCCCCGTTGCCAAAGTCCGATCAGAGCGATACCCAGACCATCATGTCACCGGGAGACGAAAAGGTGGAGGGTGCGCTGTAGCTAGCGATGCTCCTCCAGTCTAATGGTCCCGACCAAGGGGACAATGAGGTCCGGGCGCCATGTTGGGTCGCACTCCACGGATCCACAAACTTCGATTTTCCGTCGGATCAACTCATGTTCGAGTTGCGCCAGGTGCTTCGGCAGGTCCCAGTCGGTCCGATCAACAGTTTGCGGGGATCAGGGTGCACCACGGCCTCCGATTTACTGGATAATCCCGGGCTGAGTCCCGGAGCTTCTGTGCGGCGTATCTTGACGATATTGTTGTCTTTAGCTCCACCTGGGAGGATCACCTGGTCCACCTGAGGAAAGTGTTAGAGGCTCTGCAAGCAGCAGGTCTCACTATCAAGGCCACCAAGTGCCAGATAGGGCAGACACAGGTTGTATACTTGGGCCACCTTGTAGGTGGAGGTCAAGTTCAACCACTGGAGAGCAAAATACAGTCAATCAGGGACTGGGCTCCTCCAACCACCCAGACTCAGGTTCGAACTTTTTTGGGCCTGACTGGTTACTACCGAAAGTTTGTCAGAAATTATGGATCGATTGTGACTCCACTTAATGAACTGACAAGTAAGAAAATGCCAAAGAAGGTTCAGTGGACAGCTGGCTGTCAAAAAGCATTCGATGACCTAAAACAGGCCATGTGCACAGCACCTATCCTCAAGAGTCCAGACTACTCCAAACCATTCATTGTCCAAACAGATGCTTCTGAGTTGGGTGTGGGAGCGGTTCTATCTCAACTGAATTTTGATGGTAATGACCAGCCCATTGCTTTTATAAGCAGACGGCTGACCCCCAGAGAGAAAAATTGGTCAGCTATTGAGAGGGAGGCCTTTGCTGTGGTTTGGGCCTTGAAGAAACTGAGGCCATACTTGTTTGGCACTCATTTCAAGATTCAGACCGACCATAAGCCCCTCTTATGGCTAAATCAGATGAAGGGTGAAAACCCCAAACTGCTTAGGTGGTCCATTTCCCTACAGGGGATGGACTTCACAGTGGAGCATAGACCTGGCACTGATCATGGCAATGCAGATGGGCTCTCCAGGTATTTCCACTTAGAACAAGAAGACTCACCTGGTCAAGGTTAGTTTATTGTCCCAACGTTTGGGGGGGGGGGTCATGTAGGAGAGTAGGGTCTGCAATCCTATGATCACCCAGATTTTTTGCTTTTGTTTCACTGGTTTACGACTTTCTCTGGCTGTGGGCCTGCCAATCAGACCCACAGCCTAGCTGTTCTCTTGCTAAATTGACATGTGTACCTTAGGTGCATTACCCAATTGGAACTGGGCCACCTTGTCAGACCCTGTAACTCAGGGCATCGGTGTACCCAGGGCCTGCCAGGGGCTGAAGCATGTATTATGCCACCCCTGGATGGCCATCTAAATCTGACACAACTGGCTGCACGACAGCTGGGGCAAGGTGGCGTACTCGCCCTTTGCTTTAGATATAGTATACCTATATCTAACCCCAAAATGGACACCCGAATTCCTATCAGTCACTCATATGGCAGGCCTTGACAATCCTAAAGGCAGAGTGCGTGGAATCGTGTGAATTGGGCTCTGGCACGAGCCGAGCCCGGTTGCAGCTTGCGGAACCAAGACCCAATGGCTGTTCCATGATAACGCGTACCATATCGCTAACTTCGGTACCGCGTTATCAAGACATGTCGCGTAAGGTGTCATACGAATCGGGATACTGACCCCTCAACAATGCTGGCGACGGGGTTAGCATTCCGCCCTTCTAGAGGGACACGACATGTACGTAACTGTGAACCCCGGTTAAAGTTAACTGAAGCCTCAGCTCCACAAAATGGATGCTGCCACCACAGACACGAGTCTGACCTCCTGCTGCTGGGAGTCCTTCCAGCGAGGAGAGCTTGGACAAAGGGTTTCCTGTCCGGGGCGGTGCTCGCACCATCCCAGACAGGGTTTTGTGTATCCTGTGTAGGCAGGGCTTTACAGGAAGGTGACTGCGGAGTGGCACCCCGGTGCTCACTATGCATCTGCCGGCTAGAACCAGTTCCAGGGGCACCCCAGCCCCTGACCTGGGGAAAGTCCGGCATGGGAGAGGGGCGTAACCACCCCCCTCCCTGGTCCCACCCCTAGGGCAGGACCTAGTCGCGTACCCACCCCTTTTCTTTAGGATAAAGGCAGGAGCGGGGACCCTTCCAAATTAGATCATCTTTGAATCAAGAATACTTTCTACGAAAGGAACTCTCGGCTCTTCTCAAGATTTCTCCCTTGTGGCTAAGGAGTAGTCACCCTGCATCCGCAGGCACCATCTAAGAGCTCTGCAGTTTGCTGCACCTCCTTCCTCAGGAATCCGACTGCCCAGCTCGACGAGAACCGGCTTTCCTGGCACCTCTGACCTCTACCCACATCGTCAGCTCAGCTGAGATCCGTGGGTGCGACGAGACCTCCAGGGACCGGCCATCATCAGAACCTGCATGATTTCTAAACCAGCACGACCACCGAGGGACCCTCTGGTGAGTGCTTTGGGGTCCGAGAAGCCCCGACCCTGAGCAGCTCCAGCATCGAAGCTCAGCCTCCCAGCATCTCCACGATCTGCGTGGGGCCCTTCTGCTCTTTGCTGCTCATCACGTTGTCTGGTTACTAGCCGCTGGCTTGTGGCCTTCTCGACGACGCCCGACAACCATCGCTGCTGGTCTGGTTGCTCCAGACTGGCCTTTGCTCTCCTCTGAAGAGGAGCACCCCGGACCCTCCTGGTCCACTCAAGACGCCATTTTAGGTCCACCACGTGGCCCTGAATTTGCCAAGGCTTGTTGCCCCAATCCGGGGCCCAGCGACGCCGACAGCATCAACCTTCGTGGGACAGCTCGCACCTCCATCCTGGTCACCGACAACGCCTCCTGGTCCGAGAGACTGCAGAGCCTAGCGTCGCCCACTCACCTAGTCGAGGTGACGATCATCCGGTGCCCTCCTGGTACCCTCTGACTACTGGCTAGTAGTTACGAACTTGGTCCCCTCTGCTTTCAGGTGTCATCCATCTCTGATCCAGGCTTGTATCTCTATGAACTATCTCCACTGGTCGCCGGCCAGCAACTCCTTCCTTCCGGCTCCTGGTTCGTCAGCGAGGACTCCCGACGTCTGTAAAGACTTGTGCAGCCGCAGCCCCAGGGCTAGGTAACTTCGGCATTTCGGTGCCCGCATAGCCTCCTTATTGAAGGGTCCCGAGTCCCTATCGCTTCCGACTTACCTTATCGGGTTCGCCCGAGAACACTAGACTTTCCGTGCCCTCGGGCATTTGTGTAGATTGTGCACTTGAAGTATTTTCTTAAGAGTTTTGTTGTGTGCTTAGTACCCTGTCCTCATAAAGAGTACAGGGCTGTTGTGATTCTAATAAATACACTGTTTATTTTCATAACACTTGTGTGGTGTCCTTTCACTTGGTGTTCAAGGGGTATGTGATGGTATACCATCTGGCTTAACACGCCCTCTAGAGTTTAGCCCGAAGATTGCTCGTATCCACGCTACTAGGATAGCTGGTCTAAGGTTGACTTACAACCAATCACCATAAGGGTCGTTTGGACTGATGCATAGTGATCACTAGAATAGTGAGCACTGCATATCAGGCCAACTTATCACATTGGTGAGCAGCGGTTGGGATTTGAGCTTGCTGTTGTTTTACCACGCGGATCCTAAGAATATCTTGTGAAAGATCGCATAAGTACTCCAGGTACATATAACTTAGCTTAGAATACTCTGAGTTCTACTGAACCACCTGTTGTAGCTCCTCAAGGCTTAGCACACCTTGGCTGCAACTCTTAGCAAGGGATCAGTAGGTAAACATATAGTGTAGGTAGGTGCATCACTTACACCACACTAGAAGCAGCATGTCAGACAAAGGAGGAAACACTGAGTCTCCCCTTGTGTCAGTCGACCTTCCACAGGTCACTTCCAGATATGCTGCACTTAGCTTCCAAGAGATGCGACAAATCTGTACATCTCGGAAGCTAAAACAGGGTGCAAACCCTACCATTCCGTTTCTGATTGGTCTCTTGGAGACTTATGATGCTAGGAGGGCTGGTAACACAGACCCTTCTCATCCAGAAGGGAATATGCCCCCCTCGAGGGAACCTTAGGTGACCCCGACCTTATCCATCTCTCTGCAGAAGGTGAAGAGGAGGATGAGGATCTGTAGCCATCTGAGGACGAGGCAGACAAAGGTCCAGTAGTGGTTAGCCAGCTAACTAGGGACAACTTAAGCCGGCACGAGAATGGTACTAGGAGATCCCTGGGGCTCCTCTTAGGCCAGCTTAACATTGGGAATGGACGAGTTAGGTCTCTGTCGAGAGGCTCTAACAGATCCGTTCGAACCAATGGCTCTCGAGGCTCTTCTCAAAGAGGGATGACATCCCCTCAGAGGAGAGTGTACGAAGCTAAAGTGCGGGAAGTCAGTCTGAGGATCGAAAGGGAAGAACTTGCCCTGGCCAAAGAGAGACTCGCCTTTGTGAGAGAGCAAGAATTGAGTGGGACAAATCCCACTGGTGGCAGCATTCCCCCACGGGAAAACAGGAGTTTAGACACTAGACACCTGAGTAAGATAGTGCCACCCTTTAAACAAGGGGATGACATCCACAAATGGATTACTGCTTTGGAGAGGGCCTGCACTGTACAGTGTGTCCCCCAGAGTCAGTGGGCAGCTATCTTGTGGCTCTCCTTTGAAGGTAAAGGTAGAGATAAGCTCCTCACTACTAGAGCTGAGGACGCTAACGATTACCAGGTCCTGAAGAACACACTGATTGATGGGTTCGGCCTAACCACTGAGCAGTACAGATTGCTGTTCAGGGATACCCAGAAAACTCAGTCTCAGGACTGGTCTGATTTCGTCGATTGTGCCACTAAGGCTTTGGAGGGCTGGTTGCTGGGCAGTAAGGTTACTGATTACACAGGATTGTATAATTTGATCTTGCGAGAACAGATTTTAAACAATTGTCAGAACCAGTTGTTGCATCAGCACCTTGTCGACTCGGATCTGACCTCTCCCCAAGAATTGGGAAAGAAGGCAGACAGATGGGTCAGAACAAGGGTTAAGCAAAACCAGGGCCAGAACCAGGGTGGTCAGAAGAGAGCAGACCAGAAGGGTAAAGATTCGAAAGGGGAACAAAATGACCAGAAGTCTTCGACAGGTCCCCAACAACCCAAAGAGGGGGGGGGGGGTCAGGCTTCCCAGAAAAAGAAGAATCATGAAGGCCAATCGAAAAGGTGGTGCCAATACTGTAAAAGTATAACTCACTGGTTTAGTGAGTGCACCAAGAAAGGAGGGCAGACTCCTGCTACTGCAGCCCCTAAGGCACCTGTGCCCCCTAGTACAGCCAGCAGTAGTAGTGCACCTCCCAAGGGACTAGTTGGGTTAACCTTGGGTTCTGAGGGGTGTGACAACCTAGTTGGCACACTCAATCAGGCTGTCCTTGTCTGTACAGGGGATGTGGATATGTCCCCTGATGTCAGTCCCAATACCTTGGGCAAATACCAACAAACGCCTTTAATAAATGGAAGAATGGCTCAGGCCTATAGGGACACTTGTGCCAGTGTCACCATGGTGACGCCTAACTTTGTGGACCCTGGACAGATCATGCCAGGTACAGATTTCCTGGTGACCAATGCCAGCAACGTCACTACCAGTCATAGTATGGCGATTGTTGGTTTCTCCTGGGGAGGGGTAAATGGCCAGAAAAAGGTTGTTGTTAGTTCAGACCTCCCAGTGGATTGTTTGTTGGGCAATGATTTGGAGTCATCACAATGGTCAGAAGTGGAGCACCGGACTCACATGGAGATGTCAGGCTTGCCAGCACATGTGCTTGCTGTGACTAGGTCACAGGTCAGAAGATGCCCCACTGAACCGGTGCTGGATCCTGGAACAATGGACCAGACACCTCCCAAGAAGAAGAGCAGTCGGGTTAAGGCATCGCCTTCCCCCTTGCCCCAGGTCGAGGATCAAGTCTCAGAGGAGGCTGACCTCCAGGAATTCCGGGAAACTGAACCTAAAGAACTCGAACTTGATCAAGTTGAGTTTCTGGGCTCAGGGGGACCCTCACGAGAAGACCTGGGGAAGGACCAGTTAGACTGCCCTTTCCTTGAATCCCTCAGACAGCAGGCTGCTGCTGAGGCTGCTGGGAACGCCACAGGTACCCACAAGGTATACTGGGAGGATGGACTCCTGTACACTGAGGCAAGAGACCCCAAGCCTGGCATGACAAGGAGGCTGGTTATCCCCTTGTCTCAGCGTGGTTTCCTTCTTACCTTGACCCACGAGATTCCCTTAGCAGGACCCTTAGGCCAGACGAAGACGTGGGACAGGCTTGTCCCACACTTTCACTGGCCTCACATGAACGAGGATACCAGGGAGTTTTGTCGCTCCTGTGTCACTTGCCAAGCCAGTGGTAAGTCAGGTGGCACAACAAAGGCCCCCCTTATACCAATGCCTGTGGTGGGGGTGCCCTTTGAACGAGTGGGGATTGACATTGTCGGTCCAATGGAACCCCCAACAGCATCAGGGCACAAGTTTATACTGGTGGTAGTGGATCATGCCACCAGGTATCCTGAAGCTATTCCCCTTAGGACCACTACAGCACCTGTTGTGGCAAGAGCCCTAGTTGGAGTGTTCTCCAGAGTGGGCTTCCCTAAGGAGGTTGTCTCTGACAGAGGTGCAAACTTCATGTCGAGCTACTTGACTGCTATGTGGAAGGAATGTGGTGTCAACTACAAGTTCACCACACCCTATCATCCACAATGCAATGGGCTTGTTGAGCGGTTCAACAGGACCCTAAAAGGGATGATTCATGGACTACCTGAAAAGCTCCGGCGTAGATGGGACGTCCTGATTCCCTGCCTTTTATTCGCTTATAGAGAAGTCCCACAGAAGGGGGTTGGCTACAGCTCTTTTGAACTTTTGTACGGGCATCCTGTAAGAGGACCCCTGTGTTTGGTGAAGGAAGGATGGGAGAGACCTCTCAAAAAGCCTGCAACCAACATAGTGGACTATGTGCTCGGTCTCCGCTCTCGGATGGCTGAGTACATGGAAAAGGCATCTGAAAACCTTAAGGCCAGCCACGAACTCCAAAAAGCTTGCCATGACCAAAACGCTGTCCTGACTGTTTATCAGCCTGGACAGAAGGTGTGGGTGTTGGAGCCAGTGGCCCCAGCAGCACTCAAAGACAAATGGTCTGGGCCCCACACGATTCTTGAGCAAAAGGGAGAGGTCACCTACCTGGTGGACCTTGGAACTCCCCGGAGCCCCCACAGGGTGCTCCATGTTAATCGGCTCAAAGCATATGTCGACAGGACGGACATGAGCTTGCTCATGGCCATAGATGAGGGACAGGAGGAAGAGAGTGACCCTCTCCCAGACCTGCTCACTCAGAATCCTGACGATGGATCAGTAGACGGTGTTGTCTTTTGTGGCAGCCTCTCTGAACATCAACAGAAGGATTGTTAACAGGTTCTTCAATCCTTCCGGCATATGTTCTCTCTAACACCCAGTCAGACCAATTGGTGTACCCATCAGGTTGACACTGGTGACAGCTTGCCCATCAAGAGTAAAATCTACAGGCAACCCGATCACGTTAGAGACTGCATCAAAACTGAAGTGCAGAAAATGTTGGAGTTGGGAGTCATTGAACCCTCGGATAGCCCTTGGGCTAGTCCCGTAGTTCTAGTGCCGAAGCCTCACACCCCGGGTGGTAAGAAAGAGATGAGGTTCTGCGTAGACTACAGGGGTCTCAATGCAGTCACTAAGACTGATGCCCACCCAATACCAAGGGCAGATGAGCTTATAGATAGATTGGCTTCTGCCAACTACTTAAGTACGTTTGACCTGACAGCTGGGTATTGGCAAATCAGGTTAGCTGAGGACGCCAAGCCTAAGACAGCATTTTCTACCCCTGGTGGGCATTATCAATTTGTGGTAATGCCCTTTGGTTTGAAAAATGCACCTGCCACCTTCCAAAGGTTGGTGAATCACGTTCTCACTGGGCTGGATGACTTCTGTGCGGCGTATCTTGACGATATTGCTGTCTTTAGCTCCACCTGGGAGGATCACCTGGTCCACCTGAGGAAAGTGTTAGAGGCTCTGCAAGCAGCAGGTCTCACTATCAAGGCCACCAAGTGCCAGATAGGGCAGACACAGGTTGTATACTTGGGCCACCTTGTAGGTGGAGGTCAAGTTCAACCACCGGAGAGCAAAATGCAGTCAATCAGGGACTGGGCTCCTCCAACCATCCAGACTCAGGTTCGAGCTTTTTTGGGCCTGACTGGTTACTACCGAAAGTTTGTCAGAAATTATGGATCGATTGTGACTCCACTTAATGAACTGTCAAGTAAGAAAATGCCAAAGAAGGTTCAGTGGACAGCTGGCTGTCAAAAAGCATTCGATGACCTAAAACAGGCCATGTGCACAGCACCTATCCTCAAGAGTCCAGACTACTCCAAACCATTCATTGTCCAAGCAGATGCTTCTGAGTTGTGTGTGGGAGCTGTTCTATCTCAACTGAATTTTGATGTTAATGACCAGCCCATTGCTTTTATGAGCAGACGGCTGACCCCCAGAGAGAAAAATTGGTCAGCTATTGAGAGGGAGGCCTTTGCTGTGGTTTGGGCCCTGAAGAAACTGAGGCCATACTTGTTTGGCACTCATTTCAAGATTCAGACCGACCATAAGCCCCTCTTATGGCTAAATCAGATGAAGGGTGAAAACCCCAAACTGCTTAGGTGGTCCATTTCCCTACAGGGGATGGACTTCACAGTGGAGCATAGACCTGGCACTGATCATGGCAATGCAGATGGGCTCTCCAGGTATTTCCACTTAGAACAAGAAGACTCACCTGGTCAAGGTTAGTTTATTGTCCCAACATTTGGGGGGGGGTCATGTAGGAGAGTAGGGTCTGCAATCCTATGATCACCCAGATTTTTTGCTTTTGTTTCACTGGTTTACGACTTTCTCTGGCTGTGGGCCTGCCAATCAGACCCACAGCCTAGCTGTTCTCTCGCTAAATTGACATGTGTACCTTAGGTGCGTTACCCAATTGGAACTGGTCCACCTTGTCAGACCCTGTAACTCAGGGCATCGGTGTACCCAGGGCCTGCCAGGGGCTGAAGCATGTATTATGCCACCCCTGGATGGCCATCTAAATCTGACACAACTGGCTGCACGACAGCTGGGGCAAGGTGGCGTACTCGCCCTTTGCTTTAGATATAGTATACCTATATCTAACCCCAAAATGGACACCCGAATTCCTATCAGTCACTCCTATGGCAGGCCTTGACAATCCTAAAGGCAGAGTGCGTGGAATCGTGTGAATTGGGCTCTGGCACGAGCCGAGCCCGGTTGCAGCTTGCGGAACCAAGACCAATGGCTGTTCCATGATAACGCGTACCATATCGCTAACTTCGGTACCGCGTTATCAAGACATGTCGAGTAAGGTGTCATACGAATCGGGATACAGACCCCTCACCAATGCTGGCGACGGGGTTAGCATTCCGGCCTTCTAGAGGGACACGACATGTACGTAACTGTGAACCCCGGTTAAAGTTAACTGAAGCCTCAGCTCCTCAAAATTAATGCTGCCACCACAGACACGAGTCTGACCTCCTGCTGCTGGGAGTCCTTCAAGCGAGGAGAGCTTGGACAAAGGGTTTCCTGTCCGGGGCGGTGCTCGCACCATCCCAGACAGGGTTTTGTGTATCCTGGGTAGGCAGGGCTTTACAGGAAGGTGACTGCGGAGTGGCACCCCGGTGCTCACTACACATCTGCCGGCTAGAACCAGTTCCAGGGGCACCCCAGCCCCTGACCTGGGGAAAGTCCGGCATGGGAGAGGGGTGTAACCACCCCCCTCCCTGGTCCCACCCCTACGGCAGGACCTAGTCGTGTACCCACCCCTTTTCTTTAGGATAAAGGCAGGAGCGGGGACCCTTCCAAATTAGATCATCTTTGAATCAAGAATACTTTCTACGAAAGGAACTCTCGGCTCTTCTCAAGATTTCTCCCTTGTGGCTAAGGAGTAGTCACCCTGCATCCGCAGGCACCATCAAAGAATATCTGCAGTTTGCTGCACGTCCTTCCTCAGGAATCCGACTGCCCAGCTCGACGAGAACCGGCTTCCCTGGCACCTCTGACCTCTACCCACATCGTCAGCTCAGCTAAGGTCCGTGGGTGCGACGAGACCTCCAGGGACCGGCCATCATCAGAACCTGCACGATTTCTAAACCAGCACGACCACCGAGGGACCCTCTGGTGAGTGCTTTGGGGTCCGAGAAGCCCCGACCCTGAGCAACTCCAGCATCGAAGCTCAGCCTCCCAGCATCTCCACGATCTGCGTGGGGCCCTTCTGCTCTTTGCTGCTCATCACGTTGTCTGGTTACTAGCCGCTGGCTTGTGGCCTTCTCGACGACGCCCGACAACCATCGCTGCTGGTCTGGTTGCTCCAGACTGGCCTTTGCTCTCCTCTGAAGAGGAGCACCCCTGACCCTCCTGGTCCACTCAAGACGCCATTTTAGGTCCACCACGTGGCCCTGAATTTGCCAAGGCTTGTTGCCCCAATCCTGGGCCCAGCGACGCCGACAGCATCAACCTTCGTGGGACAGCTCGCACCTCCATCCTGGTCGCCGACAACGCCTCCTGGTCCGTGAGACTGCAGAGCCTAGCGTCGCCCACTCACCTAGTCGAGGTGACGATCATCCGGTGCCCTCCTGGTACCCTCCGACTACTGGCTAGTAGTTACGAACTTGGTCCCCTCTGCTTTCAGGTGTCATCCATCTCTGATCCAGGCTTGGATCTCTACGAACTATCTCCACTGGTCGCCGGCCAGCAACTCCTTCCTTCCGGCTCCTGGTTCGTCAGCGAGGACTCCCGACGTCTGTAAAGACTTGTGCAGCCGCAGCCCCTGGGCTAGGTAACTTCGGCATTTCGGTGCCCGCATAGCCTCCTTATTGAAGGGTCCCGAGTCCCTATCGCTTCCGACTTACCTTATCGGGTTCGCCCGAGAACACTAGACTTTCCGTGCCCTCGGGCATTTGTGTAGATTGTGCACTTGAAGTATTTTCTTAAGAGTTTTGTTGTGTGCTTAGTACCCTGTCCTCATAAAGAGTACAGGGCTGTTGTGATTCTAATAAATACACTGTTTATTTTCATAACACTTGTGTGGTGTCCTTTCACTTGGTGTTCAAGGGGTATGTGATGGTATAACAGCTGGCTTAACACGCCCTCTAGAGTTTAGCCCGAAGACTGCTCGTATCCACGCTACTAGGACTTACAACCAATCACCATAAGGGTCGTTTGGACTGATGCATAGTGATCACTAGAATAGTGAGCACTGCATATCAGGCCAACTTCTCACAGGGGGTTCGAATTGTATTTGATTGTTTGTCTCGCTCATACGCGGCGTTTATACGGGGATCGCATGCGCTTCGTTCATCGGGGGTTTGAATCGTATTTGCTTTTGTGGCTCGCTCATATGCAATGTTTATACGGGCTTCTTCTGCACTTCGTTCAGGGAGTTCGATTCATATTTGATTGTGTGGCTCGCTCATACGCGATGTTTTCCGTACAAATCGCAGTTAATACACGACAACGTTTTCCCGTACGAATACCGTTGTCGGTCCCGGTTCTGGATCGTACTTGTCGGTCGTACGGCATGTTTACGAATTGTACGGTTTATTTCCCGAGTCCGTGTCGTACGGATTTTTGCATGATTTTCGTATGGTTCGCAAGGATTTGGACGTATTTTTAAGAAACAGATTATACTACGCGATTCGGACATATTTGTATGATTCGTACGGTGAAGGCTACGAATACGAATCGTCAGACGGTTTTCTTTCCCGAATCGGACTCAGCCCCTAAATGTAAAAATAAATTAAACATACATATACATAAAATATAATATATATTTACTTAATAATATTGATAAATAATTATTTTAATAAATGATACATTATTAGAAACATATTAAACAATATAAATACATATATATATATATACATACACTAATAACATAAAAATAATAATAAAATATATATGGTAAATTAAATTATTAAAATATTTTAAATCTTTTTAAAATACATTTTACACTACATTAACTGAAACAGTAGAGAAAATATTGGATAGCGGAGGGGATAAAATGACTATTCCCACTCTATAGAGTGCAACAGTAGGGAAAGTGTTGTATAGCATAGGGAATAAACTTACTATTCCCACTCCAACTAATGCAACAGTAGGGAAAGTTTTGCATAGTGAAGGGGTAAAAATGACTCTTCCCACTCCAGAGAGTGCAACAGTAGGAAAAGTGTTGGATAGCCGACGGGAATAATTTACTATTACCACTCCAGTGAGTGCAACAATAGGGAAAATATTGGATAGAGGAGGTCTAAAAATTACTATTCCAACTCCAGAGAGTGCAACAGTAGGGAAAGTGTTGGATAGCGTATGGATACAAATTACTATTCGCACTCCAGTGAGTGTAACAATAGGAAAAGTGTTGGGTAGCGCAGGGCTAAAAATTACTATTCCCACTCCAATGAATGCATCAGTAGGGAAAGTGTTGGATAGCGAAGGGTAAAAAATTACTGTTCCCAATCCAGAGAGTGCAACAGTAGGGAAAGTGTTGGATAGCGGCGGGGTAAAATTTACTATTCCCACTCCAGAGAGTGCAACATTAGGGAAAGTGTTGGATAGCGGTGGGGTAAAAATTACTATTCCCACTCCAGTGAGTGCAACAGTAGGGAAAGTGTTGGATAGCGGCGGGGTAAAATTTACTATTCCCACTCCAGAGAGTGCAACATTAGGGAAAGTATTGGATAGCAGAGTTGTAAAAATTACTATTCCCAATCCAGAGAGTGCAATGGTAGGGAAAGTGTTGGATAGCAGAGAGTTCAAATTAATATTTCAAATTTTTTTAAATTAAAATAAAAAAGATACAAAATAGAAACTACAATACATAAATTGTTAATAACACAAAAATAGAAACCATGTAAAAATGTTCAAAAAATCCAAAAGATAAAAAATAATTTAATATTAAAAAATATTTAAAATGAACTACAAACATTAATTTATAAAAGTTGAAAAACAACATTTGTCAATCAAATAACTAAGGGGTCCATTATGATGGTGGGCGGAGGCAACACCTGGCGGTGGTGGAAAAGGCATTTTACCGCACGCCAGCAGCGGTCCTCACGGCCGCCATATTAGTATGGCGAAACACAGCCCATTTCCCATCCCCCGCGGTGCGAGGCACACTGCCATCAAAGAGCGCCCGCCACCGCGGTGATGTTAGCCAATGGAGACTCACTGCTGTGCTAATGTCGTACCATCCGCCGTACAAATCAGGATGCCCCAAACATCCAGTCGCACCGCAGAGGAGAAACCGACCAACCAGAGACAGCGGAAGCACCACAGCGGAGCGCGAAATCAGAGTCCCGGTGCCCTGCACTTGGTCCCAACTGCAATGGACCCAGCTCTACACGTCTTCCCAATGCTGTACCTCATACATTACCAGCAACTCATGCACGGTTACGGAGGCCGCCGCAGGTACACAAACACACAACCCTGCAAACAACCACAACACACAACTCCTGGGCTGATATGGTGTCCCTGGCCACACCCGACACTCTGGTGGGGACGGGAACTAATTCACAAGTGCAACCACACATGTCCTACCTGACACAAAAGCACCCTCCGCATCCAGGTCACCCATCTACTGTGATCTTGAATTAATGTCCAGGTCACGTCACTGCAGAGGTGAAGCCGCATGAAAACATGCGCACAATACAGAAGGCAGGGCCAGCGCCAGGCATGGGCAGTGCACAAAGACCACAGGGCCATACCTCCACCCTCCACACACTAACCCCCACCTGAAGGAACCTGCCATATGCCCCTCCTGTGCTCCCCCATGCACAATTACTAGCCAGGTGAGCCCATAACCTGCACCACACACCAAACAACTAGGGAGACAGGCAGAGCAGGTGTGGCTGCAGAGGAACACACAGCACCGAAGCACAAGGCCAGGGCAGCGCACCCATCACAACAACACCACACTCATAGCAAGGAAACAGAGTCCAAGCACAAAATGACCATTCACACAGATAATGAACAATCACTCAACTGGACGCACAGCCTTCCAAGTCTCACAGACACACCTCACACTGAAACACAGACACATATACAGACCTCATGCCTGCAGCAATGGAGGACAACAAATAGGAAAGCCAAAGTGAGGTGCAAACTAATGGAAGGCCAAGTAGCCAACCAAAAAGCATGTGTACATCACATGCAAGACAAGGAACATATAACAACACCCTCAGCCCATCAAATCACACATGGCAGGCACAGTGAGTGAACTCAAACCACAGTCACCTCAGTGCAACAACTCAGGGAGACAGCAAGGCCACCCATGTAGAGGCACAGGGGTATAAGGAAAGGGATGAAGTCAAACTGTGAACAGCCAAACATCTGAATCCAAACACTTGAAAGGAGTATGTCAGCAGCACAACACACAAGGCCCATTGCAACACTTCATGACTGTCAGACACAAGTATGAACCCTAACACATACCCCCCTCCTCACACCTGCAGCACTCAACACCAGTGTCAAACACACACAAGGGTGCTAAAAATGCCCAGTCAATACACTGACACACACTTACACTCCCTGGGGGATCCACAGACACCACACACTCACACAGGGAAGCCTGAACCAATGTGTGCACAAAAACAACAGCCAAACACATAACTCAATAAATACACACCCACAGAACCACAAGACCAGATATGACCTGTGCAGCAAAACTGTAGAAAAGCTATGGAAGCACAGACACAACAAGAGTACAAACCATCATCAGTCAGGAACAATGCACACACAACATACCACAACACTGACAAGAAGTGCATCAACACAAAACAATCATGGACACAAACTGGGAGAAAACGGCCTACAATGACACACAGATATACATACCACACAAACCATCAAGTCAACATGGTGTTACAGTGTACCACATGCCTGCACATGCACAATAATGACAAGAAACAGCTCAAAAATGAAAGGAGGAAACTCCAAGGATGCACCAAACACAACCACAGTAACTAGAATGGACCTAAGTACATGTGACAGACACACAAGTAAGGCACAAAACACTGGCAAAACACATCTGAATGAAGCACACCAACAAAACACACACAATGGAATGCAAATACAACACCATACATAGAGCACCTGTCACCTGTAAGAGACAACACAGCCCAAACACTGCACAGAGCCACATCAGACACACAACAGATGCACATGCCAAGAAATCACATTGCAAACACAGCAGAACATCAGGGGATGCACACCAGGCAGGGAAAAGGCTACAAACACTCACAGCACTACAGGCACAACAAGCAGTGTGTGCACAACACACATACCTGTTCCACTCAGATATGAGTGACACACCATGAACACCCACAACAACAATCAAAAAGGCACACAGACAACACCACACACATGAAGTCAAGCAGTCCTACAGCAAACACACACACAGAAAACCTAACACCCACATATGCACAAGTCTGGGACCCCAAAGTGGAGAAAACAGGATCAGAGAAAATAAGACATAAGCAACGTTGAAGTGGCATAGAGTGAATGTGTCACAGTAAACCAGACCCACACAGAGAATGTTTTATTTAGCAGGGACACTGACAAGGCATACAAATGGAGTAACTTCTTTTTATTCACACATGACACAGATAGGCAGCAAAATTAGACAAAAGCAAGGCCAGTGCCAGGGCAAAGTGCAGAGCATGTTCATGAAATACTGCACAGGCAAGTGGCAAACAGCAGGGAATGACAAGGCCAGTGGCCAGGGCAAAGTGCAGATTATGTACATGAGATCCTGCACATGCAAGTGTTAAACAGCAAGGAACAACAAGGCCAGTGTCCAGGGCAAAGTGCAGATGAGGTACATGAGATCCTGCACAGGCAAGTGTTAAACAGCAAGGAATGACAAGGCCAGTCCAATGCTCAAAGTTGTTGCATGAGAACCTGCACGAGAATGTGTGACTGTACCCTGCCATGGTCAGCAACATAGTCAGGGTGGAAAAAATGGGCTGTACAGGCACCACTGTGGGTGAGATAGGTGTTTGAGGGGGATTTCCACTCAGACTTGGCTGTTGGGCTGACTGGGAGGTGGCTGTGTGTCGGGGACAGTCGGAGGACAGGACCGGGTAGAGAGAGCCACAGCTGAGGCAGAGGCATCAGTGGGCTAGATACAGTACACGCAGCACACAGCAGCAGCATCCCAAGAGGTCGAGGGCACAGACACCAGGCAGTACTCCCTGGAGGCAGCAGAAGGTGAGGGGTCTCAGGCAGCAGTCCCTGGAGGTGTCTCAGGCAGCAGTCCCTGAAGGGGTCTGAGGTAGCAGTCCCTGGAGGCAGCAGCAGGTGAGGGGTCTCAGGCAGCAGTCCCTGAAGGCAGCAGTAAGTGAGGGGTCTCGGGCAGCAGGCACTGTGAGCTGTGGAAATGTGAGGCTCTTTCCCACACATATATAGCCTCCTGGGGCCGTTTCAGTGGTTCTAAGCTGCTGCAATTGGTGGTCCAGGTCAGCCTTTTTCAATTGTATCCAATGCCCGGCTCCACGGTGGCGGTGCACGCCTACCGCGATTTTCAAAATTGCATTAGTCTTCCTCGATTGCGGTTCCCATTGGCTATAAGGGCATGCTCCATAGCTTGCCCGTAGCTGTGGCTGTGGCTGTAAGGGCATGCTCCATAGCATGCCCATAGCATGTGGTGACACACCTCAGGCGCCAGACGGTCGGTACCGCAGTGGTCCATCTTTCAAATGCATCCAATGCCCGGCTCCGAGGTGGCAGAGCATGCCTACTGCAATTTTCAAAATTACATTATTCTTCCTCGATTGCGGTTCCCATTGGCTGTAAGGGCATGCTCCATAGCATGCCCATAGCTGTGGCTGTGGCTGTAAAGGCATGCTCCATAGCATGCCCATAGCATGCGGTGACACACCTCAGGCGCCAGGCGGTCGCTTTCAAATGCATCCAATGCCCGGCTCCGTGCTGCGATTTTTCACAATTGCATTATTCTACCGCAATTGCGGTTCCCATTGGCCGGAAGGGCATGCTCCATAGCAGTGACACACAGCAAGGGCCAGGCATTCGCTACAGTGGTGGTGCATCTTTCAAATGCATCCAATGCCCAGCTCTGCGGTGGCGGAGCACGCCTACCGCGATTTTCAAAAGTGCATTAGTCTACCACGATTGCGATTCCCATTGGCTGGAAGGTCATGCTCCATAGCGGTGACACACCGCAGGGGCCAGGCGGTAGCTACCATGCTTTGTGTGATATACATACACATGAGTGACCACGATTTGGATGGCGGAGCATGCCAACTGCCATTTGGGCATGTCTATATGGCTATGACTACCGCACTTGTGTTTTGTGGATTGGTGGTGACACACCGCAGGGGCCAGGCGGTAGCTACCACGGTTCGTGTGCCAAACATTCACATGAGTGACCACGATTTGGGTGGCGGGCATTCCAACCACCATTTGGGCATGTGTATTTGGCCATGACTACCGTACTTGTGTTTTGGGGATTGGTGGTTACACACCGCTGGTGCCAGGCGGTAGCTACCACGATTTGTGTGCCATACATTCACATGAATCCCTGCAAATTGGGTGGCAGGGTGCTCTGACAGTACCTATGGATATGTCATGCTGTGTCAATGGCCAATGTGCAGTTGTCAACAGTGCACAGTGGCCACATGATTAATGTCACATCATTGTGCATACTTTGCCTATGTAACATACATACCCTACGGCTGACTACACATGCAATGTTTGTGTATGTGATTTGGGACTTTGGCATGTACTCCCTCTCATGTTACTTGTGATATTGATGGGCATTTACACAGAAAAGTGTTGTGATGGACTCTCCAATGGGTACACATGTCAATGTGTGAAAGTGTTTGCAAAATCTTAGTGCTGTATGTCTCAATGTACAATGTGCAGATTTGACGGTCTACCTGTCTTGGCTAATGCACAAACTTGTTGTTTACGCACAGCCTGTTGTCTTTGTGTTGTTGATGTGTGTCATGTTCAACTTACGCATGAATGTGTGGCATGTACAGTAGCTGGGTATGAGACAGTGGTGTAGCAGTTTCTCACATATGCTGAATGAGATACTCCTAGGCCTGCTCATGCTAGATGTGTCCATGTTCCTTTGTGCATTCGGATAGTCAGATGTTGTTTCGGAGGTACTTTCTGTGTGAAAAAGGACAAGTGCATGATTTGTGTAGCTGACTGGTCTGTGACTCAAATGGGATAACAGTCATAGTTGACGTTGTGTCAGTCAAAACATAAGATGATGTACACATCTCATGGTGTATTGCATTGACATGTGTCCACTTTGATCTCAACTAGGAGGAGACCAAATCTGCATCGTCCCTTCACAGTCTTGGCAGACATGGAGAATTAGGAGATCATCCAGAAATTCCGTCTGGAAAGAGCAACTCTACAAAACCTATGTGCAATGTTGGAGCCCTACCTGCAGCCTCACAGGACATCTCCGGAAGCTTTCACCCCAACAATGAATGTGATGACAGCCCTGCCTTTTTTTGCGACTGGATCATTCCAGAACACGGGGCCCAATTCACAGAACTAACTTAAGACAAAATCCTAAACTTACTACTTTTGGTATTCCTAGAAGGCATTTAGTAGTAGTAAAGTTAGGATTAAGACTTAAGACAAACTTAAGACAAAATCCTAACTTTACTACTACTAAATGCCTTCTATGAATACCAAAAGTAGTAACTTTAGGATTTTGTCTTAAGTTAGTTTCTGTAAATCGGGCCCCCTGTGGCCAGCGTGGGTGGGATGTCCTAACCTATGTTCAGCATGGTGCTGCGTGATGTCCTGTCCGCTATGATGAACCACAAGGACAGATATATCCATTTCCCCAGCGGGGTAAATTGGCGGCTGTGAAGAGAGATTTTTATGCCCTTGGAAACATCCCGCATGATGTGGGTGCCATTGATTGCACACATGTTGGTATTGTTCCACCACAGGCCCGGGAGTACATCTGCAGAAATCACAAACATTTCAACTCCATTAATGTACAAGTGGTGTGCCAGGCGGATTTGATTATCTTGGACGTGTGTGACAAATTTCCAGGCTCAGCTCATGACTCATACATCATGCGTAACATAATTGTAGCACAGTTGATGTCTAATCTGCTTCCTGAGCGTGCATGGATTGTGGGTGAGTATGCATGGTGAAAAAGCGTGCTGTGTGTGACATGCTGTCCTCTGTGTTTCTCACACCTAGGTGACTCTCCATATCCCAACCGTCCTTGGTTGCTGAGTCCATGTCGGAATCCCAGGACACCAAGTGATGTACGCTACAATGATGGCCATGGGAGGACACGTCGTGTGGTGGAGCGTACATTTGGTCTCCTGATGTTACGAGTTAGCTCCCTGGACAAGACTGGTGGTGCACTGATATTCTTGCCCAGGAATGTGTGTCAGATTGTGGTGGCATGCTGCACAACCTGGTCATTCGCAAGGTGATCCCCCTGCTCCTGAATGCCGATTGGCAGCCAAGGCCCTGCCTGCAAACCAACCCATGTTCAGTGATGAGGATAGTGGAGAGGAGGAAGGTGTAGACCTGCATCAACAGCTCATCACCCGCTACTTCACTTGAAGGTGATTGAGGATGTACCACTGACCCATTGTGTGATGATGTTGCTGTTGTAGTGAGGTGTATGTGAGCTTTGTGATGGCAGCTGGGTGATGTCTGTGATGCCACACTCAGATAAGTGAGTATTGTTCTGTTGTGTTTTCCTAGGTCCCTTCATCCGCTACTTTCCTACATACATCCAATACTCCTGGTACATTGCAATCATGGTGGAGACCTCACATCCTGGACTAAACACAGATCAGAAACAACAGCATGTGTGAAAGGATTATTTATTAGCAATGGTGAAATGTGAGGGGGGTGAACATTAACATTGAGGTGAATCTTGAAGCAGTGAGTTGACAGTTATGGAAAATAAGACAATCGAGTAGTCACCACATTGATGTGGTGACCCAGTCCAACAGACAGATGCCATTCACAAGGCAGTGTGGGTAAGGAAAGTCCAAAAAAATCAATTCAGAAGGTAAGGGTGTTGTCATCATGGCTGGCTCTGTGACTGACATTTGGCATGTGCTTTGCCACGGCTTACTCCCAGGGATTTCTTGGGACGGCCCCACCGTAGCTTGACAGGGGGTCCTCTGCTGGGGGCCAGTAGGGTCTGAGGACTCACCCCTCTCTGTGGCTGCAGTGGAGGATGTTGAACTGTTATTCTGTGGACCACCAGTGGGAGGGGGAGATCTTGGTTGTGGCGCAGACCTGTCCCTCAGTACCGCCACTAGCTGGCCCAAGAGGTCCACGATTTTTCCCATGTGGGTGTCCATGGACCTCATCAGTAGGAGGAGCTTGAGGTAATCTTCTTCTGACCGGCCTGTTCATCCTTGGGCCCATTCATAGGCCCCAAGTACTCTGTTTATGTTGTCCAGGGCTTCGGTCCCAGTCTCTCATGGTCCCTGACTGGCCCTGACCCTCCCATCTGCCCTGCTGCCATGGACCTGTTGCCTCACCACTGTGTGTCCCCGCATCCTCTCCCTGCCCTCCTCACTTGTCAGTGTGGGGTAGTCATCCTCTGTGGCAGGGAGAGCGGTGCAGACACCACTGGTGGTGGTGGTGGAGGAGGATGCACTGACCGTAACAGCAGGGGTCTGCAGAGAGGTTGTTGTTGCAGCAAATGTGGTGGGGGAACGATGGGGTCCTAGGATCTGTTTCGCCCTGGAACACCAGATGGGCCGGCTTTGAGCTCCTCGTCAAAAGAACCCTGGGACTCAACATCCGAGAGTCGACGTTCGGGGGGTGGGTGGGGGCAGACTGGCTCTGCAGTTTGCTGGTGGTGTCCTCTGCAGTCAGTTCTTTGTCACCTGTGGATCATATGGGATATGGTCATTTTAGTGCACCCTGCATGCTTTGTGTCAGCTGGGTATTATTCACAGTTTGTACACCACACAGTTGACTAATCATCACATTGTTTATATGCAAATCAGCCTTGACCCTGTGCCTCATGGGAACAGTCCAGCCCGAACTGCCAAGCCATGTCTTCCCTGGACCGGAATCTAGCATCCTAGGACCGGTTTCTGGAGTCAAGCTATACTGGCTGAAGACAGCTGATAGCCAGAAACCGGTCCTAGGATGCTTGATTCCGGTCCATAAAAGACATGGCTTGGCAGTTCGGGCTGGACTGTTCCCATGAGGCACAGGGTCAAGACTGATTTGCATATGGCCATGTCTGAACTGGGGTGGTGTGGAGTGCAAAAAACAATGGATTTAGGCCCAGATCTCTGTACTGGGGTGATCTTTTTCACCACCTTCGGGGCTCACCACCATCTGTTTGCTGTGTTACCAGGACTGCAGCCTTCCCTGCCGCCCCTGCCGCCGCAAACCACTCGCGGCCGCCGAGAGGGGCTGGGCGGGAAAAACTACAATCCCCAGCGTCCCCTGCTTCGCGGGGACGCCGCCTGCCAGCTGGGGCTTCCGCCGGGAGGCGTACTTCTGCAAGCCCTTCCTCCCGCGTCGCGGGACGCGCGCGGGCAACGCCGGGCTGAGCCTGGGCAGAGGGCGGGCCGTCTAAGGCCGTCCAAGGACGACCAGGGACGGGACGGGCAACATCCCTAACAGCATGGGTAAGCGCAAATTAGTTACTCCGGTGCTGGGAGAAGCTAAGGCCAAGGTTCCTAAGTATACGACTAGTATAATCACATACTTGACGTCAAAAGTGGACAAATTATCCACCCAGATAGCGGTTTCTGAACGTGCACTGGGCCTGGAAACTACATCTGCGGGCACAAGCACTATAAACACTTCGCCTATTAGCTGTGTTCCACTGGAGCCGAGGGTCATTATTGAATCATGCCGACCAAACATGGCGCAGACTCCCACAGTCTTGCCTTCTCCAGAACTTCCTGTTACTGTTATACCTCCCACATCTGTGGACATGGGTGTCAAAGAAAATACGGCCAATATTCAGTCCGGGGATCAACGCGCTACTTACATTACCGAGGAGGGTCTTGAGGTTCCGTGACGGTTCCGTGACGACTTGAACCCGTGTTTTCAAGTTTGTCGGAAATACATAATATTGGTATCAGTGAACCGCAAATGATCCATTTAGTATATCCTAGTGTTTTCGCTACGCTACGAGCAAGAGCACTCCTTCCATTGACATATTTCTGATATACCCACGGCATCCATCTTAGATCATGGCCGCCATTTTGTGTTTCCTTGCCCTCACATATGCAATAGCCTCTGATCACTCCATTCACTCCACTTTGATTAAGGACACGTAGCCGTAGCCGGAGATTCACCTCTTACATGACACGTGCACCTTAAACCAGATCACGCTGTAGCTGCATGATTCGACAAAGGCTGCCTCCTCTGCCCGAGGCCAGTCCTGCCAAACTGGTCTTCGTGTCCATTGTACCTGATCATGATTAGGCGGCCGACGCCGGTAGCCTTGCCCATTTACAATCCACAAACATCCCTTATCCCGCTTTTCTATCTTCCACACCTGGCTCTGTTTCTTTCTTTCTGAATCTTTATTAGGGGGAGGTAACGAACTTTACGATGAGGCGGTCCGGGTCCTGAATGCAATATTGACAGGGAATTGTGACAAACTAGTGGGAACCCCTCTTTTCGCAATGTTTGGCCTCAGATATTATCGACGGTTCCTGTGTAACACCAAATATTTATTGTTTTAGACACAAGGGTTTTGGGAATGTATTACATGTAAAGAATTTGCCCCTAGCATAAAAAACCGTATATAAGGAGCAGCCCTCTTTGTACAAATCGAACAGGCTCCTAGTCTCTGCCCGTGTGTAGATTCTGTGACTTCTGTGTCCCTGCAGTAATAAACCTTTGGTCTTTGACGCCACCATCGAGAAGCCCGTGTTTCTGTTCATTTGTGCACCAAGGCAGGTGGAACTCCGGGGTCTTCGGGTGTTGTACCCTGACACCTCTGGACGGAACCAAAAAGTCCAGAACTCCAATTGGCGCCCAACGTGGGGCGACGTCATTCGGTACCGGTCCAAAAGCCTGAAGAGTTCGAGAAGCTTCGTGTGAAGATTCCTGAGGGAGGCGCCCCACTTCATCGATCCCGGCATATCGCAAAAGTGGCCCGAAGTTCTCTTCCACGAGGGTTTCCCGTTCAGGACGGCTGCAGTGGGCCGTTGCCTTGACCGTCGCCCTGTCTTGGACCCGAAGTGGTGCAGTCCTTAGTACGGCGAAACGTGACGGGTTTCTCCTTGGTGACGTCTTCAGTGACTCAGTTAAGTATTTAGTGATAGCTAGCTGGTTACTTTTGTGAGGATTGTTAAAAATCCTTGATCGGTTCTTGGTTTGGTTTGGTTTTGTCAGATTATCACTGGTTGTTCTAGTTACGATAATCTATTTGGTTTAGTTTTGGGTATCGATACATCAGTTCGTTTTGGTAGGCCTAAGTTCTTGGTTCGAGTGCACATATTTGTTCCGTGTTTTGTTTGTTTTGTGTTCCGGACTGAAAATGGTAAGTCGGAAAATGTTGTCTTGTTTTGGTTGCAACCGTGACTCACGATTGGAGGACTCTTGTCTGGTTCCTCCGATTGGGACTCCCCTATATGATTTATATTGCAAATATGGCGTGGGTCCTATAACTTATAATGAGATATGGGTCCGCTATTGTAAGAAGGATGGTGTCCTTAGTTGGCCACTGCATGGTAGTTTTGAACAAGAGATTCTCGACAATTTAGAAGAGAAATTGTTCAAAAAGAAAGCCCGGCCGGCAATGTTTGATTCCTTCCGTTATTGGCGGAAAGAATCCAAACAGAGAGAAATGAGAAGGTTGAAGAAAGAGCAGAAAGAACAAGAAGAGTTAACTCTAGAACAAGCGACTAAACAGTTGCAGGCTAACGAGTGTGAGAAGGTCATAGATGTAGCCATTAGAGAGCATAACTTAGCGATTGACAAGTGCTATCCTGCCTTGCCATCAAAAATGGCTAAGATACTGGAGGACTCCGAAAACGATCCTCTGCTATCTTATCTGTTACGGTCACCTCCACCGTATGCACAAGGTGCTACGACTCCACTCGTCCCGAATGTTCAATTGCCGGTTGCTGGACAACCTGGTGCTCCTGCTCCTATCCCTCAGAATCAAGTTCCTGTACTTCCAGTGGTGAATGTAAATGTTCCTACAGCTCCTCCTCTTCCTACACTGCCAACCCCTATACCTACCCCTGTACCTACTGCTCCAGAAACTATTTTCCTCGATACTCCTACTGCTTCCTCATCTATTCCTACCTCCACTGCATTCTCTATGTCTGCGAGTGTACTAACTCCACTTTCTGTTCGTCGAAGAATCACTGATTCGGTTACTAATATGCTGTCTCCTATATATAAAACTTTGATTAAGACTCCTACTCCTGACTCTGTTCAGAGACGGAGTCAGCTTCCAAGTACTGAGGAACGGGGAGTTTTAGATTCCACGGCTCTCAGATGGATTTCGAAGGGTAGAAGATATAGTACAAGAGATGTGCTAGACACATTTATGCAGTGGGGAGAACCAACGCAACGATACGTCTTTGATGAGATGTGCTCGTTGTTACGTGAAGAGATAGAAGAAGACGATGTCGAATCAGATTTGGAAGATTTAATTAGGGTTCAAAAGGAGTTTGCTGCTGGAATGATAGTGGGTGAGAATATAAAGCAAGCGATGGAACTCATTTTAAGTTTTAGGAATGATCCATCTCTTCGTTCACCGAGAGATTTAGAGAAAGGTAAAATGAAGCTAAGTCGCCAATATCCTATGAGGGAGGTTCCTCCAATTTGGCGCGAAGCTGTGCAAGCTGACGCACCGAATGGTGTTGTAGCTGCTCCAGCACAGTTCCAACGAGTGTGGATACACATTCCATGGAAGCGAGCAGAAGTGTTAGCAGTGAAACAGGCCTTGCCAGATCCGCGTAAGAATCCAGCCGGATATTACAAGGAATTAACACAGACAGTTGAGGCTTGTATAATGAACTTAGCCGACATTGATATGTTGTTTGGTAATGTAGTTCCGCAACCAGTGTGGGCTAAAATTCGTAGAGAGGATCATCAGGCTGCTTTAGGTGGTGATTGGGCAGCTATCACTGCAGCAGATAATCAACAAATAGGTGGTGCGAAACCTGAACCTTTGATCGCTAATCTGCCAGGTAGAATAATTGATCTAATGAAGACTCTGATGCCAGCATTGCGTGTTAATTGGGACAAGTTGTCAGCATGTAGGCAAAAGAAAGACGAAAGTGTCTCGGACTTCTTCACGAGGTTCGAAGAGACTTTTGTGGATCATAGTGGTCAGGACATGAGTACAGAAGGAGGGCAAAGACTGTTTGTAGATAAATTTGTGCATAATTTGTTACCTGAATTATGCAATAAATTAAAAGACTCAGAAAGTGCGTGGGCTGTATCTACGACAGCGCAAATACTTGCGACTGCACAGTACTACGAAAATAGAGATAAAGAGGAAAAGGAAAAATCAGAAAAGAAAACGAAAGATTTAAAAACTAAAGTTCTTTTGCAGCAGGCGTATCCGCCTCGCGCGAATCAGACTAATACGCAGCAAAACTCATACCAAAGGACAGATTATAGTACATCAAGACCTCAATATCAATGGAATCAGTGCGCGTACTGCAAGAAAGAGGGTCACTATAAAAATGAATGTCCGATCTTAGCGCAAAATAATGCAGCAGCAGCTCAGAGAGGTCGTGGTGGTTTTGTGCAGAATTCTAGAGGACGAGGACGAGGTGCTATGCCTCCACAAACGAATGATCGTCCCTCCAATCACTTTGATCAGAGAAATGGACAATCTGTTCAGCAAAATAGATCTCAGCAATATCTTGTTGAAGATTATTGTGAAGTAGAAGAGGGTTTTCAACAAAATGGGTACTAGGACAGCCATGGACAGAGAGAGGGAGTAGTATCAGTTCCAGTGGATCAGAGTGGGCCTTATGTCGCAGTAGCAACATCAGGTGTAGTCGAACCGTTTCTGTTGGATACTGGTGCCGCAAAAAGTTCTATCATGCATGCGAAACTCCCTGGCGCACCTTTGTCTGGCTCAACAAATGTTTCCGTAGGTTTTTCAGGCGCCCCTGTGTACAACCCGATATCTGGTCCTTTGTCTATTTCTGTTGGACCGTGCCAATTGAAAGCACCCCTGATTTTGACGACAGGTTGTAATGAAAATCTGCTTGGTTTAGATTTGTTAAAACGACTATATGCGACATTGTACTGTTCTCCGGAAGGAGTACAGCTTACATTGGGTAAAAATATCACCTCTCCGATGTACTTGTCAATGGACGCACTCCCGCCGGAGCTACGTTCACTCCCTGATTCTCTTTGGGCGACTGGTCCTAATGATGTAGGTCTCCTAGAAATTCCACCGTATGTAGTAACTTTGAAAGCAAATGTGAAATTTCCAAGAATTCCCCAGTATAAAATATCGAGTGAAGGTGAGCGTGCACTTTTATTGATTGTGCAAGACTTGATTAAGAAGGGTGTAGTTGAGGAAACTAGAGGAAATGTCTGTAACAGTCCTGTATTACCGATTCTGAAGCGAACTGACCCTACAAAACCTCCAGTTTATAGGTTTGTCATAGACCTTAGAGAAGTTAATAAGATTGTAATTCCGCAGTTTCCTGTAGTACCAGACATTACTGCCTTGTTAACATTGATTCCTGCTACAGCTACATGGTTCTCGGTTATTGACCTAAAGAATGCCTTCTTTAGCATTCCGATAGCCGAAGAAAGTAGGGATATTTTCGGCTTCTGTTTAGGAGGTCGAAGTTTCAGATTTAAACGCGCTCCACAAGGCTATTGTGAAAGTCCATCCATTTATAGTCAAGCTTTAAAAAGTCAGCTAGATTCCTTTGTCCTTCCTCCAGGTTCTGCCCTAGTACAGTACGTAGACGATCTTTTAGTGGCTGCCGATGACAAGGAAACTTGCAAAGCAGCTACAATTTCCCTATTGCATCATTTGTCTAATTTGAATCATAAGGTGTCTCCTTCCAAGATGCAATACTGCTGCCAAGAAGTGACCTACCTAGGTCATCTCTTGTCAAAGGAGGGAAGGAAGTTGACCCCAGAAAGAATAAAAGCCATTACGCAGATGAGTGTTCCACGCACACAGAGAGAGGTACGTGCCTTCCTAGGTATTACCTCTTACTGTAGGCAGTGGATCCCAAATTTTTCTCTTTTAGCAAAACCATTGGTAGCTTTGACTGGGAAAAATGTTTCGAGTCCGGTGCCATGGTCTGATGAATGTCAAGAGAGTTTTACTGAATTACGAAAAGCATTGTGTTCAGCTCCTGTATTAGGTACACCTGATTACAGCAAGCCATTCACGCTCTACGTTCACGAAAGAGAAGGTTGCGCGTTGAGTGTTCTGACACAGAAATTTGGTGATAAACAACGCCCTTGTGCGTATTTTTCATCAACATTAGATCCGGTAGCCAGAGCGTTACCTAGTTGTTTGAGGGCTACAGCGGCAGCTGCAGCTTCCATTCGACAATCTGCTGGTTTGGTGATGAACAATATGCTAGTGGTCATGGTTCCTCATGCAGTGGATACACTCATGAACCGAACGAAGACACAACACCTTACTAGTGCGAGATTATCTGGTTACGAGCTGACATTATTAGTGAGTCATATTCAGATCAAAAGATGCAATGTATTGAATCCAGCAACATTGTTGCCGACTGATCAAGAGTCGAGTGATTCTGAGCCACATGACTGTTATTTCAAAACGGAGGAAGAGACAAAAGGACGTATCGATTTGAAAGATACTCCCCTGTCCGACCCAGATGGTACGCTATATGTGGACGGGTCATGTTTTAAATTGGAGAATGGTGATGTGACTGCTGCCTACGCGGTAACGACTTTGAAGACGATTGTGGAGACTGCAAGAGTGAGTCAGAATTCTGCCCAAGCTGCAGAATTAATAGCTCTAACGAGAGCGTGTGTTTTAGCTAAGGGAAAGAGAGTGAATGTGTTTACAGATAGTCAGTACGCATTTGGCGTGGCCCATAGTTTTGGCCGGTTGTGGAGAGAAAGAGGTTTCATTACGTCCCATGGGACTAAGATCCAACATGGTCAGCTAGTTAACGACTTGTTGGAATCTCTAACCTTGCCGACTGAAGTTGCGATTGTGAAGTGCAGTGCTCATAAAGCAATCACGGATGATGTTGGTCGTGGGAATGCCTTTGCTGATGAAACTGCTAAACAGACAGCTAGAGACACGATGAGTAGAATGTACGTTGCTACGTCTGCAAGATGGATTGCTGAGTCTGGAATGTGTGAGGACACTATGGAAAGTGTGAAAGAGATTCAGAAAGAAGCGACTGAGGAAGAGAAACGTGTATGGAGAGAAAGTACGGGCAAGTTGGACTCGAATGGATGTTGGATTGATTTGACAGAACAGCAGCGTTGGATGTTGCCTGATGCATATGTGCTTGCAGTAGTGACGATGGCGCATGGAGTAGCGCATATAAGTTCTAAAGGGATATGTAAGATGTTGGCTCCGGTCTGGAAGAATGAGGGAATCAGTAAGTGTGCAGAGAAAGTGGTGAAAAATTGTATGGTGTGCTTGATGCATAATCCTGGCAAGGGAATTCCAACTCCAGCTGGTCATTTCGCTCCTCCTTCCTGCCCCTTTGAAGTGATTCAGTTAGACTTCATTCACATGGAACGCTGCAACAATTTAAAATACGTCCTGGTGGTAGTTTGTGCTTTTTCCAGGTGGATAGAAGCATACCCACTAAAAGACAACACTGCCCTATCAACTGCCAAAATTCTTCTCAAGGAATTTTTCCCTAGGTATGGAATGCCACGGATTGTATGGTCAGATAACGGAAGTGAGTTTATAGGGAAAGTTATGCAGAGTGTGTGTGCCGGCCTAGGATTGAAACAAAAATTCCATAGTGCAAACCATCCCCAATCTGCTGGTTTAGTCGAGGGTTACAATGGCACTCTGAAGCTTAAGATAGCCAAAATACAAGCATCCACAGGTTTAGCCTGGCCAGACGCACTTCCTTTGGCCTTGTTATCAACGAGAGCAACAGTGCATTCTAGAATAGGGCTTTCTCCATACGAGATTGTGTTTGGCCGCCCGGCAAATATCTGGGGTGTGCCAAGGCCTAAACAATTTTGCTCCATTGAATATCCTATGTTGATAGACTACCTTTACGACTTGACTGCTAAATTAAGTCTTATTCATCAACAGGTCTTTGATGCTTTGCCAAAACCTCCGGAGAGTCCAGGGCATCAGCTGAAACCCGGCGACCACGTGGTGGTCAGAAACTTCGCGAGGACAAAGAATCTTCAGCCTCGCTACATCGGCCCCTTCCAGGTCCTGCTGGCAACGAGGACAGCCGTACGTGTCGCTGGCCGAAAACACTGGATTCACGCTTCTCACGTAAAGCGTGCTCCGTTGCCGCTGCCTTACGACGACTGGGTGAAGAAGGGAATTGGTGCCTCCGAATCTGAAATCACTCCGAAATTTATCCCTTTCAGCGATGCCGATTTGATTACTGACACTTTGAAACTTGACTCTCCTCCTGAAAAGACTCCTTTGAACACTGAACATTTGTCTCCAGCATCAGAAGAAACTTTGCTATCTGCGAACTTAAACTCTGCAACAGCTGCTAGTGATACACTATTTTCCGATCAGACAGTACCAGCGAAGCAGAAATACAACCTTAGAAGCCATAAAAAGGACAAATAAAGCAGGCAACTGCATATTGTGATTTTGATATATTGAACCTTTTGCCTTCAGCCAGGAAGTTTGCTATTGTTTATTGTTTTTAAAATTGCCTTGCCGTCTGGGTAGCCGTAGGGTCGTGGCTGTGTGCCTAGTTTGAATTTGCAGGGGTCTGACACAAGGTCGATCTTTCTGTTGGTTCTGGGAACTCCCAGGGCTGATAGAGGCATTTTCATCTACGTACACATCATCAGTGGTCGCGAGCGGATTGTAGAAGATGGAGCTTCCTGCGCTGCAACGAAAGAATGTGATTTACGTTCGCAGAAACAGACTTAATAGAATTCTTCACAGCAAATGTTTCTTGATGCAATGTGCCGTTACATTTTTGATTGTTTTAGCAACATTGGTGGGTGGAATCGTCTTTAGCATAAGTTTGATTTTTGTGCCAGTTTCTACAGTACCTCCCCTTGATCCTGCTATTTCTACTGTTTCTTCTATACACTCTTTTCACTCGTTTCCGGAACATGAGCAAGCCAGACGCTCAGAATTCACCAACAACACTTTTGTACAGCTCTTGCACCAACACCAACTGGTAGTTAACACTACAGACTGCTGGGTGTGTGGCTTGATACCTCACACTATGGATAAAGGTATTCCCTATTTGGTTTTGCCTTACAGCTATAATGGATCATTTCAGGCCTTCCAAACCATCTTTGCTTATGCCCTTGAAACTTATCCTCCACGTCCGCCACGTTCCACTAAATATAACTCTGCTAACAAAGCTTTAGTCCAGGGAATTATTGACATGGTCAAGGACGTCAATAATACTCCATCATACCCTAGAGACGAATTGCGAGTATATTTAAGTTGGAATACTTCAGAGTATCGCCTTAGTTTAGGAGAAAGCAAGCGTAAAAGCTCAACTCCAATCTGGGTCGTACCTCACCGAGGTCAGGTCTGTTTGCAAGGTAATGGGAGAAATCCGAGAGCTCAGCTAGGGAGGAGTGAGTGCGTAGAGACTTATGTGTTTCCGGCTAACTCTTCCCCTGCCTTTCTTACTGCTAGGGGTACCTATTTCATTTGTCGAGACAGAGCTTATACATGGTTGCCTGCCGACTTCTCAGGATCATGTTATATTGCTCGATTATTGCCTCCGACATACACTGCTTCACCTGATTACCACAGAACAAGAGTAGCGAGAGGTGTCTTCAGCAAGGAAGATACCGCTGGTCAGGAAGCCGGAGACTTCTTCAAAGGCTTCCTTCCGTTCTGGGGACCTATGGCCAATAGTAGAAACATACGTCAGCTAACACGGGTAGTTGAATCTACTATTACTGAAACTGCTGGTGCCCTTAGCAATCTGACAGCTGAGCTTCAGGCGGATAGGCTTATGACGTTGCAGAACCGTATGGTTCTAGACGTTATACTTGCAGATCGAGGTGGGGTATGCAGAATGATCCAATCGAGCTGCTGTGTCTTTATTCCTAATAATGCTCCAACAGTCTATGAGGCGATCTCTAAGTTGCACAAGATTTCAGACTCCATACATGTAGACAAGGGAAACTGGTCCTTCATGGAGTGGTTTTGGACTCTGATCTCAGCGTGGGGATGGAAGGTTCTAATGGTCATTGGTGTCATCCTAGTATTCCTATTCTCATGTTGTCTGATTATCCAGTGTGGTCCTGCTCTGTGTAGTCTTTGTGCTGCGACTTGTCTCAGAAAACCACCTGCGTTTGGAGAAAAGACACGAGAAAGGATGATGATACAACAACATGTCACTGACCTGATGAGCATAGAACTAGATTCTGACATAGACTGAGTAATTGCCTATGTAAGGGCAAAAGGAGGGTCTGAGGTTCCGTGACGGTTCCGTGACGACTTGAACCCGTGTTTTCAAGTTTGTCGGAAATACATAATATTGGTATCAGTGAACCGCAAATGATCCATTTAGTATATCCTAGTGTTTTCGCTACGCTACGAGCAAGAGCACTCCTTCCATTGACATATTTCTGATATACCCACGGCATCCATCTTAGATCATGGCCGCCATTTTGTGTTTCCTTGCCCTCACATATGCAATAGCCTCTGATCACTCCATTCACTCCACTTTGATTAAGGACACGTAGCCGTAGCCGGAGATTCACCTCTTACATGACACGTGCACCTTAAACCAGATCACGCTGTAGCTGCATGATTCGACAAAGGCTGCCTCCTCTGCCCGAGGCCAGTCCTGCCAAACTGGTCTTCGTGTCCATTGTACCTGATCATGATTAGGCGGCCGACGCCGGTAGCCTTGCCCATTTACAATCCACAAACATCCCTTATCCCGCTTTTCTATCTTCCACACCTGGCTCTGTTTCTTTCTTTCTGAATCTTTATTAGGGGGAGGTAACGAACTTTACGATGAGGCGGTCCGGGTCCTGAATGCAATATTGACAGGGAATTGTGACAAACTAGTGGGAACCCCTCTTTTCGCAATGTTTGGCCTCAGATATTATCGACGGTTCCTGTGTAACACCAAATATTTATTGTTTTAGACACAAGGGTTTTGGGAATGTATTACATGTAAAGAATTTGCCCCTAGCATAAAAAACCGTATATAAGGAGCAGCCCTCTTTGTACAAATCGAACAGGCTCCTAGTCTCTGCCCGTGTGTAGATTCTGTGACTTCTGTGTCCCTGCAGTAATAAACCTTTGGTCTTTGACGCCACCATCGAGAAGCCCGTGTTTCTGTTCATTTGTGCACCAAGGCAGGTGGAACTCCGGGGTCTTCGGGTGTTGTACCCTGACACCTCTGGACGGAACCAAAAAGTCCAGAACTCCAGTCTCTCGTCTTTACTGGAAAAACTTTTTTCTGATAGACTTGAATCCGCCTTAATTCAGATTGCAACAGATATAACTGAGACTCTGAAGGATTGTGTTAATGACTTGTTGAAAAAATGTGAACGCATTAATGAGTTTCTAAATAGTCAGGCCCCTGCACTGCCATCTCATAATCTGACATGTCCCCATGTCCCACAGGTTTCTGCACCTATAGAAATTGACCCACCGATTAACCCAGTTATAAATCCGCCCGCAGAAAACTCTGTGTCTAACAAAGGGAAAGTTGTAAATGGTAGATACACGCCCCTGCCGCAAACAGCACCTAACTCTGTTTTGTTAGAAAAGCCACGAGGTTCTCTGGGAGAACGGACGGGCAGGGTACCTCCAGTGCACCTACCCCCCGACGCAACTCCTTTTGTATCAGTATTGGTAAATGTGCCCAAACTAGACGCGGGGGAGGTAGAACATCATGAAACGCTGCTCAACCACACGGAAAAATGGTGTAATGCGAATTGCACGGGTGAAAGTAACATTGCAGCCAATATACTGATGTGCAGAAGGGTTAATTGGGTGGGAAAAACTAAGAAATGCGTGGCAGGAGACTGTGTTATAGTCAATTTTAAATCTCGTGATGTCACTAGCCGCCTTTTCTGGGATGCTTCCCCGTTGGATCCATTAGGTAAGGGTGTGCGCGCCATGCCTCTGGGTTTTTTCTATCCACCTGCACTCATGACAGCTGGAGGCGGGAATAGTAGGCCGCAGCAAAATAGCAACCATGGGGTAGAGGGCAGACAAAATTTCCCTCCTCAAGGGAATGAATGGGTGACAAAGAAACCTAGGGGCTGCGGTGTAGTCACTTCTGCAAGGAACACACACATAGATAACCTGCTCCTTTCAAACAGATTTGCGGCTCTCGCCAATCAGGCCAATATGGACTGACTAGAGCCCAAGCAAATAAATTTGATAGCTAATGTCCCGGATGACAACGCTAACATCCCTACCCCCTGTAACATTACATCTAATGAAGGGGAGGTTACAACAGAGCGAGGTAATAGAAAAGTTAAGATTTTGTCCTGGAATATTGCGGGTTTACGTGCCAAACAGAATGACCCAATTTGGTTGGGTAAGTTAAAAGAACACAATATAGTTGCCATGCAGGAGACATGGGCAAGGGATAATTCTTTCTGGTTGGATGGTTACTCTTCATTCTTTGTCAATGCACAGTGTACCCCGGTGGGAAGGGACAGAGGTGGCCTGATGTTACTGGTGTCTCTTAATATAGCTGGAAGTGTGAGGGAAATCCCTAGCTCCTCACATCATTTTCAGTCCCTAGAAATTCTCCACCCAGACAAAAATAAGACAGTTTTTATTAACTGTTATAACTCCTTGCAGGGCAGACCCCCAAATTTTGTTTTAGAAAGTTTAAGTATGTTTTTAACTGATTACATGTCAAAACAAACCACTTTTGTACAAATCATTTTAATGGGTGATTTTAATGTTCATTTGTGTGGATCACATTGTCAGATCAAAGACTTTAATGGGCCTGATCTCACGACCCCTCCCCACTTTGAGCATAGTTTGAAGGGATCAGCTATGGAACATCTGTTATCAGCAAATGACTTATATGAACCGGGCTTTTCTGATCCAAATGATCGTGTGGTCACATATAATGCGAGGGGTAGTGAATCTATCATTGATTAAATTTTTTTGTCCCCAGGACTCCTCCATTATGTTCATTTTTATAATGCCATTGTAAGTGGATTTAGTGACCACAACCCGGTGTCTTTAATCTTGGATGGGTCGCTTGGACTGCTCAAAGGGGCTCTCTTGGCCACCTCTGTGAAGAATGTAAAGAGCAAAAACCAAGGGAGGCGATTAAAATGGTGTAAAGTTTGCCCAGAGGACTTTTTAAATCTTATCGAACAAGATATGACGGTGGAACTTCAGACTTGTAGGGACCCTGACAGGGGGGGTAAAGAGATAGTTGCCGCCTTTGAGGCTATCTGCTCTAGGGTGGAAGAAGAGCTTACACTTAGCCCAAAGAGGGGACCTGCTCCAGTCTCCGGTTGGTTCGACCATTCTTGTTCGAAAGCTCACTCTGCATTGATGGCAGCGCTCAAACATTCCCCCAGAAATAAGTTAGTGGTAGCGCAGCTAAGGAAAAAATATGCTGAGGCGGTAAAGACACGCAAAAAAGCCGTAAAAGAAGAAGCCTGGGACGCTTTAATGGACTCGACCACCCTCAAACACAGCTCTAAATTCTGGTCCATAATAAATAACCCCATATTTGCCCAATCACGTAATATAGATCTTGAGGCAAATATACCAGAATCAGAGTGGCTTAATCATTTTTCAGTCATCTATGGGAGCAATCAAGTTTATGAAACGTTCCATATACCCTGCTATTCTGATATGCAACCCAATTCAGATTTCACTGAAAACGAAGTTATGGTCGCGATAATTGGTTCTGCTAAGAGTAAAGCCCCGGGACCCGATGGGGTTCCTCTAGATTTATATAAATCAAACCCGGAGATGTGGGCAACGATATTAATGAATGTTTTCAATCATGTACTTGTAGGGGGTTTCCCTAATACCTGGGCATGTTCAATCATTGTGCCAATCTTCAAAAAAGGACTAAGAAGTGACCCCAAATGCTACCGCCCTATATCCTTGCTGGATTCTTCTATGAAGATCCTGGGTAAAGTACTGTTGGCTAGAATTAACAAGTGAACACTAGAAAATGATATCTTGTCCAATGCCCAGTATGGTTTCCGGTCAGGAAGAGGGACAGAGGACCAATGCCTTAATTTGCACATGATAATTTCTAAATACACAAAGGCAAAAAAGGGGGCAATCTTTGTTGCTTACATGGATTTATCCACAGCATTTGATTTAGTAAACAGATCAAAGCTGTGGGCCATGTTGTTAAAAATGGGATTGGATCCTCCTCTGGTCCACTTTTTAGCTGAACTCCACAAGGATTTAAAGGCTTCCATTAGAATGGATCAAGAGGGACATCGCACAGCATGGTTTAAATCAGGCATAGGTGTGCGGCAAGGCTGCATCCTTGCCCCTATGCTGTTCACTTTATACATAAATTCTCTGGAAAAGAATCTTTTGGCTGCTTCTGTGGACACACCGCGTGCAGGAGACACTCATATTCCAGTGCTCCTGTACGCGGATGACGCCGCCTTAATAGCTAGGACACATCTTGGCCTCCAGAGACTCTTAAATGCATTCAGTGATTTTATGTCTTCTCTTGACCTTGTGGTTAATAACTCTAAATCTCACGTCATGGTTTTTGGGGCTGCCAAAAATAATACTAAATCTTTTTACTGTAAGGGGGAAGTGATTACTAACGTCAAAGCTTTCACATACCTCGGTGTAATTTTTGACACCAAGGGCAGTTGGACTCCCCAGATAACAGCAAAAACTAAAGCAGTGAGGAGCTCTGTTAACGCCATCCTGAGCTTTTCAAGGAGACTCGGGGGGAAACCAAGTGGTGCATTATTAGCTTTGTACAGGGCGAAATCATTGGCTATAGCTAGGTACGGAGCTGGACTGTGGGGCTATGTAAAAACTGAAACTATTCAAACAGAGGTTAACAAGTTTTTCTGTTCTATGTTAGGACTCCCCTCGTCGACAGCCACCTTCTCTGTCCACCAGGAGCTTGGAGTAGGGTACATTACTGATATCCTCTCTATGGCACCCATCCTTTTGTGGATTAGGGTCTGGATCAATAACAACTTAGGTCTTAATCACAAAATTCTGATGGATTGTTTAAAACTTGACAAATATAAAGACATTGCTTGCCTGTCATATATTTATAAGTGCTCAGTAGAACTCGGACGCCCGGAGATTTTCTCCTCTCCGTTTGACCTGAAAAAAAGCAGACCTAGCCTGGGTCAAGGAAAACTTCTACAAACTTAAGACCTTGGAGAGAGAGCAACTCCAGCTAACTAAACCCACGGTTAGAGCACATTATATGACAATTACCTGCATAGCCATTCAACCGTACCTTGCCCTAGTTAATATTCCGTTTCACAGGTGGCTTCTGGTCAAGTTTCGATTCAACCAGATTTATTTGGTACTCTGTGATAGACAGGGTTGGTTCAAGCCTGAGGACGCACCTGTATGCAAATGTGACAACTTCTCCATTCAAGACAATATGCACCTTATGTTGTTCTGCCCCTTTTATAATGTTCCAAGGCAGAAGTATTTGTTACCTTTGTTGAAGGGGAAAGCTTTCACACAAGCAAAACCAGCTCTTCTGTTCTTACAAATGCTTGATTCGCCCTTGGTGATGTTCAGTGTGGCAAATTACCTTGTTGCTGCTGTTCGGATTAGGAAGAGGAAATTACAAGTCTAACATTGGGGACTGTGATGAATGTGGTATACCTTGCTTTTTTGCACACAATGATCTTTTTTTAATCTGACTGTTTTACTGTTTTTATATATTGTATTTTATGAAATTTTTTAACATGTACCTGGATTGTCTTTTAATTGTTGTAGTATGCTTTTATGATTTTTAACAAAATCGAATAAAGTGGTTTTTGACTTGACTTGACTTGACTTACTGGGGTGAATCTATGACATTGTTCTGCATTCTGTCCATCAACTGTTCTTTTTGCACATACTACAATGGCTGCCACATGCTTCTGGGTGGGTGGGGAGTGTTCCATCCTGCTCAGTTGGGGAACAAGGGAGCATGCTGGGAGTAGTATTGCAGGTCTCCCACCCCCAAACAGCACAAGCCTGTGAAGATGGCTACCTACCTGTGAGTTTGGTTGTTGTACTACAATGGCTGCCATATGCTTCCGGGTGGGCGGGGGTACTCCATCCTGCTCAGGTTTGGGACAGGGGGCATGGTGAGAGTTGTAGTGCAGGCCTCCTTCCCCCAAAACCCCCTCCCTGTGAAGATGGCTACCTACCTGATAGGTGAGGATGTACAATAAAATGGCTGCAAACTGCTTCTGGGTGGGTGGGAAGTGCTCCACCCTGCTCAGGTGTGGGACAGGGGGCATGGTGGGAGTTGTGTTGCTGGCCTCCCAACCCAAACAGCCTTCCCGGGGAAGATGGCTACCTACGTATAAGTGTGTTCGTGGTATTACAATGGCTTCCAACTGCTCCTGGGTGGGGGAGTGATCCATCCTTCTCAGGGTGGGACAGGGGGCATAGTGGACGTTGTAGTGCAGGCCTCCCACCCCAAACAGACCTCCCAGGGAAGATGGCTACCTATCTGTGAGTTTGGTTGTTGTACTGCAATGGCTGCCACATGATTCTGGGTTTGTGGGGTACATCCTGCTCAGGTGTGGGACAGGGGGCATGGTGAGAGTTGTAGTGCAGGCTTCTCACCCCCAAACCCCTCTCCCTGTGAAGATGGCTACCTACCTGTAAGGTGAGGGTGTACAATACAATGGCTGCAAAGTGCTTCTGGGTGTATGGGGAGTACTCCATCCTGCTGGGGGAGGCAGGGGGCATGGTGGGAGTTGTATTGCAGGCCTCCCACCCCCAAACAGCACAAGCCTGTGAAGATGGCCACCTACCTGTGAGTTTTTTTTAACTACAATGGTTGCCACATATTTATGGGTGGGTGGGGAGTGCTCTAACCTGCTCAGGTTTGGGACAGGGGGCATGGTGAGAGCTGTAGTGCAGGCCTCCCACCCCAAACAGCCCTCCCGGGGAAGATGGCTACCTACCTGTAAGTGTGTTATTTGGTGATACCATGGCTTCCAACTACTTCTGGATGGGGAAGTGCTCCATCCTGCTCAGGGGTGGGACAGGGGGCATGGTGGGAGTTGTAGTGCTGGTTGCCGGAACACATACTGCCCTGTAAATGTTGTCTACCTTTGGGATGATTCAGATGTAGTGTATGTTACATCTGTTGGACATGTGTTGGATTTAGTGGTACATTTGGATATACTTTTGCCTCTGAGATGTCATCGCCGGATCTTTTATCGCTTTAGAGATAAACGTTGCTAATAGCATGTCATGCAATAATATCCGGTGATGCTTGGCGATAAAAAAAAAAATCGCTAAGCCCATTTAGCGATAAATATCGCTTGTTGTTGGTAATATGCCCCGTGGTTCTACTCTGATTATCTCAACTACCATGACTGTCAACTCACTCTCTGTGAATTTGGGAATTTTCTGTGGTGCCATGGTGTGTGATGTGCAAAGGTGTTAGAGGTGCAGGTGTGTGAGGGGGGTTGATGTATATGGTGAGTGAGGTGCTGAGGGGTTAGAGGTGCAGGTGCTAAGGTGGTGGTGGTGGTGCTGTGTGTGGTGTGAATAGTGATTGTGTGTTGTTTGCCTCTCCTTTGTGCTCTGGTGTTGGGCCATTCAGTGCTTGAGTATTGCAATGGATTGTGGTCAGACAAGGGGCTAGTTTTATGCTCAGCTATGTGGGTGTGTTCAAATGGGGTATTGCTGTCAGGTGTGTTGAGTGGGTTGTCCTGGGATTTGTATTTTTGTTGTTGCAATATGTTTGTGTCATTGGCTAGTGTGCTGTGTGCACTTTGTGGAAAGGTAATTGTGCCGCCAAGGGTTTTTGTTAAGCTGTAAAATTTCAAACTTACATCTTATTTTGTGGTCCTATGCATTTGACACCACTGATGCACAATTTGTGTCAGACAAGGTTGTTTAGACAAATAGAACTAATACCAGACGGTAATAAAGAAGAGAGAGCAATAGCAGGGTGTATGGAAAAGTTCTGTTTGTTTTTAATTATTCACAAAACAAGAATAAAATATACATGGGTATACCATTTGTTGCAAAAGCTACAATAGGAAAAATATTAATAAAACAACCTATTTGCAGCAATTGTTGTAGCTTATCCACCTATTTACAAATTATATCATTAAAAGCGGTGGAACAAGCGCAGTCGACGTTTCGGTCTCTAGACTTGCGTTATGGAGACCATCCTCAGGACAAACAAATCAAATCATGAATACCCTTTGTTATAGATTACTGAAGATCATGGAGTTTACATGGGCCTCAAATTCAGTTAGAGGGTAACGCTGAGTGCAATCATCTGTATAACTTTGAGAGCGGCGCTGCTGGTGAACACTCACATATAGTCTGTATTTCAGTTCTCTAGTTAGCTGTCGTACAATCCAATTCTTTTGAATCCGTAGTTTGGAGAAGGCTTCCATGCTGTGTATTTAATCAATTAGCAGGCCCTCGGTCACTTTTGGATGAAATTCACTTAAAACGGCGATCCTGGCTAAACAAAGGTCGAAGGCGATCCTCACAGTTCAACAGGCAATCCTCACAGTTCAACAGGCAGCAGCGATCCGGCAGAGAATGCTGCTGCCTGTTGAACTGTGAGGATCGCCTTCGACCTTTGTTTAGCCAGGACCGCCGTTTTAAGTGAATTTCATCCAAAAGTGACCGAGGGCCTGCTAATTGCTTAAATACACAGCGTGGAAGCCTTCTCCAAACTACGGATTCAAAAGAATTGGATTGTACGACAGATAACTAGAGAACTGAAATACAGACTATATGTGCGTGTTCACCAGCAGCGCCGCTCTCAAAGTTATACAGATGATTGCACTCAGCGTTACCCTCTAACTGAATTTGAGGCCCATTTAAACTCCATGATCTTCAGTAATCTATAACAAAGGGTATTCATGATTTGATTTGTTTGTCCTGAGGATGGTCTCCATAACGCAAGTCTAGAGACCGAAACGTCGACTGCGCTTGTTCCACCGCTTTTAATGATATAATTTGTAAATAGGTGGATAAGCTACAACAATTGCTGCAAATAGGTTGTTTTATTAATATTTTTCCTATTGTAGCTTTTGCAACAAATGGTATAGCCATGTATATTTTATTCTTGTTTTGTGAATAATTAAAACACAAACAGAACTTTTCCATACACCCTGCTATTGCTCTCTCTTCTTTATTACCGTCTGGTATTAGTTCTATTTCTCTAAACAACCTTGTCTGACACAAATTGTGCATCAGTGGTGTCAAATGCTTAGGACCACAAAATAATATATAAGTTTGAAATTTTACAGTGTAACAAAAACCCTTGACGGCACAATTACCTTTCCATACCTATCGCCCAAGCCCTCAAGGGTATATTGGGTCGCTCATTCTTAGTTGACGTGTGCACTTTGTGGCCTTGTTGTAAGTTTTTTCTATTGACCTCCATATTTTTCCCAGACCGTCCGCAGCAGTGGCTATGCTACAGGTCTTCCGCCGGCTCTCCCATTCATCACTGTTTGCGACTGCGGCGGTTGGGAGCAGCAGAACATACCGCGGTCACATTCGGGATATCCTAATTTTATGTGCGGTGTCTCCACTGGTGTGTCGGCGATTTGGTGATTTTCTGCCGCTAATCCGAATGCCGTGGACAGATTTTAGCCTTCTCCTGCCACTACGGGCTGTTTTTTGTTGCCTTGTACCTCCGCGGTCTGATTTTTTGGGCGGTTGATCATAATTGTACCGCAGGGTTTCCCATGGTACAGGCGGACAGTTGATTTCTGCTTACATGGCGGTTGGGGTGGTTTTCCAACCACCATCCTAATGGGTCCACTGGTTCTTTGAATGAAACTAACCTGCTGGCCCCCCCAAGTGCCTTGAGGCCCTCACGGGTGAGTAGTGCGCTTATAATACCCCTGATTGATTGATTGATTACTTTTGTGCTTGGAAGTTGACCAATACGTGCAATTTGGGGTGACATTAAGGACCTTTTTAAGGAACCTCTTGTATCACTGGTGCATCACTTTTGATATGTTAAGAGGTGAGGTATAGGCAGCACTGACTGTCAGGCAATGCCCCTCTAAGGAATTTCCGATGGTCTCTATATGCATTGAAGAACATTGTTGATCTTACTGCAAGGTGAAGTATCAACATTTTTGCAAGGGGAACAAAACTATCAACACACCTTCATAAGCATTATGGAGGCAAATTGAAATAAAATTAGTTTGTTGATGTATCTTTCGACCAAGTTACATGTGCGCTGCATTCTGCAGTACACATCTGTCAGATAATTTGTAATTTACAAATGATTATGGGCAGGTAGGTTTCTATTCTGGCATTGACTAAATAAAGCCCACTTCATGGCTCCCTTAGAACATGGTGCAAGGGTGCGTACATTGGAACATTGGAGACCATTGTGAACCACACAGGGCCAAAGGTTGGGGATGCACTGTAGCTTGGGTATTGAACAGATTGCAAGGCTTTTATTTTGACACAGGGTAGCACAGCACACCACACTGCTCACACAGCACTGCCCACTCCCAAATGAAGTATAAATATTGCTCAAAGTGTGTGTAGAACACCCTGGATGTTGTGTTGAACACAAACATCAACATCAACACCCATGCTTCAACAGAGTCCCACATTGTACTGGCTGGAAGGGAACCATTATGACAAGGCCTCAGGAAACCTCACATGGCGACTCTGCATGAGCTTGAAAGCGGGTGATGAACCACTCTGTCACCAGTACGACTCATGAAGGGACGCACAAGTGGTGAAGCGCTATTATTCATATGAGCCTATGCAGGTTTTCACCTACACCTTACACCTTTGGATTTTCTATTTTAAAATGTGTCAAAAGTTATAATCCAGTGATACTCGAGTGGTGCAAGGGGATGATGTGTGAGACCATGGGCCTAATTTATGGGGTTTTTGCCGCAGGGAAGCTCAACAGGCCTTGCTGCTGCCCTGGCCTACAGGTAATGGAAAGGGCAGGAATGCACTGCATCCCTGAGATACAGTGCACTCATGCCCTTTTCCAGTGCACTGGCACACAATGTGCTGCTGGGCACCAATGCATATACCTTTGCGCCGTGGTGAAAGGGGGCCCTCATTGTGGGGAAGGGAAACCTTCCTGCAAAAATACAATCAAAAGATGCTTTCTCCTTTTTCTATGTGTGCTGCACACATAGAAAGAGGAAAAAACAAGGAGAAATGAAAATATTTCTCCTCGTTGTGCCATCCTTATACCCCCCTGGTGAGGCGTACATTTTTTGTGCTGCCTCAGAGTTACAATTTCTCATTATTCCGGAGTATTGTCAAAAAGACATGTATGTTGATGGGAACACCCCCAGCAACACCCATATAATGCTCCTTTTTATGCAGTTTCTTGCGTGAATAAGGCACATATTTATAAGGCCATAAAAAGCAATGTATGGTGGCTTTATGTGCCCTTATAAGTGTGCCAGGGGCACATTGAGCCACCAGTACGTAATATTAGTGATGTCCCGTTGGCACAACAGTGCCTGTCCAGCCTTAGATAAGAGGCCCCAAATGTCTGTTGCAGTGTGTTGTTGAATGTTTAGTTCAAATGAGTTCTGTAGTGTATACAGCTCCATGTGGCAATTCACTGGGCTGTGGTGGTGTGGTACTGCACTTCTGACATATAATGTGATTAATATGATGGAGCTAGAATGAACTAGGCAACAACTGACTGTCCAGGGTACAAGGCATTTATGTGACACTTCACAGTTATTGATATACATGAGTTCCCTTTGCACAACGCATGTCGCTAATGAGGACTGGTACCTCAGAAAATGCCCTGCACAACATTAGCTTGTAAGCCACACTGCCCCTTGTAACAGATTACCCTAAGGGTCTTGCTCTTCCTCATGCTCTGCACTGTCCTGTCTTGGCAGTCCTGCCACAAACTCCTCTGGGATGACAGCTGCCACCAGCTCCTCATGGTCTGCTGGGCTTCCTCCTCCGGTATGCATTGCTGCCTTCAGGTTTTGTGCCATTATCTCTTTTGTCCTGCCCTTGACGTCATACCAGCCTTTCTTCAAATTTAGCACTGTCCTACTCCACTGAGCCACAGAGTTGACCTTAGCCAATATGGATTTCCAAAGGGCATCTTTTTTGGATAACGGCAACTTCAAGGTGACAATACAGCTGGTTTTGGTGGTCTGTCACCTCATTGATCAGTATTTCATTCTCCTCTGCAATGAAATGTACTTTCCTCTTCCCCTAGGTTTCGGGCTGGCCACCTGGCTAGCGTACGGGTGGTTTCCTTGCCTGCTGGTGTCTCCTTCATGCTCCAGAGAACCATTATTTGCCCCAAAATTAATTTTTGGGGTAGATGCATCTTTTTTGCCTATTTCCAAATCATGACACAATGAAATAGAGGAGCAGGGCAACTTTGTCATGCATCAGAATGCTCGATTCTGACATGCAACGCCTTTTTAGCAGTTGCATCAGTTTTTGCTACGTCAAGACGGCTGCGTCAACCTCATTTTATTTTTTACATTCCACGTCACTTGCGACATGGTGCACCAAACCATAAATCCTACGCATCCATGTGGCAAAAAAAGTGATGCAGCATATCGGAAAATTGAGACGCATCTCTGCACCAGCGCTGAGTTGCTCCACTTTTCCTAAATGAGGGCCTCAGTATCTGAGCTGGGTCTTTCACAAGGAAACAAAGCATTGTATGAGTCACACTTTTGACTCTATTGTATTTCTTGATCTGCCATCCTTATGGGCACTCATTACCCATTTATAAGGAGCTCACATAGGGGCATATTTACAATTAAGAGCCGAAGCGTGTTGTTAAGCTAAGAAATTCAGGGCTGCATCATATGTACTAGAATATGGCCCTGCATTTCCCACTGCACCAACCATAGTGCACGGGTGCCTGTGTTGTGTGCTCTTATGTGTGCTTAATGCAGCACACATAAAAGCTGCAAAACTTCATTTTTTAAAATGATTGTTTATGTGTAGGAAGGGGACCTTCCTGCATATAAACAATAATAAACAATGTGATGTTTCTGTGTGTGCAGCACAAGGCAGCGCACATGGAAACAGCAAAAAGGAGGAGAAATAAAGCATTTATCCTAATTTCGCCTGTTTAAGGTCAGGTTTTCCATGGTCTTAATTTTGGCGCAGACTCGTATTCACACTGCCCTTGAAAATAGGAGACAGCATCAAAATCAATGGGTGTTACGGTGGAACGCCCACCGCAACAGCCATTAACCTCCCCTTTCTCGCTAAATCCAGGATGAAAGGGGGCCTTATTTACATGGCAGCATTAAGCCACGTTAAGTGGCTTAACGATGCTTGTAAATAAAGCCAGGCCCTTATCGCCATCACAACGTCACTGAAAGAGATGTTGTTGTGTCGATAGGGGCTTGTAAATATGCCTCTTAGTGTCAGAGATGCCTCTGTCTACTAGCCTCCCTCATCGCCAATAGGCATGTGCTATGGGCCACCCTGTTACCTCTGCATCGAGAAGGTGCCACCTTCCTACACAAAAACAAAAATCTCCCCACGACATAGGCATCATAGCACCATGGTGCAAGTGTGCCGGCGTATGGCAGAAGTTTGTGCACCAGCGCAGGGAAAGGCAGAGTGATGCAACATGTTGCTGTAAATATGTTGCATCCCCGTTCCTGGAAACTAACTAACGATCTGCAGCAAAATAACTTACGGCACCTGGCTGTGTTAGTTTCCCATAAATAAGCCCCTACAGTTTTCAGTCCTCCGAGATTCGCTCCAGTTTTAAGCTTGTTGTAGTGAGGGACCGTCTGCAGCTAACCACCATGGTAAAGCTGTTGAATATAGCAAACTGAGTGTTTGCTAAGCTGTAGAATATTCCCGGAGCACAAACTGCATCCAGGAGGTTATGGAAAAGTAGAGAAAAGCCACCAAATATTATAAAATGGCTCATCAGCTTTAAAAGAACATCTTTTTATGTTCAAAGAGTTGGAGCTGCTAATAATGCTACTCAAGGCATTTTTCAGAACTGTTAAACAGCTTCATTTCTCTGGATACCTCAATTAATTTCCTCTCTTCATTCTTAAGTCTCTGTAAGTCATTCAGTGATTTCTTTCTTGAAAACAATAATCTCATACATCAGTCTTTTCACACTGATCATATTTTTGGTTCCCTTCTGGAGATGCTGAAAGATGCCTTTTTATTTTCTGAATCAATTGTTTTTCATTCTACAGATGTGGCAATTGACTTGGTTTAAAGTATTACATCTAGTTCTCCTTGACACCCCTGTCCTCCTTCCTTTATTTAGAATGATTCCACTCGGGACATGGCGCAAAAAATTATTTTTTAGAAGATTGTGCTGAATTCCATCCTTGCCTCAATGTTCAACTGTCAACAACAAGACAAGAATCCTCCACGACAGGGGTCTAACGGCAGCCCTAATCCTCCTCGGCGTGTAGGCAACGTTCCACACCATATCCCACCACACCCTTATTAAGAGGCTTCACCAAATTGAAATCCAAGTAAAGCCCCTCAAATGGATCGCCTCGTTCATCACCGGAAAAACCCAGAGATTTTTCCTACCACCTTTCACCTCTGAACCTAAGAACATCAGCTGCAGCTCACACAGACGAAACGGAAGTGCTGATCTTCAGGCACAACACCTCTTTGTGGAACAACGCCTGGTGGCCTTTCCATACTAGGACACTCACTCAAGCCCTGGTCACCAGCCGGCTGGAATATGGCAACGCCCTGTACATGGGAATCACCTCGCACCTTCGTGAAGAGACTGCAAACCAAACAGCACTCAGCGGCCAGACTGGCCCTCGGCCTCCAAAAGTTAACGCACATAATCTCCCACCTCCAGGAGCCCCACTGGCTCCCCATTCAGAAGAGATTGTACACATGTACAAATCATACACAATCAAGGATCAGCTTCCACCAACCCTCCAGGCACCTGCAATCCGCCTGCCCCTCCCTCGCTCACACCACCCGGATCCGCAGAAGCAACAGCAAAAGACTTTCTTTCTCCCACCTCGCTGTGATGTCCTGGAACAATCACCACCTTCACCTCCGGGCCTCATCCTCTCTGGTGGAATTCAGGCCAGGACTTATGACCTGGCTGTTCAACTGAACCCTTCCCAAGCATAAGTGCTCTCAGCACCTGGAGACCCTCACGGGTGATTGACTATGGTTTATGAGTGCTGTTTTGATTGATTTGATTTGAACTGTTGTTGCCCTTTGCAGCCTTATCTTTAAATCTCTTCTTCCTTAGTGGGCTCTTGTGATACATCTCGTCCACTTTAATCATTTTCTGATTCTAGTATTTTTGAGGGTCCCTCAGGGTTTAGCCTGTGGCCCTTCTTTGTTTAATTCATATCTTACTCCTCTTGCCTCACTGATCAGCTCTTTTGGTTTTCATAAATGACATGTGCATAAGAGACTCTAATCATCTCTTTTATAAATACCCTATGGACATTGTAGACACTTTTTAAATTCTTGTTGGGCAGTAGCCTCCATCTGGATGGAGAACAAGTATATGAAGCAAAACAATGATAAGACTGAGGGGCTGATTTTAGGCCCCTGAGTCCATCTGGTCACATGCGTTCATGCTAAGTGAGCAGGTGCATTAACCCACAGAACTACAGTTAGGATCTAACTTCTATGGCTACCTGTGTTGTTTACATGTATTTTTAGACACTGTGGGCCTGATTCACAAAAGGCCTCCGCAGTCGTGGTGGAGGCCCGCAGTAGAGGGTGTGTCTCCTTTCTCCGGGCAAAATCTCTGTAATGAGAATCCTCATTGCAGGGATCCTGCCTTGAGTGCGGAGGCTTCCCCCTACGAGTGCAGGGTCTATGCCACAAGTGCGGAGACTCCCCCCACGAGTGCAGGGTCTTCACCCAGGTGCGGAGACCCCCCCCACGAGTGCAGGGTCTTCACCATGAGTGCGGAGACTCCCCAACGAGTGCGGAGACTCCCCCATGAGTGCGGAGACTCCCCCACGAGTGCAGGGTCTTCGCCACGAGTGCAGGGTCTTTGCCACGAGTGCGAGGCCCTTTGTGAGTCAGGTCCTTTCTGTTTTCATGTGTGAGTCTGAAAGGGTGGGCGGCAGTGGGGCATGCTGGAAAGGGTAGTTCAGGGGAACTTCAACTGTCACTGACTCTAACAAGTAACATATTGGACATGAATAGTTCTGATATTTCTCCTCACGTTGGTAGAGATGGATTATATTTATTTATGTCTCTCTGCTATTTTTTTTATCATTTCCTCGATCAAAAAGGCGCTTTATGCCTATGGTGCTCACTTGTACATACCACTGTACTGAGGAATTTACAAAAAAGACAAAATCTTAAGTGTTGCAAAAATCCTTCATCAGCATCACCATAAATGCCCCGATGGCAATCACACAGGAACCTTCTAGCGGCATCAGCATATATTTCATGAAGTACAATCTCAGAATCTCTGTTTGTGGCATTAGCTTGGAAGGAGCAGAAAATCAGACAAGAACATCATATGCACGCAGGCGAGTCACACCAGCTGAAGAGGGACAAGAACTCAGGGGCAGATTTACAAGCCCTTTGCTTGCGCCTACGCCGCCAATGCATCACTTTTGTGATGCAGTGGCGGCACAAAACAATCACCATGCTGTAGGGTATTTATAACGTGACCATCAGGGAGATGCGTCACGTTGGAAAGCCCTGCGCCACATGTAGGCATTCTGGCGCAGGGGGGGGGTTGGGGGGGGGGCGTTCTGGCGCAGGAACCCCTCCTAAAAGTGGCTCAGCCACTTTTAAGGCCATGCTGCGCCAAAACCCTGTGCCTGCTTGGAGCAGGCGTAAGGATTGACTCAGCATGTTAAGGAAAGGGCACCCCCGAGCCTTGCTGGAGCTGCGTCGCGCTTGCAACACAACTCCAGCAATGGGCCGCCTTTACGGCAGCAGATGCTACAGGCATCTTTCCATTTTTCCCCCATGGTGCACCGCATTGTAAATGCGACGCATCCATGGTGACAGAGCCATGACGCACAATAACTGGCGCATCCCTGCTGATATGAAGGGATGCGCCAGTTATTGTAAATCTGCCCCTCAATGTATCCGTCATCTCAATAATGGCCAAAGCTGCTCTATCTGATGTAACATACTACGTGTTGTACAAATCATGCGTTATTCTGCAATATTTTATGTTATCCAAATACCATGTTCTTCTACATTGGTCTACTGGGAAAGACTGTAACTCCTATTCCTTCTGTCCCTTTGCAAATATTCTGGAACACAGAGAGGCACACACAGAACACATACACAGACACATGTACATTCATGTATGTTACACACTGGAGATCTCCACTCTATAGTCATGGTTCAGATGGCATTTTAAATGAAAAAGCATTTTTTGATTTGACTATATTTTTTGGCTCAGTGTGTAGATGTATGAGACTTGACAATCTACTTATTTCTCAACTAAGTTTTGGCATGCCGGGTTTTGTGAAGTTCCGTCTACAGGAATAAAAAAGTTGAGGGTAGGAGTGTAAAAAACAAGTATTGGTAAAGCCAATAGGTTTCGTCTATGTAACCTAATGGATTTGCTAATGTTTGTGGCAATGCTATACAGCAGCAGTAAAAAGAAATATGTTTGCCCATGCTGTGCAGCATAGTGATACAAACAACATGATGGGAAAATGATGCAGTTTCTATTAGTAAATTGTGCTCTCATATTTCTTCTTGCTTGGCCCACATTTCATCACTGTTTCAGGAACTGCTACTACAGATCCCAAAAGGATTCCAACATCTCACATAGCACCCAAGTGATGCTAACTACATAACCTAATCTAAGGTATGTTTGCATTGAATAAACTAAACAATGAAAGTGCTCCATAGTATGTAGCAATTGTCAATGACAGGATTCCCAAGATATTTGCAGGGTAGGACAAGCAAAGTTGTGTGAAGAGCCCATAATTAGCCCTCCACAAGTTTCCTAATATTCACCACATAGCCCCTTAGTTGTTGAACATTGATTTTTACACAAATATGGCAAAGCGTAAAAATCAACACCCTTCACAGAGTTTTGCCATTTTGTACACACACCTTCACAACGGTTGCAAAAAAACCCTTATGCAACCTTGAATACCCTGATATATATTCTCTGAGGGACCTCACATGTTAGTAGACAATCTGGGATGCGGCTTACACTGTATTTTTGTTCTTCTGTTTTATTTGTATTATGCCAACTGGACCCATAGGTATTGGTGCTTTACTTGAGCACGAGTCATATTCAACAAAGTCACATCATTATTTTTTTTTTGGCCCGGGAGATTTAAGTCCTGATTTAGATCTTGGTGGACCAGATATTTTGTCACAACGGTTACAGATATTTCGTCCGCCGAAATATAGATCCCATTATATCCTGTGGGATTTATGGGGCATATTAGCAACAAATAGCGTTAATTATCGCTAAATGTGCTTAGCGCATTTTTTTTTATCGCTGCCTATCGCCGGATATTATTGCAGACATAACGTGCTATTAGCAACATCGATCTCTGAAGCAATAAAATATCGGGCGATATCGGCTCAATGCGTGAATATTGCTGGAAATCCAGCAATATTCAGGCATTATCGCGAATGGGGACTTAACCTGAATATCCACCTCCCAAATGGATATACAGGTTAAGTCATGGTCTGAGCAGGCGTTAGGTTCAGCCGAGATTTGCGCTTAGCGCGATGTTTTTAATTGCTTCGCCTGCCTTGCTAATAGGCGATAGCTGTGTTAGGTTGGGTACTCCCACTTTGCATGTCATTAGCGATAAATATCGCTGACATGCAAAGCGGGCCCCAAACCGGTTGCTATCGCCTAAAAGCTGTCGCTAACTGCTGTTAGCGACAGCTTGCTAATAGGGCGATAAAATATCGCCGCATTAGCGGGAAAAAGTCCTGCTAAAGCGGCGATATCTCCCTTGCTAATATGCTCCTATATTTTTTCGGACGGGATATCCATTACCGTTGTGATGGAGTAACCTGTCGTCCGACATCTAAATCAGCCCCTTAATAATTTGCCCACAATCACAAGATGTTGAGCCGATGCCGGTACCAGGTTCAAAGTCGGCAGCTCTAGTCATAATACCAGATCCTCTACCCTGGTGATAAAAGAAAATTACTTACTAGAGAATGTTTTTTTTCTGCAGCAAGAAAGGTGACAAATATGTCAGCCAGAATAAAAGGTATTTTTAAAGGGGAAAAACGACATACAATATGCTTAAATGATCCTTTGCTCGGTTTACTCATATAGCTGGTTACTGCTGCAGTGGATACTTAAAAATCAATGATGCCCAATGTGTTGGGTGCTATATCCCATGCCAGAACTGTGTGCTCTATAGCACCTGAGCTACCTGCTGTATTCAGAAATGTGGATTTATAATGGTAAATCATTCAGTTTGTGCAACTAAGTGTATATGTTGGCACGAGCAGTTTATGAACCAGCTTGACCTCTCGCTTTGGGATTTGAGTGTAGAAGAGACACTAAACCACACAGGGCTACTATTTTTGTTTTACTCAGACTTAAGGGACATTATCTAAAATGAACCCCCTGACTAACGCCGCTGCACTGAGATGTTCTCCCTGGCCCTCGTAAGAGGTGCCTGGGAGTGCTGCAGCTGTGGCATGACGTGAAAGAATAAAAACATTATTGAGAGGAGATGTCCAGAGAAGGCTCAGCTGTGCTTGCATGTTCCCATATCTGCCAAATCTGGGACCCCAGGAAACACGGATAGATTCCGACATAACCAAAACAACAGACAGCAGTCGCTCCTCCCTTGTCCGCCGGTTTGATGACAATATCTGGATTGTTCCTCAGTTCTTCCAGGGCTTACTTTTCCACCTTGGACAGGTTTCTATAAGTGGCCTTGTTTTCCTACCAGCGCTTCCACATCGTGGATGACCGCATGTTCGTACGCTTCAACCTCTACGGGGAGGGCCCCTGCAGCTGGTACAAATTTGGACTTGGGGCGGAAGGTAGTATCCCCTCTACGTTCTGTGTTGTCCACTCTGTCTCCGAAAACTCTTTGAGTCTAATGTTGCAGAACAAAACAGACAATTCTTGATGAATCTTAAAGATATCTAAGGTGTTAGTGGGCACAAAACCCAACCCCTTTTTTAAGGAGTGCTTCCTGGGGACCCGTAAGGGGAGTGTCAGTCAAGTTCATCACAAGGGAGCTCACACCCTGTTTGTCCCCAGGGAGGGATCTCTCAACATGGTCCTGGTTATCCTCTGATCTCGTTTTCCCATTGCACCCCTGTGGACCCCTTCTGCTTGCCCCTGCCTCTCCATCGGCCTCTCCCTAAAAAAGGATTTGGCATCTGCAGGTACTGTGTCATCTGACCTCCTTCCATCCAGGGGAATTGTTGTTGGTACATAGCTGGCCACCCAAAGTTCTGGTTATGGAAGTGAGGGTACATAGGGTTGAAGGTGGACGGGGCCCACCGCAGAAACCTCTACCTCTGCCACTTCTCTTTGGTTTTCTCACGTAATCACTGTAATCACTGCTAGTACTGGTCCTATATATGTTTTTGCTCTCCCTGAATGTGTCTTTCTTCATGTCTTCTTCTTTCTTCTGGTTGTACTCATCCGTGATATAGGGGTAAACCTTTTCTTGTGAAAACGTCTTCAGATCTTTTTGAAGTTTGTCTACCTTAGATCTCAATAGGTAATCCTTATATTCCCCAATTTCACAATTGGTGAAAATCAATGTGCAAGAGCTGTGTGGCTATGTGATGAATATTGGAAAACTTGTGGAGGGCTAATAATGGGATCTTCACACAACTTTGCTTGTCCTGCCCTGCAAACATCTTGGGAATCCTTCCCTTGACAATTGCTACAAACTATGGAGCACTTTCCTTGTTTAGTTTATTCAATGCAAACATACCTTACATTAGGTTAAGTAGTTAGGATCACTTGAGTGCTATGTGAGCTTTGGAATCCCATTGGGATCTGTAGTAGCAGTTCCCGAAACAGTGATGAAATGTGGGCCAAGCAAGAAGAACTACGGGGCGTATTATCAAGGGCCTTATCGACGCTTTAGCAAGACTTTTTCCTGCGAAAGCGGTGATATTTTTATCGCCCTATTAGCAAGCTGTCGCTAACAGCAGTTAGCAACAGTTTGTAGGCGAGAGCGAGTGGTTTGGGGCCCGCTTCGCATGTCAGCGATATTTATCGCTAATGACATGCAAAGTGGGCGTACCCAACCTGTTAGCGACTGAAAACAGTCGCTAACATCGCTATCGCCTGTTATCAACGCAGGCGTAGCGCTAAAAAAATTTGCGCTGAGCGGGAATATCGCCAAAAACTAACGCCTGCTCAGACCACTTCTTAACCTGTATATCCAATGGGAGGTGGCTTTTCAGGTTAAGACCCTATTGGCGTTAATGCCTGAATATCGCTGGATTTCGAGCGATATTCACGCATTGAGCCGCTATCGCTGGCTATTTTATTGCATTTGAGACAAATGTTGGTAATAGCATGTTATCTCTGCGATAAAATCCCGCAATGCGTGTCGATAAAAAAAATATTGCTAAGCTCATTTAGCGATAAATATTGCTAGTTGTTGATAATATGCCCCTATGAGAGCACAATATATTAAAAGAAACTGCATCATTTTCCCATGATGTGTTTTGTATCACTATCCTGCACAGCGTAGGCAAAAACATCTACTGCTGCTGTATAGCATTGTCACAAACATTAGCAAATCCATTAGGTTACAAAGGTGAATTCTATTGGCTTGCCAATGCTTGTTGTTTACACTCCCACCTTTCAACTTTTTTATTTCTGTGGACAGAAATTCACAAAACCCGGCATGCCAAAACTTAGTTGACAAATAAGTAGATTGCCAAGTCTAATATAAATAAATCTACACACTGAGCCAAAAAATATAGTCAAATCAAAATACCATCAGAACCATGACTATAGAGTGGAGATCTCCAGTGTGTAACATACATGAATGTACATGTGTCTGTGCATGTGTTGTGTGTGTGTGTGCCTCTCTGTGTTCCAGAAAATTTGCAAAAGGATAAAAGGAATAGGAGTTACAGTCTTTCTCAGTAGACCAATGCAGAAGAGCATGGTATTTGTATAACTAATAATATTGCAGAATAACACATGATTTGTACAACATGTAGTATTTTATATCGGATAGGGCACCGTTGGCTGTTATTGAGATGATGGATACACTGAGTTCTTGTCCCTCTTCAGCTGGTGTGACTCGTCTGCGTGCATATGATGTTCTTGTCTGATTTTCTGCTCCTTCCAAGCTAAGACCACAAGCAGAGATTCTGAGATTGTACTTGAAGAAATATATGCTGATGCCGCTAGAAGGTTCCTGTGTGATTGCCATCAGGGCATTTATGGTGATGCTGATGAAGGATTTTTGCAACATTTGAGATGTTGTCTTTTTTATAAATTCCTCAGTACAGTAGTATGTACAAGTGAGCATCGTAGGCATACAGAGCCTTTTTTGATTATGGAAATGATTGAAAAATTAGCAGAGACATGAATAAATCTAATCCATCTCTACCAACGTGAGGAGAAATATCAGAACTATTCATGTCCAATACGTTACTTGTTAGAATCAGTGACAGTTGAAGTTCCCCTGAACTACCCTTCCCAGCATGCCCCACTGCCGCCCACCCTTTAAGACTCACACATGAAAACAGAAAGGACCTGACTCACAAAGGGCCTCCATACCCATGGTAAAGACCCTGCACTCGTGGTGGAGTCTCCGCACTCCAGGCAGGATCTCCGCAATGAGGATTCTCATTACAGAGATTTTGCCCGGAGAACGAAGAAACACCCACAACTGCAGGCCTCCACCACGCCTGCGGAGGCCCTTTGTGAATCAGGACCACAGTGTTTAAAAATACATGTAAACAACACAGGTAGCCGTAGAAGTTAGATCCTAACTGTTGTTCTGTGGGTTAATGCACCTGCTCACTTAGCATGAACGCATGTGACCAGATGGACTCAGGGGCCTAAAATCAGCCCCTCAGTCTTATCATTGTTTTGCTTCATATACTTGTTCTCCATCCAGATGGAGGCTACTGCCCAACAAGAATTTAAAAAGTGTCTAGAATGTCCATAGGGTATTTATAAAAGAGATGATTACAGTATCTTATGCACATGCCAATTATAAAAACCAAAAGAGCTGGTCAGTGAGGCAAGAGGAGTAAGATATACATTAAACAAAGAAGGGCCACAGGCTAAACCCTGAGGGACCTTCAAAAATACTAGAATCAGAAAATGATTAAAGTGAACGAGATGTATCACAAGAGCCCAGTAAGGAAGAAGAGATTGAAAGATAAGGCTGCAAACAACAACAACAGATCAAATCAATCAAAACAGCACTCATAAAGCATAGTCAATCACCCGTGAGGGTCTCCAGGCGCTGAGAGCTCTTATGCTTGGGGAGGGTTCAGTTGAATAGCCAGGTCTTAAGTCCTGGCCTGAATTCCACCAGAGAGGATGAGGTCCGGAGGTGAAGGTGGAGATTGTTCTAGGACATCACAGCGAGGTGGGAGAATGAAAGTCCTCTGCTGTTGCTTCTGCGGATCCGGGTGGTGTGAGCGAGGGAGGGGCATGGGGCACGTTTAGAGTTGTATTGAAAGCCCCCCACCCCCACACAGGCATGTGATGTTTGGGGTTGGGATGCCTGCAATACAACTCCCACCATGCCCCCTGTCCCACCCCTGAGCAGGATGGAGCATTCCCCTCCCACCCAGAAGCATGTGGCAGCCATTGTAGTACAACAACCAAACTCACAGGTAGGTAGCCATCTTAACAGGCTTGTGCCGTTTGGGGGTGGGATGTGAGAAGGTGGCCTGCCATATGCTGTCCACTATTCTAGTGGGCGCCTTGCACCAGTCCAAATGACCCTTATTGATGGTAGGTTAATGACAACCTTTATAGAAAGCTATCCTAGTGGTAGCTGTTGAGAGCAGCCTTCAGGTTAAGTCTTGAAGGAATTTAAAGCAGCTTGTTTTACCAGTCTATAATCTTGTGAATCACCAAATGAAAGGAGAACCACACCAGGTATATATATATAATATATGTATTTATTCTAAACACATCCCACTAGTCTCTTTAAGAGGCTAGAGGCAAAAGTACATACAGTAAACTCAATAGCACACAGTAAATTAGCACAATATATGTTGAGCCCTGGGGGCGTACCTAACAATATATCAATAAAGTGGTATAAGAACCACAACTTCAGTAGACACAAGGCCTAGAGCCTGTAGAAGTGCTGGGCCTCAAGGAACCACCCGAGGTAGTGACACAGGGGACCCACAGGGAGCGCGTGCAGTATCTAAACACAGCTGCAGGTTACAATTAACTTCCAAGGGGGAAGTCGCAGTTGGAAATTTACAGAAAAGGGACACTTCGAGGAGGACTTGGAGCAAACCCCTTGAGACTTAAGGGTTTCTAGTGCCAACACCCACGGGCGCACCGGAGTACTCAAGTTACCTCACCCAGGGAAACCCTGGAGACATCGATGACAACCAGGAGCTTGATTTGAGCTGTCCCATGAAAGATGTTGAGTGCTGCGGTGACATTTTCCGAATTGGACCCAACAAGCATTAGCAACAGCAACCCATGCAGAAAGCAGAGATAGGGTTCGGTGCAGACCAGCGAAGTCTGAGGGACTCACCACTTGGCAGGGAGTCAGGGAGTCAGGGCACATCTGGAGCAACCAGGGAAGCCTAAGTAAAATCAGAATGGCCTTCATGTGGACCCACCAGTCAACGGACGAGGGATTGCAAAAGAGCCTCGAGCGGAAATGCAAGAAGCGGGCTCACGGAACATTCTTGGAGTGTAGGCCCACAATCTTCAGTGCAGAGGGTGCTCGAGGCTTGGGCTACAAGTAACTCAAAGCACAACTTCAGGAAAGATAGGGAAGTTAATGCACTAGCAAATGGGCACGGTGTCCAGGGTTCCTGGTTCCACGTCACTTGTGAGGGCTGTGGGACTCAGCTCTGCTGGGATCTTGTGGCGGCCTTCGAGAAGACTGAAAATCCTCTTCCTGGGCAGCAATTACTTCGGAGATGCAGACCGGCAAAGGCTTTGTTGGTGCCTGTTTGAACAGGGGAGTCACTACTTGACCCCAAGGAAGATTCTTCCGTCCTCTAGTCTTTAGTAGAGCATCGAAGTTCCAGGATTCAGTTTCAGAGTTTCATCCAGCTGTAATCTAAAGTCCTGTTGTTAGGGGTCCCTTACTTATACTAAGAAAAGGGGTTGGACATACTCTGGGGACCCACCTATGGAAGGGTCTGGAAAGATGGGTGTCTACACCCATTTCCTTTGTCCAGTTTCATGCCAGAGCAGAGGCTGAGTGCCCCTGCAACTGGTTTGAACTGAATTATGCACAGGGACACCAAGTGTGCCCCCAGTGCAGACTTTCTGGTACTCTTAGAGTGCCCCCACCCAGCCCTAGTACACTAAAGCCTATCTGGGAGGTGGTTACACCCCCCTGGGACATTAAACATATTGTCCAGGTCTCCCTTACCAGAGTTTCGATCAGCAGCAGGAGGCCAGACCCGTGTCTGCAGCATACATTTTGTGATGCCAGCGCTCTTTTAAACTATTACTGGGTAGACCAGTGTGTACATGTCTCTCCCTTTAGAAGGGTGGAATTTTATCCCGCCACCAGGACTGGTGGGGAGGTAGGATTCCAAAGTGTTTGACATCAAACACGACAGGTTTCCATGCAGCCATTCCAAAGTTAGCATTTAGATTGACGTTATAATGCACTTAAGAGTATATGGTCTGGCTGCATCACAGAACAGCCTCAGGCTCCGAAAACTGCAGAGGGGTCCTGCTCAGGCATGGGCACCCTCTCACACAAAACCTAGCACGCTGCCTTCAGGATTGATAAGGCCTGCCATAGGAGTCACTGATAGGTTTATGTGTGTCTGTGATTAAAGATAAGGGGTGCATGCACCACCTTACCCAGGCTGCAGTAGCAGGCCTGTGATGTCAATTTGGAAGGCTTCCCAGGGGTGGCATAATACATGCTGCAGCCCGTGGTAGGCCTCTGCGGTACCTATGCCCTTAGTACCTAGTGTACCATATACTAGGGACTCAATTCGTACCCCAGTAACCAAACTGGACTGTACCTATAGTACATGCAATCAGTTTAGAGAGGAAGCAGCTAGTCTGGAGTCATGGATGGCAGGGCCCCAGCCAGACTAAAATAAGTACAAAAAACAGTGAAACTTCAGCAAAAAGTGGGGGTAACCATAGTAAGCAGATACTTCTCTCCTTCACAAACCCCCCCAAATGCAGGGACATTAAACTAACCTTGACCAGGTGAGTCTTCATGTTCTAAGTGTAAATATCTGGAGAGTCCATCTGCATTGGCATGGTTACTCCCAGGTCTATGTTCCGCTGTATAGTCCATCCCCTGTAAGGAAATGGACCACCTCAATAGTTTGGGATTTTCACCCTTCATCTGATTTAGCCACAAGAGGGGCTTATGGTCTGTCTGAATCTTGAAGTGAGAGCCAAACAAGTATGGCCTCAGCTTCTTCAGAGCCCAAACCACAACAAAGGCCTCCCACTCAATAGCTGACCAACGTTTCTCGCTAGGGGTCAGCCTTCTGCTAATAAAAGCTACTGGCTGGTCCTGACCTTCATCATTCAATTGTGACAGCACAGTCCCTACCCCCAACTCAGATGCATCTGTTTGGACAATGAGGGGCACATTAGCAAGGACACTAATGCCTGCTTTAGCAGGACTTCTTCCCGCTAAAGCGGCGATATTGTTATCGCCCTATTAGCAAGCTGTCGCTAACATCAGTTAGCGTCCGCTTTTAGGCGATTGCGACTGGTTTGGGGCCCACTTTGCGTGTCAGCAATATTTATCGCTAATGACATGCAAAGTGGGCGTACCCAACTTGTTAGCGACTGAAAGCAGTCTAACACAGCTATCGCCTAGTAGCAAGGCAGGCTGTGTGATTAAAAAAGTCGTGTTAAGCGCGATTATCGCCAGAACCTAACGCCTGCTCAGACCATGACTTAAACTGTTTATCCAATGGGAGGTGGATATTCAGATTAAGTCCCCATTAGCGTTAATGCCTGAATATCGCTGGATTTCCAGCGATATTCACGCATTGAGCCGCTATCGACGGATATTTTATCGCATTAGAGATAAACGTTGCTAATAGCATGTTATCTCTGCAATTATATCTGGCGATAGGCAGCGATAAGAAAAAATTTGCTAAGCGCATTAAGCGATAAATATTGCTATTTGTTGCTAATATACCCCTGAATTCCTTGGAGTAGTTAGGACTTTTCAGAATTGGAGCAGTTGACATGGCCTGCTTCAGGTCATCAAATTCCTTTTGTAAGCTGACTGTCCACTGAACTTTCTCAGGCATTCTCTCTGAAGTTAAGTCATTCAGGGGTGTCACAATGGATCCATACCTCTTGACAAATCTTCTGTGGTACCTAGTCAGGCCCAAGAAAGCCCTGACCTGAGTCTGTGTAGTTGGAGCTTCCCATTCCATGATAGTCTGGATTTTGCTCTGTAATGGTTGAACCTGGCCTCCACCTTCAAGGTGGCCCAGGGACACAACCCGACTCTGCTTTATATGGCACTTAGTAGCCTTGATAGTTAGGCCTGCTTTCTGCAGGGCCTCCAAAACATTTCTCAGGTGGACCTGGTGATCCTCCCAGGTAGAACTAAAACAGCAATATCATCTTAATATGCTGCACTATAGTCTTCCAGGCCTGTTACAACTTTGTTCACCGACCTTTGAAAAGTGGCAGGTGCATTTTTCAAACCAAAGGTCATTACCACAACTTGATAGTGCCCACCAGGGGTAGAAAATGCTGAAATTGGCTTTGCATCATCAGCTAATCTGATCTGCCAGTATCCAGCTGGGAGATCAAATGTGCTCAGAAACTTGGCCGAGGCCAAAGTATCTACAAGCTAATCTGCTCTTGGAATTGGATAGGCATCAGTCCTAGTGACTGCATTGAGAGCCCTGTAGTTTACACAAAGCTCATCTCTCTCTTACCACCATGGGTGAGAGGTGTAGGTTCCAATACTACTGGACTAGCCCAAGGGCTATCTGAGGGTTCAATAACTCCCAAATACAACATTTTCTGGACTTCAGTCCTGATACAGTCCCTAACAGGATCAGGTTGCCTGTAAATCTTATTTTTAACAGGCAGACTGTTCTCAGTGTACACTTCATGAGTGCACCAGGTAGTCTGACTCGGAGTTGGTGAGAACATGTTCCTATACTGATTGAGCACCTGTCTACAATCAGCTTTTTGCTGAGCAGTGAGGCTGCCTGCCAAGCCTACACCATCAACTGACCCATCACCAAGGTTCTGTGAGAGCAGGTCAGGGAGAGGGTCACTCTCTTCCTCCTGTCCCTCATCAGTAGCCATGAGCAAGCACATGTCTGCCCTGTCAACATATGGTTTCAGTCTGTTGACATGAAGCACCCTATAGGGGCTCCTGCGAGTTTTAAGGTCTACCAAATGGGTAGCCTCTCCCTTTTGTTCAACAATTATATGGAGACCACTCCATTTGTCTTGGAAAGCTGCTGGGGCCACAGCTTCCAACAGCCACACTTTCTGTCCTGGCTGGTAAACAGGAAGCACAGCCTTTTGGTCATGCCAGGCGTTTTTTGCAATTCTTGGCTAGCCTCAAGGTTTTTAGTTGCCTTTTTCATGTATTCAGCCATCCTGGAGCGGAGACCAAGTACATAGTCCACTATGTCCTGTTTAGGCGGTTTGAGAGGTAGCTACCATCCTTCCTTCACCAGACATAATGGTCCTCTTACAGGATGTCTAAACAGAAGTTCAAAAGGGCTGTAGCCAATCCCCTTCTGAGGAACCTCCCTGTATGCAAATAAAAGGCAGGGTAGTAGGATGTCCCATCTACGCCTACGCTTTTCTGGGTGACCCTTGATCATACCCTTTAAGGTTTTGTTGAATCTTTCAACTAAACCATTGCATTGTTGGTGATAGGGTGTGCTGAATTTGTAATTCACTCCACACTCCTTCCACATTGCAGTCAAGTAACTGTACAAAAGGGGGTGGTGATGGACGGAGCATCTGAATCAATCAAACGCTCACACCCAGTCAAAAGATCTGGGTTTAATCCATCACCGTTCTTTAGCCCACTCTGCCACCCCAGTTCAGACATGGCTATATGCAAATCAGTCTGACCCTGTGCCTCATGGGAACAGTTCAGCCCGAACTGCCAATCCATGTCTTCCCTGGACCGGAAACAAGCTTCCGAGGACCGGTTTCTGGCATTCCAGCCGTCTTCAGCCTGGCTTGCTTGAATCCAGTGGCAAAGTGAGCAAGGGACTCACGTCTGAGCATACCCTGCCACACTTATGGTGGCCAAAAGCGGTACAAAAGAGGGTGGTGATAGACGGAGCATCTGAATCAATCAAACACTCACACCCAGTCAAAAGATCTGGGTTTAATCCATCACCGTTTTTTAGCCCACTCTGCCACCCCAGTTAAGACATGGCTATATGAAAATCAGTCTGACCCTGTGCGTCATGGGAACAGTCCAGCCCGAACTGCCAAGCCATGTCTTCCCTGGACCGGAAACAAGCTTCCGAGGACCGGTTTCTGGCATTCCAGCCGTCTTCAGCCTGGCTTGCTTGAATCCAGTGGCAAAGTGAGCAAGGGACTCACGTCTGAGCATACCCTGCCACACGTATGGTGGCCAAAGGTGGTACAAAAGGGGGTGGTGATGGACAGAGCATCTGAATCAATCAAACACTCACACCCAGTTAAAAGATCTGGGTTTAATCCATCACTGTTCTTTAGCCAACTTTGCCACCCCAGTTCAGACATGGCTATATGCTCAAACACTCACACCCAAATTTGCAACTCTGTCAGAAACTACCTCCTGAGGCAAACCCACTCTTGAGAACAAACCCAAGAGAGCTCTTACCACCACAGGTGCTGTAGTGGTCCTAAGGGGAATTGCCTCTGGGTACCTAGTGGCATGGTCCACCACCACTAGGATAAATCCCAGATGCCCAGATGCTGTCTGAGGATCCATGGGACCAACAATGTCAATCCCTACCCTCTCAAAGGGAACCCCCACCACAGATAGTGGTATCAGCGGGGCCTTTGTTGTGTCACCTGCCTTACCACTGGCTTGACAGATGACTCAGGAGCGACAAAACTCCTTGGTGTCTTCAAACATGTGAGGGACAATTCTGTCCCAAGTCTTGTTTTGGCCCTGGTGTTCTGCTAGAGCAACATCATGGGTTAGTGTCAATAGGAAGCCCCTGAATTTCAAAGGTAAAACCAACCTCCTGGCTGTACCAGGCTTGAAAGGTCTCTACTCTCTGAGTACAGGAGTCCATAATCCCAATAAATCCTATGGGTGCCACTAGCATTCCCAGCAGCCTCATCAGCAGCTTGCTGTCTGTGGGGTTCAAGAGAAGGGCAGCTCAGCTGCTCCTGACTCAGATCTGCCATGGAAGGGCCACCTGTCCCCAAGAAATCAACCTGATCAGGCTCAAGCTCCTCTGGGACAATTCCTTCTTCAAGACTGCAATCATCTCCCTTAAGTGACTGATCTGTATTGAGAGTCAGGGGGAAGGCTCTGTCTTAACCCTATTGCTCCTTTTCCTGGAAGGCACCTGGTCCATTATTCCAGAATCCAGGGCTTGTTCAGTGTTAGACATCTTGGCCTGTGACCTAGTCACAGCAAACACATGTGCAGAGATACCTTACATTCCTGCATGGGTCCTGAGCTCCACTTCAGCCCAGGCTGAAGTCTCTAAATCATTGTCAAGCAAGCATTTAACAGGGAGGTCTGTACTTACCACAACCTTCTTGAGGCCAGTTACCCCTCCCCAGAAGCAATTAACAACTGCCAAGGAATGGTCTGCGCTAACATTGCGAGCATTGGTCACTTGGTAAAGTTCAGCAAGTATAATCTGCTCAAGAGCCACAAGGTCTTGTGTCACCATTGTGACACATGCCCCTGTATCCCTGTAGGCCAAAGCCTCTTTTCCATTTATTAAAGGCTGCTGTCTGTATTTGCCCAAGTTACTGGGACTCACAAAGGAGGACATGTCCATGCCTCATCACAGATCATTATGGCCGTGCTAGTTCGTTATAAGGGTTAATGCACTACAAGTACCAGCTCTCCTTGCCGTGCTGCAGGCACGTTCCAAAAACATGCAGTCCCTTTAAAAGATCTAAGCTTGCTCGCGGCGTGTAAATTCCAGACTCCGTGTGCAAACAAGTGGAGAGAGTAGCTGAACGAACAAGAAAGCAGAATCGTTCTATATAATTTATATTTAGCCTAACCAAACCCAACAGATGGGATATCTAACGTAATCTCTGGTATCTTCGGTTTAGCCAGAAATTAAACTGATTGAATTGAAAACGTGTTCAAAAGAGTCCCGGACCGAAGAGCGTCCGGCGCCCCTCCTTCCAAACACGCCACTCCGCCAAGGTCTAAGGTAGGCTCCATGTCCGTGGGGGTTAGTAACAACAATTGCGGCAGTGTGTGGAGAGAGCCTCAGTGACAGGTCTTTATTTAAATTTATGTCCAACTGCAGAATCTGTTTACTTGAGCGGCAATTTCCAACAGAAGTGGTCTAGAGTGCTACATACAGGTATTTATATATACCACCTATAGAGTCTGAGAGAGTATTAAAATTGTGAATACAATACTGACACCAAATCCCATTATTATTATTATTTTCAGTTTTGGAAATCTCCAGTCCGTGTCCTGAGGAGAACCCATAACTACACTGTGGTTCGAAACGCGTTGACCCCGAGCCTGGTAAAAAGAAGAAGGGTGCAACTAGGGTTATCAAATAGTACCACACTTCCTATCCCTAGGAGTGCAACCCCAGAAGCATTTATCTATTCTCTGGCTTAGTAAGACAGGCAAGCAGTATCTATGAACTGTTTTGTCCGCCTGGCTTCTTGTATATAATATGAAGGACTGGTGCCCAGTGAAGAAATCATTTGAGGCATTATATTAGTGTGTTTTTGGTGTTTCTTAACTCACAGTATTGATTTTGTGTATATTGAACACTTGTATATATTGTACATTTTTATGTCTGTATGTATTCTTTATTGTTTGATGACTGTCCTTTTGATGACATGTGAAAATTTAATGAAAAAAGCTTTTCTATAAAAAACGACAAAAAGACTAAAATAAAATAGTCGATCACCCAGAACTGTTTGGCTGGATGTGATAAAACTCTAAAAAGTAAACCTGTCTGGCTATTCTTTCTGTTTAAGTATATTGGAGTGGTCCAAGCCAGTCAGAGATAGGACCCAAACCTTTCTGTCGCCCTCATCAAAGATCAGGACAGCCTGAGTTGGAACTCTGACTAGGCCAGAGTCTATCTCAGAACCCAGGGTTAACCCTACTACACCCTTAACCTGAGTACCACCATTTGGACCTGCACTAGGGGGAACATTTTCCTTAGGGGCAGTAGTGACTGGAGTTGAGTCTTTAGGTCTAGTGCAATCACTAGTCCAGTGGGTATTCTGTTTACAGATCTTACACCATGTTTTCTTTTGGCCTTTCTTTTTGGATGATTGGGAATCCCCACCGTTAGAAGATTTTTGGGGGCCTTATGAAGACTTCTGGACTTTACCCTTCTCCCCAACCTTATTAGGATCTTGCTTCTTCTGGTCCCCACCTTGGTTCTGTGCCTTCTGCTTCACCCTGGTTCCGACCTATTTGTCTGCCTTCTTTCCCAATACTTGGGGAGAGGGCAGATCAGAGTCTACCAGGTGCTGATGCAACAGCTGATTCTGACAATTATTAAGGATCTGTTCCCTCATAATTAAGTTGTATAATCCTATATAAACACACACTTTACTGCAACGCAGGGCAACGAATAAAAGCAAACTGCTTACCTCTGCTGGCAGCAAGGCAACGGGGTTAGGCGGCCGCAAGAGCTTAAAGGGCAGCTAGGCATTAGGCCCCCGTATTTGGCTGTATACAAGGGGGGGCACAGGAGGGGCAAATAGGGGGAGCTTGTGTTAATAGTTTGTGTTATTATTGCCTTGACCACGGGGGCAGCAGCCGGTCCTAGGAAGTGGTTGCTAAATTAGAGAAATGAGATCGGGAAGAGTCAGACAGACCCCAACCCAGAAAGTCAAGAGTGAATAGCAGAATAAAAAGCAAAAACAAGGTACTAAAACTGAAGGTTGCGACTCCAAGCAAAAAAGCCCATTAATATCGCCTCTAATAACAATGTTTTGAAATATAGAGGAAGGCTCCAAAAGAAATCCAGCCCAGAGTGATAGATTGCTATTGCTTAAAGATCCGGGAGCAGCCATCTACTCTACATCAGCTGAGATTTCTGGCCTCATGACTCCTCTAGCACCTCAGACAGCCTTGTCGACGTGGAACGGAAAAAACAAGTTACAAAACGAATCGACGCAAAACTTAAATTGTACAATAGAACAATGGTTTTCGCAAAAACCAAGCCAGAATGTGGAAAATTTTGGTCCAAATCCGGCAGACAAGGCGGAACTGATAATGGTATTAGATTAGGCATGATACATAAAGAGGATACATGCTTGAGGAACGATCACCTTCAAGGGGTCAGGATAACAAGTGATGATATCATACACAACATCAATGAAGAAAGTCTAGATCATATGAATCAAACAGAAGGTTTGCAAAACTTTGATCAAAAGGTACCTGGCCACAGGGAAAATTCTTATTCCCCAACAACAATCTTTAAAACAACCCAAGGGGATCATATATCTTCTACCCCGAAGCCGGTAACTAACAACACAAGAACAAGGCTACAGATAGCCGCTCAGGTCCACCAGGTGGACCAAGACGATCAAAAAGGCATGGACAATGACTGGCAGACTGAAACAACGTTGGTGACAACTAAAGACATCATGCAAACTTCAGGTTCTGAAGCGTCCACCCAAATGGGAAGTAAACGTAATGTTAACAGTCAAAATAACATGGACTTACAAGGATTAAAAATCACTCAAACAAACATTAACAATAATCCCTTCAGGGAGACTAATAATATTAGCCACCAGTTAAATCAAGATCAAAAACTCAACCGAGAATCAAAACCGCAGCTTCATCAAGGAGAGACAGCCACCAACCAAAATGCTTTTTCTGAGATTTCTAAATCCTTACTGACTACATTACAGTCAACAATAATGGCATTTAATATGCAAAGTGATCAAATGGACATACAAATAGATATCATGAACATTATAGCAATACAAATTGCAGGGATTAACACCAAACTTGATAACATGAACAATCTGATTTCAAGAGTTCAGGCTAAATACTCAGCTCAGTGCGCATGTAGTCCAATAATTGATAAATTAAGTCTTTTGCCCACACTTCTCGAACAGATAATATTATTTAACAAATCAACTTTGGGAGGAAATGAAAAAAAAGAAGAACCAACAAAAGTTATAGTAGAAAACAACAAAGTTCATGCAAGTTTGGAATCTCGCAAAGACGAAACAGACAACCAGCCAACTAGAAATAGGGATATAATCAACCAGGAGAAAATAAGTAATATAGAACAAAAGCTGTCACGGAAACAAAAAAAATGCGGCAGGAAAGCACGGAACAAAACGTCTCAACTTCCAGAGCAGTTAACAACCAAGATTTATCCAATATTCTGTATAGCAAAGACAAGTAATGCAACAACAGACTCGGTCAGTTCTACAGACGAAGATCTGACTAGTTACAAGAACTCAGAAACGGCAGACAAGGACATACCAGTAGAAGTTAATCAGACAACAGAAAGAGGTGGAGAGATAAGTTTAAGCATAAGCTCGGGAGACCAAAAGAAGACTAGGAAAAGAAAAGGCGACAATAAACATGAGCCAAAGAAAAATGTCATTTGAGCGGGGAAGATAATGAGAAATACACAAAAAACGACGATAAAGGATTCTAAAGATCCTCAGTACAAAAGTGAGCAAAGGACCGATACCATAAAAAATGACCCGACAAGCCATAAACAACTCAGACCTACGACCAGCAATACATTAGCTCACAACGCCTTTTTTAATAAAGCACCGCAAAATAAAACTGCAAATAATCAAGAACAACACAAATAAACCATAGAATGTAATACTACGGAAAACTGTGAGGATGGATGGCAACAGCCTAAAATTGATCAAGACAACCAAGAAAACCCAATCTCGGTGATCCAAAAGTACGGAGATAGCACAACAGAAGGTATAAAAATGGATACCCCAAAGGTTCAAGTGTTTGGTCATGGCGAAACTTATCCAATGGTTGAAAATCAAATGAATCCTCAACCAAAACAGAAAGGTGATAACATCCGAAGGAACATGGACCAGGAACCAGAAACTACCTACTGTTCAGGACGTTGGTCGGACGAAATCCAGGTCTCACACGCCGTGGTGGGAGACACGACCCAACACATAAACATTAAAGCCGAAATAAAAGATGACAAAAAGCAAATTAAAGTCGAAAAAAAGGCAGAAGACCCAATGCTACAGTTAGGTCACTGTAGCGTTTCATTGAAACGGCAATAATTGCTAATTCCAGAATACGACTCAAAAGGTCCTCATGATATACTGAATAGGGGGAATATATTGAACAGCAAACATCCCAGCTTTAAATTATTTGACTTCTGCGAATTTATTGGCAGTAGAATTCATAGCAATGGATTGCCAAAAAAATAAGGAACAAACATTAACAACCTGGCTGACTGAAGTGGACGCTCAGCATATTATGAACGCTAAGGCGCAATTCGAAGCTTGGGGAATTAAACTGTTAAGACCAATGACACCTCGCTATCTGGGCCCTTTAAATAGCAATCTTAACACCAAGTGCAATGGACAAAGGCATAAAGAAATTTGACCGAACAACCAACCACTTCTCAAAGGAGCTGAAGGACCAAGTTTTTAAACCCAGCGGCGTCAGGGGCACGCCCAAAGCCTTCGGGTCCACCTGTCTTAGAATACAGAGACACGGGATACTTCTCGGTGACGTCAAAGATCGAATTTATTGGCTGCAGCCAGTAATAGAGTTCCTAGAAGTACAACACGGTGTATGTTCTCAGGAGACAGCTCAATTCTACAAAGCAAGCCATCCCTTTTTATACAAAATATTGTGCTTCAGGCAAACATTCCTTATTTACAGTTGACCAATCCCATGTATCCTCGACAAGAAGCATTGCATGATGACAAGCCCATTTTTCAGTTGGTCCAGCCCACAATAAATCATTAAGCAAACCCATAATAAACATTCTTTAAACAAGCTGGACGAAACCCACAATGAAAGGCCTCGACCCAAACCATAAATAGGCCATAAAGGAAGGAGCAGAAACAGATGAGAAGCAAGATAGAATGGTGTGTGCATGTACCATAAACTCAGCAATGTCCTGCTCTTTGATCTCTATCTTGACCAGCTGCCGGACAAGGAACTGGCTCAACAAGTTTAACTTCGGGCAGTGGAGTCAGCTGGCTCAGGTCACACAGAAGTCAGCTAAAGGTGTACGTGTCCTTAAGACTTGTTCAGCCACAGTCATAGCCTATGTGAGGGCAATCACTAAAATGGCTGCCATGCACAAAATGGAACCCAAGGGTTTCAGAACAAAGTCCCTAATTTCATGGTGAATCCATCACTCGAACATGACGAAAACACTCGTACATAAAGCACTCATAATTTGCGGTCCGCTTTTACCAAAATCGTAACGGAACCAAGACCTTTATGACTCGGGTTCCGAATTCACGGAACCTCAGACCCTCCTTTTGCCCTTACATAGGGAATAACCTAAATTCACGTCAATCTGAATCCAGGTCTATATTCATCAGATCATCAAGATGTTGCTATAGCATCATCCTAGTACTTAGTAACTCTCTCTGGACAGGTCTCCTCGAACACGAAGTAGCACAAAGGCCACATATAGCAGGAGCACACTGTACGCAAAGACAGAACAGAAAAAGGATAGCTAATACCATCCCAATGACCATCAGAATCTTCCATCCCCAAGTGGATAACAGTCCCCAAAACCATCCCATCAACGACCAATCTCCTTCGTCCACATGCATAGACTCGGAGATCTTATGCAGTTTGGAAATGGCTTGGTACACTGTCGGAGCGTTGCCTGGAATGCAAACGCAGCAGCTCGATTGAATCAATTTACATACCCCTCCTCTATATGCAAGGATGACATCTAATGCAACTCTGTCCTGAAGAGTCATAAGGCGATCCGACTGGAGCTCAGCAGTCAAGTTACTAAGGGCACCAGCAGTTTCAACTATGGTGGACTCAACCACTCTCGTCAATTGCCGTATGTTCCTGCTGTTAACCATTGGTCCCCAAAACGGCAGAAAACCCTTCAGGAAATCTCCCAATTCTTGTCCTGCAGTATCTTCCTTACTGAAGACACCTCTACCAACTCTCGTCTTGTGGTAATCTGCTGCAGCTGTATACGTAGGAGGCAACAGGAACGAGACAAAACATGTGACAGAGAAATCAGGGGGCAACCATGTGTACGCTCTATCGTAACAGACAAAATAGGTACCCTTAGCTGCTAGAAACGAAGGGGAAGTCCGAGACGGAAAAACATATGTCTCAGTGCAAACACTCTTCGCTAACTGAGCTCTCGGATTCTTGCCATTGCCTTGCAGACAATAATGGCCCTGATGGGGTACAATCCAAATCGGAGAGGATCTTTTTGCTCGCTGGTTCTCACTCAGATTACTCCATATCCAGTCACGTTCCATCCAATATACGCTAGTGTCTCATCTTTCGGGATAGTCTCATAGGAATCTATTCCTCTAATCATGTCGACTATACCCTTAACTAGAGCACTATTCTTTGGACTATCCTTCACAGAACGTAGGGGGTAAACTTCACGAGCATAGATGAACATCGTTCTATATGCCCACACTGAACCATTGTACCTGAATGGCAGAACCAGGTAAGGAATACCTTTATCAGTAGTATGAGGCATAAGGCCACACACCCAACAATTAGTCGTGTTCATTACTAGCTGGTGTTGGTGCAAAAGCTGAACAAAGGAGTTATTAACTAATTCCAATCTCCTAATGGACTCATGTTCAGGCAGAGGGTGAAAAGAATGCGAAGAAACAGTAGAAGAAGGAATGGGTTGTGTAGTGGGTGCAAACGTCCCTTGAAAAGAGAATATAATATATCCCGTCAAAAACATCATTAGACTAAGTAACATAAAAAGACATAATATTAAAAAACACTTTCTGCTCATCACTGTACATATTTTGCTCTTAAAGCTCATTCTTTCAACAGGTCTCTCCCTCTCGAAAAACTCCATCCTCTAATCGTGCTGCTCGCGCCGGATGGGTGTTCCGTGCTAAGGAATGCGTCTGTCAGTCCAGGGAACGCCCTTAGACCAACCAGAACCGTCGACCTAACGTCTTCGGCTTGCACTCCAAAAACTTGACACCGCGACCCTACAGCTGAACCCGGAAGGCGGTTCGAAAAACAAAAATCAAAATAGTTCCTCGGAGGAGAGCTTAACCGTAAAATATCAAAGAAAGAATTTATTTGTTTATTAGTCCCACGACTCTTGGTCGCAAATTCTAACGCTTTTTGCCAGGCAATGTCTGCTCTTGAAACAAGAGCTCAGATTCAGAAGTGTCCAATCGATTCAACGGAGGCACAGCTTCTTGAAGAAGATCGTCGCTTTCTCGTTCAGTGTTCGTTCCAATCAAACGGGCATCGCTAAAGGGCAGAAAACGAGGCACAGTTTCAGTTTCAGAGTCTGGAAGTCTTTTCTGGACCCACCGGTCGTACGGCAGAGGCAAAGGAGCCCACTTACAATGTACGCCGTGAATCCAGTTTTTCTTTCCTTGCACTCGCACTGCAGATCGCGTAGACAGCAACACCAAGTAGGGACCGGTCCAGCGGGGCTGATCGTTCTTTGTCCGCTGGAAATTTTTCACGAAGACCCAGGATCCAGGTTTGATAGCATGTCCTGGATCTTCAGATGCTTGTGGCAGTGTATCATGAACCTGTTGGTGCAAAACACGCAATTTAGCCGTCAATTCATAAAGGTAATCAAGCAATACAGGGTGTTCTATCTCGCTACATTTTGTAGGCGCGGCACTCCCCAAATATTTGCCGGGCGACCAAACACAACTTCATAAGGACTAAGTCCCATTCGCGAATGCACAGTCATTCTTGTGGACAGAAGGGCTAATGGCAAAGCATCTGGCCATTTAAGACAAGAGCTCGCTTGTATCTTAGCAAGCTTCAGCTTAAGGGTGCCATTGTAGCATTCAACCAAGCCAGCTGATTGGGGGTGATTTGCAGCATGGAACTTCTGCCTAATTCCTAAACCATCACACACTCTCTTCATAACCTGACCCACAAATTCGCTCCCATTGTCACTCCAGACCATTCTCGGCAATCCGTACCTAGGGAAGAATTCCTTGACAAGGGCTTTAGCTGTAGATAAGGCAGTGTTATCTTTCAGGGGGTATGCTTCTACCCATCGTGAAAAGGCACAAACAACAACGAGCACATACTTTAAGTTGTTGCACCTCTCCATGTGGATGAAATCTAGCTGCAAAACCTCGAACGGATACGTCGGAGGCGCAAAATGACCAGCTGGAGTTGGAGTTCCCTTACCAGGATTGTACATCAAACAAACCATACAGTTCTTGACCAAATTCTCTGCACACTTAGGAATTCCAGCATTTTGCCATACTGGAGCCAACAACTTACAGATCCCTTTCACACTGATATGAGCCATTCCATGCGCCATCGTAACCACTGGAAGTACATACGCATCGGGTAACATCCAACGCTGATGCTCTGACAACTCAACCCAACAGCCATTCGAATCCAATTTACCCTTACTTTCTCTCCATTCATTCAAGTCTTTCTCTGTAGCTTCAGCTTGAATAGATTTCACGCTCTCTATCATCTAACATACTTCTATCTGGAACCCATCTTGCTGGACCCGCAACATACATTCGACTCATCACATCTCTCGCAGTTTCTTTCGCAACTTCATCTGCAAACGGATTACCACGACCAACATCATCAGTAACTTTCTTATGCGCACTGCATTTCACGATCGCAACTTGCAAAGGCAAAGTAAGTGCCTCAAGGAGCTCATTCACCAACTGATCATGCTGAATCTTAGTCCCATGCGAAGTCAGGAACCCACGCTCTTTCCACAATCGTTCAAAACTATAAGCCACACCAAACGCATACTGGCTATCGGTATACACAGTCACTCATTTCCCTTTCGACAACACACACGCTCTTGTCAATGCAATCAACTCTGCTGCTTGAGCTGAATTATGTGGGATACGTGCAGCTTCAACAATCGTATGCAAAGTCGTAACAGCATATGCCGCAGTCGTGTCACCATTCGGAAGCTTGAAACACGAACCATCTACCCATAAGGTACCATCACACTTCGCAAGAGGAGTATCCCTAAGGTCTATCCTCCCTTTCGTTTCTTCCTCTGTCCTAAGGAACCAATTATGCTGTTCACAAACATCTGTCTCAACTGAAATCGGCAACAACGTAGCTGGATTCAATGTGTTGCATCTCTTTATGTGCACATGATTCGCTAAAAGTGTCAATTCGTAACCTGACAACCGAGCACTAGTTAAGTGCTGTGTCTTGGTTCGATTGAATAAGGTGTCCACTGCATGTGGAACCATCACAATCAACATATTGTCCATCACCAAACCAGCAGACTGTCGGATATAAACAGCTGCCCCCGCTGTAGCTCTCAAACAACTCGGCAACGCTCTAGCTACCGGATCCAAAGTCGATTAAAAATACGCACATGGACGCTGTTTATCACCAAACTGCTGAGTCAAAACTGACAATGCACATCCCTCTCTCTCCTGGACATAGAGTGAAAAAGGCTTACTGTAGTCGGGGGTACCCAACACAGGAGCCGAACACAACGTATCACGCAATTCTGAAAAACTCTTCTGACACTCGTCAGTCCAAGTAAGAGGATTCGGAGTATCCTTACAAGTAAGTGCTGTCAAAGGTTTCGCAAGAAGCAAAAAATTTGGGATCCATTGTCTACAGTACGACGTAATACCCAAGAAAGCACGTACTTCTCTCTGTGTCGTAGGCACACTCATTTTCGCAATCGCTTGAATTCTTTCTGGGGTCAATCTTCTTCCCTCCTTCGATAAGAGATGACCTAAGTAGGTCACTTCTTGTCGGCAATTTTGCAATTTTGAGAGAGACACCTTATGATGGAAATCAGACAAATGACGCAACAACGACAAAGTAGCCTCTTTACAAATTTCTTCACTGTCAGCAGCAACTAACAAATCGTCGACATACTGAATTAGAGCAGCACCATCAGGTAAAACAATCGTATCAAGCTGTCTTTTCAAAGCCTGACTATAAATGGATGGGCTCTCACAATAGCCTTGAGGAGCGCATTTAAACTGGAAACTTCGGCCTCCTAAAGAGAAGCCGAAAAGATCCCTACTTTCCTCGGCAATCGGGATGCTGAAGAAAGCATTCTTCAAATCAATCACCGAAAACCAAGTAGCAGATGCTGGAATCAAAGTCAGTAAAGCAGTAATATGTGGCACAACCGGAAATTGCGGAACTACAATCTTGTTCACCTCGCGAAGGTCGATCACAAACCTATACACAGGCGGCTGTGAAGAATCAGTTCGTTTCAGAACAGGCAAAACCGGACTATTGCACACATTACCTCTCGTTTCCTCAATCACACATTTCTCAATCAGATCATAGATGATCGCCAAAAGTGCTCTTTCAACATCACTGGAAATCCGATATTGGGGAATACGTGGCAATCTAACATTCGCTTTCAGTGTCACAACATATGGCAGAATCTCCAAAAGACCCACATCATTAGGACCAGTAGCCCAAAGAGAATCAGGGAGTGAAGACAACTCAGCTGGAAGTCGATCTTTAGACAAATACATCGGAGAGATCACTCTCTTACCCAATGTAAGCTGTACTCCTGAAGGAGAACAATATAGCTTCGCATACGATCTTTTCAACAAGTCCAATCCCAACAAGTTCTCACCACAACCTGTCATCGCAATAAGGGGTGCTTCGAAATCACAAGGTCCAACAGAAATAGACAAGGGACTAGAAATCGGATTACTAACTGGGGCGCCAGAAAAACCTACTGAAACATTCGTTAAGCCAGACAAAGGTGCGCCAGGGAGTTTAGAGTGCATAATAGAACTCTTCGCAGCACCAGTATCCAACAGAAAAGGCTCTGACACACCTGATGCAATCACTTCAACAAAAGGTCCACTCTAATCTACTGGAACTGAAATCACTCCCTCTCTTTGTCTATGGTGTCCTAGCAATCATTACCATCCATATTCTCACCTTCGACATAGTAATCGTCCGCATAGTACTGAGTTGTCCTACCAGACGCACCATTCTGCTGATCAAAACTATTCATTGAATTCTGTGGAGGAAAGGAACGTGCATTCTGGGGGAACACACCATGTCCCCTACCTCTAGGAGCTTGCTGAACACCTCGACCTCTCACACCAGGAGCACCATTCGTGTGCTGTAACAGAACCGGGCAACTATTCTTGAAATGCCCCTCTTCTTTGCAATACGCACACTGATTAGGGCCTACAGGGAAACACTGTTGAGAAGACTCGAACCTTTGCGATTTTCTCTGATATTGCTGAGGTTGCTGATAATCACGCTGATTACTAGGAGGCAGATACGCTTGCTGTAAAAGAACCTTCGTCTTCAAATCTTTATTCTTCTTGTCTGCTCTCTCTTTCTCATCCTTATCTCTATTCTCATAGTATTGTGCAGTAGCCAATATTTGTGCTGACGAAGAAACAGCCCAAGAGCTCTCTGAATCCTTCAACTTAGTACACAACTCTGAAAGCAGATTATGCACAAATTTATCAACAAACAACCGTTGACCCCCTTCCGTACTCATGTCTTGACCACTATGGTCAATAAACGTTTCTTCAAACCTAGTGAAGAAGTTAGACACACTTTCATCTTTCTTCTGCTTACACGCAGACAATTTGTCCCAGTTAACATGCGTAGCAGGCATCAAAGTCTTCATATAATTAATAATTCTACCAGGGAGGTCTGCAACTAAACCTTCAGGTTTAGCACCGCCCACCTGTCGACCATCTGCAGCAGCGATATTAGCCCATGTATCTCCTAACTCTTGCGCATGATTTTCATGGCCAATCTTCGCCCATAAAGGTTGAGGAACTACATTTCCAAACAACATATCTATATCAGCTAAATTCATAATACACGATTCTGCAGTCTGTGATAACTCCTTATAGTATCCTGCAGGATTTTTACGTGGATCAGGCAAAGTCTGCTTAAGGGCCAAAACTTCCACTCGCTTCCATGGAACATGTACCAAAACACACTGAAAATGAGGCAGAATAGGTGGAACAACGTTTGCGTCCCCCTCTCTCCAAACTGGTGGAACCTCCCTCATCGGATACTGCCGTGCTTTTCTCCTAACAGAAGGATCAGGCTCAAACAACGGCTGAGAAGGAGACTCACTCCTAAACGACAACGATGTCGCAATCGCTCTTTCAACGTCAATACCCCCTATAGTTCCCTTTGCAAACTCAGACTGAACACGGAACAACTCAGACGGAGTCTGTCCCAAATCACCATCTTCCCATTCTTCACGAAGGAAAGAACACATCTTGTCAAAAACATACCTCTGCTTCGGTGCTTCCCATTGACGGAAGACATTCATAACAGACTCTAAATCATATCTCAAAGTATTAGTAACCCATCTACGCGCGAAAAGATCCAATATTGTCCGCTCTTCGGGACCAGGTATTTGGCTACGCAACTGTGTATGCTCTGAAACAGGGGGCATACCTAGTGACCCAAAGAAAGGAGACAAGAGACTAGTGACAGTATTGGTCATTCTCTGTCGAACAGAAGGAGAAGTTGACGCAAGAACAAGGGGAAAAACAGGATGAGACAAAGTATATGTAGAAGAAGTATCAGAAGGAGTAACGAGAACAGGAAACAAAGTCGTAGGAATTAGAGACGGAGCAGGTAGCAAAGCCGGCGGCCCTTGAGAAGGCTGCGCCAGAGGAATGGGAGCCAACTGAGGAGGAGCTGGCGGTTGTACAAGAACAGGAGGCAAATCAACCGGAGGTTGCGCAACTAAAGGTTGCGGAGGTGCTGTAGCACTCTGCACATAAGGGGGTGACGAACTCAGCAAATGTGACATCAAAGGATCTTTTTCAAGGTCCTTCGCTGCATTCTGCTGAAGAAGCGGCAAAGCCGGATAACATTCAATCAATCAATCAATCATGACACTTGTATAGCGCACTACTCACCCGGAAGGGTCTCAAGGCGCTTGGGGGAAGGGGTCCGCTACTGCTCGAACAGCCAGGTCTTGAGTTGTCTCCTGACGGCGAGGTGGGCCTGGGTCAGCTGAAGGTGGATGGGGAGGGAGTTCCATGTCTTGGCCGCCAGGTAGGAGAAGGATCTGCCTCCGGCGGTGGCTCTTCGGATGCGTGGTACGGCGGCGAGGGCGAGGCTAGTAGACCGTAGCTGGCGGGTGGGCGTGTAGAAGGTCAGGCGGTCGTTGTGGTACTTGGGGCCCAGGTCGTGGAGAGACTTGTGTGCGTGGGTGAGGAGCCTGAACGTGATCCTCTTGTTGACGGGGAGCCAGTGCAGGTCCCTCAGGTGGCCGGAGATGTGGCTGCTTCGGGGAATGTCCAGGATGAGTCGGGCGGAGGCGTTCTGGATGCGTTGGAGTCTTTTCTGTAGCTTGGCTGTGGTTCCGGCGTAGAGGGTGTTTCCGTAGTCCAGTCGGCTGGTGACGAGGGCCTGGGTGACCGTCTTCCTGGTTTCGGTCGGGATCCATCGGAAGATCTTGCGAAGCATGCGAAGGGTGTGAAAGCATGATGAGGAGACGGCGTTGACTTGTCTGGTCATCGAGAGGGAGGAGTCCAGGATAAAGCCCAGGTTGCGTGCGTGGTCTGTTGGCTTGGGAGTGGTGCCCAGGCCCGGGGGCCACCAGGAGTCGTCGCAGGCGGAGGGCGATGGTCCCAGGATGAGGACTTCCGTCTTGTCTGAGTTCAGTTTCAGGCTGTTCTTCATCCACTCGACGACGTCTTTCATCCCTTTGTGTAGACTGGTTCTGGCGGTTTCGGGGTCTCTGGTGAGGGAGAGGATCAGCTGGGTGTCGTCGGCGTAGGAGATGATGTTGAGGTTGTGTTGGCGTGCGATGGCAGCAAGAGGTCTCATGTAGACGTTGAAGAGAGTGGGGCTGAGTGATGATCCTTGCGGGACGCCGCAGATGACTTTGGTGGCCTCGGATCGAAACGGGGGAGGCGGACTCTCTGTGTTCTTCTGGCGAGGAACGAGATGATCAACTCCAGTGCCTTTTCTTGGATGCCGATGTTGCTGAGGCGTTGGACTAGGGTGCGGTGGCAGACAGTGTCGAATGCTGCAGAGAGGTCCAGGAGGATGAGTGCCGCTGTTTCCCCATTGTAGAGCAGGGCTCGGATGTCATCGGTGGCTGCGATGAGGGCGGTCTCGGTGCTGTGGTTGGCTTTGAAACCGGACTGCGAGGGGTCGAGGGTTCCGTTCGTCTCGAGGAAGGCGGCAAGCTGTCTGTTGACGATCTTCTCGATGACTTTGGCAGGAAAAGGGAGGAGCGAGATGGGGCGGAAGTTTTTGAGGTCGGTTGGGTCCGCTGTTGGTTTCTTCAGCAGGGCGCTGAGCTCGGCATGCTTCCAGCTCTCCGGGAAGGTGGCGGTGTTGAAGGAGGTGTTGATGACGTCCCGGAGTTGGGGTGCGATGGTGGAGTCGGCCTTGTTGAAGACGTGGTGGGGGCAGGGGTCGGTTGGAGATCCGGAGTGGATGGTGTTCATCGTGCGGGCTGTGTCTTCGGTGGTCACCGTGGTCCAGGTGTGGAGGGTGGCGGTGGGGTGCGTTGGTTCGACGGTTGGGTGCATGGATTGTGCGCCGAAACTGTTGTGGATGTCGGCAATCTTGCGGTGGAAGAACGAGGCGAGAGAGTCGCAGAGATGTTGTGAAGGAGTGATGTCGTTGTTGCCCATGCTGAAGAGTTCCTTGCTGTCGTGGGCGTTGTTGTCCAGTCGTTCCTTCAGTGATTTCTTCTTGGTGGTGCGGATGAGCTGGTGGTGCTTGCGGGTGGCGTGTTTGAGGGAGGTCATGTTGTCAGTGGTCTGGTCGAGGAGCCAGGCTTTCTCGAGAGTGCAGCAGGTCTTCTTGGAGTCCTTAAGTTCGTCGTTGAACCAGGGGGCCTTCTTGCTTCTGGGTCTGCTGGGAGGGTTCTTCAGTGGAGCGAGGTCGTCGGCGCAGGCGGTCAGCCACTGTGTGAAGTTGCGGGCTGCTTCGTTGGGGTCCGTTGTGCTGGCAGGTGGGTTCTGGCTGAGGGAGGTGGTGAGCCGGTCGGCGGTGATCTTGCTCCAGCTCCTGTGAGGAACCTGTTGCGGGTGGTGGTGGGTTGTGGTTTTTCTGAAGCTGAAGTGGACGCAGCTGTGGTCGGTCCAGTGGAGTCCGGTGGAGTGGCTGAAGGTGATGTGCTTGCTGGATGAGAAGACGGGATCAAGCGTGTGGCCGGCGTAGTGGGTGGGGGTGTTGACCAGTTGCTTGAGTCCGAGGTTGGCGAGGTTGTCCAGCAGGGTGGCGGTGTTGCGGTCCTTGTTGTTCTCCAGGTAGAAGTTGAGGTCCCCTAGGAGGATGTAGTCGGCGGAGGGGAGGGCGTGTGGCTGATGAAGTCCGTGATGTCTTCGCTGAATTGTGTGCGTGGTCCCGGGGGTCTGTAGATGAGGGTGCCTCTGAGGGTCGTCTTTGGGTCGGTGTGTCAGAGTCCACGAATTCCAATTCTTGGGTCTCTCTTGTCGACTTGCACAGGAACAGATGGTGCTAACTTTCCGACTCCCTCTCTCCAATCGGTCGGAGTCAGAGTGTAATCGTTACTCCAAGCAATCAGAAAAAGGGAAGGGGAAAAGTGGAGAAAATAACCATAAGAAAAGAAAAGCACAGAAGAGACTGGTCCTGGTCCCTCGATACTCCAGCGAATCTTCCTCAGGCTTCTAGTCTGCCTATCAAGATTCCTGTGAATACTAAGCACATACAAAGATACTATGAGTCCTTATAATTATTCCCTGGTCTACTCTTTCCTCCAATGTCTTTTAAACATACCCATGGGACTGCGTAGACCTGCTTCTCTTCTTATTACTCTGGGAGGTTCTCTTATCTGGATAGCCTATAGTGTCTTAAGATCACTGTAAAGAAAATCAATGCTATTATTAATACTCTGCTCTACTTCCTTTCTTGGCTCTAGTAGGGAATGAGGTATTTTTAACCTACCACTATTTGCTACTCCATATCCTTAAATGTTTCTCTTTTTAGTGACGTGTCAGTAACCTCCTCAGATTTATTACTGTCTTTGGTCAGAATGGAATTCAGTTCTAACTCTTATTATTTCTTTCAGGTATGCTGCCTTTTCTGCTGAGGTGATACTTCTCACTATTTTCAAATAGGAGTCTATTTCTTCTGATATCTTGCTTCTCAGTTTGGCTTCTTAACAACAAACTTTCTCTAGTAGGTTTTTAAAAGTTCTTGTAGACGATAAGCAATAGAGGACTCGGTGACAACACTGTCTTAGCTTTGACTCAGTCTACTTTTGCTTGTAACACTTGTACTGTACAGTTCTATGATTTATTATCACTTAGCTCTCGAAGTACTGCTCCTCTCCAACTCGCACGCCTTCTTGTAGTCTCTGCGGCAAGCCGGCTCGCTCAACGAAGTTCTTCGGTCTCGCTGCAGACACAGCGACCTTAACGGATACTGCAACTGAGTCTCTCTGACACGCTTTTCCAGTCAGAACTTTCTTCATTCAAAACTACGTCAGTCACTTATTGGGGAATAGCATATGAATTTTCTTTCTCTGATAACCTTACGAACCCAATAACTCTTGACTAAACGTTCTACAAAGGTTTTCTGGCGCTCACTAAGATTCCTCAACTGACTCGGGCAAGATATGCGGTGAAGTGCGCAACTCTGAGAGAGCGCGTGCCTCACCTGAACTCCGCTCTAGAATGCCCTAGAACACTAGACTGCTAACTTCCCAGTGCCGTTCGCCATCTTGGAATTCCGTGAATTCCATGCTTTAGACCAAGAAGTGATTGGGTTCCAATTCTGTGTTCTTAACTTTAGCACACCTGCTGACCATGTGTTAGGGAGAATCCTGACACGGTGTGAATCTGGAAGTGGAGGTGCTCGGCGGCGGCGAAGGTGTCGCTGGAGTCGGTCGTGATACGGATGGTGTTCTTGTGTACGATGGCGATGCCTCCTCCGGTCTGGTTGACGCGGTCCCTCCTGATGATCTTGTACCCGTCTGGGATGGCGATGGCGATGTCGGGGGCTGAGGAGGCGTTCACCCAGGTTTCCGTGAGGAAGGCAATGTCTGGTGATGTTGTGTCGAGGAGGTTCCAGAGTTCCACGGCGTGTCTGTGGACGGAGCGGGTGTTGAGCAGGATGCACTTGAGGTTGCTGCTGGTGCTTGGCTTGGCGGGCACGGTGCAGGTTCGGAGGCAGGTGAACTTGCAGGTTCTGCAGGTGAAGGGTCCGTGAATGCGTTTCGGGGTGGCCCGGCAGCATGTGAGGTCCCGGCCGGCATTGAGTGCGTTGAGGGCAGCGGCGTCGTAGGTCTGTCGGGTCGTCTTGCATCGGTGGGGGCCAGGGGTCCTGGCACTGGGCAGGGTCCAGGCGCGGACGGGCGCAGACGGGCTTGCCTTTGTCGCGCCTTCGGCGCACAATCGGCGCACCCGCTGCGCGTCAACGCTGCACGTGGGTGGGGCGGCATAAGTAAAGAGCCAGGAGGGAGGAGCAGCTGGGTGGCGGGAGCGGGGCGGCGAATGGGCAGGAGGGGGGCGGGGCCGCCAGGAGTCAGTGGCGGGAAAATTAGCGGTTCTGTGGCCACTGGGGCATTCCAGGCAGCAACGGCGGCAAAAATGGCGGTTCTGCGGCGGCTGGGGCGGTCCAGGCAGCAGCGAGGCAGGAGCAGCAAGCAGCAGAGGAGCGAGGCAGGAGTTGGCAGGAGCAGCGGTGAGTGGGGGCGACCTGGCCTGGAAGTAGGCTCAGTGGTGGCATTTATCAATCGCCAGTTTACGTTGCCTTTGCAACTGCTCACTCGCTTGTTCTTCTTCGTTATCTTTAAACTGTATAGCAGCTTGCATTATTGAAATACCCTTCTCTCTTTTTCTTTGCTAATTTAATTTCTTTCTGTTTGGCATCCTTTCGCCATAGGCGGAAAGAGGCAAACATTGCCGGCTGGGCTTTCTTCTTGAAGAGTTTAACTTCTAGATTGTCTAAAATCTCTGTGTCATAACTACCATATTGGGGCTATTTCAGGACACCGTCCTTCCTAGTATACCTAATCCATACTTCATTATACGTAATATGGCCCACGCCATGTTTCAAATAGAGCTCATAGGTCGGAGTTCCAATCGGAGGCACCGGACACGTGTCAGGTCCCAGCGGGTTGTGGATAGTTTTGCCCCAAGATTTCTGTATAGAATCAAGACAGGTTCCAATCACTCGCTTTCTGCCTGTCATTGGAGGCAGAGAATAGCTCAATCTAGACGCAAAGAAACATTTCCTGATTGTGCCACTGACTAGTTGCTTTAACGCTCTAGTCTTTCTTTGGCGGCCATTTTGTGCGCTCGTGCCTTTCTCTCGGCGCACTTCAACGGTCATTTTCCTGAGGAATGGACGCTTCCTTTTGAGCGCGTCTTTTCGATTTAGCCCTGGTCCGTCCCGTTCAAGTTTTGAGAAAGTCTTTGTCCCTCTGCATCCCCTTAGCGCTAAAGACCGTAGTTTAGTCTGTTAGCACGTTACCTTCCCCGGTCCTGAAATTCCTCTTCAGCAGCTGCGCAGTTACCTTTCCTCAAGGACCTGGTAGGACGCAACTTCTTTTGAGACATTAGCCTGCTAGAGGGAGGTAAGAATTCTGTTCAACACTGTGCCAGTTCAGTATCCAGTATTCTCCGGTGAACCTTCAGTGTGAGTGTTTTCCAAGGCACTCAGAACTTGCATTTGAATTCGTAATTCGTCTGAGTCCGATGAACTACAGCGGATGTGATTTGCTTAACGCCTGAGGCAGACTTTCAACTCGTTTGAGAGTTACTAAGACTTTCCAGAGCTAGAGACTCATTTGTGGAGTATGATCAAGCAGCATTTGTTCTTCATCCTTCCTGAGCCTAGATGACATCAAGTATAGTAGTGTATATTCTGATATGCATATAAATTATACAGTATTATACCACCGTGAATTCTGCAACTGTGGTTGATACTCCTAGAGCGGCCTGAACTCAACTCTTAGTTGGATTCAATCATACCTATTTGGACTACTACCTTCCAGGCTCATTTATAGAGAGGGGCTAAAGTCCGCACACATTCAGGTACTTGATATTAGATAATAAATAGAGAGTTAGGTGATAGAGCCAGAGTGTAGTGGGGAACTGTAGTAATGTTTTGCTTACTTTTACAGGGGATGACCTTCCTGAATGAAGAGTAAAAGAAGATTATTTGTGTGGCAGTCTCTCTGTTTGTTATCCACTTCCCCTTTCCCTTTCATTCCTGGGCTCAGAGTCCTCTGGGAACAGGGGTGTAGGGGAGTTGGGAAATTCTCACCTAGCAAGAACCTTCTGGTCACCTGCTCCCACGGATTCAAAGGAATTCAGGTACACTCTCTGACAACACGAGTCCTCCAATCGGGAATCCCTGTTGCAACCAAAACAAAACCAAGTACCAAATTTGCTGCGACTAGGCATCTTTGCTCACTAATCGAGCTTCAAACTTCAAGGGAATATCGAACACGATAGCCTCGTGAATACACTAGTCCCTTGGCTTTGGAGCTTGCAAGTCCCAAATCAAAGATCCCAAGGGATACCCGAAAACGAAGGACTGGGAGACGCTCCACTCATACTTAACTGAAGTATCGATGACGTCGCCAGAAGACCCGTCTATTGTCTCGCTCTACAAATCATCAAAGGGCTCCAAGACACGGCGACAGTCAGGGCAGCAGTCCTTCGTAGCCGTCGGAAAGCGGGGAACCTCGTAGCAAAGACTTTGGGACCACGACGACATACAGGGGTCGATGAAGTGGCAGGCCTTCCTCCAGAATTTTCACACAAAGCTCCTCACAATCCTCGGGCTTGGACCGGTACCGCTGAAGTCGCCCCACGTGGGCGCCAACTGAAGGACCGGGATTTTAAACCCAGCGGCGTCAGGGGCACGCCCAAAGCCTTCGGGTCCACCTGTCTTAGAATACAGAGACACGGGATACTTCTCGGTGACGTCAAAGATCGAATTTATTGGCTGCAGCCAGTAACAGAGTTCCTAGAAGTACAACACGGTGTATGTTCTCAGGAGACTGCTCAATTCTACAAAGCAAGCCATCCCTTTTTATACAAAATATTGTGCTTCAGGCAAACATTCCTTATTTACAGTTGACCAATCCCATGTATCCACTACAAGAAGCATTGCATGATGACAAGCCCATTTTTCAGTTGGTCCAGCCCACAATAAATCATTAAGCAAACCCATAATAAACATTCTTTAAACAAGCTGGACGAAACCCACAATGAAAGGCCTCGACCCAAACCATAAATAGGCCATAAAGGAAGGAGCAGAAACAGATGAGAAGCAAGATAGAATGGTGTGTGCATGTACCATAAACTCAGCAATGTCCTGCTCTTTGATCTCTATCTTGACCAGCTGCCGGACAAGGAACTGGCTCAACCTGTTTAGCTTCGGGCAGTGGAGTCAGCTGGCTCAGGTCACACAGAAGTCAGCTAAAGGTGTACGTGTCCTTAAGACTTGTTCAGCCACAGTCATAGCCTATGTGAGGGCAATCGCTAAAATGGCTGCCATGCACAAAATGGAACCCAAGGGTTTCAGAACAAAGTCCCTAATTTCATGGTGAATCCATCACTCGAACATGACGAAAACACTCGTACATACCGCACTCGTCATTTGCGGTCCGCTGTTACCAAAATCGTAACGGAACCAAGACCTTTATGACTCGGGATCAGAATTCACGGAACCTCAGAGCAATAGGCAGCAGCCTTCCAATAGCACTGAAAAGAGACACACAGAATGACCAGGCATCCAGAATGGACAGGCCTAAGGATAACTGGGGATGGCTGCCAGGAGTGCTAAATTCAATCTCATGCCATTGACCGATGGAAAGGAAACTAGCCGTTCAAGATTTAAGAAACATACAAATGCTTTCATGGAACATCGCTGGATCAAAAAAATGGCTAGAGAACGGGTCCCGACCAAAAAAATGGGAAAAATATGACATAATAGCATTACAGGAAACCTGGGCACTAGAAGACATCCCTCTGATAAACTATATACACTACACAGTTCCAGCCATCAAAACCAAAACTTATGGTCGGCCGAAAGGGGGCTTGGCAGTCTACATATCCACAAGGTTAAAAATTGATACCGAACATATGGCCTCAGCAGGACCAAACATCCAATTGATCAAACTAACGTCCGGGACGGGGACTGGAACAAAAACCGTCCTGCTGATAAATACATACGCACATCCCTTGGCTAGGAAAAAATCGGCCCACAACACACAACTGATTGCAATCATTACAAATATCAGGAGTACCTTTCCCTTATGGGATTTGATTCTTACAGGGGATTTTAATTCCAACTTAATTCATACCCCAGATGAGGATGATTTGCTAGCATCTGACAACATATGTTGGAATGTTCCACAACAATACCAGTTAACGAGGCAGAAAGTGGATTATGTAGGCCAAGGTTTGGTAAATGCTCTAGAGTTTCTCGGGCTAAGAGTAATAAATGGCAGAACCCCAGACGATTTTCCACCCAAACACACATTCCATGGGGGAAAGACAAGATCAAGACTGGACTATACAGCCATTTCAGTATCATTGATGCCACTCCTCTCCCACTTCTCTATTGAGTACACAACCAAGAGTGATCATTCATTTCAGCTCATACACTTCAGGTTAAAGATCACCAAACATCAGGTAAATACAACAGTTGAAGGAAACATACAAACGGTTGACCTAAAACGCCTCAAATGGTCAAATGACACAATTGAAACACTACAGTCAAAAATAAAAAAGAAGATAAGTGCTAGCAAAGCAGAGGCCCAGACTAACATCCAAGCTTGGGAAAAATTTACGGCGGATTTAACTACATTAATGTCGACCGGAAAAAAGCAGACAAAAAATTATGGCCCAAAAAAAGAATTGGATAAAACAACACCAGCAGGGCTGCGAGCCTTGAAATGCAAACTCAAAAAATCAACAAGGAGGCTAAAAAGAACAGTACCTGACACAGCTGCTTGGGATAGGGTACGGCAGCCAAGGAAACACTATAAAAAAGAGCTCTGGGAAGACAAAAGAAAGAGCAATGACAAATTCTGGGCTGAATTGCTTTGTAGCTCTAAGAAACCAAATTCAAAACAGTTTTGGGTAATCATTAATAAATTGTATAGACCAGCGAATGTTTTATCGTCAAATATACAAGAATGCAAGTGGGTAGAATTCTTAACCACGAGGTTTATAGAAACAACTACGCAAGAAATATCTGAAGGAAACATCCAGACTCCAGCTGAGGGAAAAGACAAACCCATAGGGGTCACTGAAACGACTAGCTCAGAAGAAGTCAAAAATCCTCATAAGAAAGAGCAATCGGATGCTGGGACAAAGCAAACAGAGGAAAACGGTTCCCCGACATCAGCGACAAGCTATTTGTCCCTGTCAAGTGAAGGAGTTAGACGTATAATTTAGAAAGGCCGAAGAGACGGTGCTCCCGGTCCTAATGGAATCCCTCAAGCAATCTTTAAACATGACACATCGTTTTGGAGTAATCACCTTCTTAGCCTATACCAACAAATAGAGCTCCTAAATAATATACCAGTAAACTGGCAAGGTTCGATAATGACTCCTATATTCAAAGGAGGAGAAAGATCAAATCCAGCACACTATAGATTGATAGCCCTTCTGGATGTAGAAGCCAAATATTATGCCACTCTGGTGTTAGAAGAGCTTAAGGCTTGGTCTGATATTCTCAATCTTATCCCGGCCAACCAGATAGGCTTCAGGCAAGGTATAGGGACGAGAACGAATATCTTAGGTCTCTCACTAATTGCAAACAAGTGTAAGCAGAGGAAATTACATCTCTACCTCTGCTTTATAGACCTAAAAGCAGCTTTTGATAGTGTTGATTGTCACCCCTTGTGAAAAAAGCTTTGAGCATGGGACATTCCTTAAAGGCTATTAAAAGGCATACTGTTATTTTATTCAAACACGTGGTTAAGAATCAAGATAGGCGATAGGTCCAGATTATCAAGGAAGCTGACAACAACCAGAGGACTTAAACAAAGGTGTGTTTTGGCTCCTCACCTCTTCAACCTGTTTTTGTCTGATCTTTCTCAAAGGCTGGACTGTATTAACTCCCATCCACCAAAACTTGGTAAATTGAGACTCTCTCATCTTTCATATGCCGATTATGTGGTGTTAATGAGCCAAACTAAGGGGCCTATTAGGATTGCGGTTTTCCCGCATCCTCCATGCCGGTGGAAGCCACCGCCGGCCCGGAGGATGCGGGAAAACCGCAGCGGGCCCACCAAAGACCCACCGCCACATTAGGATGGCTGGTGGGTCCTCGTTTCCGTCTGCAGCTTTTCCGCCGCGGTTGGCTTACAACTGCGGCGGAAAAGCTCTAATATGGTGGCGGTGTCTCACAGACACCGCCAGCCATATTAGGATGGGCTTTAAAACATGCTTTTCCGCGGCGGGTTTTCCGCCATGGAAAAGCATGTGGAACTTCACTGAGGGGGCCTAATGCGGGCCCCCTGGGTGAAGGGGGGGGGGTGGGGTTGCACATGGGGGGTACCTCTGGTACCCCCCTGCATTTGTATGCAGAAATCGGCAGGCACTGCACGGTGCCTGCCGCTTTCTGCATACAAATGCAATGTATGCATTTTTACCATTGCGGCGGGTGCAGCTTGAAGCCGCACCCGCCGCAATGTTAAAAATAGAGGATGTGACCGCCAGGGTGGCGGTCACATCCTAATTGGACAGGAGGGAACTCCGCAGGCCATGCGGAGGTTCCCTCCTGCTCTATGGTGGCGGACGGACTCAGGTCCGTCCGCGATCATAATGGGCCCCAAAGATTGGTCTTCAAAGAAGCTTGAAGGAAATGTCAGCCTATATTTCAGAAAACAAACTTGAAATAAATATATCTAAGACTAAAACAATGGTGATTGGGAGCCAGCAGAGATGTAAACAGACAATCTGGCTTAATGGTAATCAACTAGAGGAGGTAAAAAAATACAAGTACCTGGGATTCTACATTGATAACTCAAGAAACCTCATGGAGCAAAAAAGGTATATGACTCAGAGAACAAGCGCCCTTACATTTGCCTTCAGCTTACTGGCTAAAAAGTTGAAGGGTCCTTCATATAAACCTCTGCTCGCCGTAATGAAGGCAAAAAGCCTGCCAACAATAACATACGCCAGCGCTGCCTTTCATGGTGAAGATGGCGAGGTTTTAAACCAATTGATAGTTTCCATCTATAAAAAAACATTTCAGATACAAAATTCGGCTTCCCCGGCCCAGGTTCATCTTGAATTCGGCCTAATAAACGAAGACATAGGCAGAATGTATGCGACAGTTAAAACTTGGTATCGCTTGAAACAAAATGTAGCTAAATCAGCCATTTGGACTGAAGTGAGTGAGGGCAAAACTTCTGCTTTTACACAATACTTATTCAAATCCCTCTCAACTACATGTACAATAGAATTATGGAATAAAAACCTTCCGTACCAATCATTCAAACAAGCAATAAATAAAGTTTCAAAAATTCATTCATCTCAACTTGACAAAAATATTTTCAGATCAAGGTCAGACGCTTGGATGGTGATAAACAACTATAAGTCCCTCGCACCGGCGTCATATTTGAGCGAAACATTCTCAATGAATGTAAAAAAGCAATTAAAGGCTCTACGCTTCGGAAAACTACCATCTTTGGCAGACCAGCCAGCATGGGTGCATACAGGTCCTAAATCATGCCGGCTGTGCAATTTCTACAAAGAGGATTTCATCCATGTAATTTGCACATGCAAGAAACTGTATAATGGACAATACCACTGCACTAAATTTTAACAATGAAATTTTAGAAGTATTAGAAGAAATGAAATGAATGTATTGCTAATTCTTTTAACTTTTATTTATTTTTTAACTTGTTTGTTCTACAATGGTCTTTTCTCTTTTTTCTCTTTTTATTCGGGTTTTAAAGTGTTATGGTTTTAATTAACTAAACAATAAACATTTACTTACAGTGCCATTACTAATGCCACTTTATTAATCATCGGTTACATCCCAGTGCCATTGCCACTTTATTGATCACGGTTTACATCCCCGTGCCATTGCTAATGCAACTTTATTGTTCATCGGTTACATCCCAGTACCATTGATAATACCCACTTTATTGATCACTGGTTTCATCCCAGTGCCATTGCTAATACCCACTTTATTGATCACTGGTTACATCTCAGTGCCATTGCTAATGCCACTCTATTGATCACCGGTTAAATCCCAGTGTTATTACTAATACCCATTTCATTGATCACCGGTTACATCCCAGTGCCATTGCTAATGCCACTTTATTTATCACTGGTTACATTCCAGTGCCATTGCTAATGCCACATTATTGATCACAGGTTACATCCCAGTGCTGTTGCTAATTCACACTTTATTGATCACCTGTTATATCCCCGTGCCATTGCTAATGCCACTTTATTGATCACCGGTTACATACCAGTGCCATTGCTGATACCCACAATATTGATCACTGATTACATCTCAGAGACATTGCTAAATCCACTTTTTGATCACTGGTTACATCCCAGTGCCATTGATAATGCCACTTTATTGATCACCGGTTACATCCCAGTGCCATTGCTAATGTCACTTTATTGATCACCGGTTTCATTCCAAGGCCATTGCTAATGCCACGTTTTTCATCACCGGTTACATCCCAGTGACATTGCTAAGGCTACTTTATTGATCACCGATTACATCCTAGTGCCATTGCTAATACCCACTTTATTGATCACTGGTTACATTCCAGGGCCATTGCTAATACCCTCTTTATTGACCATTCTTTACACCCCATTGCCATTGCAAATGCCCACTTTATTGATCACTGGTTACACCCCAGTACCATTGCTAATGCCACCCTAATGATCACCGGTTACATCCCAAAAACATTGATAATACCTAATTTTTGGCTTGCCGATTACATCCCAGTGCCATTGCTAAAGCCACTTTATTGATCACCGGTTACATCCCAGTGCAAATGCTAATGCCACTTATTGATCACCGATTACATCCCCGAGCCATTGCTAATACCCACTTCATTGATCACTGGTTACATTCCAGTGCAATTACTAATACCCACTTTATTGATCATTTGCTACATTCCAGGGCCATTGCTAATACCCACTTTATTGATCATTGTTTACATTCCATTGCCAATGCTAATGCCCACTTTATTGATCCATGGTTACACCCCACTGCCATTACTAATGCCATCTTATTCAGGTTCAGGTTTTAAAGTCTTTATTGTGATTTTTACATCATAAAAGACATCTTAAGACAACGGAGTGTAAACATACATTAAGAAGTAATAATTAATAACATCGTAATTACATAAAACATTTCATAGTTAAAAAGGATTAAACAGTATAATAAAGACAAGCAGCCTGATTCATGAAGTGAAATTGCGCCCGCAATCGCTGCGAAAACGCAAATGCGGGCGCAATTTCCGTAATCGGCATTCAACAACAAAATAGCGAATTCGCTAACACATATTTGCGAAGTCGCTAAAATAATCGCAGAATCCCTGCTGCAGAGCATTAGCGAATCGGAATTAGCGACACACCACGGAATCTGCGAAAATAATAGCGAATTCGCTAACACATATTTGCGAGGTCGCTAAAATAATCGCAGAATCCCTGCAGCAGAGCATTAGCGAATCGGAATTAGCGACACACCACGGAATCTGCGAAAATAATAGCGAATTCGCAATAGAAAATCGCCATCGGCATTCAAGAACAATCGCAATGTGCGAAAAAGCCAAAAATCGCTATTTGCACGGCGCAAAATAAGGACAACTCAAAGCAGGTGGTAACCATGAAAGGCATAGAAACAATTTTCAAAAAACCGTTGACCTATCACCAACAGGGCCAGGCCTGACCAATCACACATAAGGACATTCAGCAGCAGCATTAGGCTTTCCACAATGCCAGGGATGTACATGGTGGTGAGGCGGCGAAGGCTACAGCGAGCAGCACGGAGGAGACGCATGAGGCAGGCAAGGATTTACCGGCTGCGGGTCACCTTGCTGGGCCAAACCAGAGAACAGATTTATGCTAAATACAGGCTGAATGGGGAAATGATCACCTGGCTGATACAAGAACTCGACCCCATCATGCAGCACCCAACAAGGCGAAACAATTCTGTGCCCACACATGTGCAGGTATTGTGCAGCCTGCACCTCCTGGCCTCCGGCAGTTTCCAGGGCATAGTAGCCGCTGCTGGGGGGATATCCCAGCCTACCATGTCACGCTGCCTCCACACTTTTGTTGACGCCATGCTCAGCCAGCTCCACCGGTACATCACATTTCCCACGAGCCAACAGGAATTGGACCTCACTAAACTACAATTTTATAATGTTGCCCATTTTCCCCATGTCCTCGGCTGCATAGACTGTACCCACGTCGCCATCTGCCCACCAGCTGGCACGGAGTATATGTACCGCAACAGAAAGTGCTACCACTCCCTCAACATACAGATGGTCTGCAATGCCAAGAGCATCATCACTGACATTGTGGCCCAGTACCCAGGGAGTACCCATGACTCCTTCATCTTCAGGCACAGCGGACTCCACACACGACTGATCAGGGGAGAGTTTGGGGAAGGACACCTACTTGGTAAGTACACTTTGTCGACAATGTCACATTGCTATGAAGTAACTGCGCTGCACAGGCAATCAACATCTGCTCCTCTCATTCAGGTGACAGTGGCTACGCCCTACGGGAATACCTCCTGACCCCTTACCTCAACCCTGCCACACCTCAGCAACGGCGCTACAATGTTGCGCACATCCGGACAAGGAACTGTATTGAAAGGACATTTGGCCTGCTCAAGAGCAGGTTCCGTATACTGCACAAGACAGGTGGGGCCATGTATTACAGTCCTGCAGCGTGCTGCCGCATTGTGGCTGTCTGTGCTATGCTTCATAACATTGCTACCAAGCGGCGGATACCAGTTGACATCTCAGGCAGTGAATCCAAGGGGGACGACCGGCCACCAGCAAATGCGCACCATGCATGCGGGGAGAACCCAGCTGAAGGCCACAGACGTCGCAACCACATCACAGATAACTATTTCTAGCCCACCCCCTTCCCCCACCCCACATATCACAAATGCATGCTAAATATAATGATAACACAAGGCAAATGTATGCTTCAAAATAAATGTATTTCTTTGATTCACAACAGAAAAGGGACATGGAATGAACTATTTACAAAAAAAATACAGTATTCCAGCATACTGCTTGTTATTTTGCTTGGCAGGCTTATCCTCAGCCTGTGGCTGTGTCCCTGACACAATGTCAATGCTGCTTCCTGCGCACATTTCCCAGCCGCCTTTGAGGCTCCTCATCCTCATCCAGGCCAGATGGACCAGGCGTTGCCCTGGTGCTGCGCCTAGGTGGGGGGGCCTGCGTGGCAGAGTTGCTGCTCACGCTGGAGGCAGCCTCACTCCCATCGTCTCCCCCAACGACGGCCGGTACCACAGGTTGGAGCAGTGGGACCACGGCGGTGGTCAGGTGCTCCAGCACTCGGGTGACCTCTTCGCAGCACTGGACCAGCTGGTGCTGCTGGGTCATTGAGCGTCGGGAGAGCTGGGAGGTGGCATTTGCTGCCACATAATTGGAGCGACTGTAGGTTGCCATCTGGCTCACCAGATGGTGTTGGCGCCTGCGTGCAGCACTGCGCTGCTTCCCCAGCGCAGCTGTGTTGGCCTCCATAGCCACTGCCATGCGCTCAATGGCCGCCGTCATGCGGTCCACACGCTGGCCCACTCCTGCCACATTGCGGCCGATCTTCTGCAGCTGGAGCTGGATGGCTCCTTGCTGCTGCGACTGCCTCTGGTGGGGACGGAGCATTCGCCGCTCCACGGACATGCAGGCATGGAGATGCCCTTTGCCCCTCCTGCTCTTTTGCCGCTGTGCTACGGATGTGGCTGGGCCAGATCTTGGAGGACGAGCTGCAGGTGTTGTGGCAGCTGGCGTCGCAGGTGCGGCAGGCACTGTAGGCACATTGGTGGGGGGCCTGACCTTGGCTGGCGGTGGTCCTGCGGATTTAGCTGCAGGTAAGGTGGTGGGCCTGGCTGCTGGTGTTGCCGCAGCGGCAGGGGATGGTGGCAGGGTGGCGGGTAGGGATACCTCCTCCTGGGCCTCCTCGACGATCACCAGCCTCTCACTGTCACTGCTATCGTCTGCACCTGTGAGGGTAAGTGGATACTCATTAGGTGCATGTGACTGTCAGACGTGCAGATGTTACATGCATGCTGGGTGACATTCCCTGGATGGCTGTGGATATGTGCGCTTAGGCACCTTTCAGGCCGCATAGTGGTACAACTACATTGTGGACATACTACGTCTCCCACTATGCCTCAGGGCATTTCCTGATGCACAACATAGGCATGATTAAGGGCCAATGAGTAAGCCTATTTGGGCAGGGACGGTCATAAGGGACAGGGTCGCAGTCGCATGCCACTTACCTTGGGTGTTGTGGGTTGGGCGGGAGGAGTCCAGGGGGGTCACACCAACACACGCCTCCCTCTCCAGAGTGTCCTCAACCTGGTCCTCCAGGGGGGTGTTGGGTGGGACAGTCGGTCCACCACCTCCGGTGCCTGATGCCTCTCCGAGACGCGCCGCCACCTTCTCCTTTGCACGCTCTCGGAGGTCGTACCAGCGCTTCTTGATCTCTTCCACCGACCTTGCCGCTACGCCAACTGCGTTCACGCTGGAGGCAATCCCCACCCAGATCCTCCTCTTCTCCTGTTCGGGGACCCTCCTTGAGTTTGCACCAAACAGCTGGGCGTGGTGGGCCACCACCCCTTCAATGAGGCTCTCCAACTCCGACTCGGAGAATTTCAGCTTGCGCTTTCGGCTAGCGCTGTTGCTGGGGCCGGGCAGTGGTTCTTCAGCCATGGCGGGCGCAATTTCTGCCGGGTCGGGAGTCGCTATCGGCGGTTAGGCGGCTGCTTTCCGTCGTGTCGAGTCGGATGACTGCGTCACTGTGGTGTTTGGAGGTGCGATTTGGCAGCTTCCTGGTTGTGATGTCATCACGGTGCTCGGAATGCGTAATCCCGTATTTCCGGATCCCGCGATAATGCGACACGCAATCCCGATCGCACGGGATTGCGAGTCGCTATCCCGTGCGATCGGGATTGCGTGTCGCAATCCCGATCGCTGGTGGGCGGAAATTGCGATTTTTCTGCGTTTTTTGTAGGTCGCTAACGGCATTTGCGCCCGCGTGCGAGTCGCTATTTTTTCCCATGAAAATACATGAATGCCGTTTTGCCTGTCCTCAATAGCGATTCGCTATGAATCGCTATTAGGGACACGCAAAACGGCCCGTACATGAATCAGGCTGCTAATATTTTAAAACCATTTAAAAAAAGGGTTAAAAAGTTGGTATCAAAATGCCTGCAAATGTCTGGCTCTTATAACCCATGCCCACCCCAGATATTTGGCAACCCCTACAACTACCACTTCAGAAGTGGTGGTACGTAGCGCCCACAAAGCCTCAGCACTCCCTCGAACTTTGAGCTGGTGGCAGATGGGCCTAATCCATTTGATTCTTGGTGCGTGATAGGCAGGACATGCAAATAATGCCATCTTATTGATCACCAGGTACACCCCTTCTTCTCTATTCCGAAGAAGGGCACATATCCGGAAATATGTCTATGGTGAATGCTAAGGACTTTTAACTAAAGAGTGTTACCATGTAATTATTAATGGTCGCCATCTTTAGATTATTTTTCCCCCTGCTGTTTGGCTTGGAAGCATAGTCCAGAGCTCCAGGAAGTGACATGAGTTTAGAACTGTAGCACTTCCTGGGGCTTGTGGTGTGGCTAGTGATTTTCATATGCCCTCCTGAGCCGAAATTTCTCCTTCAGTTGTTTCTTCTATTGAGCTTGCAAATAGTTGCAGAAAGGGGTTTTCGCCTGAAGTGTTAAAGGGAAATTTGTGTGAAGTTGTAAGAGCTTTCAGGTTTAGGCTAGCTGCACCCTTCAACAGAAGTGCTGAGTGGCGACAAAGGAATTCATCTATTATATAGATTGCTATCACGTTGGACCCAAAGTTTACCCTGTAACTACGATCTTGTGGTCTAAGCATATTTGGTACTAGTGGACTGATATTGATGGAAATTATCAACACATTGTTCTCTGATTTTGCCTTGTTGAAGTTGTATCAAATATCAGCCCATGCATTGTATATATTGTAAGTAGTGCTTGCACACTTTACTCCAATTGCCCTTTAAAGTCGACTTCGCAGCTGAAGCTCGCCTTTTGGGCTAACCCCTACCTACCCGCGGTCGGTAACACTTTCTCCAGTGGCAGATTTCTATTGTTCTCCTTTCCTGGAAGTTATTAGCAAGTCTGTTCAGGAGGGCAGAAATCTGTCTGCAGGACAGCCCCTAAGTATAACAATAAACCGGCACTTTTATTCCTGGGCAACTAAAGTGATAACTTCTTAAGTTTCACTTTGCCCACCAGTGACTTTGAATTCAGTTTAGCCATTAAATCAGATTTATTGCACTGATTCTTTTGATACCTTACAGTACCAACCAACTTTAGCAGTCCCATTCAGAAGTTAGCAGGGCTAAGGTGTCAGCCTGTAACTCTGTACTTGCCAATGGGGCTACCAGCCTTTCCACAGTAAAAACAATAGTATACGTTTTTTACTTCTGGAACGTGTAAAAGTGCATGTTGTACTTTTTTTTACATATAGCACCCTGCCTCAAGGCTCATTAGGCCTGTTTTAGGAGTGACGTATATATATTAAAAAGGGACGTTTGGGCTTTGCCATCACATCAAATGACAAAGGTGAAAATGCAAGATGGCCGCCGGAGCAGGAGCTTGCTAAGAGCTCCCAGTGCTTGGGATCCCACTTTTTGGATTTATCCCTGTCAGCACCCACCGCTCCGTGGAACCGAATACATGAGAGTAACAGGATTGTAACCAGCATATTTTTTTTCTTCCTACCTCGTATGGCGGAGGGCTGGAACCTACTAGCCACTCGTCTCTCAGTCCGGATCGCCTGGAGACATCACTACCCTCAGCGGACTGGCTCGAGCCTACGGAGGGTCGGCGGAGGTTCTGAAGCTCACCCCCTCCCTCCCCCCCCCTGCACCGGATTGTGGAGCCTACGGAGGGTCGGCGGAGGTTCTGAAGCTCCCCCCCTCCCCCCCTGCACCGGATTGTGGATACCGTGAAGGGCTCCTGCTCCCGATGAGTCTCCTGCCTACGGAGGGCCAGTGGGCGATCTGAAGCTCACCCCCTCCCCCCCCCCCCTGCACCGGAGTGTGGATACCCTGCAGGGCTCTTGCTCCCGACAAGCCTCGAGCCTATGGAGGCTCGGCAGACGATTTGAAGTTTACCCCCTCCCCCCCTGCACCGGATTGTGGATACCTGAAGGGCTCCTGCTCCTGAAGCCGACAACATCGCCCTAGCCCCACCGGCTGCCGGATGCTGGACGACAACACCACCCTCGTCCTGGCCCCACCGGCTGCCCGCCGCCAACCTCTCGTCTCTCACAGAGGCGGAATATAAGAGCCTGGATATCCGAAGGTTTTGAGAAGCGCCTGAGTAAACGATCAAGGAAGAAAGAACAGCAGCCACGGCGTGCGTTCCACCGAACTTCGGAAAATTAAAATGGCTGCCGCAGTGGAACGCAAACCATCGGAGCTCGGAAATTGGCCTCTAATGACCTCGCTAGGAGTATTTCCATCAGGTGTCTCGCGGCGCGGTAAACTCGCTGCTGAAGGCGACTATCGGCGCACCGATGTCTACATTATATGCAGATCGGTTGTCCCACACAACGAAAAGTACAGTTGACATCGGCACTGCCGTGTTGGTCTTCACCTCGCAGCCCCTCGCTGCCCCCTACTGCCTCCCAGTGTGGAAAAAGGTAGGGCTAGGACCTTTCTCAAGATTTGCCCGGCGCTAACCGCCCTTGTACCATTCAGATTATCAAGCAATGAGGCAGGCGCCGGAGACCAGAAGGCAGGAAAACAGAAGTTTATTCCGACGGAGCAGAACACATCAGATCAGACAACAAGGTATCGTCTCGAGGTGCTCTAACAGCCTCTCGGAGGCCTGGCCTCTTATACACTGGTTTATGGCATGTGACCTTCATTCATTACAGTCAGAACTTTGTAAAGCAAGAAAAAGACATCCCCGTAATCCTCGTGTTAATCCCACCCCCATATACCTTCACAATAGAGGTCCTCAACCTGCTGATAAGAGGAGGGGGTCATCACGCAGCTGAGTGTTCCGTCGAGTCTTAGGATGTGTGCGCCTGATCATGTCACAGGGGGTGGGGAGGCCTGGATCAATAGAGGGACCTTTGAAGGAGAGCGACCTCATACAATAAAGGGCAGTAAATGATATCTCCCGGCTTAGGTAATGGCCTCGGACCCGTGTGGACAGCTGGACACGGGGGAAGAGGTCATCAAAGGAGTGGTATTCATGCCGCGTGGACAATCAAGCACGGAGGGATGGCTTATCAACAGAGGGGCATTCATGGGAGGAGAGGAGATGCTGGTCAGGCGCTAGCGTGACTCTCAAGGACAGGGTCATGCAGAGGGGTCATGCTCATGAGGGGGAGGAAGGGGGAGCCAGGGTGCGCGGAGGATGCTCGCTGGGTCAGAGGGGTGCGCTGGCGATCGATCGTGGACGGGGAGACCATGATATCTAAAATGGCGATCGTGTACGTTGTACGTGGGTGACAAGCTGGCGCAGATAATGTTTAGCTCACAAACTAAAATTCCACAGTCCTCCCTTTTAACATATCTCGCCAACTTGTCAGTTTGGATTTATCCCCATAAGGCCACGTATTTCTACTTCATAGAGGGGACTCATGTGTTCATTTCGGAAGTCCAAAGTCTTTGGGCACATACAGTTGGAAACAAGGCCGAACAAAGGTGGCAGACATTGGATACCTAAGCAACACCCACATAAGATCACAACAGGTATCAGCACGAAGGAAAACAACCTCCAACCCCAGTTCTTCAAAGTGTCCCAAAACCAGCTCCCAAGCGACCATCCTTCCTGTTCTTGGTGAACCTCTGAGGAAAGTCTGTGGAGGTGTTCAATGGCTTTGTAGACTGAAGGCGAGTTGTCTGGCACGTAGGTGCAGCAGCTGGATCCGATGATGCGGCATGCTCCTCCTCGGTCGGCTAGGACCACGTCTAGGACAAGTCTATTTTGAAGGGTCACAAGGCGGACCGCCTGAAGTTCCGCAGTGTTGTTGGCGAGGATACCAGCAGTGATGTTGATTGTTGTTTCTACTGCCTGGGTCAGGTGCCGGATAGCACGGCTGTTTGCCATTGGGCCCCACAGAGGAACCAGTACCTTTGCTGCATCCAGGAACTGTGCTCCGGTGGAGTCGGCTTGTCCAAGGTCGTCAGCACGCCTCTGCCGGTGATGGTTGGCAGGGGCTACATATGTGGGTGGAAGAACGAAGGCAATGTAACAGATACCCTTCCAACCCTTCGGGAGCCAGGTGTAAGCCTTGGTGCCACACACAAAGTACATGTTCGGAGAAGCAACAAAGGAAGGGGGGTCAGCTGAGTCCAATGTTCTGGTGATTTGGCAGGTGCTGTGACCCACCAGCTGCGTTCCATGGCCTTCGAGACACACGAGACCTGTGACATTGATGACAGACAGAGCCACAGTCAGTGTAGCGGTAGTTTGTTTTTGCAGATGAGAGAAGGTGGTCCTGGCTGGATTGTGGAGCACCTGTACTTCGACTCGTTCTTTGGCTGGAATGTCTTTGATGAAGGTGGCGCCTGCGAGCGCAGGACACAGGGCAGCAGGAGTCTTTCCGGTTCTGTTCAGCCAGAACCCAGAGTAGAAGTGTGACACTGTCCGGCTGGAGGTGGCGTTGTCCTTGTGGCTCTCTTGCATGAGGATCAGCCAGGCGAGGCAAGAGCCGTGAACTGAGAAGGGTGAAGGGATGAAGGGGATGGAGTGTCCAGTGGCATGCGGGAGCAACCCGCAGATCCAACAGTTTGTAGCATTTGCAGCAAGGTTGTGTTGGTGCAACAGTTGCACGAAGGAATTGTTCCAGAATTCCCTGCGCCTTTCTCGGAGCTGAGGCGACAGAGATATTAGGTGATGCTCTTTCCGGGGTGTTGGCTGTGCAGTAGGTCGCAATGTCTCATGAGCCGGTGTGCTTTCCTCCAGAATCCAGAAGGAGGTCATGAGGAGGAGGCAGAAGAGGAAGACAATGAAGAGTGCAATTGTCTTTGATTTGTGCAAGTTGTCAGTCTTTGGATTTCTATACTGGGTATTTCCTGTTGCTTCCATCATCTTCTTTTCTGGCGCTTCCATCATCTTCTTATCTGGCGCTTCCATCACCTTCAAGGGAGCTCGGTAGTGGGCAGAACCACAGACTTCGTTTAGCTTCTCTCCCGGTAACCCTTGATTGTGCTTAGGTCACCGTTCTGAGATTCAACTTAGTCCGTGGCCTACTTAGCCGAAACTCCCTCCTTTCGACGCAGGAAATACCCTTCTCTGGATGGCACAGTGGGATCAGAGAATTTTGCAAGTTCGAGTGCCTCAGTATCGGGATAACAGTCCAATATCGGTCGGTCTTTGCTCAGGAGCTCTTCTTGGGTGCTGACGTTTTCTGTCGTGACCAGGTTTGCAGAGACTTTTCGGCAATGATGCGCGTGCAGCCAGTGCTTCTTCCCCTCCACTCGAAGCGCCGTTCGGGTGGTAATCAGTACTTGCCAGGGGCCCGTCCACCGAGGTTCCAGACTTTTGGTCCGCTGGAAATTTCGTATCAACACGAAATCTCCCGGTTGGATGTCATGGCCGGGGCCCCTGGAAGCATCGGGGATGGCCTGCTGCACCTGTTGATGAATGACAGACAACGTTTTAGTTAACTTGCACAAATAATCAGATAGTAGGACGTCTGGGACGTCATGAATGGAGGTCGGTTTGGGAGCAGTCCAGAGATTCATCGGACGCCCAAACACGACCTCGTAGGGGGTCAAATGGTGCTTGGTGGGAGTGGAGCGCATCGATAACAAGGCCAGTGGGAGGGCATCCGGCCAGTTAAGTCCAGTGGTGGCCACTATTTTTGCCAGTTTCAGCTTCAGTGTGGCATTATGGCGTTCCACTAGACCAGCGGATTGGGGGTGGAAGACCGCATGAAATCGTTGCTTCACCCCCAACCCCTTTAGGATTAATTGGATAACCTCAGCTATGAAGTGGGGGCCGTTGTCGCTCCATAAAATTCGACAAAGGCCATAGCGAGGGAAGAACTCCTTCAGCAGTACTTTGGCAGTAGTCATGGCAGTGTTGTCACGGGTTGGATAAGCTTCTACCCATTTGCTGAAGGCACACACGATGACTAGTACATACTTCAGGCTTTGGCATCTCTCTAGTTGGATGTAGTCCATCTGAAGGACCTCAAAGGGATGATTGGGGGTCCCAAACCCTCCCCGGGGTACTACAGTTCCTTTCCCGGGGTTGTGTTGCAGACAGATAAGGCACTGCTGAACTAGGCGTCTGGCCGAGTCGGGATTTTGTCATTATGCCAGACTTTGGAAATGAGTTCGATCATGGGTGCAGATCCTATGTGTGCGGGGGAATGTGCCATCGTTAGTATGGGAATCAGATATGAGTCGGGCAGCAACCATTTGCTGGCATCCTTCGTTCGCCAACAGCCCTCCTCATCCTTCAAACACACCCTTGCCCACTTAGTCAGTTCGTGAGGGGTGCTAGCCGACTGAATGTCTCTGATCATTACCCTCGCATCACTCCATTTCTCTGCTTGTGACCTGGTCACATACATGCGTGTCACTGTCCTATTCTCAGCTGTGGTTCGTGCAGTGATGTCGGCTAATGCATTCCCTTGCCCGACTAAGTCTGTCACTCTTTTGTGTGCCTGACATTTGATCACCGCTAATCGTTTGGGGAGGAGAACTGCTTCAATCAGAGCGGACACTAGGTCTCCGTGGAGGATTGGGGTGCCGTGGGACGTCAGGAATCCCCTCTCTCTCCACAGGAGCCCAAAATGGTGGACCACTCCGAAGGCATACTGGCTGTCCGTATATACGTTCGCGGTGGTCCCTGCGGCTATGATGCATGCTCGGGTGAGGGCTATCAGCTCTGCTGCCTGGGCAGATCGTTGTGTGATGCAGGCTGTCTCAACTACTGTTCGGGTTGTCGTTACTGCATAGGCAGCTGAAGTGGTGCCATCTGGAAGTTTGATGCATGAGCCGTCTACCCAAAGCTCTCCATCGGGGTCAGGAAAAGCAGTGTCTCGGAGGTCAACCCTACTCCTAGTCTGTTCGTCCGTGAGGGTCACACAGTCGTGTATGGGAGGGATGTCGGGGTCATTTTCAGGCAGGGGTAACAATGTGGCGGGATTCAAAGTCGTGCATCTCTTTAATGTGATGTGGGGTGCAAGCAGAGTCAACTCGTACCCTGTCAGTCGTGCACTAGTCAGGTGCTGGGTTTTGGTCTGGTTCAAGAGGGTGTCGACTGCATGGGGTACTAGCACTGTGAGGGAGTTGGAAAGTACGATTCCCTCGCTCTGACGGATAGAGACAGCAGCGGCAGCTACCGCTCGAAGGCAGGCAGGTAAGGCTCTGGCTACAGGATCAAGAGTGGCGGAGAAGTAGGCACAAGGGCGCTGCTTAGGACCAATTGATTGAGTTAGGACAGACAATGCACACCCCTCCCTTTCGTGAGTGAAGAGGGAGAAGGGTTTGGAGTAATCTGGGGTTCCTAGGACAGGCGCTGAGCAGAGTGCATCCCGTAATTCCTTAAAGGAGGCTTGACACTCAGTGGTCCAAGGAAGCGGGAAGGGGACATCTTTGGTCAGCAGGGCAAGTAATGGTTTCACAATGAGGCTGTAATTAGGCAACCACTGTCTGCAAAAAGAGGTTAGGCCAACCAAAGAGCGGACTTGCTTTTGTGTTTTCGGGATGGGGGTGTCTAGGATGGTTTGTATTCGGTCGGGTGTAAGCTTCCTCCCTTCTTTGGACAGGAGATGGCCTAGGTAAGTCACCTGTGGCTGACAGAACTGCAACTTCTTTTTGGAGACTTTATGGCCATTTTCTGCAAGAAAGCGTAGGAGTTGGACGGTGGCTGTCGTTGCAAGTGGGGTGGTGTCGGCCGCCAAAAGGATATCATCGACATATTGGATCAACACCACTCCCTCTGGTAGCTGGAAGGCATCCAGCTGTCTTTTGAGGGCCTGGCTGTAAATGCTGGGACTTTCAGTGTACCCCTGGGGAGCTCTACAGAATCGGTACGAGCGGGATTTTAAAGTGAAGCCGAAAAGATAACGGCTGTCTGGATGAATGGGGATAGAGAAAAACGCGTTCTTGAGGTCGATAACAGTGAAGGTGGTGGCAGTGGACGGGATGAGGGTCAAAATGGTGGTGATATCAGAGACTACAGGATATTGGGGTACAACCACTTTGTTAATCTCTCGTAAGTCGATGATGAAGCGGTACGCTTTCTCATCTCCTTCACCTTGCTTCTTAACAATGGGTAGGATTGGGCTGTTGCAGACGTTGCTAACCACCTCTTCAACCACTCCTGCATCTACCAGAGACTGAATGATCGCTACCAGAGCCTTCTCACCCTCTGGGGATATCCGATATTGTGGAAGCTTCGGGAGTATGGCGTCCTGTCGTACAGTTATGTGAATAGGATCAATCATCATTCGTCCCACATCAGAGTCATTTTTGGCCCACAGGTACGGAGGCAGGGTGTCAAGCAGGGACAGGTCAGCGTCAGTTATGGAGCACATGTGTCGTGGGGGACGGGATCTGGGCGAGTCTGGGTTGTCGTACAGGATGACTCGTATTCCATCTGGGGAACACCTAATGGTAGCTCGAAAATGCTTCAGTAAGTCAATGCCCATAATGGCGTCAGGGGAGTTAGAGGAGAGTAGGAATGTCGCGTCAGCAGTGTTGTTTTCTAGGTCAAAGGTAATAGGTACGGACAGGGGGTTAGTGGAGGGCGTCCCATCGAAACCTATCGACGTTATGTGTGAGCCAGACAAGGGTGCCCTTGGAATCAGTCGTTTTGATAACACACTACGTGTCGCCCCAGTGTCTACCAAGAATGGAGACTCTGTACCCAAGACCTTAGCGGTGACATAAGGACCTTGCTGGTCAACACAGAGCTCGACTGGATCCCTCCCTTGCCCCTGGCAGTCCTATGCAAAATCGGGGGCATTTTCACCTTCGGATAGCTGATATTGGTTCTGTCGGGGACGGTCAAAGGTATTCAGTCTTCCTGATCTGTCATTGTTAGTGTCATTGGAGTTCCCTCGTCCCTGTACTCTATTCCTTGGACCACCTGCCACATCCCTGGAATCCCTATTTCTATTCATCTCTAGTAAAACCGGACACTGGAATTTCCAATGGCCGAGCCCTTTGCAGAAGGCGCATTGGTCAGTGCTAATGTCTCTCCATCCAGTGTGGGATGTTGGGGTGTGATCTTTAGGAGGTAGATCTCTGGGGGTGTTTGATTGGTAGTTCCCCCTTTGATGTTCCCGTCCTAGCGTTATACCTTGTATCTGGGCTATCATTACCCTTTCTTTTAAATCTTTCTTCTTTTTCTCGGACGCCCTATCATTCTCATTCTTTTGGTGCTCGTAATACTGAGCCATCTGAAGGATAGCTGCGGGTCTGGAGGCCCCCCAACTACTCTCACTCGTCTGCAGCTTTTGGGAGACCTCTTGTGTTAGGCCTTTTACGTAATTTTGTACAAACAGGTGCTGTCCGGTTGCAGTGGTCATGTCTTGGCCACTGTAGTCGGAGAACACTGTCTCGAATCGGGAGAAGTATTCTGACACATCTTCCTGGGGTTTCTGTCGACAGGCCGTGACTATCGACCAGTCTACTTTTCTTTCCGGAACCAGTGTTTTTAACTTCTGGACCAGTTTGTCTGGGAGTTCCAGTATGTCTTTCACTGGTTTACTCCCCGGCTCTCGCTGCCTATCTAGTTTACCGAGTTGGTCCCAGGTATGTCCAAACAGATCCGTGTGGTCAGCCTTCCGGATTTGCTTCCACACATCAGCTGGCAGGCATAACCCAAAGAACAAGTCAATGTCCGCTAAAGTCATTATTGTCGAACCCAAGGCTGTGCCTAATTCGGTATAAAATGCCGTCGGGTTCTTTCTTAAATCGGGCAGGGTTTGTTTGAAGGTTAGGATATCCTGTCGGTCCCATGGTTGGTAAATCCAATTGTACACAACCCTCCCTTTTGCATTTTCGTTATTAATATCATCGCTCGTTCCCTGGCCCCGTGGCGGGATCCAGTAAGGAGCCGCTTCTCTGATAGGCATCATAGTATTGACTACTTCTGCCGAGGTTGTTTCAGGGACCGTAGCCTTGGCTTCTGGTTTTTGTTCCGTAAGGTGGCGGAAGACCTCAAGCATCTGCATGAAGAGTTCCGTTGCCTCACATTCAGTCCCATCTCCAACGTCAATCTTCCTATACAGCGTTGTCAACTTGGCGGGACCCTTACTTTGATACCTATCTTCATATGCGTTCAGGGTGTAGTAACTGAATCGCAAGATGAAATGCCGTCTGTGGCTGTCGGCATGTGAATTATATACGCTCATTGTGTAATCTTCGCTCTCCCTTCGTTCTACTAATGTCTTTGCTATTTTGTCGATCCCATCCCGCTCATCTTTGCTCAACCTATTTGGTCTGGCTGGTGGTTGTTTGCTAGCCTCGGGGTCGTCTGATGAGGTTGTTAATGCGGCTGGTGCAGGGGCCGCGAGGGCTGGTGCACTAGCGCTAGGGTTACTTTCACTCGCATTCGGGGCTTGCAAGCTTTGTTGGCTGGGAGCATATGGAGGGGGCATGTAGCTGATTGGGGGACCTAGCAGTAACTCATCGTTCGCCCGTTGTTTGGAGGGCAATTCAGGGTAGAGTGCAGAGGGGGTCCTAACAGGACATTGGCCTGTCGACCCTAATTCTTGGTTTTGTGTAGCTTCCTTTCATTCTTTTATTTCTTCTTCTAGTTGCTTTGCGGCTAGGTGGGCTGCCTTTCGTAATTCTTTCCCTATTTTTGCTTCCTCTCTTTTCTTTCGTTGTTCCGTTTCTTTGCGCCACATGCCGAGACTGTCGAGCATAGTGGGCGTGGTCTTATTCTTCTGGAGCGCTATTTCTAATGTTTTTATTTTATTTTCATTAAAGGAACCTATCAGTGGCCACTGACTTTCAGGGTTCTTTTTTGTATATTTATGCCATAGCTTAGTATAAGCTATAGCGACTAGTCCATGCTTAGTGAACATGTCCTTATTAGGGGTGCCTTCCAGTGAAGCCGGATGGTTCATCTCTAATAAGCGGTCCGGGCTAAACAGGCTACCAACCAGTGGGGAGAAGACAGGCATGACGGTCTACACCGGGGACAAAAGTCTGCACTACCTATCTTATCACGGCGGGCAAAGACTAGACAGAATATTTCTATTCTCCGTTGTTTGCCGGCGGTGAATACCTCAAACGAACCAATACCGAATAATCGGCCAATCAAACAATTCAGTGGGGAGAATAAGTGGGCACGAAAAGCTATCGCTACCCACTCTTTCTCTACCTGCAAAGAGAGACCTTGTTCTTCCCTGTTTGCAGACAAAGAATCTCCAGTCAATAATCCACGAACGACAGTTCGGGAAACAGTGGGGGAGGAAGATAGGCACGACGGATTACAACGGGGACAAAAGTCTGCGTTACCTATCCTTCACTGCTTGCAAAGAGAGAGCCTGTTTGTTTTTCCCCGTTTGCAGACAGTGAATCTCCAGAGGTTTCAACAAAGCGTAATACTAGTATTATCCAAACAAAAACAATTTTTCTCAATTCGTCGTGTTTACACGACCTTACCCGGACCGCATGGACGGTTTCCTGTCCTCTGGATCCAGCGCCCGATCGTCCTCTCTCCTTCGTGATGCCCGTGGCACTCCTGATGGTTCCCAGTCAGGACCGTAGATCACTCGAGAGAGGTCTGTTCAGAACTAGTGAAGGTCGGATGATCGGCTGTCAGACGAGGGTCTATCGGACACGAGCTCTCCCGATCGTTGCAGTCGTTCACTCTGTCGTCGGGACCTCTCCCACTGGATCCACGTGTCGCTGATGGGCCCCACGCTTTGGGACGCCAATTGTGGAAAAAGGTAGGGCTAGGACCTTTCTCAAGATTTGCCCGGCGCTAACCGCCCTTGTACCATTCAGATTATCAAGCAATGAGGCAGGCGCCGGAGACCAGAAGGCAGGAAAACAGAAGTTTATTCCGACGGAGCAGAACACATCAGATCAGACAACAAGGTATCGTCTCGAGGTGCTCTAACAGCCTCTCGGAGGCCTGGCCTCTTATACACTGGTTTATGGCATGTGACCTTCATTCATTACAGTCAGAACTTTGTAAAGCAAGAAAAAGACATCCCCGTAATCCTCGTGTTAATCCCACCCCCATATACCTTCACAATAGAGGTCCTCAACCTGCTGATAAGAGGAGGGGGTCATCACGCAGCTGAGTGTTCCGTCGAGTCTTAGGATGTGTGCGCCTGATCATGTCACAGGGGGTGGGGAGGCCTGGATCAATAGAGGGACCTTTGAAGGAGAGCGACCTCATACAATAAAGGGCAGTAAATGATATCTCCCGGCTTAGGTAATGGCCTCGGACCCGTGTGGACAGCTGGACACGGGGGAAGAGGTCATCAAAGGAGTGGTATTCATGCCGCGTGGACAATCAAGCGCGGAGGGATGGCTTATCAACAGAGGGGCATTCATGGGAGGAGAGGAGATGCTGGTCAGGCGCTAGCGTGACTCTCAAGGACAGGGTCATGCAGAGGGGTCATGCTCATGAGGGGGAGGAAGGGGGAGCCAGGGTGCGCGGAGGATGCTCGCTGGGTCAGAGGGGTGCGCTGGCGATCGATCGTGGACGGGGAGACCATGATATCTAAAATGGCGATCGTGTACGTTGTACGTGGGTGACAAGCTGGCGCAGATAATGTTTAGCTCACAAACTAAAATTCCACACCAGCTGCCCGCTGCTACATTAATGAGTCTGGCACTCAGGGCTTCTCCGGTATGCCCTGCATGTATGAGCGGGCAACTACAGTGCAGCTCCGCTTTTGTAGCCACGGTGCAGCTCTGCTTTGAAGTACCTGAGCTGCGACGTGGGGGTGCCTGCTTGCTGCCCAGACCTACAGTGACATTGGTTCTGTTTGCATCGTGTTTGTTGTCGACCCCGACGGCAGGAACTCTTATGAACATAAGGTATTTACATTCAATTTGTAAGCTCTGACTTTTCTTTTCATTTTGGTCTCTCCACGGCCCAAAATGGCGGGGCCATAAACCTGGAGCAATAAATCGCCTCCATGGCCCTCAGATGTCCACGAGGCTGCACAACATCTCGGCCGGGGTTCAGCAAACTCAGATAAGACTTACTCCTCCCCCTTGGAGTTCTGGACTTTTTGGTTCCGTCCAGAGGTGTCAGGGAACAACACCCAAAGACCCCGGAGTTCCACCTGCCTTGGTGCGCAAATAAACAGAAACACGGGCTTCTCGATGGTGGCGTCAAAGACCAAAGGTTTATTACTGCAGGGACACAGAAGTCACAGAAACTACGCATGGGCAGTAACTAGGAGCCTGTTCGAATTGTACAAAGAGGGTTGCTCCTTATATACTAAAATTTGAGCTTGAGGCAAATTCTTTACATGTTAGTACATTCCCAAACCTTTGTGTCCTAAACAATAAATATTTGGCGTTGCACAGGAATCGTCGACAATATCTGATGACACAACATTACGAATGAGAGGTTCCCACTTTTCCATCATAATCTCATGTCAACTTTCCATTCAGAACCCGGACCGCCTCATCGTAAAGTTCGTTACCTCCCCCTAATAAAGGCCCAGAAGGAAAGGAGCAGAGCCAGGTGCAGAAGATAGAAAAGCAGGATAAGAGATGTTTGTGGGTCGTAAATGGGCAAGGCTACCAGCTTCGGCCGCCTAATCATGATCAGGCCAACGGACACGAGAACCAGTTCAGCAGGGCTGGCCTCGGGCAGAGGAGGCACTGCTGAGAGTCATGTAGCTACAGCGTGATCTGGTTTAAGGTGCACGTGTCACTAGAGAGGTGAATCTCCGGCTAAGGCTACGTGTCCTTAATCGAAATGAAGTGATCAGAGGTTATTGCGTATGTGAGGGCAAGAAATACAAAATGGCTGCCATGTTCTAAGATGGATGCCGTGGGTAGATCAGAAATGTGTTCATAACAGGAGTACTCTTGCTCGTATCGTAGCGAAAACACCAGGATATGCTAAATGGATCATTTGCGGTTCGCTGATACCAATATTATGTATTTCCGACAACATTGAAAACACGGGTTCAAATCGTCACGGAACCTCAGACCCTCCTTTTGCCCTTACATAGGCAATTAATCAGTCTATGTCAGAATCTAATTCTATGCTCATCAGGTCAGTGACATGCTGTTGTATCATCATCCTTTCTCGTGCCTTTTCTCCAAACGCAGGTGGTTTCCTAAAACAGGTTGCAGCACAAAGACTACACAGGGCTGGACCACACTGGATAATCAGGCAACATGAGAATAAGAATACTAAGATGACACCATTGACCATTAGAACCTTCCATCCCCACGCTGAGATCAGAGTCCAAAACCACTCCATGAAGGACCAGTTTCCCTTGTCTACGTGTATAGAGTCGGAAATCTTGTGTAGCTTAGAGATCGCCTCATAGACTGTTGGAGCATTATTGGGAATAAAGACACAGCAGCTCGATTGGATCATTCTGCATACCCCACCCCGATCCGCAAGTATAACATCTAGAACCATACGGTTCTGCAACATCATGAGTCTATCCGCCTGAAGCTCAGCTGTCAAATTGCTAAGGGCACCAGCAGTTTCGGTAATAGTAGATTCAACTACCCGTGTTAGCTGACGTATGTTTCTACTATTGGCCATAGGCCCCCAGAACGGAAGGAAGCCTTTGAAGAAGTCTCCAGCTTCCTGACCAGCGGTATCTTCCTTGCTGAAGACACCTCTCGCTACTCTGGTTCTGTGATAGTCAGATGAAGCAGTGTATGTTGGAGGCAACAATCGAGCAATATAACATGAACCTGAAAAGTCAGCTGGCAACCATGTATAAGCTCTGTCTCGACAGATGAAGTAGGTACCCCTAGCGGTAAGGAAAGCAGGGGAAGAGTTAGCCGGAAACACATAAGTCTCAACGCACTCACTCCTCCCTAGCTGAGCTCTCGGATTTCTCCCATTACCTTGCAAACAGACCTGACCTCGGTGAGGTACGACCCAGACTGGAGTTGAGCTTTTACGCTTGTTTTCTCCCAAACTAAGGCGATACTCTGAAGAATTCCAACTTAAATATACTCGCAATTCGTCTCTAGGGTATGATGGAGTATTATTGACGTCCTTGATCATGTCAATAATTCCCTGGACTAAGGCTTTGTTGGCAGAGTTATATTTAGTGGAACGTGGTGGACGCGGAGGATAGGTTTCAAGGGCATAAGCAAAGATGGTTTGAAGGGCCTGAAATGATCCATTGTAGCTGAAAGGCAAGACCAGATAGGGAATGCCTTTATCCATAGTGTGGGGTATCAAGCCACACACCCAGCAGTCTGTAGTGTTAACTACCAGTTGGTGTTGGTGCAAGAGTTGTACAAAAGTGTTGTTGATGAATTCTGAGCGTTGGGCTTGCTCATGTTCAGGAAACGAGTGAAAAGAGTGTATAGAGGAAACAGTAGAAGTAATAGGATTAAGGGGAGGTACTGTAGTTACTGGCACATAAATCAAACTTATACCGAAGACGATTCCACCCACCAACGTTATCAAAACAATTAAAAATGTAATAGCACATTGCATCAAAAAGCATTTGCTGTGAAGAATTCTGTAAAGTCTGTTTCTGCGAACATAAATCATATTTTCTCGTTGCAGCGCAGGAAGCTCCATCTTCTACAATCCGCTCGCGACCACTGATGATGTGTACGTAGATGAAAATGCCTCTATCAGCCCTGGGAGTTCCCAGAACTAACAGAAAGATCGACCTTGTGTCAGACCCCCGCAGATTCAACTAGGCACACAGCCACGACCCTACGGCTACCCAGACGGCAAGGCAATTTTAAAAAACAATAAAACAATAGCAAACTTCCTGGCTGAAGGCAAAAGTTCAATTTTCAAAATATCACAATATGCAGTTGCCTGCTTTATTTGTCCATTTTACGGTTTCGTAAATTATATCTTTGCTTCGCAGGTACTATTTGATCGGCAAATAGTGTATCACTGGTATTTGTTGCAGTGTTCAAGTTCGCAGATGACAGAGTTTCTTCTGATGCAGGAGACAAATGTTCAGTGTTCAAAGGAGTCTTTTCAGGAGGAGAGTCAGATTTTGGAGTGTCAGTAATCAATTCGGCATCGCTGAAAGGGATGAACTTTGGTGTGCGTTCAGATTCGGAGGCACCAATTCCCTTCTTCACCCAGTCGTCGTATGGAAGTGGCAAAGGTACACGCTTAACATGGGACGCGTGCACCCAGTGCTTGCGACCAGCTACACGAACTGCTGTCCTCGTTGCAAGCAGGACCTGGAAGGGGCCGATGTATCTAGGCTGAAGATTCTTCGTCCTCGCAAAATTCCTGATAACCACTTGGTCTCCTGGTGTCAGCTGATGCCCTGGACTCTCCGGAGGCTTTGGTAAAGCATCAAAAACCTGTTGGTGAATAAGACTCAATTTAGCAGTCAAGTCGTAAAGGTAGTCTATCAACATAGGATATTCTAAAGAACAAAACTCCTTAGGCCTCGGCACACCCCAAATATTTGCCGGGCGGCCAAATACTATCTCATACGGGCTAAGCCCCACTCTAGAATGTACAGTTGCTCTTGTTGATAACAAAGCCAAAGGAAGTGCGTCTGGCCAGGCTAAACCTGTGGATGCTTGTATCTTAGCTAATTTCAGTTTGAGGGTGCCATTATAACCCTCCACTAAACCAGCAGACTGGGGATGGTTCGCACTGTGGAACTTTTGTTTCAGACCTAGACCTGCACACACACTCTGCATAACTTTCCCTATAAACTCACTTCCGTTATCTGACCATACAATCCGTGGCATTCCATACCTAGGGAAATATTCTTTGAGAAGGATCTTGGCAGTTGATAGGGCAGTGTTGTCCTTTAGTGGGTATGCTTCGATCCACCTGGAAAAAGCACAGACTACCACCAGGACATATTTCAAATTATTACAGCGATCCATGTGAATGAAGTCTAACTGAATCACTTCAAAGGGGCAGGAAGGAGGAGCGAAGTGACCAGCAGGAGTTGGCGTTCCCTTGCCCGGGTTATGCATCAGGCATACCATACAATTTTTCACCACTCTCTCTGCACACTTACTGATCCCATCATTCTTCCAGACTGGAGCCAACATCTTACAGATTCCTTTAGAGCTTATATGCGCTACTCCATGCGCCATCGTCACCACTGCAAGCACATACGCATCAGGCAACATCCAACGCTGCTGTTCTGTCAAATCAATCCAACACCCATTCGAATCCAATTTGCCCGTACTCTCTTTCCATACACGTTTCTCTTCCTCACTTGCTTCTTTCTGAATCTCTTTCACACTTTCCATTGTATCCTCACACATTCCAGATTCAGCAATCCATCTTGCAGACGTAGCAACATACATTCTACTCATCATGTCTCTAGCTGTCTGTTTAGCGGTCTCATCAGCAAAAGCATTTCCACGACCAACATCATCCGTGATTGCTTTATGAGCACTGCACTTCACAATCGCAACTTCAGTCGGCAAGGTTAGAGATTCCAACAAGTCGTTAACTAGCTGACCATGTTGAATCTTAGTCCCATGGGACGTAATGAAACCTCTTTCTCTCCACAAACGGCCAAAACTATGGGCCACGCCAAATGCGTACTGACTATCTGTAAAAACATTCACTCTCTTTCCCTTAGCTAAAACACACGCTCTAGTTAAGGCTATTAATTCTGCAGCTTGGGCAGAATTCTGATTCACTCTTGCAGTCTCCACAATCGTCTTCAAAGTCGTTACTGCGTAAGCAGCAGTCACATCACCATTTTCCAATTTAAAACATGACCCATCCACATACAATGTGCCATCTGGATCTGATAATGGAGTATCCTTTAGGTCAATACGTCCTTTTGTCTCTTCCTCCGTTCTAAAGCAACAATCATGTGGCTCGGAATCACTTGACTCTTGATTAGCCGGCAACAACGTTGCTGGATTCAATACATTACATCTTTTGATCTGAATATGACTCGCTAGTAGTGTCAGCTCGTAACCAGATAGTCTCGCACTAGTAAGGTGTTGTGTCTTGGTTCGATTCATGAGTGTATCCACCGCATGAGGAACCATGACCACTAGCATGTTGTTCATCACCAAACCAGCAGATTGTCGAATGGAAGCCGCAGCTGCCGCTGTAGCTCTCAAACAACTAGGCAACGCTCTAGCTACCGGATCCAATGTTGATGAGAAATACGCACAGGGGCGTTGTTTATCACCAAACTTCTGTGTCAGAACACTCAACGCGCAACCTTCTCTCTCGTGAACGTAGAGCGTGAATGGCTTACTGTAATCAGGTGTACCCAATACAGGAGCTGAACATAATGCTTTTCGTAACTCAGTAAAACTCTCCTGACATTCATCAGACCATGGCACCGGACTCGGAACATTTTTCCCAGTCAAAGCTACCAATGGTTTCGCTAAAAGAGAAAAATTTGGGATCCACTGCCTACAGTAAGAGGTAATACCTAGAAAGGCACGTACTTCTCTCTGTGTGCGTGGAACACTCATTTGCGTAATTGCTTTTATTCTTTCTGGGGTCAACTTCCTTCCCTCCTTTGACAAGAGATGACCTAGGTAGGTCACTTCTTGGCAGCAATATTGCATCTTTGAAGGTGATACTTTGTGATTCAAATTAGACAAGTGATGTAATAACGAAACCGTAGCTGCTTTGCAAGTTTCCTTGTCATCGGCAGCCACTAGAAGATCATCTACATACTGCACTAGAGCAGAGCCTGGAGGAAGGACAAAGGAATCTAACTGACTTTTTAACGCTTGACTGTAAATAGATGGACTCTCACAGTAGCCCTGTGGAGCGCGTTTAAATCTGAAACTGCGACCTCCTAGACAGAAGCCGAAAATATCTCTACTTTCTTCCGCTATCGGAATGCTGAAAAAGGCATTTTTCAAGTCGATGACTGAAAACCAAGTAGCTGTAGCAGGAATCAATGTTAACAAGGCAGTGATGTCTGGAACCACAGGAAACTGCGGGACCACAATCTTATTGACTTCTCTAAGGTCAATGACAAACCTATACACTGGAGGCTTTGTAGGATCAGTTCGTTTCAAAATCGGTAATACAGGACTATTACAAACATTTCCTCTAGTTTCTTCAACCACACCTTTCTTGATCAAATCTTGCACAATCAATAAAAGTGCACGCTCACCTTCACTAGATATTTTGTATTGCGGAATTCTTGGAAATTTCACATTTGCTTTCAAAGTTACTACATATGGTGGTATTTCTAAAAGGCCTACATCATTAGGACCAGTCGCCCAAAGAGAATCAGGGAGTGAACGCAGCTCTGGCGGGAGTGCATCCATTGACAAGTACATCGGAGAGGTGATTCTTTTACCCAATGTAAGCTGTACCCCTTCCGGAGAACAGTACAATGTCGCATATAGTCGTTTTAACAAGTCTAAACCAAGCAGATTTTCATTACAACCCGTCGTCAAAATCAGGGGTGCTTTTAATTGACACGGTCCAACAGAAATAGACAAGGGACCAGATATGGGGTTGTAAACAGGGGCGCCTGAAAAACCTACAGAAACATTTGTTGAGCCGGACAAAGGTGCGCCAGGGAGTTTCGCATGAATGATAGAACTTTTTGCGGCACCAGTATCCAACAGAAACGGTTCGACTACACCTGATGTTGCTACTGCGACATAAGGCCCACTCTGATCCACTGGAACTGATACTACTCCCTCTCTCTGTCCATGGCTGTCCTAGTACCCATTTTGCTGAAATCCCTCATCCGCTTCACAATAGTCCTCAACAAGATATTGTTGAGATCTATTTTGCTGAGTAGACTGTCCATTTCGCTGATCAAAGTGATTGGAAGGACGATCATTCGTCTGTGGAGGCATAGCACCTCGCCCTCGACCTCTAGAATTCTGTACAAAACCACCACGACCTCTCTGAGCTGCTGCTGCATTATTTTGCGCTAAGATCGGACATTCATTCTTGTAGTGACCCTCTTTCTTACAGTACGCACACTGGTTCCACTGATATTGAGGCCTTGGTGAACTATAATCTGTCCTTTGATACGAATTCTGTTGCGCGTTAGTCTGATTCGTGCGAGGCGGATACGCCTGTTGCAAAAGAACTTTAGTCTTTAAATCTTTTGTTTTCTTTTCCGACTTTTCCTTCTCTTCTTTATCCCTATTTTCATAGTACTGAGCAGTTGCAAGTATTTGCGCAGTCGTAGAGACAGCCCACGCACTCTCTGAATCCTTTAATTTATTGCATAATTCAGGTAACAAATTATGCACAAATTTATCGACAAACAGTCTCTGTCCTCCTTCTGTGCTCATATCTTGACCACTATGATCTACAAAAGTCTCTTCGAACCTCGTGAAAAAGTCGGAGACACTTTCGTCTTTCTTCTGCTTGCATGCGGATAACTTATCCCAATTAACACGTAATGCGGGCATCAGAGTCTTCATTAAGTCGATTATTCTACCTGGAAGATTAGCAATTAGGGGTTCGGGTTTTGCACCACCCGTTTGCTGACCATCCGCTGCAGTGATAGCTGCCCAATCACCACCTAAGGCAACTTGATGATCCTCTCTACGAATTTTAGCCCACACTGGTTGAGGAACTACATTTCCAAATAACATATCGATGTCTGCTAAGTTCATTATACAAGCCTCAACTGTCTGTGTTAATTCCTTGTAATATCCAGCAGGATTCTTACGCGGATCTGGTAAGGCCTGTTTCACTGCCAACACTTCGGCTCGCTTCCACGGAATGTGTATCCATACTCTCTGGAACTGTGCTGGAGCGGCCACAATACCACGAACATTATCAGCTTGCACAGCTTCGCGCCAAATTGGAGGAACCTCCCTCATTGGATATTGGCGACTCAGCTTCGTCTTACCTTTCTCTAAATCTCTCGGTGAACGAAGAGATGGATCGTTTCTAAAACTTAAGATCAGTTCCATCGCTTCTTCTATATTTTCACCTACTATCATACCAGCAGCAAACTCTTTCTGAACCTTAATTAAGTCTTCTAAATTCGATTCAACATCGTCTTCTTCTATTTCCTCACGTAACAACGAGCACATCTCATCAAACACATACCGTTGCGTTGGTTGCTTCCACTGCATAAATGTATCTAGTACATCTCTCGTACTATATCTCCTACTCTTCGAAATCCATCTGAGAGCCGTGGAATCTAAAATTCCCCGTTCCTCGGTGCTTGGATGCTGGCTACGTCTCTGAACAGAGTCAGAAGTAGGAGTCTTGATTAAAGTTTTATAGAAAGGAGACAGCATATTAGACACAGAATCAGTGATTCTTCGACGAACAGAAAGTGGAGTCAACACACTCGCAGACGTAGAGAACGCAGTAGAGGTAGGAACAGATAGCGGAGCAGTAGGAGTATCGAGAAAAATAGTTTGTGGAACAGTAGGTGTAAGTGAGATGGATACAGGTATAGAAGTCGGCAATCCAGGAAGAGGAGGAGCCGTAGGAACATTCACATTAATCACAGGAGGTACAGGAGCTTGATTCTGAGGGACAGGAGCAGGAATACCGGGTTGTCCAGCAACCGGCAATTGAACATTCGGTACAAGTGGAGCCGTAGCACCTTGTGCATACGGTGGAGGTGACCGTAATAAATAAGACAACAGAGGATCGTTTTCGGGGTCCTCTAGTATCTTAGCTGTTTTCGATGGCAAGGCAGGATAGCACTTGTCAATCGCTAAATTATGCTCTCTAATGGCCACCTCTATGGCTTTCTCACACTCATTATCTTGCAACTGTTTAGTGGCTTGCTCTAGAGTCAACTCTTCTTTCTCTTTCTGTTCTTTCTTTAACCTCTTCATTTCTCTCTGTTTGGATTCCTTTCGCCAGTAGCGGAAAGAATCAAACATTGCCGGCCGGGCTTTCTTCCTAAACAATTTCGCTTCTAAATTATCAAGAATTTCAGGTTCAAAACTACCATGCAGTGGCCAACTAAGGACACCGTCTTTCTCAGTGTAGCGGACCCACACCTCATTATAAGATATAGGACCCACACCATGTTTACAATATAAGTCATATAGGGGAGTCCCAATCGGAGGAACCAGACATGAGTCCTCCAATCGTGAGTCACTGTTGCAACCAAAACAAGACAACATACAGTTTTTCCGACTTACCATTTTTCAGTCCGGAACACAAAACAAACAAAACACGAAACAGATATGTGCACCTGAACCAAGAACTTTTAGGCCTACCAAAACCAAACTGATGTATCGATACCCAAACTGAACCAAATAGATTATCGTAACCAGAACAACCAGTGATAATCTTACGAAACTAAACCAAACCAAGAATCAAAAAAAGATTTTAACAACCCTTACGAAATAACCAACTAGCAACCACTAAATACTTAACTGAGGCACTGAAGACGTCACCAAGGAGAAACCCGTCACGTTTCGCTGTACTAAGGACTGCACCTCGGGTCCAAGACAGGGCGACGGTCAAGGCAATGGCCCACTGCAGCCGTCCTGAACGGGAACCCTCGTGGAAGAGAACTTCGGGCCACTTTTGCGATATGCCGGGATCGATGAAGTGGCGCGCCTCCCTCAGGAATCTTCACACGAAGCTTCTCGAACTCTTCAGGCTTTTGGACCGGTACCGAATGACGTCGCCCCACGTTGGGCGCCAATTGGAGTTCTGGACTTTTTGGTTCCGTCCAGAGGTGTCAGGGAACAACACCCAAAGACCCCGGAGTTCCACCTGCCTTGGTGCGCATATAAACAGAAACACGGGCTTCTCGATGGTGGCGTCAAAGACCAAAGGTTTATTACTGCAGGGACACAGAAGTCACAGAAACTACGCATGGGCAGTAACTAGGAGCCTGTTCGAATTGTACAAAGAGGGTTGCTCCTTATATACTAAAATTTGAGCTTGAGGCAAATTCTTTACATGTTAGTACATTCCCAAACCTTTGTGTCCTAAACAATAAATATTTGGCGTTGCACAGGAATCGTCGACAATATCTGATGACACAACATTACGAATGAGAGGTTCCCACTTTTCCATCATAATCTCATGTCAACTTTCCATTCAGGACCCGGACCGCCTCATCGTAAAGTTCGTTACCTCCCCCTAATAAAGGCCCAGAAGGAAAGGAGCAGAGCCAGGTGCAGAAGATAGAAAAGCAGGATAAGAGATGTTTGTGGGTCGTAAATGGGCAAGGCTACCAGCTTCGGCCGCCTAATCATGATCAGGCCAACGGACACGAGAACCAGTTCAGCAGGGCTGGCCTCGGGCAGAGGAGGCACTGCTGAGAGTCATGTAGCTACAGCGTGATCTGGTTTAAGGTGCACGTGTCACTAGAGAGGTGAATCTCCGGCTAAGGCTACGTGTCCTTAATCGAAATGAAGTGATCAGAGGTTATTGCGTATGTGAGGGCAAGAAATACAAAATGGCTGCCATGTTCTAAGATGGATGCCGTGGGTAGATCAGAAATGTGTTCATAACAGGAGTACTCTTGCTCGTATCGTAGCGAAAACACCAGGATATGCTAAATGGATCATTTGCGGTTCGCTGATACCAATATTATGTATTTCCGACAACATTGAAAACACGGGTTCAAATCGTCACGGAACCTCACCCTCCCAGCATCTGGATTAACTCGACCTGTCTCAGATGAGAAAGGGAAACTAAGCTGTAACTACAACAGACAGAGGACTGCTATTCCTGTCTCCCCTTCTCCTGTTTTGGAGGCCATCTTAGACTAGTCTTCCACTCTGTTTATACTATTATTATTTTATCTTATTATCACAGCACAGTACTACACCTACCCGCTCAAACCCCCCCTGCACCTACCTGCACCTTCCTCCCCAGTGTGCCCTGGTAGTTTGATTTTTTATTGTTAGCCCAATACCTGTATTGGTCCCTTTTGCAATTTACACTCATCACTTTTGTTCTTGTAACACAGTGTCTGCTACCTCACACATTTTACCTGCTATAGATACTTGCTCAAGTGCCACCATTGCCTACGTAACATTTGCCCTTGTGCTGGAGTGTCTGCCTTTCTTTGCAGTATTTTACCTCTATTTGTATTTTATACGTTTTTTGTAACCTGCACACGTATCACTTTTCTGCTGTAATGCACCGACTGCTACCTCATGTTTTTTTGGTTACTCACTAGTGTCACTTTTATCCTCGTAATTTAATGCTTGTCTTTCCAACTTGTTCCTTTTGGGAAGCGCTCTGGCACCTTCGGGTAAAGTCCGCACTACATAAAATTGCATATATAAATACGCCACTTCTCCCAACATGGAACCTGCGGGCAAACACACATATAAAATTACCTACCCACCCTATTTGTATTTTACATGTTTTTTGTAACCTGCACACGTACCACTTTTCTGCTGTAATGCACCGACTGCTACCTCATGTATTTTTGGTTACTCACTAGTGTCACTTTTATCCTCGTAATTTAATGCTTGTCCTTCCAATTTGTTCCTTTTGGGAAGCGCTCTGACACCTTCGGGTATAGTCCGCACTACATAAAATTGCATATAAATACGCCACTTCTCCCAACATGGAACCCGCGGGCAAACACACATATAAAATTACCTACCCACCCGAGCTCACAAAAAAAACGCCAAACGCTTCAAACACAACTTCCTGAAGGCCCACCCTGAAATCCCATTCGTAGACACCTGCTTCTCACTGATCAATGCAGCCACGAGCACCAACATCATCTTCTACACTATACGTAGAACACAATGGAGGAAAGCGTTCCTCGCCTCTCTCACTGTCTCCACCTCTAGAAAGTCTGCCCATGGTCTAACACTTTCTATCACATCATCCCAGCTCTTCCCAGGCAAAGCTACCATCACCATCTACAACAACGGGATCATCCTTTGTCAATCCACAGATAGGAACTTAGAACTACTCGACAATTTGTTCCCCACCCTCAAAGATCATATCTCCAACCGTCGGATCTTCGATCCTAGCTCCTCAGACTACACAACACCCCCCAGCTCTAATCGTCCTATCCAACTCTCCTAACCCAACACAGCTTCAGAATGACACGCACCTCCCCCCTCCAACCTCCCCCCAACGCTCTAGCCACTCACCCACCCACTGCAACTACTACACACCCCTCAACCACAGGCATAGAGCGCTCCTCTTCCTCTTCTTACATTCTACACACCCACACCCCCCCCACCCCCGCCTCACACCTCCTACTAGTCCCGTAGAACCCCTCACCGCTCTTAACTTATCTCCCCTGCCCCGCAATAGGATCATCTCCCACCCTATCTCCCCACCCACGCTCAGTCCCCATTTCCCCACCCTCCCAACTAGTCGCTCAGAACACACCACCTCCTTTACCCTAACCCCTCCTCCTCTCTCACCCCCCATTCTCAGCCCCCACCACGCACCTCCACCATCCCAAGACCATACTCATCCCCCTACTCGCCTTCACTGCCTCCCGCCAATGCCCTCACCTATACCACCAACCCCCCCTCTACCTCACCCTCACCTATCACCCCCAAACTTCCTCACCTACCGAATTTCACACCACTTACTAATTCCGCAGAACCCTGCACTAGCACTAGCGCAACCCTCCCCCCCCTCGTCAGTTCTCTATTCAATCATTCACCTCGGCTCTCCTCCCCAACACCATCCCTAATCCCACACTGGACATGATTATCTCCACCCTCTTAAAAGTCAAAGAAGATCTTCACACCATCAAAGAACTCCTCTTCATACACCCCAGACATCCCCGACCCACCACCACTTCCGCGCTCAACAAGCACCCCACCCGCCCCACAAGCACCCGACTCACCACCACTTCCGCGCTCAACAAGCACCCCACCCGCCCCACTGACCCTCTCACTCAACACGCCCCACACTGGCTATCCATCCCCGCGCGCAATAACACCAACCGCCCCCAACGCGCCCTCAATCCCTTCTCGGACCACGACATACACACCCTCCTCCGTTCATATGTCCCAGCCCCCCTAAACAACACAACCACCACACACCTCTCCATACACACGATTCGCTCAAATCCCCTTAGGCCCCCCACTCAAAACAACAGAAGCTCCGTCCCCAAAAACCTTAGAAAAGTCCCCCTCTCTCTAGAACCCTCCACCGCCCTCCTCACCCCCAGACTCAAATGCATCCTACTCAACTGCAGATCGGCCCCTAGACACTCCTCCGCCATTGCGGATCTCATCATAACAATGGACCTTGACCTAGCTATTCTGACCGAAACCTGGCTATCCGAATCTTCTACACCTATATTGGACATTCTAGTTCCCCCCAACTACCACATCATTAGACTCGACAGGAACAGCAAGACGGGCGGGGGAATCGCATGTATTTTTAGGAACAACCTCTCGGTGACTAAAGTCACTGTCCCCTCACTCTCCTCCTGTGAACTCATCTGCCTCGAGATCACCAGCGGGGGCAAACCTGTATGCTGCCTACATGTCATCTACCACCCACCCGGGGACAACCTCGCCTTCTCCCAACAACTCATGGACACGATTTCAACCAACTCCGGACGGCAGAACACTCAAATCTACCTGGGTGATTTCCACCTACACTGGAACGATCAGAAAGATGCAGTGGTGAATAGTCTTAAATCTTTCCTTAATGCGCTTGATCTCACCCAAATCTGCAACAGCCCGACACATGACAAAGGCTCTATCCTCGACCTTATCATCGCCAAAGAGGACTCTACCCAACTGGGGGCAATCCAACCGTGTGACTGGTCAGACCACCACATTATCACATTCTGCATCAACGAAAAGGGTAAACTTATCCCGGTTCAACACTCCAAACCCAAGATCTGGAAAAGGGACCTGAAGAAACTCAACCCCAACTCCTTGCCCTCCCACAGCTGCAGCCTCCTTCTTCCCCCTACCGGCGTCTCTGACGTGCAATCTCTGACCGACCTATACCTCAACTCTATAACCTCAATAATCAATGAAGCCGCCCCACTGCAACTGAAGAGAGCCTCCGCTAAGATCTCGAACCCATGGTATGACGGCAGACTCAATGAAGACAGGGGTGCCATGCGAATGGCAGAGCGCACCTGGAGATCAGATCCCTCAGCACGGCACCTTAGAACGCTCAAGAAAAAGAGGAACGCCTACTTTAGGAAAATCAAGCGCTCGAAAACAGACTTCTTCAGCCTCCAGCTCAACCAAGCAAAAAATCGACCAAGAAAACTGTTTGAACTAGTCAAAACTCAAACCAAGGAACAACCTCTACAATCAAACAGCACAACAAGTAATATACCATCCTGTGAAGACTTTGCTGCTTTCTTTAAGAAAAAAACTGATAATATAAAAAGCGAACTCCTCAACGATGTAAGCCGATACTCCAGCCACATCAGTAGAACTACCACTCAACCTAAAAATAACGCAGCTTGGTCTTCCTTCGACACCTACTCAGAAGAATCAATTAACAAATTGCTCGGCACCTTGAAACCGTCCAATCACCTCACAGACCCCTTACCTGCTAATGCTGTAAAAGACTTCACCCCCCTGCTCCTCCCTCTCTGGACTAAAATCATTAACAGTTCCCTACAACAAGGACTCTTCCCCGATTCCCTCAAGATAGGGCAAGTCACGCCTATACTCAAGAAACCCACAGCTGACCCGACCAACCTAAACAATTACCGCCCTATCATCAATATCCCCACCTTGGCCAAACTACTGGAAAAATGCGTACAACTCCAACTGACAAAACACATTGATCAGTTTGACCTCCTCAACACTCATCAATCAGGCTTCCGAGCAGGGCACAGTACGGAAACGGCTATGACGCACATAATTGATGACGCCATCCAAAACCTTGATCACAATGACTCCTGCCTCCTCATCCTACTTGATCTCTCCTCAGCATTTGACACCGTCAAACATGAGAACCTACTTGAGCTGTTAAACACCAAAATGGGTCTATCTGGGACTGTTCTCAAATGGTTAACTTCCTTCTTACATAACCGATCTCAGAAGTTCAAGATCAACAACGTGTTGTCCTCATCTGTACCTGTAACATTAGGTGTCCCACAAGGATCTTCCCTATCCCCCACTTTGTTCAACCTAGTCATGGAACCACTCACCACCTTGCTTCAAGCATCTAATGTACACTTTCACATGTACGCTGATGACACTCAACTCTACCTCAAACTAGAATCCCCGGAAGACATCAAACTTCTGAACTCCACGCTCAGAAACACCCAATCATGGTTGGCCGATAATCACCTCAAACTTAATGAGCAGAAAACTGAGTTCCTTCTGATCTCTCCTCCCGCGAAAATCTCCACCACCCAATCCTGGCTCAAGCACCTAACCGCACTCAATATCCAACCCACCATCGTGGACTCAGCGAAATCCTTAGGCATCACACTGGACGCCAATCTCAACATGCAGCAGCATATCAGCAAAGCAACTAAAGGAGCTAACTTCCAAATCAACACTTTGAGGAAACTTAAACCCTTCTTCCCTGCTAAGGACTTCCAAACCGCAGTACAAGCCCTAGTCATCCCACGCATAGACTACGGAAGTGTGGCTCTCAGCGGTCTCCCCCTATCTACAACCGCACCACTAAGAGCCTCCTTGAACGCCACTGCGAGACTGATCACTGGATCAAGAAAACATTCGCAAATTTCCCCTGACCTAAGATCCCTGAACTGGCTGCCTTTCGAAGCCAGAATACAGTTGAAAATTGCCTGCATGACACACATGGCTGTACACCACAGATCACCCAACTACCTCACCCAAAAGTTGACCGTATCAGGAGGTTCGAGAACCAATAGAAGTTCAAAAAATCTCCTCCTGAAACCTCGAAGATTCCGGAAGGAAAAAACATACAAACGCTCCTTCTCAGGAATGGCACCTAGGATCTGGAATGCACTCCCGCCTGAAACGAGGCTGATCTCCTCCACTACATTTTTAAAGAAAGAAGTAAAAGCCATACTAATGGCTAAATTCACCTGAACTCTATTTTGGTCCGATCTAAGTCCTTACACCGATTCTGTATTAACTGTTTATTTGATTATCTACATGTATTATGCTTTTATCTGATTGCGATCTTATTTTGTTACTCACGTACTACCTATTGTCATTATTGTAACAAAAGTCTGCTTAATCACCCTCTTGTTTCCCTTACCCCTCCTCTTTGTAAAGCGCTCTGATATCTGCAAAGATCTTGTTTGCGCTATATAAAACTTTGAAAATAAATAAAATAAATAAAGAAATAAATCCCAGAACCATTGCTAATACTTAATTTATTGATCGCCGGTTACATCCCAGTGCCATTGCTAATGTCACTTTATTGATCACCGGTTACATCCGTGTGCAATTGCTAATGCCAGTTTATTGATCACCGATACATCCCAATGCCATTGCTAAGGCCACTTTATTGATCACCTGTAACATCCCTGTGAAATTGAAAAAGTCACTTTATTGATCACCGGTTACATCCCAGTGCCATTGCTAATGCAATTTTATTGATCACCGGTTACATCCCAAGGCCATTGCTAATGCCACTTTATTGATCAACGGTTACATCTTAGTGCCCTTGCTAAAGCCACTTTATTGATCACTGGTTACATCCCAGTGGGATTGCTAGTGCCATTTTATTGATCGCCGGTTTCATCTCAGTGCTATCGCTAATGCCTCTTTATTCATCACCAGTTATATCCCAGTGCCATTGCTAATCCCCACTTTTTTGATCACCGGTTACATCCCAGTGCCATTGCTAATGACCACTTTATTGATCACTGGTTACATCCCAGTGCCCTTGCTAATGCCACTTTATTGATCAACGGTTACATCTTAGTGCCATTGCTAAAGCCACTTTATTGATCACTGGTTACATCCCAGTGGGATTGCTAGTGCCATTTTATTGATCACCGGTTTCATCTCAGTGCTATCGCTAATGCCTCTTTATTCATCACCAGTTATATCCCAGTGTCATTGCTAATACCCACTTTATTGATCACCGGTTACTTTCCAGGGCCATTGCTAATGCCCACTTTATTGATCACTGGTTACACCCCAGTGCCATTGCTAATGCCACCCTATTGATCACCGATTACATCCCAGAAACATTGCTAATACCTAATTTATTGCTCGCCGGTTACATCCCAGTGCCATTGCTAATGCCACTTTATTGATCCTCGGTTACATACCAGTGCCATTGCTAATGCCACTTTATTGGTCACCAGTTACATCCCAATGCCATTGCTAAAGCCACTTTATTGATCACCTGTTAGACCCCAATTCCACTGCTAAAGCCACTTTATTGAACAACTGTAACATCCCAGTGCCATTGCTAAAGCCACTTTATTGATCACTGGTAACATCCCAGTGCCATTGCTAAAGCCTCTTTAGTGATCACTGGTTACATCCCAGTCTCATTGCTAAAGCCACTTTATTGATCACCAGATACATCCCATTGCAATTACTAATACCAATTTATTGATCACCTGTTACATGCCAATTCCACTGCTAAAGCCACTTTATTGAACAACGGTAACATTCCAGTGCCATTGCTAAAGCCACTTTATTGATCACTGGTTACATCCCAGTGCCATTGCTAATGCCAGTTTATTGATCCCCGTTTACATCCCAATGCCATTGCTAAAGCCACTTTATTGATCACCAGTAACATCCCAGTGCCATTGCTAAAGCCACTTTATTGATCACTGGTTACATTCCAGTGCCATTGCTAAAGCCACTTTACTGATCACTGGTTACATACCAGTGCCATTGCTAATGCCCACTTTATTGATTACCAGTTATATCCCAGTGACCTTGTGGTGGGATTTATATGTGCTTGTTTGTTCCTTTTGTGCACGTTCCCTGTGTTCTCTATGTGAGTGTTCCCTGCGTGGAACACACATGGGGATTCTGAACTCAGCAGTTGCTGCCGGGGAGTCACTGAGATTGGACCTGAATAATAGTGCTCCAACTTACCTTTTGTTCGAGTGCACTTCCTTTCAGTGGCGACAATGGTTCCAGTTTCACCCTCCCCATCGTGATGTTCCCGGATTTCCTGCTGTGAGGCAACTTGGTGTTTGCGATTTTCCTCCGCTGTTGAATCTGCTGATTGTCCGAGATTCTTCAAGGTTGTCGAGTTGTGGTGTCTTCGCCCTGCTGTCGGAGCCGATTCATGCTCCGTAATGTACTTTTTGTGGAGTCCTGTGCCACACGTTGTTTGGGATATCGTGCTGTGTGCTGCAGGTGCGCGCGCCTCCAGTGACATCTTCTGCTCGCGCTGTACAGCGTCACGTCGTTTGGCCTGCTCTGCCTGTCCTATTGCACATAACGCGGGGACGTTACGTGTGGCCATTTTGTTGACTATTCTTGTTACCATTACTACGCTACACATCGGATTTCCGCGCTGATGCGCACAGCTTCATTTTAACGTGCTGATGGTGAAAAAACTTTTTTCATCACTACGCTACACTTCGGATTTGCGCGCTGATGCGCACAGCTTCATTTTGACGTGCCGATTGTGAATTTCTACATTAGTGTGCACAGCAATCCTTATTGTCCGCTGAGGGCAAATTTCTTCGCTGATGCATACAGCTGAACCTGTTAAGTAAGCTTCTTTTCAATGTTGCGATCGTTTTTGTCAACACCTAGGCACGCATTTTTGTTTTAACTATTACTATATCAGTGTCACTTTGTTTAGTTTTAGTTAAACTCTTTTCCATTTTGTGGTGTGTGGCGGCAACTCACCCACACAATGGATCACATTTTGGCTCCTCCTCCTTTTTTGAATACCGCAGGTACACCACCTGTGCCATGGGAACAGTGGAAAGACACCTTTGAGGCGTATTTGAGGCTATTGATGGTGACACCTTTACCTCCAAAAAGAAAAAAGCTTTGTTAACTTACAATCTTGGCACAGAGGGTAGAAACATTTTGAAAACGTTGACTCTTGAGGTGGTCAGCACTACTGTTAGTGGTGGCGATGCAGGTGATTCACTTCTAATTGATGAATATGCCTCGTTGATAAAAACTCTTGACAAAAGGTTTTCTCCCAAGAGGAATGTAGTGCTTGAACGTCATAAGTTTCTTCAACGTGCTCAAACACCTGGTGAATCTATTGACGATTTTGTAGCAGCTCTTCGCTTACTTGCTATTAATTGCAATTACAGGGAATTTAGGGACGAAATCATACGGGATCAACTTATTGAGAGAACTTCCAATAAGAAAATTCAAGAAAAACTACTTGCTTCTTGTGATTCTGACTTGGAGACTGCTCTTACTCTGGCAAAAAGTATAGAGCATTCTCAGTTTTGTGTTAAAGAAATGAGTTCATCTTCTCATACGGTGGAGATTAAACTTTTGAACTCTAAACCTCTTTCCAAACCTAAAGCGAGTGTACCCTTGCCTAACGTTACACGTCCTGTTTCAGCTAATGTTTCTCCTAGATCTAGGTCTTTGCAAAATGAATTGGTATGTTTTCGTTGTGGTAGTAAGTCACATTTGGGTTCTGCAAAGTTTTGTTTTGCTCTAAATCAAACCTGCTACAAATGCGGGAACAAAGGTCATTATTCCCGAATGTGCAAAGCTAGTTCTACAAAAAAGCCCATTCAATCTGTAAAAAACATTTGTGGGGATTCTGATGAGGAGTGCTATGAATTATTAATGCTGTCTTCTTCTCAGGAGGCCGGGGTGGTTGAACTGTTTTCCTTATCTGGTCTTCGGAAAAGGAAATCCCCTTCGTGTTTGGTAACTGTGAATGGGGTTGTCTGCAAGTTTTTAGCAGATTCTGGTTCTCCGTTCACCTTGTTGAATTTTGCTGATTTTAGTAAACTTTCTGATGTGCCTCTAGAACTCTCCAACATAAAGATTTTTGCTTATGGTGGAAAGAGGGTGGAAGATTTGGGAAAGTGTTCTGCTAATCTGGGTTTTCATGCTGACCATACCACTGCTGTGGTATTTGTAGTTAAGGATGGTGCCAATTTATTGGGGTGGGACGAGCAGGGTGATTTGAACATCATTTTGGATCTCAACCACCCTGACATGGTAATATCCCGCCGTGCACTGGGTGAGTTTTATTCTTCTCCTACTGCAACACCAAAGGCACTGACTGTGTCACAAGTATCGAACACCAAGTGGGCGCTAATATTTCCTGAAGTATTTAGCGGTGAGTTAGGGAAGGTCAAGGGTTTTCAGCATCGTATAATTCTGAAGGAAAATGCCGAACCCGTTGCTCACAAGGTACACAAGGTGCCTCTCAGTTTACGTTCAGAGTTGAAGAAAGAATTAGAATGCTTATGTGCTGCAGGGGTGATTGAGCCAATTGAGGGTTCTGAGTGGCTCGCCCCCATAGTTTTGGCACGGAAATCAAACAAGTGTTTGAGGATGTGTGTTGATTTGCGCGATCTTAATGCAAACATCTGGATCGACCGTCAACCGCTCCCAAATATTAATGAGATATTAGCTACCCTTGAAGATGCAAAATTTTTCACTTCTCTCGACATCTCATCTGCGTACAACCAGATTGAGTTGTGTCCCAATTCAAGGCATCTTACTTCTTTTGTTACCCCGGAGGGAGCTTATCGTTACATCCGCATGCCATTTGGGTTGGCATCAGCCTCAGCTGTTTTTCAGAGGTTGATGAACAACCTGTTCAAAGATATTCCTGGAGTTGTCTTTTTTCAGGATGACATACTGGTCCATGGAAAAACCGAACTTGAGCATGATGAATGTGCCAAACTAATTTTGAGCATTCTAAGGTCCAGTGGTCTAACTTTGAGGGAGGACAAGTGTAAATTCCTTCAGGATGGGGTGGACTATCTTGGTCATCATATTATTATTATTATTATTTAATTTTATAGAGCGCGTAGTCACCCGTAAGTATCCCAGCGCTAAAATCAGTACAACTAGGAGTCAGCAAGGGAAGGGGAGAGACAGTTTAAGGGAAGAGGTGGGTTTTCAATTGCTTCCTGAACCGTAGGTAGTTGGATTCGGTTCTCAGGTAGTGCGGTAAGGCGTTCCAGAGACGTGCGGTATGAACCGAGAAACGTCTTCCTCCTGTTCGGGCCTTCTTAATTCTGGGGGTGACAATGAGGTGTTCCTGGTCGGAGCGGAGGGATCTAGGGGCTTTGTATGGTTTGATAAATTTTTTTAGGCTTGGGGGACCATTGTTTTGGAGCAGTCTGTGTGCCAGGCAGAGGGCCTTGAACATCACACGTTCTCTAACCGGGAGCCAATGGAGATACTTCAGCGCTGGTTTGGCTGAGGCTCTGGCCGGGGTGTTAGTAAGGATCCGGGCAGCTGCATTTTGGACCCTTTGTAGTTTATTCAGGGTTGCCTCTGGGGCCCCTAAGTAGATGGAATTACTAAAGTCGAGCCTAGGAAGAATCAGTCCTTGGATCAGCAGTTTTTGAGAGTTGTGGGGGAGTAGGGGCAGGATCTTTCGAATTGACCTGAGCAGTCCAAAACACGTACCGGCTACCTTTTTTGCCTGTGTTGCAAAAGATAATTCCTTATCGAGCCAGACACCCAGGCTTTTTACCTCTGGTTTCGGATCTGGGATCGGGCCTAAACAGGGTGGCCAGATGTTATGAAGTGAAGTGGGTCCCTTCTGGCCAAGGAGGAGAATGTCAGTCTTTGAGCCGTTGAGTTTCAGAGACGATCTATTCATCCATCCTTGTATCTGCGTCAGACAGTTGTAAAGGTCCGCAGGTTGTTGTTTCGGATGAGAAAGGGACACCACTAACTGAGTGTCGTCGGCATAGCTGACGATGCTCACTCCGAACGGGATAACAACCTCCTCCAATGGGGACATGTAGATGTTAAATAATGTGGGGCTCAGAGAGGAGCCCTGAGGCACGCCACATTGGAGGGGAGTGTCGGAGGAGCAGGTGTTGTTCTCCTAGATTTGAAAGGAGCGTTGACTCAAAAAGGACGATATCCAGGACAGAGCAGTTCCTTCCACACCGACGCTCATGAGTCGTTGGAGGAGGAGCTGATGGTTGACGGTGTCGAAGGCCGCACTGAGGTCGAGGAGGATCACTGCCACTGATCCTCCTTCGTCTAAGAGTGCTCTGGCCTCCTCCACCGCCATGAGAAGGGCAATGTCGGTGCCCTGCCCGGGGCGGAAACCCGTCTGCGAGTTTTTTAGACGGTTGTTGTTCTCCAAAAATTGTGACAGCTTTCTGTTCACCATTTTTTCCGCGATCTTGCTGGTTCCCGGGAGGAGGGAGATTGGTCTATAGTTTGCCAGGTCGACAGGGTCAAGGGAGGGTTTTTTTAGAAGTGCCTTGACGACTGCCGCCTTCCAGCTCGGGGGGACGACTCCTTGTTGAAGGGAGGCGTTGATGAGGTGGGTGAGAGAAGGGGCGATCGAGGGTGCTACCTTTTTGAGAATACGTAAAGGGGCAGGGTCCCTGGGAGATCCGCTTTTAATCACTTGCAGCGTATCTTCGACTTCTTCTACTGTCACTTGTCCCCAGGAAGTGATGCATGGGAGGGTAGGAGAGTTGCTGGCTTCTCTCTCCTCGCTCGAACTAGTAGGTGGAATAGAGTCGAGGATTTTGGGGATTTTCTCCTTGAAGAAATTAGCCAGCTTGTGGCACTTTTCCTCATCAGCTTTGGGGTCTGGTGGGTCTCTCGGTCCCGAGTCAGGGACTTTGAGGAGTTCTTTTAAAATGGTAAAAGATTCTTTACTGCAGCTAGCGGAGTGTTCTATTCTCTCTTGGAAGAATAGACTTTTGGTTTTGCGGAGGGCGGTTTTGTAAATTTGTGAGGCGGTGTGATAGGCTTCCTTATTTTTGTTAGATTTGTCCTTCCTCCAAAAGCGTTCTGATCTCTTGAATTCCTGTCTCAGAGATTTGACCGCCGGAGTATACCAGGGAGCGGGAGCCACTCTTTTTATGTGTTTAAGAGTGGTGGTTTTCGGGAGGAGTTGGTCTAGTGAAGATGTGAGCCAGGAATTGAATTGTTCGTCGGCCGTGACCGGATCCATGGAGAGGGCAGGTGTCGAATCTGAGAGTAAGCTGGCCCACTCTGCCGGTTCAAGCTTGTGCCAACGTCGGTCGGTCACTCGGATTTTGGGGGGTTGGGGGAGTGCTGTGGCTAGGTCCCAGGAGAAGGGAACAAGAAAGTGGTCTGACCACGGAAGGGGGATGGGGGGATCTGAGGTGATATCCCCAATATTGGTCAGGACGGGGTCCAGAAGGTGTCCTTTGTCGTGGGTGGGTTCGTTGTTGACAAGTCGGATGTTAAATGACCTAAGGTCCTGCAGGAGATCCAAAGCTAAGGGATCTGTGGGGTCGTTAAGGTGAAGGTTGAGATCGCCCACGAGGAGGAAGTTCGAGGCAGAGGAGGCTGCTCATAATGGTGTTGAACCAAAGGTCAAAATCAAGAATTTTCTCTGGGGCACCAGATTTGTCGGACCACAAGCCTTTAGTTGACTTGTTCACGACTAAGGGAGGTGGGAGGGCAACCCCACGTATCTCAAAATGGCAGTTCAGGTTGCAGGAGTTCCAGTATCAACTGGAATATGTAGCGGGAGCAAAGAACTTGGTGGCGGATTGCTTATCCAGACTTCCTCTTTCCAATAGTGATGACAGTTTTGAGTGCGATGACTTGGAGGTGGTTTGTGCTGTTGGGTCTTTGTGTGACCCTGTCGGTTGTGCCCTTTCTGAGCAGGAGGGGTTGGAGGCTATTGCCTCGGATGCAGACATGCAGGTAGTCATTGATCTTCTGTCCAAGGTTTGGCCTTCTGAAAAGGATTGTCCTTCTACAATCGTTCCTTATTCGAGAGTTAAGGATGAGTTATCTCTTGTGGATGGTGTATTAAGGAGAGGGAGTTTGTTGGTTGTTCCTTTTTCAATTCGTTGTAAAATTCTAAGTTTAGCTCATGAAGGTAATCCAGGGATTCGTTCCATGAAACGTAGGGTGAGGCAGGACTTCTGGTGGCCGTCTGTTGTCAAAGATGTCGAACATTTTGTTCGTAATTGCTGTGAATGTGTAGTCAGCGACAAATCACAGGTCACTCATCCTTTGCCTGTCGAACCCATTGTTGTGAGGAATATTCCCTGGTCTAAGTTGGCTTTGGACATTGCTGGACCATATGGTCTCATTGGTTCCACTCCCAAGTATGTTCTGGTGCTGGTCGACTACATGTCCAAGTGGCCTTAGGTTAGGTTCGTGGATTCTATCAGTTCATCTGTGGTGATCACATTTTTACGTGATGTTTTTTCCAGGGAAGGATTTCCTGAGGAAATAGTGTCTGATAATGGAACGCAATTGGTTTCTGCTGAGATGACTTCATTTTTCAAGGAAGTTGGCATCAAACATATTTGCACGTCGCTCTATCATCCTCGTAGCAATGGTTTGGTTGAGCATTTCAACCGTATAGACAAGGAGCATCTTCAACTTGCTCTGATGAATGGTTTGCATTGGCGTCTGGCGGTCAGTGATATGTTATGGGCTGTTAGGATCACTCCTCATGTTTCGACTGGTGTTGCTCCTTTTACATTGTTGCGGGGAAGGGTTGCTGGTACCAAATTGAACAAAGAATGGATGGCAAGGAAAGTTGCGGATGCTGCATGTTTAGCTGTTGTGGCTGATGTCAGAGCTTCGGTTCAAGATAAGTATGACACCAGGTTAGATGTTTTGTCTGCTTGAAAGGTGAAAGTTGGTGCCTGGGTGAGGATAAAAAAACCTGGTTTCCTCCGCAAAGGCGAGTCGCGGTTTTCTTCTCCCAAGAGGGTGTCTGTGGTGAAGGATAGCGTTGGGGTCTTAGATGATGGCAAGGTTTGGAATAAAAATACTGTTTCAATTGTGCCTGATTCCATGTCTGAGTGTGTCAATAAGCGGTTTGGGATTGTCTACGCCCGTCCGCGCCTGGACCGCGCCCAGCGCCATGGTCCACGCAATGCCCATCTCTCCCGTATCACTTACGATGCCTCCACCCTCATAGCCCTTAACCCCGGCCGCCACCCCAAGTGCGCCCAAGCCGCTCCTGGACTCACCCATGGACCCTTCTCCTGCTACTCCTGCAAGGTCGACGGCACCAAGAACAACTCCTCATCCACCAACACCAAACAGAGATCTGACACCAACAACCTAAAATGCATCCTGCTCAACACCCGCTCAGTCCACAGACACGCCATCAACCTCTGGAACCTACTAGACACCACTTCTCCCGACGTCGCCTTCCTAACAGAAACATGGTTGAACGCCTCATCAGCACCAGACATCACCATTGCCATCCCGGAAGGATACAAGATCATCCGTAAGGACCGCACCGACCAAACTGGAGGAGGCATCGCCATCGTCCATAAGAACTCCATCCGCATCTCTACCAGCTCAGACGTCAACCTTGCCAGCGCCGAACACCTTCACTTCCAGATCCACACCGACCCCAAGACCACACTCAGAGGCACCCTCCTCTACCGACCTCCAGGATCCCGCGCACAATTCAGTGACGACATCACCGACTTTATCACCCCACACGCCCTCCCCTCCGAGGAATACATTCTACTTGGAGACCTCAACTTTCACCTGGAAAAGAGCTTCGACTGCAACACCACCACCCTTCTGGACAATCTCGCCAACCTCGGACTCAAACAACTTGTTAATACCCCTACCCACATCGCAGGTCACACACTCGACCCTATCTTATCCTCCAGCAAACATATCTCCTTCAGTCACACCACAACTCTACACTGGACGGACCACAGCTGCGTTTTACCTACAATAAGACCACAACTCACAACCTCCCTCAACCTACTCTACGAAGAAACTAGAACAAAATCACCATCGACCAGATCTCCTCATCGCTGCTTCAAAACCCCCTTGTCCACTCCTCAAACCCCGACCAAGCAGCCATTAACTTCACCCAATGGCTATCCAACAGCGCCGACATCCTAGCACCGTTGCAAAAACGTCAAACCAAACTAGGCAGCAAAAACGCCTCCTGGTTCAACGATGATCTCAAGAAATCTAAGAAACTCTGTCGCTCCCTCGAGAAGGCCTGGAAAAAAGACCCAAACACCAACTCCAGGGACGCCTTCAAAAACGCCACCCGCATACACCACCAACTGATCCGGACTGCCAAGAAAGCCGCATTCAAAGACCGACTAGATAACAATGCCCACAACAGCAAGGAATTATTCAACATCGTCAAAGAATTTACCAACCCCTCCGCCAACTCCAACGACATCACCCCCTCTCAAGCCCTCTGCGACTCCCTAGCTTCCTTCTTCCACAACAAAATCGCAGACATCCACAACAGCTTCGACAACCAACCCGGAGACCAATCCTACCAACCCTCCACCGTACCCTCACCCCCCTTGAACATCCTTAATGACTGGAACCCAATCTCCACTGAGGACACCATCCGCCTGATGAACTCCATCCACTCAGGATCCCCCACAGACCCATGCCCTCACCACATCTTCAACAAAGCAGATTCCATCATAGCACCACACCTCCGAGACGTCATCAACTGCTCCCTCAACTCCGCCACCTTCCCAGAAAGCTGGAAGCACGCCGAACTCAGCGCCCTTCTGAAAAAACCCACAGCTGACCCCACCGAACTCAAAAACTACCGACCCATCTCGCTCCTACCTTTCCCGGCCAAAGTCATCGAGAAAGCCGTCAACAACCAGCTCGCCGCCTTCCTCGAAACCAACAAATCCCTCGACTCCTCACAGTCCGGCTTCCGAGCCAAACACAGCACGGAGACCGCCCTCATTGCCGCAACAGACGACATTCGAACTCTTCTGGACAATGGAGACACAGTTGCCCTCATCCTCCTCGACCTCTCCGCAGCCTTCGACACAGTCTGGCACAACACCCTTCTACAGCGCCTCAGAAACATCGGAATCCAAGGAAAAGCACTGGAATGGATCACTTCGTTCCTCACCGGAAGAACCCAGAGAGTCCGCCTCCCACCATTCAAGTCAGAGGCCACTGAAGTCATCTGCGGCGTACCACAAGGATCCTCACTCAGCCCCACCCTCTTCAACGTATGCATGAGCCCCCTCGCAGCCATCGCACGACAACACAACCTCAACATCATCTCCTACGCAGACGACACCCAACTGATCCTCTCACTCACCAAAGACCCTAATACTGCCAAAACCAACCTACATGAAGGAATGAAAGAAGTAGCCGAATGGATGAAGCATAGCCGTATAAAACTTAACTCAGATAAAACCGAAGTCCTTATCTTAGGAACCTCCCCCTCCGCCTGGGATGACTCCTGGTGGCCAGAGGCTCTTGGAAAAGCACCCATCCCGACGGATCACGCATGGAACCTGGGCGTCATTTTAGACTCCTCACTCTCGATGTCCAGACAGATCAGCGCCGTCTCATCATCTTGCTTCAACATTCTTCGCATGCTCAAAAAAACATTTCGCTGGATCCCCACCGAAACCAGAAAAACGGTCACCCATGCACTGGTTACAAGCCGCCTGGACTACGGAAACACCCTATACGCCGGTACCACCGCAAAACTCCAGAAAAAACTCCAAAGCATCCAGAACGCATCAGCCAGACTCATACTTGACATCCCACGTAAAGACCACATCTCCAATCACCTGAAAAAACTCAACTGGCTCCCTGTCAATAAGAGGATTACTTTCCGCCTCCTAACCCACGCACACAAATCACTTTACGAACTCGGACCCGATTGCCTCAAGACTCGACTTTCCTTCTACACCCCCCCCGCCAGCTACGTTCCTCCAACCAAGCCCTTGCTACCGTACCTCGCATCAATAAAACCACCATGGGAGGTAGATCTTTCTCCTACCTGGCTGCTAAAACCTGGAACTCACTCCCCACTCACCTTCGTCTCACTCAGAACCATCTAGCATTCAGAAAGCAATTTAAAACTTGGATATTTGACAAGTAATCCCCCCACCCTTCCTCAAGCGCCTTGAGACCCTCTGGGTATGTAGCGCGCTATATAAATCCATTTGACTTGACTTGACTTGACTTGACGTTTCTTCCGCTTGTGATCGGGGGTGGGTGTTAGGCATTCTGGTGCTTCTGTTTCCAATCCTCAGAGAGAAGCCTCCACCAGAGTTAGATCTGTTCCAGCCAAATTTCAGGATTATATGATGGGGTAACACTGTGATTTTGGTGGGATCCATCATGGTGGGATGTTTATCAGTTTCATTTGTAGTGTTTTCTTCTGTTTTGTTGTTTTTATCTTTTCTTTTTATTTCTTCTGTTGCTTGCTGCCACCTTTCTCTTCTTCTTTTCCTTGTTTTCTTTTGTTTCTTTTCCAAGAAGGGGAGGTGTGTTGGGATTTATATGTGCTTGTTTGTTCCTTTTGTGCACGTTCCCTGTGTTCTCTATGTGAGTGTTCCCTGCGTGGAACACACATGGGGATTCTTAACTCGGCAGTTGCTGCCGGGGAGTCACTGAGATTGGACCTGAATAAAAGTGCTCCAACTTACCTTTTGTTCGAGTGCACTTCCTTTCACCTTGCTAATGCCACTTTATTGATCAACGGTTACATCCCAGTGCCATTGCTAATACCCACTTTATTGATCACCGGTTACATTCCAGGGACTTTGCTAATACCCACTTTATTGATCATTGTTTACACCCACTGCCATTACTAATGCCACCTTATTGATCACCAGTTACATCCCAGAACCATTGCTAATACCTAATTTATTGATCGACGGTTACATCCCAGTGCCATTGCTAATGCCACTTTATTGATCACCAGTTACATCTGCGTGCAATTGCTAATGCCAGTTTATTGATCACCGTTACATCCCAAAGCCATTGTTAAAGCCACTTTATTGATCACCGGTAACATCCCTGTGCCATTGGTAAAGCAACTTTATTGATCACTGGTTACATCTCAGTGCCATTGCTAATACCAGTTTATTGATCACCGGTTACATCCCAAGGCCATTGCTAAAGCCACTATATTGATCACCGGTAATATCCCAGTGCCATTGATATAGCCACTTTATTGATCACTGGTTACATCCCAGTGCCATTGCTAAAGCCACTAGATTGATCACCAGTTACATCCCAGTGCCATTGCTAATGCTCACTTTATTGATCACCAGTTACATCCCGGTGCCATTGCTAAAGCCACTTTATTGATCACCGGTTACAACCCAGTACCATTGCTAAAACCACTTTATTGATCACGGTTACATCCCAGTGCCATTGCTAATGCCAGTTTATTGATCACCGGTTACATCCCAGTGCCATTTCTAAAGCCACTAGATTGATCACCAGTTACATCCCAGTGCCATTGCTAGTGCCACTTTATTGATCACCGGTTACATCCTAGTGCCATTGCTAATGCCAGTTTATTGATCACCGGTTACATCCCAAGGCCATTACTAAAGCCACTATATTGATCACCGGTAACATGGGTACCCTCTGAGCCTGAGACTGGCTCCTACCGGCCGATCTGGGCCGTCCGCTGCCCTCCATCCGCCACCTGCCCGCATAGCTCTGGGGCTGCAGCTCGCTATTCTCATTCCCGGAGCCTGTGTCCCTGAGTTGCTGCATCGCTCCCGAAGCTTTCTGGGGCTCTAGCTGTGTCCTCGGCCACCTTATTGTTTCAGCTCGCCGACCTCCCCCTCATCTGCAGCCTATTATATCCACAGAGACCGAATCTTCCCCTGCTTCGGCCACTTCCTCTGCCGCCTCGTTGCTTGGGCTCGCCGATCCTCGGATGTGGAACCTTGATTCTGCTGATTTCATGGGGATTGGATTTGTCCCGGCGGGTTGCCCTGGACTCGGCTGTGAATCACCCAGCCCTGCGCTGATTTGGCTATGACTTTTGCAGCCTGACCTGATGGTGATGTGCGATTTTTTGGCTCGTTTTCGTGGACTCTTTGTGTTGCCGCCCTCTGGGATTGTTTTTTGTTTGTTTCTCCTCATGAGCTGAGCTCATGAGGGCTGGTTCTCCTCGTGGTCTCGAACTTGAGGTTCCCATTTTGTGTCTCTTAATCACCAACAATTTTTATAGGGCCTCCATTTTGCCTTTCTTTTATTTTGGTGTTGTTGTCCCCTTGACTTGCTAAGAAATAGACATTGAGAAAAGACTTGTTCCACCTCCACAAAATCGGCAGCCATCTTTGAAGGGAGCCCTGATTACAATTTGCCTTTGTAGCTCCTGCCTGCTATCTCTTCACTTTAAATTACATTCTTCTCTTTACTTGCTTTCCCTATCTCTTTTTTATATCTTTTTTATCCATATTCACCCCATTTATCCTGCGCTTGCCTTCTTCCTTAATTTACTACTCATCCCACTGATGCTCTATTCTATGCTACCTTTCTACTCTACTCCCTTCTTTACTGACTATTGACCTACACTTTATGCTACTTTATAACTCTACCCCCATCTTAGCTGACCATCGAGCTATACCTACACTGTATTACGTTATTATGTGCACTTTAATAATTTTCGTTTTGATTTGTTATTTTATTGTTGTGCTCTCTGTCTGACAATATTATCCCCCTTTATGATGTCCTTCTGTATGGCTCACCCCCAGTTCTTATTATTGTAATTTGTCCTTGGTTATACATAATTCTACTCCCCCTCTTCTTAGTCGTGCCCTACACATTTTGTTATTTTGATATTCTCTGTGGTCTAATTTTGCATCCTTCCCCTTTTTTATTTCATGTTGTTTGCTTTTATGTATATAAACTACATTGCGCTATCTGCGCAGCTTATACCTTATTTCTTCGGCATTTACTCTTTTTAATTGATTCACATCTTTCTCATTATTAATTAGTTTTACATCCTTCTCATTTTTTATTTTAATTCTTTGAATGTACTTTATGATGTGTCCCGTTTTCGTTATGTACTTTGTATTTTATTGTGTATTTTGTATCTGTTTGCCCCACCCCATTTGATGTTTCTCTGTTTGGTTGACACTCATTTCTTATCATTGTAACCTGCTTTGGCTAAACATAACTCCACTCCCCCTTTTTCTAGCTCCTCCTTTTATTTATTTTTTATTTATTTTTTGTATTTTTTTTTGGTTGTCCATTTTTATATTGTGCTGTATATTTTACTTGAATATGTTGCCCCTCCACACGATGTCCTTCTGTTTGGCTTCACTCACACTTCTCACTGTTTGAGCCTTCTTTGGCTATACACAACCTGAATCCCTCTTCCCCTATTTCCACTTTCTATATTCTTGTTTTGTGGATTAGTGCGGTCTAATCTGTTTGCTTCTTCCTTCTCTCCCTATACTCCTAATCATGCCTCCCCTCACTCTTCCTCCCTCTATCTCAGCATCACCCATCTCGAAACTTGGCCCTAACTCTTGGTCTATCCTCTACCCCTCCCATCTCTCCAAACATGGTAAGAAAAACTTCAAACACAAACTTCTCTGTCTCCACCCAGAAACCTTATTTGCGGATCACCATAATAGCCTTAACTCCTCCATTATCACCAACTACATCTTCTTCACCAAACACCAATCTAAATGGAAAAGACTATTTCTCCGACACTCCCTATCACTAATTCCCATAATATCCCATATGGTCTGAAACTCTCCACCACTTCCTCTCCTTCCTTTCTGGGTGAAATAGATATTTCCATCTTCAAATCTGGAATCATTCTCATCCAAGGGTCTGAAAACCACCTCTACATCTTTGAACACCACTTTAGCTCTCTATTCCAATCCCTCACACAATCCTTGAACCTTTCCCTCTCACCCCCTCAACCCCTAGACCCAACACCTCCCATCTCGTCCCTGGCCCCCCTGTCTCTTCTCTCCGATTTACTCCAACTTTCAGTTCCTTCATCACCCATCGTGTCTCCTAGCCCCCTATCTCTTCTCCCTGATTTACCTTCCTCCTCTCTTATACCCAACACTGTGGCCCTTTCCCAACCGCAATTGACCTCCCCTGCCTCCATCACTATTACAAGTACTGATTCCCTTCACCTCCTTCCACTATTATCCCCTCTCACTATTTCCCACTCCTCTTCCCCCAATCATGTTGATTATTCTCAATCTCTACTTACCACCCTCACTCTCAACATTATAACCTGTTAAGACACCCTTGTCTCCCAGTCTCCTAATGTACATGTCTCCCTTCCATCCTCCTCCACCAATGACTCTCACCCCCCCCTCGTGATTCTCCTAAACTGCCTAATTCCCCTGCTACCCGCACGCCTACTCTGGCTCCCTCTCTAACCCTGAATTCTCTATGCTCTGCTGCATGCTCCTCTCCTTTTGATCACCTCTTGAACAATCCCCCCTCATCCTCCACCTTATACAACTCCTCATTGACATCTCCAGCCTCCCCCACTTACCCCCTTATGTCCTCCCATTCCAATAATGCACTCTCTTCTATTCACCTCCCTCCCTCTGACTCCCTTATCACTTCACCCTCCGATGCACTTCATCCTCTCCCCCCTCGCTTAATCGTTCCCCGCACCCCCTCTACAGCTCCCTCATATCGTCCACCGATGCCCCCTTCTCATACTCCCTTGTTCTCTCTAACAACCCACAATATACCAGGTACACCAACCCTTTTTGTCTCTCCGCCTCATTCACCAATCTGTCTGCCTAAAACGAATGCCATTCCTACATCTACCTCCTGTATATCCCCTCTCCCAAAAAATGATCCTCCCCCACATAACAATTTCCCCATCCTCCCTCCTCCAGGTTTTCATCCCCTTCCTCCCCAGATTATCCCCCCTAGATAACTCTAACTTTACCAACTTCATAAAAACTACTGATCCACTTCACTCCTCAATTCTTACACAATCACTCCTTAAGGTTGAACTTCTCCTTTCGTCCCTCGTTTTAGAACTCTCCTCACTACGAAGTGATATATCACTCCTTGTAAAAGCCCACTCCTCAGATCACGCCCACACATCGATCGCCTCACAATACACCTTATCGTCGCACATCAACACTCATCTCAATTCACCCACAAACAGCCCGCCAAGCGTTATTACCAACACCAACACTCCTCCCCTCCCTTGTAACTACATGACCCAATCCAAACACGCTGACCCTACCTTAATCGTCCCACCCTGCAATGCCAACACGACCTCCCCTCCACAACTTGATACTTGCCCAATAACCTTAGGAGCTAACTTTTCTACGAACTCCCCTGTCTCTCCCTCATCATCCTCGTCCACTATCCCCCCTATCCGTCAGTCTACTATCCCAGTTCTCTTAGGAACGATCAGACTCCCCCTTCATCCGACATCACCTAGACTCCCCCAACAACTTAGACCTATCCCTCCCTTTCCCCCCACCCAATTACCCGACCCCACTCCGCTCTGTTGCATGTTGATAAACTTCAGATCCGCCTCCTGCCACGCAACTGAGATTGCGGAAACCATTCTCAGTGAAAACATAGACATCGCATTCCTAACTGAAACTTGGCTCAAAGCCCACTCCACTCCTTGCTCATTCCCCCAGGTTATTTCATCATTAAGAAAGATAGCATCAATCAAATAGGAGGAGGCCTTGCCCTAATCTTTAAAGATGAACTTAACATCTCGCTTGTCCATCTCCAAGACCCTTCATCCTATGTATACCTTTGCGCCGATCTCACTATTACTGGCTCCCCCACCATTCGGCTGCACACTATTTACCACCCCCCTGGAAATTGTCTCCCCTTTACTGAAGAGATGTCTGATCTTATTATTCAAGCATCGCTCTAACACTCCAAGAATCTCTTCCTTGGTGACTACAACATCCACTGGAACATAAATGAAGACCCTTCTGTCATCCTATTTAAAGACGCCTTAGATATCACTGACCTGACCCAACTCTGCCATGCCCCTACTCACACCAAGGGTGCCACCCTCGATGCTATTTTGACGAGCAAGGATCTGGCCTCCCTCTCTAATATCCTTCCAGTAGACTAGTCTGATCACCACCTCATCCTCTTCACCTTGAATAGCTCCATTACTCGCCCCGCCCCTTTCAGCACTTTACCTATGAAACCTACTCGCAACCTTCACCTTATTCCACCTGGCGAATTGAAATCCACAATTAAAACTCGCTTACTTCTCCCCCCTCCCTCTCACAGCACCAACGACCTTACTGATCATTACAATAATTCTCTTTTTGAAGCCCTGGACCAAATTGCCCCAATCAAACTCAAAAAACAAAAAAAATCCCTCCCAAGTCCTGGTTCGATTCCGAACTTAATAATAAACGTGCTTGGAGGAGTCATCCCACCTCTGATAACCTGGCTTTCCTTTAAAAAAAAGAGCCCAATACAAAAACACATCTTCAACGAAAAGGCCTCCTTTCTCCAGTCACAACTTGACCAGGGTAGAAAGCGCCCCAGAGAGCTCTTTAATATCGTTAAAAAACAAACTTCCTCTGGCCCTCCTAAATTATTAGCCTCTGTGGAAAGATGCGAAGAAATTGCCAGCTTCTTTACGAATAAAGTCAACAAGATCGAACTATCCTTCTCTTCCCCCCTCTTTCTCTCCAACCTCCCCTCAACCAACACACCCTCCCTAACATTCCTAATTCACTTTTGTCCTCTTTTCCCCCACATCTCGATCCCTCTCAACCCCTCCCTGCTCTCCCCCAACCTGACTCCTCTCCTACAGCTCACCTTGCTAAAAACAATGCTTCATGGAGTGAATTTAGTCCAGTATCAGAAACCACTATCATCAACATCATTTCTAAACTCAAACCATCCTCACACTCCAAAGATCCTCTTCCTGCCAGTTGGTTAAAGAACTCAAATACATCATTGTCCCATATATGGACCAATATCATCAACTCCTCTTTTTCCACTGGCTGTGTTCCTGCCTCCCTTCAGCTAGGTCAAATCTCCCACATTCTTAAAAACACCTCTGCTGACCCTAATGACCTTAACAATCTAAGCCCTATCTCTAACCTTCCCTTCCTCTCTAAAGCCCTTGAAAAATGTGTCCTATCTCAATTAGAGAAACATATCATATCCTTCAATCTCCTTGACGTTTTCCAATCTAGTTTTAGAAAGGGATGCAGCACCGAAACTGCTGTGCTCAATATTACAGATGACATTCATCGCTCTTTAGACAAAGGTGAATCCTCACTACTAATCCTCCTTGACCTCTCGGCTGCATTTGATACTGTCCACCATCCCACCCTTCTTAATACTCTCAAAGATCGCTTTGGTTTTGAAGGCACTGTACTCAAATGGTTCTCCTTGTTCCTTCAAAATAGATCACAACAAATTAAGCTCAGTCAATGCCTCTCTAACCCTCAACCTGTCTCACTCCGTGTCCCTCAAGGGTCTATCCTCTCCACAACCATATTCAATCTTTTCATGGAACCTCATTCTCAAGCAAGCTAAAATCAGTTACCACCTCTATGCTGACGATACTCAACTATACCACAAGATCAAATCCCACAATGACATCCTTCACCTCATTGATACCCTGATTAGAGCCCAAGCCTGGTTCCATCTTAATCATCTCAAATTGAATCCTAAAAAAACTGAAATCATCCTTTTCATTCCCAAAAACAATTCCCTTCCCATTCAACTCTGGATCAATGATATCAAATCACTTAATTGCTCCCTCTCCACCTCTAATTCTGTCAAATCGCTAGGCCTCAACATCGATCAGAATCTTAATCTCTTACCCCACATTAAAAATGCAGCCAAAAGTGCTCTTTTCACCCTTCACCACCTCAAAAAAATCCAACCTTTTATTCCAACTGATGATTTCAAAATCGTTGTCCAATCTCTTGTCCTTTCCAGGATTGACTATGGTAACGCTACACTTGCTGGCACCCCTAAAGTCCATCTTGCACCGATTAAATCTGTTCTCAAACTAGCTGCCAGACTTATTTCTGACTGTAAAAGATTTGACCACATCTCTCCATCCTCAAAAATCTCAATTGGCTCCCAATAGAAGGACGATCCACCTACAAGATTGCATGTATCACGCAAAAAGCTCTTCACTAGAAAAACCCTTCTTACCTTTCAATCAAACTACAAAAAGCAGGGTGCTCCAGGTCCCTGAGGAGCACTAACTCCCTTGTCCTGATCCCTCCTAGACTAAAATGTAAATAAAAACAATCCTGTGCATTCTCTGGTAATGCTCCTACGATTTTGAACTCTCTCCCCAAGGATCTTCGCTGCAACACCTCCTTCCCTCTCTTCAAAAAAAGACTCAAAGTACTTCTCAACAAATATTGGGGTACCTAATATTACTGATTCTTGCCCTGCTCATTCTTTCTCTTCTCTTGTTCACTCCTCTACCCACACACTCTCCCTCTTTTCATATTCTCACTCCCGTTCTCTCTCTCTTTAATTTTCTACATTCATCGTCCCCTTAATTATCTATCTTTTTCTTTGCCCCCTTCACTCATTTAATGCAATGTTTTATCTCATGTGAATTTTCTGCACATTGTTAATTGTATCTTAATATGTTTACCTACGTTGTAAAGCGCTCTGATACTCTTGGGTCCAGCAGTGCTATATAAAACCTTTGAAATAAATAAATAAATAAAAATCCCAGTGCCATTGCTAATGCCACTTTAATGATCACCGGTTACATCCCAGTGCCGTCGCTAATGCCAGTTTATTGATCACCGGTTAAATCCCAGTGTCATGCTAATACCCACTTTATTGATCACCAGCTACATCCCGTTGCCATTGCTAATACCCACATTATTGATTACCGGTTACATATCAGTGCCCTTGCTAATGCCACTTTATTGATCACTGGTTACATCCCAGTGCCAATGCCAGTGCAACTTTATTGATCACCTGTTACACCCCAGTGCCATTACTAATGCCACTTTATTAATCATCGGTTACATCCCAGTGCCATCGCCAATACCCACTTTATTGATCACTGGGTACATCCCAGTGCCATTGCTAGTGCCAGTATATTTATCACCGGTTACATCCCAGTGCCATTGCTAATACCCACTTTATTGATCACCGGTTACATCCCAGTGCCATTGCTAAAGCCACTTTATTGATCACCGGTTACATCCTAGTGCCTCTGCTAATGCCACTTTATTGATCACCGGTTACATCCCAGTGCAATTGATAATGCCACTGTATTGATCACCGGTTACATCCCTGTGCCATTGCTAGAGCCACTTATTGATCATAAGTTACATCCCAGTGCCATTGCTAATACCCACTTTATTGATCACCGGTTACATCCCAGTGCCATTGCTAGAGCCACTTATTGATCATAAGTTACATCCCAGTGCCATTGCTAATACCCACTTTATTGATCACCGGTTACATCTCAGTGCCATTGCTAATGCCACTTTATTGATCACCGGTTACATCCCCATGCCATTGAAAATACCCACTTTGTTGATCACCGGTTACATCCCAGTGCCATTGCTAATACCCACTTTATTGATCACCGGTTTCATCCCAGTGTCATTGCTAACGCCAGTTTATTGATCACCGGTTACATCTCAGTGCCATTGCTAATACCCACATTATTGATTCCTGGTTACATATCAGTGCCATTGCTAATGCCACTTTATTGATCACCAGTTACTTTCCAGTGCCATTGATAATGCCACTTTATTGATCACTGGTTACATCCCAGTTCCTTTGCTAATGCCACTTTAATGATCACCGGTTACATCCCAGTGCCGTCGCTAATGCCAGTTTATTGATCAACGGTTAAATCCCAGTGTCATTGCTAATACCCACTTTATTGATCACCGGCTACATCCCGTTGCCATTGCTAATACCCACATTATTGATTACCGGTTACATATCAGTGCCATTGCTAATGCCACTTTATTGATCACTGGTTACATCCCAGTGCCATTACCAGTGCAACTTTATTGATCACCTGTTACACCCCAGTGCCATTACTAATGCCACTTTATTAATCATCGGTTACATCCCAGTGCCATTGCTATTGCCACTTTAATGATCACCGGTTACATCCCAGTGCCATTGCTAATGCAACTTTATTGATCATTGGTTATATCCCAGTGCCATTGCTAATGTAACTTTATTGATCACTGGTTACATCCCAGTGCCATTGCCAGTGCAACTTTATTGATCATCGGTTACATCCCAGTGCCATTGCTGTTGCCACTTTATTGATCACCAGTTACATCCCAGTGCCATTGCTGTTGCCACTTTATTGATCACCAGTTACATCCCAGTGTCATAGCTGTTGCCACTTTATTGATCACCGGTAACATCCCAGTGCCATTGCTAATGCCCACTTTATTGATCATCGGTTACATCTCAGTGCCATTTATAATGCCCACTTTATTGATCACCGGTTTCACTCCAGTGCCATTGCTAATACCCACTTTATTGATCATCTGTTACATCCCAGTGCCATTGCTAAAGCTACTTTATTGATCAACGGCTACATCCCAGTGCCATTGCTAATGCAACTTTATTGATCACTGGTTACATCCCAGTGCCATTGCTAGTGCCACTTTATTGATCAACGGCTACATCCCAGTGCCATTGCTAAAGCCACTTTATTAATCACCAGTTACATCCCAGTGCCATTGCTAGAGCCACTTATTGATCATAAGTTACATCCCAGTGCCATTGCTAATACCCACTTTATTAATCACCGGTTACATCTCAGTGCCATTGCTAATGCCACTTTATTGATCACCGGTTACATCCCCGTGCCATTGAAAATACCCACTTTGTTGATCACCGGTTACATCCCAGTGCCATTGCTAATACCCACTTTATTGATCACCGGTTTCATCCCAGTGTCATTGCTAACGCCAGTTTATTGATCACTGGTTACATCCCACTGCCATTGCTAATACCCACATTATTGATTCCTGGTTACATATCAGTGCCATTGCTAATGCCACTTTATTGATCACTGGTTACATCCCAGTGCCATTGCCAGTGCAACTTTATTGATCACCTGTTACACCCCAGTGCCATTACTAATGCCACTTTATTAATCATCGGTTACATCCCTGTGCCTTTGCTATTGCCACTTTAATGATCACCGGTTACATCCCAGTGCCATTGCTAATGCAACTTTATTGATCACTGGTTACATCCCAGTGCCATTGCTAATGCAACTTTATTGATCACTGGTTCCATCCCAGTGCCATTGCCAGTGCAACTTTATTGATCATCGGTTACATCCCAGTGCCATTGCTGTTGCCACTTTATTGATAACCAGTTACATCCCAGTGCCATTGCTGTTGCCACTTTATTGATCACCGGTAACATCCCAGTGCCATTGCTCATGCCCACTTTATTGATCATCGGTTACATCTCAGTGCCATTTCTAATGCCCACTTTATTGATCACCGGTTTCACTCCAGTGCCATTGCTAATACCCAGTTTATTGATCATCTGTTACATCCCAGTGCCATTGCTAAAGCTACTTTATTGATCAACGGCTACATCCCAGTGCCATTGCTAATGCAACTTTATTGATCACTGGTTACATCCCAGTGCCATTGCTAGTGCCACTTTATTGATCAACGGCTACATCCCAGTGCCATTGCTAAAGCCACTTTATTAATCACCAGTTACATCCCAGTGCCATTGCTAGAGCCACTTATTGATCATAAGTTACATCCCAGTGCCATTGCTAATACCCACTTTATTGATCACCGGTTACATCTCAGTGCCATTGCTAATGCCACTTTATTGATCACCGGTTACATCTCTGTGCCATTGAAAATACCCACTTTGTTGATCACCGGTTACATCCCAGTGCCATTGCTAATACCCACTTTATTGATCACCGGTTTCATCCCAGTGTCATTGCTAACGCCAGTTTATTGATCACCGGTTACATCCCAGTGCCATTGCTAATACCCACATTATTGATTCCTGGTTACATATCAGTGCCATTGCTAATGCCACTTTATTGATCACCAGTTACTTTCCAGTGCCATTGATAATGCCACTTTATTGATCACTGGTTACATCCCAGTTCCTTTGCTAATGCCACTTTAATGATCACCAGTTACATCCCAGTGCCGTCGCTAATGCCAGTTTATTGATCAATGGTTAAATCCCAGTGTCATTGCTAATACCCACTTTATTGATCACCAGCTACATCCCGTTGCCATTGCTAATACCCACATTATTGATTACCGGTTACATATCAGTGCCATTGCTAATGCCACTTTATTGATCACTGGTTACATCCCAGTGCCATTGCCAGTGCAACTTTATTGATCACCTGTTACACCCCAGTGCCATTACTAATGCCACTTTATTAATCATCGGTTACATCCCAGTGCCATTGCTATTGCCCCTTTAATGATCACCGGTTACATCCCAGTGCCATTGCTAATGCAACTTTATTGATCACTGGTTACATCCCAGTGCCATTGCTAATGCAACTTTATTGATCACTGGTTACATCCCAGTGCCATTGCCAGTGCAACTTTATTGATCATCGGTTACATCCCAGTGCCATTGCTGTTGCCACTTTATTGATCACCAGTTACATCCCAGTGCCATTGCTGTTGCTACTTTATTGATCACCAGTTACATCCCAGTGTCATAGCTGTTGCCACTTTATTGATCACCGGTAACATCCCAGTGCCATTGCTAATGCCCACTTTATTGATCATCGGTTATGTTAGAAACGGGACCCTGGCCGGCCAAGACTCGCGTCGAGGTCAGTCAGGGATCACCATTCCTAACGTCAGGGCAAGGGAGTTACACGCCAAGATAACCCCTACTCGCCCTCTAGGTAACGTGGCGCGAGCAGCAAGGCTAAACTTGGAGGCGGTATGAGTTAAGTATTTGCGCACGCACCCAAGCAACAACAACCAAAGGCCCACCACAAAGGAAAACTCCACACAAGGTTATATAAAAATAGCCTTTGTATTATAATAAATATACATCAGATAAAACACACATCTTGTTACACTGTGCCAACAGGCACGGGCGGAATTTACAAGGGATATTTGTACAGGACGGGGCCACTTGGACCACTGTCAAGGGTATCAGCACTTTTAGAAGCAATACTTTCAGAAATAGCACTTTAGAAAGTAAAATCAGTGTAGCACACAATATAAACATAGAGCACACAACCAGTAATCACTGGTAACAGGACCTCACTAGCACCACCTGTACTAGGGAGAAAACAACCACCTATACATCACAATACCTGTAGGGGTGTAAAAACAAGACACATGATGCATTAACATTCAGAGGTGTAGCAATAATATTGCGCAAAACTTAAATCAGTCACCACATGTGACAGTCCCTGTGTCCCAATGTCAGGGCCTAAACGTAGCAGTTGCCCACAAAGTGCTGGGCAACTGGTTCAGGGAAAGTTAGGGCAACGTTGGAGCCTCTCTGGGCTCAAGAACCACCACTGTGGCACTGCGGAGCCTCTCTGGGCTCCTGGACAAGGAATGGTGCCCTGAGCCTCTCTCAGGCTCTTCACAAGAATGGGCACTCAAGCCTCTCAGGGCTCGCAAAGCAAAAGGCAGGCTGGAGCCTCTCTAGGCTCAAGAACGAGGAAATGCCCCGATCCACTCGGGGCTCTAAAGAACCAATCCGGGCTGAGCCTCTAGGGCTCTAATGAACTCAACTGCCCAAGAGCCGTTCAGGGCTCGAAGAATACAATGCCCACTGAAGCCCTCGGGCTTCACACTTGCAAGGAGCCTCTCTTTTCCCACGAAGAAAGGCAACACACGTTGGAGCGGCCCTCGGCCAATCGGGGCCGCTCGAAGAACAAAGGACCCTGTCCCCGCACTCACCGGTACTTCGCTGGTGCTGTGGGGGCAGGAACACTGCCGGATCTCCTTCTCACTCGTCCGGGGCTCTCCCTCTGGTCCCGGGGCTCTCCTCTCCACTCGGGGAGCCTCGGGGATCCGGCCGGCAGCTTCTCCCTTCCCGGCTCGGCTACGGAGGCGGGACTTCCGGTCGGCCTCTCCTGGGCCGCGCTGGGATTGGCTGGCCGCCTCACCACTTCCGGGTCGTCGTGGGCAGCGCGGCGGCTCGCTTTTAGGCAGGCAGGCGGGCTCCCATGTGATCAATGAAAACGGGCAAAACAACGCGGCAATGAGCGGGTTGGCACCCGCGCCGCCAAATCGCCACACAAGGAAATCAGATGCCGGGTGGGCACCGGCTGTGCTCTCAAAGCGCTAGCAGCGCTAGAAACGAAGGGCAGGCGCTCCCAAGCGCCTCCAGGACAAAATACAGCGCTCACAGCGCTAGGGGCAAAATCAAGCGCTTTCAATAGCTAGGCAGGCAATTCCAGCGCTCCCCAGCGCTGAAGGGCAGAGAGCAGCGCTCTCAGGCTGCAGGCAAGGAGTCCTCAGTGCTCCCCAGCACTGGAGGACAGGACAAGGCTCCAGCAGGGGCTGGAGGCAGGCAGGGGGCAAGGCTGGGCCAGAGCCAGCACACTGGGTCTCCAGGCAGGGAGACAGCCAAGTGGCGGTCCTCTTGGCCCCTGCAGCAGCAGCAAAGCCCCCTCTGGCAAGGTCCAAAGCAGAACAGAGAACCAATTGTATGGGGACACAGCCCCTTCTTATACTGTAAATTCCTTTGTCTCATGGGTGCAGGGTGGGGGAAAACCAGTCGCAGCTGGTTCTGGAGCACTCTTGATGGCCCAACCACCCATTTCATTCACTGGGGAGGTTAGGGTCATTAGACACACCACAGGGGGGGCGGAGCCAGCATTGTGTGGGGAAAACCCAGCCCATCCAGGACACAGGTACACTCCTCCCACACATCACTCATGCTAATCTCCCACTCACCACCGGGCAGACCCATCCAGACTTCCTGGAGCCTGGCATGCCAGCCAGCTCCAGCCAATCACGCTCCAGCACCCTCACTGCACACATATCTCAATGTCCTGAAGTAGCACTTCCCTTCTAGACACATACATGCCGCATACACCATCTCGCAGCATTCACTCTCACGAGTTTACACATACTAAACTCGAGCCTGCACTCCCCATGCATCAGGAACTACCAGGGACACACACATTCCCCATGCATTCCTATGGGAGGGCAGGCCAGCCATACTACACGCACGCACTTTCACTCTGGGACCCAGGGAAAAGTGCGCAGAGACCCAAAAATCACTAACACAGGGTCACAAATAAAAGCAAAAAGATTAGGGGGGAACCAGCTCTAAGGGCCAAGTCCAACAGGTTACATCTCAGTGCCATTCCTAATGCCCACTTTATTGATCACCGGTTTCACTCCAGTGCCATTGCTAATACCCACTTTATTGATCATCTGTTACATCCCAGTGCCATTGCTAAAGCTACTTTATTGATCAACGGCTACATCCCAGTGCCATTGCTAATGCAACTTTATTGATCACTGGTTACATCCCAGTGCCATTGCTAGTGCCACTTTATTGATCAACGGCTACATCCCAGTGCCATTGCTAAAGCTACTTTATTGATCTCCAGTTACATCCCAGTGCCATTGCTAAAACCACTTTATTGATCACCGGTTACAAGCCAGTGCTATTGCTAATGCCCACTTTATTGATCACCAGTCACATCCCAGTGCCATTGCTAGTGCGACTTTATTGATCACCGGTTAAATCCAAATGCCATCGTTAATTGCAGTATATTGATCACCGGTTATATCCCAGTGCCATTGCTAATGCCCACTTTATTGATCATCGGTTACATCTCAGTGCCATTTCTAATTCTCACTTTATTGATCACCGGTTACATCCCAGTGCCATTGCTAATACCCACATTATTGATTACCGGTTACATATCAGTGCCATTGCTAATGCCACTTTATTGATCACTGGCTACATTCCAGTGCCATTGCTAAGGCCACTTTATTGATCAACGGCTACATCCCGTGTGCCATTGCTAATGCCAATTTATTGATCACCAGTTACATCCCAGTGCCATTGCTAATACCTACTTCATTGATCAACTGTTACATCCCAAAGCCATTGCTAATGCTACTTTATTGATCACGGGTTACATCCCAGTGCCATTGCTAATGCAAAATGATTGTTCACAGGGTACATCCCAGTGCCATTGCTAATACCCACTTTATTGATCACTGGTTACATCTCGGTGCCATTGCTAATGCCACTTTATTGATCACGGGTTAAATCCCAGTGTAATTACTAATACCCACTTCCTTGATCACCGGTTACATCCCTGTGCCATTGAAAATACCCCTTTGTTGATCACCGGTTACATCCCAGTGCCATTGCTAATACCCACTTTATTGATCACCGGTTACATCCCACTGCCATTGCTAACGGCACTTTATTGATCACAGGTTACATCCCAGTTCCTTTGCTAATGCCACTTTATAGATCACCGGTTACATCCCACTGCCATTGCTAGATCCACTTTATTGATTATCAGTTACATCCCAGTGCCATGCTAGTGCCACTTATTGATCAACGGTTACATCCCAGTGTCATTGCTAGTGCCACTTTATTCATCACCGGTTACATCCCAGTGCCATTGCTAATACCCACTTTATTGATCACGGTTACATCCCAGTGCCATTGCTAACGGCACTTTATTGATCACAGGTTACATCCCAGTTCCTTTGCTAATGCCACTTTATAGATCACCGGTTACATCCCACTGCCATTGCTAGATCCACTTTATTGATTATCAATTACATCCCAGTGCCATGCTAGTGCCACTTATTGATCATCGGTTACATCCCAGTGTCATTGCTAGTGCCACTTTATTGATCAACGGTTTCATCCCAGTGCCGTTGCTAACGCCACTTTATTGATCACCGGTTACATCGTAGTGCCTTTGCTAATGCCACTTTATTTATCACCGGTTACATCCCAGTGCCATTGCTAATGCCACTGTATTGATCACCGGTTACATTCCAGTGCCATTGCTAGATCCACTTTATTGATCACCAGTTACATCCCAGTGCCATGCTAGATCCACTTATCGATCATCGGTTACATCCCAGTGCCATTGCTAGTGCCACTTTATTGATAAACCGTTACATCCCAGTACTATTGTTAATGTCACTTTATTCATCACTGGATACATCCCATTGCCATTGCTAATACTCACTTTATTGATCACCGGTTACATCCCAGTGCCATTGCTATATCCCGTTTATTGATTACCGGTTCCATCCCAGTGCCATTGCTAATACCAATTTTATTGATCACCATTTACATCCCAGTGCCATTGCTAAAACCCACTTTATTGATCCCCAGTTACTTCCCAGTTCCATTGCTAATGCCAGCATATTGATCAGAAGTTACATCCCAGTTCCATTGCTAATGTTACTTTATTGATCACCGGTTATATCCCAGTGCAATTGCTAATGCCACTTTATTGATCACCGGTTACATCCCTGTGCCATTGCTAATGCCACATTATTGATCACGGTTACATCTCAGTGCCATTGCTAAAGTCAATTAATTGATCACTAGTTACATCACACTGCCATTGCTAATGCCCACTTCATTGATCACCGATTACATACCAGTGCCATTGATAATGCCAATGTATTGATCACCACTTACATCCCAGTGCCCTTGCTAATGCCACATTATTGATCAACGGCTACATCCCAGTGCCATTGCTAATACTACTTTATTGATCATGGGTTACATACCAGTGCCATTGCTAATGCAACTTTATTGTTCACCGGTTACATCCCAGAACCATTGCTAATACCCACTTTATTGATCACTGGTTAAATCTCAGTGCCATTTCTAATGCCACTTTATTCATCAACGGTTACATCCCAGTGCCATTGCTAATGCCACATTATTGATCACAGGTTACATCCCAGTGTAGTTGCTAATACACACTTTAATGATCACCTGTTACCTCCCAGTGCCCTTGCTAATGGCAGTTTGGTTGATCACCGGTTACATCCAAGTGCCATTGCTAATGCCACTTTATTGATCACCGGTTACATCCCAGTGCCATTGCTAATGCCACATTATTGATCACAGGTTACATCCCAGTGCCATTGCTAATACACACTTTATTGATCACCTGTTACATCCCAGTGCCATTGCTAATGCCACTTTATATATCACCGGTTACATCCCAGTGCCATTGCTAATGCAACTTTATTGATCACTGGTTACATCCCAGTGCCATTGCCAGTGCAACTTTATTGATCACGTGTAAAATCCCAGTGCCATTACTAATGCCACTTTATTTATCATCCGTTACATCCCAGTGCCATTGCTAAAGCTACTTTATTGATCACTAGTTACATCCCAGTGTCATTTCTTCTTCTACTTTAGTGATCACCGGTTACATCCCAGTGCCATTGCTAATCCCCACTTTGTTGATCCCGGTTACATTTGAGTGCCATTGCCAAAGCCAATTTATTGATCACCGGTTACATCCGAGTGCCATTGCTAAAGCCAATTTATTGATCACCGGTTACATTCCACTGCCATTGCTAATGCCCACTTCATTGATCACCGGTTACATACCAATGCCATTGATAATGCCACTTTATTGGTCACCGCTTACATCCTAATGCCCTTGCTAATGTCACTTTATTGATCAACAGCTACATCCCAGTGTCATTGCTAAAGCCACTTTATTGATCACCAGTTACATCCCAGTACCATTGCTAATACCTACTTTATTGATCAACCGTTACATCCCAGAGCCATTGCTAATGCTACTTTATTGATCACAGGTTACATGCCAGTACCATTGCTAATACCCACTTTATTGATCACCGTTTAGATCCCAGTGCCATTGCTAATACCCACTTTATTGATCACTGGTTACATCTCAGTGCCATTGCTAATGCCACTTTATTGATCACCTGTTATACCCAGTGTTATTACAAATACCGTCTTCATTGATCACCGGTTACATTCCTGTGCCCTTGCTAATGGCAGTTTAGTTGATCACCGGTTACATCCCAGTGCCATTGCTAATGCCACTGTATTGATCACCGGTTACATCCCAGTGCCATTGCTAATGCCACATTATTGATCACAGATTACATCCGAGTGCCATTGCTAATACACACCTTATTGATCACCTGTTACATCCCAGTGCCCTTGCTAATGTCACTTTATTGATCAACAGCTACATCCCAGTGTCATTGCTAAAGCCACTTTATTGATCACCAGTTACATCCCAGTACCATTGCTAATACCTACTTTATTGATCAACCGTTACATCCCAGAGCCATTGCTAATGCTACTTTATTGATCACAGGTTACATCCCAGTACCATTGCTAATACCCACTTTATTGATCACCGTTTAGATCCCAGTGCCATTGCTAATACCCACTTTATTGATCACTGGTTACATCTCAGTGCCATTGCTAATGCCACTTTATTGATCACCTGTTATACCCAGTGTTATTACAAATACCGTCTTCATTGATCACCGGTTACATCCCTGTGCCCTTGCTAATGGCAGTTTAGTTGATCACCGGTTACATCCCAGTGCCATTGCTAATGGCACTGTATTGATCACCGGTTATATCCCAGTGCCATTGCTAATGCCACATTATTGATCACAGGTTACATCCCAGTGCCATTGCTAATACACACCTTATTGATCACCTGTTACATCCCAGTGCCATTGTTAATGCCACTTTATTTATCACCTGTTATATCCCAGTGCCATTCCTAACACCTACGGTTTTAATCACCGGTTAAATCCCAATGCCATTGCTTATGCCAATTTATTGATCACTGGTTACATCCCAGTGCCATTACTAATACCCACTTTATTGATCACCGGTTACATCCCAGTGCCATTGCTAATACCCACTTTATTGATCACCGGTTACATCTCAGTGCCATTGCTAATGCCACTTTATTGATCACCGGTTACATCCCCGTGCCATTGAAAATACCCACTTTGTTGATCACCGGTTACATCCCAGTGCCAATGCTAATACCCACTTTATTGATCACTGGTTACATCCCAGTATAATTGCTAACGCCAGTTTATTGATCACCGGTTACATCCCAGTGCCTTTGCTAATGCCACTTTATTGATCACCGAATACATCCCAGTGCCATTGCTAATGCCACTGTATTGATCACCGGTTACATCCCAGTTCCATTGCTAGATCCAATTTATTGATCACCAGTTACATCCCAGGGCCATGCTAGTGCCACTTTTTTGATAATCGGTTACATCCCAGTGCCATCACCAATAGCCACTTTATTGATCACTGGGTACATCCCAGTGCCATTTCTAGTGCCACTGTATTCATCATCGGTTACATCCCAGTGCCATTGCTAATACCCACTTTATTGATCACCGGTTACATCCCAGTGCCATTGCTTAAGCCACTTTATTGATCACCGGTTACATCCCAGTGCCATTGCTAATGTCACTGTATTGATCATAAGTTACATCCCAGTGCCATTGCTAGTGCCACTTTATTAATCACCAGTTACATCCCAGTGCCATGCTAGTGTCACTTATTGATCATAAGTTATATCCCAGTTCCATTGCTAGTGCCACTTTATTGATCACTGGATACATCCCATTGCCATTGCTAATACTCACTTTATTGATCACCGGTTACCTCCTAGTGCCATTGCTAAATCTCACTTTATTGATCAACGGTTACATCCCAGTGCCATTGCTAATAACCACTTTATTGATTACCGGTTCCATCCCAGTGCCATTGCTAATACCCCCTTTATTGATCACCAGTTACATGCCAGAGCCATTGCTAAAACCCACTTTATTGATCACCAGTTACTTCCCAGTGCCATTGCTAATGCCAGTTTATTGATCATCAGTTACATCTCAGTTCCATTGCTAATGTCACTTTATTGATCACCGGTTACTTCCCAGTGCCATTGTTTATGCCAATTTATTGATCAATGGTTACATCCCAGTGCCATTACTAATACCCACTTTATTTATCACCGGTTACATCCCAGTGCCATTGCTAATACCCACTTTATTGATCACCAGTTACATCTCAGTGCCATTGCTAATGCCACTTTATTGATCACCGGTTACATCCCTGTGCCATTGAAAATACCCACTTTGTTGATCCCCGGTTACATCCCAGTGCCAATGCTAATACCCACTGTTGGACTTGGCCCTTAGGGCAGGTTCACTCCTAGACTTTTTGCCTTATTTGTGACCCTGTGTTAGTGATTTTTGGGTCTCTGCGCACTTTTCCCTGGGTCCCAGAGTGAAAGTGCGTGTGTGTAGTATGGCTGGCCTGCCCTCCCATAGGAATGCATGGGGAATGTGTGTGTCCCTGGTAGTTCCTGATGCGTGGGGAGTGCAGGCTCGAGTTTAGTATGTGTAAACTCGTGAGAGTGAATGCTGCGAGATGGTGTCTGCGGCATGTATGTGTCTAGAAGGGAAGTGCTACTTCTGGACATTGAGATATGTGTGCAGTGAGGGTGCTGGAGCGTGATTGGCTGGAGCTGGCTGGCATGCCAGGCTCCAGGAAGTCTGGATGGGTCTGCCCGGTGGTGAGTGGGAGATTAGCATGAGTGATGTGTGGGAGGAGTGTACATGTGTCCTGGATGGGCTGGGTTTTCCCCACACAATGCTGGCTCCGCCCCCCTGTGGTGTGTCTAATGACCCTAGCCTCCCCAGTGAAAGAAATGGGTGGTTGGGCCATCAAGAGTGCTCCAGAACCAGCTGCGACTGGTTTTCCCCCACCCTGCACCCATGAGACAAAGGAATTTACAGTATAAGAAGGGGCTGTGTCCCCATACAATTGGTTCTCTGTTCTGCTTTGGACCTTGCCAGAGGGGGCTTTGCTGCTGCTGCAGGGGCCAAGAGGTCCGCCACTTGGCTGTCTCCCTGCTTGGAGACCCAGTGTGCTGGCTCTGGCCCTGCCTTGCCCCTCTGCCTGCCTCCAGACCCTGCTGGAGCCTTGTCCTGTCCTCCAGTGCTGGGGAGCACTGAGGACTCCTTGCCTGCAGCCTGAGAGCGCTGCTCTCTGCCCTTCAGCACTGGGGAGCGCTGGAATCGCCTGCCTAGCGCTGGAAAGCGCTTGATTTTGCCCCTAGCGCTGTGAGCGCTGCATTTTGTCCTGGAGGCGCTTGGGAGCGCCTGCCCTTCGTTTCTAGCGCCTGGGAGCGTTTTATTTCACTTATTGCGCTTGTGAGCGCTTTAATTACAGAGGCCGGTGCCCACCCGGCACTGTCCACCCCGAGCGAGTGCACACCCCACTGACTGTGAATTGCTGCTGGGACCGGGCGCTGTTTCTTGCCAAGGATCGAGTACCCACCTCGATTAGTTCTGTGCCGAGATCGTCCTGAATTTGCGAGTGCCACCTCGCTTCTTAATTTAATTGGAACCGGTGCCCACCCGGCATTGCCCCGTGTTGTCCTCGCTGAGGAGAAGCCGAGGAGGAGAAGCCGCCCGTGTCATCGCCCTGCCGCGCTGGGATTGGCCCAGCCGGCCGAGCCTTCCGCCGCGTCATCAGGAAGACCGGAGAAGCAGGAAGCAGCCTGCCGCGTCTTGCCTGGAGCTCCCGAGTGGAGAGGAGCCCCGTCCGCGGCCCAGCTGATCAGCCGAGGCAGCCGGTGAGTGCGGGGGCGGGTTCTTTGTTGTGCTGCGAGCGGCCCCGTTGTGAGAGGGCCGCTCCTACAAGAGGGGCCAGTTCTTTGTTCGCGCCTGTGATTATTGAGAGCCTGCGAGGCTCTAGGCGGCCATTATTTCCCGAGTCCCCCGAGAGGGACTCCAACGATTGTGGCAATCAGTGTGCTCAGAGCGGCCCCGGTTGGCAGCGGGCCGCTCCCACGATCTTAGGGGGCATTTCTGAGCAATTCGAGTCCCCAAGAGGGGGAATCCAACCCGAGCCAGAGAGGCTCCTGGGGGCCATTTGTTCTTTGAGCCCAGAGAGGCTCTGAGGGTGCCATTCCCTCGTTTTGGAGCCCAGAGAGGCTCCAGCCTGTTGCGTTGTGAGCCCAGAGAGGCTCATTGCCCATTCTTGTGAAGAGCCTGAGAGAGGCTCAGGGCACCATTCCTTGTCCAGGAGCCCAGAGAGGCTCTGCAGTGCCACAGTGGTGGTTCTTGAGCCCAGAGAGGCTCCAACGTTGCGCTAACTTTCCCTGCATCAGTTGCCCAGCACTTTGTGGGCAACTGCTACGTTTAGGCCCTGACATTGGGACACAGGGACTGTCACAGGTGGTGACTGATTTAAGTTTTGCGCAATGTTATTGCTACACCTCTGAATGTTAATGCATCATGTGTTTTGTCTTTACACCCCTACAGGTATTGTGACATGTAGGTGGTTGTTTTCTCCCTAGTACAGGTGGTGCTAGTGAGGTCCTGTTACCAGTGATTACTGGTTGTGTGCTCTATTTTTATATTGTGTGCTACACTGATTTTACTTTCTAAAGTGCTATTTCTGAAAGTATTGCTTCTAAAAGTGCTGATACCCTTGACAGTGGTCCAAGTGGCCCTGTCCTGTACAAATATCCCTTGTAAATTCCGCCCGTGCCTGTTGGCACAGTGTAACAAGATGTGTGTTTTATCTGATGTATATTTATTATAATACAAAGGCTATTTTTATATAACCTTGTGTGGAGTTTTCCTTTGTGGTGGGCCTTTGGTTGTTGTTGCTGGGGTGCGTGCGCAAATACTTAACTCATACCGCCTCCAAGTTTAGCCTAGACTGCTCGCGCCACGTTACCTAGAGGGCGAGTGGGGGTTGCCTTGGTGTGTGACTCCCTTGCCCTGACTTTAGAAATGGTGATCCCTGACTGACCTCGACGCGAGTCTTGGCCGGCCAGGGTCCCGTTTCTAACACCCACTTTATTGATCACTGGTTACATCCCAGTGTCAATGCTAACGCCAGTTTATTGATCACCGGTTACATCCCAGTGCCATTGCTAATACCCACATTATTGATTCCTGGTTACATATCAGTGCCATTGCTAATGCCACTTTATTGATCACCAGTTACTTTCCAGTGCCATTGATAATGCCACTTTATTGATCACTGGTTACATCCCAGTTCCTTTGCTAATGCCACTTTAATGATCACCAGTTACATCCCAGTGCCGTCGCTAATGCCAGTTTATTGATCAATGGTTAAATCCCAGTGTCATTGCTAATACCCACTTTATTGATCACCAGCTACATCCCGTTGCCATTGCTAATACCCACATTATTGATTACCGGTTACATATCAGTGCCATTGCTAATGCCACTTTATTGATCACTGGTTACATCCCAGTGCCATTGCCAGTGCAACTTTATTGATCACCTGTTACACCCCAGTGCCATTACTAATGCCACTTTATTAATCATCGGTTACATCCCAGTGCCATTGCTATTGCCCCTTTAATGATCACCGGTTACATCCCAGTGCCATTGCTAATACCCACATTATTGATTCCTGGTTACATATCAGTGCCATTGCTAATGCCACTTTATTGATCACCAGTTACTTTCCAGTGCCATTGATAATGCCACTTTATTGATCACTGGTTACATCCCAGTTCCTTTGCTAATGCCACTTTAATGATCACCGGTTACATTCCAGTGCCGTCGCTATTGCCAGTTCATTGATCAACGGTTAAATCCCAGTGTCATTGCTAATACCCACTTTATTGATCACCAGCTACATCCCGTTGCCATTGCTAATACCCACATTATTGATTACCGGTTACATATCAGTGCCATTGCTAATGCCACTTTATTGATCACTGGTTACATCCCAGTGCCATTGCCAGTGCAACTTTATTGATCACCTGTTACACCCCACTGCCATTGCTAGTGCCACTTTATTGATCACTAGTTACATCCCAGTGCCATTGCTATTGCCACTTTATTGATCAACCGTTACATCCCAGTACCATTGCTAATGCCACTTTATTGATCACTGGATACATCCCATTGCCATTGCTAATACTCACTTTATTGATCACCGGTTACCTCCTAGTGCCATTGCTAAATCTCACTTTATTGATCAACGGTTACATCCCAGTGCCATTGCTAATAACCACTTTATTGATTACCGGTTCCATCCCAGTGCCATTGCTAATACCCCCTTTATTGATCACCAGTTACATCCCAGTGCCATTGCTAAAACCCACTTTATTGATCACCAGTTACTTCCCAGTGCCATTGCTAATGCCAGTTTATTGATCATCAGTTACATCCCAGTTCCATTGCTAATGTCACTTTATTGATCACCGGTTACATCCCAGTGCCATTGTTTATGCCAATTTATTGATCAATGGTTACATCCCAGTGCCATTACTAATACCCACTTTATTTATCACCGGTTACATCCCAGTGCCATTGCTAATACCCACTTTATTGATCACCAGTTACATCTCAGTGCCATTGCTAATGCCACTTTATTGATCACCGGTTACATCCCCGTGCCATTGAAAATACCCACTTTGTTGATCACCGGTTACATCCCAGTGCCAATGCTAATACCCACTTTATTGATCACCGGTTACATCCCAGTGTCATTGCTAACGCCAGTTTATTGATCACCGGTTACATCCCAGTGCCATTGCTAATACCCACATTATTGATTCCTGGTTACATATCAGTGCCATTGCTAATGCCACTTTTTTGATCACCAGTCAATCAATCAATCGACATCTCAACCAGCTCAGACGTCAATCTCGCCAACTCTGAACACCTTCACTTCCAGATCCACATCGACCCCAAGACCACACTCAGAGGCACCCTCCTCTACAGACCACCAGGACCCCGCGCAAAATTCAGTGAAGACATCACGGACTTCATCACTCCACACGCGCTCCCCTCCAAAGATTACATCCTTCTGGGAGACCTCAACTTTCATCTTGAAAAGAATAACGACCGCAACACCATCACCCTCTTGGACAACCTCGCCAACCTTGGACTTAAACAACTGGTCACTTCCCCCACCCACATAGCAGGTCATACTCTCGACCCTATCTTCACCTCCAGCAATCACGTCTCCTTCAGCCACACTACGGCTCTCCTTTGGACTGACCACAGCTGCGTTCACTTTACCTACAACAAGCCGAAACCCATCAACCACCCCCAACCGATTCTTCAAAGAAACTGGAACAAAATCACCATCGACCAGATCTCCTCATCGCTCCTTCTAAACACCCCAGCCCACTCTTCTAACCCAGACCAAGCCGCCACCAACCTCACCCTATGGTTATCCAACAGCGCCGACATCCTAGCACCACTGAAAAAACGTCAAAGCAAACCTGGCAGCAAGAAGGCCTCATGGTTCAACGATGATCTTAAGAAGTCCAAGAAACTCTGCCGCTCCCTTGAAAAAGCCTGGAAAAAAGACCCAACCACTAGCACCAAGGACGCCTTCAAAAACGCCACCCGCATACACCACCAACTAATCCGAAAGGCCAAGAAAACAGCATTCAAGGATCGACTAGATAACAACGCTCACAACAGCAAGGAACTTTTCAACATCGTCAAGGAATTCACCAATCCCTCGGCCAACTCCAACGACATCACCCCATCTCAAGCCCTCTGCGACTCCCTAGCCTCATTCTTCCACAACAAAATCGCAGACATCCACAACAGCTTCGACAACCAACCCGGCGACCAACCCACCCAACCATATGCTGACCTTTCACCCCCCTTGAACACCCTTAACGAATGGAACCCAATCTCCACTGAGAACACCATCCGCCTGATGAACTCCATCCACTCAGGATCCCCCACAGACCCATGTCCTCACCACATCTTCAACAAAGCAGACTCCGTCATAGCACCGCACCTCCGAGACGTCATCAACTGCTCCTTCAACTCCGCCACCTTCCCGGAAAGCTGGAAACACGCAGAACTCAGCGCCCTTCTGAAAAAACCCACAGCGGACCCCACCGAACTCAAAAATTACCGCCCCATCTTGAGGTTCCGTGACGATTTGAACCCGTGTTTTCAACATTGTCGTAAATACATCATTTTGGTATCAGTGAACCGCAAATGATCCATTTAGCATATCCTGGTGTTTTCGCTATGCTACGAGCAAGAGTACTCCTGGTACAAACACATTTCTGATCTACCCATGGCATCCATCTTAGATTATGGTAGCCATTTTGTGTTTCTTGCCCTCACATAGACAATAGACACGCGATAACCTCTGATTACTTCATTTCGATTAAAGACACGTAGGCTTTAGCCGACGATTCACCTCTCTAGTGACACGTGCACCTTAGAACAGAACACGCCATGGCTACATGACTCGACAGAAACTGCCTCCTCTGCCTGAGGCTAGTCCTGCTATACTGGTTCTCGTGTTTGTTGGCCTGATCATGATTAGGCGGCTGAAGCTGGTAGCCTTGCCCATTTACGACCCACAAACATCTCTTATCCTGCTTTTCTATCTTCTGCACCTGGCTCTGCTCCTTTCCTTCTGGGCCTTTATTAGGGGGAGGTAACGAAATTTACGATGAGGCGGTCCGGCTCTTGAATGGAAAGCTGACATGGGATTGTGATGGAATAGTGGGAACCCCTCGTTCGTAATGTTTTGGCATTAGATATTGTCAACGATTCCTGTACAACACCAAATATTTATTGTTTAGGACACAAAGGTTTGGGAATGTAGTATCATGTGAAGAATTCTGCCTGAAGGCCAATTTTTAGTATATAAGGAGTAACCCTCTTTGTACAAATCGAACAGGCTCCTAGATACTGCCCATGTGTAGTTTCTGTGACTTCTGTGTCCCTGCAGTAATAAACCTTTGGTCTTTGACGCCACCATCGAGAAGCCCGTGTTTCTGTTTATTTGTGCACCGAGACAGGTAGAACTCTGGGGTCTTCGGGTGTTATCCCTGACACCTCTGGACGGAACCAAAAAGTCCAGAACTCCAATTGGCGCCCAACAGGGTGCAACGTCATTCGGTACCGGTCCAAAAGCCTGAAGAGTTCGAGAAGCTTCGTGTGAAGATTCCTGAGGGAGGCGCCCCACTTCATCGATCCCGGCATATCGCAAAAGTGGCCCGACGTTCTCTTCCACGAGGGTTCCCGTTCAGGACGGCTGCAGTGGTCCGTTGCCTTGACCGTCGCCCTGTCTTGGACCCGAGGTGCAGTCCTTAGTACGGCGAGACGAGACGGGTTTCTCCTTGGTGACGTCTTCAGTGCCTCAGTTAAGTATTTAGTGGTTGCTAGTTGGTTACTTCGTAAGGGTTGTTAAAATCCTTTTTGGTTCTTGGTTTGGTTTGGTTTCGTAAGATTATCACTGGTTGTTCCGGTTACGATAATCTATTGGTTTAGTTTGGGTATCGATACATTTGTTCGCTTTTGGTAGGCCTAAGTTCTTGGTTCAAGTGCACATTCTTGTTTGTGTTTTTGTTCGTTCTGTGTTCCGGATTACAAAATGGTAAGTCGGAAAAATTGTATGTTGTCGTGTTTTGGTTGCAACAGTGATTCCCGGCTGGAGGACTCATGTCTGGTTCCTCCGATTGGGACTCCTCTACATGATCTTTATTGTAAGTTTGGTGTGGGTCCTATATCTTATAATGAGGTGTGGGTCCGCTATACAAACAAAGACGGTGTCCTTAGTTGGCCACTGCATGGTAGTTTTGAACCCGAAATCCTTGACAATTTAGAAGCAAAATTGTTTAAAAGGAAAGCCCGGCCGGCAATGTTTGATTCTTTCCGTTTCTGGCGAAAAGAATCTAAACAGAGAGAAATTAAAAGGTTAAAGAAAGAACAGAAAGAGCAAGAGTTGACTTTAGACCAGGCTGCTAAACAGCTGCAAGTCAACGAGTCTGAGAAGGCAATGGAGGTGGCTACTAGAGAACGTAATTTAGCGATCGATAAGTGCTACCCTGCCTTGCCATCGAGTACGACTAAGGCGGTAGAGGACTCCGAGAATGATCCTTTGCTGTCTTATTTGTTACGGTCACCCCCACTGTATGCACTGGGTGCTACGGCTCCGCTTGTACCGAATGTTCAATTGCCGGTTGCTGGACAACCTGGTATTCCTGTTCCTGTCCCCCAGAATCAAGCTCCTGTACCTCCTGTGATTAATGTGAATGTTCCTTCGGCACCCCCTCTTCCTGGGTTGCCAGTATCTTTACCTATTCCTATATCGCTTACACCTACTGCTTCACAAGCTACCTTACCTGATACTCCTACTGTTCCTGGTCTATCTGTTCCTACTGCTACGGTGTTTTCTACATCTGCTAGTATTATGACTCCCCTTTCTGTTCGTCGTAGAATCACTGATTCTGTCTCTAATATTCTGTCTCCTTTCTATAAAACTTTAATTAAGACTCCTGCCTCTGAGTCTGTACAGAGACGTAGTCAGCTTCCAAGTACTGAGGAACGGGGAATCTTAGATTCCACGGCTCTTAGATGGATTTCGAAGAGTAGGAGATATAGTACGAGAGATATATTAGATACTTTTATGCAGTGGAATGAACCAACGCAACGATATGTTTTCGACGAGATGTGCTCCCTGTTGCGTGATGAGTTAGAAGAGGATGATTCTGAATCGAACTTAGAATAATTAATTAATGTTCAGAAAGAGTTCGCTGCAGGTATGATAGTTGGTGAAAATATAAAGGAAGCAATGGAACTAATTTTAAGCTATAGAAATGACCCATCCCTTCGTTCACCGAGAGAGTTAGAAAAACAAAGTACGAAGCTGAATCACCAATATCCAATGAGGGAGGTTCCTCCAATTTGGCGTGAAGCTGTGCAAGCTAATGCGAATCTTGGTATTGCTGCTGCTCCGGCGCAATTCCAAAGAGTGTGGATACACATTCCGTGGAAGCGAGCTGAAGTGTTAGCAGTAAAACAGGCCTTGCCAGATCCGCGTAAAAATCCTGCCGGATACTATAAAGAATTAACACAGACAGTTGAGGCTTGCGTAATGAATTTAGCGGACATTGACATGTTATTTGGGAATGTAGTTCTGCAACCAATTTGGGCTAAAATACGTAAAGAGAATCATCCAGTTGCCCTAGGTGGTGATTGGGCAGCTATAATTGCAGCAGATGGTCAGCAAATAGGTGGTTCCAAACCCGAACCTCTAATTGCTGAACTTCCAAGTAGAATAATTGAATTAATGAAGACTCTGATGCCAGCATTGCGCGTTAACTGGGACAAGTTGTCCGCATGCAAGCAGAAGAAAGACGAAAGTGTCTCCGACTTTTTCACAAGGTTCGAAGAGACTTTTGTAGATCACAGTGGTCAGGATATGAGCACAGAAGGAGGACAGAGACTGTTTGTCGATAAATTTGTACACAATCTGCTGCCAGAGCTTAGTAATAAATTGAAAGATTCCGAAAGTGCGTGGGCCGTCTCCACAACTGCGCAAATACTTGCAACTGCACAGTATTATGAAAATAGGGATAAAGAAGAGAAGGAAAAGTCAGATAAGAAGACGAAAGATTTAAAAACTAAAGTTCTTCTGCAGCAAGCATATCCGCCTCGCACGAATCAGACTAATACACAACAAGGGTCATATCAAAGGACAGATTATAGTTCACCGAGGCCACAATATCAGTGGAATCAGTGTGCGTACTGTAAGAAAGAGGGTCATTATAAGAATGAGTGTCCAGTCTTAGCGCAGAATAACGCTGTAGCAGCTCAGAGAGGTCGTGGTGGTTCTATGCAAAATTCTAGAGGTCGAGGAAGAGGTGCTATGCCTCCACAAACGAATGATCGCCCTTCTAATCACTTTGATCAGCGGAATGGACAGTCTGCCCAACAAAATAGATCCCAACAGTATCATGTTGAAGACTATTGTGAAACAGATGAAGGATTTCAGCAGAGTGGGTACTAGGACAGCCATGGACAGAGAGAGGGAGTAGTATCAGTTCCAGTAGATCAGAGTGGGCCTTATGTCGCAGTAGCAACATCAGGTGTAGTCGAACCGTTTCTGTTGGATACTGGTGCCGCAAAAAGTTCTATCATTCATGCGAAACTCCCTGGCGCACCTTTGTCCGGCTTAACAAATGTTTCAGTAGGTTTTTCAGGCGCCCCTGTTTACAACCCTGTATCCGGTCCTTTGTCTATTTCTGTTGGACCCTGTCAATTGAAAGCACCCTTGATTTTGACGACAGGTTGTAATGAAAATCTGCTTGGTTTAGACTTGTTAAAACGCCTATATGCGACATTGTACTGTTCTCCGTCAGGAGTACAGCTTACATTGGGTAAAAGAATCATCTCTCCGATGTACTTATCAATGGATGCACTCCCGCCAGAGCTGCGTTCACTCTCTGATACTCTTTGGGCGACTGGTCCTAACGATGTAGGTCTGTTGGAAATACCACCCTATGTAGTCACTTTGAAAGCTAATGTTAAATTTCCACGAATTCCTCAATACAAGATCTCTAGTGAAGGTGAACGTGCACTTTTGTTGATTGTGCAAGACTTGATTAAGAAAGGTGTGGTTGAAGAAACTAGAGGAAATGTCTGTAACAGTCCTGTATTACCGATTTTGAAACGTACTGATCCTTCAAAACCTCCAGTTTATAGGTTTGTTATCGATCTCAGAGAGGTTAATAAGATTGTGGTTCCGCAGTTTCCTGTGGTTCCAGACATTACTGCATTGTTAACGTTGATTCCTGCAACAGCCACATGGTTTTCCGTGATTGACTTGAAAAATGCCTTTTTCAGCATTCCGATAGCCGAAGAAAGCAGAGATATTTTCGGCTTCTCTCTAGGAGGTCGAAGCTTCAGGTTTAAACGTGCTCCACAAGGCTATTGTGAGAGTCCGTCCATTTACAGTCAGGCATTAAAAAGTCAGTTAGATTCCTTTGTACTTCCTCCTGGTTCTGCACTAGTGCAGTATGTAGACGATCTTCTAGTGGCTGCCGATGACAAGGAAACTTGCAAAGCAGCTACAATTTCGTTATTGCATCATTTGTCTAATTTGAATCATAAGGTGTCACCTTCCAAAATGCAATACTGCTGCCAAGAAGTGACCTACCTAGGTCATCTCTTGTCAAAGGAGGGAAGGAAGTTGACCCCAGAGAGAATAAAAGCAATTACGCAGATGAGTGTTCCCCGCACACAGAGAGAAGTACGTGCCTTTTTAGGTATTACCTCATACTGTAGGCAGTGGATCCCAAATTTTTCTCTTTTGGCAAAACCTTTGGTAGCTTTGACTGGGAAAGGTGTTCCGAGTCCGGAGCCATGGTCTGCTGAATGTCAGGAGAGTTTTTCTGAGTTACGAAATGCATTATGTTCAGCTCCTGTATTGGGTACACCCGATTACAGTAAACCATTCACGCTCTATGTTCACGAGAGGGAAGGTTGCGCGTTGAGTGTTCTGACACAGAAATTTGGTGATAAACAACGCCCTTGCGCGTATTTTTCATCAATATTAGATCCGGTAGCTAGAGCGTTGCCTAGTTGTTTGAGAGCTACAGCGGCAGCTGCGGCATCCATTCGACAATCTGCTGGTTTGGTGATGAACAACATGCTAGTGGTTATGGTTCCTCATGCCATAGATACACTCATGAACCGAACCAAGACACAGCATCTTACCAGCGCTAGACTATCAGGCTATGAGTTGACACTGTTAGCGAGTCATATTCAGATCAAAAGATGCAATGTATTGAATCCAGCAACATTGTTGCCGACTAATCTGGAGTCGAGTGATTCTGAACCCCATGATTGCTGTTTCAGAACCGAGGAAGAGACAAAAGGACGAATTGATCTTAAAGACACTCCGTTGTCAGAACCAGATGGCACGTTGTATGTCGATGGGTCATGTTTTAAATTGGAGAATGGTGATGTGACTGCTGCTTACGCAGTAACGACTTTGAGTACGATTGTGGAGACTGCAAGAGTGAGTCAGAATTCTGCCCAAGCTGCAGAATTAATCGCCTTAACGAGAGCATGTGTCTTAGCAAAGGGAAAGAGAGTGAATGTGTTCACAGATAGTCAGTACGCGTTTGGCGTGGCCCATAGTTTTGGCCGTTTGTGGAAATAGAGAGGTTTCATTACGTCCCATGGGACTAAGATTCAACATGGTCAGCTAGTTAACGACTTGTTGGAATCTCTAACCTTGCCGACTGAAGTTGCGATTGTGAAATGCAGTGCTCATAAAGCAATCACGGATGATGTTGGTCGTGGGAATGCTTTTGCTGATGAGACGGCTAAACAGACAGCTAGAAATATGATGAGTAGGATGTATGTTGCAACATCTGCAAGATGGATTTCTGAGTCTGGAATGTGTGAGGACACAGTGGAAAGTGTGAAAGAAATTCAGAAAGAAGCGACTGAGGAGGAAAAGCTTGTATGGAAAGAAAGTACGGGTAAATTAGACTCGAGTGGATGTTGGATTGATTTGTCAGAACAACAGCGTTGGATGTTGCCTGATGCGTACGTGCTTGCAGTGGTGACGATGGCACATGGAACAGCACACATTAGTTCTAAAGGGATTTGTAAGATGTTAGCTCCAGTTTGGAAGAATGATGGAATTAGTAAGTGTGCAGAGAGAGTGGTGAAAAATTGTATGGTATGCCTGATGCATAATCCTGGCAAGGGAGTCCCAACACCTGCTGGTCACTTCGCTCCTCCCTCTTGTCCCTTTGAAGTGATTCAGTTAGATTTCATTCACATGGATCGTTGCAACAACCTAAAATACGTCCTGGTGGTAGTCTGTGCTTTCTCCAGATGGATCGAAGCATACCCACTAAAGGACAACACTGCCCTATCAACTGCCAAAATACTTCTTAAGGAATACTTCCCTAGGTACGGAATGCCACGGATTGTATGGTCAGATAACGGAAGTGAGTTTGTAGGGAAGGTTATGCAGAGTGTGTGTGCCGGTTTAGGAATTAAGCAAAAATTTCACAGTGCAAACCATCCCCAGTCTGCTGGTTTAGTTGAGGGTTATAATGGCACCCTCAAACTAAAACTCGCTAAAATACAGGCATCCACGGGTTTATCCTGGCCAGATGCACTACCCTTAGCTTTATTATCAACGAGAGCGACTGTACATTCTAGAGTAGGGCTCAGTCCCTACGAGATAGTTTTCGGTCGTCCCACTAATGTTTGGGGAGTGCCTAGGCCAAAGGAATTTTGTTCTCTGGAATATCCAATGTTGATTGACTACCTTTATGACTTGACTGCTAAATTGAGTCTTATTCACCAACAGGTTTTCGACGCATTGCCAAAGCCACCGGAGAGTCCTGGTCATCAGCTGAAACCTGGCGACCACGTGGTGGTCTGGAACTTTGCCAGGACGAAGAACCTTCAGCCCAGATTTGTCGGCCCCTATCAAGTACTACTAGCAACGAGAACTGCTATTCGTGTGGCCGGACGCAAGAACTGGATCCATACGACGCACGTCAAACGTGTGCCCCTGCCACTTCCTTATGACAACTGGGTTAAGAAGGGAATTGGTGCCTCTGAATTCGAGCGAACACCCAAGTTTATCCCTTTCAGCGATGCTGAGCTGATAACTGACACATCGAACTCTGACTCTCATACTGAAACTACTCCTTTGAAACATTTGTCCTCTGCATCAGAAGAAACTCTGCCGTCTGCGAACTCGAACATTGCAACGTCTGCTGAAAATACGCTGTTTCCAGATCAAACAGCTCCTGCAAAACTGAGATACAATTTACGGTCTCGTAATATGGACAAATAAAGCAGGAAACTGCCTATTGTGATATTTGAATTTTGACATTTTGCCCTCAGCCAGGAAGTTTGCTATTGGTTTATTGTTTTATATTGCCTTGCCGTCTGGGTAGCCGTAGGGTCGTGGCTGTGTGCCTAGTTGAATCTGCGGGGGTCAGACACAAGGTCAATCTTTCTGTTAGTTCTGGGAACTCCCAGGGCTGATAGAGGCATTTTCATCTACGTACACATCATCAGTGGTCGCGAGCGGATTGTAGAAGATGGAGCTTCCTGCGCTGCAACGAGAAAATGTGATTTATGTTCGCAGAAACAGACTTTACAGAATTCTTCACAGCAAATGTTTTCTGATGCAATGTGCTACCACATTTTTGATCGTTTTGATAACGTTGGTGGGTGGAATCGTCTTTAGTGTGAATTTGATTTTTATGCCAGTAACTACAGTACCTCCTCTTGATCCTGCTACTTCTACTGTTTCTTCTATGCACTCTTTTCACTCGTTTCCTGAACATGAGCAAGCTCGACGCTCAGAATTCATCAATAACACATTTGTACAGCTTTTGCACCAACACCAACTGGTAGTTAACACTACAGACTGCTGGGTGTGTGGCTTGATACCCCACACTATGGAAAAAGGCATTCCCTATCTGGTTTTGCCTTTTAGCTATAATGGATCATTTCAGGCCCTTCAGACCATTTTTGCTTATGCCCTTGAAACCTATCCTCCACGTCCACCACGTTCCACTAAATATAACTCTGCCAACAAAGCTCTAGTCCAGGGAATTATTGACATGATCAAGGATGTCAATAATACTCCATCTTACCCTAGAGATGAATTACGAGTATATTTGAGTTGGAACTCTTCAGAATATCGCCTTAGTTTGGGAGAAAGCAAGCGTAAAAGCTCAACTCCAATCTGGGTCGTGCCTCACCGAGGTCAGGTCTGTTTGCAAGGAAATGGGAGAAATCCGAGAGCTCAGCTAGGGAAGAGTGAGTGCATTGAGACCTATGTGTTTCCGTCTAACTCTTCCCCTGCTTTTCTTACTGCTAGGGGTACCTACTTCATCTGTCAAGATAGAGCGTATACATGGTTGCCTGCTGACTTTTCAGGTTCATGTTATATTGCTCGATTGTTGCCTCCGACATACACTGCTTCGTCTGATTATCACAAGACCAGAGTAGCAAGAGGTGTTTTCAGTAAGGAAGATACCGCTGGTCAGGAAGCTGGAGACTTCTTCAAAGGTTTCCTTCCGTTCTGGGGGCCTATGGCCAATAGTAGAAACATACGTCAACTAACACGGGTAGTTGAATCTACTATTACCGAAACTGCTGGTGCCCTTAGCAACTTAACGGCTGAGCTTCAGGCGGATAGACTCATGACGTTGCAGAACCGTATGGTTCTAGACGTAATACTTGCAGATCGAGGTGGGGTATGCAGAATGATCCAATCGAGCTGCTGTGTTTTTATTCCCAATAATGCTCCAACTATCTATGAGGCGATCTCTAAGCTACACAAGATTTCCGACTCTATACAAGTAGACAAGGGAAATTGGTCCTTCATGGAGTGGTTTTGGACTCTGATATCAGCGTGGGGATGGGAGGTTCTGATGGTCATTGGTGTCATCCTAGTATTCCTGTTCTCGTGTTGCCTGATTATCCAGTGTGGTCCCGCTCTGTGTAGTCTCGGTGCTGCAACCTGTTTCAGGAAACCACCTGCGTTTGGAGAAAAGGCGCGAGACAGGATGATGATACAGCAACATGTCACTGACCTGATGAGCATAGAGTTAGACTCTGACATAGACTGAGTAATTGCCTATGTAAGGGCAAAAGGAGGGTCTGAGGTTCCGTGACGATTTGAACCCGTGTTTTCAACATTGTCGTAAATACATCATTTTGGTATCAGTGAACCACAAATGATCCATTTAGCATATCCTGGTGTTTTCGCTATGCTACGAGCAAGAGTACTCCTGGTACAAACACATTTCTGATCTACCCATGGCATCCATCTTAGATTATGGTAGCCATTTTGTGTTTCTTGCCCTCACATAGACAATAGACACGCGATAACCTCTGATTACTTCATTTCGATTAAAGACACGTAGGCTTTAGCCGACGATTCACCTCTCTAGTGACACGTGCACCTTAGAACAGAACACGCCATGGCTACATGACTCGACAGAAACTGCCTCCTCTGCCTGAGGCTAGTCCTGCTATACTGGTTCTCGTGTTTGTTGGCCTGATCATGATTAGGCGGCCGAAGCTGGTAGCCTTGCCCATTTACGACCCACAAACATCTCTTATCCTGCTTTTCTATCTTCTGCACCTGGCTCTGCTCCTTTCCTTCTGGGCCTTTATTAGGGGGAGGTAACGAAATTTACGATGAGGCGGTCCGGCTCTTGAATGGAAAGCTGACATGGGATTGTGATGGAATAGTGGGAACCCCTCGTTCGTAATGTTTTGGCATTAGATATTGTCAACGATTCCTGTACAACACCAAATATTTATTGTTTAGGACACAAAGGTTTGGGAATGTAGTATCATGTGAAGAATTCTGCCTGAAGGCCAATTTTTTGGTATGTAAGGAGTAACCCTCTTTGTACAAATCGAACAGGCTCCTAGATACTGCCCATGTGTAGTTTCTGTGACTTCTGTGTCCCTGCAGTAATAAACCTTTGGTCTTTGACGCCACCATCGAGAAGCCCGTGTTTCTGTTTATTTGTGCACCGAGACAGGTAGAACTCCGGGGTCTTCGGGTGTTATCCCTGACACCTCTGGACGGAACCAAAAAGTCCAGAACTCCAATCTCGCTCCTTCCTTTCCCGGCCAAAGTCATCGAGAAAGCTGTCAACAACCAGCTCGCCGCTTTCCTCGAAGCCAACAAATCCCTCGACTCCTCACAGTCTGGCTTCCGAGCCAAACACAGCACTGAGACCGCCCTCATCGCAGCAACAGACGACATTCGAACTCTACTGGACAATGGAGACACAGTCGCCCTCATCCTCCTCGACCTCTCTGCAGCTTTCGACACAGTCTGCCACAGCACCCTTTTACAACGCCTCAGAAACATCGGAATACAAGGAAAAGCACTTGAATGGATCACCTCGTTCCTCACCGGAAGAACCCAGAGAGTCCACCTTCCACCATTCAAGTCCGAGGCCACTGAAGTCATCTGCGGCGTACCACAAGGATCCTCACTCAGTCCCACCCTCTTCAACGTATACATGAGCCCCCTCGCGGCCATCGCACGTCAACACAATCTCAACATCATCTCCTACGCGGATGACACTCAACTGATCCTTTCACTCACCAATGACCCCAGCACCGCCAAAACTAACCTACACGAAGGAATGAAAGAAGTTGCCGAATGGATGAAACACAGCCGTCTGAAACTGAACTCAGATAAAACAGAAGTTCTCATCTTAGGTACCTCCCCCTCTGCATGGGACGACTCTTGGTGGCCGGAAGCCCTTGGAAAAGCACCCATCCCGACAGACCACGCACGGAACCTAGGAGTTATCCTGGATTCTTCACTTTCAATGAACAGACAAGTCAACGCCGTCTCCTCATCCTGCTTCAACATTCTTCGCATGCTCAAAAAAACATTTCGCTGGATCCCCACCGAAACCAGAAAAACAATCACCCATGCTCTGGTCACGAGCCGATTGGACTACGGAAACACCCTCTACGCAGGTACTACCGCTAAACTCCAGAAAAAACTCCAACGCATCCAGAACGCTTCAGCCAGGCTAATATTAGACATCCCGCGTAACGAACACATCTCTGGTCACCTGAAAAACCTCCACTGGCTACCCGTCAATAAGAGGATCACTTTCCGGCTTCTAACACACGCACACAAAGCACTCTACGAAATCGGACCAGAATGCCTCAACTCACGACTGTCCTTCTACACCCCCTCCCGCCAACTACGATCTTCCAGCCAAGCCCTCGCCACTGTACCTCGTATCAACAAGACCACCATGGGAGGTAGATCCTTCTCTTACCTGGCAGCTAAAACATGGAACTCACTTCCCACCTACCTTCGCCTTACCCAGAACCACCTAGCATTCAGAAAGCAACTAAAAACATGGATATTTGACAAGTAATCTTCCTCCCCTCCCTAAGCGCCTTGAGACCCTCTGGGTATGTAGTGCGCTATATAAATTTTTTGACTTGACTTGACTTGACAGTTACTTTCCAGTGCCATTGATAATGCCACTTTATTGATCACTGGTTACATCCCAGTTCCTTTGCTAATGCCACTTTAATGATCACCGGTTACTTTCCAGTGCCGTCGCTAATGCCAGTTTATTGATCAACGGTTTCAATTTCAAAAAGCTTTTATTCGATTTGTGCATACAAATCATACAAGCAAAAGTACATAGTTAAAATATTAAAAATCACCATATGAACTCTCATAGAAAAGTGAAAAAGGCTAGAGAGCAGCAATTAGTAAGTGATCATGTCTCTATAAGTCAGCATATTATTATAAAATACAAAACATTCTTAAATGAACAAACTGGGGATCAGTAGGAGTTACTCAATAGGCCTTTCCTGGCGGCTGTACATTAAAATTTTTAAATAATCATAAAATACTGTGGACCTCTACAAATATGAATAATACCTTAATTACAGAGATTGATATAAAATTTGAAGGCGTATATATACAGACAGGAGTGTTAACGGTAATAGCATCATAAAACAATTCCTGGCAGCTGTATAACATAAGTACAGACAGGTAAGTATAAAAATATTATTATAGTACGATACTTTTCCTGGCAGCTGTACATTTCAAAATAAAAGTAGCCAGAAAGAAACAAATCTCCTCGTTCTCTAATGAGGATAAAAATATCAATGCTGTTTGTGTAGTACGAATATTATATTTGATAAAAATTGGCTTAAGGTATTTTAACCTAAAAAAATGAAAAAATTTACAGAAAAGTAAGAAATGGCAACTACTCTGCCGGGAGATACTGTCACACGGACAGGGTATGTCTGAACTGGTTCTTGTGTTTGGAAAAGCAACCAGGTGGTGAACAATGCCCAATCTGACACGTGTTAAAACATACTGATGAGAGGGACGAGTCACATATACAAGATAGGATTGGAGTCCCGAAGTTAGATTTAAATCTTTATAAAATTTCACAGTGACAAGATTGCCAGAGATTTTATCTCGCTCTGCCTTTCGGAAGTTTAGGAACGTTGTCTTAATTTCTTTTTTTGAAATAGAAACAACATTTTCAGGCTCACGGAACACATCAATATTAAAAAGAAGGAGATACCAGCGGTGAATGTATCTTAACCACAATATACGTGAAGAGTGGTCCAAGCCTATACAATCAAGAATAATATCCTGAGTGAATCGAGTCTCTGGCTTAGCCCAAATAGAACGCCACAATAAGAGTGGCCGAACTGCTGCTAAGTCAGAAATGAACTCGATCCCGACTTCTTCATGGATCAGCTCGATGGAGGCAGAAGGGGGAACACATAACAACCTCCTTAAAAACTTGTTTTCCTCCTTCTGCAGGGATATACCCTCGCTATGTCCCCACACCCCTGCCCCATACAGAGCAGAGAAGACACAGCATACATTGTATATGTTCATCATGTCTAAAATACTTCGTGAGCCAAGTTTAGAAGCAAAACGAAAAATACTACTAGTAGACCGCAGCATTTTTATTCTAATAGAATCAAATTCCGCGTTCCAGGACCCACTATTGTTGTATGTAATTCCTAGATAACAAAAGGACTTGACGGAAGTCAACTTTTCCTTATCCAGAAAAAAGGTATGCTTTACCTGCTTAGCTGCCTGACCACATGACATTACATACGTCTTGGTTTTGTTCACACAAAGCCGCCTAACTTGAATAAACTGCATAAAATTATTGATTAGGCGCTGAAGGCCCATCTGTGTTCGGGATAAAAGAACAGCGTCATCCGCATAAAGTAACAGCGGGACAGGTTTACCACCAATCAGGGGGGCATCTGCTGGGATGTCAACCAAGGAACGGTCGACATCGTTAATAAAAAGGGAAAATAAAAGCGGGGCCAAAACACATCCCTGGCGTATGCCCCGAGACACTTTAAAAAACGGGGTACATTCACCAAGGGTGCCATAGCGGACTTTACAGGAAAGTTTTTCGTAGAGTCTAGCCAAAAAATGAACTATTTCCCTTGGGGCCCCTGCATCAAGCAAAACCTCCCAAAGAATGTTATGGTTAACCAAATCAAAAGCGCTGCTCAAATCAGCAAAACATAAAAAGAGGTTGCCATTTTTAGCCACAGTATATTTATTGATTAAAAGGTCCAGATTTACACATTGGTCCAATGTGCCCAGGCCTTTCCGAAAGCCATATTGGACTCTAGTTAAGATGTTAAAATCAGTTGCCCAGTCTTCCAGCCTCTTGAGCAAAATCCTACTCATCACCTTTACAGAGGCGTCCAATAATGAAATTGGACGATAGTTAGAGGCCTCTGATTTATCACCTTTCTTATGTAAAGGAATAATCACCGATTGGCCCCAAGTGGATGGAAATTCAGTTTCAGCCGCACAATTAAATATCCTCACCAAGATGGGAGCCCATAAAGCCGTTTCATCTTTGTATAGATCCAGCGGGACCCCATCGGGGCCAGGGGCCTTGCCTCCTTTACTTAACGAAATTGCTTCATGGCATTCTTCTAATGTTATTCCCAACGAGAGGGGCAGCCATGGAGTAAGCTCTAGTGATGGTGACTCAGAAGATAACCCTTCTGGATTGAATATTTTGGAAAAATGACTAACCCAATCGCTACATGCCACATAAGAGGTTAATTCTGGAACATTTTCTTTATTGAGAAACGGGCTATTAATTGTTTCCCAATACAGTTTGCTATTTTTAGTCTCAGCAGCCTCCTTCAACTTATCCCACGCCTCGGTCTGTAATACCCTTTTCCTTTTGTTAATTGCTATTTTATATCTAGCCCTAAAGTATTGTATATCCGTCTTGACACGTGGTTTGGTGCCTAAAGCATTCTTTAGATCGCGGAGGGCGACTATACAGGTCTTATCAAACCACCCCTGCTTCGGACCACTATTGGCTGACGGGGTCTTAGTGAAAATGCCATCAATAATACTATTCATGGAAACAAAGTGAGCTATTAAGCAGCCAGAATCGCAATCATCATCCAAACAGGAGCTAATTTGATTCTTGCATTGAGTAAGAACCTCCTTCTGCTTGACTTTAGAATTTAAACCAGTCCATTTGACCCTTAGGCCCTTTGGTCTAATAGGTACTAAGTCGGTTGAACATTTTCCACCTGAAACTAATGAGGTACCATGCCCCAAGAGGGTAACACGAAGGCTGTTATGGTCACTGAGACTTTCTTCATTTACATACAGATCAGTAAAGTCTCCACTGCTAGACAACAAAATTGATCTATAAATGATCCTGCATCTCTGCCTGTAAATGTAGGGCATGTTATTGCCCGATTGTTAGTGTTGCAGTTTAACAGGGTCATGTCTAGCGTGACTAGCATATTATTTAATGTGGAACCATAACTGCAATGTTGGAAGTGGGGAGAATCCTCCCTCGCCCCCAGGCCCCCCCAATGGCTACTCGTTGCTGCCCCAAAGCCGCAGATGTTCCCGTTAGACAAATGGCAAGCACCTGCCCAAACAACCTCGGCCTTTCTTTTCGAGATACCAAGGGCCTTGACAATTTCCCTTTCTAGAGGCAGTAAAATATCCCCTCTAGTAGCATCAAAAATATTGTTGTAAAAATTTACAACGACTAAATCAATATTCTTCCTACACTCCACCCTTATAACTTGGCTATGAGTCCCCACAGTCGTACTGTATTTGACCGTACAGTCACACAGCTTGGTGGATAAAAGCAACAAAAGGCCCCCCTTAGCCCTACCCGAGCTAGATTTGGTTGCTCTAAGACAGTAAGATGCATACCCTTCGATATTAATGGGGTCCAGACACCAAGTTTCCTGCAATAAAATTAGGTCCAATCCCTCCCCCAAAAAGCTGGTCCAGAAGGGTGTACCCAATTTGCTGGCAAGGCCGGCAATGTTCCAGGAAACAAGAGAGAGTCCTGCTGGTTTACCAGAGTCACCAACAACAGACGACTCTGGCTGAATTGCTGATGGTAATAAGGCAGGACCATCTTCCCGAGAGATGGTATCTGGGCTTAATCTGGGGCTAACAGTAGTTGTACATGCATCAAGGCTACCCCTTTTTTCTATATGTAGGAGGGGTGTTAGCGATGTCACCATTAAGGGTTCGAGAAGTGCGGCTAGAGGCGTGACAGGAGAAGATGAACTCGCCATATCTAGATAGGACGTAAAGATGTTTGAATCCAGAGCTTCGGAAGGGCTGAGTCAATCTACCTCATCTAGCACGGCATATCTGTTTGGATGGGCGAATTGTGAGAACAGGGGATCTTGGGAATGGGGCAAGTCCTGCCATGTTTGTTGCCACTGGTGTTTGTCTGATTGTGGTGGCTGAAAGGGTTGCTGCCACTGATGGGCAGGCTGAGGTAGGGGTGGTGGAAAATGGAGGGGATGTTGCCAGTGAAAATTAACATGGTGCATGGGAAAAGATGGAGCATTTAATGGCTGCTGCTGAAAATTAACATAATGTGGAAGAAAGGGAGACGGATGTAGTGGTTGCTGCCAAGGTTTGGCAGCATGTTGTGGAGGGTACACAGGTCCTCTGTTACTTTGAAAAGTGGAGCAAGGAGGGTTTGGTCTTGAAGACATCGGTAAAAAATAAGACAAAGGAAGTGGGTTAATTTGAGTCGCAGGACCACTATTGGGTGCATTACATATATAGCTAGCTGCCCCTACATCCCTAAAATTAACTGTGATTACGTCCCCTACTATTGATTTCTTGCTTCTGCCCACCCAGTCCCCTCTACGCACGGTAAGGATTTCACCGTTCATGTTATTAGGTAGAGGTTTATGTAGGTGGAGCCATTGAGCACATTTATTTCTAAGCTCAGTGAAAGTTTCTTTTACTCCCTCCTTCAACGGGGGGACTGCTGTCAACACAACAACAAAAGGGGAAACCTCTGGTGGAAGATTAATAGACCTAAAACGTGCCTGCTTTGACTTAGGCCCTTCAGGTTTGTTCGTAGGAAGAGATGCTGAAGGTGTATTAGATTTCCCTGCAACATCTTTTACTTGAATAGTGGTGGTATTATTATCAACAACAGAGTGTTGATGAGTCAGAATAGGAGCCCTCACCTTTGAAGTGGGTATAGTTGTGGATTGGACAGAGTTGTTCCCTGTTTGCGACACAAGGGATATAACTGGGTTCCCAGGGGCTACAGTAGCTTGAACGTTGTTTGATACATCTTTAGGGGGCTGGGTACTCGATAAACATTTGGGGGCTAATTCTGTAATCCCTTGTAACTGATCAGGCCCTTGCCCCTGCATTTTGTGTGGCCATTTAGAGTGTATTAAAGATGTAAGCCTGTCCACTTTAGAAATTAAAGGCTTGATTTGCGCTGCTAAAGTGGCTTCAAGGTCTAATTTTAAATCTGTTACCATGTTTTGCACCCAGCAAGGAATACCTGATGTCATTTGTGGGGTAGGGGAAATCAGATTGTGATTCCTAACTGGTGCTTTTACTTTATTTTTACCCTTAGATGTAGCCTTTGGGAGATTGGGAGCCCTTCCCCGAGGGACTTTAGGTACAGGAGCTGTTTCCACATCATTAAGCCCACTCAGACTCGGCACCGCTTTGCCAGGTGACTGACAGGTTTCTAGATCTGGTGTAACCTCCAGGTCATCAAAAGACGGGTCTGAGTCTGATGGGGCAACCGATAGATCAACAGTATTTGGTACAGTCGGAGCACTATTAGTAGGCATGGTTATGGGTAGGGAGCAATTGTTCAAAGTCTGCAAGGCGGGTGATTTAACATTTGCCAGAGAACCCAAGGATGAGCGCTTAGCATTTGCAAGGTCCATGGAGACTCTCTTTTCCAATAAAACAATACTTTGGTCAATAGTCTCATGTACACGGGAAATAAAAAGATCTATGGGTCCAGTCACCTGTGCTACCGCCGTAGCTTTTTTCGCGCAACTTCTAGTTCTGTTGCGCATGGTCGACATCTTAGACGTTTTGGTGATTAAGGGCAAGGGAACAGGGGTTCAGGGCCAGGGCCGTCCTCTGCCGTCCTTGAACGGCCTTAAACGGCCCGCTCTTTGCCCGGTCTTCGCCCCGGTAGTCGCCCCGCGCACGTCCCGCGTCGCGGTGTGACCTGGATCCAGTAAAGAAGGTGGAGGTTGGGGGCGTGGCCGCCGGGGGAAGAGGCAGCAGCTGTGTACAGCTGAGGCTGCTGGACCTCGCAGTCCCCCGGTAGGCTCCAGACGCTATCACAGGCGTTAACCTCTACCTGGGAGCGCGTTGGTACACCACCGACTGTGGAGCCGCTCACACCAGGGAGGACGGGGCAGGCAGCAGTGAGCGGCACCCGCGGAGCGGGTGTCGCGAACGGTGGCAGAAAAAGCGGGGAAACACAGGTCCTCACAGGGCGAGCAACAAAGTCCCGAAGTGCAGAAAGCGCCCACTCAGCCAGATCCAGGGAAAGTTATTCACGGAGGCTGGGGGCGTGGCCGCCGGGGGAAGAGGCAGCAGCTGTGTACAGCTGAGGCTGCTGGACCTCGCAGTCCCCCGGTAGGCTCCAGACGCTATCACAGGCGTTAACCTCTACCTGGGAGCGCGTTGGTACACCACCGACTGTGGAGCCGCTCACACCAGGGAGGACGGGGCAGGCAGCAGTGAGCGGCACCCGCGGAGCGGGTGTCGCGAACGGTGGCAGAAAAAGCGGGGAAACACAGGTCCTCACAGGGCGAGCAACAAAGTCCCGAAGTGCAGAAAGCGCCCACTCAGCCAGATCCAGGGAAAGTTATTCACGGAGGCTGGGGGCGTGGCCGCCGGGGGAAGAGGCAGCAGCTGTGTACAGCTGAGGCTGCTGGACCTCGCAGTCCCCCGGTAGGCTCCAGACGCTATCACAGGCGTTAACCTCTACCTGGGAGCGCGTTGGTACACCACCGACTGTGGAGCCGCTCACACCAGGGAGGACGGGGCAGGCAGCAGTGAGCGGCACCCGCGGAGCGGGTGTCGCGAACGGTGGCAGAAAAAGCGGGGAAACACAGGTCCTCACAGGGCGAGCAACAAAGTCCCGAAGTGCAGAAAGCCATCAACGGTTAATTCCCAGTGTCATTGCTAATACCCACTTTATTGATCACCAGCTACGTCCCGTTGCCATTGCTAGTGCCACTTTATTGATCACCAGTTACATCCCAGTGTCATTGCTGTTGCCACTTTATTGATCACCGGTAACATCCCAGTGCCATTGCTAATGCCCACTTTATTGATCATCGGTTACATCTCAGTGCCATTTCTAATGCCCACTTTATTGATCACCGGTTTCACTCCAGTACCATTGCTAATGCCACTTTATTGATCACTGGATACATCCCATTGCCATTGCTAATACTCACTTTATTGATCACCGGTTACCTCCTAGTGCCATTGCTAAATCTCACTTTATTGATCAACGGTTACATCCCAGTGCCATTGCTAATAACCACTTTATTGATTACCGGTTCCATCCCAGTGCCATTGCTAATACCCCCTTTATTGATCACCAGTTACATCCCAGTGCCATTGCTAAAACCCACTTTATTGATCACCAGTTACTTCCCAGTGCCATTGCTAATGCCAGTTTATTGATCATCAGTTACATCTCAGTCCCATTGCTAATGTCACTTTATTGATCACCGGTTACATCCCAGTGCCATTGTTTATGCCAATTTATTGATCAATGGTTACATCCCAGTGCCATTACTAATACCCACTTTATTTATCACCGGTTACATCCCAGTGCCATTGCTAATACCCACTTTATTGATCACCAGTTACATCTCAGTGCCATTGCTAATGCCACTTTATTGATCACCGGTTACATCCCCGTGCCATTGAAAATACCCACTTTGTTGATCACCGGTTACATCCCAGTGCCAATGCTAATACCCACTTTATTGATCACCGGTTACATCCCAGTGTCATTGCTAACGCCAGTTTATTGATCACCGGTTACATCCCAGTGCCATTGCTAATACCCACATTATTGATTCCTGGTTACATATCAGTGCCATTGCTAATGCCACTTTTTTGATCACCAGTTACTTTCCAGTGCCATTGATAATGCCACTTTATTGATCACTGGTTACATCCCAGTTCCTTTGCTAATGCCACTTTAATGATCACCGGTTACTTTCCAGTGCCGTCGCTAATGCCAGTTTATTGATCAACGGTTAAATCCCAGTGTCATTGCTAATACCCACTTTATTGATCACCAGCTACATCCCGTTGCCATTGCTAGTGCCACTTTATTGATCACCAGTTACATCCCAGTGTCATTGCTGTTGCCACTTTATTGATCACCGGTAACATCCCAGTGCCATTGCTAATGCCCACTTTATTGATCATCGGTTACATCTCAGTGCCATTTCTAATGCCCACTTTATTGATCACCGTTTTCACTCCAGTACCATTGCTAATGCCACTTTATTGATCACTGGATACATCCCATTGCCATTGCTAATACTCACTTTATTGATCACCGGTTACCTCCTAGTGCCATTGCTAAATCTCACTTTATTGATCACCGGTTACATCCCCGTGCCATTGAAAATACCCACTTTGTTGATCACCGGTTACATCCCAGTGCCAATGCTAATACCCACTTTATTGATCACCGGTTACATCCCAGTGTCATTGCTAACGCCAGTTTATTGATCACCGGTTACATCCCAGTGCCATTGCTAATACCCACATTATTGATTCCTGGTTACATCACAGTGCCATTGCTAATACCCACTTTATTCATCACCTTTTACATGTCAGTGCCATTTCTAATGCCTCTTGATTGATCACCGGTTACATTCCATTGCCATTGCTAATGCCATATTATTGATCACGGGTTACATCCCAGTTCCATTGCTAGTACCCACTTTATTGATCACCGGTTACATCCCATTGCCAATGCCAAATTGTTGATCACCGGTTACATCCCAGTGCCATTGCTAGTACCCCCATTTTTTGATCACTGGTTACATCCCAGTTCCATTGATAATACCCACTTTATCGATCACTGGTTACATCCCATTGCTATTAATAATGCCACTTTATTGATCACCAGTTACATCCCAGTTCCATTGCTAACACCACTTAATTGATCACTGGTTATATCCCAGTGCCATTGCTAGTGACACTTTATTGATCAGCGGTTACATCCCAATGCCATTGCTTTTGCCACTTAATTGATCACCGGTTACATCCCAGTGCCATTGCTAATACTCACTGTTAGACCTGTCCGCCCTTTGGGTGGTCCCTCCTATGTATTTATTTATTTTTGTCCCCTTATTGCCCCTCAATTCTCTTCATTTTTAAGTCCACTGGAACTTTTTGGTGTTGTCTTGGGGGTTAGGTGCTCCTTGACCCTTTAGTTCCTCATAGGCCTGGAAATCCCTCCTTTTTCTAGGGCAAGTTTGGCTACACAAAATGGTGGCCAGTAACTGCCATAACTGTTTACCTCAGGGAAGGGGCCCATAGGACAACATAGGGAGACTCTAGAACCTTCCAGCTGGTTCTAGTGACGTGAGGCTAGCCTATATAAGGCCAGGGACAGGGCAGCCATTTTGTAGTGTCCAGTGAGCTGTTGTGATATCTGGTCAGGAAAGGAGTGAGGCGATCTTGTGGGGAGGAAGGCGCACTGAGCAAGGGGAGATCGACTTCTGAGCCGGCGGCCTCTTCAAGTGACGTGCCCCCTACTCATCGACCAAGCCCTGTTGTGTGGGACTGATTCCTACCCCTGACATCATAAAAGTGTTCCTAGACTATCCCCTGTATGCGGTGGAAAGCTGTCCTACGTGGCATCACTAAATAGGAGTAATAGTGATTGAGGAGCCACTCACTGCGGTAAAGTCCCTGTGGAGCTGTGGAAGAGTTCCCCGGCGGTGGCTTGACCAACAGCTGTGGGAGCACGTGCCTTCCGTATGTGAAGCCCATCGTATTTGTGAGGAGAAGTCTAGCGAGCATAGTGCAGCGGAAGTGAGTGACCTCCCCAGCTGTCATCACTGCGTCGGAAGGGGAGGAGAAGAGCAGACGGAGGCCGGCTGTGGGTGGAGACCTGAAATCCTGCCGAGTCGGCGAGGAAAATCCCCCGGAAGAAGCAGACAGAGGCTGGCTGTGGGCGGAGACCTGACTCTCTCGGAGACGGCGAGGGAAGAACCCCGGAAGAGCTGAGTGCTGCCCTGAAGAACAGTGAGACCAACGCGGTACCAGCGCGGTACGCCCGCGCCTCAGGAACCAGGTGGGGGCAGTCCACTGACAGCGGAGCCTTCCCCGGTTCGGGGAACTGCACGGGCCCAGCTGAAGGACAAGACAGAGTGTCCTTTACTGTATAACCCAATGAGGAATCTTTGTCAGGGTTTCATTGAGGGGAATGAGACTGTTGATATTATGAGCCTCATGCATTAGATGATTACTCTGCTTGTTGTGATGCAGATATTCCTGTTTTTGAGCTAAGGTGCTGAAGAGAAAGCGGGGTGTAATTGACAAAGGTTGTTTCCTGCTGAAAATAGAAACCCTGAGTTTGTAAGGGTAAGGAACATTAGTAAATGACTATGTGGGGAAGTGATATTTCCTAGCTGCTACAATTGAGACTGCATTTACTTTCTGAGTGGGGAGAAGTAAGAGGTAGCAGTGAACTCTTGACAACTGGGGAAAGTAAGGAAATGTTGTATATGTACTGTTGAGCTGATTCCCTTTTATCCATACTCCACAGTGTAATCATTTGACTGTCTATGTACTGGAACGCCATATGTTGAAGATCAGAGAACTTATTTTATAAAGCAGCTCGTATTTTTCTAAGACTGGTGTAGTGTCTTTCTTTTCTAGTGGATGGACGCTGTGTTACTGAAGGGTGCGATGCAAACTTTACACATGTGCCTTTGGGATAGGCCTTCCTTCTCTGTGCCAAGCTACCCTATGTAGACTGGTGACCCCAGGTCCAACATAATTGGTGTCGAGCGGTGGGATCCAGGACCTGTGACCATGCAGCACCCTCCAGTGGGACAGGGTGCACAGCAATTAGGCTACACACCTATTGTGTGTGCAAGCCTAAGTAATTGACCCCTCCACTGTCTAGCCTGTAGAGTGTATCAAGACCTGTTTGACCTAATCCTGTCACCCACGTCCTCGTATCTTTTCCCAGATTTATCTGAGTCCCCACCTGGCATAATGGAGTTTTGTCAGGGGATGGGAGTGCCTGTGGGGCGGAGAACCGGGAAGAAGGAACTCCGTACCGCTTTGAGGGCATGGGTAGGAGCCCACCCAGATGGGAGAGGGGATGGGGTACAGGAGGGGCAGGTCACACCCAGGGAGGCGGGCCCACCAGAAGACCCAGGCCTACTCAACCTTGTTGTGTCTGACAATGTGCTACCGGGAAGATGTTCTGGGGCAGGGAGTAGAGTATCTGGGGGGTGTGCGTCGTCGAAGATGCTAGAGCACGAGAGGGAGGGTGAGAGCCTTGCAATGGAAGAAAGGAAGCTGGTGCACAGGCTTCAGCTAAAAGAGTTAGAGCTGGAAGCCTTGGAAATATGTGTGCCAGGTACTTCTAATGGTGGCAGCGTACCCAAGGTTCAGAGTTTAGACCAGTCACAGAGTGTAGAACCTGGACTAGGGTTTCAGGTTCAGGAGTTGCCTGACCTGGAGGGTGGGGTACCGGTAACTAAGAACCCTACCGTTGTGACTTCCAGGGGTACCTCTCCGGGTAGGAGGCTGCGGAACCCTGGAAGGGAGTGCGGAGGGAGGAAGGACTCTCCTCTGGCACCGGACCAGCCACAGGGTGCAGATTCCGGGTTGGGTGGCCAGGTTCAGGGGTTGCCTGACCTGGCAGGAGGGATCTCTGTAATCAGAGTCCCCCCGGTTGTGACTCTTAGGGGTACTACTCCAGTTGGGAGGGTGCAGAACTCTGAGAGGGGGTGCAGGGAGAGGGAGGACTCACCCCTGTCACCGGTTCAACCTAAGGGTTTAGACTCTAGGTTGAGAAGAAGAGTGGTCCAAAGGTACTACGGGCCTGGGGCTACTGCCCCCCACTCTGAGAGACAGCAAGGGCCAGAGGCTTCTGGATTGTCTAGAGGTCAGTCCTGGCCGCATCCCACTAGGGAACACCAGTGAGGTGGTTTGATTGGTGAAGAACTGGCGGATGCCATTGAAGTAACAGGCCTGCATCCACCTTTTTCCGCCCCAAGCGGGGAAGCCCATCAAGGTGATGATCGGTCTACCCTGGCTTTTGGCTGGGGGGGAGACGTGTAGGACTTGGCCCTTTTCCCAGAAATGTTTCGCTTTTTATTCCTAATTTAGGATGTCCCCTAGTGTAACAAAAGTGTATAGGCCTTGTGTAATGGAGAAAGCCCTGTGTAATGTTAAACTAATGTTAAGGAGCAGGTGCTTTCTTCCCCTAACATGGCTGCCACTGACCCCTGCTACTGCAGCGCGGTCTTTGTGGGCGCATTCTAGTGGCCAGGAGCTGGCTAGAACCCTCAAACAATGTATCCATACTAGCCTGCCAGCCTGGCCATAGCCAGAATGGTGGAACCTCCTAGAACCTCCTGGAACCTTCTGGAACAGGTGAGGTGACACCAACTGCCACTGCCAACTGTCAACTGGCACTATATAAGGCAAGGGAGGGAAACTTTCCTGTCAGACTGAGGGGAAGAACCTACGCAGGAGTTTTAGGCAGCGGGGCCTAGTTAGGGTCTTATGATACTGGGAGTGACAGGGCTTAGGTGTTGCCTTCCAAGTGTTGAGGAATCCTGACTGACCCCCTGATCTAGCCCGGCGGAAGGGGAACCCAGATTCCATCTGAGGGGAACTGGCTGAGGAGATTTGATATCAGTCATCAACTCCAACACCCCCCCCCCCTTTTCAAGGAACCCAGGGACTGCTATTTACAAGGGCGCAAGAAACCTAAAGCGCCAAGAAGAAACTTTTCTTCTCACAGGACTATTAAAGGATCAACCAGGTATTAGTGCTGAGTCACCTCCCCTGCGCTCCCTGACGCCAACTGGGACACCTGTGCTGGTCTGCCACTGTCGTGTGGCCTGTCCTGTCTAATCTGATGACCTGCTTCCAACTAAAATAAGCTGCCTGCTGGCTAAGCACCCAATTCCCTAGCGCTAGCACCCTGGACTACCTGTCCTGCTGGTGCTGCCTGAACTGCCTTATTTATGGGAAGGGCCCCTGCGAAGCGCTGTACCTGACAAGCGCTATTGCTCTAACAATCCCTGTTTTCCCAGCGCTGTTATCTGAGGATCTGTGAGTGCCAGGAGAGCTATTTAGAAGCCTGGGTTGAGCTGACTGAAACTGTCCCCAAGCGCTATATTGCCCAAGCGCTGTGTGTGTGCCTGGAAGCGCCGCATACCTGTGCCCCTGCAGCGCCGCGAAGTCCGAGAACGCTGCTGACCTCACCGCCGCTGCCCCAGTCATCACAGGAGCCTCGGCGCATTCTGGTGTCCCCCTCGGCGACCCTCGGTGCCAGGAGAGGGCCGCCGCCACTTTGCTGAGGGACGAAATCACCACCGCTGCCCGGGGGCTCACGAGGCCTTGTGCTGGTTGCTGCGGCCCGGCGCTCTCTTGTTGGCGCCGGTGCACGCTTTTGTCACCCCCCTCGGCGGCCCCCGGTGTGAGGAGAGGGCCGCTTCAACATTCCTCGAGGTCGTCCTAGGCCCGAAGCCGAAGTCTAGCATCACGTGACGGGGGCGCGTCACAGCCACCGCCCCCGTCGCGCTCCCATTGGGCCTGGCTGCCGCGCCCTTGCCCAGATTGGTCCTGGGCCGGGAAGCCTCTGGAGGGCCGGGACCGGTGGTGAGACCTGGACGGGGAGGGTTCGGAGGGCCCCAAGAGCCCCCATCTATTAGCGTGGGGCCCTGTGTAGCCCTACTGGGCCCCAAAATAAGCCTAGGCCGCGAAGGCACCCCTCCAGGACTGCCCCACGGATGCCGCATCACCGGAGGGCTCCGGAGAAGGAGTCCGAGCCCCCACCTGCCAGTGCAGGCCCCGGAAGATCAGGGCAACGTCTGGGCTTTAGGGAGGCCCAGAGGAAAGCGCGGGCCATCCCAGACCGGCCCACAATTCACCGGAGGGCCCTTAGAAGAGCCCGGGCCCTCCCCCAGCACCTCGGAAACCTCTGCAAGGGCCTGGAAAGGCCGAAGAGAAAAGGTAAACCCCGGGGAGGAGGGCGGAAGGCCACAGTAGGCCCCAAGTTCGCCCCTCCCCTGGGGAACACTGTTGTTGGGCTTCGTTGGCCCTAATTATTTACAATTGGCCCCCCTTGAACACTGGACCAGGGCCAGGGGCCATCAACAAACTGTGAGGGCCCCACTGGATAAAGGTTAACCCCTGCCTGGGGTACAGCTGAGTACCGGTCACTGTAGCCTTACGTATGGCTTAGTGGGAATTAGATGAATTGCTCACCTGTGCTGGATGTCTTGGTTACCCCAGCCTCAGGACCTGGTTAGCCCTGATGAAGGGAAAGTTTATTACTGTTAATGAGATTTTCCATGAAGTGTTTTACTCCTGTTTAGGGTAGGGGTTCCTGAGTGCCTACAGTGATATAATGAAATGTTAGGCCTGATTAATAGGGGCAATGCACTTCGTATTCAGGCATCAGGTAATGTGATGGTATTTAGTGCCTAATTAAATGCTTTACATCTAATGAAAGGTTTTATACTTACCTGATAGAATGTTGTTTAACAACTAAAGTGGAAATGTTTATTCAAGTTACTGACCTGTTTATGAAAGCCCACAGAAATCCCCTGGGGTAAATTGTTAAAGTGGTCAAGGGAATGACCGCCTCTGCTGAATCAGCCAGCTTAATGCCCTGTTGGCTCCTGAGTAAGGGAATTTTATTATCCCTGCCTGATTCCCAGTGGAATGTTTTATTCTGGCCTAATGGGATATTCGTACTCCTGCAAAAGGAGATGTTTCTATTTACAAAAGGAAAGGTTTTAAAGGCGTAAGCCAAGCCCAGGATGCTCATGCTTATCTGTTGAAATATTTAGCCCTACATAGGGATCTGTTATTATTTTCCATAAAACTGGTCTGATTATGGATGACATGTTTTACGTTGGCTTCAAAGGAAGTTCTTCATCTGCTTTAGGAGAATGTTCTTTCTGGCCTACAGAAATGTATTAAAGCTAATGAAATGTGTAGCCCTAATCTAGGAAATGCTTATTCATACTAGGAGTGATTCCTAAAATGGTTATTCCTGATTAAGGAGTGAGTTATACCCGCACAAGGGGATGGTTATTCTTAATGAAATGTTTTCTCCCCTTTAGTGCCGCATTACTGGAAGTGTACAGTTACCTATTCACATGTTTACTGCTGTATAGCGGAACAATATTTCTGTCCTGATTAGAACAATGAAATGTACTATTGAAATGTTGGTTCTTGCCAAATGAGCCGCTTAATCTTGGCTTAGTGCCTAGTCAATTTTCCTGAAAGGGTTTAAGGAAATGTTCACCCTTGCGTGGTGAGAAGTGGGTAATATGCCTACAGAACTAATATGATGTTGTATTTGTATTTGTCTGGATTATTTGTAGAGCGCGACTATCGCTCCGAAAGGAGCATCTTGGCGCTAGTTAGACAGTGTGCATACAATTTAGCAAAGACAGTATTAAATAGCAGCCATTACGTAGTCGTCTGGAAGACTAAAAATCCCGGGGCCTCATTTATGAGGCCTTGCGTCACTTTTGCGCTGCTGATGCGTCACTTTTTGTGACGCATCGGCTGCGTAAAATATGCGCCTTGTTGCGCCATATTTAAAAAGTGACGCATCTAGGTAGATGCGTCACTTTTTAAACCCCTGCGCCACATTATACCTGTGTCAGGTATAATGTGTGCAGAGGGGGCGTTCCCCCGCAAAAAGCCTCGTAATAGTGACGCAGTGAAATCTATGAGATTTCACTGCGTCACTTTTAGGACGCTGTTGCGTCAAAATCTTGCGCCTGCCTCACAGCAGGCGTAAGACTGACGCAAGCCCTTTCACATGGGGCTTTCCCCATGTGAAAGGACACACTCCAGACACACTCCAGCAATGCGTCACTTTTGCGCTTACAGATACGTCAGAAATACTGACGTATCTGTAACTCCTTGCGACATGATGCATCATACATTAAATATGATGCATCATTGGTGTCGCAAGGAGTGCGCAGTGAAAAGTGACGCATCGCTGTTTTCACGCAGCGATGCGTCACTTTTCATAAATAAGGCCCCAGGTTTTAAGGAGCTTCCTAAACTGGTTTTCCTGAGTCAGCAATCTAAGGTTTTTGGGCATTGAATTCCAGGCTTTAGATGACAGGAAGGTTAAGGTCTTTCCCCCCTTAGTTTTATAGTTGAATTTGGCCAATTTTATTAGGTTGTCTCTGTGGATCATAACGTCCTAGAGGGGTTGTTGTGTGGGTAACGCCTGATCAAGTACTTCGGGCCTGTACCATTGAAAGCTCGAAAGGCGACAGTCAGAATTTTAAATAATATCCTCTTATGCAGAGGCAGCCAGTGAAGGGTCTTTAGAGCAGCTGACGCTGAAGATTTCCTTGGCAGCTTAAGAACGAGTCTGGCGGCTGCGTGTTGCACGCTTTGGAGTTTTTTCAGTGTGGTCTTTTTAACACCTGCCATCAGGCCATTACAATAATCCAGGCGCGCGAGGATTAAGGCCACTACCACCGCCTCTCTCGAGTCGGTGGGCAGGAAGTCAAAGAACTTCTTTAAAGATTTTATAATACTGAAGCAACTTCCTGCCACGTTCCTCGTATGTTGATCAAATGAAAGCTCGGTGTCAAATAAGACACCTAGATTTCTTGCTGACACCACGGTTTGTGGGGGAGCAGGAGAATCCTCCGGCCACCATTTCCTGGGACAGAAATGCTGGGTCTTTCCCATAGGAAGAATCTCTGTTTTATTTACATTGCATTTAAGATGGTTCTCTTCCATCCAAAGAAAGACATCCTCAAGGCAATTCTTTAAGTTCTGTTCCGCATTGCTGGAGTTCTTATCAAGGGGGACGATGAGTTGAGTATCATCGGCATACGATGTTACTAGTATGCCGTATGATTCAATGATGGCGATGAGAGGAACCATATAAATATTAAATAAAAGTGGGCTCAAAATAGAGCCCTGAGGGACTCCATACAACACCTTTTTAGGTCTCGTGGCGTAACAGCGCGTTAGCGCTGTGTCCGCCAGGAGATCTTTTGTTACTGACTGTGCTTCCCAGGAGACAGCACCTGGCCGCGCGCATTGCCTCTTCAAGGAGGCGATTTCAGCGGGCCACGCGCTCGCGAACGCGCTCAGCTGCTGTCTCCTGGGAAGCACCAACACCACACACGCATGCGCAGAAACAGAGACACACACACACACACACACACGAGCGCCCATGCACGCACCCACACATACAGAGAACCCACCCCCGCCGTCGCATACACACACACACACGCGCGCGCGCACCCACAAGTGCACCGAGCCCCCCCCGTCCCCCTCCGGCCCACTTACCGCCACTCCGGACTTCAGCCGCCACCGCGGGGCTCTCCCTCGGGCATGGGAGCCCCGCGTCACCACTGCTCCTCTCCTGGCCAGGCACTCCGTGGGCGCGAGCTTCCAGCTGGAAACGGAAGTCCCGCCCCACGGTAGTTTTCCTCACGCGCACCACACGACCAGCTGGGGAGTACAGGAGCAGGTTCGCTGAGATGAAGTGCTGGCTGGGCGGCCAATATCTGCCTGGAAGTTACGTACTTGCAAACCTTTTGTGATCAGAAAGAGGTAGGCTTTGTTTTTAAAGTTTCACAACCACTAATTAGCATAATCATTGCCTCGCATCAAATGACATTTCATAACACTTGGCCCAATTGTGGCAGGAAACGGAAGTCCAGCCCCACGGTAGTTTTCCTCACGCGCACCACACGACCAGCTGGGGAGTACAGGAGCAGGTTCGCTGAGATGAAGTGCTGGCTGGGCGGCCAATATCTGCCTGGCAGTTACGTACTTGCAAACCTTTTGTGATCAGAAAGAGGTAGGCTTTGTTTTTAAAGTTTCACAACCACTAATTAGCATAATCATTGCCTCGCATCAAATGACATTTCATAACACTTGGCCCAATTATGGCAATATAGGAAATCACATCACATTGTAAGGGATCAATATCAGAGAAAATGGCCATGTCCTTCACAACCATGTGGCATCATGACAGTGCGTCATGGCGTAAATGTGTATTGTGTGCTTTGTATACTTTAGCCAAGTCTAATCTCGTCACTGACTGCCTTCTGTACAGGAAGTCCTCCACCTTTTCCACATTGACGTTTTTTGTCCTGTACGACCCCTGCCTCTAGCAGAAGAACCAGACTTCCTTTATGTTAAATCTGCTTGTGTACTGGAAGCTATCTCACGCCAGGCAGATGCTCTGTTGGTACAGCTGCCTGCACATCACGCTGCACCTCTGCACAGTGTGAAAGCTCCAATATTTCCCATCTGAACTGGTGTTGGTGTAAACTATGACTGCTAATGCATTCAATTAATCTCAATAGAGATATGAGCGATGCAAAAAACGTTATTAACTGTGGCATGATCGGAGCGGAATTAGGACAGCACCAGAGTTCAGAGCAATATTTGCCTCCATTGAATCCATCCATTCAACTTGATTCTCTACATGGAAAGTGAAGGCTATAACCAGAAATGATTACTTATATGTAGACCTGGTTCTGCATCATTGGAATTTTCATGGAAGTCATAAATGTTAGAATAAGTCCCCACTGGATGTGCGGACCCCGGAACACTGGATCTAGAAATATTTGTCCATAGAATTATGGATATAGGGTACTAATGTTCATACAACCATATGACAAACAACATCATTCAGAAGCCTATCAAAGACAAGGATTTTCTGAAATGTAGCTTGTTAATACTCTACTGTCTCTTCATCTTGCCTTCTCACTTTGCAACAGTTGTTTTTCCCTTTCTTGTCCTTCGTAAATATCAGTTGCGGAAAAAAGCACCGGTGGCAGCCACCGGCGCAAATTAAGCACTAGTTCCGTTCGCATATCGTTAGCAGTTAGACAGATGAGGCCGACTCTGCCGGTTCCTGCACAATTGCCCTTCTAAGGCCACCCATCTTCGGCACGCCTTCAATCGCTGCCTCGGCTTTCCTGTCATGCCTGGTGACTCCTCGACAGCTGTGGCCTGTGGTTGCTGCGCGAGCTGCGGAGATCCCCGAGAGTCAGTGGTGAGACGTTTCCAGCACTCCTGTGGTTTATTTTTGTTATGCGGTTATTTACACGCAGTTTCTTGGATGCACGAGAAGATGCGCTTGGTGCAGGCAGCTCGTGCTGAAGTATATATTTTGTTAGAAGTACATGTGCCCAGTGAGAGACCCCTTTCACCAACGGCAGGTTAAAATGCGTGAAAAGCTTCTCTTTGTTGTGAATGGGGGGGTCGGGCCACTTAGAACCGTGTTGTAGGCACACCGTGTTTGTTTACAGTCGTAGAGCTGTATTTGAAACCTACGGGAGATGTAGTTTCGAACTTGCTTTCAGTGAACCATTTCGACTGTAACACAATTCGTGATGATGGTTTGTCGCTGAAGCCTCGGATGGAAGGATTAAGGGTCTAATATGCTGCCAGGGAGGGCTGTGTGAAGTGCTTTCGGTATCCGCGGCCGGCCTGCGTGAAATGTAGGCGGTGTGAAGATGCAATGGGATGAGAGTTGGAATGTGCGGGAAAATTTATATTTTGAAGATGCAGTTGGCGCGAACCAAGAGGGGAACTCAGACGTGGCCTTCGGCCTCTCTTCCTTGAATGTTATTACTCTACAATATTGTTGTTCCTGTACTTTACCGTCCTTTGGAATAAACCTTCGTCAAGATAGCTCCGTGATCAGGCATCGTATTCATCCTTTCCAAAGGCTGATTGAAGGCAATCATATGCATCCTTAACTAATTGTATTGCAAAATTTAGGATGCGCTATACGTCTGCTTCATGCAGTTTATGCTTGAGCTGTGGGCCTTAGGGAAAGTTGCGCACTATTGTTGCTGCATAGTTGGACAGCGTATGATTGGCTGGCAGCTGTGCTATAGGACTCTGGTAAAGTGTTGCAGTTGCTCTGCTGATAAATGTCTGATGTTGGAAGGCACACGCTCCATTTTTAGGTCGAGCCAAGCGAGCTGTGAGCCCGTGCCTGAGGTGCATCATCAGAGCTGTGTGAATAATAACAGCTGTGATCCCGTGGCTGAGGTGCATCATCAGAGCTGTGTGAATAATAACTGCCTCAGCCCCGTGCGTGAGGTGCATCATCAGACCTGTGTGAATAATAACAGCTGTGAGCCCGTGCCTGAGATACATCATCAGAGCTTTGTGAATAATAACTGCGTCAGCCCCGTGGTGAGGTGCATAACTGCGTCAGCCCCGTGCGTGTGGTGCATCATTAGAGCTGTGTGAATAATAACAGCTGTGAGCCCGTGCCTAAGGTGCATCATTAGAGCAGAGTAAATAATAACTGCCTCAGCCCCGTGCGTGAGGTGCATCATCAGACCTGTGTGAATAATAACAGCTGTGAGCCCGTGGTGAGGTGCATCATCAGAGCTTTGTGAATAATAACTGCGTCAGCCCCGTGCGTGTGGTGCATCATTAGAGCTGTGTGAATAATAACAGCTGTGAGCCCATGCCTAAGGTGCATCATTAGAGCTGAGTAAATAATAACTGCCTCAGCCCCGTGCGTGAGGTGCATCATCAGACCTGTGTGAATAATAACAGCTGTGAGCCCGTGCCTGAGATACATCATCAGAGCTTTGTGAATAATAACTGCGTCAGCCCCGTGCGTGTGGTGCATCATTAGAGCTGTGTGAATAATAACAGCTGTGAGCCCATGCCTAAGGTGCATCATTAGAGCTGAGTAAATAATAACAGCTGTGAGCCCATGCACGAGGTGCATCATCAGAGCTTTGTGATTAATAACTGCGTCAGCCCCGTGGTGAGGTGCATAACTGTGTCAGCCCCGTGGTGAGGTGCATCATTAGAGCTGCGTGAATAATAACAGCTGTGAGCCCGTGCATGAGGTGCATCATCAGAGATTTGTGAATAATAACTGCGTCAGCCCCGTGCGTGAGGTGCATCATTAGAGCTGCGTGAATAATAACAGCTGTGAGCAACAGCACTCTTGCACACACTCAAACTGCTCACCAATTCAAAGAATGCTAAAAATGTTATGCAACGCATTGTCATACACAATGCCAATACCTCAAACTTTAATGCTGCGAGACCTATTGCATTGCAAATGCTTGTTTTCTTTGGAGAGGAAAGGACCCAATGTAATTGTTTGTGATCTTTCTGACAAAAACGAGACAATCCATGCTAATGCAACATCCGAAATTCCAATATCTCTTAGTCTACCTATCAATATGGAGTGGGAGATGGTGTCCAATGCCGCTGTGAGGTCTAATAAAATCAGAACGGCATTCCTTCCTTGATCCTGCAAGATTTTTATGGGATCGGTGAGTTCAATCAGAGCTGTTTCCGTGGAGTGGTGAGACCGAAAGCCCGATTGTTGGGGATGAAGGACATTATTGATTTCTACGTATCTTTTTAGCTCCTTGTATACCATCTGTTCAGTGATCTTACCCAAGACTGGGAGGAGCGAGATTGGACGTAGATTTGCAAGCTCTGTTGGGGGTTTCATCAGAGGTTTTACGACTGCTTGTTTCCATTGCCCTGGGACTATACCTGTATTGAGGGAAGTGTTTACAATCTCGTTTATAAGGGGATTCACCACTTCGATTAGCTGGTGAAGAATTCGTGGGGGGCATGAATCCAAAGGGGCGCCTGATTTGCAAGCGAGAATTGCTTCCCGCGTTAAGGATAGCGAGACTGAAGAGAAGGCCTCTCTTCGAGCCGAGTGGTCGCTCCCAGCGCCCCCCTGCTGGCTGTGGTATCGTAGCGCTGCTCTGTCTGTGCCTCTGCCGCATTGATTTGCCTGCTGCCTGCCGCTTTGCATAATATCACTGCTTGTACTATTGGAATATTTGTTTTTGTGATTTCACTGTATTCAGCGCGTCTAAAGTGTAGCGCTCCGCCCTGCTCCCCCCTCCGCCTCCATTTTAGAAGTGTTGTTGTTGTCCTCGTGTGCCCGCCCCGCCTCCCAGCTGAGACGCCCTCCCACGGCACTGAAATAGCGCTTCTCCCCCTCAGCGCGCTGTGACTCACTCCTCTCTTCGAGCCGAGTGGTCGCTCCCAGCGCCCCCCTGCTGGCTGTGGTATCGTAGCGCTGCTCTGTCTGTGCCTCTGCCGCATTGATTTGCCTGCTGCCTGCCGCTTTGCATAATATCACTGCTTGTACTATTGGAATATTTGTTTTTGTGATTTCACTGTATTCAGCGCGTCTAAAGTGTAGCGCTCCGCCCTGCTCCCCCCTCCGCCTCCATTTTAGAAGTGTTGTTGTTGTCCTCGTGTGCCCGCCCCGCCTCCCAGCTGAGACGCCCTCCCACGGCACTGAAATAGCGCTTCTCCCCCTCAGCGCGCTGTGACTCACTCCTCTCTTCGAGCCGAGTGGTCGCTCCCAGCGCCCCCCTGATGGCTGTGGTATCGTAGCGCTGCTCTGTCTGTGCCTCTGCCGCATTGATTTGCCTGCTGCCTGCCGCTTTGCATAATATCACTGCTTGTACTATTGGAATATTTGTTTTTGTGATTTCACTGTATTCAGCGCGTCTAAAGTGTAGCGCTCCGCCCTGCTCCCCCCTCCGCCTCCATTTTAGAAGTGTTGTTGTTGTCCTCGTGTGCCCGCCCCGCCTCCCAGCTGAGACGCCCTCGCCCCTCCCCTTCCACCATCCATATATGACAGGAGTTCCCGCGCGCAGCGTTTACGCGCAGCGACCGCGCCCAATCCGCGCCGAAGGTGCGCCAAAGGTAAGCCCGTCTACGCCCGTCCGCGCCTGGACCGCGCCCAGCGCCAGACCCCCTGCCCCTCGCACTGCCCAGCCCCCCCGCATTTCCTACGATGCCGCCGCCCTCCTAACCCTTAATCCCGGTCGCGTCCCCAACTGCGTCCAAGCCGCTCCTGGACACACTCATGGACCTTTCTCCTGCTACTCCTGCAAATTCAGCTGCACCGACAACATCTCCGCTACGACCACAACACAGATTCCCGACCCCAACCACCTAGAATGCATCCTTCTCAACACCCGTTCAGTCCACAGACACGCCATCGACCTATGGAATCTACTAGACACCATCTCTCCAGACGTCGCCTTCCTAACGGAAACTTGGATGAACGCTTCCTCCGCCCCTGACATCGCCATCGCTATCCCTGATGACTATAAGATCACACGCAAGGACCGCACAGACCATACAGGAGGAGGAATCGCTATCGTCCATAAGAAATCAATCCGCATCACAACTAGCTCCGACGCCAACCTCACCAACTCCGAACACCTTCACTTCCAGATCCACATCGACCCCAAGACCACACTCAGAGGCACCCTCCTCTACAGACCACCAGGACCCCGCGCAAAATTCAGTGAAGACATCACGGACTTCATCACCCCACACGCGCTCCCCTCCAAAGACTACATCCTTCTAGGAGACCTCAACTTCCACATTGAAAAGATCAACGACCGCAACACCGCCACCCTCGTGGACAACCTCGCCAACCTCGGACTTCACCAACTGGTCACTTCCCCCACCCACATTGCAGGTCACACACTCGACCCCATCTTCACCTCCAGCAACCATGTCTCCTTCAGCCACACTACGGATCTCCTCTGGACTGACCACAGCTGCGTTCACTTCACCTACAACAAGCCGAAACCCATCATCCACCTCCAACCAACCCTACAAAGAAACTGGAACAAAATCACCTCGGATCAGATCTCCACATCGCTCCTTCGAACCTCCCCGACCCTCTCTTCTAACGCCAACGAAGCCGCCTCCAACCTCACCGTTTGGTTATCCAACACCGCCGACACCTTAGCACCACTGAAAAAACGTCAACACAAACTTGGCAACAAGAAGGCCTCTTGGTTCAACGATGACCTCAAGAAGTCCAAGAAACTGTGCCGCTCCCTTGAAAAGGCCTGGAAAAAAGACCCATCCACCAGCAACAAGGACACCTTCAAAAGCGCCACCCGCATCCACCACCAACTAATCCGAAAGGCCAAGAAAACAGCATTCAAGGATCGACTTGACAACAACGCCCACAACAGCAAGGAACTTTTCAACATCGTCAAGGAATTTTCCAACCCCTCGGCCAACTCCAACGACATCACCCCCTCTCAATCCCTCTGCGACTCCCTAGCCTCATTCTTCCACAACAAGATTGCTGACATCCACAACAGCTTTGACAACCTACCCGGAAGCCAACCCACCCTACCATCTGCTGACCATCTTCCCACCGTTAACACCCTTAACGACTGGAAACCAATCTCCACTGAAGACACCATCCGCCTGATGAATTCCATCCACTCCGGATCCCCCACAGACCCATGCCCTCACCACATCTTCAACAAAGCAGACTCCGTCATAGCCCCGCACCTCCGAGACGTCATCAACTGCTCCTTCAACTCCGCTACCTTTCCAGATGACTGGAAACACGCTGAACTCACCGCCCTTCTGAAAAAACCTACAGCGGACCCCACCGAACTCAAAAACTACCGCCCCATCTCGCTTCTTCCATTCCCGGCCAAAGTCATCGAGAAAGCCGTCAATAACCAACTCGCCGCCTTCCTCGAAGCCAACAAATCACTGGACCCCTCACAATCTGGCTTCCGAGCTAAACACAGCACTGAGACCGCCCTCATCGCAGCAACAGACGACATTCGAACTCTACTGGACAATGGAGACACAGTCGCCCTCATCCTCCTCGACCTCTCCGCAGCCTTCGATACGGTCTGCCACAGCACCCTTTTACAACGCCTCAGAGACATCGGAATCCAAGGAAAAGCACTGGAATGGATCACCTCGTTCCTCACCGGAAGAACCCAGAGAGTCCGCCTCCCACCATACAAGTCCGAGGCCTTTGAAATCATCTGCGGCGTACCACAAGGATCCTCTCTTAGTCCCACCCTCTTCAACGTATATATGAGCCCCCTTGCGGCCATCACCCGCCAACACAACCTCAACATCATCTCTTACGCGGACGACACTCAACTGATCCTCTCTCTCACCAAGGACCCCAGCACAGCCAAAACTAACCTACACGAAGGAATGAAAGAAGTCGCCGAATGGATGAAACAAAGCCGTCTGAAACTGAACTCAGACAAAACAGAAGTCCTCATCTTAGGCACATCCCCCTCTGCATGGAACGACTCCTGGTGGCCAGAAGCCCTTGGAAAAGCACCCATCCCGACAAACCACGCACGGAACCTTGGCGTCATCCTGGACTCTTCACTCTCAATGAACAGACAAGTCAACGCCGTATCCTCCTCCTGCTTTAACATTCTTCGCATGCTCAGAAAAACATTTCGCTGGATCCCCTCCGAAACAAGGAAAACAGTCACCCACGCTCTAGTCACGAGCCGACTGGACTACGGAAACACACTCTACGCAGGCACCACCGCTAAACTCCAGAAGAAACTACAACGAATCCAAAACGCCTCAGCCAGGCTCATATTAGACATCCCGCGCAACGAACACATCTCTGATCACCTTAAAGACCTCCACTGGCTACCCGTCAATAAGAGGATCACGTTCCGACTGCTTACCCACGCACACAAATCACTCTACGATATCGGACCAGATTGCCTCAACTCTCGACTGTCCTTCTACACCCCCTCCCGCCAACTTCGCTCTTCCAGCCAAGCCTTCGCCACTGTACCTCGCATCAACAAGACCACCATGGGAGGCAGATCCTTTTCATACCTGGCGGCCAAAACATGGAACTCACTCCCCGCCTACCTTCGCCTCACCCAGAATCACCTAGCGTTCAGAAAACAGCTTAAAACGTGGATATTTGACAAATAATCCCCCTCCCCTTCCTAAGCGCCTTGAAACCCTCTGGGTATGTAGTGCGCTATACAAATTTTATGACTTGACTTGACTTGACAAGGTTCTGAGACAACTGATCATGTTTTCTCCCTGGTCAGGAGAAACAGGGGGCTGATAGACTTTTGGGGCTGGGAAATCCTTTTGTATAAGGTCAATCTTTTCCGCAAAGAAGTCCGCAATTTGGTTGCAGAATTCTAGGGAAGGTGGGATATTGGGCTGTAAGGCTTTTGGATGTGTAAAAGTCTTGACAATGGAGAATAATGTTTTTTGTTTTTGTTTTGCTTCCTTAATGGCATTAATGTGGTACTCTTTCTTGGCGATTTTAATGGCACCTAAATATATTTTCCTCTGCTGAATATAAAGGATTCTATTGGCAGAATCATAAGTTTTACGCCAATTGCGTTCACCTTTCTTGCATAGTAAATGGAGTTTGGCCAGTTCAGGTGTAAACCTAGGAGCATTTCTCTTTCCTCTTTTTTCCTTTCTACGAGGATGTTTGGGTAAGGTACGTTTTATGATCTCTTGCTGCATCCAGTTGTGGAAGCATTTCGAGTCATGTTCGGCGTTCCCAGAAAGATTGGGAATCTGAGTCTGTAGTATAGGTTGGAGCTTGAAACTGTCTTCTACCTTAGTCCAGTTAATATTATCTTCTAAATGTTTATTCAATTTTAGTGAGTTTTGAGGGCGAGGCATTCGGATGCTGAAAGGAATCAGACTATGATCTGTCCAAATTTGTGGGACAGGTGTCTGGGTGTTCAAAAGGGGAAAGTTTGTACATATCCCATCCAGGGTATGTGCTGCTTGATGTGTGGGCTGGGTTACCCTTTGTTGTAAATTAAAAATCTCCAGGGTCTGATAGAAGTTAAGCGCCTGAGAGTCTAGTTTGGATTCCAACTGTAAATTGAAATCTCCTAGTAATGTAAAATGAGGGTAACGGAGGAGGAGTTGCCCTAAGGAATCGCTAAGTTAAGTGATTCTAAAAACTTAATTGCACTGCCTTGCTGCAATGTCATTTGGTTGCTTTTGTGATGTGTCCTTACAGGTGCTGACAAGAAGCAAGGCTACGGTCAGGCCTGTGCTTATCTACACTTAATATTATCTAATATTTAATATTTATCTTATATTGCATATTTATTTATCTAGTCTCCATTGCCAAGTGTTGAAACACATGTATTTGAAGAAAACTAATAAGTTATTGATTGCAATTTTTGATCACCCTGATTCTGCTCTATATAAAAGTTATCTAGTTTTTATACAAACTAACTGGAGTGGTGTCACTCATTGTGTGCCCTTTTTACTGTCTCAGTGGTTGCGTGTGCTGGATGGTCGCTTTACACATAAGCTTTCGGATGCCTGCCCACTTGTGCCATGCTACCCTCGGGGAGCTGGCGACCCCAGTTCCAACACTCACTTTATTGATCACCGGTTACATCCCAGTGCCATTGCTAATACTCACTTTATTGATAACTGCTTACATCCCAGTGCCATTGCTAATGTCAGTTTATTGATCACCGGTTACAATCAAGTGCCATTACTAATACCCACTTTATTGATCACCGGTTACATCCCAATGCCATTGCCAATGCCAGTTTATTGATTACCGGTTACATCCCATTGCCATTGCTAATACCCACTTTATTGATAACAGGTTATATCCCAGTGCCATTGCCAATGCCCACATTATAGATCACCGGTTATATCCCAGTGCCATTGCTAATGGCACTTCACTGATCACCGGTTATATCCCTTTTCCATTGCTAAAGCCCACTTTATTGTTCACCGGTTTCATTCCAGGGCCATTGCTAATGCCATGTTATTGATCGCCGGTTACATTCCAGTGCCATTGCTAATGCCACTTTATTGATCACCGGTTACATCCCAGTGCCATTGCTAATGCAACATCATTGATCACCAGTTACATCCCAGTGCAATTGCTAAAACTCACTTTATTGATAACCGATTACATCCCAGTGCCATTGCTAATGCCCGTTTATTGATCAACGTTTACATCCCAGTGCCATTGCTAATACCCACTTTATTGATCACTGGTTCCATCCCAGTGCCGTTGCTAATGCCACTTTTTTGATCACCGGTTACATCCTAGTGCCATTGCTAATACTCACTTCATTGATTACCGGTTACATCCCAGTGCCATTGCTAATGCCACTTTATTGATCACTGGTTATATCCCAGTGCCATTGCTTATGCCACTTTATTGATCACCGGTTACATCCCAGTGCCATTGCTAATGCCACTTTATTGATCACCGTTTACATTCCAGTGCCTTTGCTAATACTCAGTATATTGATCACCGGTTACATCCCATTGCCATTTCTAATGCCACTTTATTGATCATCGGTTACATCCCACTGCAATTGTTAATACCCACTTAATTGATAACCGGTTACATCCCAGTGCGATTGCTAATGTCCACTTTATTGATCACCAGTTACATCCCAGTCCCATTTCTAATGCCCACTTTATTGAACACCACCAGTGCCATTGCTAATACCCACTATATTGATCACCAGTTACATCCCAGTGACATTGCTAATGCCACTTTATTGATCACTGGTTACATTCCAGTGCCATTGCTAATGCCACTTGATTGATCATTGGTTACATTCCATTGCTATTGCTAATGCCACATTATTGATCACGGGTTACATCCCAGTTCCATTGCTAATACCCACTTTATTGATCACTGGTTACATCCCATTGCCATTGCTAATGCCAATTTATTGATCACCGGTTACATCCCAGTTCCATTGCTAATACCCACTTTATTGATCACCGGTTACATCCTAGTTCCATTGCTAATACCCACTTTATTGATCACCGGTTACATCCCATTGCTAATATTAATGCCACTTTATTGATCACCGGTTACATCCCAGTTCCATTGCTAATACCATTTAATTGATCACTGGTTACATCCCATTGCTATTGCTAATGCCACTTTATTGATCACCGGTTACATCCCTGTGCCATTGCTAATGCCACTTTATTAATCACAGTTTATATCCCAGTGCCATTGCTAGTGACACTTTATTGATCACCTGTTTCATCCCAATGCCATTGCTATTGCCACTTTATTGATCACTTTGACATCCCAGTGCCATTGCTAATACCCACTTTATTTATCACTGGTTCCATCCCAGTTCCATTGCTGATACCCACTATATTGATCACTGGTTACATCCCAGTTCCATTGCTAATGCAACTTTATTGATCCCTGGTTACATCCCAGTGCCATTGCCAGTGCAAATTTATTGATCACCTTTTACATCCCAGTGCCATTGCTAGTGCCACTTTATTGATCCCCGGTTACATCCCAATGCCAATGCTTTTGCCACTTAATCGATCACCGGTTACATCCCAGTGCCATTGCTAATACCCACTTTATTGATGACAGGTTACATCCCATTGCCATTGCTAATACCCCTTTATTGATCACCAGTTACATCCCAGTGCCATTGCTAATACCGACTTTATTGATAACAGGTTACATCTCAGTGCCATTGCTAATGCCCACTTCATTGATCACCGGTTACATCCCAGGGCCATTGCTAATGCCAGTTTATTGATCACCGGTTACATCCTAGTTCCATTGCTAATGCCACTTTATTGATCACCGGTTATATCCCAGTTCCATTGCTAATGCCACTTATTGATTGTGTTGCTTTCTTATTAATGTCATCTCCCTCTGGGAGAGACTGAGAAAATGTGTACTGTATTCACATTGTCATTTTTATGAATTTGTCTGAAATTATTAATATTGGTCTACGATGAGATATGGCATTGAGTTTGCAATGAATGTTATTTAATATTCAAGGCAATGGGAGGTGACTGTGTGAAGAAAATCGTTGGAACTGTATTCCAAGCAATAAATAAAAAATAAAAAAATAGAAAACGGATGACATTAGGGTACCGAAGGAGTCTCCCTGTGAGTTCTGCTTACTTCAGAATACTGTGGCCTTTTTCACAAATTGAAGTTTGTCTGGAGTCTGTGTTTCCCCCCTGACATTCCATTGGTACAGCAGGTGCAGTGGTACCGGGAACAGAGGCCCAGATTGCTGTTGTATTTTACAGTTGAAACAGAGGCCAGGGGCCCTGGACACACTGGCTTGGGGTGTCTAGCTTCCATTGGTGCAGCAGGTGCAGTGGCACCGGGGCCCAGAATCCCTGGTTACTGCTCTATTTCACAGTTCAAACAGTGTTCAGGGGCCCCATTTCCTTCCTTTCTCCTGGGCCTAGGACACACTGGCTTGGGTGTCTAGTCTAGCTTTCATTGGTGCAGCAGGTGCAGTGGCACTGGGGCCCAGAATCTCTGGTTACTGCTCTATTTCACAGTTCAAACAGTGTTCAGGGGCCCCATTTCCTTCCTTGCTCCTGGGCCCAGGACACACTCTCTATGTCACTGCTCCTGGGCACAGGCTCCGATGGTGAATAGTCCAGAGGACGCCTCGAGTTTACTCGGTTTGGGACAAACTCTGACCTCGGCTCTCATCTTTTAATCTCAGTGAGATGTTCGGTTTCAAATTAGGTCACTCTCGGTTTCAGAAAGATTGAAAGACACATTTGTTTAACTTGCCTTTAGATACATCTGTTTGCTTTTATTCAATAGAATTGCCCTTTTCAGCAGCTTCAAGTATTTTGACTTTATTGTGATTTCAAAATATCATGATAAAGAAACAATTTATCAAGCACCCGTGTTTAGCCTTTGTATGATTACTGCAGATAAGCATGTCTTCCATACCCAAGGCAGATAAAAGGATATATTTTCTCTTTAAAAGAGGCGGTGTGGGTGTAGATGTGCTTCTTTGTGTCTGCGTCGTAGAAAGACACCAGTCCCTCCTCGTAGTCCACGAAGAGGCCCAGATTGGAAAGCGTGCCAATAAAACGGTGCTCTTTGTTAGTTTCATCGGTAACAGTATACTCTGAAAGTTGCTGGGAGAGGACCCAGATGCCGTCCCGGGGGGTATAAAAGGTGTATATCCTTTTGCTCCCTGATGCGGTGGCGACCCCAAACCTCCAATGTTCCATCCACGTATACAGATACGGGATGGTCACTGCCGGGTTCATGGTCACCACCCAGTACCACTTTCCAGAGGTGACCCCCATGGACCCCAGGGCACAGTGCTCCTCTCTGAGGTTGCGTAGATCTTTCCCGTCACTGCTGATGAGGAAGTTCAAGTCTGCAGCCTTCGTATCCACTGACAGGGGCACTGCGGAGAAACAGAGAACATCATGAGGCCACTCACCCAACTTGTTAACACTTCCAATAATGTGCAGAATTTGCTGGCAGAGAAAATAATATTAAAAACTATGGGGCAGATTTACAATAACTGGCGCATCCCCAGGGATGCGCCAGTTATTGTTCGCCGCAGCTCCGCCACCCATGGTGCACCGCATTTACAATGCGGCGCACCATGGGGCAAAAACGGCACAGATGCATGACGCATCTGTGCCGTAAAGGTGGCGCATTGCTGGAGTTGTGTTGCAAGCGCGACGCAGCTCCAGCAAGGCTCGGGGGTGCCCTATCTGTCCAATGCTGCGTCAAGCCTTATGCCTGCTTCAAGCAGGCGCAGGGTTTTGACGCAGCATTGGCCTAAAAGTGACTGAGTGAACTCTTGTAGATTTCACTCAGCCACTTTTGCGAGGCGCACCTGCCCCAGAACGCCCACCCTGCGCCGGAAGGCCCACATGTGGCGCAGGGCTTTACAACGTGACGCATCTGCCTAGATGCGTTACGTTGTAAATGGGTCGCAGGGATGTGCCATGTTTACGCCGCCGTTGCGTGACGCAACGGCGGCGCATGTCCGACATAAATCTGCCCCTAAGGGGCTGATTTACAATAACTGGCGCATCCCTGCATATCAGCAGGGATGCACCAGTTATTTTGTGTAACGGCAGACACCACTTGCGCCACCATGGATGCACCGCAGTTATAATGCAAAAACCACAGTTGATGGACAGAATGCAGAACAATGTCATACATTCACCCCAGTACTGAGATCTGGGCCTAAATCCATCGTTTTTTTGCACTCAACACCACCCCAGTTCAGACATGGCCATAAGCAAATCAGCCCTGACCCTGTGCCTCATGGGAACAGTCCAGTCCGAACTGCCAAGCCATGTCTTCCCTGGACCGGAATCAAGCATCCTAGCACCGGTTTCTGGCTATCAGCCGTCATCAGCGAGAATAGCTTGACTCCAGTGGTGTGGAGAGCACAGGACTCACGTCTGAGCATACCCTTCCCACTCAAGGTGACAAATGCAAAAACAACAATTGATGGACAATGCAGAACAATGTCATACATTCACCCCAGTACAGAGATCTGGGCCTAAATCCATCGTTTTTTTGCACTCCACACTACCCCACTGCATTGCAGTTTGACTAGGAGTGCACCTATCAATGAACCAGCAGGTGCAGTTGCGCCGTACCAGCGATACTGCACCTATACTAGTACAGTTTGAGCAGAGGTGTACCTATTAATGATTCAGTAGGTGCAGTGGCACCAGGCCGGACCAGCGATGCACTGCCTGTACTAGTACAGTGAGAGCAGAGGTGTATCTATCATTGATTCAGCAGGTGCAGTGGCACTGGGTCCAGCTGGCTACGCTTGTGCAGTGTGAGCAGAGGCGTACCTATCAATGATTCAACAGGTGCAGTGGCACCGGGCTGGACCGGCGATGCCGCACCTGTACTAGTAAAGTGTGATTAACAGCGTACCTATCAATGATTCAGCAGGTGCAGTGGCACCGGGTCCAGCTGGCTACGCTTCAGCAGTGTGAGCAGAGGCGTAGGTCTCAATAGTGAGCCGGTGCAGTGGCACCGGGCGAGACCAGCGATGTCATGCCTGCACTAGTGCAGTATGAGCAGAGGTGTACCTATCAATTATTCAGCAGGTGCAGTGGCACCGGGTGAGACCAGCGATGTCACGCCTGCTATAGTGCAGTGTGAGCAGAGGATTACCTATCAATGATTCAACCGGTGCAGTGGCACTGGGTCCATCTGGCCACGCTTGTGCAGTGTTAGCAGAGGCGTAGGTCTCAATGGTGCAGCCAGTGCAGTAGCACCGGTCCCATCCGGCAGCACTCTTGTACTAGTGCAGTGGGAAAAGAGGGGCAGCAATCAATGGTGAGGAAAGTGCAGTGGCACTAGTGGTGATTCCTTCGTGGGAGCAGAGGATCTTCACACCCCCGCACTGCTGAGTAGAAAGTGTTGTAAATACAATGCTAATGAAATTATTTTATTTCCATTTTAGTTTTGATGCTTTTTGCCATCAAACAGAGTTCGATGGCAGGGCAGGGCCAGTGCCCCACTGCTGCCAATGATTGACAGCATTGAGGAGTGCCCTCGTAAGTTTGAACTGAGCATGTTGGTTTGGCTGGCAACCTTGCTACGGCCAAACTGACATGTGCGGTTCAAATATCTCCAAACCCGGCTGTCTTGGATAGTTTGGTTGGGGAGCAGACACAGGCCTACTCTGCCTTTTGGAGCATGGAACCAGCCTGTTCCAGCCAATCAAGACGCCTTACTCATGCTGCTTAACAGCATGAGAACAGTGTCTTGATTGGATAAGAGTTGCCTGTGTGCTTCGCGCTCGGAGGACGTGCTGCAGAACATCAAGTGGCAGTGTAAGGTGAGTGATTTTTTTAATGTGTATATTTATAATAATATGCATATTATTGTGTACATTAGTATGTCAAGTCAAGAGTCAAGTCAAGAGATTTATATAGCGCGCTACATACCCATAGGGTCTCAAGGCGCTTGAGGTAGGGTGGGGAATTACTTGTCGAATATCCAAGTTTTAAGTTGCTTTCTGAATGCTAGGTGGTTCTGAGTAAGGCGAAGGTGAGTGGGAAGTGAGTTCCAAGTTTTAGCTGCCAGGTAGGAGAAGGATCTACCTCCCATGGTGGTTTTGTTGATGCGAGGTACAGTAGCAAGGGCTTGGTTGTTATGTTATGTTATGTTATTTATTTATTTATATAGCGCTCGGCTACTCAAAAAGAGTGTCCCGGCGCTTTATTGGAGAAAGGAAAACTGCGACATAATAACATAACACCAAATAAAAGAAAAAAAAACGGAGTGCCAGACAAAAACTCACAACCAACAGACTACTGAGTGAACAGCCAAGTTTTAAGGGCTTTTCTAAAGGCCAACAGACTAGTGGCTCCCCGCAGAGCAAGCGGCAGAGAGTTCCACAGCTGTGGCGCCAACAATCCAAAAGAGCGGCCTCCGAGGCGCGCTTTCTTTACACGTGGAACAACTGCCAAGTACAGGGATTCTGACCTCAGAGACCTGGTCGGTTGATAAAAGACCAGTCTCTTTTGGAGATACTTAGCTCCCCCCTTGTGAAGAGCTTTATAGGCCAGAGTGAGAGCCTTAAAGGCGATCCGCTTGCGGATGGGAAGCCAGTGCAAAGATTTCAACAGGCCCGAGGCACTGGAACGCCTATTCAGACCATAAATTGCCCTTGCAGCGGCATTCTGCACCACTTGAAGCCGCTGCAGCAGGTACTCTGGAAGGCCCAGGTAAAGAATGTTGGAATAATCCAACCTGGACCCAATCAGAGCCTGGACTGTCAGTCTCCTGTGTTCCTCGGAAAGCAGGGGCAGAAACCTTCGCAGCATCCTAAGGATGCCGAAGCAAGTGCCCGACACCCCCAAGATCTGAGATTTCAAGGTTAGCCTATTATCCATCTTGACCCCCAGATTCTTGGCAACCTGAGAGGAACAAGACGGAGGGAACATATTCATTGGCCACCAGGCCTGCCAGTCTGGCTCTGTGTCACACCCAAAGAAAAGTACCTCAGACTTATCGGAATTGCACTTGAGGCTGTTCAGATGGAACCAGTGAAAAACAGCCCCAAGGCAATCCCGAATACTCTCCCCATCAAAGTCACCTCCTCTCTTACAAGAGAAGAGGAGCTGGGTGTCATCCACGTAGGATACGATCTGGGCGCCCAATGACTCCACCAGCGCCGCCAATGGGGTCATAATGATATTAAAGAGGGTCGGGCTCAAAATAGAGCCCTGTGGGACCCCGACTCCCAGAGGCGGCATCACGGCGGAATCCGGCGGGGCCCAGATCGTTTGCCGGCGGCCGGCTAGAAAGGAAGAAAACCAATTGAACACCGTCCCCCGTAGGCCTATCTCAGAGAGTCTGGCGAGAAGACCATCATGGGGAACGGTGTCGAACGCCGCCGACAAATCTAACATCACCAGCATGACTTTGCCCCCCGTGTCCAGAACCCCTTTAATGGTTTCTGAGACCTCGAGGAGCGCAGTCTCTGTACTAAGATGGGGACGAAAGCCCGATTGGGTGGCATGCAGGATCTCGTTAGTTTCAAGAAAATTGGACAACACACCTTGTACGTGTTTTTCCAAAATCTTCGTGAGAGCCGGCAACAGAGAGATTGGCCTATAATTAACTGGGGCCTTCGGATCTAGGTTGGAGGATCGTAGCTGACGGGAGGGGGTGTAGAAGGACAGTCGTGTGTTGAGGCATTTGGGTCCAAGTTCGTAAAGTGCTTTGTGTGCGTGGGTTAGGAGGCGGAAAGTAATCCTCTTATTTACGGGGAGCCAGTGGAGGTTTTTCAGGTGACCGGAGATGTGTTCTTTACGCGGGATGTCTAGTATGAGCCTGGCTGAAGCGTTCTGGATGCGTTGGAGTTTTTTCTGGAGTTTTGTGGTGGTACCGGCGTATAGGGTGTTTCCGTAGTCCAGGCGGCTCGTGACCAGTGCGTGGGTGACCGTTTTTCTAGCTTCGGTGGGGATCCAGCGAAATGTTTTTTTGAGCATGCGAAGAATGTTGAAGCAAGATGAAGAAACGGCGTTGACTTGTCTGGTCATCGAGAGTGAGGGGTCCAAGATGATGCCCAGGTTCCGTGCGTGGTCCGTCGGGATAGGAGCTTTTCCAAGGGCCTCCGGCCACCAGGAGTCATCCCAGGCGGAGGGGGCGGTGCCTAAGATGAGGACTTCTGTTTTGTCTGAGTTCAGTTTCAGGCGGCTGTGCTTCATCCACTCGGCTACTTCTTTCATTCCTTCGTGTAAGTTGGTTTTGGCGGTGTTAGGGTCATTGGTGAGTGAGAGGATCAGGTGAGTGTCGTCAGCGTAGGAGATGATGTTGAGGTTGTGTTGGCGAGGGATGGCCGCAAGGGGGCTCATGTATATGTTGAAGAGGGTGGGGCTGAGTGACGATCCTTGTGGCACGCCGCAGATGACTTCAGAGGCCTCTGACTTGAATGGTGGGAGGCGGACTCTCTGGGTTCTTCCGGTGAGGAACGAGGTGATCCATTCCAGTGCTTTTCCTTGGATTCCGACGTTTCTGAGGCGCTGTAGAAGGGTGCTATGACAGACTCTGTCGAAGGCAGCGGAGAGGTCGAGGAGGATGAGGGCGACTGTGTCTCCATTGTCCAGTAGAGTTCGAATGTCGTCTGTTGCAGCGATAAGTGCGGTCTCAGTGCTGTGTTTGGCTCGGAAGCCGGACTGTGAAGAGTCGAGGGATTTGTTGGATTCGAGAAAGGTGGCGAGCTGGTTGTTGACAGCTTTCTCGATGACTTTAGCCGGGAATGGAAGAAGCGAGATGGGGCGGTAGTTTTTGAGTTCGGTGGGGTCAGCTGTGGGTTTGTTCAGAAGGGCGCTGAGTTCTGCGTGTTTCCAGCTTTCCGGGAAGGTGGCGGAGTTGAGGGAGCAGTTGATGACATCTCGGAGGTGTGGTGCTATGATGGAGTCTGCTTTGTTGAAGATGTGTCGAGGGCATGGGTCAGTTGGGGATCCTGAGTGGATGGAGTTCATCAGGCGGATGGTGTCCTCATTGGAGATTGGGTTCCAGTCGTTAAGGATGTTCAAGGGGGGTGGAGGTCCTGCAGAAGGTTGGGTGGGTTGGTCTCCGGGTCGGTTGTCGAAGCTGTTGTGGATGTCTGCGATTTTGTTGTGGAAGAAGGAAGCTAGGGAGTCGCAGAGGGCTTGGGAGGGGGTGATGTCGTTGGAGTTGGCTGATGGGTTGGTAAATTCTTTGACGATGTTGAATAATTCTTTGCTGTTGTGGGCGTTGTTATCTAGTCGGTCTTTGAATGTGGCTTTCTTGGCAGACCGGATTAGTTGGTGGTGTAAGCGGGTGGCGTTTTTGAAGGCGTCCCTGGTGCTGGTGTTTGGGTCTTTTTTCCAGGCCTTCTCGAGGGAGCGACAGAGTTTCTTCGATTTCTTAAGATCATCGTTGAACCAGGAGGCGTTTTTGCTGCCTAGTTTGATTTGACTTTTTTCAACGGTGCTAGGATGTCGGCGCTGTTGGATAGCCATTGGGTAAGGTTAATGGCTGCTTGGTCGGGGTTTGAGGAGTGGGCGGGGGGGTTTAGAAGAAGCGATGAGGAGATCTGGTCGATGGTGATTTTGTTCCAGTTTCTTCGCAGGGTGGGTTGAGGATGGTTGTGGATTGTGGTCTTATTGTAGATAAAGTGAACGCAGCTGTGGTCCGTCCAATGAAGAGCTGTGATGTGACTGAATGAAACATGTTTGCTGGAGGTGAAGATAGGGTCGAGTGTGTGACCTGCAATGTGGGTGGGGGTAGTGACAAGTTGTTTGAGTCCGAGGTTGGCGAGATTGTCCAGAAGGGTGGTGGCGCTGCTGTCATTTCTCTTTTCCAGGTGAAAATTGAGGTCTCCCAATAGAATGTAGTCCTCGGAGGGGAGGGCGTGTGGGGTGATAAAGTCAGTGATGTCGTCACTGAATTTTGCCCGGGGTCCTGGAGGCCGGTAGAGGAGGGTGCCTCTGAGTGTGGTCTTGGGGTCGGTGTGGATCTGGAAGTGGAGGTGTTCGGCGCTGGCAAGGTTGACGTCTGAGCTGGTTGAGATGCGGATGGAGTTCTTATGGACGATAGCGATGCCTCCTCCTGTTTGCTTGATGCGGTCCTTACGGATGATCTTGTATCCTTTGGGGATGGCAATGGTGATGTCTGGGGCAGAAGAGGCATTCATCCATGTTTCTGTTAGGAAGGCGACGTCCGGTGAGATGGTGTCTAGTAGATTCCAGAGGTCGATGGCGTGTCTGTGGACCGAGCGGGTGTTTAGCAGGATGCATTTTAGGTGGTTGGTGTCAGGTCTCTGTTTGGTGTTGGTGGATGAGGAGTTGGTTTTGGTGCCGTCGAACTTGCAGGAGTTGCAAGAGAAGGGTCCATGGGTGTGTTCAGGAGCGGCTTGGACGCAGTTGGGGGAACGGCCGGGGTTAAGGGCTAGGAGGGTGGTGGCATCGTAAGTGATACGAGTGGGCTGGGTATTGCGGGAAGCAGGGGATCTGGCGCTGGGCGCGGTCCAGGCGTGGACGGGCGAAGACGGACTTACCTTTGGCGCACCTTCGGCGCGGCCGCAGCGCGTGGACGCTGCACGTTGGGACATCTGTCTTAAGTGGAGAGTGGAGGGGGGCGGAGCGTGGGAGGGTCAGCCGGGAGGCGGGAGCGAGGTGGGGGAAGGGGCAGGGGATGTACACAAAATGGCAGCAACAACAACAAGCTTAGTAGCAACAACAACAAGCTTTGCAGCAGGGGAAACGGAGGCGCTTTTGAATAATCAAGTAATTCTAATAAGTACAGCCAAGAAGTGCGCGCTAGCGATATGAAAGTAATGGCAATGCAGGCACTATGGTTGAAACAGAGACAGTGCAGTCAAGCGCTAATAAATGGGAGATGGTCTGCACAAAAGCGCTACGATGTTAAATGCAGCGGTGGAGTCAGGCGCTACAATCACAAGTTAGCAGACAGCGCTACGATGAGATTTCAGCTGAGTAAGGCTCTACAGTACCAGGTCTTCGCAGGAGGAGGCAAGAGGAGCGGCCATTCGTGTCCAGGACAGGACGGTCACAGCTTAAGGAGGGTGCGAGGACGTCCTATGGTTTCCGTGGGTGGGAGGGTCAGCCGGGAGGCGGGAGCGAGGTGGGGGAAGGGCCAGGGGATGTACACAAAATGGCAGCAACAACAACAAGCTTAGTAGCAACAACAACAAGCTTTGCAGAAGGGGAAACGGAGGCGCTTTTGAATAATCAAGTAATTCTAATAAGTACAGCCAAGAAGTGCACGCTAGCGATATGAAAGTAATGGCAATGCAGGCACTATGGTTGAAACAGAGACAGTGCAGTCAAGCGCTAATAAATGGGAGATGGTCTGCACAAAAGCGCTACGATGTTAAATGCAGCAGTAGAGTCAGGCGCTACAATCACAAGTTAGCAGACAGCGCTACGATGAGATTTCAGCTGAGTCAGGCTCTACAGTACCAGGTCTTCGCAGGAGGAGGCAAGGGGAGCGGCCGTTCGTGTCCAGGACAGGACGGTCACAGCTTAAGGAGGGTGCGAGGACGTCCTATGGTTTCCGTGGGTGGGAGGGTCAGCCGGGAGGCAGGAGCGAGGTGGGGGAAGGGCCAGGGGATGTACACAAAATGGCAGCAACAACAACAAGCTTAGTAGCACCCCTCCAATGTGATTTGCCACCAACTGCCCACAAGTGCCCCCCGGTCCAGCCGGTAGCTCTCCCATCCAAAAGCCAGTACCACATGAGTTGGATGCATGTTAAACTTCTGGACAAACCTACAAACAGGTCTGTGCTAACATAAGAGACAAGTTGTACTAAGGTGTACATGCAGCAGATTAGTGTGGTAATGTGCGGGCAGATGTACCTCAAGTCTCATGTTACTGTCATGCAAGGGGATCATGTGTGGTGCCTAGGAACCCCCTTGAGCAGCTGCACATACAGTCTTACCTGACTCATATTCTGAGATGGTGCCCATCCGCCGTTCTTTCTTCAGTGCACAGAAAGGCCAAAATAACTAGTTAGGAGGTAAGCAACACTTTAGACTAGTCTCTCTAGATATGGAGAGTTTGTAATATAACTCTTCTGTGTAAAAAGTCTCACTTGTTACATGTGTTTGTGCAAACTGTACCTGGCAGGGAGGGGACTAAAGATTTATATTCAAGAATGCAAAACAACTTATAGATGTACCTCTGAAGACTGTTGGGTCAAAAACACGACTCTCTGCAAAGATAATAGAGAAACATAACAACATATTATTTTTTACATTGTTTCTTGGTTTTATGCTGGTAATATTAACATTAATCAGCTGTATTCCTATGATCTCCTGCACAACCTACCTTCCAGGGAGGCTTCCAGGGAGGCATTACCGTATTTACCACCCTGCCACCCGAGATCGAAAGGGAAAAATACGCATCCAGTGGTGTAATGAAACCATAGGACCCCCTGCAAGGTTCTGTGAGGAGCCACAAATACAAAAACTCAGTCACCCATCTGTGCCCCACTGATCTAAGGAAGCATTACTATATTTCCATTTTTACCTCCCACGTCTACCTCTCATAACTTCAACAATGAAAAGAGAGCATGCTACCAAGTTATTTATTATTTCCTTAGAGATGTCCTTCATATTAAGGGGCTTATTTAAGACAGGCTGACGCCACCTTTTTCTGACGCTCCTGTGACGCCGGCCTCTCAATCATATCTATGAGGCGATGCAAGGATTCTGCAGGGTATACGTGGCCTCATAGATATGGAGTAAGACGAAGCAGTGCCGGCCGCTACCTTGCCTTACTCTGACCCAAGGAGGCCTTCCATGGCCGTTACTGTGGGTTTCCCCACCCAGCACCCAAGGGGGCCGATTCACAGAACTAACTTAAGACAAAATCCTAAACTTAGTACTTTTGGTATTCACAGAAGGCATGTAGTAGTAGTAAAGTTAGGATTTTGTCTTAAGTTTCTCTTAAGACAAACTTAAGACAGACTTAAGACAGACTTAAGACAAAATCCTAACTTCTGGGAATACCAAAAGTAGTAAGTTTAGGATTTTGTATTAAGTTAGTTCTGTGAATCGGCCCCATGGATTTTGAGGCTGCTCCAGATATACTTAATCACGTAAACCTGGGCAGCACCAAAATCTTTCTGTTCCCGGGAGCAGGTGTAACAAGGAGAAATATGTTCATTTCTTATTGTTTCCTTCTTCCATGTAAAAGAGAAAAACACCTCTTGGGATTCTTTCTTGTGCAGGGAGTTGCCCCTCCCTACACCAAAACAATCCAGCCTGCAGCTGGGGCACCCTTGCACCAGCCCCCCTACTTTGGCACTGTGGAGAAAATTGTGCAACAGCACAGGGGGAAAGGCCACAAATGCACAGTATTTCATAAATACTGTGCATTCCTGCCCTTTCACATTGGTATAGGACAGTGCAGCAAGAAGATGTGCAGCACTGCCCTGCGCCTATTCCTCATAAATGAGGCCCTCAGTGGGAAAAAAATACTTTAGGTTTTATTAAAAGACCCCTCGCCCACCAACCTAGGGCCATATGTAGGTGGCCAAATACTGGTAAATTCGGTAAATTTTGGCTTTACCGACCGGTATTTAGCCCTGTGCGATGTACGTATTACCGAATACCATTGGTAATAACGAATCGGTAAATCATTACCGATTCCTTATTTACCGATCAGTGAACACCGAAACAAACAATACCGAATCGGTAAAAGTCCCAAAATGCGATGTAGCAAAAATCGGTAATACCGAATTTGACCAAATTTGGTATTAATGATTCAGTATTTACCACTGATCCTGAGCAGGTGGTAATCAGGTGCAGTGCTTAAAAACAGCCCCAAAATGCAACAGTGTGAACACAATGGCAGGCTTCTACCTCATAGCAAGACGTCTACGTTTGAGAGCAGCAGGAGTGAGGATTTGAAGACGGGAAGAGCGGGTGTACAGACTGCGCGTCACATTGTTCCAATTGACTGAACCAGAAATCCATGAGAGGTACAGGATGCACCCACACACCATCCTTGACCTCATACGGGACCTGAAACCATATCTTGAGCATCAGACACCAAGGGCGCACGCAATACCCACCCATGTACAGGTGCTCTGTTGCCTGCACCTCCTGGCCTCAGGAAGTTACCAGGGTGTGATAGCCGCAGTAGGTGGTGTGTCACAGAGATGCCTATCCAGATTTTTTAACACCTTCCTCGACGCCATGATGGACCGAATGCATCATTACATAACCTTCCCCAGTACACAGGCGGAGCTGCAGAAGACCAAGCTGGATTTCTACCAAATGGCGCAGTACCCACACGTCATTGGCTGCGTCGATGGGACCCACATACCAATCTGCCCACCTGCAGCAACAGAATACATTTATCGCAACTGAAAATCCACTCACTCCGTAAATGTGCAGGTAATTGAGACCATGCACCTGGCCACGTCCCTGCTACAATGCGCCATCTCCTCCTGCATGGCGATAGACCTGCGACACTTTAGGGAGTTAGCACTGGCCGGCCGGTTCACTGCCTTGATATAGGCCTGGAGTCTCTGCCTCTCCCTGCGCCTACAAAGACGGTCCTGCTCCAACTGGCTGCAGAGTTTGTCTACAGAGGTTGCAATTTCTCTCATTCCCTCAGACATGTTGTCGCCCATTGAACTAATGCCCTTTTCAATCCCGTACATGTGTTTGTTCATGTGGGCCACCTCTATGTTCAATGTTCGCATCTCCCTCCATTGCAGGCGCTGGATCTTGAGCATGTTGCCTTCCTGTCCAGCAAAGACACTTTCACGCTGGTCGGAGCCTTGAGGACTGGCTGTTCTTGCCCTGCGGCGTCTTGATGAAGTGTGGGCGCCCTCAGATGGAGTACCAGCCCTCACTATGTTGCCCTCCTCATGGACTGGAGACTGTTGGCCCCCTGTGCTCTCCTCCTCCGACTCCTCCATCTGCTGGAGGGTGGCCACGGCATGCCTCCTCCCTGACTGTGGTGGTGGTGGTGTTGGTGATTGTTGCAGTGGGGATTGCGTATGAGGAGATGGTGGCGTTCCCTGGCGCTGTGGTGATGTCTGTGAAGGTGTAGTTGGTGGTGGTGGTTGTGCAGAGCTGGTGGTCCCTGCAGGCATGCTCTCTTCCTCATGTTGCCACCCCTCTGGTCTGACTGTCTTTGTTCTGCTCTCCTCTGCAGAACTGCGAGATGTCTCGCCTGTAATGACAGAATGTAGATATACTCACTTCTCTGGCTGCATTTGCATTGCATTAAACATCATGCCAACAGATCACAGTGACTGTCCTGAGCTTGCTAATTACTTTCACATGCTATTGTGTTTGCTAGGCTGACTGTCCTATACATCAGTTCCCTAGGACTACATCTCCCACAATGCATAGCAGGTAATGAGTAAGACATGGAGTGGGAGCCCCTATGCCACTATGGGGATTGGGGTTGGGGAGGGGGTAGCACCGCATGCTTGGCATGCATCTTACCTTGTTTCCTTGCAGCTCTGGCAGAGCTGTCTGCGTCTCCCACACCACTCACACTCTACGGCTGGAGGGTGGACTCTACCATCAGTTCCAGTGGTGTTGGTGCAGGTGCTGTGTTCTTCCCTCCGCCAGTTTTGCCAGCCTGCCTCTCCCTCTCAGCCATCCTTGCCTTTGCCGTCTTCCTGAGGTCGTACCACCTCTTCTTGATGTCCTCAATGGAACGCTGGGTGACACCAATTGCATTAATCTTACTCTGTATCCCACTATAGATCTGTCTCTTCTGAGACTCGGGCACATGGAGGGACTGCTTCCCAAAAAGCTTGTCATGGTCCTGACTCATATCCTGAATTAGTACCTCCAGCTCCTTCTCGCTGAACTTCAGCTTCCTTTCCTTTCAGTTGCCTCCTTCTCTCTCTCCTGGCTTGCCATTTCCAAAGTTTTTTGGGGGGGGTTTGTAGCTGTGAGGCTCTGTAGCTCCTGGATCCTCAGCTCACCTTCCTGCCTCACAGTCAGCTCCAGGTTCAGTGCAACTGCCTGGGTGTGGCCACTTCCAGTTTGGGAGGTAATTGGATGACACAGGATTGGCTGATTCATCAAATTACGAATTTTTGAATTACTGAATCGGTATTTACAGAATCGGTAATGGATTCGGTATTGCTGTTTCGTTTATTTTTTTTACCGAATTTTAGCGAATCGGTAAATTTTACTGATTTTTTATGTACATCGCATTTTCCGATTCCTTAATACCGAATCGGTAATATTCGGTATTAAGGAATCAATATTCATTGTTTTACAAACATATGGCCCCTAGTTGGTTGCATGCTTCGTTATTGGAATCCCACCCGAGGCACCTAGTGTATTGAGGGTGCTTCAATACCTGATCACAATGGAGCGGGTTTTTTATGGCTGGGGAGGTTGATTGTCTCACAAAAGGAAATGGGGAATTTAAATATTCTTTGGGTTACCCAATGATGTGATATATTTTCTATAGTGACAATCTTTGAAAAGTGTTGAAAGCAGTGGTGGATGTGTTCAAGAAACTCTCACTCCTCAATAAGGATCTACATGTTCTAGCAATAATGTCTTCCAACATGCTTAGGGGCTGTTTTGCAAGCACAGTGCACCAGCAGAACATCACTTTAATGACGTTCCAGTGGCAAATGAACCCGTAGACATGGTGTGAGACAACGCAGCACAAGTCACTGCATTGCTTTACACTGTGAGGGGGGCGTGCCAAGGGCATTACGGTGAGTGCTCCCATGTAACACCCATGGCATTTGACACATTCCCAGATTATTATTTTTTTGTCTTTTTATTAACCATAAACAGGCTTCAGATCAATACCCCATACAAGTGGCATTTAAGGAGAGACAGCCGAGACAAGTTCACTGCTCTTAAAATGTATCCGGTCGGCGATCCACACCATGAGACACCCACACACCCCACCACAAACCCTAGCATCCTGTCCGCCACATCAACACATATCAGTTCACAGGGCTCGCATCAAAGTTCTCTATATTCGGCCCATGCACTCCAGATCTTTTCCCCTTTACGAGGGCATCCCCGTCTCTGGTAAATAACCTGCTCTGCCCCACAACACCAGTCCAGGTATCTTTTCCAGGCTGTAAGAGTAGGGGCCGTCTCTGCTCCCCATGCTAGGGCAATGTTTCTCTTGGCTACCCCACCCGCAACGGCCAGCCAGGTCTTGGCCCACTGTGGCCACGTCGTTTCTCCAGTCACCCCCAGGATGAGCCACCTTGGGTCAAGCGGGACACTCTCGCCCACCACAATTGCCAGATTTACAACATGCTTTAAACTAGGATGTGTGTCAAAAGCCTGCGCCTCACCAAGGGTGGTGTAAGGTTTTTTGTGAAGGAAGGTGTCTCTTCCTCTACAAAAACAACTTGATTTCAAAACAGACATCCTTGCACCATGGCAGTTATTGTGCACCAGTACTGCAAAAGAGGACAGGAATGTTCTGTATCTCAAAACTCTGAGCAGCTTCTGCAAACTTCTCTCACACAGAACATTGACACTATGAGCAGCACCCGCAAGAGTCTCTCACTTAACAGACACCGGAGGAGGAGAAAGGGCACGGTAAACATCCCTCACAGTCGGGATGCACCATGGGAAGCAGGCAGCAATGACACCCACCTTTCAAGCGAGGAGTAGTACAGAAGCTATCTTTAAGAGCCCCTCTCACCAAAGCAGGTGGATGCCACAGCAGCAGAGTAACCTTACTTCTGTAAACAGGTGATCCATGTTCAGTGTGAAGGAAAAAATGTGCACAGCTGCCAAAAGCAACAAGTCCAGAGTGATTCTCAGCCCGGCATGGATTTTTATCCAAAAGCTTGAGTCCTATCCATGTAGGAAAACTCCCCATTATGAAATGGTCACCCCAACTGTTTGCCTGGTATTTGATGTGATTTTGACTGGAAGTTTACTGGGTCCCTGCTAATCAGGTCCCCAGTGCCAGATCTCTTTCCCAAAATTGTACAGTTATTTTCCACAATTGGCAAAACCTTTAGTACTCTCTGTAAGTCCCTAGTAAATAGTACCCCAGACACCTAGGGCATGAGGTACTAAAGGAGAGTTTCTCACCGATGCAGCACGAATGGTGCCATCTTAAGGGGCCAATCACCAAATGCACGCCAGACGTACATACAAAAGTAAAACATAACATGACACACATCCCTGTGTAGAAGTATCAAAGAGAGAGTGAGGATTAGAGAGCTAGTCCTTATCCCCTTGGTTGTATGTTAAATCAATGAGAGCAAGCCTGTCAAGACGTGATTTGAGACTCAGAGCTGTGTGTTGTTAACAGAAAAAGAGAGAAGAATTTCTTCTTTCTTTTTCATGAAGCTCTCACCCACAAAGCTAGTTGGTGGCATGCTTCATCATCGGGCCCACCTGGTGACACCAAGTGTGTCCCTGGTGTTCTACAACGCCTGTTTTACAGCGAAGCTGGTATCTTACTGAGTGTGCAGTGAAGGTGATGTAAAGGTGAAGTTAAAAACTGTCCAGTGGTCCCATTACCCAAAGGGATTAACTTTAATACTTGGGCCTCTGGCAGTAGTAAAAACAAGGTTACGGTTGAAGGTGGAGTGGTATTTAAGAGACTCCTGCATCCAGTGAATGGTCTAGATGGTTCAGCCAGGCCTTTAAAGTATACTGGCTTTCCTCAGGACCTATAAATGTGAAGAGTGCGCTCTGTACTATCTGTTTTGTATAGATCAGGATATGTGTAGCACACGCTGAGGTGCTCTAAACATGAGAAGGCAGTTCTTTCTCAAGCATACCTGTACATACAGACATGAAAAGGCAAACAACACACAAATATTGGTAGGTTTTAGACACAATGGCATGATCACATCAGTAGGTAATGGCCATGACGTTATGGAATGAACATTAAAATAACGATGCGGTGGAGACGTCGTGATAAAATGAAGTGAAGATTATTGAGATATGCGCTATTGTGTGTGGTAAAGCCCATGTTGAGTGAGAATAATAAGGAAAAAGTTGGTATTCTCACACTAGCAATTAGCTATGAATGCCCAATGAGATTCCGGCAGAGGTTCTGGCACTGTGACTGGGAGAAAAAAAGAGAGAGGGGAGCGTGATCGCACTTCGTGAAAACCTGAAAAGGAAACGTCTTACCGCATTCATGGCGGGAGCTGCCTCTGGTGATCTACTCACTGCTTGGATGCTCAGGGCCTGCTTGAACACCTGTGTTGCTGCGTCTGGTCTCCGTGGGTAATAGATCTCGGAGATGTAGCTGTTGAAATACTATTGTTGTTGCACAGCTGTCCCTGATGATCAGGTGCAAGTGAGTAACGTCTGTCAGGGAAAAAGAACATAAACAAAAGACTACGCGCTCCAGGCGGGCCCCTGCTAGTGACGTGGTGGAGGCTGTAGAGGGAATGACTACGTGATTTGGGCGGGACCCTAGCTAGTGACGTTGAGGTCAATCGTCATGACAACTAGTGTATACATTCCCTGGTGAATGTGGTACACAGTAAAGTAAGAGCAAAGCATCGTGTTGATGGATTATACTAGCAGATGAGTAAACATTATTGTGACAACCAAATGGCATCTACTAAACACAAATTGAAGGATCTGAAGGGGAGCTGAAGGGGCGCCGGTTGACGGCACGCTTGGACTGTTGGTGAGTGTCCTAAAGTGCCGCCCAAAATGACACGAGGTGGGAGTGGAGGGAGCACCACAAATCATGGGCCAATTGACAAATATACGGAGCCGAATGGAGGGGCCGGGGCAGCGGGAGGCCCCCCGAACCCGGGGCCTGATAACGCGACACTGCTAGCAGCCATCACCCGGTCCCCGGATATTTTGGACGGGAAGATTGGGGCGGTGGGAGCGGAAGTTACCCTGCTGCGCCAAGACTTGCGCAATGCTGTAGCCCGCATCACAGAAGCCGAAACAAGACTTTCGGGAGTGTAGGATGATGTGGCGACCCTGAAGCGCAAAGTAGCCAACATGGAGAGTGTACAGAAGAATCTAGCGCTCCGGGCAGAGGACGCAGAAGGGCGGGCTCGGCGAAACAACTTGCGCTTTGTTGGGCTTCCGGAGGGCTGCGAGAAGGGCAACATGGAGAAATTCCAGACACAATGGCTGACAAGTTGGCTCCCCTCGGATTCCCTATCAAACTGTTTTGTGATAGAAGGGGCACACAAGGCTCTTGTTCAGAAACCACCGGTGGGGTCCCGCCCCCGACCGGTCATTGCTAAACTGTTGAACTATCATGACCGCAACACCATTTTACAACGGGCACGGGCGAAAAAACCCTCTCTCTATGAAAACCAGTGGATCCTTATTTTCCCGGACTACACAAAGATGGTGCAACAACAACGACAATCGTTTATGGCGGCAAAGACGCGTCTGCGAGACCTCAAGCTCCCATATGCCCTACTTTATCCGGCTCGTCTGAGGGTAGTGTTCGAGTCTCGCACCCACTTTTTTGACATGGAGGAGTGTGGCTCAATGGTTAGAGCGGCAGACCCTGATGCAGAGTTGTGGTCCGGGACCAGGGTTCAATTCCCGCCTCGGCGGGTCTTGGGTTCATAATTCCTCGGACCTGATTTCTCGCCTCGGTGCCTATTCTAATCATGGGTCCCACGCTGCAACTCTGGGCAATAGCTTGCTTAACCTCCACACCGGCCCCAACAGCGCTGTGGATGCCTGGCTTCACCCTGGGGGTGCCCAGGAGTGGACACTTCACAGGGAAAGCCAGGAGGGGTTCCACAGCGGTATGAGTAATAGCGCCAGGAAACCGCTTGGTGACAGTGCGCTCTACAAATACCTTGACATTTACATTTACATTTACATGCCAGAAGAGGTCTTTCGATGGACCAAGGAGACAGTGAAACTATGGGTACATACCCCACCGGGCCTGAACTCCGACGCCTCGCAGAGTGGAACACAGTCGCAAACGGCCAGAGGGTCTAGGAACAGGGGAAACTGGCGTTCCAGGTCCCGAAGGCGCTCTAACTCAGGGGGGGTGGAGGGGGGCTTGAGGGGTGCTGCTGATCCTCCCATAGTAGATCCCTGACTGTAGGTCCCTTGGGTAAGTGAATTATAGATACACCTCATGATTATAATGCACTAGGCATTGCTGCGGGGGCCTGGTGAGCGCTGATCTGGAGGAAAGCTCAGACTAACTGCACTTTGAATGTATGATGCAGGTGCTATTCGAAGCTAGCGGGATGGGGATGATGGTGGCAGGTTCTTCCCCAAGTTTGGTTTGTTGAGGGGGAGGCGGGCTGATGGGTAGCGAGGGGGGATCCATTGGTAGGGCCGGGCTCAGGTTCTATGTTGTGGGCCTAGGGCTACCTGCACCGCGATAGGTACTTCAGTGTTTTTGAGGTATGGATTGGGAACTGGGAGTTGGGGGGGGCAGTTTGTTGTTTTACGAAAAGGGTCTGTTGGGGTAAGGTCACACAATAATGAGGACGTCTTCTTGTTTTATTTACATGCCTCTAAAGGGCCAACAGTAGGGACAATTCCTTTCATGGGTTACCGATGGCGGATGCGGAGGCTAGGGAGCTAGGCCCTGGGGCCTCTCTTCGAATCCTCAGCTGGAATGTGCGTGGTAATATAAAACAGAAAAAGCCCTCGCACACAACAAACAAGGTATATCAACAGTAATTATACAGTAAATGACAATATATGTATGACGCCAATTAACACAACAGTTGCAGTTTCGTTCAGTTTCTTGGAAGATGTATATATGTTTATTGGTTCCACAACCAGCCGACACGTGTTTCGTCACGTGGGAACAACTCACTACGACTCCTCAGAGCTTAAGACACAACCTACATTCATGTAGGTCTGGAGTGAAATTTCTGCTGATTTTGATCGCGTAAAGGATTGTTAATCCTATTCGTCACAGCCGTGCGAATATCTTGAGGGAAAGGAAGACGCGCAATACTAAAGACGTTTAAGGCGGTTCCAAGTGTGGTGGCAACTTCCGTCAATCGAAGTAATGATTGTGGACGGTATATTTACAGCTTCAGAGTGGTAGTATTCTTAGGAATATAGTAATGAATGGTACACGGGATCTGAGTACTGTAACGGCCGTGCTTAATAAGTGTGCATATTAAGCCAAAAGACCGGGAGGGGATCCACAAGCAGTTTCCAATTCGCGTGGGTGCAGCATGAATCGGGAAGTATCATCAGCGTGGTATCCCTCCTCCTTTAGTTCCCGGTCGCCGTTTTCCAACAACGGAATGTGCGGGGTATGCTGGACCAGATTAACTACTTCGATGCTGATGACGGAACCGCTCCGTCATCAGCTGCAGTTGGGCTGTGCTGATGACGGAGCGGTTCTGTCATGGCCCGGCCGCCGGGCCTACGCGGCGCTGATTTCGCGCCTGCGCAGCGCGTTCTATTAGGCGGGCGGGGCCCTGACGGAACCGCTCCGTCACGAGCACAGCCCAACCGCGGCTGGTGACGGAGCGGTTCCGTCACCAGCATGCGGCCGCCCCGCCCTTTTAGCGCTGCGGCGGAATAGCCGCTGCAGCGATGTGGTTAAGAGGGGCGCTGTACTGCGACAGGCTAAACGGGAGCGAGCTGATGTATTACTCCTACAAGAGACACATTTATTGGGTAACAAAACACTTTGCTTACAGCGATTTGGCTACCAACAGGTTTATCATGCGGGCTTTGTCAGGGGCTGCCGGGGGTGGCCATATTAGTGCACCGTAGACTCTCCTATGTCCACGCCACTCAATGGGTAGATCCACAGGGTAGGTACATATTTATCAGGGGTAGAATTGGGGAAGAGACACTAGTGTTTGGTAGCGTGTTGCTCCACCTCCTCTGCAGTGGTCCTTGGTAGAGAGGCTCTTTGCGCTTTGGGCCGACATTCCTGAGACGTCAGCGGTGGTAGGGGGGGATTGGAATGATGTCATATATGGGAGGGTGAATAGATGTAGACCCGGAGGTGGGCGGAGGCTACCAGCTACTACTAAATTGGGGACATGGTTACAACCTTGGACTGGGTGGACACATTGCGATATCTACACATACTTAAGCTGGAATACACGTACGTATCTGCAGTGCATAACTCCTTCTCTAGGTTGGATTATCTCTTTGTCCCATTAACAGTCATTGGTAGGGTACAATCGGCAGCTATTTTGCCACGTGGGCTGTCGGACCACTCCCCTGCAAGTATCGAGTGGCTGCTGGGTGGGGTGAGGCAGCCATTTCGATGGCGCCTATCCACATGGCACCTTCACAATGAACACTACCAGAAACACATGGGGGAGGCCATTACCCAATTCTTGGCGGAGAATGTAGGTTCGGTCACAGCGGCCGGGACGGTGTGGGAGGCCATGAAGCCCACTTTGCGAGGGGTGGATATTGCGTGGTGAGTGGCTGCGTGGCGACAGCGTAAGGCAGACTTAGTACGCGCGGCGGCGGACATAGAGACCCTGGAGCGTCGTTACAGCGTAGGTGGAGAAAGTCAGATGTGGGGCAACTCCTCCTGGCACAGCAATCTTATTCGTCCCTGCTCCTGGAGAAGGCGCGTCAGGCGTGGCTGGCGATGCGCAGCAAAATCTGTCAATGGGGGGATAAGTCGGGAACAATGCTGCAACGGCTAAGCCAGGGCACGTTCCAGGCTCAGACTTTACCGGGGCTTCTGGATGCCGCTGGGGATCTGATCACAGACCCGAAGGTGCTGACGGAGAGTTTTGCGCTCTACTACGCATCCCAGTATGCCCTGAAAGAATGCCTACCAGCGGAGATGGTAGATAAATTCATAGCAGACTTGCCGCCGAGGGCAGTGTCGGACGAGGTGCATGAGAGCCTCGAGCTCCAATTGACGGTGGAGGAGTTGGGAAGGGCCCTGGGAGAACTTAATACTGGAAAGGCTCAGGACCCAATGGGTTTCCAAGTGAGTTCTACAATAAATATCACCTCCACCTTGGCACGCCATACAAGGCGGCACTAGAAGAAGCGCGGGAGCACGGCTGCCTCCCCGCAGACTGGAGACATGCTGAAGTAGTAGTATTTCAGAAGCCGGGTAGGCCTCCAGAACAACATGCTTCCTACAGACCCATTTCTCTATTGAATGTTGAGGCCAAAATTCTAGCAAGGCGTTGGCTAATCGTCTCCTGCCCCACATAGCGGGACTCGTCCATCCAGATCAGGCAGGGTTCATGCCACATAGGGCTACCAGACATAACATTCGCAGGGCCCATGTAGCAGTGGTGGCGGTTCAAGAAACTGGGTGGCAGGCGGCACTTCTCTTAGCCGATATTGATAGGGCCTTCGACTCACTGAGCTGGGTTTACTTATTGGCGTTACTACCCCGGCTTAACCTGGGGCCTCGATTCCTGTCCTATCTGAAATTATTGTACACGGACATAACAGCCTCGGTTAGGGTGGCACGTGCCATATCCTCTAAATTTGCAATCGGGCGGGGTACTCGGCAGGGTTGCCCCCTTTCGCCGTACCTATTCGCCCTCGCCATGGAGCCGCTGGCGGCTTGGGTGTGTATGGACGCTCAGCTTAGCGGATTCAAGTGGGAGATGGGTCCGTCCGACAGAATAGCCCTATATGCAGATGATGTCTTATTCTTTCTTACCAACCTTAACAGATCGGGGCCTCGTTTACTCGAGATAATGCAGATTTTTGGCGAAACTTTGGGCCTGTACCTGAACCCCGTAAATCCTCTCTGTGGGTTCTTGGAGCGCAATCCGGAGTGGGGGAATGGGCTTTCACCCTACAGGGGGCAGTTGGGGGCATTAAATATCTAGGAGTGTTTATCTCAGAGGTCCCGGCAATCTCCTGGGAGCGCAACTTGGTGCCGGTATGGGACCCGGTCCGGACCGAAATGAAGACATGGTCCCGTATGCCCCTTACGATCTATGGCAGGTCAGCCCTTTTTAAAATGGTGGCGCTCCCCTGTTTGCTTTATCAATTGCAGAATCATCCTTATCCGATATCACCCCAGTGGTTCAGCCAAGTGAATTCAGTGCTGGGGCAATTTCTTTGGGCTGGAGGTGTGGTGAGGGTGGCATTGCGGACGTGTTTTCTTTCAACGTATTTTGGTGGTATCCTCTCCTACTACCAGGCCTCCCATCTCCTGGTTCTAAATGAGTGGTGGTACGGGGACAGTGTATGCCCTGGAACGACACCTGATGGGCTCTAATTTCCTGCATAAGATACTGTACACGGCACGGCTTCGAAGGAGGCTGCTGCCTGCTACTCAACTAGTATTCCAGATTTGGAGACAGACGCTGCGTCGCATGGGATGGTGGGGCACGTTGACTGAGGAAACCCCACTGTGGAGTAATGGACGCCTTCCTGTGCTGGAGTCCCTCCGGAGTTGCAGGGGATGGGATAATATAGGGATTTCAAGGCTGGGGGATGTAATGTCAGGTACGACACTTAAATCCTTCCAGGATCTCCGAACAGAGTATGGCATGCCCAGCTCCCAATTTTTTCAATAGCTGCAGTTCCGCCATGCCATTGCGCCGAGCTTGGAAGGTCTGGATTCCCTCCCGGAGTTTAGTCCATTGGAAGGTAAGGTCTTTATGGGGGATCTAGGGGAAAAAAAGATATCTCGCATCTATCCGAAATGAGTCACACACTGCTTCACGACATTGCAGAAGCTCAGGGAGTCATGGGAAGGGGATGTTGGAGTGCTGGCCGAGGAGGACTGGCGGGAGGCACTGGAGGCTCCTAGGGGTGCAGGCATTGCGATGCGCCTGCGGCTTATCCAATTTAAATACTTACACAGAATCTACTACACTAGGGAGAGACTATGGAGGGCAGGCCTCATTGCATCCCCGGATTGTCTTAGAGGTGAGAGGGAGGTGGGGACATTGATCCACACAGTATGGAGTTGTAGCTCGCTGGCTAGATTCTGGAGAGGGGTGTGGGATTGTCTGTCCGAGGTCCTTGGGTGGGAACTCCCACGCACAGCGCAACTGGGTCTGTTGCATGTGATGGACGAGGTTGGAGGGAACAGACATAAGAGGCATCTGTTGTTGTTAGGCCTGACCCTCGCCAAACGAGATATTGCTAAAGCATGGAAAGACCCCCGAGCTCCTTCTATTCCGGTATGGAAGAAGGGATTAGATTTCTGTATGGGGCTGGAGCAACCGATCTTTGTAGCCCGTGGTTGCCCACGTAAGCACTATAAGATATGGAAGAGGTGGGCTGATTATAGAGGCCTGTGGCTGGAACCTCCGGCGGAGCGTGAGGATACTGTGGAAATTATATGTTGAGCAACGATGGAGGATACATGTAAATTCCAGACTGAGAACTGACTTGCAGAATAGGGGAGACGGTGTTGTGTGACCGGGGGGGGGGGGGGGTTGGGGGATTAGGGAGGGGGGGAGTTCATATTGTTAAGTTTGATATTGATACCTGACAAAATGATGTAAAGATTGCTACTTTATTGAAGACTTGTAATGATTGGCAGTTTCCTCCGGAGTGTCGGGTGCTGCACCATGTATGCGATCTATCAAATAAAACCTGTTTTAAAAAAAAAAAAAAAACTAATCTGTTCCAACTCTTGGTTGTGCCTTGAGATGGACACGTCTTTACCTTATAACCTGCACATACTGAATGGACAGAAGGGACAGGGTCTGATGCTAGATGTAAGTTATCTACATATAGGTTTGTTGCACTAGTTCTCCTTCTACTTTTGTTGCCTTCAAAGACTTTGCAATCTCTGAAGGACATCGCTGGACTCTCCAGCTCCTAATAAAACCAATTCAGTTGGACAAATTACTTTTCTTCATCAAGTGTGATGAATATTTTCTTGTTTCATTCATTTTACTTATGATTTTCGATAGTAATGTGTTGTTGTTATGACTTGTGCATTTTTTGATCAATCCAACTCTACTCTTTTAATTAGTTTGTGACTTTTTAAAGGAGTTGAAGGATTGCTGTTGGCTTTTCTTACCACTGCACTGCACTCCACCATCGCTCTTCCACGTGCAGCTGTTGATTCCCCAGGAAGCGCGTGGACAATCGACGAGAGACTTTTCTGCTCCTGTGCACCTGACGTCACTCATCCACACGGGGAAGACGCCATTTAGAAATAAGTTATTTCTTGTTTCCGCTCTGATGGCTGATCCACAGTTGAGTTGTCTACAGACCACCTCAGCATCTTTCTTGTCCCAGTCGTAATCACAGACCGTCCCCCAGCGATTCTCGTGTTTGATCTCCACCCTCCCGCGGCAGGCGTCCCCGGAATTCGCCAACCTGACAGTATCAGCTCCCCCTGTGAGCAAAGGACCAGAAACAACAGGTTAGATTGATTGCAGAGGAATCTAAAGTGCGAGAACAAATGTCATCAATTATTTTGAATATCCATGTGCCCCCATTGTTATCTCTTTGTGACTACTGTGGCATGTGTGCTACCAGATCACACGCAAAAGCTAGTGCTCATAATCAACTCTGAACTCTTTCAGGCTACCCAGCTGACTTCAGGGAGTGTATATTAACATTTGGGATAGATTATGATGACTCGGGTGACTGACCGGGTGACCAATACTTGACACAGCCATAGAAAGCACAAAATATGTGTGTCCTTTTGGGGGAATTATTCTTGATGAACCCCCAGATTGATCACCTCCCTACAAACATGTTTAAGAAAAGCACCCCCCTCGCTCCCTCATCAGACCTGCCAGTAGTTCTAGGTGAATAATTAAAATCCAGCTCAGAATGTGAAATTGAGGGTATCTGGTGGCCTCAAATCAACTCAGAAATGACAGATTTATGAGGGTTCAGAGGGTGGGTTGAGTGATGTTCGTGCAATGGGGTACAAGAGCCCTGCTGAGATGGTGGAGACCCCCCTCTGCCATCACAAGAGGTGAACCACCCACCTTATCGAGAGGTCAGTGCCTGCCTGGCAGGGAGAACTGGGCAGCCAGCAGCTCCACCAGCGCAGGGGGTGCCCCCAGTGCTGACATGGCCACAGTGCCTCCTTTAACCCTCTCAGCATGTATTCAGTGCTCACATCCACACTCCCAATGCAGAGTTTATATGGGGCCTTCTTTGTACTCTATTCCTGGGAATGCCAAAGCAGTCAAAGTTGCCCCACCATAGATGGGACGGGGTATCCCTGAAATATTTGACTTATTTACAACATGATGCATCTAGGGAGCTGCGTCTCGTTGTAAAGCTCTGCGCCACATTAATTCCGAATGAGATCTTTCACCCCTATCACTCAGCACCCTGAAGCTGTGGAGTGACACCTCTGGATCACACAGTGTGCGCCAATTTGGATATACTTTACGAAATAAACTCATATATTATGAGTCCTGTTTCTGTCATTTCCAGCCCTGAAGAAGTCTAGGGTTTACACCTCAATGACGAAACATGTGTTGGCTGGACTTTGTGATGTTTCCGGAATAAAAAGGGAACAAAAGAACATTTGCATTGAGACTGGACTTTTTTGGCTTTCTACTTTGGATCAGATTTTCCAAATCTTACAAATGTGTGTGTACAGCATTTGACTGCTTTGCATTTCGGACCTTGTGGTCCTCATTGGAGGGTTTTACGGATTTCTCCATCACCTGTTGCACCGTTTCACTTCTGTACTAATTGACAAATAACGACACACTGAAGGTGCTATAATTTCCTGTGTTAATCAATACACCCTTCTGGTTACATGCATTTTAATTACATCAGAGTAACCAGAGTAATTTCAGTAATTACGCATTACCTTGTGATGCAAAATTACCCAAATTATGCTATTACTCTGGCTTGAGTAATAAAGAGTGATTTGGGAAAGAATTCCTGCAGCAGGAGCGCAGGAACAACAAACTAAGAAAGAGCGAGTAGTTACTGGCTACAGCTCTACCTGCCCTGCAGTGTATTAGCACAAAATGCATTCACTGGCCCATTTTTAATGCAAGGATACATTTTACACTAAGAAAATAGCTCCAAATGCAGGATTAAATTTCTCTCATTATTATGCAAAATTTCAAGTAATTTTGCAGAAATTAGAGAGAATTACGGCACTTATGCCCACCCCTGCTTGTAACAGGCGTAGATGTATCTAATAATTTCTACCATGAACTCTTAGGAGAGACAGTTAGCCATCTCCCTGCTCCCCCTCCCCCCACGTTTCTATCGTATCATGAAAGGTGACATAGTGGTCAACCCTGACAAGAAAACAAAAACACCCCAACTCCTAATCCATGATGGGGGCCACAGAACTTGCCTCTAAATGTAGTAAGCATGGGAAACACTTAGTGATTTCCTGTTTAGGCCTCCCTGTGTCTTCACCCACTTCAATGTCAATGCAATTTCCCCCTCCAACATGAAACAGAGTATTATGAAATTCAGAGCAGCTTATTATCAGCAATAGTACAGAGCTCACCAGATTTAACCAGGCACGACTCTGGGGTTGAGAAAGAAAAGGGTAACAGTAAACAAAAACAAACAGTATCATGAAGTCATATGGTCTGTTCAGCGGCCATAGAAGTAAGACTGGGCCACCTCTTAAGGCTGCCATGGAATCCTTGGCTTCTGTTACATCCTCTCCTGAAGGGGGAAGCCTCTCTGTCACTTGGTGCCCTCATTATAAGGCCATACTGTGATTCTTTCTCCTTTACTTCTTTTGCTGTTCTCTAGTGGTTTGCTCTGAGGTTGATTTATTGCATATTCTCTTAAATGCTGTATGACTGTCCTTCTGGGTTTGTCGTCCAGCATCGGAGTCCAGATGGTCATTTGGATTACGGTTGGATTACGCCAGCTCTCTCCTTTTAGGAGCGAACCAAGCCGAGATTCTTCGTTTACAACGAGTCCAGAACGCGGCGGCTAGGGCGGTGGTTGGGCTGCCTCGAACCTGCCCTACCTCTAACACCCTGCGGTCCTTGCACTGGCTCCCGATATGCAAGCGTATCCAATTCAAGGCTCTCTGCCTGGTTTTCAAAATTCTGAGAGAGTTGGCACCCGGAATACTTAATACACTGATCTTTCCCTATGTTCCCACCCGCTCACTACGTTCCCTTGGACAGTCCTTGGTGGTCGTCCCCCGTTTCAGACTTAGTCGGATGGGGGGTCGCTCCTTCCGCATGAAAGCCGCAACCCTCTGGAATGCGCTCCCCTTGGAAATCCGCCTTTCGAATGACCTAATGTCTTTCGTAGGGCCCTGAAAACCCTCCTGTTTTAACTGTTTTTAGCTTTCATTGTTTGCTTTCTGTTACCGGACCTAGTGTTGTGTTGTGTTTCCTTTCCCTGCGCCAGGACGCTCCTTCGCTGGAGCAGCTGTGCGCATTAAAATGCAACTAACATAACATAACATAACATAACATTTGGTCAATGCTTCCCTTTGGACTCAAGCCAAGTCCAGACCTCACTTGGGGTGGTGAAGTATCTAGTGATACTGCCATCCAGTATGTGAGCTTGGCCAAGGGCATTAATGAATAGTTTACGTTCAGTTGTTGTCGTTGTTTCTTAAACTCCAGGAACAATTTGTGTACCTTTTGGGACCTCAGTCCAGCCGCGGCCAGTGCAGCTAAGAGCGGTGGAGACGTGGCACCCTGTAGGAGGATTTCGATGGCCGATGACGAGGGAAAATTACATAAATAATACATGTTTTCGTCCATTGAAATCCCCCCTGTCCTCAATATTCTGACCAGCACGGGCCGCTGCTGCCTCGGTCATTAAATCACTAGGGTGTGCACGTTGCACTTCTCAACTGTCCAGGAGCCCTTGCTGTGAGAGACCTGAAGGATTCAGTTTCTATCCCGGTATTAAATAACTGCACAACCCCTGGTCTGGGAGTGGCTCTAGGTTGCCTCAGGTGGTGGTGATTATCTAGAGACCATGTATGCTTGCTCTGTGGAGAAGAACCTGGATTGATTATTGGTTGGCACTGTTGTGGGGCCCTTTTGCCAGGTAAAAATCTGTGCTGGGGCCCTCTACTCTCTCCGGTACCATAACATGCGTGCATTATTCCTACAAGAGCGACCATTTGATCCCCTACTATATATCCACTTTCAGCACCTGAATTTGTGTCTGCATGACTTGCACTGAAGGTCTCATGGTTGCTATTGCAGATTCATTGATTGCCACATGATGTTCCGACAATTTTCTGTGATCCTCACTCACTAACCCTAGTTCTACGGCCACTGCATCTATTTTTTGCTCCAACGTAGACTTAACACCCAATAAGGCTTGCAGGATGGCTTCAACTTTGCAATGTGTTCCTTAAGGCAACTGCATCAGTAGTTGTGGGGGAGGCATTCACCTCCATCACAACCCGATCGCTGTACCCATGTGCCCGCCTTCCCTGGACTCTTAGGCTTGCCCATGATTGCTCAGAAACCCAACGAGGCCATCACTTGACCATTCTCAAATCAGTCCTCTAAATATGGAGGGGGGGCAGCTATGGTCAGTGCTCACAATGATTCAGTTGAGGCAAGTATTATTAGCAGCTCTTAGTTTCCCCATATGTTCAACTTTTCGATGTGGCTCCAGTTTGATGCAAAGGATGCATGTTGCAGTATATTGCTGCAGTCACATTCTGCATAGAGGCTTTATGCGAGCGAAGAGGAGCTTGGTCAATTCAAGTATCAATAGGAGGAGGGGGTGTTCTGCATCCCCAGGGAGTCAGTGGGGAGTTGCGAGCCCATGGCCAACAGAGGCAGTACACTGCAGGGTCCTGGTCCATAACCGGCCCTGATATGGCTCCGATTGCACTTCTCCTGTCTCAGCTCTCAGTAGGCAGCCTCGCTGTCCTCTTGTCCGGTGTGCTGGGCTGAGGAGTTGTGGGAAAGGGCCCTTTTTGGATGGTCATCCCCCACTTTTTGCCCCATTGCTAACGTCTATGACTTGTAAAGTGCACTGGAGCCTGCTGTCCAGGCCCCAGGGTAAGTGTTCTCTCCCTAAAACCAGTTTGTGTGAATTGACAATCCCAATTGGCAAAGACTTTACCCCCGGTATAAGTTCCTAGTATATCATACCTGTGGTACCCATGGCATGGGTGATAAAGGGGTCCCTAGTGCTTCTATTACAGTTTATGCCAACCTGAGTGACCCAAGTAAACTCCCTGCAGCCGGCCTGCCACTGGAGACCACAGGAGCAATGTAAACTACGCCATTTCGACTTTGCCTTCACCATGTGTGGCAAAGTCAATGCACTGCTTTTAATGAATGTCAGTCACCCCTAAGGCATGCCCAGGAGCCCAGGAGGAGGGGTGCATTATATTAAAGGTTTGGGCATGTAAGTGCAAGTATATATGTCCCTATAGTGGCCTTTACCATTAAAGCACACTATAAGTAATGATAGGCAGTCCAGAGCATAACGTGGACCTGCACCCTGGCGGACCTGGGGCTGGTAAATCCATCATGATACTGCCTACAAAATTGTTAGTTTGGTTTCAAACAACGTACCATCTGACCCCTGACATTACTATCCTGTGAAGTGCGATTCAGCGTACACCCAGGTGGTTAGCTTAGAGATTGCCCAACTGGTTGCTCCAGTTTCTCTGTGCTCTGGATGGCTTGCTTCTGTCAAGAAAGGATACTGACCTCCTTCAAGGCAGTCTGATAACTCCCAGAAGTCAGGAGCCTAAGCCTCAGCAGGAATGAGGTCACATATCCTCTCTCCCTGGTAGACTTGTGAAGTGGCAGGAGTCAGGAGCATAGGCCTGAGCAGGAATGAGGCCACATATCCTCCCTCCCTGGAGGGCTAGTGAAGTGGCAGGAGTCAGGAGCATAAGCCTGAGCAGTAATGAGGCCACATATCCTCCCTGGTGGGCTCGTGAAGTGTCAGGAGTCAGGAGCATAGGCCTGAGCAGGAATGAGGTCACATATCCTACCTCCCTGGTAGGCTAGTGAAGTGGCAGGAGTCAGGAGCATAAGCCTGAGCAGTAATGAGGTCACATATCCCCCCTCCCGGGTGGGCTCGTGAAGTGGCACATCAAGGCGTTGAGCTTTAAGGGCTGCACATCCTCTGATATGCATCCAGGCTTTCTCCCGGAGGAGTAAACAGCTCTCCTACTGCACATTTGCACCTGGGCAGTTGGGAAAGTTAGGTATCCTTCAGGTGTACACCCCAGGGAGGTTACCCACATCTCTAGGGTGGGCTGCCTGGCTTTACCCTGAGGAAGAGTTCTGCCATTTTGAAAAGTGGTGTAAATAGTGGTTTCTGGTTAGAAACGGTGAGCTACAACCCCAGATATGATCATCTCAGGTCTGGATTACCTGCAGGGACTAGCAGCCCATTGGCCACTAGCTCATTTATCCCTAACCTCTCCTAAATCTAGGATTTATGTGACCCCCCCCAATACCAGAACCTCAAATATGACCTAGCTGCATCAAAGAGGACACCTGAAGAGACCCATGTTGATGTCGACAGGACTTTTCACACAGCAAAAGAGGGATACTCTGTCTCTGTGGCAACACACCTGGAACTGCCTCACCAAGACTTGTCCTAAGCAATCTCTTGGAGCCCCGAGGCATTGGAACCCCTTCAGGTAAAACAACTCTCTGGATCAGAAAAATGGCTAGCCATCGGGCCCTCAGAGGAGTTGCACAAATCCAGATAGTCTAGTGCATTGTGGGAACTAGTTCTGCCTTTCCCAAAGTTTTAGGCAGTTTCTGTGTTCCCTGGGACCACAAGACATTGGAGTAAACATGTGCTCTAGGCTTGTTCCTTGCCAATTACTCGATGCTGCACCAAGAGGGAACTCCATCATACATTCGTCTGACCTCAGCAGTGGCCCCACTATTTTGTTTTTACATCTTGTTCTCAGCAGCAATGTCTAAGTGGTAAAGGGAGCTCTCAAGCGGCCCCTGTTCAGCACCAAGGACAGCCAGGACACCTCTGCACTGGGGCTCAACGGGCCAGGAAAAACTGAACCGACTGTTGTGGCCTTACCCAGTAAGGGTTCCACGCAGCTCAACCTGTAAGCAACCAATTTTCTCTTGTGGCTTTTTCCATTGACCGCAATGATAAAGTTTCACTGTATTATTTTGCACTGATTTTATATTGCTTCTAAAATCCATAACTCTTCCATTTTTTTTTTGTAAAACAATTTTTATTGCAGAGTTAAACACAGCATGTAGCAATACACTTATAAACAAATCGCGCAAAGTCGTTACTTTTTCGTCCCCATCCGGAATCCTCGTACACAGCCATTTAGCCCACATCCCAGAGGGTCGGGCGGCGTTACTCATTTCCACGTTACTCTCGGAACTGGGCCGTCCCGTTCAATCAACAATTGGGTTTCTCCGCTCTCTGCTTTTGCTTTTTACCCCGCTCCCTTCCAATTTCCAGAATTGGCGTCAGTGTCCCTGCTACTGAGATCCCCCCCCCCTCCCCTTCCCCAAGTGTCTGCGCCTACGCCTGGTGCTGGATCTTAAGGCTGTTATGTGGGACTGAGTAGTCTTATGGTACACTCTGTGTGTGTGTGTCCTGGGCCGGTACCGGGTTCTCCACCCTCCCCATCGGGGCTGCCGGGTCTTCGATCCCCTCCTCCGATTCTTCCCCCACGGTGCTGTCTCTCAGTGCTTAGACTAACATTTCCCATGCCAGCGCTGTGTCCAGCGCTTTCTCGTCTGGCCTCCGGCGGGCTAGTTGGTATCTAATCGTGCTCTCCGCCGCTGCCCACTTCACAAATTCGGTCAGCCATCTCCTATGTGTCGGCCCTACTTTCGATTTCCACCCTTTGGTTAGTTCCCTTTTGGCTATAAGGAGGCCCATGTCTATGAATTGGCTCGTGAGCTTGTTCTTACGTGTGTGTGGGAACCAGTGTAGTATTGTGACCGCACTGTCGTACTGCAGGTCCCTGTCCGCTACTGCATTCAGCGTGTCTCCTACCTCCTTCCAATAGTCTTGTAAGTGAGGGCAGCCCCGTAGCATATGTATGAGATCTGCTTCTATCTGATTGCATCTGGGGCACGCCGCGTCCTGCACCCCAAAGAGAGTTGCGATTTTGCTCGGGGTGAGGTAGGCCCTGTGGAGGATGTAAAGGTGAATGAGATGGAAGCGTACATTTCTGGTGCTCTTCCTAGCTCGCCGCACCAGTTGGGACCATGTTGTGTCCGGGATTTCTGTCTGCAGGTCCGCCTCCCATTTATTCTTAAGCGCGGTGAGGGGTTGTACGTTTTCGGAGTTCATCATCCATAACTCTTACATGTATGTCATCCTATTATTTTAAATCTAAATTAAGATAAAAAATATAATTTATTTTACATTTTTTTAATCTGATTTCTATCGAGTCATGTCAATGGCTTATTGTCCATGTTGATACTCGGAAATGCTTAACACTTGTTCCTCCAGTAATTGCTAACTGCTCTTTGCCACACTACCAGCACTGAGCTAAGAATTTATTAATGTTTATCTAAGGACCTTCTTTGGGGTCTGTGAGAGTATTACACAATACTCCACCTTCCAACAGGAGGGCTGACACCTCTGGAGTGCCATCCACATAAGCCGTCTGTGCACCCACAACAAAGGGTCTGCTGTTGCATCTTTCCCCGACCCGCTTATCAATAGTGCCCGCTGCTGCAGATGCAGCTGCAGGCCTCACCGCTCTTTTGTAGTCTGCTCTTTCTTTTCTGATGACTGCATCATTCCCTGTCCCTGCAGCAAAAAGAGGAGCAGCATATGGCGGGGGAGAGAAAATTGCTACATGATGATATATGTGGGGGAATCTTGTAACTCACTCGTCTGCTATCTTGACATGCCCCCAATGCACTGAATAGATCTGAGATCCTTCTGGTACCACACACGTTTCACACCAACAGATCTTTTCTGTGGTGCCATTCGCTTGAGTGACTCATTAGTACCTTTAGATCTCATTTGTTAATGCTCACTATACATATGTGTCATGAGTCTGTTGTAACTCTACTTCACATTCTGTCCATAACTATTCATTTGTGGTTGTCGTGGGTGTTGCTCTACACTCTCTATTTCCACTCTTCACTTCAGTGGACAGTTTGAGATGCATTGCCTTGAATTTGCTGTGGAAACAGTATTCAAAGCTCTGTTTTGCACGGCAAAGTTTTACGCAGGGGCGGCTCCTCCACTAGGGTGGAGGAGCTTCGCCCCTCTCTTTTCTCTTAGTGGGAGAAAGCCAAAATATAGAATGGTAATATCTTTAAGTTCTTACCATTTTATGTTATTTTGCCCATTGCGGGCGGGTGGGTGGGGCTGCTCTGCTCTTTGAGTCCTGCAAACTCTGCCCTTCTCCGTGCAGGCTGCATTTCATGGAGAACATGGCCACCCCATTAGCCCCTGGCTGGGTGCCGTCCCAGTCAATCGATGGACTCAGCAGAAAGGATGTTTTTATTTTAATTATGACCCCCTTGCCCGTGTGACACCACCCCTCCCTGCGTAACCCCCCCACACCTGCCTCACCACCTGCAAGCCATGCCGGCCGCTACTGGTTTAACACTGCATCAGGGAGGAGTTTTGTATTTATTTTGTGTATTTACTGAAAGATGGTACACCCTCCGAAGAGAGGTGTAACAAGGAGAAACATCTTAATTTTTCCTCATTACTTCCTCTTGCATTCTGCAGCAGACATAGAAAAGGGAGTATGCCTCTCAGGATTTTGTTTTTTGCAAGAAGTTATCCCTGCCTGTAACGTAGGTACAATGAGCGAACAGAAGTATACCATATCTTAGTGGGGGCATATTTTCAACGGCCAGAGATAATTATCGCTGGCCGTGCTTAGCAATAATTTTATTTTCGCAGGCTATCTCTGGAATTTATCGCCCTGGTAGCGCGTAATTAACAACGCGTTACTACAGGGTGATAAAAATTCCAGAGATAGCGAGGTTATCGCCGTATTGCAGGGAACATCGCTGGTTTTCCAGCGATGTTCCCTGCAAAATGGCGATAACCTTACTGATATGACCCACAGGGTCGTATCAGCATTATTCACCCCAATGTTGGGGATAGGTAAGTCTGCATTTTAGCAGACGTTAGTTTTTGGAGAAAACAGCAGTTTTCTCCCAAAACTAACATGTGCTAAATTGCTGGGGCTGCCTTGTAAATATTGCGATGTTAACATCAGCGATATTTGCAAGGTAGTTCATCCAGGGTACGCCCAGTGACGCCCACTTTGCATCTCATTAAAGATGCAAAGGGAGGCTTTGAGAAAAAGGGTGATAACATGCGATTATGCATGTTAGCACCCTCTTGTAAATAGGGCAATAGTTTTATCTCCGCTTTTTTGGCTTTTTAAGCCAAAAAAGCGGAGATCAAGCCCTTGTAAATATGCCCCGTGGAGAGTTTTCTCTCTGTCACTCTACGCATCGCAGGACGTTGCCTTGCTGCGTTGCATTGTGTTATGTTGCACTGCATAAAATGTTAGTGAATCCAGGCCTGGATTTGTGCCTAGGTGTCAATGGCCATTCTGGATGTGGTCTCCACTGTACTTTAGAGCATGTCTTGAAAGTGCATTCACCAGGTATCTTGTTTGACGTTTGTACTCAAGGACATACCTCACATACAATTTTGATGTGAACCTCAACGCAACTGAACTGTATTTGATGTAATTAGCATAGCTTTGCAAAAATGACACTTAATAGGAGTATATGATACATATGTTCGCACACACCTGGATCTAAAAAAATATGAAATTGAAATGTTCTAGAAAACAAACTATACATTGATAAAAGCACTACATTCATTGGGGTGAGTCGGATTTTACAGACATCAAGCTACAGAGTGCATGGGTAAATACAAAACATGAAGTGTTAGTTAGTACTGCACTCATGAGTAACAATGGCTAAGAGTAAGTATTTGTGAGAAGGTCCCTCCTCTGCCCATGTGTTCAGCTGATGCCTCCCCCACCAGTTTCACCTGAGAAATCGAGTCAAGGCCTGCTGGCCAGGGTGGGGAAGATAGTCACGGTAATAATACATCATGTGTTGATACTGGGAGTAACTGTATCACTCTGGCATTTACATATCAGAGGTCAGAACAGAAGGTATGCAATAGAACCCTCACTACAAGCTCGACGGGTGTGGAATGCATTAGAGGCCTTCACTACAAGCTCAACGGGTGTGGAATGCATTAGAGGTCCTTGCTACTAGCTTGACGTGTGTGGGATGCATTAGAGGCCCTCGTTGCGAGCGCATCATGCGTGGAATGCATTAGAGGCCCTCGCTGTAATAATCCTTTAATAATCCCCATTTTGTAAAGTGCACAATCACCCGTAAGGGTCTCTAGGTGCTGGGGGCCATCGGGAAGATTAAGCAAGCTATTGCCCAGAGTCACATGGTGCTGGGCTAATCTGCTGCCGGGGATCGAATCGTGATCCCCAGATTCCGGAGTCAGTCGCCCTAGCCGCAGCACCACACCTCTTCCTGCCTATGAGCTCGATGTGTGTGGAATGAATTAGAGGTCCTCGCTACGATCTCAACGTGCGTGGAATGCATTCGAGGCCCTTGCTATGAGCTTGATGTGTGTGGAATACATTAGAGGCCCTCGCTGCGATTTCAATGTGCGTGGAATGCATTAGATTTCCTCGCTACGAGCTCGATGTGTGTGGAATGCATTAGAGGCCCTCGCTGCGATCTCAATGTGCGTGGAATGTTTTAGAGACCCTCGCTATGAGCTCGATGTATGTGGAATGCATTAGAGGCGCTCGCTGCAATCTCAACATGTGTGGAATGCATTATAGACCCTCGCTACGAGCTTGATGTGCGTGGAATGCATTAGAGGCCCTCACTACAAGCTCGACGTGTGTGTTAATCCCTGCACTGAAGTGCCTCTGGAGGGCTTGGGTCTTGGGGTGCCCTCCCACCAGACAACCAGACATCCCTAGGTTCAGTCATACTAGTTCAGGGGGTGTTCCTTCCTGGCTCTGCTGATCGGGGAGTGGAACACCCTTCTTGTCCAGTTATGCCACACTAACAACGAGTCATCACTCAAAGAGATCCCTAAAAGAACAGTATTCTCTACGATTTCATCTGGAATTGGTGAGTGGATTTCTGTGCCTTTAGAATAGCGCCGAGACACCCCTCGGAGGAGCTGTCATGCTCTACAAAACCTTTAATTCATTCATTCATTCATTCCCGTTAAGACACACAAGAGTTATGAGTATTGAGTCTTTATCAGGCTCACAAGCTATAAAAAAGTGCACACCCTGTTAACAGGTGGAAGGTCCCTCTGGGACATGTAGAGTTTCTTGTCGCAAGCACAAAAGTGTGCCCATTTCACCTCATAAACCAACAATAGAAAAGTCTCAACACACCCAATATTCAACAACTTGGGGTCAGAGTATATGTGTATGATAACATCCGATGACGTGTCACTCATAATGAGGGCCTTTATCTCATGAGATTCCTCCTGACAGTCCCTCAGGGGTGAGGGTTCACTAACGATGATGTCCCCCTGACATCAGGATTCCTGACACCCTCAGGGCCCCATTTTAGGGCTACTACAGAACGCTCCAGACAGTCACTCAGGGGTGAGGGTTCACTAATGCTGCCGTCCCCCTGACGTCAGGATTCCTGACACCGCCAAGACCCCTGCAGGGCCCCTTTTACGGCCACTGGAGAAGGTTATGCGGTTGAAGCTGCTTCAGCCACAGCAGGCAATGTGGCTAGAAGCCTACAGGTCGGTCTGCAAGCGCCCAGGTTGTACCTCACAGGCGCAGCTCCACCCAGAGCAGGATGAATAAAAGCTCTTTTCTGAAGATGTGTCACAGATTCAGATCAGCCGAGGTAGCCTCGCCAGCTGTACGTGCCTGACTGAAATCAACATTCAGTTGTTTCTTAGAAGACGCCCTGCAGCCACTTCAAATCACCAATCTATGGCAGGTCCAGGCGTCAAGCAGAGAATGAAAAGAAATACTTCATAAAACTGCCAGTCTCCTCTCCATGCAAGAAGACCAAGCGACCCTAAAACTGGAGTTCTATTCCCACCCTGGTGTTATGTTTCATATTGGTACCCTAATATAGGCCCGGGTAATATCATACACCTTCACCTACATTACCTCCCTTATACTACACAGTAACAAGCTTTTAGGATTGAACCTTTATCTAGTGTTTTAGTCCTGGGCGCATAAGGGGGGTTTTCCCATGAGCAATAGCACCCAATAACTTCATCCATAGAATGAATATTCATAAGGGTTTTTGACCCCTGGCAAAGGCTACACCACCTGCATAATATCTACATACAAGGTTCATCCCATACGTCATCCCTAACTCCAACAATGGCTAATACAAGAAACAAGGGAACAACAAACCCTAGATACTTTCTGTATAAATACAGCACATCTTGCTAGGGTTGGTAGAGGAGACCGAGACTTCCAGGCTGACACACTTACCAGAGACGACAACAAAAAAACTCCAAGGGTACAAGGCAATATGACCGCACCTATCTACAATTTGGCCTCTTGTGTACACTAAGTATGGGTGCCAAGAACCTAAAGCCACATACCCCTAGGCTCCCCAGGGTATTCACCCCAAATTCCACAACAAAACACAATGGTTCAGCACTCCACAATAAGTAATAATAAGCCAATAACTTTTGAAGAATCCGCTCAGTAGGGCTTAAAAATTCTTTTATTCTTATTTCTTCATGCAAAGCATAGCCAACGCGTTTCGTCCAGAGGACTTCTTTAGGGCTACAAAATTAAATATACAAAAATATACATATTACAGTCACTATTTACAGATAAAACAAATGTTTTGATACACTACAATTACAAAATACATGATTATTTAATACAGGTTAAAAAAAATTGAGATTTTAGCTCTGTTATCGGGCTTAAGTCACCTACTAGACGGATTTTTTATATATTCATATTCTTTTAGGAAGACACATCAGAGCACAGTACAATTTCCAAATTCAACAAAAGGAGAGAAAGAGAACCTATTTACATGTTCTTTTGATTTAACATATCTAATGGGAAGGAGCTAATTATACATTTAGTATTGTATTAGCTTATCAAATGAGCACTATGTTAATTCTAGGCTTATATGGATTGATCTAATTTTAGATTTTATGAAACATTGCTTACCAAAAGTAGCAAAAAAGATGTCAACTGTTGATTTTTAACGTTCAATAGATACAGTCATGGATGTGAAGGTTCAAAGATACAAGAGTATACAGGGATGGCCACCTAGTGTATAAAGAGCAATGTTCTTCTTATTCATATTAATTTTTATGGACATTTGTAATGGCCCCTATATTGCATACTAAGGTTCCACATACCTTATAAATACATTATCAGTTCGTCCTATGATCATTTGTTTCAAAATGTTTTGGCAACACTGTGATCCTTGGATAAATTCCAGATTTCTGATTTCTCAGCCAATCATTGTGGCGCTTATAATCACCCTTTATAAAAGAATAAATAGATAGGATCATATGAGGACCAAGTTTGCCCTATATGTCCTACACATAATTATATTGGGAGCATAGAGAGGGGCCAAGCCAAAAAAAAGTACGTTGTTAATCATCACATAATGATGGAATGAGGGAATATCAGACATAGGGCGCACTGGTCCTCCGAGCATCCACGGACAATCCCGGGAACCCAAGAAATCCGCGGTTAAACATGGGGCCCACCAGCGTCCACAGAGCATGTTACGTGCTCCACAGTCGCCGACCGTCCCACATCAAACACGGGCAACCAGGCTCCAGGAGATCTCCCGGGTGCACCAATTCGCATCACCCTTAACAGGCATTCCCCCATTGACGTTTTTAATCACAGAAACGCCCATGGTTTGCAAACAAAATGAAATGTAAAACGCTCAGGCATCGTTTATAATAAAATCGGTTCTATGTTGTGAACCCAAGCCTGCACATAGGCATCGTTTACAATAACATTGGTTCTATGTTGTGAGCCCGAGCCTGCACATAGGAAGTGAGTTGAAGACAGTTCTGGATGAGGAAGCAGTTACATAACCAGGACCGTTAGGTTCCCAAGCAGTGGTCACCTGGTAATGAGGCAAAGGTGCCCCCAGAATCGGTACTATTTTATAATATGTAATAAGCCTATGAACGAAACCTATCTTAAATAGAGCATCGTTCCCACCCTTGAGGTCCCCACTTACTTGCGGTAAATGTCATCATCCTTCACGCGTCACCATTTGCAGCAAAAATGTCGATGTAAACTCCACTCTAAGACGCAGGCTTAAATATCCCGCAATTGACACTCAGCTGTAATTAATCAGCTTTCAAGTGGTAACGAGAGCACTCGATTAAAGCCGCCATCTTATAGCAGGCATATGTACATGTGGTACGATTGAGATACACAGAAGTAAAAATCTCTGGATGAGTTTAAAGAAACGATTCATCAAATTTAAATGCTTCTCTGAATTTGAGAAGCAAGACATGTCCGTTATATACAAAGGAAGCAACCCGTTTACTCGAACCGATTCATGGACGCCACTTTGGAACAGTCAATGAATCCTTGTATTAGTAATCGCAAGAGAAAACACAAGAAAAAATGCCCGACTCCGAGCGCCATCTTATAGTGGAGCCAGTTGTATGTTTAGAGATTAAGGCATGTGATCGTGGAAATAAGACAAATTTTCAAATGAAAAGACCACTAGTTTCAAATGACCCTTCAAATTCAAAAAATGAACTAAGTCATTTAACCCGTATTATATAAAGCGTATGAGCTTGATTGTTTTACGGGACCATTTGAGATACGTAATCATTCCCTGCGTGCGTGATCATTGTATTGTATCCACATATTTACTACCTGATCAACATCGCCCGTATAATTTTTGAGTTAATTTAGACTTCTTTTATTAGTTCAAATATTTGATGCTATGTCTAGACTGTTATTATATCCTTTTGATTTAACCTATGATGACCGCCATGTTGGAAAGGACAGTGATAATTCACTCCGGGTGCAATCGTCTTCCATAGTTATATGAAGTCATAAAAGACTCACTTAATATCCTACATAACAGAATTGATGTGGTGTATAGTAAATATCAAATTTTCATCAATTTCAAAACAAAGCTATAGTCCACTAAACCTGACAGGAATACAGAAATACAATTGCATGTTTAACAGAGATAGAGGTGCATGTTTAACAAAGATTTTATATATTTCTACAAAAAGTGATACAATTAATTGTTAATATTTAAACCCTTGGAGATGCTACGAAGGCGGCAGATCCAACCAGCCTCAATCTGCCTCAATGCCTTGGTCCTATCCCCACCTCTTGTCATTGGTTTATGGAAGACGATTGCACCCGGAGTGAATTATCACTGTCCTTTCCAACATGGACATAGCATCAAATATTTTAACTAATAAAAGAAGTCTAAATTAACTCAAAAAGTATACAAGCGGTTGTTCAGTTAGTAATTATGTGGATACAATACAATGATCACGCACGCGGGGAATGATTACGTATCTCAAATGGTCCCGTAAACCAATCAAGCTCATACGCTTTATATAATATGGGTTAAATGACTTAGTTCATTTTTTTAATTTGAAGGGTCATTTGAAACTAGTGGTCCTTTCATTTGAAAATGTTTCTTATTTCCACGATCACATGCCTTAATCTCTAAACATACAACTGGCTCCACTATAAGATGGCGCTCGGAGTCGGGCGTTTTCTCTTGTGTTTTCTCTTGCGATTACTAATACAAGGATGCATTGACTGTTCCAAAATGGCGTCCATGAATTGGTTAGAGTAAACGGGTCGCTTCCTTTGTATATTACGGACATGTCTTGCTTCTCAAATTCAGAGAAGCATTTAAATTTGATGAATCGTTTCTTTAAACTCATCCAGAGATTTTTACTTCTGTGTATCTCAATCGTACCACATGTACATATGCCTGCTATAAGATGGCGGCTTTAATCGAGTGCTCTCGTTACCACTTGAAAGCTGATTAATTACAGCTGAGTGTCAATTGCGGGATATTTAAGCCTGCGTCTTAGAGTGGAGTTTACATCGACATTTTTGCTGCAAATGGTGACGCGTGAAGGATGATGACATTTACCGCAAGTAAGTGGGGACCTCAAGGGTGGGAACGATGCTCTATTTAAGATAGGTTTCGTTCATAGGCTTATTACATATTATAAAATAGTACCGATTCTGGGGGCACCTTTGCCTCATTACCAGGTGACCACTGCTTGGGAACCTAACGGTCCTGGTTATGTAACTGCTTCCTCATCCAGAACTGTCTTCAACTCACTTCCTATGTGCAGGCTCGGGCTCACAACATAGAACCAATGTTATTGTAAACGATGCCTATGTGCAGGCTTGGGTTCACAACATAGAACCGATTTTATTATAAACGATGCCTGAGCGTTTTACATTTCATTTTGTTTCTATGGATGAAGTTATTGGGTGCTATTGCTCATGGGAAAACCCCCCTTATGCGCCCAGGACTAAAACACTAGATAAAGGTTCAATCCTAAAAGCTTGTTACTGTGTAGTATAAGGGAGGTAATGTAGGTGAAGGTGTATGATATTACCCGGGCCTATATTAGGGTACCAATATGAAACATAACACCAGGGTGGGAATAGAACTCCAGTTTTAGGGTCGCTTGGTCTTCTTGCATGGAGAGGAGACTGGCAGTTTTATGAAGTATTTCTTTTCATTCTCTGCTTGACGCCTGGACCTGCCATAGATTGGTGATTTGAAGTGGCTGCAGGGCGTCTTCTAAGAAACAACTGAATGTTGATTTCAGTCAGGCACGTACAGCTGGCGAGGCTACCTCGGCTGATCTGAATCTGTGACACATCTTCAGAAAAGAGCTTTTATTCATCCTGCTCTGGGTGGAGCTGCGCCTGTGAGGTACAACCTGGGCGCTTGCAGACCGACCTGTAGGCTTTAATCTGTATTAAATATTCATGTATTTTGTAATTGTAGTGTATCAAAACATTTGTTTTATCTGTAAATAGTGACTGTAATATGTATATTTTTGTATATTTAATTTTGTAGCCCTAAAGAAGTCCTCTGGACGAAACGCGTTGGCTACGCTTTGCATGAAGAAATACGAATAAAATAATTTTTAAGCCCTACTGAGCGGATTCTTCAAAAGTTATTGGCTTATTATTACTTATTGTGGAGTGCTGAACCATTGTGTTTTACACTGACCAGAGACGCTGAGGCTCCTGCATGCAGTTGCTCCAGCTGACAGTGATCTTACACATCCCTCGCGGGTGTCCAACTCGAGACCAGGAAGGGGTCCCACACTCTCTCACTCCAGGAAAAGGGGGTTGACAAAATCCTAGAGGGATTCTTGGCTTCACACCTACTCACATGCTAGGTACACTTAGGTTCATATAATTTGGCATTGTAGGAGTATGCGCACTTTTATCATGCATTTTACATTCCTGTATGTCTACATGATTATTACAAGATGGTAGAACTGTATTATCATTTTATTTTCACTGTACTGCTAATCATATATATCTGCTACTGTCTAACGGTTGTTGCAGCACATCTATTTTACACTAGAAGTACAACTTTGAAATAAATTCTTATTCTAACACGGCTGACTGTTTCTTCTGTGTAACTCTCTGAGAACGAATAAGTGAGCACAAGTGACTGAGCGAAAAGTAGTATATTGTTTCCATGATTCTGAGGGATCAGGGTTGTCATGGTCTGAGGTTGCCAGAAACTAACTTCTCCCCGATAAGAGGAGAGTCTAGTGGCACTGTGAGCTATCTAATGCAAACAGGCTAACATTCTCGGTGGGGGTGCTCAGAGCCAGCCTGCCACCAAACCCACAGTTTATGTTAGTTGGAACGCGCAGATCCGGTATACCTAAAATAGGAACTACACAACACTGAGACGCTTTTCAGATAAAATTCAAGGTTATGTGTCTTTGTTTAGGAATTTAACCAGCTCTGCAGCAACCCCCTGCCCAGTTAAAAACTGCTGAGAGCGCAGAATATAGACTTTGGCCTGGAAAATGGGAGCCTCACACTCATCCAGGCAATCCGTTGTAAGGATGAAAGATGCTGCCATTCTCCAGCCAAGCCGCTGGAACGAGGAAAGATGCTGCCATTCTCCAGCCAAACCACTGGAAGAATGAAAGATGCTCCCATTCTCCAGCCAAGCCGCTGGAAGTATGAAAGATGCTCCCATTCTCCAGCCAAGCCGCTGGAAGGATGACAGATGCTGCCATTCTCCAGACAAGCCGCTGGAAGGATGACAGATGCTGCCATTCTCCAGCTAAGCCGCTGGAAGGAACAAATATGCTGCCATTCTCCGGCCAAGCCTCTGGAAGGTATGAAAGGTGCTGCAATTCTACAGCCAAGCCATAGGAAGGATGGAATATGCTGCAATTCTCCATCCAAGCAACTGGAAGGATGAAAGATGCTGCCATTCTCCAACCAAGCCACCGAAAGCAGGAAAGATTCTGCCATTCTCCAACCAAGCAACTGGAAGTATGAGATATGCTGCCTTTCTCCAGCCAAGGCAATGGAAGGATAAAAGGTGCTGCCATTCGCCAGCCAAGCCACTGGAAGGTTGAAAGATGCTGCCATTCTCCAGCCAAGCCACTGGAAGGATGAAAGATGCTGCAAGGAGAACACAGCCAAGCCACTGGAAGGATCAAATATGCTGAGTGGATCCCTCAGCCAAGCTGCTGAAAGGATGAAAGATGCTGCCAATCTCCAGCTGAGCCAGTGGAAGAATGAAAGATGCTGCTACTCTCTATCCAAGCCATTGGAAGGATAATAGATGCTGCCATTCTCCAGCCAAGCCACTGGAAGGATGAAAGATGCAGCCATTCACCAGCCAAGCCGCTGGAAGGATGAAAGATGCTGCCATTCTCTAGCCAAGCCACAGGAAGGATGAAAGATGCTACCATTCTTCAGCCAAGCTGCAGGAAGGATGAAAGATGCTGCCATTCACCAGCCAAGCTGCTGGAAGGATGAAAGATGCTGCCATTCTCCAGCCAAGCCGCTGGAAGGATGAAAGATGCTACCATTCTTCAGCCAAGCTGCAGGAAGGATAAAAGATGCTGCCATTCTCCACCCAAGCAACTGGAAGGATTAAATATACTGCCATTCTCCAGCCAAGCCACAGGAAAGATGGATATGCTGCAATTCTCCAGCCAAGCAACTGGAAGTATGAAAGATGCTGCCTTTCTCCAGCCAAGGCAATGGAAGGATAAAAAGGTGCTGCCATTCTCCAGCCAAGCCACTGGGAGGTTGAAAGAGGCTGCTATTCTCCATCCAAGCCACTGGAAGGATGAAAGATGCTGCCATTCTCCAGCCAAGTCACTGAAAGATTGAAGATGCTGCATGGAGAACTCAGCTAAACCACGCCAAGGATGAAAGATGCAGCTTGGAGCTCTCGGCCAAGCCACTCCAAGGATGAAAGATGCAACATGGAGCTCTCAGCCAAGCTGCTGGAAGGATGAAAGATGCTGCCATTCTCCAGCCAAGCAACTGGAAGTATGAAAGATGCTGTCATTCTCCAGGCAAGCCACTGGAAGGATGAAATATGCTGCGTGGCTGCAGGCAGACCCTAATCCAGAACATACCCACCTAAATATACAACTGATCAGGGTTTCGAGTGGGCCGGGTCCTGTCAATGCTCAGCATCAGCATCTATAAAAAGCAGGTGCCAAGGCCGGTCCTTATTGGGCTCTCCATTTTTGCCCTCACCCTTGGTGAACAGATAAATCTCAACTCAGCGGCAGTGCTACCATTCACTGTAACTTCAAGCATTTTCAATATTCTATACAGCGAACCCAGAGTTGTTACTTATTTATCTTATGCAACTAGCAAAAACTGACAGAGCCACTAGTCCTGGCATAGGTGTAATGTTACTTGCTGTGTTATGTATCTGGATGCAACAACAGAAACAGCAACATGCCAGAGGGGATGCACACCATTATGCTAAGCACAGATTTTTAGCTACGGTGTTTTAAGTCATGCCCTTAATTACATCGGCCACACTCCTTTGAGGGACCCTCCAGTTTATTCATCCCACCTAAAGCCCTGCAGCTGATTAAGATCCTAAGAATATTCAAAGCTACAACAAATGCCAACGTGGGGTGGTGATGAGCTACTTGTCTCACCACTGGCCACGTGCTGACCACGATATTAGAACTGCACAAAGGCTTTAAGAGGCCCAGGTCCACAGCAGGATATAGGCCACCCTTAAATGGTAGCAATCCCTCAAGGCTGCGGTTGCGCCTCATTCATTCGACATCTGCAGTAGAAAGGGCACATATCTGTGTTGTTGGACCCGGCCCTTTTGGCAGGTTTACCCCGAGACTTTTTGCTTTTTCCTAGCCTGTTTCTGTGACCTGGTGTTGGTGATTTTAGGCCTCTGCGCACTTTTTCACTGTGGTACAGTGTAAAGTGCGTGATCTCTCTGTGTGTGGTGAGAGTGACCTGTCCTCCCATAGGAATGAATGGGGAATATGTATGGCCATGGTAGTTCCTGATGTATGGAGAGTGCAGGGTCGAGTTTGGTATGTGCAAACTCGTGAGATTGAATGCTGCGCAATGGTATATGCGGCATGATTGTGTCTAGTGTAAAAGTGCCACTTTTAGAAGTTGGCATATTTGTGTAATTTGTGTCTGGCATGTGATTGGCTGAGGCTGGCTGGTGAGCCAGGCTCCAAGAGTCTGGGAGGGTCTGCCCCGGTGGTGAATGGAGTGTTTAGCATGCTGATGTGAGGGGAGGAGTGAGCCTGGGCCTGCTTGTGGATTGACCGTCTGGTTTGAGGGTCCTGAGTGAGGCTGGGTTTTCCCCACACAAAGCTGGCTCTACCCCCTGGGGTGTGTCTGATGTCCCTAGCCTGGCCAGTAATAGGGATTCCCTATAACCAGTTCTAGCTGGTTCTCACACTGCCTGCACCCTACTAGACAAAGGTTTTCTCTGTATAAAAAGGGGCTGTGTCCCCTTCCAAAATGTTCTTGTTTCTGACTTGAATCCTGCCAGGGGCGTGCTGCTGCTTGGGCTCAGGGGAAGGCTTGCCTCCTTGAGTCCTGCCCAGCCCCTGGATGCCTGATGGACTTGGATGCTGGAGGAATTGCCTTGCTGGGAGCTGCTGGGCTCCATCTTGATTCTCCAGAACTTCTTTGGACCCTTCTTGCTATAGGGGTCATTTCTGGGGGCCTGTGGGTGCTACCTATGCCCCCATCGCCTTTAGAGCGCTGTACTTTTGTCCCTAGCGCTTGGGAGCGCTTTATTCTGCTGCTAGCGCTTACGAGCGCTTTATTTCACGTATAGCGCTGGGAGCGCTGTAATTATCCCCTCAGCGCGTGGTAGCACTATTATGTCCTTCCGCGGCTGCCCACGCCGCATATTCACTTTTTATTAACTTATCTTGAGGGAGCCTACCCCTCGGATAGTGATACTCCTCCTGCAAGTGCCTGAAACGGGCCGCCGCGCTGCCCACGACGACCCGGAAGTGGTTGGCCGGCCAGCCAATGGTGGCGCTGCCCGGCCGGAAGTCCTGCCCCGCAGTTCGGGGAGAGAAGAGGAGCTCAGCGGCTGAAGGTGCAGGCGGGGCTCCGTTGTGGAGGATGAGCCCGCACCGCCGACAGGAGAAGCCTTCCGAAGTTGCCTGGTTCACCGCACGAGGCTCTCCCGAGTGAGAGAGCCCCCCGCACGCCGCCGCCTGAAAGAGCTGCCCCCGCCACGAGTGAAGCAGGAGCCCCCGCCAGAAGAACAGCCCGGTGAGTAAAAAGGGCTGGGGGGCTCCGTGGGGGCTGCTGTTGGTGCCGGAGAGAGGCACAAGGATGAGAGTGGAGGTAGGGCAGCCCCAGATGGCAGTGGGCCGCCCAAACATTTCGACGGAGCCCGAGGCTCCAATGCCCACATTTGTGTGTAGAGCCCTGAGAGGGCTCCGGGGGCATTTCCATTATCGAGTCCCCCAAGGAGGGGCTCCACCAACGCTGCATGTTTCTTCAGAGCCTGTGAGGCTCAAGGGGAATTTGTAGTTTAGCCCTGAGCGCTCCATGGCCCCCCAGTTGTTTAGAGCCACAAGCCCAGTGAGGCTCTAGGGGGCATTTCTCTTGAGTACGAGTCCCCAGAGGGGGGACTCCAACAATGGGGCCCTAATTGTTTTAGAGCCTGTGTGGCTCCAATGTTCTGCGCAATGTGGCACAGTTTCAGAGCCTGTGTGGCTCCAACGTTTGGGGCATGTGTTATGTGAGAGCATGTGTGGCTCCAACGTGAACACGAGTGTTTTCAGAGCCTGTGTGGCTCCAACAGTTGGCGCAGTTCTGTCCTAGCGTCAGTGAGGACCCTGTTGCAGTTTTGATTCCCAGCTGCCCAGCAATTAGTGGCCAGCTGCACCGTTTAGGTCCTGTGATTGTTCCCAGGTGCCCAGCAAGTAGTGGGCACCTGCAACGTTTAGGTTTGCATGGCAGCGCGCCCTGACATTCTGGACACAGGGCTCTTTAGTCCCTTTATTAGATGGGAGCTGCTATGTGATTTCATTTAGGCGCAATGTGATTATCTATGTGATGGTAATTGCGTAATGTGAGTTTTGCGCAATGTGATGTGGTGCTAGTAAATGTAATGCATTTAATATGATTACGAACCTTGTTCTTACACCTCTGAATGTGTTTTCATGCATCATGTGTTTTTACGCTATTGAGTTATGTTCTGGCACCTCTGAATGTTTTTATGCATCATGTGTCTTCCTTGATTTTACACCTCTGAATGTATTGGTTTATGCATCATGTGTTTTTCTTTCCCTGCACCTCTGAATGTGTTTTTGATGCATCATGTGCCTTGTTATTACACCGCTGAATGTTATTTTTATGCATCATGTGTTTTCCTTCCCTACACCTCTGAATGTTGTGATGCATCATGTGTAATGTGTTTTTGCTTATAACCCTAATTGTATTGTGATACTTAGGTGGTTGTTCTTTCTAGTACAGGTGGTCCTAGTGAGGTCCTGGTTCCCTGCGTGACATTCTCCCAAGGTGTTTAGGGTTGCGTAGGTGGTACTTACCTGTGACCAGTAGTTACTGATTGTGATTTATAACTGTTATTTTGTGCTATACTTATTCTAAGTTCTAGAAGTGCTATTTCTGCTAAGTGCTGAATCTGACAGTGGCCCATGTGGCCCTGTCCTGTACATAATCCCTTGTGAATATTGCCCGTGCCAGTTGGCACAATGTACATGTTTGATTTCTATCTGACGTGTTTTGACAATACAGAAGTTATTTTTATATAACCTTGTGTGGAGTTCCTTTTGTGGTGTGCCTAGGATGTTGTTGCTGGTGTGTGCTTGCGCAAATGCTTTACACATCGCCTCCGGGATAAGCCTGTCTGCTCGTGCCAAGCTACCAAGGGGGTGAGCAGGGGTTATCTTGGCGTGTGACTCCCTTGCCCTGACTAGAATTGTGGTTTCTGCCTAGCTTTGGCGTCAGCCTTAGCCAACCAAAAATAGCCAGTTCTAACATATGTCAATAGGAGCACTAGGGCCAGGAAGGACGACATGGCCGAGCTCGGACACTTTAGCGAATAGTTACGAAAATATAGTTCATTCTATGCCCTTGATTTCAGTCTTAGACTTGAACTGTATATTTTTAATTTTCGATGTTTTAATGTGTGAAAGTATAGTGATTTAGTTAACTTTGCCCATTGAAATACATTTGACACTAAACCTGCAGTTAGAATCCACTGTTGAACCCGCAGTGGAATCCGAGGACCAGATGTATGGAAACTCTGTTTTGAAATTTCCTAATTGAGATTTTTAGCCAGTCAAACTTAGGAAATCGCAAAATGGCATTACAGAACCTGGCAGGCCTCAAATTGGAATTCGGAAACAAGTCGCTTCGCAAAACAGGAAATTGTTCTTTGCGATTACCTCTTTGGTTTGCAAATAGCGACACATTAAACAAATAGTGAATCTGCTTCCTGGTTCAAGGAGATGCCTATTGAAACAGGAAGTGCAGCACCCTAGCGGCCAGGAAGGGAGGCAGTTAGAAGCTGGAAAGCTGTAGAGCACAGCCTGTGATTTGAGGACCCCAAACTCCAGTCACCCAACACCAGGAATGGCCGCCCAGGAGCAGGAGGAGGAGGGAGGAAGATGAAGTCACTGAAATCCCAGAATCATATCATTTTGAACCAACGCTAAGTCTCTACGTCCCCCCGTATTGAGTTTATTGCTTTACCCCTCCTGTCACAAAAAAGTGCTATGACGTGGCCTGCGCTTGCCTCATCATTGAACCTTTTCAGTGACTTTCAGCCATGCTAGGCATGCTGAACAAACAGCTGATGTGCTGCTAGACAACATGGCTAAACGTTCACATTGAAAAGGCCAATTGCTTGGACATTGGCAAGATGTATTGGCTTTGCCATTGCCTGTTTGGTGTTGATGGGGTCTTGCTGAACAATTTGTAAGTATTAGTGAAAAATAGTAAAAGTTCTTTGAAGTGAAGTGAGGAAGTGGTGTAACGGCCAGAGCTGCCAAACAGGGGAACACGGTAACCAGGTTTGAATCTCGAGGTCGGCTGAACACTTTGTGATTCTGGGCAAATCACTAACACTTCCCCCTGCGTACAGCAATGAATGTGTCATTGTGTAATGTGGCTGGTGAGAACCCAAGGCACTCCAGTACCATCAGCAGGTGCTAGCAGTATGACAGATCATGGGAAAAAAAGCAGAAGCGACGAGGGTGGTAGTGGAGACGGGTCAAGCATGGAAGCAGGAGGGTTTGGAGAGATGGGCAAGCAACAACAGGCGGGAGGGCGAGGAAACAACAACAAAGGGGTATAAAATACCTTAACTGAAGCAGGATCAGGGGCAAAATGAATGTTTTTTGTAGAATGTAACCGTTGAGCACTTAAAGAGCTACAATATCATTGGCTTGTGTTCACACTATGGCATGACCGAGGATGGAGCGAGAGCTCCAATACCATTAGATTGTGCAAAAGTGCAGAAGTGTCAGTTTTAAATAGTCACTTAGCAGAATAATATCTGGAGAGACTGTTGCAGGGATTCTGCACCTACACAGAACTATGCACAGGAAAACAGGACCTCAGTGTATAGGGGTGTACCAACCTATCACCTTAGTACCCAAAATCCCCAAACCGACTGGCTATAATGTCTCATTCGTTCTCCTCCAAAAATTACAAAGCTACAAATGATTAGACAACCCAGAACATGACTCTCTCAGGAATCGTGGTAGCAAGACATACTCTTTCGCTCACTCATACTTGTCCACAATGAGAATAGGCAGAGTCAAAGTAATAGTTCAAAATGTTTATTTTAACTATCGTGCTCTACAATACAGTAAACAAGCCACTACCAGCAGCAAATTGCATAAAATAAGAATGGTTAGCAGTGTTACAATTCCACAGAATACAAAGGAGGAAGTCATTTTATAAAGACAAGGGAAAAGGAATTTGAGGTCTAACTACCCTCCCCTTAGCTAGAAGACGTTTATTTATATAAAACAAGATCTCTGGGCTTTGACAGCAGACCCCATACCTTAAAGCCTAGATGGAAGGCTTACATCATAGGAACAGCATAGCTCTTCTCCATGGAAAGTCTCTCTCCAAGTGTGTTTTAGAACAACATGCATCCCCGTAATATCAAAGCACGAGTCTCCAGCATTCCAGCTCTGTTTAGCATGTTATGTCTGGGTGCTAGGGACTGACCAGAACAGAAGAACAAGGGGAATTGTTTATCGACCTTGTACAACGTGTTCAGACTAAACTCCAGGAGTGCAGCAGAAAAAGTAAAAAGCAGACGGTTTTCATGTGAAAGGCATAAACAGAGTCTGGAAAAAATAAAGTCATGTAGCAACTTGCTCAAAAGCAGCAAAGTTCATGCTAACTTAGTAACATTGCCAATGTCTCCAAGGGCCATGTAACAAGACTCATTTAATACAACATTTTTGTGGAACACAAATATTGATCACAATCCTTCCGTAGTTTCATTTTTTTAACTACCCCTTTATCCTTCTTCTTGATCCCAGTTTAAACAATAAGAGAGGGCTCCGCCCCTTCCCTCTGCAAGATGCCAACAATCTCTACACATCTCTGAGTATTTCTTTTCTTTTAACGGAAATACTCCCCCTCTTCCCTCTATCGATACCCTGCAAGTGCCAAGCTTATAGAGATGCCAAAGAAAAAGAAGGTGAGATGGAGGGAGGGACGGGCAGAGGAATGGAAGGAAGAAGGGTTGAAGGGTGGGAAGGAGGGAAGTACGGAGGCAGGGGAGTGCAGAGGGAAGGCAGGATGGAGGGAGGGAAGGAAGTAGTGATGGAGGATGGGAAGAAAGGAGGGAAGTAAGGAGGGAGGGGAGTGAAGAGGGAAGTAAGGGATAGAGGGAGGGAATGGCAGAGGGAAGGATGGAGAGAAGGATAGAGGGTAGGAAGGAGGGAAGTTTGGAGGGAGGGGAGTACAGAGGGAAGGTGGGATGGAGGGAGGGAAGGGCAGAGGGAAGGATGGAGAGAGGGATGGAGGGTAGGTAGGAGGAAAGGGCAGAGGGAAGGATGGAGGGAAGGGTGAAGGGTAGGAAGGAGAGAAGTGTGGATTGAGGGAAGTGCACAGGAATGGATGGAGGGAAGGACAAAGAGAGGGTAGGAACAAAGTGCGGAGGGTGGGAAGTGTGGAGGGAAGACTGGAAGGAGGGAAAGAAGGGTGGAAGGAGGGATGGAGGGTGGGTGTGAGAAGTTAGCCTGGCATATGATGTATACTAGTTCTAGTGGGCACCTTGCACTAGTATAATCGTCCCTTATTGATGGTGGTTGTAAAGTCAACCTTATAGAAAGCTATCCTAGTGGTAGCATGAACCAGCAGTCTTCAGGCTAAGACTTCAGTAGGCGAGTTAAGCAAATTATTTTACCAATTATAATCCCTTGAGTGCCAAATGAAAGGACACCACACAAGGTATATATCAAATATATATGTATTTAATCTAAACACAACCCCTCTGCACTCTTTATGAGGTCAGAGGTAAAAATACAATACAAGTCACACAGTTAAAATATGATAAGTTGCACAGTATACGTTATGCCCTAGGGACCTCACAAACCATATACTAAGAAAGTGGTATAAGTACCAAAAGAGAATTAGAAAGCAGGCCTGGGACCTGTGGAATCTCTGGGGCTACACTAATCAACCAAAGGTTAGAAAGTAGGAAGCCCACGGGAGACGCGTGCTGTGTCTAAACACAGCCGCGGGTTACCATTGACTTTCCATGGAGATCGTAAAAGTTACAAATATACAATTTAAGGACACTTCCGGATGGACTAGGATGGAACCCTTTTAAACTAGGACACGTCGAGAGCCAAGACCCACGGGAGCACCGGAGTACTCGTGTTACCTCACCCAGGGAAGCCGGGTGCATAGGTGTATTTTCGTGTCGGGTTTCATCGTCATTTTCTATGGAGAGCTGCAAAAAAGTGCTGCAGGCAACCAGAGGAAAAGTGTCCGGGTGGATCCAAGGGTGGATCAAAGATCTGAAGAACCTGAAAGCAGAAGGGACAGAGTCTGGATCACTAGCCAGTGACCAGGAAGGAATCAGGAAGGAACCAGGCGATGTCAGGTGATTTCAGGTGAAGTAGTCAAACTTGTCTCTTCAGCCACGAGGTTCCATTCTGAAGAAAACATCGACAGACCCCCTGGTGTTAGGGAACTACAGACCCATATCCTTGCTGCCACAACTGGGAAAAACGTTCGAATCGTTAATAAACAACTTAGCCAGTACCTGGAACAGAATAACTTCTTGGATCCGTCGCAGTCTGGCTTTCGCCCTGGCTACAGTACAGAAACAGCCATTTTGGCTGTTACTGATTCACTACGACTTACTCTTCACGCCGGAGGCTCTATGATTCTGATCTTATTAGATCTCTCTGCTGCTTTTGAAACTCTATCTCATCAATTGCTGGCAGAGAGACTACAGGAATGTGGCATCGGAGGTAAGGCCCTGAAATGGCTAAGGAACTTCCTTACGGATAGATGCCAAACCACCTCTTTAGGCCTCTTCTCATCACAGAAATTCTTGCTAGATAAGGGGGTTCCGCAGGGCTCATGTCTGACCCCTACGCTCTTTAATGTTTATATGGCCCCCTTAGCGAAAATTGTGCAACCCTTTGGCCTTGAGATTGTATCATATGCCGACGATACTCAATTGTTATTCTCGATCGGCTCAAACCATATGGATGAGAAATCTCGGCTCTCAAGAGGAATGTTGGATATCTCTGAGCGGATGAGGGAAAGATGTCTCCAGCTTAACCCTGAAAAAACAGAGCTGATGCTCCTGGGTAAAGCCGCCCACTACTGGTCAGCCGACTCTACTGGGACTGGGACTGGGACTCTACTGGGCCTCGCCCAGTAGAGCTGGGCGAGGCCCCCACCCCCTCCTCTTCAGTCAAAACCTTGGGTATCCAACTAGATCACAAACTCTCCATGAAAGATAACATCAAATCCATAGCAGGGTCATGCTACTATAGCCTCCGGCTGTTACGCAAAACTGTCCCCTATTTACCATTAGAACATCGTAGAACAGTAGTTCAGGCTTTGGTTATGAGCAAACTTGACTACGGGAATGCATTACTGGCCGAAGTAGGAGATACAGCGTTAGCCAAATTGCAGGTGATCCAAAATACTGCAGCCGGGAGGGTCCTGAATTGCCCCCCAGGATCTCCATCCTTTCCCTTGCTTAGAGAACTTCACTGGCTCCCAGTGAAAAGGAGAGTTCTTTTTAAGACCTGCTGTCTCTCCTTCAAGGCTCTTGAAGGGGATGGTCCTCATTACCTACAAGAGAAGCTACATAAGTATACATTAGAATGTAACCTCAGATCAAACTCCCAAGCCCTCCTTAGTGTCCCCCGTATTCGCTTGAGCCGTACTGGAGGTAGGGCTTTTACATATGTCGCCCCTAAATATTGGAACTCACTACCGGAGGTGCTGAGGAAATCAACATCCCTCCAATCCTTCCGGAAACTACTGAAAACCTTCTTGTTCTAAATGTCACATTTCTTTCGAGATTCTTCTTTCCCATCCCTCTAGAGGTCCTCCCCCAGGTACAAGCGCTGAGATGCCCCTGGGTGATTCACACGCTATACAAAATCTCAATAACATAACATAACAGGAGGCATTGACAATGACCAGGCACTGGATTCGAGCTGTACCAAATGGATCTAGATGACTGCAGTGTCGGTATCCGAATTGGACCCAACAAGCCTTAGCAACCGCAACCCACGCAGGATGTCGTCCAAAACTGGGAACTGAAGCGGCTCTCCTGGCGGTAACTGAGCTGGCCAGGAAGCAAATGGATCAAGGCGGCACCACAGCAATAATGTTGCTTGACCTCAGTGCCGCCTTCGATACCGTTAATACCAGCATTCTTCTCCATCGCCTCAACCAGATGGGAATCTCGGGGAAGGCCATGCTTTGGCTCCAGTCATTTCTGGAGAACCGTTCTTTTAGGGTAGTTGAGGGTACTACCCACTCCAAAGTTTGGCCTTTGGATCGAGGTGTACCTCAGGGCTCTTCGTTGAGCCCTACTCTTTTTAATATTTATATGCAGCCGTTGGCTGATATAGTCCACTCATTTGGTCTGGACATAATAACCTACGCCGATGACACGCAATTAGTCGTGTCTATGAATCAGGCAGTCTCGTCCTCACCCAATCTAAGTAACTGCCTGGTAGCAGTGGCTCAGTGGATGGCAACCTCGCATTTAAAATTAAATGGCGAGAAAACTGAGCTTATGGTGTTGGGTAACCCAACCATTCCCATTCCTTTGCTAGACTGGCCACCATGCATGGGCCCTATGCCTCAATCGAAATGCCATATAAAGAGCTTAGGCATTTGGCTCGATTCCAACCTTAGCTTCATGCAGCAAGCTACTACTCTCTCTGCTACATGCTTTGGGCTAATGCGTATGCTGAGAAAGGTGTTGCCCCTTCTCCCTTTCGAAGCCCGCAGAATAATGGTTCAAGCCATCATTCTGTCCCGTCTAGACTACGGGAATTCCCTATACTTAGGTGCCCCTGCTTTTACAATCAAAAAGCTACAGGTAGCCCAAAACGCTGCAGCCCGTCTTCTGTTAGACCTTAATAAACGAGACTCAGCTAGCATTGCCCTTAGGAAACTTCACTGGCTCCCGGTCAGGGCCAGAGTGCTGTTTAAGTCTCTCTGCTTTATGCACAAAGCCATGTGGAAGAATGCCCCTACTATGATCTGCTCCCTGGCAAAACCCTATCTTCCTCACAGGTCCTTAAGATCCAGCACTGCCTTCCTGGCTACTGTCAATAAAATCAGACGGACCAGATGGGGCGGGCGCTCCTTCTCCTGGAACGCTGCAAAAGAATGGAATTCTCTGCCCACCTCCCTTCGCAGTGAACCTAGTCTCCTAAAATTCTGGAAGGACTTGAAAACTCACCTGTTCATCTGATCCTTTCTTTTCTTTTAGTATGACGGTACTTAGCGCTACGAGGCCTTCTGGGTTGTTTGCGCTCTATAAAACCCGGTTAATAATAATAATAATAATAATAATGTCAAGATTTGCTCTGTTGCAGACCAGCAAGGTCTGTGGTGCTTTTCCTTTTCAGGGAAGCTGGAGCAAGCCTAGAGCAACCAGGAAAGCAAGTGAAGTTCTAAGAAAAGGTCTTTAGGGGGCTCACTAGCCAATGGGCAAGGAACCGGGAAGACGCATCAAGCTCAAATGCAAAGGTGGGGACCACGGGACACTCGCGGAGTGTGGGGGCATGGGCTTCAGTGCAAATAGTGCTCAGGGCTGGGGCTTCTTGTACTCCAATGCACAACTTACTGAGGCTTCAGGAAAGGAGTGCAGGTAGCAAAATGCAGGATGTCTAGGGTGTCCGATCCCACGTCTCCCGTGTCCGCCACGGATCTCAGCTTTGTTGTGGATGTGGGTTGGATTCAGAAAAGTCTAGAAGTCCAGTTCCTGTGTCACAGAGACTGCAGACTGGCAAGGTTGCTGTTGGTGTCTGTTTGAACAGGGTGGTCACTCCTTGACCACAAGGGAGATGTCTTCCAACATCCAGTCAGAATGGAACGTTGAAGGTCCAGGATATGTCTTTCAAAGATTCATCCAGGCTTATCTAAAGTCCTAGGGACACAGCTCCTATACTTTTACTAAGGATGGGGGCAGGACTACCTGGCTTGGTCCCTCCTTCGGGTGGACCTGAGAAGGGGGTGGTTACACCCCTTTCTCTTTTTCCAGTTTTGCGCCAGAGCTAGGGCTGTGTGCCCCAGCAACCGGTTTGAACCGGGCTATGCATGGAGCACCTTTTGTGCCCCAGGCAGTGTCTAGAATCATTCACTGAATGCAGCCCTCCCTGCCCCAATACACAAAACCCCTTTCTGGGGAGGTGCCAGCACCTTCCTGGACAGGAAATCTATTGTCCAGGTCTCCCCTGCCGGAGTTTCGTCCAGCAACAGGAGGTCAGACTAGTGTCTGTGGCAGCAGCATCCATTTTGTGATGCTGGTGCTCTGTTTAACTTTAACCTACATGTCTTCTCCCTCTAGAAGGGTGGAATGCTACCCCGCCGCCAGGACTGTCGGGGGGGGGGGTAGTATTCCAAAGTGTTAGACACCTTACAGGACATGTTTTGATAAAGCCAAACCAAAGTTAGCATTAACCGCGAGGATTATAATGCACTTAAGAGTATATGGTATGTCTATATCATAGAAAAGCTATAAGGAGATGGTTACAAAAGCTGCAGAGGGGTTCAGCTCATGCTAAGGCACCCTCTCACAGAAAACCAAGCACTCTGCCTCCAGGATTGTCAAGGCCTACCATAGGAGTGCTTATAGGTGTATATTTGTCTATATATAAAGGTAGGTATAGGTATACTATATCTAAGTAAGGGGTGATTACACCACCTTACCCAGGCAGTGTGAACAGACCTGTGGTGTCAGTTTGGAAGGCAAATCAGGGAGTGCACAATACATGCTGCAGCCCCTGGTAGGCCTAGGGTGCACCTATGCCCTGGGTACCTATTCTACACTATACAGGGGCTCACAAGGGTGACCCAGTAACCAATCTGGCATGTACCTAAAGTACATGGTATCAATTTAGAGAGAGAACGGCTGGGCTGTGGGTCTGATTGGCAGGCCCAAAGCCACACTAAAGTAAAAAAAAAACAGAGAATCACAGCAAAAAGTGGGGGGTGACCATAGGAAGCAGACCCTACTCTCTTACACAACCCCCCCCCCCCAAACGCAGGGACATTAAACTAACCTTGCCCAGTTGAGTCTTCATGTTCTAAGTGGAAATATCTGGAGAGTCCATCTGCATTGGCATGCTCAGTCCCAGGTCTATGTTCCACTGTAAAGTCCATCCCATGTAGGGAAATGGACCACCTTAGCAGTTTGGGATTTTCACTAAGCCTGGGCGTAGTAGGCGTAGTGGGGCTACGCGAAGCTATGCGAAGTGGGACAGAAACTACGTCCACACACGCACTTCGCGTATCCCCTCTATGCGCCACCCGCCTACCTCCCGCCCTCGCTAAATACTACCTGCCTCCCTCCCGCCCTCCCTACCGCCCTCCCTAAATACTTAAATAATGTTTTAAAAAAGAATAAACACCACTTACCTTGTCGGCTGCGTCTCCGGGGCTCCCTCTGGTAACCGCGCCGCCATCTTGGATACTAATGCGCATGCGCGGCCGCCTGGGAGGGCGGGAGGGAAGCGGGTGGCGGGTAACTTCGCTACGCCCACGTATTGTTGCCTACTACGCCTACTTCGCAAATGGCGAAGTAGGCAACACTACGTCCACTCAGTGGGCGTAGTGAAGTACTATGCCCAGGGTTAATTTTCACCCTTCATCTGGTTTAGCCACAAGATCTGACACTTGTTAGCCTTGATAGTTAGGCCATCCTTTTGCAGGGCCTCCAAAACATTCTTCAGGTGGATCAGGTGATCTTCCCAAGTGGAGCTAAAGACAGCAATATCATCTAGATAAGCTGCACAGTAGTCATCCAGACCTGAGAGGACTTGGTTCACCAACCTTTGGATTGTGGCAGGTGCATTTTTCAGACCAACGGGCATCACCACAAACTGATAATGCCCACCAGGGGTTGAAAATGCTGTCTTTGGCTTTGCATCATCAGCTAGTCTCATCTGCCAGTAGCCAGCTGTCAGGTCAAATGTACTCAAAAACTTGGCAGATGCCAATCTGCCAATGAGTTCATCTGCCCTGGGTATTGGATGGGCCTTTATAATCAACGCAAAACCTCATCTCTCTCTTACCATCTTGGGTGTGAGGTGTACGCACCAGGACTAGTGGACTGGCCCAAGGGCTCTCTGAGGGCTCAATGACTCCCAAATCCAACATCTTTGGACCTCTGTCCTGATACCATCCCTGACATGATCAGGTTGCCTGTAAATCTTACTTTTAACAGGCAGACTGTCCCCAGTGTCCACTTCATGAGTGCACCAGGTAGTGTGACTTGGAGTCAGTGAAAACATATGCCTGTAGGACTGAAGAACGTGTCTGCAGTCCTGCTGCTGTTGGTCAGTGAGGCTGCATGCCAAGGCTACACCATCAACTGAACCATCATCAGGGTTCAGAGAGAGCAGGTCTGGGAGAGGGTCACTCTCTTCCATCTGTCCCTCATCAGTAGCCGTGAGCAAGCCCATGTCTACCCTGTCAACATATGGTTTCAATATGTTGACATGAAGCACCCTGTGGAGGCTCCTGGGAGTTCCAATGTCAACGAAATAGGTGACTTCTTCCTTCTGTTCAACAATAGTGAGGGGTCCACTCCACTTGTCTCGGAGAGCTGCTGGGGCCACAGGCTCCAACACCCACACTTTCTGTCCTTGCTGGTAAACAGTCAGCACGGTCTTTTGGTCATGGCAGGCCTTTTGCAATTCCTGACTAGCCTCAAGGTTTTTGGATGCCTTTTTCTTGTACTCAGCCATCTTGGAGCGGAGACCATGTACGTAATCCACAATGTCTTGTTTGGGAGGTATGAGAGGTAACTCCCATCCCTCCTTCACCAGACATAGGGGTCTTCCTACAGGATGCCCAAACAGAAGTTCAAAAGGGCTGTAGCCAACCCCCTTCTGTGGGACCTCTCTGTAAGCAAACAAAAGGCAGGGCAGCAGGATGTCCCATCTCCGCATAAGCTTTTCAGGTAGACCCTAAATCATGCCCTTTAAGGACTTGTTGAATCTCTCAACTAGACCATTACACTGTGGATGATAGCATGTGGTGAACTTGTAGTTCACTCCACACTCTTTCCACATAGCAGTTAGGTATTCAGAAATAAAGTTTGCACCTCTGTCTTAGACAACCTCCTTAAGAAAGCCCACTCTGGAGAAAACTCCCAGGAGGGCTCTTGCCACTACAGTTGCTGTTGTGGTCCTAAGTGGAATGGCTTCTGGGTATCTGGTGGCATGATCCACTACCACCAGAATAAATCGGTGCCCAGAGGTTGTTTGGGGATCCATTGGTCCAATAATGTCAATCCCTACATGTTCAAAGGGAACCCCCACCACAGGTAGTGGTATTAGGGGGGCCTTTGTGGTGCCACCTGATTTGCCACTGGCTTGACAGGTGACAAAGGAGCGACAAAACTCCTTGGTATCCTCTGACTTATGAGGCCAGTGAAAGTGAGGGACAAGTCTGTCCCAAGTCGTGTTCTGACCAAGATGTCCTGCATGGGAAATATCATGGGCTAGTGTGAGAAGGAAGCCCCTGAATGCCAAAGGTATGACCAACCTCCTGGAAGCTCCTGGCTTGGGGTCTCTAGCCTCTGAATACAGGAGCACATCATCCCAGTAAACTGTGTGGGTCCCACTAGCATTCCTTGCAGCCTCAGCAGCTGCTTGCTGTCTAAGGGGTTCAAGAGAAGGGCCGTCCAACTGCGCCTGCCTCAGACCTGCCCTGGAGGGTCCCCCTGTCCCAAGAAACTCAATATGATCAGGCTCAAGCTCTTCTAGGACAGTTTCCTCCTGGGTCTCACAATCAGATTCCTGAGAAGGCTGATCCTCTTCCTGAGGCAAGGGAGAAGGCACTGCCTTAACCCTACTGCTTCTCCTCCTGGTAGGCAACTAATCCATTGTTCCAGAATCCAGTACCTGTTCAGTGTTGCAATTTATGACCTGTGACCTAGTCACAGCAAGGACATGTGCTGATATCCCTAACATTTCTGCCTGGGTCCTATACTCCACTTCAGCCCAAGGTGAAGTCTCCAGGTAATTTCCAAGTAAACATTCTACAGGGAGGGATGAGCTAACCACAACCTTTTTGAGGCCAGTTACCGCTCCCCAGGAGAAATTAAAAATTGCCATTCTGTGAGTGATAGTGACATTGCTAGCATTGGTCACTTGGTAATTTTCACTTAGTATGATCTGTCCAGGGTCCACAAAGCCAGGCGTCACCATTGTGACACTAGCACATGTGTCCCTGTAGGCCTGAGCCACTTTGTCATTAATTAAAAGAGTTTGTCTGTACTTTCCCAAGTTATTGGGACTTACAGTAGAGGACAGAATGGTGCCCAAATCACAGATAAAAAAAACTTGACTTGGTATTCTGACTAGTCCAGAATCCATCTCAGTTCCCAGGGTTAACCCTACTACACCCTTCTGTTGAGAACCACCACTTGGAGCTGAACTAGGGGGAACAGTTGTAATAGGGGCAATGGTGTCTGGAGCTGTCTCCTTTTTGGCACAATCACTGGTCCAGTGAGTATTTACTTTACAAATCTTTCACCAAGGTTTCTTTGGGCCTTCTTTCTTCTTAGATTGTTGGGAACCCACATCATTAGAAGCTGTTTGGGGACCTTGAGAAGACTTCTGGTCTTTTGCTTTGTCCCCACCCTTTTGGTCTTTCTTCTTCTGACCATCACCTTGGTTCCGTATTTCTGCTTCACCCTGGTTCTGACCCATTTGTCTGCCTTATTTCCCAATTCTTGGGGAGAGGTCAGATCAGAGTCAACCAAGTGCTGATGCAATAACTGGTTTTGACAGTTGTTAAGAATGTGTTCTCTCATAATAAGGTTATAAAATCCTGTATAGTCACTTACTTTACTGCCCAGTAACCAGCCTTCCAGAGCCTTAGTAGCACAATCTACAAAATCAGTCCAGTCCTGAGTATGTGTCTTGTGGGTATCCCTGAACAGCAACCTGTACTGCTCAGGGGTTAGGCCAAACCCATCTATTAGAGCACTCTTCAGGACATAGTAGTTGTCAGCATCCTCTTCTCTAACAGTGAGGATCTTGTCTCTTCCTTTGTCTGCAAAGGAGAGCCACAGGATTGCTGCCCACTGACTTTGGGGTATCTGCTGTACTTTGCAAGCCCTCTCCAAAGCAGTTATCCATTTGTGGATATCATCCCCAATCTGAAAGGGAGGAACAATCTTGTTCAGGTTTCTATGGTCATGATACCTTTCCCTATCTCTAGGAATTATGCTGCCACCAGTGGGCTCTAGCCCACACAATTTCTTCTCTCTTTCAAGAGCTAGGGTCTTTTTTGCAAGGGCAATTTCTTGACTCTTAATTCTCAGCTTGAACTCTTTCATTCTAGCATCATGCTCTCTCCTCTGAGGGGAAGTCATCCTCCTCAGAGCAGAGGCATTGGACCCTACTGAGGAATCAGAATGCTCAGAACCACTGTAAAGTGATCTGCACCTTTTGTTTCCACTGTTAGGCCTACTTGGAAGGTTAGAGGGGGCCTACCATTGCCCTCTCCACCTCCAGATAGTCCTGTGTTGCCCAGGTCAGTTTCATCAACCTCATCCTGGTCATCATATGTATCATCATCAGAGACCACTGGATCTTCCCCACTTTTATTCTCCTCTGTTGAGGGATGGCCCCCCTCTATACCCCCTTGGTTACCTGGGTCTGATGCATTCTCTACATCATGAGCCACTAAGATATCTACCAGGTGGTTAAAGGTTGGACTCTGTCCTTGTCTCAACTTTCTGACTGCACACAAGCTTCTCAATTCCTGAAAAGTGAATGAGTCATACTTAGAAAGCAACCTCTGGTTGTCATTTTGCAGAGGTCTATGTGGTATGCGCTCTAGTCTACGCGCGTACACGCGATGACGCGTTACGCCGTAGGCTAGAGCGGAGAGGCGCGCATGCGCAGATGAGTGAAAGGAAAGGCGCGAAGGCTAAGAAACGGCAGTTGGCGACCGGAGCTCGTTATAGTTAGACGCTCGGCGCCCTTGGCTCTGAACTTACCTGTTACATTAAATAAACGTGAGTTCCACACTCATACCTGTCTCAGAGTGTCCTGTGGGGGAATTGCAAACATTACAGTGGCGACGAGGCTGAGATCCGGACACCACCCGGTGCAGTGGACGACGGCAAACACCCCCACAGCCCACACCCACGAGCCAGCAAGGCAGGTCCTGCAAGGGAGAGCAAAGGGCGTGGCAGCAGCGCAGCAACACGGCAAGGAACCAAACACCAGCCTTACAAGTCAGGTTAGTGTGGCCCAAGACTCCAGGAGCCCTCAGGCAGCAACCTGGCAACCAAGGGAGACACCCCCAAGCTAGAGGAAGGGGGGAAGACAGTACAGACTGCGCACACTACGAGGGATAATACCCCAGGTAGCCCAAGGGGCCAAGGTGACACGGCAGAGAGCGCAGGAGCGTCCGGTGAGCCTACCCGAAGGGCCCAGGAAGGAGGACCTAGAGGCGAAGCCAAAATGGCGAATCAAGCGTCAGCCCTAATGGCACCTGTCCCGTTCTTACCCAGACCAGGTGAACCCCAACTAAAATGGGAAGACTGGAAAGAATATTTTCTCAATTACATTGAGGCTCTTGGAGATGAAAGTGAAGGTGAATACACGCCAGAAAGGAAAAAGAGACTGTTGCTCCACAACTTAGGCCCCGAAGGGGTAAGGGTGTTTAAGAACCTGGTGCCCAAGGAGAGGGGTGCAGCGGAGACGGATGTCTTTGTGAATGCACTGGACGACCTGGACTGCCATTACCGCCCAGCAGTTTGCGTCTCGATAGACCGCTATAACTTCCAACAGAGAAAACAAGAGGCGGGAGAATCCATTGATGACTATGTGGCAGCTCTCCGCCGGCTAGCAATCACGTGTCGGTATGGGAACCTGCAGGATGAATACATCAAAGATCAAATTGTAATGCACACCACCAGCAGAGCAGTCCAAGACAAGCTATGGGCGATGAATGAGACAACCCTGAAAGAAGTTGTGGCGATGGTCAAGAAGGCGGAAATGTCGAAAAGAGGCGCAGACGCGGCAAAAAGGGAAAGTGGGCCGAGACAGATGATCAACAAGATTGATGAGGCACCACAATCCAGCAAGCCCAAAAGCGCTTACGGAGACCCGAGGAAGGATACAAGAGGGTCTGGGAAGCAGATGGCTCGCCCCAACCAGGGGACAAAATTTGCGTGCTACAGATGTGGCAGTGCAGCGCACGCGGCCCAGGACAGGCGTTGTCCCGCGTTTCGCGCCAGGTGCTCATTCTGTGGGTTGACCGGTCACTTCGAAAAGGTCTGTCGAAAGAAAGGGACGAAGTCCACGGTCAAGTGCATCGACGCGGCCACGGCCAACGTAAGTGAGGAAGACGACCCGGAAGAGGATGATCTGGTGCTGTGCATAGAGGATCAAGTGCTGGATGTATCCGGGAAGCGAAGGGATAAGCCCCGCACCGACATGCTCATCGGGGGCGTCAAGGTACATGTGGCCGTGGATTCAGGGTCCCCCTGGACCATCGTGCAAAGGTCGATATGGGAAGAGGACTTCGCGCCAGTCATAGGACCCGACCTAATGCCGCCGGACATCAGACCCATCTCGTATACCGAGAATTCCATTCCACTGGTAGGATGCAGGGACCTGGAGTTCGAATTCAGAGGACGGTCGGCCACGTGCACCCTGTATGTAGCGGAGAAGGGCCCATCGGTACTGGGATGGAGAGACGCAGGTGATCTCGGCATCATACTCAATCCTGGAGGGAAAGAACAGATTTTGCTAACAGACGAATGGCCCCTCTCGAAGGAGGAAGACTGGAAGGCAGCATACCCCAAGGTTTTCGAGGGCACGGTTGGCAAACTGGACAAATTCGTGCATAAAATGGTCCTTAAGGAGGGAGCAGTACCAGTGGTGCATAAGGTCCGGAACATACCGATATCCACGAGTGAGGCGGTGCGCCAGGAACTACTGAAGTTGGAAGAGCTAGATATCATCGAGCCAGTGGACAGTGCGGAATGGCTATCGCCCTTGGTAGTAGTTAAAAAACCCAATGGCAAGGTCAGGCTCTGTGTGGACCTAAGGGAGCTCAACAAAAACCTCATAGTGGAGAGGTTCCCGCTCCCCAGAATAGAGGAGATGCTAGCAAGGACAAAAGGCATCACCCACTTTTCCACCATAGACCTCACGTCTGCATATTACCAGATAGAACTGCACCCGTCGAGCAGGAAGTACACAGCCTTCATAACGCCCTTTGGATGCTACCAATTCAGGAGAATGCCCTTCGGCCTAGCATCCGCTGCGGCTGTTTTCCAGAAGTTGATGCACAGGGTGTTTAAGGACATCTCGGGAGTGCAATATTTCCAAGACGACATCCTAGTGATGGGCTCCGACAAAGGTGAGCACGATAAGAAACTACATCAGGTGCTGGGAGTGCTGCAAGGCAAAGGAATGACGGCGGAATGGAGCAAGTGCAGAATTGGGTCTCGCTCAGTAACCTACCTAGGGCACGAGATAGGAACGCATGGCATCTCGCCGAAGGAGCAAAATGTGAAGGCAATAAAGGACGCCAAAGCCCCAACAACCAAAGAGGAAGTGCGGTCATTCCTTGGAATGGCCGAGTATTACAGCAAGTTTGTCAGACATTTTGCCACGAGAACGTACAGGATGAGACAACTAATCAGGCACAATACAAAATTCGAATGGGACATGGAGGCCCAATCCGAATTTGAGTCCATTAAAGACTGTATCAGCCATGCCATCCCATTGCAGGGGTATGTCCCCACGGGCAAGACTATTGTAACAACAGACGCAAGCGACAAGGGCTTGGGGGCTGTCTTGGCGCAGGAAAGGGAGGACGGAACCAAAGAAACAATCAGTTTTGCATCCCGGGCGCTGTCCCCGACGGAACAAAGGTACAGCGTAATTGAAAAGGAGATGCTGGCGGTCACGTGGGCGTTGAACAAGTTTCGTCAGTTCATATGGGGCACGAGATTCAGGCTCCAAACGGATCACAAGCCACTCATCAAAGTGTTGACGTCATCGGGCCATGACACTGCCACCCCGAGAATAGCGAAAATGACCCTGAAGTTGCTAGATTATACATATGATGTAGAATATCTTCCAGGTACGCAGAACAAGGTAGCGGATTACCTCAGCCGGGCAGCAGCCATGGAAGAGGCACCGGGAGAGACCCCGGACACAGAGGAGATGGTCGCCGGCATAGAGGATCACGAGACGTCGATCAGTGCGCAGGAATGGCAGGCAGCTTACGAGCTCGATGAGGAAAAGATGGAAGTGAGGAAACATCTCACGTTGGGGTGGCCGGACAAGAAGAAGCTAACGGAGGGTGTCCGACGTTTCTACGAAATGAGAGAAGAATTGTCCCTGAGTGACTCGGGGATATTCTTGTACAGAGGAGAGAGAGTTGTGCCCCCAGTGACACTGATACCCTGGCTGCTGAAAATGCTCCACGAGGGGCATCTGGGCATAGTGAAAACCAAGGCGTTGGTCAAACAGATGTATTGGTGGCCAGGAATGGATGCCCACATCGAGAGACAAGTGCGGGAGTGCGGGCAGTGCCAAGGAGCGGACAAGGTGCTCCGCCCACTCCGACCAGCACTGGGGAAGTTCGACACCCCGCATGGCCCCTGGGAGGATGTGGCCATAGACATTCTGGGGCCCGTTTTGGACAGTAGAGGTGTGAATAAGTACATCTGTGTGATAATAGACAAGTATTCCAAGTGGCCAGAAGTGGACATACAAGAGTCGATGGACACGGACACGATCTTGAAGTTCCTAACCTCGGTGTTCCTCAGGGAGGGAATACCCAAAACCATCCTCAGCGACAATGGACCGCAATTTGTGTCGGACAAGTGGGGGAGATACATGAAGAGGAACGGGATCGAGGTGAAACACACTGCCGTGTACCATCCAGCTTGCAACGGCCAGGTCGAAAGGTTCAACAGGGTGCTCATGGGCTCCATCCAGGCAGCCATATAGCAAGGAAAAGACTGGGAGGTGGAAGTAATGAACATGCTATGGGCCTACCGGATAACGCCCTCTGTAGTGGGGTATAGTCCGTTCCAAGTGCTAAGAGGACGGCATCCCTTCACCCGGGACAACGTAGCATGGAGGGAGAAGACCATCACCAGCAAGTGGTCCCCAGCGGTGGTGCAGCACAATCTGGAGAAGGCACAGAAGATCTATGCAGCACACTATGACAAGCGACGCAGCACGAAGGAAACGGCGCTGGAAGAAGGGGAGTGGGTTAGGATCAAACTCCCCACCCTACAAAAGAAGGGCGAAAGTAAATTCAGCCAGCCGCTACAAGTCAAGGAGGTGCGTGGCAGGGCGGCTCTCCTCAGTGACGGCAAGGTCTGGTCACAAGATCGCATGGCCAGAGTCAACAAAATATTAGTCTGGCCCAAGGCCGAGGATGTCGAAAGATGCATGGATCACCCGGAGGTTAGACCCCTTTCTGAGCACGGCATAGACAACCAAGGGGAAGGTGCAGGCGATGACAGTGAAGCGGTTGCCCTGGGAGCCAGGCCGACCGATGGAGGAGGAGTACAGGCGAATGCAGAGCAGAGAACAGATGTGAGAGAAGCTGGGGTGTCCCAAGGAGAGACAGAGGCGGGAGAGAACATGCCGGTAAGACACACCCGCAGCGGAAGGGCAGTTGTAGTGCCCTCTCGTTATAGTGACTTTGTGATGGATGGACACTAGCTTGGTGCCGCCTCCCAAGGTGCCCCACATAGACATTTTCACAGCTGGAGGACACTTTCCGTTGGGGGGAATGTTACAACTTTGTTTTCATTAAAGGGGGGAGATATGTGGTATGCGCTCTAGTCTACGCGCGTACACGCGATGACGCGTTACGCCGTAGGCTAGAGCGGAGAGGCGCGCATGCGCAGATGAGTGAAAGGAAAGGCGCGAAGGCTAAGAAACGGCAGTTGGCGACCGGAGCTCGTTATAGTTAGACGCTCGGCGCCCTTGGCTCTGAACTTACCTGTTACATTAAATAAACGTGAGTTCCACACTCATACCTGTCTCAGAGTGTCCTGTGGGGGAATTGCAAACATTACAGTGGCGACGAGGCTGAGATCCGGACACCACCCGGTGCAGTGGACGACGGCAAACACCCCCACAGCCCACACCCACGAGCCAGCAAGGCAGGCCCTGCAAGGGAGAGCAAAGGGCGTGGCAGCAGCGCAGCAACACGGCAAGGAACCAAACACCAGCCTTACAAGTCAGGTTAGTGTGGCCCAAGACTCCAGGAGCCCTCAGGCAGCAACCTGGCAACCTGTCTCAGAGTGTCCTGTGGGGGAATTGCAAACATTACAGTCTACTAGACCTGCTTCCAAGAACATTTCTAGGGAGGTGCAGTGTGTGTACCTACCTACAACACTTGTTTTCCTACTAGAACCTCTCTAGGAGTCTTAGTCAGGGTGTGCTAAGCCCTTACCACCTACAACTACTAAGTTCAGTAGAACCTATGTATATATAAGACTTGATTTATATGTACCTACAGGTACCTTGATACGATCTTTCAGATGATATCTCGAGATTATTTGGTAAAAAAATTGCAAGCTCTTATCCCACCGCTGCCACCAATGTGAATAGTTAGCCTGGCATATGATGTCCACGAGTTCTAGTGGGCACCTTGCGCCAGTCTATTCAACCCTTATTGATGGTGGTTGTAAAGTCAATCTCATAGAAAGGTATCCTAGTGGTAGCATGAACCAGCAGTCTTAGGCTAAAACTTCAGAGGGCATGTGAAGCTAGTTGTTTTACCAATTATAATCCCTTGAGTACCAAATGAAAGGACACCACACAAGGTATATATGAAATATATATGTATTTAATCTAAACACAACCCCTCTGCACTCTTTATGAGGTCAGAGGTAAAAATACAATGCAAGTCACACAGTTAATATGCGATAAATTGCACAGTATATGTTATGCCCTGGGGGCCTCACAAAGCGTATACTAAGAAAGTGGTATACATACCAGGAGAGAATTAGAAAGGAGGCCTGGGGCCTGTGTAATCACTGGGGCTACACTAATCAACCAAAGGTTAGGAATTAGGAGGCCACGGGAGAAGCGTGCAGTGTCTAAACACAGCCGCGGGTTACCATTGACTTTCAAGGGAGATCGTCAAAGTTACAAATATACACTTTAAAGACACTTCCGGATGGACTATGATGGAACCCTTTTAAACTAGGACACTTTGAGAGTCAAAACCCACGGGAGCACCGGAGTACTCCTGTTACTCCATCCAGGGAAGCCGGGTGCATAGGTGTCTTTTCGTGTCGGGTTTCGTCGTCATTTTCTATGGAGAGCTGTAAAGAAGTGCTGCAGGCGACCAGAGGAAAAGTGTCCGGGTGGATTGAAGGGTGGATCAAAGATATGAAGAACCTGAAAGCAGAAGGGACAGAGTCTGTGTCACTAGCCAGTGACCAGGAAGGAACCAGGCAATATCGGGTGATTTCAGGTAAAGTAGTCAAACTTGTCTCTTCAGCCACAACGTCCAGGACCCATCGATGATGACCAGGTGCTGGATTCAATCTGTACAATGATGTATCTAAATGACTGCAGTGTTGGTATCTGGATTGCACCCAACAAGTCTTGGCAACTGCAACCCACACAGGATATCAAGCATTATAATCCTCGCGGTTAATGCTAACTTTGGTTTGGGTTTATCAAAACATGTCGTGTAAGGTTGCAGACCATCAACGTATGTGGTGTTTCTCCTTTTCAGGAAAGCTGGAGCAAGCCTGGAGCAACCAGGAAAGCAAGTGAAGTTCAAAGAAAAGGTCTTCAGGGGCTCACTAGCCAAAGGACAAGGAACTGGGAAGATGCATTGAGCTCAAATGCAAAGGCGGGGCCCACGGGACACTCGTGGAGTGTGGGGGCCTGGGCTTCTGTGCAAATGGTGTTTGGAGCTGGGGCTTCTCATACCCCAATGCACAACTTACTGAGGCTTCAGGAAAGGAGTGCAGGTAGCAAAATGCAGTATGTACAAGTTTTCTGGTTTCACGTCTCTCATGTCTGCCACAGGTCTCAGCTTTGCTGTGGATGTGGGTCTGAGTCAGAGAAGTCTGGAAGTTCAGTTTCTGTGTTGCAGAGTCTTCGGCATCTGACTGGAGCCTTGAAACGGCAGACCGGCAAAGTTGCTGTTGGTGCCTGTTTGAACAGGGTGGTCACTCCTTGACCACAAGGGAGATATCTTTCATCTCTCAGTCAGAATGGAACATCGAAGTTCTAGGATGTGTCTTTCAAAGATTCATACAGGGTAATCTGAAGTCCTAGGGACACAGCTCCTATACTTATACTAAGGATGGGAGCTGGACTACCTGGCTAGGTCCCTCCTATGGGTGAACCTGGGAAGAGGGTGGTTACACCCCTTTCCCTTTGTCCGGTTTCGTGCCAGAGCTGGGGCTGTGTGCCCCAACAACCGGTTTGAATTTTGCTGTGCATGGAGCACCTTGTGTGCCCCAGGCAGTGACTAGAAGCATTCACTGAATGCAGCCCTCCCTGCCCCATTACACAAAACCCCTGTCTTGGGAGGTGCTGGCACCTCCCTGGACAGGAAACCAATTGTCCAGGCCTCCCCTGCCGGAGTTTCGTCCAGCAACAGGAGGCCAGACTCGTGTCTGTGGCAGCAGTATCCATTTTGTGCTGCTGAGTCTCTGTTTACATTTAACCAGGTAGACCAGTAACTACATGTCTTCTCCCTCTAGAAGGGTGGAATGCTACCCCGCCACCAGGACTGGTGGGAGAGGGTAGTATTTCAAAGTATTTGACACCTTACACGACATGTTTTGATAAAGCCAAACCAAAGTTAGCATTAACCGCGAGGATTATAATGCACTTAAGAGTATATGGTATGGCTATATCATAGAACAACTATAATGAGGTGGTTTAGAAAGATGCAGAGGTGCTTAGCTCATGCTAGGGCACCCTCTCACATAAAACCAAGCACTCTGCCTTCAGGATTGTTGAGGCCTACCATAGGAGTGGCTTATAGGTGTGTATGTGTCTATATATAAAGGTAGATATAGGTATACTGTATCTAAGTATGGGGTGATTACACCACCTTACCCAGGCTGTAAGCACAGACCTGTGGTGTCAGTTTGGAAGGCAAACCAGGGGTGGAACAATACATGCTGCATCCCCTGGTAGGCCTAGGGTGCACCTATGCCCTGGGTACCTATGGTACACTATACAGGGGCTCACAGGAGTGGCCCAATAACCAATCTGGCATGTACCTAAAGTACATGGTACCAATTTAGAGAGAGAACAGTGTAGTATCCTGCATATTATACTTTAAGGTGTTTTACCAGCCCTGCTCTGCCAGTGCCTGTGCTCTGACTCATTGGAATGTTGGAGTCTGATGTGCCTCAGAATGTTGGGACTGAGAGAGTCAGAATGACAGTGGGTCATGGGCTGAGCAGCTGACAGGCAGCTCCTGGTGGGACTCTGATCTACCACATAACTACATGATGTCCTGTACCTTACTACATGTTATCTTTATGGAATAAAACATCTTGAAATACTACCTTCTTGAGTGGTCCTTCTTCACTACAAACAGCTGGGCTGTGGGTCTGATTGGCAGGCCCACAGCCACAGTAAAGTCGAAAAAACAGAGAATCACAGCAAAATGTGGGGTTACCATAGGAAGCAGACCCTACTCTCCTACAGTGGAAAGGAGAGAATGTCAGAGGGAGGGAAGTGCGGAGCGATGGGGGATGGAGGGAGGGAAGGGCAGTTGTAAACATGAAGGAAAAAACTGAAGAAAGGTGGGAAGGACAGAGGGAGGAATAGAAGGACAGAGGAAAAGAGGGAGGAAATAACGGGGATGGGAGGGTCAGAGGGAAGGGTGGAGAGAAGGATGGAGATCAGGAGGGAAGGATGGAGACAAGGATGGAAGGGCAGAGGAATGGCAGGATGGATAGAGGGAAGGAGGAAGGGAATGAGCGAGGGTGGGAGGGATGAACACAGGTAAGGATGGAGGGACGTACAAAGGGTCAGAGGGAAGGTTGGATGGACGAAGGGAAGGATGGAGTAAGGATAGAGGGAATGAGGGAGGGTGGGAGGGATTGAGGGAGGGAGGATAGAGGGAAGGAGAGAGGAAAGGATGGAGGGTGGGAAGGAGAGCGGGGGACTGTGATAGGGAAGATTAGAGCGCAGACTAGTGGACATCATCGCTAAGTCTTAGGTTAGTTGCTAAGTGCTTAAAATAAAAAAAAAACGCCTCAGTGGATGGTGCAAACTAGACTCCGGCAGGAAAAGTTATAATGTCTGCTTCTAGGTGGCTCGACAGAGGGCAGGGATTGACTTATGAAACCCTCCCTCTCCTGAAAGAGTCATAACCATTGGGAAGATACAGAGAGCAGGAGCAAGCACACAGGCAGGAAGGGGGTTTGCAGGTTCACCTTTGGTTCCAGAGTGCATAATTATCTGCTTGAAAATATTTCATGAAGGGTCTTAGTGGTTCATCCAGACCCACCTGATGACGTGCTTGCCACCAGAGGTCAATTTTGTATTTTGAAAGAAGTGAATAATGCCTTCATTATGCAATGAAGCTTGTTTTTACACTCAGCTTTCACTACTTACCTGTACAGGTCACTCCAGCATTCCTCCCTGTTGGACAGGTATTAACATTCCAGCCTCGCTGTGCACATTTCCACAGGGCAGACTCGTCTCCTTGGCATTGGACATTACTCATCAGAACTGGCAGAGGGCTGATCCCGAATGATGATTTATACTGATAGCTTTGTACAGCTCCACATCCAAGCTGTCTGCAGACCACCGACGCGTCCTTTTGATCCCAGGCGTCATCACAGACTTTACCCCACACCCCATTGTGCCTGACCTCCACTCTTCCAGCACAGAGAGAGGGGCCGTTCACCAACCGGACCTCATTAGGACCTGGGAAGAGATTAAAAATTCATTGGAAAGGAATGAAAACAAAAGAACATAAAACGTCTTTTTGATCAATAATAAGATAATATTCAGTGACAAATGACGTGCTGTGGGAATATATCCGTCAAACATGTGAACATTCTTTTTCCAGTCTCTCAGAAGATGTGTTGACAGCATCTCCGATTACTCCTTCCCCACATGGATGTAATTGGCCACTGGGTTCTAAGGCATGGGAGTAGAGTCCATGATCGATACATTGGGCGCCTCGTTGGACACAGCTCCACTCATCAGCTTTTGACCACGGTGGCCCCAGTAATAAAACCCTTCCGACAAGTACATTGGTAGTTGGTCAGTGATTATTCCATTTACACCCTCACACTTCCAAGACATCTCAACTGTGGGGTTCTAAAATATGTCCAGATGGCCATGAGAATAAACCTTTCTGATTGACTTTGAATGTGGAGCCAAGTAGGCTTTACCCAAGTGTAAATGTTTGCTGTCCTGCCTCTATCTTGTCTTTCAATCTTTACTCAATCATTGGTGAATGTGAGTTCTTCAGTCCTTGATACCTGTTATTTGCAGATGATACTCATCATCAATAGAACACTCTCACAGTGATGATTCACCCTCAATCAGCAATAAAATACATGAGACACACAACTCACCTTTAACTCCTGCCTGAAGGCTATTGCTGTATGGATGCAACACAATTTTATAAGACAAGATTCAAATGTATTTATTTATAAGATCTAAAGCATACATATGTGTGGGGGCTTTTTATCACTAGGAGTACTGTAGGTGCATGGGAAGGCAGAGTAAGAATAACAATATTTTTATTAATTCTAATGTTATTCAGTAGTCTAGGGGTGGTGATGGTGGCTAGCCTCTGAGGCTTGCTCAATTTGCCACTGGATTCAAACTAGCTTGGCTGATAACGGCTGATCAACCGGAAACTGGTTCCAGGATGCTTGTTTCCGGTCCAGGGAAGACATGGCTTGGCAGTTCAGGCTGGAATTTTCCTATGAGGCACACAGTCAGACTGATTTGCATATGGCCATGTCTGAACTGGGGTTGCAGAGTGAGCTAAATAAACGATGATGGATTCAACCCTGATCTGTGTCTAGGGGTGGGTGTCTGAAAAGTTTCAGTGCTCCGTCCATCATCTCCTTGTGTTTGCTTTATTGCCCTAAGTTGGCAGGGTATGCCCAGAAATGGGTCCCTTGCTCACTTTGCCACTGGATTCAAGCTAGCCTGGCTGATGACGGCTGATTAGCCATAAACCTGTCCTGGGATGCTTGTTTATGGTCCAGGGAAGACATGGCCTGGCAGTTCAGGCTGGACTGTTCCCATGACTGTAAAGAGATATGTTCCTTCAATGGCCATACATTTCAAATATACGTATACATCCTACTTTTTCAAGCTTGGTGACAAAATTATTCTAAACAATCATTATTCAAAAATTATTTTATTTTCATTTTATACGATTTCTTCTTAGTAAAAATTATTTCATCAAAAGTGCATTTTTTGGGAGAAAATATATTTTTTTCTTAATACATATAAACAATTATAACAAAATAGACTGTAGATATATACAAAATCAATAAACACAAATCATTTTAGAAAAACACCACCTGATATCATACACACCAATTCAAAATACTGACATTCTCACACCCATACCACAATCAAACCACAACAACAGGGAAAAAGGAAAAGCTGAGTTATGATTGGCAAGGTCTCAGTGCCAATTCTAGGGCCTCAAGATGCAATTACAGGCCCCTGCACCAGGGTGGATTCAGCTTTATGATCCACACCTCCATGTTAACAATGCCTAACGCCTGGTCGGAGCAGGCGTTGGGAGACCTGCGATAAATGAGTTTATCGCGGGTGTTTGTCTCCCAACGCCTGCCTTGGTAATAGGGTGTTCCCACCTCCAACCACATTTTACATGTGGTTGGACGTGGGAACACCCACTTTGCATGTCATTAGAGAGGTTTATCGCCGGCATGCAAAGTGGGCTCGGCCCAGGCTTTAAAGTGCCCTTGGTAATAGGGCTCTAGCTGTATCGCCGCTTTCTCGGCACAATTCGCCGAGAAAGCGGCGATACTAGCTCTTGGTAATATGCCCTAATGTATTTAATGTGTGGTAACAATGTGAGTGTCCTGAATGCGAGTAACATTTCTTAAATGTGGTCACCAATAAAATTACATATTAATTATAAGGATTAACTGATGACATCTCATCAGACATCACTGATGACATCACTGATAAAATCATTGATTGTATGTTTTTTTAAGAGATTATGAGTGTTAAACACATATACTACTATGAAAGTTAGATTAGTATACTAGCTATAATCCTAGGGAGTGTTACTATATCTAAGATATATTATATGAGTGCTGCATGACTGCCTGTGTCAGTATTGAGTGGGTGTCTTAGTGGGTACATGAGTGGTTCTATTGGTGAGTGAGTAGGTTGATGACTAACTCTGTGGGTGCATGAGTGTTTGTTTGAGTGGTTGTATGGGTGTATGAGTGGGCATCTGTGTGGTTGTATGGGTCGCCTTCCTCACGGAAACATGGATGAACGCCTCCTCGGCCCCCGACATCGCCATCGCCATCCCCGACGGGTACAAGATCATCAGGAGGGACCGCGTCAACCAGACCGGAGGAGGCATCGCTATCGTCCACAAGAACACCATCCGCATCACGACCGACTCCAACGACACCTTTCCTGCCGCCGAGCACCTCCACTTCCAGATTCACACCGACCCAAAGACGACCCTCAGAGGCACCCTCATCTACAGACCCCCGGAACCAAGGACGCATTTCAGCGAAGACATCACAGACTTCATCAGCCCACACGCCCTCCCCTCCGCCGACTACATGATCTTGTTCGCGCTATATAAAACTTTAAAAATAAATAAATAAACAAGGACCGCAACACTGCCACCTTGCTGGACAACCTCGCCAACCTCGGACTCAAGCAACTGGTCAACACCCCCACCCACTACGCCGGCCACACGCTTGATCCCGTCTTCTCATCCAGCAAGCACATCACCTTCAGCCACTCCACCGGACTCCACTGGACTGACCACAGCAGCGTCCACTTCAGCTTCAGAAGAACCACAACCCACCACCACCCGCAACAGGTTCCTCACAGAAGCTGGAGCAAGATCGCCGCCGACCAGCTCACCACCTCCCTCAGCCAGAACGCACCCACCAGCACAACGGACCCCAACGAAGCAGCCCTCAACTTCACCCAGTGGCTAACCGCCTGCGCCGACGAACTCGCACCACTGAAGAACCCTCCTAGCAGACCCAGAAGCAAGAAGGCCTCCTGGTTCACCGACGAACTCAAGGACTCCGAGAAAGCCTGGCTCCTTGACCAGACCACTGACAACATGACCGCCCTCAAACACGCCACCCGCAAGCACCACAAGCTCATCCGCACCACCAAGAGGAAATCACTGAAGGAACGACTGGACAACAATGCCCACGACAGTAAGGAACTCTTCACCATCGTCAAGGAGTTCTCCAACCCCAGCACTGGCAACAACGACATCACTCCCTCACAAGATCTCTGCGACTCTCTCGACTCGTTCTTCCACCGCAACATTGACGACATCCACAAAAGTTTCGGCGCACCACCCACGCACCCAACCGCCGAACCAACACCACCCACTGCCACCCTCCGCACCTGGACCACGGTGACCACCGAGGACACAGCCCGCACGATGAACACCATCCACTCCGGATCTCCGACTGACCCCTGTCCCCACCACATCTTCAACAAGGCCAACTCCACCATCGCACCCCAACTCCGAGAGGTCATCAACACCTCCTTCGACACCGCCACTTTCCCGGAGAGCTGGAAGCATGCCGAGCTCAGCGCCCTACTGAAGAAACCATCAGCGGACACCACCGACCTCAAAAACGTCCGCCCCATCTCGCTCCTTCCTTTTCCTTCCAAAGTCATCGAGAAGATCGTCAACAGACAGATTGCCGCCTTCCTCGAGACGAACGGATCCCTCGACCCCTCGCAGTCCGGTTTCAGAGCCAACCACAGCACCGAGACCGCCCTCATCGCAGCAACCGACGACATCCGAGCCCTGCTCGACAACGGGGAAACAGCTGCACTCATCCTCCTGGACCTCTCCGCAGCGTTCGACACTGTCTGCCACCACACCCTAATACAGCGCCTCAGCAAAATCGGCATCCAAGAGAAGGCACTGGAGTGGATCGTCTCGTTCCTCGCCGGAAGAACACAGAGAGTCCGCCTCCCCTCGTTTCGATCAGAGGCCACCGAAGTCACCTGCGGCGTTCCGCAAGGATCATCACTCAGCCCCACCCTCTTCAACGTCTAGATGAGACCTCTTGCCGCCATCCCACGCCAACACAACCTCAACATCATCTCCTACGCCGACGACACCCAGCTGATCCTGGAGAGATGGGTCGGTAGTTCTCATGGTCCGTCTGGTCTTGCAATGGTTTCTTGAGGAGGAGTTTGACTTCTACATGTTTCCAGTCACCTGGGAAGGTACCGGATTTGAATGTGGCATTGATGGCGCGTCATATCTGGAGGTCAATGGCCATGACGGCTCTATGGAAGATGTGCAGAGGGTAAGGGTCTGTGGGGGATTCTGAGTGGGTGCTCTTCATGGTGGCCGTGGTATCTTTGGTGGCTTTGAAAGGTGGCACTTGATATTTGTTGTTTGCAAGCGGCGCTGCAGCTTGAATGTGAACCATCTCAGTACTGTGCCATTGATACCTATGTGGTTCCTAGGTGTCTTAAATAAAGCTGGTTGATTTACAGGATCAAATGCTGCAGGTAAATCAAGTACGGTTAGGAGTCAGGAACCACCTTTTTCCAAAGATCTGTGAATGTCATCTGATATATTGAGCATAGTGGTTTCAGTGCTGCAGCCTTTTCTCAATCCTGATTGGAATGTGTCATGGAGGTTGAATTTGTTTATGTGTTGCTTGAGTTGTAGCAGGACACATTTTTCCAGTGTTTTTGCTAGGAAAAGAAGTTTAGTGATAGGTCTGAGATTATTGAGGTCGTTTGGGTCCTTCCTTGATTTTTTTCAAAATGGGTGAGACCTGGCCTAGTTGGAGGGAGTCAGGTACACAGCAGCATGAAAGAGTGGTGTTAAAGATTTTAGTCCAAAACAGGGAGATGATATGGTTGAGGTTCTGTACCATTGTGGCAGGGAGGGGATCAGCTGTATGGGATGTGGGCCTCAAGTAAATGTGAATCCCTATTTGTAAAGCATGAACTACTCACCCTTACGGGTCTCAAGGCATTGGGGGCCGTCGTGGAAATTAAGTGAGCTATTGCCCAGAGTCACAGGGTGCTGAGCTGAACTGCCGCCAGGGATTGAACTGTGAACCCTGTGCGTGGAAGTCAGCTGCCCTGACCGCTGCACCACACCTCTTCACACCTCTCCACAAGTGTGCAATTATATTGGAAATGTCACTTTCTGTCATAGGTTTGAAGTCCATCTACTTAGCATTGGTTTTAAATTGTAGGTGATCATTGGTGTCATTGTTAATTTTGGGGGGGCACTCCAGACTACAGTTAGGTGTTGGGGGAGAGTTTCTATGATATCCTGAGAGATAATGGAGCAGGTGGTCTGGGTTGGGAAAGATGTGTCTTGGATGTGAGATAGTTACATTTTTCACAGCATTGGATGGTGGTTGATGTTTCATGTATGGAGATATGGGTGGTTTGTTGTATGATTATACTTAAGAGCTCCCTATGTATGTTCTTTGAGTGATCAAGTTGGTTGCTAAGTAAAGTGCCTTTTTCCCTAAAGATGTGTTTCTTGCAGGAGGACCGTTTGACTCTTAGGAGGGAGAGGTCTGCTGGAGAGGGGTTTTTCCTCCATAATCTTTCGATCCGTCTAAGCTGTCTCCTTTCTTTGTTAAGCTCTGCATTGTACCAGCTTCTAGATTGGATTTTTCTGGATTGCTTTAGTTTGAGCACTGCCACTTGGTTAAGAACATCATTCATTGCTGAGCTATATTGGGCAGTGAGGTAATCTATGGTGTGATGGAGAGGCTGCAAATGTAATTGGGTGCTGATTTTGGATTCCAGCTCAGTTAGTGGCAATTGTTTGATGGTCCTTTCTCAGGATGGAGGTTTGCTGGATCAGGCTGGGTTGGAGGTGGGATGGGGTTGGCAGTGTGATTGAACAGTATTAGATGGTGTTTTGTCCTAACAATCGGTATGATAGATTGAATGGAGACAAGGGCACTTCTGGTAATTATGGCATCTAGGGTAGAGCCTTTATTACAGGCCTTTTCATTGCATATTTGCCTGAGTTTAATTAGTTAAAGAAGATTTGTAAGGTTACGTGGTATCCTCTGTGTCCTTCTATTTCAGGTTGAAGTTGCCTAGGAGCACATTGTTGGAGTTAATCAGGGAAAACTGTGATATTAGGCCAATTAGTTCTTCAGTGAAGAGCATGCCACCACCAGGGGGTCGATAGATGGTATGGAGTTTGGTAGCAGGGGTGTCTTTAATTATGATTTTAACTCTGAGATAATTGAGGGTCGAGTAGTTTGTGGAGTCTAAGGTGTAAAATTGGGGTTCATCCCTGTGGATGATAGTTAGCCAATCACCTATCAAGCCTGATCTGTCATTACTAATGATGGAGCAGCCTGGTGGTATGAGCAATCTGGTATAGGAGTTAAATCAATCAATCGGTAACCTTATATCGCTCATCCACTCCCCCGCGAGGGTCTCAATGCACTGAGTTGAGTGTTCATTGAGACAGGTTTCCCCTAGGAATGCAATGTTGATTCTATCAACAAGAATAGTTCCAGCTATTTATGTAGTGTATTTAGCCACTGACATACAGTTAAAGAGCATGCAGGTTAGGGAGTTATGTTTATTTTTTGTGGAGTGTTCGTATGGTGTTGTATTAAGCGGGTGGTCTGAGTAATATGTTCACTCAGGCGAGTCCCTTTGTACCCATGATTACTGGGCTTCAGGGTGGAGATTTTTGGTCCATTTGTGGGGTTACTGTAATGTAAGATTTGCTGAGTAATATTGCTTCCATAGGGGTTAGGAGGTGTGGCCACAGTAAAGTCTGTCGGACAGGGAGCTCAAGCAAATGGAGGTATATCAGGTGGGCTGTCTGAGACCTGAAGGTCCTTTATATGTGGCCCTTTTCTCTAATCTCGGATTGAAATTATGTATTCCTTTAGTCTGGATTGCAAGGTCACTTTTTATGTGTGAAAAGTCATTAATTAGAGAATCACATTTTTGTTCTATTCGTCACAGGAACAGTATAAGCATGTTGAAGGGGCATCTTGAGCTGTATGTAGGTGGATAGGTGTCAGGTCGGTGTTAGTAGGAGGGAAGTGATCAAAAGTAGAGGGGAACACAATGGTGCTGTCGGGTTGGAAATGAAGGTGGTTTGTATGGGCAGGATGGGATCTATATTGGGTGTCAGCATTATGTTTGAGTGGAGCTCAGTGGTTGAAGATGTTGAGTTAGGGCTGGAGCCATTATGCCCAATGTGGCCATCATGGGGCAGTGTTTCAGTGTGAGCGCTAGTTAGGATGGGTGCAGTGGAGGTTAGACAAGTGCTTTCTTGGCTAGGGCATGTGTCGGGGTAGCAGTAGAGTCCTGGAGCTGACTAGATACTTGGTTGATGGCCTGAGGCAGAAAGGAGGGGGTGTTTGGGAAACAGGATCATCTGGTGTTAAAGCATTGAGAAGTGATGAGAAGCGACAATCAAAGGTGGTGTGGTGTTGATCTGCCACATGAATTAGTATGTTCCATGTTCTTAAGATGGATATGAAGATTTCCCCTTTGAAGCTTTTGAAGGGTGCAGTGGTGAGTTTAGTTCCATAGGTGATTTTGATTGTCTTTGTAACTTGAAGGTGGAGAAGGAAGATATTTCTCCATGTTGCAGGGTCTCTATGGAGTCTGTTTTCTTATTGCCATAGCACACACCTTAGTAGGTATGGGCTAATTGTTTTTCCGGAAGCTGTTTGAGTAGGTTGTTTTTGATAGTTTGTGTTGCATTATAAGATAGATTTGTGGATATTTAATTCTCCATGAGTTGGGACCGAATCTCTTGAGTGCAGTGTTGTGTGGATTTGGAAGATTGATTGTGGCTTTTCCTAATAATCGAGTCACTATCGGGATGTTGCAGATTAGTGCATATTATAATGCAAATGACTGGGTTAAAGGGTTAGTTTTCCGGGGAGGATATAGTCTGCTGAATGATTAGAGTAGTATGTCAGTTAAATTGGATAAGAGTCTTCCTGGTAGTGGAATGAAGCATGGGTAGACCTTTTTTTATTTAGGTTGATTTGGGGTCAAGTCCTCTATTGCAGTCAAGACTTTAGGGAAGGAGGTTGGGGAGGTGCCGAACTCCATGATGCAACATGTTCCCGGGATTTAGAACCTTACAAATTGTTAATCTGGTCGGTACTATATATATAAAAGACTTGATTTGATCACTATTATCAACATAGGGATCAAACAATTACTGTAGTGTATCTATGAGCAAGTTTGTAAATTCAGATAGATACTTGATGTTCAAAGAACCATGGGCGGGCATTGAACAAAGTGCAGGCATGTCACTTGACCTTTAGTCTAAATCTTTACAATGATGGCACACTCAGTGGAGAGTGTTGCCTATCATGTGCCCTTTCTCATGCAGTTCTTACCTTACTAAGTGCCATGAGCTGCCATCAAAGAAGAACTTGGATGCCTAGGAATTACACGGTGAACTCAGTCGCATCCTTTCTCAAATGGGTAGAAATTAAATTATTCTTGAATTTTGTCATTTTCCTTTTGTAAGTTAGTTGTGGTATCCTATCGAGAAAGAACCTAATACGAAAAGAAACAGATATGCAGACAGGAGCAGTCAAATGCTAGAAAGGGTGTTTCTATTAGGAAGACGATGCAGTCATTGTAATGCACAAGTGGGTTGAGGTTGGGTGAAGCCGGATAGCACATTAGCAAGATGGAAGCTCCACCATGATGAACATGAGTGCCCTGCCTGAAACAGGGAAAGAGGGAAGGAGGTGGGGCCTCAACGGCTTCTTCTCAGCACCCTGGTCTTGTTGGCATCAGGGCAAGCAGCTTCATATGGCTCAAGGTCTGGCGAAAAGTGCTGGTCCCCTGCCAATTATCTGACCCAAGTACAGAGTCAGGATGGTTTCTTCTTACTTGCTGCAGGTTCTCTAGTTAAGCAGAGGGCATCTAGTCTGGTAATAGCCCCAGCTTGGAGTGCCTCCACGACATGATTGGTGGCTCCCTCATGAGGGGGAACAGCCAAAAAACACCAGACACACAGAGTAGTATGGAGGAAGAGAATCGAATGTTCAGCAAATTTTTTTTATATTTTATATCTAATATGTGCAAACATCAGGGCAACAGTGTCATAGAGTCACGGGTCATAAGAGGAGTATAGGACACCACAAAAAATGTAGACCTTCGAGCAGTATTACCATGATGGGCGACTCTTTGTTCACTGCCTCTTGACCCCAGAGCAGCAGGCGATAGACTCCAGCACTCTGGGGAATGCATGGATAATAGTCAACTCAGACGGGGCATGCTCACCTTAATCACACTTGCCCCCAATCCTGCCAGGAGTTGAGAGCCTCTGGGAAATCTAAGTAAGCAGTGGAAGTTCCCCACTTATATTCCTGAAGCTGGAAGCCTTGGAATGTCTGGAAGAGTAGTGACCAGGTACAAGATTTTTAAACAAAGAGGATTGAGCTGAAGCAGGCTTACGGGTAAGTCAGATGGCATTGATGGAGAGTGTTAGGGTTTAGATTGACAAGGACATTTTTACAGTTTAGGTTGGGTATGGGTTTTTGGTGGCAAGTGCATTTTTATCATCTTTTGACGTGCCTATATCTTTTACGCCAGTAGATGAATCTTCACAAAATATTCACAAAAAAAGTATGCCAGTGATTCTAGTTGTGCACTGAAAGTGTCAGGGTGATCCTTCAAGAGAGGGCCAAGAAAAAAAGGAGGGTGTCAAAAAAAATTAATGTCCCATGTTAATTCCCATCGTGCCCAGCCCCAGGAATTAGCTATTTACTAGGGATTTGTGGGAGTTTTACAGCTCCAGCAATAGCAAATGCTTTGTTTTCAGAAAGAAACAGCATTAATAAATGCTCTCCTGTACGCTGAAAGTTGAGCAAAGATTGCTTTCACAGAGAGGGAGCTGCATGTTCAGCAGCTCCCTCTCTGTTAAAGCAAATGCTGGCCCCTTAAGGAGGCAAGGAACAGACATGGACTGCGTGTGCCTTGAGGCTCTGCTGTGGTCCCAGTGGAGAGTGAGTTCCCTGAGGGCATCCACAACAAACGATTGTATCCTTGGGGCCTAAAATGGACTCGGAGAGAGGCGCCAAATGGACTGTTCCCAAATAGATAAAAAAGCCCAGGCCCCTGGGGATGGGATCCACGGGGTCGAAATCTTCCCCATTCCGTAAGAAAAACATTTTAAAACCTGTGCAAATCAAGTCACCTGAGAAATGATACATGCACCACTAATTCACTCATTCTAATATATATGCACCACTCATGCACTCATTGTATCACTCATTCATAAGTCATGCACTTGTTCAATCATCCATGCTCTACTCATGCATTCATTCTAACATCCATGCCCCACTCATGCACTCATTAAATCATCCATGCACCAGTAAGGCACTAATTCTAACATATTTGCTGTACCCATGCACTCATTCAATCATTTGTGCACCATTCATGCAGCCATTCTAGCATCCATGCCTACCTTATGGACTCATTCAGTTATCCAGGTACCACTCATGCAATCATTGTAACATCTATGCATCAGTCATGCCCGCATTCAATCAATCATGCTCCACTCATGCACTCAATCAATCATGCATGCACTGTGTATGCACTGAATCTAACATCCAAGCACTGCTCATGTACTCATTTTAACCTCCAATCAATCATCCATGCAGGACTCATGTTCAAATTGTAACATCCATGCACCTCTCAAGCATTCATTCAATCATTCATGCTCACTCTCATACTCATTCAATATCCATACACTACTCATACACTAACTCTAACATCCATGTACCATTCATGCACTCAATTTAACACCTATGAACCCCTCATGCACATAATCAATCATTTGTGCACCTCTCATATACTCATGCAATCATTCATGTTTCACTCATGCACTCATTCAATCATCCATACACTGCTCATATACTCATTCTAACATTCAGGCACCACTCATGCACTCATTATAACATACATGCACTTCTCTTGCACTCAATCAATCATCCATGCAATTTTCACACACATATTGCAACATCCATGCCCCTTTGATGCACTATTTCATGCACTACTCATGCACGTATTCAATAATCCATGCACTAGTCAAATATTCATTGAAATATTAATGCACCTCACACACACTCAATCAATGATGCATGCACCAATTATGCACTCATTCTATCATCCATGTACAGCTCATACACTCATTTAGTCATAAATGCACCACTGAGGCACTCATTAAATCATCCAGACACTAGTCATGCACTCATTTTAACATCCATGCGCCATTCATGCACCTATTGTAGCATCCATTCACCTCTCATTGACTCAATAAACCATCCATGCACCACTCATGCACTCATTCTAACATCCATGCACCTCTCATGCACTCATGCAATTTATCATGTCCTACTCATACACTCACTCAATCATCCATGCGCCACTTGTTCAAATATTCTAAAATCACTGACCTCTCATGCACTCATTCAATGATTCATGCACCATGTATGCACTCATTGAATCATCCATACAATACTCATAAACTCATTGTAACATCCATGTACCACTCATGCACTCATTGTAATATCTATGAACCTTGCATACACTCAATCAATGATCCATGCACCACTTATGCAAACATTCTAACATCCAGAACCTCTCACGTATTCAATCAATCATGCACCACACATGCACTTAAAGAAATCATCCATGCACACTCATGCACTTATTGTAACATCCATGCATGACTCATTAACACTTGTATGCACCATTCAAACACTCATTCAATCATGCATGCACTGCTTATGCACTCTTAAATCTAATTGCCATGCATAACTTAAATGCTCATTAAATCATTCATGCACCACTAATGCACTCAATAAATTACCCATTCAAAAGTAATACACTTATTCAATCATCCGTGCACTACTCATGCATTCATTCTAACATTCATTCACCACTCATTTACTCGGTCAGTCATCCATGCACCTGCCATGCACTGCTCCCACTCTTATTCTCAATCTGAGGGGTGGATCACCTACTAGGTCCCTCCTCTGGGAGGAACCAGGAAGGGGGGCGGTTACACCCCCTTTCCTTTGTCCAGCTCCTCGCCAGGCCTGGGTCTGGAAAGTCCCAGGACCGGTTTGGACTGGCTTATGCACGGGGACACCTTGTGTGCCCCGGGCATGTCTCAATCTATTCAGCCCTGTCCTACCCAATACACAAAACCCTGTCTGGGGTGGTGCTCGCATCTCCCAAGGCAGGAAACCCTTTGTCCAAGCCTCCCTTGCTGGAAGGACTCCCAGCAGCAGGAGGTCAGACTCGTGTCTGTGGTGGCAGAATCCATTTTGTGATGCTGAGGCTCTGGTTAACTTTAACCGGGGTTAAGGCTACACACATGTCGTGTCCCTCTAGAAGGGTGGAATGCTATCCCCGTCGACAGAACTGTCGAGGGGATAGTATTCCAATTCGTATGACACCTTACTCGACATGTTTTAATAAAGCCAAACCAAAGATAGCATATAACCGCGAGGATTATAATGCACTTAAGAGTATATGGTATGGCAATATCCCGGAACAGCTTAGGGAGTGGTTCCCGGCAGCTGCAGACAGGCTCAGCTCATGCTAGAGCACCATCTCACATATTTCCAAGCACTCTGCCTCCAGGATTGATGAGGCCTTCCATAGGAGTGGCTGATAGGAACATATGGGTCCAGTTTAAGGGTAGATATAGGGATACTATATCTAAGCAAGAGGTGATTACACCAACTTACCCCAGCTGAGTGATCAGCCAGTTGTGTCAAATATGGAGGCCAGGCCATGGGTGGCACAATACATGCTGCAGCCCCTGGTAGGCCTTGGATGCACCTATGCCCTGGGTACCTATGGTACACTGTTACAGGGGCCTATAAGGTGAACCAGTTCCAATTGTGTATGCACCTAAGGTACATGGAGTCCATTTTAAGGAGAGAGCAATCAGCCTGGGGCCCTGAATAGCAGGATCACAGCCCAACTATGTCAAAAACCAGCTAAACACCAGGCTAAAAGTTTGGGGGTAACCATAGTCAGATATCCACATTCCTACAACCACAATTTGGGTGTCGTCAGCGTAGGATATGGAGATAAAACCACAGTTCCTAATGATGTTTGCTAAAGGGACAACATATATATTAAAGAGGGTAGGGCTTAGTGACCAGCCCTGTGGTACCCCCCAGTGGGTTTTTAAGGATTTTGATGAAAATTCCCCAAGCTGAACCGTGAAAGATCTCTCTCCCAGAAAGGAGGCCATTAATGCAACTGCGGATGCATGCAGACCTATTTCTTCTAGACGGGTCAGGAGTATGCTATGATTGACGGTGTTCAAGGCTGCAGACAGATCTAACAGGATCAGGGCAGCCTTCCCACCTGCGTCCAGCACACTTCTGATCTCTTCTGCCGCCATAATCAGAGCAGTTTCTGTCCCATGTTCCTCCCGGAACCCGTATTGGGACTCATCTAATGCCTGAGAGGCCCTAATAAACCCAGAGAGTTGTGTGTTGGGCTTCTTCAGGATTGGCCGTATGGAAGCAGCTTTCCATGCTTTGAGGAAGCAGTTTGCCTGTATTATTTTAACAAAGAGCAGCCAGAGTTGATTACTGAGCAACTCTGGGAACATGTGCAGAACCCTGGGTGGACATAGGTCCATTGGGCCCCCTGACTTGGTTGTCAGTATAAGTTGACATATCTGTTCTGCAGACGGGGCTGAGAAATGAAAGTCATATATTAAACATTTCTGCACCCCTATTTAGGCTAGGCTGTATATTTCCTGTTAAATGGTTATTACTGTTAAGGGTATTGATAGATTCATAAATGAGTTTCACTTTGACAATGAAGATCTGCCCCAGGTTGTTACACAGACCTAAGCTACCTTCTATGTGTTTAGATGCTGGCTCTGTGAATTTTTTGACAGTGGCAAAGAGTACCTTACTTGAGTGTTTGGCCTCCTCTATTTTTTTTACAAAGTAGGCCGATTTTTCTTCCGCTATAAGTTTCTTGTAAGTTGATAATGACCTGCAGTAATTGACTTTCTCCTTGTCCTCATAGCTGCGTCTCCTCCTCCTTTCAGCCGTCTACATTTTTGTTTTTGTAATCTTAGTTTCGCTGAAAACCAAGGCTCGGAGATGTTTTTCCTCTTAGAGTTTTTCTTTTTTATGGGTGTGACTGAGAGAACAGCCCCTTTGATCCAGTTGCTTACTTGGTCTGTGGCTATATTGCTATCACAAACTAGCCCTAGAACAGTCGCACTGGGCGGTTCGTGTAGTTTGGGGTTATCAATTTTATCCCATTCCTGATAGGTTAAAAGCCTACCCTGGGGAACCCTTGAGGTTTTTGTGTATTCCATGCATTCATTGTAATATCCAAATGTCTCTCATGCTCTCAATTAATCATCCATACACTACCAATGTACTCATTCTAACATCCATGCACCTCTCATGCACTCTATTCATCACCCATGCACCTTTTACACATGCATTATATCATCCATGCACCTCTGATGCACTCATTAATGCACTACTAATGAACTCATTCAATGATTCATGCACCTCTCATGCATTCATTCAAATGTCTGTGTGCCAATCATGCACTCAATCGTCCATGCACCACTCATGCACCTATTGTAACATCTCTGCACCTCCCATGCACTCATTCATTCATCCATACACTACTCCTGCACACATTCTAACACCCATGCAACTCTCATGCACTCATTGTAACATCCATGTACCTCTCATTCACTCAATAAATCATCCATTCACCATGTATGCACTTTCTAGCATCATATACCTCTCATGTAACAGTCATGTAATTATTCATGCACCAAGCATGCACTTGTTTAATCATGTATACAGTACTCATGCCCTCATTCTACCATCCATGTACTCATCGTAACATCCACATGCCTCTCATGCACTCAATCAATCATCTATTCACCACTCATGCACTCATTCTAATATCCATGAACCACTCACACACTCATTGTAAAATCCTTGTACCTCTAATGCACTCGATCAATTATCCATGCAACACCCATGCACTCATTCCTAACATCCATGCACCTCCAATGCAATCATTCAATTGTCCGGGGACCACTCATGCACTCAATCAATCATCCTCGCACCACTTGTGCACTTGTGCAATGTCCATGAACCTCTCATGGACTCAATCAACCATCCATGCACCACTCATGCACTCATTCTTAAAATCCATCAACCTCTCATTTAATCATCCATGTATCATTCATACACTCAATAAACCATCCATGCACAACTCATGCACTAATTCAATCATCCATGAACAATTCAGACCCTTATTCAATCAAACATGCACTCGTCATGCACTCATTCTAACATCCATGCACCAAAAATACTCTCATTCTAACATCCACGCATCTCTGATGCAATTAATGAGTCATCAATGCACCACTCATGCACTCATCCTAACATCCATGCACCAGTCATGCACGCATTCTCACACCTATGCACCGCTCATGCACTCATTCAATAACCCATGCACCACTCATGCAGCTGATCATTTGTTAACCAAGAAAACAGGTTATGAATAGGAGGAAAACTTCAAACAAGCTAAACAAATAAGCTGCAAAAACTACGTTTGTGCTACTTTGCTGCGCCTCGGATAGCAGTAATTGACTGCTCTCAAGCAGTGGCTATTGATGTGCAGTCAAAGCAGTACTCAGTGTTTGAAATGGTACAACATAGAATTTGTACCGCAGGAATACCTTTTATTGAACAATCTTGATAGAGTTTTCCTGCAAAGAGAACACTTAACACATTTCGTAACCGTCTTCGACTCCCCAGGCTTTATGCTGAAGAACTCCCATGCAATACTGGCCTTTTTTGTTGAGGCTCTTCGTCTGCAAGATCTTCTTCCTCCACCTCCTCAATGTCCTGCTCTGCCTCCTGTTACACCTGATCATCCTGTACACCTCCTATTGCCATTATTTCTCCAAAAAATTCAAGACACCCGAGGTCTGATCAGAGTTCTGCACTGCAGACACACCTGCTCAGAATAATCCCACAGTGAAAGGAACTTTCAGGAAAGAAAATACTTGAAAAGTGTCTCATCCAATAACATCACTTTATTTCCAGATCATGTGATCTTCACGAACATGAACGTCATCACGAACACTGGAAAACTCACCAGGACCAAGCCAACTTATTGTTGGAGAGCAGGGCATGAGGAAAAACTCCACCACGTAGCGGTTTGTGAAGTTTTTCAAAAGTAAATACACAAACATAAGTTTGACGTTCATGTCAATGAGCACCTTCTGTCAAACATACAATAGAGTATCTGTATATATGTATTAACACTTTTTGAAGAAGACGCCATAGTCACAATTACCAGTATCATAGCGACGACTGGCTTTACCGTAAAATTGATATATAGAATGCAAAGGTAGTTTTCTATAAAAAAAGTAGAAAAATACTAGTTTAAATGCTATGCTAGTAAACTCCTATTGTCGAACACACTAGAATGTGTTTAGGGATGTAGTTTAAACTTTTTAAAAAGACGTGGTTGTCACAATTACCGACTTCATCGCAACGTCCACTCTCCCAGTGAAAATAGAAAATACACTGCAAAGATGATTTTTAAATACACTATGTACAAAAAACAAGTTTATACAGTATATTAGTTATCCCCATTTGTCGATCATACTGTAGAATGTGTGTATAAGTTTTACACTTTTTTTAAAAGACACTGTCATTGCAATTACGGACAACATTGCAACACTTGGCTTTGCCTCAAAAATTGAAAAACACTGCAAAGATGTTTTTTTAAATCAAATATGTGCAAAAACATAAGTTTAAATATTCTACTAGTAAACACCTATTGTTAAACATACTATATAAAATGTGTATATATGTCTTTTAACCTGTTTTAAAAAGTGCCGTTTTTGGAGCATCTCTGCAGAAATCGTAGAGACGTTGCAACTACAATTTTTTTTTGAAACCTTCAAATTATTAATAAAGTAAAACAAATGAGAAGGATTCACACACAAACATTAAACAGTAGTCCATGAAATACTTTTAATCTCTAATATCAAATAAAATAAAAACTTAGAAATGCACTCAAAAAACAAAGGTTACAGGGATTTAAAGTTCCGCTCAGATTTCTCTCATACAAACCCAGAGAAATTCAGCAGTTATTTTTTAGCTGTACTAACTATAACTTATGACCCCACAATGCACTGCTTATAACCTTACACATTACATCACTTATAACATGGTCAGTGACATCACTGATGACATCATACATGACACCTCAAATGGCATAGCCTTTGTGTTGTGTGGTGTTTTTCTTCCCGTTGCAGGAAGGTCAATTAGAGTGGACTCAGGAACATTATTAACCTGTAAAAGACCTCTGTGAGATGTGCCATTTCACAAGTAAACGCAACGTTAGAACTGAGAAAAGGCCCACCTAATCCAAGCTGGGCCAAATCCCAGTAGGAGGTGAGAGTCCCTCTTTCCGTTTTAGTGGGGTTGGGGATTCCCCGTACAACAATGGAGATGGCTCCGAGATGTGGTCCACAATAGTCCCCACCCGACAAAATGTGACTTTTGCCTTAAAGTTAATGTTAGCAGCACTCATGTGCTATGTTCGTCCAAGTCTGCAGCAGGTGGAAAGGCCTAGAGCAGTCCTAATCATCTGTATGGCAACCATCAATCCCAGGAGGACTGGATTTCACCTGTACTGACTCCAGTTCCTCAATGTTGTGGGTCCCTAATCTCTCCCAGTCAGTCTTAGGTGATGCATCACCCTTCTCCCCCTTCAAACAACCCAATTTGGGGTCAATTTTCATTGCACAGCACCTTAGTTCACGATGATCCATGACAACAGCTCTGACTTCATGGTGGTGCGTTCACATGTGAGGGGCTGACTTCAGACTGCACAAATCTGACAGCCTTTCATTCATAGCACGCGGCCCTGTTGGCACACAAGTGGCCACAGACTTGGACTCACACATGGGCGGTGGCCTGCAGTTTACTGTACAGCTGGGACCTCATGTAATTTCATGTATCATAACTATGCAAAATTACATTAAAAATATGCAAAAAATGCATAATTGAGCAAAATGAGACACACACTTGAGAAATTACCTGAACTGGTCATTCAGCAAAAAACTCCAATTGATTTGACTCCACTATGCCACATTCAAACGGATGTGCTAAAAAATTACTCCAGTAAAAAATCTGCCTGAAATGTGCTTTAAAGGAATTGCTGTTCATGTTCAAAACACTGTGGGTCATTTTCGGATTTGTGGCTTCGATATAAACAATGACCTAAATGGTCCCCTGCTAGACACAAAGAGGCCGATGCCATTGAAGCACACATATGCGATAGCCCATACTTCTCAGTGCCCCTCGTCCTGCATTCACTGATGTTGACACAAACACAGGCAGCGCCCCATGCTTCACAGGAGGCCCCTTTCTGATGTACAGCAGTCGTTGACTTTGGTGCCCACACGGACAATGGACTGCACTTTATGGTGGACCCTCCTGTACATATGGGGCTGCCAACTTTGGCAGGTGGATCACACACCTGCAATGGTCTCAATCAGATTGTATGTCTCAAACAATGCTCACCGCTATTCACTTTCAAAGGTTTCTGTTCGGTCTTGCTTCCCCAGGTGCTTTTCTCCTCTTCACATGATCCAGTGGTCGTTGCAGGCAGGCAGAAGCCTCTTCACCAGGCTCAAGTGTTATATTCCATATAGATACCCTATATAGGTGCAGGTAACACTACAACCTTTCACCTATATCCTTCCCTACATTACATACACAACGGTTCATAGGGACTGACCTTTTACCTTGATACAACACTGCATTCAGAACGCAGGTTATCTCACAGGGGAATACCAGGACGGGTTCCCTAAGCAAGCGCCTTGAGGCCCCTGGGTTAAAGTGCGCTATATAAATCGAAACACATTTACATTTACACATTCAGAACGCAGGTTTTTCCATGGTTCTATACTCATACAATAAGCATGAGGCTTCTTGGAAGCACAGCAGAACAAACATCTCCTGTATAATATCTGTGTTAAACTTCAGGCCCAACATCATCCTTTAGGCGGACACAATAAAACAGCAACGTAGGACCCCTGGGGACACCTGTGGGAATATATACGTCTTGCTTAGACAGACAGAGGAGACCATGACTTCCTGGATAACACACTGACCAGAAACGCTGAGGTTCCTGCATGCAGACACTCCAGCTCACAGTGGTCTAACATCCCTTGTGGGGTGTCCAACTCGAGACCAGGACTAGGTCCCATATTCTCTCCATTCTCAGGTAATGGGGTTGACTAGACCTTAGAGGGATTCTTGGCATAACACCTACACCGATTCTAGGTACCTTTAGGTACATCTAGTATGGAGACATCGTAGGAGTACACACTTTCTTACATGTGTTTTATGTACTTGTTTATATATTCATGATTACTGCAAAATGGTAGAACTGTACAATCCCTTTACATTAGTAGTACTGCTAACCATATATCTCTGCTACTGTCTGATGGTTGTTACAGCACATCTATTTTACATGAGAATAACAACTGTTCAATAAATTTTTATTGAAACGCCCAGACTGTTTATTCTGTGTGTTTCTGAGACAAACTAAGTGAGAATGAGTGACTGAGCGAAAAGTAGTATATTGTTTCCACGATCCTGGGGATCAGGGATGCCATGTTCTGAGGTTGCCAGAAACTATTCTCTCCCTGATAAGAGGAGATTCTAGTGGCTCTGTGAGCTAGCTTATCCAAAACAGGTTAACATATCTGGTGGGGGTGCTCAAACCCAGTCTGCCACCAAACCCACAGCTTATGTTATCCGAACACGCAGATCCTGTATAGGATATATAGGAACTACACGACATGGCGCCACCAACTTTGGTTGGGTACTTATTTAACAGTTGAATCTGAGTAGTTCAGTCATGCTATTCACTGAGACCACTACTCACAAACACCAGAGACAGCTACCTCCGAAGTGGTGTCCTGGTGCTGGGGGCCCTTGGGAAGATTAAGCAAGCTATTGCTGTTGTATTTCTATCTAGGACCCTAATTCGATATTCCCAATTCATGCCCTTATGCGGTTATAATTCATAATATCCTTATAAAGGCATAAGAATCATATCCATATTCAGTAAGAAGAGTTACCAGACCTCCCACATTCTATTACTAAGGGACGGAGCTGACTAAACCCTTAAAGAGAATTCTTGATTCAGATCCTTGGCAAAAAACAATCTTAACCAACTTAACTTAAATTTCTACTTACTTACTCCTTCCCAAGTATTAGGCTTAGGTCAGGTACATCGGGGTAGGCGTAGTTAGAAGCACCAGTTGAGTATGTTAGTCAATGGTTTTATGTATGTATATATTTGATCTATTTTAAAGTATCATATGGCTAAGAAACCATATCTATGCTTTTCCAGTATTATTTCATAATACTACTTTTACTGTACCGTCTTTACTTCATAATAAGTATTGCAATTGTGGCAATTCATTTCTCTTGCATGAGAAAGAAGACTGCTCAATAAAATAACACATTTTATTGAAAAACACCTGTCTCTCTATTTCTCTGCACTCTGTAGAAACTAAGTATGCACGGTTGACTGAGTGAAATAGCTGCCTATAGTTTTCACACGACTCTAGAGATACACTCTATTCTGAAGGAGCAAAGTTGTCATGTTTGTATGGTTGTCAGAATCTAATCCCTTCTTGTCTAATCCGGAGAGTTAACTCTTTCCTGAACGTTCGAGAAAGTTTCTAGTGACCTCTGAGCAAGCTGGCGAAACGAATTAAGTCTAATATAGTCAGTAGAGACCTAGTCGACCTCAGTCTTACGTCTACACTGCTGTTTATATTATTCCAATGCGCAGTGCCTATTGGGAATATAGGAACTGCACTACATGGCGCCCAACGTTTGGTAAACCGATAATCTAACGCAAGACACTAGAGTAACTCAGTCGTGCTTTTTCACACAGAACCCTTTTTACCGTAAAAACTCCAAAAGACGTCTGGAGTATGTGAAAGGTTAATATCCGCCGGAACTTAGTAGGAAGAGAGTCCTATGTATTATTTTTTTGTTTAGTCAACGTTGAAGGATACAGTGTTCCTAAATATTGTGCACCTAATCTTTGTTTCCTTGAAACTTGATCTGCAAAAAAGAGCTTTCTGTCAGAAAAAATGGGAGAAAGTGAAGACGAAAGGGAGAGAGCTAGAACAAACTCATAGAGGATGACACAACCATCCAAGAAAATGATCCGAGTGCTATACTCATTCCGGTCAACGTAAGGAAAACTATAACTCTTAAACTTATAGAAAATGGACTGACATCACGTGGTGGTACAGTCATATTCGTGGTAGAGGCCCATGAATATCGGCAGACAGAGGTATTCTATTCATGGATACACTTTCCAGCAGCAAACGCTATAACAAAAGAATTCCACTATTACAAAATAGAGGAACCTCCGGATGAATACACTCTTTCGAGGACGTTGAAATCCCACTAAATTACCAAGAGCATCTGCTCTGGTTTAATGGCGCCCTAAAACATCAAAATCATCACATCACCAGGCACGGTCCACTAGGTAGACCAGGAGCAACGGGCCGGTTCTAGCCAGCTACACACCACATCCAGACATTGATCAAATGCCAGCCCGGGAACTTTTAGCTCAGCTAAAACTATTAATTAAAATACATAGACAATTGGTCCAATATATCATGCGGACTTCAACAGTCCAACCCACAATTAAGATTCCACAGCCGACCCCTCATCAGGGGAACATAAACAAAATCACACCACAGAACATACAATCATGTCTTGGTAAAGTACCCATAAAACGGGAACAAATTCCATTCCTGTTGGCACAGAAAATTACTCAAATAGAAGGAATTTTTTCCAGATACTACTCCTACTGAGAAACACAGAATTCTGACTATCTGTCTTCCAATGGGGGTCGCACCACATGTGGAAGACTGTGACACTTGGGGCACAGTCTTTGCTTCAATATACACAAAAACACATGGTGTTCTGTCTATGGCGGTTATACCAGATGTACTTAGACAGATTCAAAATGAATACGGTCCAGAACCTGCTTTAACTCTGGGTATGAAATTATTGAAAGTTTTCAAGCAGGTCTCGGCTATATTATTAGCCAACATAAAAAGAGAAGCAGCATCTCTGGCGATTTGCCAGAAATTGAAGGAGACAGATATAGCACACCAACCATTTGAACTTGGCAGAATCATAGAAAAATCCTATGAAGAACTAGGAAGAGATAGTTTGGGTGGGAAACCGGTAAAACCACAACTAACTGAAACCCCTGAAAAAACCTTTATTAAAAATAATCTGAATACTCCAAAAAGGAGCTGGGAGGGTAATAAACAGTCCACTCCCAGGGAAAAACGATTCCAGTCCAGAGGAAGGTCTCCTCAACGGAGAGAAAAATCTCCAGACCGAGGAAACAAGTCTCCCCAGAGGGAGCCCTCTGAAAAAAGATACAACCTTAGAGATAGGGATAAATTGAGAAAACCTGATAGATATCAAGATATTGATACACGTCCCTCTCGATCCATCTCACTCAATCTTTCTCGAACTTCCTCACAGAAATCGGAAAGAAGAAGACGGTCAGAACAAAGAGAAGAGCACGTCAAGTCCAAAGAGAAAGAACCTGCTCATCAAAGTAATAAATCACAATATTCCAGAAAGAAGGTAGCAAGTATTAAGATTAAACATGCCGAGGATTCTGAGGACACAACTGAAAAATGGAGAGTGGGCCCAGACAATGCTAGACAGCGCAGCAGAAGTGACCATACCTCGCAAGATCCTGAAGAATCTTCTGGAGACAGTGGACACGAATGAATACATTCAGGTGGAAACTGCAGATACCAGGGTTAGCAAACCCCATAAAATATACAAAATAACATTACGTATAGAGGGGGATAAGACAAGGAAAGTAAGGGGTCTCTTTTGGGATAACCTTTCGAAAGGCTATGACATCCTGTTAGCTGAAAAATACTGGCCACCAGAGTTTGTCAGGGAGTGCCCTCATGGCAAAGAAATAGTTATGCCTGCCTTCTCGAATCATATACCAATTCATAAAAAATATACACTTGCAAGAAAATGGGCAGTAGCCCAAGCTCCTGCATTATATAAAAATCATGTAGGATGGGATGAGGATTCGCCTCACCACAAAATCCAGTTAAAAAATCAACCCACTGCACAAAGGCAGTACCCAGTTAAACAAGAAGCTAAAATGCAAGTCAAGGAGATTTTAGATCAACTTGAATATCAAGGAGTGATTGAAACATGCACCTCACAAATGAACACTCCTTTGTTTCCTGTCTTCAAGCCAGACAATTCATATTGTCTAGTTTTGGACTACAGAAACCTTAACTCCTGTTGTAAAACATTTGCAGTACAAAACTCACACAGTACAGCATTTCTTAATAATGGGGTCACAAAAACACTTCTGTCGACTCCCACAGGGATTCAAGAATAGCCCAGGATTATTCTCAGCAAGGCTAACAGAGTTACTACAAATATACGACGATGAGACATTATCCTATGTCGATGACATCTATCTGACAGATGATGACCGGGAGACTCACTTAAAAAGAGTGAACGCCATAAAACTTGGGTTCGCTTCAGAGGGTTACAAATTCAACTTTAAAAACTCACAAATTGCCCATCTAACTGTCCTGTTTTTAGGATATGAATTATCAAGTGAAGGCAAGAGCCTAGCTGACAATTTCTTAGAGAAATGTGCTGTACTCCAAGCACCAAAAACGCTGAAGAATTTACAATCTATACTAGGTTTCCTGAATTTCGGAAGAACATACATACTAAATTATGCAGAGAGAGTTAAACCTCTCTATGAATTAATAAGACCTGATTTCAAACCAATTAATTGGACTCAGAAACACACCCAAATTTTAAGATCACTACAAACAGACATGTTAACCAAAACAAAATTGCAAACACGCGAAAACACACGCAATCTTGTAATCCGAGTAATCCCAGGAAGATGCAGATTCACATACCTAACCTCTAATGAGGGAGAAACGGTACCTATAGCTTACAAATCAAATTTGTACACTAAAGCTGAAATGAAATCCAGTTCTACAGAAAAAATTCTGACAGCGGTTCAAACTACTGTAGCAAAAGAAAGAGCCCTGGCCCAAGGCAAGAGAATAACTGTTTATACTGCAGAATCAGCCCTTGAGGCATTAACAAGTCCACACAATCTGAATACAGTGGCATTAGATCCAAAATGGGTACAATGGGAAACTTCCCTTGCTACAGAAGACGTGAAATACTATTTTGACCCAAAACTGAAAAAACTAGATGATCTAGAATACGGACAAGAATATCCTGTGCCAATCGAAATTCTGCCTCTTGAACAGTACACATGTGTAATCTACATGGAAAGGTTTGCACAACACTACGATGTAGAGGAGAAATCCTACAACTCTGCGTACGCGATTGTTAAAGGTCGCTGGCGGTCTGGTAAATTCAAACCAATGATTACCAAAACTGAATCACTCAGAAACTGTTCAGCTCAGCGAGCTGAAATAAGATCTTTAAAGATGGGCTTGAAAATGCTGATAGTGAATTCCCGACACTAATAGTGAGCGATTCGCATTTCTGCGTCAAGTCTTACAACGGTGACATGCAGACATGGAGTAAAAACGGTTACAAAGATGACACAGGTGCCACAATAAAGCATAAAACGCTTTGGGAACAAGTAGTTCTTTTAAAGAAAGAACTACAGAAGACTCACGTGATACACGCACTGAGTCATCAACGGATGGCGTTCACGTTGCAGGGAATTCATTGGCTAACACAGCCACAGCGGAAGCGGTTCAACCGGCCACTGAAAAGCGTCAGAAAAACACATAGATGGGGAAACCATGCTGGCGGTGAAAGCCTCATTAAAAATGCAATTATGCAGCATTACCTCTCAAGTATCCACTCAGTAATACATACATAATTGATGCAAACTCCGTTCCTTTTGCTCAAATCCCTGGAGTGGGGGATAGAGTAATTCCAAACACGAACCGGAGAGTTTTCTTGATTGAAAGCTTACACATGGGACTGGGTCCGAGGCACCAGCAGATCTTGAAATCCTTAGTAGAATTACAATCAGAGTACTGGTGGCCGGGAATGAGCGTGCAAATTTACAAATTTGCAATGGATTGTCCAGACTGCAACAGAGATCGCAGCTGTAAACTGGACCAGACTATTGCCCGGACATTTTTGTTAGAAAGCTTCAGGCTATCTATAATGCAGAAATCCAACCAGAGAAATGCGTCCCAATAATTATTAAGACAAAATTAACTTAAAAATGTAGACCAGCAGCACTCGGCTGATGCCAGAACTGTTATAAAAAGATTTGCGAGTCTTTATCGGCATATACGGAATTGGCATGCTACATTCTGATCAGGGTCCTGCGTTTAGCTCTCGAGCTTACAAAGAGGCCATGAACAGCATGGGCATTGCATTGCGGTACTCTTCTCCCTTCCATCCGGAGTGAAATGCGGTAGTGGAAAGAAAAAACCGGGACATAAAGCAATCTATAACGGCGAGGGTATTAGGTTCAGGCGATTGGTGGGTCAAACATTTAACAAGTGTCCAACGTAGTCTTAATAATCTGCCAAGAAATTCTCTAAAAGGTCTCACTCCATAGGAACTATTGTTCGGTACTAGAATGCACATTCAGGATCTTGATTGTCACACTTCAGTGGTAGAAGAAAAATCCTTTGATATCAAAGACCGTTTGGCTGTTTTACAGGATTTAAATGAAACAAGAAAAAGCCTGAGTAACATAAAGTTGAAACAACAGCCGACAACCACTGAAGAAAAAACACCTGTCCCAGCAAGACCTATCTAGATTCCAAAGATTGGGGATCTGGTCAGAGAGAAGATCGCGGTGAAGAAGGAATTTGGGCCTTCTTACAGAAAAGCTGTACCTGTCTTAGCTATCCGCGGAACAAGATCAGTTGTACTACCGCCCCTTTCTGGTAAAAAGGAGAACCGAGTTGTATCCATCGACCTGGTAAAACCACAATCATGTGGCCAATATTAAGTAGCAGGCCCAGTGGACTCCCAAGAAATAGCAGAATACCGAAATTTGCTACAATCCAAGAGGCTCATACTGAGAGACTAATCACATTTGATAAACCTGCAGTGAATAAAGAAGGACTATGCAACAAAGCCAAGGAACTTGTGCCTCTTGAAACCCAAATTGCAACAGTTAGTCAAGAAACACCAGTCTACAATGATGTAGCCTCTGACTATTCTAATGAAATAAAGAAAAATGCAAAAGCAAATGAAAATCCGGAAATGATTCCAACAATTGACAGAACTGCCTCTGGCTACTTCATCAACTTCGACAACTTTTCAGAAGACCCAAGTGAGCATGAAGAAAAGCCTGCAACAAAAACTTTCAAAGACAAAGTAAATGAACTTTCTCTCCAACTAAAAGAAACATATCTGATTTCACCATGGATAGAATTTTGGATTGTGTTAGGTTTACTGTACTCTCCTGCTTTGGCTCATCATAGTTCTATGTTTGGGAAAATTAATTGATGGAAAATATAGTACAATGGACACAGCAAGTCAGAACATCAACTTGGTCCTAAAGCCTCACACATCCTCCCACATCGAGAAAAGAGAACTGTCATCAGTAAACATCTCAGCCAATCCAATACCCGGTGGGGTAGCATGGGACAGAACTGATTATGACATTTTTGGCCTGGTTAAACTCTTGAAATATCCACATCAGTTCAAGGTTTCATTAAGTGACTTTGTGACACCAAGTACTTTTTTCTGATGATTGGGACTATGAAAACATTAATAATATGATGTCAGATTTAGTAATGTCAGCCAAATTTACTGAACATGATTACTTACAGGGTTCATCATATTATGAAGAGTTATACTGTTATAATCACTTTGGTGATCACTATTTGCATAAAACTGCACAGCCTAGAAATGTTTTATCTTATAACCAATGGGAACACTGTCCAACACCGCCAAAAGGCAGCTCGAAAACATTTTATGAGAAATTCCAGTACTTCTCAGGGTTTAACAACAGTGATCCAAAAACGTTTTATTTTAAAATGTTAACTAGGACAGGACTGAAAACAATGTTGACAAATACTAAGTTGATTTATTCTGAAAAATGTTATGACAAAATGTCTACATTTGGTTTTGAATTTTGGAAAAACAACATTGAAACAAAAACAATCTGGGGTACCAAAGATTGGCAAGTACAAGGCCTAGACACATTATTTAGGGCCTGCATGATCCCAGAACAAATGATATTTTTGAATGACACAATTCAACAAACTACTTGTATTGGCTTAGCTAAGATAAAAGACTTAAATACACCGTCTATTCCGAAACCCATAACTGATAGTGATAGCACTACAGATGTGGAGATAGACATATCCCATATTTTTCACCAAAACAGAACACATCATGATTGGAAAAAGTGGTTGATCTGGCCAACAGACACAAATAACTGTCAAGATAGATTCCTGAACAAAACACAGGGTTCAAAATGACCAGGCCAGACCCAAGATACTCCCAGAGACAACATACAGGGATAGTTACAACATACAGTGTTGGAAACTATGCCTTGAGTGGCTACAGAAATCCACACTGGCTGAAATTAAGCAACACCTGACTTTACTTAAAGACGGTGCTGACTTGTGTGATTTCATACTGGGACCACGCAAACAGCGTCAAAAACGTTTCATAGCGGCCGGTATATACGCTGCGTACAACGAAGCTTGGAAAGTAATGCAAATTGAAACAGCAGAAAAAATACGAGAAATTGATCGTATAAATTTGGAAAAATCACTTTCTGTGGTGGACAATGGGTTAACGACTCTGTCCTCCAGAATATATTCATTGGACAGCATTGTATCATCTGCTATTGATATAATAGTGTGAACCAAGAGAGGTTTTGGATCCTACGTCTACCCAGCCCGGATCTCAACTACAAGGTAAACAGAACAAAGTGGCTGGATAGGGAAAATCTTTTTCACAAATGTAGGTCACGCAGTCAATTTATACTACGTAGCCACGGTCATCTGTACCAAAACAAATTTATTTCATCATTTTTTTGGTTTCTCAATTTTTTCAAAACTGCATGGGCAAACCAAACAACTGTCACGACAGTGAATACATGGATACAATATTTACATATATACACATATACCAATATACATTATTTACAAAGTGAAGAAAACACAATTATTTGAGACAATTTTCAGAAGACACACCAAAAAGAACAAATAACGTGATTCAATATTGAGACATTAGTAACATTTATGTGCAATTAGAAAATTCATACATAACAAAGAAAGTACAACCAGTCCGTAGGGTTGTAAAACCAAAGGACAGGCGGGGACAGATGGATTTTGTACACCTGCCTGCCTAACAACACTGCGGTATACTGTTTATAATGGGTTGCACCATTAGGGTCCCAGATGGTATATTATTTCCTTTCCTAGGTGCACCCTTTTAAATAACCACAGGATGGAGGTGTCGACGCGTTTCGAACCGGATAAATGACGGTTCTCTTCAGGACAGGGACTGGGTTCAGTGTCTGTAACAATATACAGAAGAGGTGTCAGGGTTGGGGACCATAGAACTATTAAAAAAACTTTTTTTAGTGACTCCACATCGAGAATTAGAATTTTACCTGCACATGGCAATGAGTGTGCCGTGATGTCGGTAAAAACGCCAGGGAAGATGAGATTTCTGTAAAGACATGTAAATGGGACTTAGCACTATAGTCCATGTTTGCAGTTCGAGTTCTAACCATAACATCTAAAGCCAACAAAGGTAAAGGGCTCATACCTGTGGTTTGCCTGTGAGTGAATTTCATGAATTCCTGACCGCCACACGGAACTAACACGAGGGAGTAGAGCTGCTTACATGTTGATTATTTTCTCAATCAAGCTGGAGACAACACAAACATTTGGGCGCACAATTAGGAAACTACTTCCACAGAGGGCTGAGCGTAGAATGATGCCGGGGACAGGAATCTGTTCCTACCTGACTTGTTGGCCCGTAATGCGGGTGGCGTCAGATGTCAAAGAATCAGTTCGGAACTCGCTCACAATCTACATGGAGACAAGGCGAATATATTACAAACCGGCACTCGCATGGCTCCAGTGGTTAAGGAAATGTGGTGCTGCGCGTGGTTAGCACAACCTGTGGTGCACTTACTGGTTGTTTTTCGAAGGGATTCAATCACTCGGAAACTCCTGGCGCACAGTCTGTCTGTGTGCCTCTGCGTTTTCCGACGTATTTGAAAACTCCCTGCTCTGCTCACTTGTGGGAGTGGCCTGGGGGCTGGGTGAAGGCTCATGGTACATGTAGTCCAAGGCATTAAAACAAAGAATGTTTACAGACTTTTTTTAAAAAATGAATTTTTTTAAAAATGAAAGGCAATGTTCAATGATCGCCGCTTGATGGGGCAACCTCAAGCAGCTGAGGTTTGGATACGTGGTCAGACCGGGGCGTTAGTGTTTCATAGCGCATGATCCATGGTGCACGCGCTGTATTAACCAGGCTGGCATAGTTAGGGTTATTCAGAACTTTAACTACAAGAGACGCAGTGCTAAGACAATACAACGGTGCTTATGCTATTTGCATTATGTGGGAAAATGCAAAGCATAATTGAAAATGAGAGACAATGTTACAACAGCAGCACAACCAAGCTCAGCCGAGAGGTTTGTAGTGTTCACAGACTGGAAATTTCGGACATTTCGTTTAGGCCAGTGTTGGATGTGTCGAATTTCAGGATAAGATACGCTTCTTTCTGGGACAAACGAAGGTCAGGGTCTCCGCTGCCTCCCCTGATGACTGCTAGGACTGTCCATTTGATATCGAGACTGGAATGTTTTTTTTGCAAATAATGTGAAACCAGAGGAGCTGTCATGATTTTATTATTGATTCTGGAGCGATGCTGGATGATACGCTGCCGGACCTCCTGGGTGGTTTTACCAATATACAACATATTGCAAGGACATTGGATGGCGTACACAACGTTCTTGGTTTTGCAATTTGTGTGTTCTTTATGACGCCAGAACTTCTTCCCGTCTGTGAACAATGACCCCTCCATGGTGAATTCGCAGACGGAGCATGTGCCACATTTACGATGCCCGATGACAGGGTTGGCTCCAAAGATGGTATTCTGGTTATCCTTTTTAGGTTGTGGTCTGGTTGATGTGATCATTTGTCCAATGCTCCTGTTTTTTTTCAGAGCAAAGAGGGGGGCACCTATTTCGGGAAGGATTTCCTTGACCAGGTGCCAACTTTGCCTGATGATTTTTTGCAACTGATTAGTGTGGGGGCCGAAGGTCGAGACACATACCATCCGATCCGTGGCAGGTTTAGATCTTTTTTCAAGGAGGTGTTCTCTCGGTGTCCATCTCGCTCTCTTCATGGAATGTTTCAGGAGCTTCTGGGGATAGCCACGTTCCTGTAGTTTGGTGGTCAGAGCTTGGCCATGTAGTTCGAATTGCTCAATGGAAGTGCAGTTGCGGCGCACGCGAAGATATTGGCCGTAAGGGAGATTGTCCCTTAGGCTGCGCGGGTGGTAGCTCTTGTAATGGAGTGCATTGTTTTTATCAGTCTTCTTCTGGTACAACGAGCAGGACAATGCATTTTCTTTCACTGAGACCTCAACGTCCAGGAATGGGAGGGTTTTATCATGATAGCTCAAGCTGAATTTGATATCTGGACTCCTATTATTCAGCCACAGATGGAATTCTTCAAGTTGTGTTGCTGTGCCATTCCACACACACCAAATATCGTCGATGAATCGCAGCCATTGTCCAATGGACTCTCTGTAGGGGTTATTGTTCAGGACAAATTTCTCCTCAAATTGGCCCATAAACAGGATGGCCATTTCGGGGGCGAAAGGACACCCCATCGCCGAGCCCTTAATTTGTAGAAACATTTCGTCCTCAAAAGTGAAGAAATTCTTCTTGAGGGCTACTGTTGCCAACGCGATGATGAGTTCAGTGGGAACCCTATGGGGGCGAGGACGACCCTCCAGATACAGTTCCATGACATCCAACTTTTGGCCACCATGGATGTGTCTTCGTTATATACCCAGATACCCCAGCAAGACGGGTTGGATGTCATGGAACTGTATCTGGAGGGTCGTCCTCGCCCCCATAGGGTTCCCACTGAACTCATCATCGCGTTGGCAACAGTAGCCCTCAAGAAGAATTTCTTCACTTTTGAGGACGAAATGTTTCTACAAATTAAGGGCTCGGCGATGGGGTGTCCTTTCGCCCCCGAAATGGCCATCCTGTTTATGGGCCAATTTGAGGAGAAATTTGTCCTGAACAATAACCCCTACAGAGAGTCCATTGGACAATGGCTGCGATTCATCGACGATATTTGGTGTGTGTGGAATGGCACAGCAACACAACTTGAAGAATTCCATCTGTGGCTGAATAATAGGAGTCCAGATATCAAATTCAGCTTGAGCTATCATGATAAAACCCTCCCATTCCTGGACGTTGAGGTCTCAGTGAAAGAAAATGCATTGTCCTGCTCGTTGTACCAGAAGAAGACTGATAAAAACAATGCACTCCATTACAAGAGCTACCACCCGCGCAGCCTAAGGGACAATCTCCCTTACGGCCAATATCTTCGCGTGCGCCGCAACTGCACTTCCATTGAGCAATTCGAACTACATGGCCAAGCTCTGACCACCAAACTACAGGAACGTGGCTATCCCCAGAAGCTCCTGAAACATTCCATGAAGAGAGCGAGATGGACACCGAGAGAACACCTCCTTGAAAAAAGATCTAAACCTGCCACGGATCGGATGGTATGTGTCTCGACCTTCGGCCCCCACACTAATCAGTTGCAAAAAATCATCAGGCAAAGTTGGCACCTGGTCAAGTAAATCCTTCCCGAAATAGGTGCCCCCCTCTTTGCTCTGAAAAAAAACAGGAGCATTGGACAAATGATCACATCAACCAGACCACAACCTAAAAAGGATAACCAGAATACCATCTTTGGAGCCAACCCTGTCATCGGGCATCGTAAATGTGGCACATGCTCCGTCTGCGAATTCACCATGGAGGGGTCATTGTTCACAGACGGGAAGAAGTTCTGGCGTCATAAAGAACACACAAATTGCAAAACCAAGAACGTTGTGTACGCCATCCAATGTCCTTGCAATATGTTGTATATTGGTAAAACCACCCAGGAGGTCCGGCAGCGTATCATCCAGCATCGCTCCAGAATCAATAATAAAATCATGACAGCTCCTCTGGTTTCACATTATTTGCAAAAAAAACATTCCAGTCTCGATATCAAATGGACAGTCCTAGCAGTCATCAGGGGAGGCAGCGGAGACCCTGACCTTCGTTTGTCCCAGAAAGAAGCGTATCTTATCCTGAAATTCGACACATCCAACACTGGCCTAAACGAAATGTCCGAAATTTCCAGTCTGTGAACACTACAAACCTCTCGGCTGAGCTTGGTTGTGCTGCTGTTGTAACATTGTCTCTCATTTTCAATTATGCTTTGCATTTTCCCACATAATGCAAATAGCATAAGCACCGTTGTATTGTCTTAGCACTGCGTCTCTTGTAGTTAAAGTTCTGAATAACCCTAACTATGCCAGCCTGGTTAATACAGCGCGTGCACCATGGATCATGCGCTATGAAACACTAACGCCCCGGTCTGACCACGTATCCAAACCTCAGCTGCTTGAGGTTGCCCCATCAAGCGGCGATCATTGAACATTGCCTTTCATTTTTAAAAAAATTCATTTTTTAAAAAAAGTCTGTAAACATTCTTTGTTTTAATGCCTTGGACTACATGTACCATGAGCCTTCACCCAGCCCCCAGGCCACTCCCACAAGTGAGCAGAGCAGGGAGTTTTCAAATACGTCGGAAAACGCAGAGGCACACAGACAGACTGTGCGCCAGGAGTTTCCGAGTGATTGAATCCCTTCGAAAAACAACCAGTAAGTGCACCACAGGTTGTGCTAACCACGCGCAGCACCACATTTCCTTAACCACTGGAGCCATGCGAGTGCCGGTTTGTAATATATTCGCCTTGTCTCCATGTAGATTGTGAGCGAGTTCCGAACTGATTCTTTGACATCTGACGCCACCCGCATTACGGGCCAACAAGTCAGGTAGGAACAGATTCCTGTCCCCGGCATCATTCTACGCTCAGCCCTCTGTGGAAGTAGTTTCCTAATTGTGCGCCCAAATGTTTGTGTTGTCTCCAGCTTGATTGAGAAAATAATCAACATGTAAGCAGCTCTACTCCCTCGTGTTAGTTCCGTGTGGCGGTCAGGAATTCATGAAATTCACTCACAGGCAAACCACAGGTATGAGCCCTTTACCTTTGTTGGCTTTAGATGTTATGGTTAGAACTCGAACTGCAAACATGGACTATAGTGCTAAGTCCCATTTACATGTCTTTACAGAAATCTCATCTTCCCTGGCGTTTTTACCGACATCACGGCACACTCATTGCCATGTGCAGGTAAAATTCTAATTCTCGATGTGGAGTCACTAAAAAAAGTTTTTTTAATAGTTCTATGGTCCCCAACCCTGACACCTCTTCTGTATATTGTTACAGACACTGAACCCAGTCCCTGTCCTGAAGAGAACCGTCATTTATCCGGTTCGAAACGCGTCGACACCTCCATCCTGTGGTTATTTAAAAGGGTGCACCTAGGAAAGGAAATAATATACCATCTGGGACCCTAATGGTGCAACCCATTATAAACAGTATACCGCAGTGTTGTTAGGCAGGCAGGTGTACAAAATCCATCTGTCCCCGCCTGTCCTTTGGTTTTACAACCCTACGGACTGGTTGTACTTTCTTTGTTATGTATGAATTTTCTAATTGCACATAAATGTTACTAATGTCTCAATATTGAATCACGTTATTTGTTCTTTTTGGTGTGTCTTCTGAAAATTGTCTCAAATAATTGTGTTTTCTTCACTTTGTAAATAATGTATATTGGTATATGTGTATATATGTAAATATTGTATCCATGTATTCACTGTCGTGACAGTTGTTTGGTTTGCCCATGCAGTTTTGAAAAAATTGAGAAACCAAAAAAATGATGAAATAAATTTGTTTTGGTACAGATGACCGTGGCTACGTAGTATAAATTGACTGCGTGACCTACATTTGTGAAAAAGATTTTCCCTATCCAGCCACTTTGTTCTGTTTACCTTGATATAATAGAGCAGGACTTACTAATGTTACAACATGGTCAGTCTCAATTACGTTCTATTGTACAGCTTGGTTGGACGATGCAAAATCTGTGTTCAGGCTACGTACCATGGCGTTTAATCAACACAACGTCATTATTCGGTATCTTTAACCTTACTGATAAACAAATCAGTTTGGCACATAAAGCAGCAGATTATACGATTCTGAGCATTGAAAAACTTGAGAGATTACCATTGACAATGTCAGAGTGACCTGTCATTGAATGGATAATACACGGAACAATTCCTATAACAACTTTCCAGTTTAAATACTGCCAAGAGTACATACCTGCAGGCCAGTATGAAAGGTTGGGTAAAGAATACATTAAATCAACCTGGGGTTTACCCTATACACACAGATGTTATAGTGAAGGGAAAAAGGATGTAATCCTTAGTGGTAACAAATGTAAAAAATCACTAAGCGGTACACTTCTGTGTCAAGGTATTAACTTGCATGGAGCCTGCGAAGGGTCTTCAAATACCCTTTCATGTCACATGCATGGCACGCCTGCAAAACAGATAGAGCCATTTTTTAGAAAACTTAGTAACGGGAGTTACGTTTTAATAAGTGACCACAGCTGTTGTGGGATGGTGCCAGGGAAAGCTTATCTCGTGACCGTAACTTCCAGGGTCGTTTGCTGTATGCAAGTATTGTATCCACACAGCAATACAGATATGGGGGTTGCATTATGGCCTTCGTTGAATATCTCTTCTATTCGAATTGATACTTTAAGCAGAATGAAGTCTATTCTTTTACAGACAACTGTGCCTCTAACGTCATCCAAAGAAACGTATGATCTGCAAGTGGCAAAGTCATCGGCGAAGATACATTCTCTTTTATCGACAAATTGCCCCATGCATTTCGTAGAAATGTTAAGCCAAATCTTAAACATGTCTGATACCAGTGGCATCGCACATGTATTTAAGACAGTTTTTTGGGACTGTTAGCACCCTTTGAAACTGTTCTGGGCATCTTCCTGAATTTTGGCCATTCTGTCTTTGGCGGCCTACCCTTAATCTTGGGACTCGTGGCAGGAATTTTATTTTTGTTCCTTCTGCTCCGATATGGCAAGCCAATCCACAGACAAGACTCTAGCAACGATGGAAGAAACAATCCTAGCAATACGATACCGAGACATTATCACCTAGGTCCTAAGAGATCTAAGTACAACCTGGTTTCTTTCATTCAGACCAATCTGGCAGGATTGCATCTTACCTGTGCTTCGATGTCTGCAATGCGGAGAAGAATGCGTGTTGGACGTCTGTCTTACACTACCATCAGCAGTAACAAAGGATATTGATACTTTGCTAGGTCCTGTAACGACTCATGCACCGTGTTGTCACCAGCGGCTACCTATTCTGATGACGGCATTCGTTGAGACTTCACCACTACGAGTAGGTGGCGGTGAGGTACGAGAGTGAAGCAGCACCAAACAGGTACAACCTTCTGTGAGCATTGCTGATCCAAACATCAATGATAGCAATCACTCTCCAAACTGCACAGTTGCAGCATTTTCGAACTTGGTCGAACTTTCACCTGATGTTGTAGACCACTTTTTTGCGAGTCTGTCTGATATGATGTTCTCTCCAGTCAACGAGAATAACCCTTAAAAAACAATGATCACACAGAGTTCCCTGAACTCTGAATTTGGCCTTCAGTTTTGATAAACAAAGCAACTGAAAACATTTGAAACTATTTTTTCCCCTGAAAGCGAAAATATTTTTTTCCATTTTCCAAAATATTTACCTTTTTTTTGGCACATGGTACTCTGCTTAAAGTAGAACTATTCTTAGAGAACAGAGCTTCTATTTTTAGGATACTAGAGACAATAGTACACCTCAGCCTCTAGCACATATACAGCATTTTGTATAAATATGTGATGGAATGGTCTCGACCTTCTTTTCTGTATTGAGAGCCATTTCATGTGTAATTTTTGCAAATCATTCAGCTGATATATATATATGCATTTAACTGAATGATGACACTGCTTGAAAAGCGTACAGTACCAATACTCATTTTTCGTGTATTTACCATATACCATTTAAAATGCGAAATATGTATTTTGGGGTGGGCTGGAAAACACACATGCATTGTTATATGTTTACTATTGCTTAGTTTTTTTAGTAATGATGGACATTAATCTGTGGAGTCAGTGTTGTATTTTTATCTAGGACCCTAATTCGATATTCCTGATTCATGCCCTTATGTGGTTATAATTAATAATATCCTTATAAAGGCATAGGAATCATATCCATATTCAGTAATAGCCCATGCAGTCCAAAGCACAGCACGGCTACTCTCATCGACTCCTAGAAAGCACAACGCGTTCTTTAAACGAACCAAGCCTCCAGCAGGCCGGGAAATTCCCCCCTTCTTTTGTTTTGATTTGAACGAGAACTCCTGGAGTCCAGAAAGAACTGTTAGTTCTTAGTGACGTCTTATGTCCAACCTTACGTCAAACCTGGCACCTTTCAGGTATAAAATACCAACAGTTGCCTTAAGCAAGAACACGGTGGTTTGGAGCAGAGCGGCTATCTACTTGCCCGAGAGCCCAGCTGATGCGAGAGCCCACGGAAGCCGCCCCTCCCCCTTGACGCGCTGGAGAAGCTACCTTTTCTCACACCGAGAAAATCCAGCTCCGTTGTTCCCCGAGTCACCCTGCGGGTTGCTGGGAGATCAAGTCCCGAAGAGAAGAGATACCAGACCTCCCACATTCTATTACCAAGGTACGGAGCTGACTAAACCCTTAAAGAGAATACTTGATTTAGATCCTTGGCAAAAAACAATCTTAATCAACTTAACTTAAACTGCTATTTACTTACTCCTTCCCAAGTATTAGGCTTAGTTCAGGTACATTGGGTAGGCGTAGTTAGAAGCACCAGTTGAGTACGTTAGTCAATGGTTTTATGTATGTATATATTTTATCTATTTTAAAGTATCATATGGCTAAGAAACCATAACTATGCTTTTACAGTATTTTTTCATAATACTACTTTTACTGTACGCACTTTACTTCATAATAAGTATTGCAATTGTGGAAATTCATTTCTCCTGAATGAGAAAGAAGACTGCTCAATAAAATAACACCTTTTATTGAAAAAAGCCCGTCTCTCTATTTCTCTGTACTCTGGTGAAACTAAGCATGCACGATTGACTGAGTGAAATAGCTGCCTATTGTTTTCACACGACTCTAGAGATACACTCTATTCTGAGGGAGCAAGGTTGTCATGTTTGTATGGTTGTCAGAAGCTAATCCCTTCTTGTCTAATCCGGAGAGTTAACTCTTTCCTGAACATTCGAGAAAGTTTCTAGTGACCTCTGAGCTAGCTGGCGAAACTAATTAAGTCTAATATAGTCAGTAGAGACCTAGTCGACCTCAGTCCTACGTCTACACTGCTGTTTAAATTATTCCAATGCGCAGAGCCTATTGGGAATATAGGAACTACACTACATTTCCCAAAGTCACATGGCGCTGGGCTGACCTGTCGCCAGTGCCGGGGATCGAACCATGATCCCCAGATTCAAGTGTCAGTCGCCCTAACTGCTGCGCCACACCTCTTCCACTTTAGCATTAGCACCTTATCTTAGTTCCCTTTGAAAAAATATTTTCAAAATGACTGGGACAGGAGGACAGATTTACTTTGTGCTTACAAGGTGATATGATAGTTTCAAAACACTTACAAACACGCGTAAACGTACGCAACCTGGGGATCTGTATAATTGAAGGTCAATCAGGGTACACCTATCTAACATATGGTAATCAGACAAAATATCGAAAAAAAAATATCGTAAAGACAAAATATCGAAGAAAAAACATCGAAGGTCAAAAATATAGGGAACCAAAAATATCGGATACAAAAATATCGTAATAGGTAACTAAGTAAAAATATCGAAAACAATAATATCGTTTGACAAAATATCGACAATACAAAATATCGTGTAGTAATGGAATTAATCAATAGTATAGGAAAAAGTAAAATAGTTGTACATAAAATGTTGTTAAAAAGGTGTCTCCTTAAAAAAACAAAGTTAAAAAATACAATTTATTTAAAAAACATATCTAGGTTTAGGATCGGGTAATTGGGTTTATAGGGGATAAGGGTGGGGAGTGTATTAAAATGTATGTAAAATAAACTAAAATAATAAAAATATGTAAAAAAGAAATTTTTAAAATTATGTTTTTTTTTAAATTAATATAAAAAATATTTAATAATAGATATCTAGTTCTAGGAGCGGGTTATTGGGTTAATAGGGGATAAGGGTGGGAAGTAATTTAATAATAATTAATTGATATATGTTAGTTAATATTTCTAATTTATACCTAATTGGTAATTAATTAAAATTAATTACTTAATTAATGAAGATCATATAGTACATATAATTAATTACTAATTAATTGGTAATTAATTAATATTCATTAGTTAATTATATTAATTAGGTTAATTTAAAAAAATATATATTTTATTTTAGTGTTAATTACATTGTGAAAAATAATAATTATTTAAATTCGTAAATTACAGCTAATGAGTTAATATATTAACGTTATTGTTAATTAATAAATAATTGGTAATTAAATAATAATAATTAATTTTGGGAAAAGGATTTTTTTAAGGGTTCTTGGTCAGTTTTCTGTTTTTAGGTAAAGTGGTATTTTTGGGGTTCAGGGTCAGTTTTCAGTTTTGGGGTAAAGGGGTATTTTTTGGGTTCAGGGTCAGATTTCAGTTTTTGGGTAAAGGGGTATTTTTAGGGTTCAGGGTCAGTTTTCAGTTTTTGGGTAAAGGGGTATTTGTTGGGTTCAGGGTCAGTTTTCAGTTTGTAGGTAAAGGGGTATTTGTAGGGTTCAGGGTCAGTTTTCAGTTTTTGGGTAAAGGGGTATTTGTTGAGTTCAGGGTCAGTTTTCAGTTTTTGGGTAAAGGGGTATTTGTTGGGTTCAGGGTCAGTTTTCAGTTTTTGGGTAAAGGGGTATTTTTGGGGTTCAGGGTCAGTTTTCAGTTTTTGGGTAAAGGGGTATTTGTTGGGTTCAGGGTCAGTTTTCAGTTTTTGGGTAAAGGGGTATTTTTGGGGTTCAGGGTCAGTTTTTAGTTTTTGGGTAAAGGGGTATTTTTAGGGTTCAGGGTCAGTTTTCAGTTTTTGGGTAAAGGGGTATTTGTTGGGTTCAGGGTCAGTTTTCAGTTTGTAGGTGAAGGGGTATTTGTAGGGTTCAGGGTCAGTTTTCAGTTTTTGGGTAAAGGGGGTATTTTTTGGGTTCAGGGTCAGTTTTCAGTTTTTGAGTAAAGGGGTATTTTTTGGTTTCAGGGTCAGTTTTCAGTTTTTGGGTAAAGGGGTATTTGTAGGGTTCAGGGTCAGTTTTCAGTTTTTGGGTAAAGGGGTATTTGTTGGGTTCAGGGTCAGTTTTCAGTTTGCAGGTAAAGGGGTATTTTTAGGGTTCAGGGTCAGTTTTCAGTTTTTGGGTAAAAGGGTATTTGTAGGGTTCAGGGTCAGTTTTCAGTTTTTGGGTAAAGGGGTATTTGTAGGGTTCAGGGTCAGTTTTCAGTTTGTAGGTAAAGGGGTATTTGTAGGGTTCAGGGTCAGTTTTCAGTTTTTGGGTAAAGGGGTATTTGTTGAGTTCAGGGTCAGTTTTCAGTTTTTGGGTAAAGGGGTATTTGTTGGGTTCAGGGTCAGTTTTCAGTTTTTGGGTAAAGGGGTATTTTTGGGGTTCAGGGTCAGTTTTCAGTTTTTGGGTAAAGGGGTATTTTTAGGGTTCAGGGTCAGTTTTCAGTTTTTGGGTAAAGGGGTATTTGTTGGGTTCAGGGTCAGTTTTCAGTTTGTAGGTAAAGGGGTATTTGTAGGGTTCAGGGTCAGTTTTCAGTTTGTAGGTAAAGGGGTATTTGTTGGGTTCAGGGTCAGTTTTCAGTTTTTAGGTAAAGGGGTATTTGTAGGGTTCAGGGTCAGTTTTCAGTTTTTGGGTAAAGGGGGCATTTTTTGGGTTCAGGGTCAGTTTTCAGTTTTTGGGTAAAGGGGTATTTGTTGGGTTCAGGGTCAATTTTCAGTTTGTAGGTAAAGGGGTATTTTTAGGGTTCAGGGTCAGTTTTCAGTTTTTGGGTAAAGGGGTATTTGTAGGGTTCAGGGTCAGTTTTCAGTTTTTGGGGAAAGGGGGTATTTTTTGGGTTCAGGGTCAGTTTTCAGTTTGTAGGTAAAGGGGTATTTTTTGGGTTCAGGGTCAGTTTTCAGTTTTTGGGTAAAGGGGTATTTGTAGGGTTCAGGGTCAGTTTTCAGTTTTTGGGTATAGGCGTTTTTTTTGGGTTCAGGGTCAGTTTTCAGTTTGTAGGTAAAGGGGTATTTTTAGGGTTCTGGGTCAGTTTTCAGTTTTTGGGTAAAGGGGTATTTGTAGGGTTCAGGGTCAGTTTTGGGTTTTTGGTGTACAGTTGTACAGGGTACAAATATAATTAATTTACATTAAATTAATTAAAGGAAATTACTAATATATAACATTACACCAACTCTAATTTACTGTACACTGCAGTTGGAATATTATTTAATAATTAATTAGTGTCCAGCACCTATTAAAATTTAATGTAGACTGGAGTAGGAATATTAATTTTTATATAATTAGTGTGCAGCACCTACTCTAATTTAATGTACACTGGATTTGGTATATGAATAATTACATTATTAGAGTCCAACATATACTCACATTTAATATACAGTGACAATTTATTAATAAGATTGTTACTTTCTAGTAAGATAATGATACAAATAGTTCAACATGATTGTAGAAACATTTTTTTATTTATGTTTCAAAAATAATATTTTTTTTCATACATATTTTTATTTATTTACATTACCTTTTAAAACAATTTTTTATAAACACAATCATAAACAACTATACAGAAGCATTATTATTTTGTGAACTCTTTTTACACAAATTAACATTCTTTATTATCTCTTTTACATATTGTTATTTCAGAAAAAAATAGAAATATCGGGTAATTGGGTTTATAGGGGATAAGGGTGGGGAGTGTATTAAAATGTATGTAAAATAAACTAAAATAATAAAAATATGTAAAAAAGAAATTTTTAAAATTATGTTTTTTTTTAAATTAATATAAAAACTATTTAATAATAGATATCTAGTTCTAGGAGCGGGTTATTGGGTTAATAGGGGATAAGGGTGGGAAGTAATTTAATAATAATAATTGATATATGTTAGTTAATATTTCTAATTTATACCTAATTGGTAATTAATTAAAATTAATTACTTAATTAATGAAGATCATATAGTACATATAATTAATTACTAATTAATTGGTAATTAATTAATATTCATTAGTTAATTATATTAATTAGGTTAATTTAAAAAAATATATATTTTATTTTAGTGTTAATTACATTGTGAAAAATATTAATAATTATTTAAATTCGTAAATTACAGCTAATGAGTTAATATATTAACGTTATTGTTAATTAATAAATAATTGGTAATTAAATAATAATAATTAATTTTGGGAAAAGGATTTTTTTAAGGGTTCTTGGTCAGTTTTCTGTTTTTAGGTAAAGTGGTATTTTTGGGGTTCAGGGTCAGTTTTCAGTTTTTGGGTAAAGGGGTATTTTTTGGGTTCAGGGTCAGATTTCAGTTTTTGGGTAAAGGGGTATTTTTAGGGTTCAGGGTCAGTTTTCAGTTTTGGGGTAAAGGGGTATTTGTTGGGTTCAGGGTCAGTTTTCAGTTTGTAGGTAAAGGGGTATTTGTAGGGTTCAGGGTCAGTTTTCAGTTTTTGGGTAAAGGGGTATTTGTTGAGTTCAGGGTCAGTTTTCAGTTTTTGGGTAAAGGGGTATTTGTTGGGTTCAGGGTCAGTTTTCAGTTTTTGGGTAAAGGGGTATTTGTTGGGTTCAGGGTCAGTTTTCAATTTTTGGGTAAAGGGGTATTTTTGGGGTTCAGGGTCAGTTTTTAGTTTTTGGGTAAATGGGTATTTTTAGGGTTCAGGGTCAGTTTTCAGTTTTTGGGTAAAGGGGTATTTGTTGGGTTCAGGGTCAGTTTTCAGTTTGTAGGTAAAGGGGTATTTGTAGGGTTCAGGGTCAGTTTTCAGTTTTTGGGTAAAGGGGGTATTTTTTGGGTTCAGGGTCAGTTTTCAGTTTTTGAGTAAAGGGGTATTTTTTGGTTTCAGGGTCAGTTTTCAGTTTTTGGGTAAAGGGGTATTTGTAGGGTTCAGGGTCAGTTTTCAGTTTTTGGGTAAAGGGGTATTTGTTGGGTTCAGGGTCAGTTTTCAGTTTGTAGGTAAAGGGGTATTTTTAGGGTTCAGGGTCAGTTTTCAGTTTTTGGGTAAAGGGGTATTTGTAGGGTTCAGGGTCAGTTTTCAGTTTTTGGGTAAAGGGGTATTTGTAGGGTTCAGGGTCCGTTTTCAGTTTGTAGGTAAAGGGGTATTTTTAGGGTTCAGGGTCAGTTTTCAGTTTTTGGGTAAAGGGGTATTTGTTGGGTTCAGGGTCAGTTTTCAGTTTGTAGGTAAAGGGGTATTTGTAGGGTTCAGGGTCAGTTTTCAGTTTGTAGGTAAAGGGGTATTTGTTGGGTTCAGGGTCAGTTTTCAGTTTTTAGGTTAAGGGGTATATGTAGGGTTCAGGGTCAGTTTTCAGTTTTTGGGTAAAGGGGGCATTTTTTGGGTTCAGGGTCAGTTTTCAGTTTTTGGGTAAAGGGGTATTTGTAGGGTTCAGGGTCAGTTTTCAGTTTTTGGGTAAAGGGGGTATTTTTTGGGTTCAGGGTCAGTTTTCAGTTTTTGGGGAAAGGGGGTATTTTTTGGGTTCAGGGTCAGTTTTCAGTTTGTAGGTAAAGGGGTATTTTTTGGGTTCAGGGTCAGTTTTCAGTTTTTGGGTAAAGGGGTATTTTTAGGGTTCATGGTCAGTTTTCAGTTTTTGGGTAAAGGGGTTTTTTTTGGGTTCAGGGTCAGTTTTCAGTTTGTAGGTAAAGGGGTATTTTTAGGGTTCTGGGTCAGTTTTCAGTTTTTGGGTAAAGGGGTATTTGTAGGGTTCAGGGTCAGTTTTGGTTTTTTGGTGTACAGTTGTACAGGGTACAAATATAATTAATTTACATTAAATTAATTAAAGGAAATTACTAATCTATAACATTACACCAACTCTAATTTACTGTACACTGCAGTTGGAATATTATTTAATAATTAATTAGTGTCCAGCACCTATTAAAATTTAATGTAGACTGGAGTAGGAATATTAATTTTTATATAATTAGTGTGCAGCACCTACTCTAATTTAATGTACACTGGATTTGGTATATGAATAATTACATTATTAGAGTCCAACATATACTCACATTTAATATACAGTGACAATTTATTAATAAGATTGTTACTTTCTAGTAAGATAATGATACAAATAGTTCAACATGATTGTAGAAACATTTTTTTATTTATGTTTCAAAAATAATATTTTTTTTCATACATATTTTTTTTTATTTACATTACCTTTTAAAACAATTTTTTATAAACACAATCATAAACAACTATACAGAAGCATTATTATTTTGTGAACTCTTTTTCACAAATTAACATTCTTTATTATCTCTTTTACATATTGTTATTTCAGAAAAAAATAGAAATATCACAAGTATTTTTCAATTAAGCTTTTTTCAGCTTCATTTGTGAAAATCAAATATTTATAATATAAGTTACACATTTTTAACACTTTTTTACATTATTTTATTTTGTGACAATGTAGTTATATTTCTATACATTGTTAACATAAACATTATTTTTTTCATAATATTTAATTATTACATTCATGTACATATTTGTTAATTAAATCATTGTAGGATTAAAGAATTTTTTTTTTAACAATAATATGAACATACATTTTTATTTCCCTATTTTGTTAAGTATAGATATTATATTTTAAACTTGGGACTATTTTATTGCATTTGGGTGCTTTATTTTGTAACCGGGTTAGGTCGTTTTGGGTTATTTGGAAGAAGGGCTGATCGCGGTTGGGAGACACTTCACGTCGCTTCAGGTAAGGTTGATTTGATATGTTTTATGTGTATTTTTATGATGTTTGTAGACTAGTGACCTTATATTTAGTGTTGTTGAATGTGACGGAGTCATGTTTTAGATTTTGAAAACAGATATTTACTTATGGTATATACACGTAGTGTTAGTTAGTTAACTATTTATTTATAGAGTGAATTTAAGTCTTTTAGGGTATATCTAAAAGTTAAATCATCAATGTTAATATGTTGGTATCGAATTACTAGCTAATTAATGTGGGTGGGAATGTCTGTTTTCTATGTTTTTGTCATAGGTGTACGCTACATCGAAGTTCCGTTTTTTTTTCAAGGAAGTGTTTGTTTGTTTAATTCAACACTGATTTACAAACACTTCTTTACATTTTTCGGGTTTCCAGGAGCGATTCTTTCTATTTTTCTAATTTTTCGGGTTTTTTATGGTTATTCGTTGGCTCTGGACCACGTGGATTGCTTAATTTTGGAACAGTTGTATTTTTACATTTTTTTTTGGGTTAATTTTGCACTACATGGATTACTTTGGTGGAGAAGGACGTTATTGGATTGACAACATAATTGGTAAGTCATTGCTTTCTATTTTTGTGTGGGTGGGTAATGTCATATTTATTATGGAATTGTTTTTTACTTGTTATTTAGTTTTAATGTGTGCATATATTATAATAATATCTTTATATATTGCATACATTAAATACTTTAGAAGCTCACGTTACAGATTTTTGCATACTTAGGTGATACTTTTAGTGTTTTATTACAGTTTGAGAATTATTTACAGTAGTGTTTTGGCTATGATGTTTAGGTATTCTATGCCTTTTGTATTAGGGTAAAGTTTTACTTGCTCTTCCAGGTACTTGTGCATTTGTTTATTTTGCTTGGATGTTTTTGGGACAAGTTCTGTTACAGATTGGTCCATTCTAAATTCTTGATAGCTCTGTCCTTTCTGTAGGCATTTAATGAAATTTTCTAGAGTAGGTTTGGTTCTGCCAGTTGATTGTACAAATGCATTGTGCCAACCTTCCACTGCATTGTTAGTTTTTGATTCTCCGTTAAGGGTACTATTGTACACGTTCCACCAGGGTATGAGGAATTTTGGATTTCGTCTGTGGCCAGATCTGTGGAGTCTGCCTACCCAGGTGTCTTCAAAGTAATCGAGAAAAGGAGTTAATCTAGCTTCATTTTGTTTGTAGAATGGACTGTCTATAATAATGTTGTAATGTTCAGCTACATCTGTTACAGGGACATAGGCAAGTGCAATGAGTTTTTTGATTTGGAAAGCAAATGATGAATTTGTAGCATATTCGACACTTAGGGTAGTTTTTTGAAGGTGTCTCCATAAACACTGGTTGAAATGATAATAGCAGCCTTGAATGCAGGTATGGGGGTGGATTTTTAGAATAGTTGAGAGCATTGCATGCTCAAAATCAAGAATGATTTTTTCTGGAGAAAAATCATTTGTTTTTTGTTTTATTATATTTAATAATTCCATATATGTAGAATTATTTTTGTTTGGCAATAGTGCATATAGCAAAGGGATGTTGCAGTTGTGGTAGAGGCCATGTATTGTGTATAATTGGAAAAATGGTTTGGGACAGATGTTAAATGTTCCATCCATCATCCAATATTGGCTTTGCTGCAGTTTAACTAAATTCATATTGGTACCAAAAATTATAAGCCTTTTGTCATTGTTTTCGTTGTCATAAATTATAAATGGTTGTTTATTTAAAGTTATTATTTGGTTTGCAGTTAAATTTATATCCTGATATGTTCTGGGAGATGGTGTTGTAGCAGTTGTAGCTGCTTTCGTTCGTGCTATAGTTCTTTTTAAGGACCGGATATTTGGCATTTGGGTTGTGGCTGTTTTGGGGATTTTAGGAATGATTTCTTTTAAAATGACATTTGTTTGCTTTTGGGAACCTGTACTAGCTTCTTTTATATTTTCCAAAGTTGTTCTAACTTCTATTTCAGTAACATTAGGTGGATGATTGTGTTCCCTAGTATACAGTACTGTAGCTTCTCTAGTTGTTGCTCTTCCATAGCACTTGTTCGAATAATATTTACTACATTTCCAATTAACTTTCATGCCATATTGCTTTTCTTGTGTATACGTGTAACCCATGTAGCATAGTAATAGTTTTCCTTTTTGGCTGGTCACAAATTCGGCTCCTTCGGTCATTTTGTACTTTGTATATCTATAAAATATATATATAATAGTTAATGTCAAATTAAATGTGATAAATAATCTATGTTAGTGATAAGTAGGAATGTTTATACTTACGTGTTTTAGAATTTACTGCAAAACTTAGGACTTCCTTGCTTCTTTATTTGGGGATAAATGGTTGTGATGTTGTTGTAGCTGTTATTAGAAACTGGAAAGTAGTATATTATTAATTAATGTTTAGGTACATTTGCAATGTTAGAGCTCATTTCTACTACCAAAGTGTATCTTCATGATTCACATTGTGAAGATACTTACATATTTTTTTAGGTTGGTATTTGGCAGTATAATTGTTTCTTCAGCTTCTGTATTCCTATGCTTTGTTCACAGTTAGTTTGAGTAGAATATTCAGTAGTCGTAGTATCTAAAAAAATAGTCCTTAGTTCAGTAGTAGTGCAGTTTTCAGTAGTAGAATCTACAGAAAAAAAGAAATATGTGGGGCACAACTGATTATTTCTGTGTGTTTAGATTTATGTGCACATACTGAAACAATGTGAAATTACTTACATAGTTTTTAGAATCTGTATTCCTATGCTTTCTTCACAGTTATTTGGAGTAGAATATTCAGTAGTCGTAGTATCTTAAAAAAATTGTTGTATATTTGGAAAGGGGCGACCAATCGGTCCCCCCGCACGTATGGCGAGTACCACGATCCCCCCGGGAAGCCATCTTGGGCGGGAGGCGAGTCTCGGCTGGTATGCCCGAAGCGGCGTAGCCGGGGCGCGCCTTTTCCCGCCCTGGAGTGGGTGGTCCTAGACACTGACGCGGCTGGCCACGCCCTCGGGGCAGGCAGGGGCGGGTTTACTCCCGCCCTGAAGACGGTTAAAAGGAGGATCAAGACCAGAAAGCGTCCTCTTGTTCCTGTGCTCTGAAGCTGCACCTCCTCGCTGCACGTGAGCTCGAGACGGAACGAAGAGCCAATTTTGAGCGTTGTAATCCTCTTGTTTGTTTTCTAGATACTCTGCTGGAGAATGCCGAAGAAGGCGGGAAAGCGAATGACTACCGAGCAGATGCTGCGTGTTCTCATGAAGGAGATGACCGACCTAAAGAGGCGAATGGATAAAAGCGAGGAAGGGGGGCCGAAACGTCCGTTGGAGGGATCAGCCCCGGGAGGAAAAGGCAAGAGGCCTAAGAGAGGTGCGGCTGGGGGAGATATTCCGGGTCCCAGTGTCCCGCTCGAAGCACCCACTCCCGTGCCGGAGGAAGGGAATCCGATTCCCGTTGTGGTCACCCCCGTGTCCGGGGAAGATATGCCGCCCGAGCTGGCAGCACAATTAGCAGCGTGGTTGGGTAAAGGTAGCGAGGGCGCCACGGCTGTCGACGCGCAGGTGTTGATGAAACAACTGCGTGAGACTCGAGAAGCAGCGAGGGTGTCCACGCCGGCTGCGGTCGTAGAGAAGCCCCAGGGGACGGTTCTTGTCGCAGAGACAGCGTCCGGTTCAGGTAAGCGGCCATTGCCGATTGCGAGGGAGGAGTCTGCACCCTCTCGTAGGGAAAAGTTGGGTCAGCATGTCCCTTTAGCTATTAAGGAAAAGATATGGGCAGGTGAATATGTAAACATCTTCTCGTTGCTTACTGACCATTATGAGATGGAGCATGTTAAAAATCAGAAGGATCTAATGCATCCGAGTGTTTGGCGCGCAAAGATGGCCGCCTTTAAGGTAAATGAAAACATTGCCAATTGGGGCAAGGCTTGGGGGGTTTTCACATCGATCTTGGGAGAGCGAAGGCCCGAATCAGTCACGGATCATGGGGTACTCGATATCACACGAGGGTAATCATTGGTTCTGCTATGATAATCTTTTCAGAAAAGCAAAAGAACATGATAAAAGCTTAACTTGGGATTGTTATGACTCTGTGTCCTGGTCCAAAATGAAGGATACTGGTATGTTGAAATTGCCATTAGTGGGGAGTAACGTGGGCGAATCCTCCCGTCAGTATGCGGGGACGCCCTTTCGATCAGGTACGGGTACCGACAATCACTCGAGACCTACTGGTAATGCGGGTAAAAAGGGGGTTTGTTGGAACTTTAACAGGGGTAAATGTACTAGGCCCCAGGGGTCGTGCAAATTTAGACACGAATGTAGTGGGTGTGGGCAATCATCCCATCCTGAGTCCACGTGCATAGCCAAAACGGGTGATAACGGGGGTAGAGGAGGTGCCAAACAGGTCTAACATAGTCCGAGGGGCGCCTTTACCTACCCCGATTGATACCTTGGCAATGATTCCCTGGCTCAGTGAATACCCGGATCGTGCTTCTGCTGGGGTGGTGCGGAACGGGTTTTCATATGGTTTCCGCATCCCAGTGGGGGACTTTCAGGGTGTGGAAAAATGCAAGAATCAGATATCGGTCTTGCAGCATACGACCGTGGTACAGGAAAAGATACGGAAGGAGGTTACTCGAGGTCGAGTCGCCGGTCCGTTTAGTGTACCCCCGGTTGCTAACTTTGTTTGTTCGCCTTTGGGAGTGGTCCCCAAGAAGGACCCGGGTGAGTTTCGGCTGATACATAATTTGTCAGCCCCACGTGGTCTTTCTGTAAACGAAGCGATAGACCCGGAAATGTGTTCGGTGCGGTACGCATCCTTCGATGAGGCCGTAGCCATTTTGAATCGCCTGGGGCCCGGTGCGCTGATGGCAAAATCCGATATCGAGTCAGCGTTCCGGTTGCTCCCGGTACACCCAGACGATCAGCGTCTACTAGGTTTCATGTTTCAGGGTCAGTATTACATGGATAGGTGTATGCCGATGGGATGCTCTATTTCTTGTGCCTATTTCGAGAAATTCAGTAGTTTCCTACAATGGGTCTTCACTAAGAAGACGGGTTTTCAACATGTGATGCATTATCTCGATGATTTTTTGTTCTTGGGGGCAGCCGGGGATCCGGAATGTGGGCAAGCTTTGGCTGCATTTTGTGTTTTAATGAATCAGTTTGGCGTGCCACTGGCACCAGGTAAGACGGTGGGTCCTTCGACTTGCCTCGAGTTTCTGGGGATCGAGTTAGACTCCGGAGAAGGTTGTTTTCGTTTGCCAGGTGATAAAGTGGTAAAATTCAGGGCATCCCTGCAAATGTGTATAAGTAAATTTAAAGTTACGCTGCATCAATTACAGCAGTTAGTGGGACAGTTGAATTTTGCCCTAAGAGTTATACCAATGGCTCACCCCTTTTCCCGTTCGATCGCTCAAGCCATGGTCGGACTGAAGGAGGGCCATCATCGCACAAGGCTCTCGGCAGAGGTCCGCCAGGACATGCGCATTTGGTTGGCATTTCTGGCAGGTTTCAATGGTCGAGTCGTCTGGAACAAGCCGGCCGTGTCCTCTGAGGAGTTGGGGCTGTGGACAGATTCTGCAGGGAGCATAGGTTTTGGTGCCATTTTCGGCACTCGATGGTCTGCACAAAAATGGCCGGTATGGTGGCATGACAGTGGACTGACAAGTAACATTGCCTTCCTGGAACTTTTCCCCATTTTTGTGGCCCTGAGAACGTGGCCCGAAGGGTTCAGAGATCACTCTGTGGTGTTTTGGTCTGACAATATGACCGTGGTGGAGTGTATCAATAGCCAGGCAGCACGATGTAAATGGATTTTGAGACTGCTCAAGGAAATTGTATTACTGTGTATGCAATTGAATGTGCTATTTAAAGCGAGGCATGTCCCGGGGGTATTGAACCAGGCGGCTGATGCCCTTTCTCGTTTTCGTATGCAGGCTTTCTGGGGTTGTCTTCCCACAGCGGACCCGGAGCCAGCACCCTTTCCCGAAGCTCTTTGGTCTCTCGGTGCCCCGAACTTCGTAACCTCGTGGGAGAGAGTTTAGCACCCAGGACGAGAAAGGCATATGAAGGGGCGTTCCGGTCCTATTTAGCCTTTTTGGGGACTGCTAGGGAGGAGCTTTGGGGCCAGGAAGAATGGGTAGTGAACTTTCTGATGTCATTACATCTGGCAGGAAAATCGGTGGCCACGGCCCAGAGGCATCGGGCTGCCATTTCCTTTGTTGCTAGGGCTCATGGGATCCAGGACCCGACAGCGTCTTTCGTTGTACAAAAAGCGCTACGTGGGTGGCAACGCCTTGAGGGTCGCAGAGTAGATGAGAGGCGCCCGATAGGTTTGGATAGGTTGGCCCGGTTATTATTCAGACTCCCTACGGCATGTTCATCTCAGTTTGAGACAGTGTTATTCCGAGCCGCTTTTTCGCTGGCATTTCATGGGGCTATGCGAGTAAGCGAATTAGTGGCGAGGAACAAGCAGGATGTAACGGGAGGACTGTGCGCAGAGCACGTTCAGATCAGGGGAGAGGCAATGACTGTCTCGTTGGTGAGGTCCAAGACCGATCAGAGTGGGATGGGTGACTGCATAATTATACGCAGGATTCCCGGGTCGTCCATATGCCCAGTGAAGTGTTTAGAGGATTATTTAACACAAAGGGTGGCATCATGGGGGGGGACCTTGTTGAGACACGCGGACGCCACCCCACTGACAAGGTTTCAGTTTCAGCGGGTGCTTGCGATGTCGATTACGGCTGCGGGCTTGAACCCGGGCGAGTTTGGGACCCATTCCTTTCGGATAGGGGCTGCTACAGAGGCTACAGCCAGGGGTCTGAGTGTGGAACAAGTTAAACGGGTGGGGCGTTGGTCCTCCAATTGTTATAAAAGGTATGTGCGGTTGCACATGTTGTGAAGCGGTAATGATGAACTCACGCTTCTTGTTTTGTTGGCTACAGCCAGGGTTCTGAATGTGGAACAAGTTAAACGGTGGGGCATTGGTCCTCCAATTGGTATAAAAGGTATGTGCGTTTGCACATGTGGTGAAGCTGTAATAATGTACTCACGCTTCTTGTTTTTGTTTGGTTTTCAGTTACGCAAGCCTACGAGGCGGGGCGGACTATGCAGTCGACCCAACACTGGGCCAGCGGTCAGACATCACCGACTGTGAAAAAGGAGGTGTGGGTCGTGGGCCACTCATACGTGAGGCGTGCCGCGGACGTATTCAAAGCAGGTGGCATGGTGCACGTAGCTGGGGAATACGGGTACAGTGTGTCCTTCTACGGAAAGGGCGGTCTCTGTATTGACCAGTTTGAATCATTTTTCGAGGGTTTGCTAGGGCGGATGAGGTCACCGCCGTCTGTAGTCATAGTACATCTTGGGGGCAATGATTTGGTCACCACTGGTAGACGACTTCTCCTGGAGGCGATGCTTTCCACTGTAAGTTGGTTAGCGAGGAGAGTTCCAGGGTGCACAATTGCATGGTCCCATATCATCCCACGAAAAGTGTGGCGGGGGGCTTTTTCTGTTTCCGCTTTAAATCATTCTGTGAGAAAAATTAATAATAAAGTGAGTAGGTTGTTCCGGTCCAATACACTGCATTCTATCTCGCATGGGTGTATTAATGATGACAGTATGTACTTGAGGGATGGTGTGCATTTGTCTCGAATGGGGAATGAGTTACTCATAGGAGACTTCGTAGCTTGGTTGAAGACGTTAAAACATGACCTTTAGGTAGGAGTGTGGTGGGGGGTCCGGATAGCCGGTCAACTATCCGGACCTGTGGCGGTAAGGTCATGATCGGTGAGCACTAATTGGAAGATCCCTATGAGTGGGCGTCACCCATTACGGATGGGGGCGCTCGGGGGAGGTGGCCATTGGCCCCTCAACGGGGAGGCGGTCCCTTCTAAGGATGGGTCGCCGAAAGGAAAGGGAAGGCGGTCAAGGCCCCTTCATGTGTAGGAGGGGTTACAGCCCCCTCCTGGGGAATTTCCCGGGGCCAGGTCGTCTGCGACGGCAGATGTGGTAAGTTGTGTGGGGTTTGGGGGGGGTCTACGCTACCTTCTAGATACCTCACACGAGTCCTCGTACGACCTTTAAGTGGCGTCGAGTTTTATTGGGGCCCCCGTCAAGTCAAGGGAAATTGGTAGTTGCACTTGAGGTATGCCTCCGTGCCGCCCCTCACAAGTGAGTGGGATATGTCTGGGTTAGGGATCTTGACACCGGTTACGACCTTGCCGTTGGCCCTTAAACGTTAGGATGTACAATTTCAAAAATTAAGTAAATGTTGGTAGGATGCTAGTTCGGCTAGGAGAACCTTTGTATTAGAGGATATGTTAAGGTTAGCCAAACATCGCAATGTGGTAATGAAATTGTACATAATATGAAACTGTTGATTTAACGTTTTAATTTTGTTTCATATTTTTAATAAAATACGGCCCGGGAGGGTCACTCCCTCCCGACTTCCAAAAACTTCAGAACTGTTTCCGGTTTCCCATCCTTGGGGATTGTGTTGAGAGGGGGTGGCGGGTATCTCAGCCATAATTATTTAGCATGTTAAGTACTATGAATAGCAAAGGGGCACTGGGTATTTAGCAGGTAAATAAGTAGTAGTAGCAAATAATGCAGTTTCTATTTTATGTACTTACTTAGGAAAAAGTATTGTAGAAATAGTACTGATGTCCTTAGTTCAGTAGTAGTGCAGTTTTCAGTAGTAGAATCTACAGAAAAAAAGAAATATGTGGGGCACAACTGATTATTTCTGTGTGTTTAGATTTATGTGCACATAATGAAACAATGTGAAATTACTTACATAGTTTTTAGAATCTGTATTCCTATGCTTTGTTCACAGTTATTTTGAGTAGAATATTCAGTAGTCGTAGTATCTTAAAAAAATAGTTGTACATTATTATTTAGCATGTTAAGTACTATGAATAGCAAAGGGGTACTGGGTATTTAGCAGGTAATTAAGTAGTAGTAGCAAATAATGCAGTTTCTATTTTATTTACTTACTTAGTAAAAAGTATTGTAGAAATAGTACTGATGTCCTTAGTTCAGTAGTAGTGCAGTTTTCAGTAGTAGAATCTACAGAAAAATAGAAATATGGTGTGGAAAAGTCATTATTTCTGTGTGTTTAGAGTTATGTGCACATAATGAAACAATGTGAAATTACTTACATATTTTTTAGAATCTGTATTCCTATGCTTTGTTCACAGTTATTTTGAGTAGAATATTCAGTAGTGGTAGTATCTAAAAAAAATATTTTTATATCATTATTTAGCATGTTAAGTAGTATGAATAGCAAAGGGGCACTGGGTATTTAGCAGGTAAGTAAGTAGTATGAGCAAATAATGCAGTTTCTATTTTATGTACTTACTTAGAAAATGTAATAGTAGGTTGATGGTCTGGTTCTTCTAGTTGTTGTGCAGCAATTCGGATAGAGATGAATCTCCTTCAGTGACTTTTGGCAAGTAGTTTGTGCTTACATTTTCATTGCTTATATAGGGGAGTGTCAGTAGTAATTAGTTTGCTATTGGTTCATTTAAAAAATTAGGGTTGTGATTGGTTAGTTAGTATATTTGAATTTCAGTTGTGATTACTTTGTATTAGAAGTGAAAAACCAAAAATAATTCTAAAAGTATACAAACTAGCATAGAATATTTTTATATGTGTAGGTGATATAATTATACCAATAGGAAATATTTGATGAATTAAAAGTGTGTCTATAGTATTAATGAAAGTATTGTATGTTTATTTTGATGTGAAAACATATAAAACGTTAATTAATTATGTTAACAGATGCTTATAAAAAGTCGATATAGTTTATAATCCGATATTTATGTGCACGATATTTTTGAAGTCGATATTATAGTTAATGTCATTATTTTTTGTAGAAAGCGATATTTTTGTATTCCGATATTAATGTAGTCAATATCACAGTAAACGATGTTTTTGTATATCGATATTAAAAAATCGATATTTGTGTATATATGTAGTTAAGTATAGGAAGCCGATATTTTTGATTTCGATATATTTGTTGCGATATTTTTGTACATCGATATTGTGGGTTTCGATATTTTGTCAGACATTCCTAACATATAATGAAGGTGAAACAGTACCAATTGCATACAAATCACATTTGTACACAAATGCTGAGATGCGCTTTGCATCCACTTTATAGATCGTAACAGCAATACAGACTGCTGCAGTGAGAGAAAGAGCACTGGTTCAGGGGAAACAAATAATAGTAGTGACTCCGGTTCTAGGCATAGAGACTGCGACAAAGGCAAGCGTTCCTAACGCTAAAGCATTACATCCGAGATGGATACAAGGGGCTAATTCTCTCGCTTCAATAGATGTAGCATACAGGTAATACCCAAATTTAAAGACACAAGCATTCCTGCAATATAAACAAGGATATCCTCTACCTAACGAAATAATGCCTCTGGATTAGTATGACTATATTATATTCACTGACTGATCTGCTCAACCAGATCATGTGCTATTGTTAAGGGTTGCATGCGGGATGGAAATTTCCATCCGAGTTGCACTAAAAGGTAATGTCTAGTAAACTGCATGGCACAGTTGGCAGAGTTCAAAGCACTGATACTGGCACTTGTAAATATGGATCGAGAATTCTCCACACTAATTGTGTACGATTCCTTTTACTGTGTACAGTCATATAATGAATACTTGTATAACTGGGGTCAATGGATTCAAAGACGCAAAAGGTGGCACAATTAAGTATAAAAATGCTATGAGAACAGTTAGTGGAGTTGAAATTCGAACTACCAAGGACTCACATATTACTTACGCTGAGTCATCAGCGTGATGGCGTTCAGATTAAAGGCAATTCATTGGCTGATGAAGCCGCAAAAGGGGCTGTACGTACGGCTTCCGAAACTGCAATAACTCATTCTAAAATGAGAATAGATGGTGAGATTATGGTGTCTGTTATTGCTTTGAGCAAAAACAGCGGTGCAGTACCAATAAGATTTGCACTCAAGTACTCCTACAAGTTAGATGCCATTTCATTTCCTCAGATTCCTGGAGTGCGGATTAGAGTAATTCCAAATATAGATCATAGGTTAGGTTTAATACTAGCAGCACATAAAGGGATGAGTTCTGCACATGCACAGTTACAGCGACAGTTTCATTGTTGAAACAACACTATTGGGGGCCTGGTTTAACAAAGCAGACTAAAGACTACGTCTTGAAATGCGACATCTGTCAGCAGATGAAAGGTTCTACTGTAACACGTCTTGCGCGGAGACTATTTTTAATAGTTGACAAACCACTAGCGTATGTTTACTAGGACAACTGCAGCCCCTTAAAAATGGATGGGGCTAAAAGAAATATTGTGGTTGCAGTGAATTCCTGCTCGAGGTTCCTATTGGTGTGGCCCCAGCGCTCGGCTGATGCTTGAACTGTTATATGCAATTGGCACATTACATTCTGATTGTGGGCAAGGTAGCAAAGGTCCAGGGATTCTAAGGCTTGAACAACGCTTAATTAAGCTGTGTTTGTAGGTGAATGGAGACACACTCGAAGCTCTGGACCTCTTGGGCTTCATGTAGAAAAACAGGTTTGAGGAGTGGTGAGTGTGTATTCCATAGAAAAATCACAAGAGTTTTTATCAGGATTAATATCCGTTCTTTCAAGTTGTAGTACAGAGGACAGAACTATTTTTGATTGCAGTTAGATATCTTTATTATTTTTTGTAGAGCATGGACAGCCGACACGTGTTTTGCCCCCTCTTGGCGATTTGCGCCGGGGCTTTCTCAAGGCTAATTTTACATTTATGACGTAAATTATTTTGATTTCCAAATTTTTTTTTATTTTTTTTTCCCAAATTTTTTCTCTCAATGTCCAAGATACAGTAAGTACAATTCTTCAGGAGCAAAGATTCTTTTGTTAGGCTATTGCCGTCTTGGGTCCCTGCTCCTAGTCCTCCATTGACACGGCAGTTCTCGGGTTGAATCCAGACATTGAGACATTGAGAGAAAAAATTTTGGAAATCAAAATAATTTACGTCTACAAAAAATAATAAAGATATCTAACTGCAATCAAAAATAGTTCTGTCCTCTGTACCACAACTTGAAAGAACGGATATTAATCCTGATAAAAACTCTTGTGATTTTTCTATGGAGTACACACTCACCACTCCTCAAGCACATTACATTCTGACCAGCATTTAGCTCTCTTGCTTACAAGGAGACAATGGGAAGTTTGGGTGTAGCTTTGCAGTACTCATCTCTGTACCATCCTGAGGGAAAATCGGTAGCAGAGAGAAAAAAACGAGACGTAGAGCTATCTTTAACAGCTAAAGAGTTAGGCACGGGTGAAAGTTGGGTAAAACATCTTTATGGAGTCCAGCAGGCTCTCAATAACATGCCAATCAATCAATCATTTGTAAAGCGCACTACATACCCGCAAGGGTCTCAAGGCGTTGAGGGTGGGGGTGCTACTTATCAACCAGCCAGGTCTTGAGTATCCTCCTGAAGGTCAGCAGGTCTTAGGTCTGTCGTAGGCTCAGTGGGAGGGTGTTCCATGTCTTGCTAGCGAGGTGGGAGAAGGATCTCTCACCGGTGGTTGTTCTTTGAATGCGTGGGATGGTGGCGAATGAGAGGTTGGCAGAGCATAGCTGGGGGTTGGGGATGTAGAAGGAGAGCGGTCTGTTGAGGTAGGCTGGGCAGGTCTTCTGCAGTGCCTTGTGTGCGTGGATAAGGAGCTTGAAAGATATCCTCTTGTTGACAGGGAGCCAGTGCAGGTTTCTCAGGTGGGGGGGTGATGTGGCCGTGGCATGGTACATCGAGGATCAGTGGTGCCAAGGCATTTTGGATGCATTGTAGTCGTTTGATGAGCTTGGTCGGGGCTCTTGCGTAGAGGGCGTTTCCGTAGTCGAGTTTCCTGCTGACGAGGGCCTGGGTGACTGTCTTTCTTGTATCTGTCGCGATCCATCTGTAGATCTTGCGGAGCATGCGGAGGATATTGAAGCAGGAGGAGGAGAGGGCGTTGACTTGCTTGGTCATTGAGAGCGTTGAGTCGAGGATGATTCACAGGTTGAGTGTGTGGTTGGTGGGTGTCGGGGCTGCCCCCAGTGCCGTCGGCCACCAGGAGTCGTCCCAGGCTGAAGGGTTGGAGCCGAGGATGAGGACCTCCGTCTTGTCCGAGTTCAGCTTCAGACGGCTGAACTTCATCCAGTCGGCGACGGCCTTCATTCCTTCGTGGAGGTTGGCTTTGGTGGTGATGGGGTCCTTGGTGAGGGAGAGGATCAGCTGAGTGTCGTCGGCGTTGGAGATTATGTTGAGGTCATGCTGTCAGGCTACGTTTGCGAGCGGGCCATTTAAATGTTGAACAGCCTCGGGCTGAGGGAGGATCCCTGGGGTACACCGCAGATGATCTCGGAGGCTTTGGAATGGAATGGGGGAAGTGGACGCTCTGGGTTCTGCTGGAGAGAAAGGAGGTGGTCCAATCCAGAGCCTTGTCTCGGATCCCTGCGGCATGGAGGCGTGCGCGTAGTGTGCAGTGGCAGACGGTGTTGAAGGCGGCAGAGAGCTCTAGGAGGATGAGTCCTGTGGTCTCGCTGTTGTCCAGCAGGGTCCTGCTGTCATCTGTGGCAGCGATGAGGGCAATCTCGGTGCTGTGTTTGCTATGAAACCCTGACTGGGAAGGGTTCAGGATTCTGTTTTCTTCGAGTTATGGGGTTAGCTGTCTGTTGATGGTTTTCCCGATGACCTTGGCTGGAAAGGGGAGCAATGAGATGGGCCGGAAGTTCTTGAGGTCTCTTGGGTCTGCCTTAGGTTTTATGAGTAGGGTGTTGATCTCAGCGTGTTTCCAGATGTTTGGGAAGGTCATGGTCTTGAGGGAGAGATTGATGATATTGGGCAGGTGGGGTGCGATGGAGCTGCTTGCTCTGTTGAAGACATGGTGCGGGAATGGGTCTGACGGAGAGCCGGAGTGGATTCTGTGCATTATCTTGATGGTGTCATCGATGCTCACACTGGCTCAGGCTAGCAGCGGGTCTTGGTCGATGGTGTGCAGAGGGTCTGTTGTATTGCTGTCTGTTGGGGATGTCTGGGTGTTGAAGCTGTCATGGATGTCTGCTATCTTGCAGTGGAAGGAATAAAAACTGCACTTCTAATGCCTCTTTCTGGAAAAAAGAGAAAAGATTTGTCTCAATTGACCTAATCAAACCACTGTATGTGGCCGATACTAAGCAGTAGGCCACATGTTCTCCAAAGTTTCAGACGCCCTCCTCTCGCTACAATTCAAGAAGTTCAAACTGAAAGACTCATTACGTTCAATGGGTCACATATACGGAATGATGGACTAGGCAAAAATGCTATAGAACTCGTTCCTCTTGAACCTGAAGTTCAACTTCAAAAGGAAACTCAAAATAACGCACAAGTTGCTATTCGACCAAATACAGACGTCTATGTCAACATGTCTCGACAAGAGCAAAGAACGATTTCAACAAATCCTGATGCAATTCCAACAATTGATCGAACTGCTTCTGGCTACTTCATAAACATTGATACTTTTTTTTGGACCCAAGTGAACCTGAAACGACTTCAGCCCAAAAACCACGGAAGCAGCAAGCTAAAAACTTTCTGAAGTTTCTTAAAGGAGCATACGACCGACTCCAACGACACCTTCACCGCCGCCGAGAACCTCCACTTCCAGATTCACACCGACCCAAAGACGACCCTCAGAGGCACCCTCATCTACAGACCCCCGGGACCACGCACACAATTCAGCGAAGACATCACGGACTTCAGCAGCCCACACGCCCTCCCCTCCGCCGACTACATCCTCCTAGGAGACCTCAACTTCCACCTGGAGAACAACAAGGACCGCAACACCGCCGCCCTGCTGGACAACCTCGCCAACCTCGGACTCAAGCAACTGGTCAACACCCCCACCCACTACGCCGGCCACACGCTTGATCCTGTCTTCTCATCCAGCAAGCACATCACCTTCAGCCACTCCACCGGACTCCACTTGACTGACCACAGCTGCATCCACTTCAGCTTCAGAAGAACCACAACCCACCACCACCCGCAACAGGTTCCTCACAGAAGCTGGAACAAGATCACCGCCGACCAGCTCACTACCTCCCTCAGCCAGAACCCACCCACCAGCACAATGGACCCCAACTAAGCAGCCCTCAACTTCACCCAGTGGCTGACCGCCTGCGCCGACAAACTCGCACCACTGAAGAACTCTCCTAGCAGACCCAGAAACAAGAGGGCCTCCTGGTTCACCGACGAACTCAAGGACTCCAAGAAGACCTGCCGCATCCTCGAGAAAGCCTGGCTCCTCGACCAGACCACTAACAAAATGACCGCCCTCAAACACGCCACCCGCAAGCACCACCAGCTCATCCGCACCACCAAGAAGAAATCACTGAAGGAACGACTGGACAACAAAGCCCACGACAGCAAGGAACTCTTCACCATCGTCAAGGATTTCTCCAACCCCAGCACCGGCAACAACAACATCACTCCCTCACAAGATCTCTGCGACTCTCTTGCCTCATTCTTCCACCGCAAGATTGCCGACATCCACAACAGTTTCGGCGCACCACCCACGCACCCAACCATCGAACCAACGCCCCCCACTGCCACCCTCCGCACCTGGACCATGGTGACCACCGAAGACACAGCCCGCACGATGAACACCATCCACTCCGGATCTCCGACTGACCCCTGCCCCCACCACGTCTTCAACAAGGCCAACTCCACCATCGCACCCCAATTCCGAGACGTCATCAACACCTCCCTCGACACCGCCATCTTCCCTGAGAGCTGGAAGCATGCCGAGCTCAGCGCCCTACTGAAGAAACCAACAGCGGACCCCACCGACCTCAAAAACTTCCGCCCCATCTCGCTCCTTCCTTTTCCCGCCAAAGTCATCGAGAAGATCATCAACAGACAGCTTGCCACCTTCCTCGAGACGAACGGATACCTCGACCTCTCGCAGTCCGGTTTCAGAGCCAACCCCTCCACCGAGACCGCCCTCATCGCAGCAACCGACGACATCCGTGCCCTGCTCGACAACGGGGAAACAGCGGCACTCATCCTCCTGGACCTCTCTGCAGCGTTCGACACTGTCTGCCACCGTACCCTAATACAGCGCCTCAGCAGCATCGGCATCCAAGAGAAGGCACTGGAGTGGATCGTCTCGTTCCTCGCCGGACGAACACAGAGAGTCCTCCTCCCCCCGTTTCTATCCGAGGCCACCTTCGGCTGACCCAGGACCACCTCGCCTTCAGGAGACAACTCGAGACCTGGCTGTTGGAGCAGTAGCGGACCCCCTCCCCCAAGCGCCTTGAGACCCTTCCGGGTGAGTAGCGCGCTATACAAATGCTATGATTGATTGATTGATTGATACCTGGTATCACTGTGGGTAGAACTATGGATAATTACTTGGGTATTTTTCTTTCTTTCTGGTTAGGCTTAGTATTTGTTTTTAACATGCATATTATTAGAGAATACATTTGGCAAAGCTCTGCAGCCCAAAAGGTGAATATAATTTAAAAACACATCAATCATCTCATCGAGAACAAAGAGACTTGTCATAAGTGAACATCACAGCAGTTCCTGTACCAGATGGTATAGTTTGGGACCAGGTTGATTTCGATATATTTGGCCTGACAGAAATGTTAAAAAATCTACATTTATTCAAAATATCATTGAATGATATCATCACCTCAAGAACATTTTCGAATGATTGTTATTCTGAGTATGTAAATAATGTTGTCTGATTTAGAAAAATCTGCTGCATTTTCTAATAGCGAAACATTGGAGAGATCAGCAGATTATGAATCAATGTATTGCTGTCAGCATTTTTTTCATAATTTGTTTATATAAATCTGCAAATTTTAGAAATGTGTTCACATACCATCAGTGTGAACATTGTCCAACGCAGCCAAAAGGCAGTTCAAAAACATTTGCACATAAATTTCCATATTTTTCATGGTTTAATATGTCTGACCCAGACTCATATTATTATATGGGTGCACCAACATCAGCACAGAAAAATATGTTAACAAAGACAAAATAGATTTATTCTGCTTCCTTTGTTGCCCAGTTGTCTGAACAAGGTTACGACTTATAGAAAGACACCATAGACTTAAAATCAGTCTGGGGTACTAGAGAATGGCAAGATCAGGGAACAGAAGCTTTATTTAGAGCGTGCCTTATCCCTCAACAGATCATGTTTTTGAACGAGACAGCGCAACGGACGTCTTGCCTTGGACTAGCCAAGATCAAAGACTTGAACAACTATTGGCTGCCAACACCATCACTGAGAAAGGGTAATGAAACATCACAAGAAGGGGTTACATTGGATGACATCATACGACACAACAGGTCAGAGCCTGATTGGAAGAAATTGTTGATTTGGCCCACAGACACCAATGATTGTCAGGAACGATTCATGGGTAGAACGAAGGGTTTAGTATCCATAGGCCAGATCTACATTACGTACAAAGACAACATCCAGGGGTAGTGACGTCATACAGTGTTGGGTAATTGTGCCTTAATTGGCTAGAAACCTCAACACTCACAGAGGTGAATCATCTCTTATCCTTACTCACACAGGACATGGATCTTAGGTACTTTTTACTAGGTCACAGGAAACCACGCCAACAACTTTTCATATATGCTGGCATTTATGCTGCCTACAATGAAATTTGGGAAATATGGAAAATATTCCAACAAGCGGCTGCAGAGAGAATACGGGAAATAGACCGTATTAATTTAGAGAAATCTCTAGCAGTGGTAGACAATGGGTTAACAACACTGACCTCCAGGATATATTCCGTAGGCAACATTGTATCTTCTGCTATAGACATACTACAACAATATTTGACCATATTACAACACAGGCAGTCTCAGTTATGTTATTAAGTTGGATGCTGCAATCTTTGCGTGCAGGGTGTGTGCCTTGGCATTTCATCAACAGTATGTCTCTGTTTTCTGAATATAATCTAACAGATATACAGATAGCAATGGTACAAAGGGGAGCTAAATATACAATGCTGTATATCAACTAACTGGATACACTACTGTTCACAGTGGCAGAATCGCCCTACAAAGAATGGCTAATCTATGGCCACATAACTCTACCGGTCACTACTTTTCAGTTTCAGTATTGCCTTGAACAAAAGCAGGCAGGCAAATATGAAAAATGGGTAAGGAATACATTATAGGAATCTTGGGAATTGCCATACAGATTTCAATGCCGGAGCGGGGATCGAGAAGTGTTTTTCAGTGGTAGAAACTGTGAGAGCGCTTTAAGTGGATCGCTCATATGTCAGGACATTCTGGTATGTAAATGGAATGGGTTGGAAATGGAAATGGAAGTGAATTTGTGGAGCGCAAATTGCTGCCCAGGGGCGTCCAAGCGCCGATAGTAACAGAGGAGACCTTATGGAGTGGCTAGCGGAGGATCACTGAGGAAGGTTGAATAGAAACGTTTTTAACTGCTTGCGGAATGAGGAAAGGTTGGAGTTGCTTCTGAGATGAAGGGGAAGGGTGTTCCAGGTCTTGGAGGCATTGTAGGCAAACGTCCTGCCACCAGACCTAGACTTTTTTAGACCAAATCGCGGGTGATCGTAGGGCCTGTGTCCCAAAAGGCCTGATAAGCAAAGCACAAGGCCTTGAAGAGAATTCTCTGGCGCACTGATAACCAGTGAAGGCTGACCAGACCGGCTTGATTGCCTGCGAGGGAGCTCAAGCAGTGTGTGCGCCGCACAGTTCTGAACTGTCTGAAGTCTGCGTAAAGTATAATCAGGGGCGCCAAGGTATAGCACGTTGTTAAAATCTAGGCGGGACTCTATTAAGCCCTGGATGGCTACCTGCTTAGCCTCCATAGGAAGAAGGGGGAGGATTTTCTTTAGCATTCTAAGGAGGCCAAAGCATGTAGCCGAGAGTTTAGCGGCCTGGGTATTGAAGGAGAGGGAACTATCCAACCACACTCCCAGACTCTTGATGTTGTCCTTGGGTGTTGGGGGGTGCCTAAACAAGGGGGCCACAAAGAGTTGAAAAAGCTGGGATCGGGGGTGCCCAGGAGCATCAGCTCCGTTTTGTGCGCCATTTAATTTGAGGGATGAAGAAGACATCCAGCTCTTTACTTCCTGTAGGCATTCTCCAAGTCCGCCCGACTTTGGCATGCTGGCCTCCTGCACCAATGAGACCACCAGCTGAGTATCATTCGCGTAAGAGGTGATCTTGACCCCAAACGGACGGACGACCTCAGCAAGTGGTCTCATATACATGTTGAAAAGGGCAGGGCTGAGAGAGGAGCCTTGAGGGACTCTGCACCTTAATGGTCTGCTGGTGGACACAGACTCACCATCGATTACTCGAAAGGATCTGTCCTCCAGGAAGGATTTGAACCAAAGCCAAGCTTTGTCCTTGATTCCGACATTTGTCAGACAGTTCAGCCGGGTGTCATGGCTGACTGTGTCGAATGCTGCGCTGAGGTCAAGGAGGATCACTGCCACTGATCCTCCCTGGTCCAGAATTTTTCTGGATTCCTCAGTGACCATAAGGAGGGCGGACTCGGTTCCATGTTTAGGTCAGAAGCCCGTCTGAGTGGGGTCTAACAATTGGTGGTTTTCTAGGAAATTTACCAGGTGCAAATTAATGTATTTTTACAGGATTTTACTCACCCACGGGAGCAGGGAGACTGCACGGGGCTTGTAATGGTTCCATGGCGAACTTGTCCTGTCACCTGAGGGGTGCCCCAGCTGACTTGATTGCTTCAGCATTTGGGCTACTTTCAAATGGGAGTTACTTGATGCTGAACAGTCAAGACTGCTGCGGAATGCTCCCAGGCATCGCATATCTGGTAACCTTGAGCTCCAGGGTTACTTGTTTTGTGCAAATATTGTTTCCACCAACACATACATTCAGGGAGGCGCCATTATGGCCTCACTGAATGTTTCTTTAATTCAGTTTATACTCTAGGCAGAATGAAAGCCATGCTTTTACAGAACTCTATCCCCATAACCTCCAATCAAGAGACTTTTGATCTCGAGATCACAAGGTCTTCAGCTCAGATACAGGCACTTATCCATACAAACTGCCCTTTCCATTTAGTAGAAATGTTAAATCGCACCTTTAGCATGTCTGATACGATTGGCATTGTCCACCTATTTAAGAGCATAGGTTATGGACTTGTATGCACCTTTCAGACGGTACTTTGAGTTATACAAAACTTCATACACTCCATATTCGGAAGCATCTTTGAAGGACTACCGCTAATCCTGTTTCTAATAGAAGGTATCCTATAGGAACACAACAAGTTGAAGAGCCACATCTTCCTGACTGTCCAGTTAGCCATTCTCAACTGGGTCAGCAGGTAGCCATTCTCAACTTGATCAGCACAGGACCTACTTTATCACCTTTACTGAAATGCCCTAACAGCCCTAAGACCCTCCTGTGACGCATGGTACCCTTTGGTAAAGAGTTAAACAAAAGGGATTTACGCCTGCAAAATTTGGATGTTTAGAAAACATTCTGACTCCAAGCTGCTGGAGGACTGTCACCAACCATCAGTCGATCCAGCAAAGGTGCGATCTCCCTGGCCTAAAGAAACAGAGTCATCCCACTTTGAGCTTTTCCGCAGTAGCAGATCCTGTCAGTGGGACTTCAACAAAAAGTTTTTTGAGTCCTATGGCTCTCATCAGACACAGCATACTGCCTTATCCAGAAGGAAACATCTAAGCTGTTAAATTTGATCTTTACCGACACCGCCTACTGCAAGATTCTAATTCCATTTTGGAATCTAAGAGCCTGATTTAGATCTTAGTAGATAAGTTATTTCATCACAAACATGACCGATATTCCACGTCCCTAACTTAAACTGCATTATATCCTATAGTACTTGTAATTAAGCAGATGGGATATCCATCTGTCAAACTCTAACATTGGCCCTAAATCCGAATATGTAATTCTTAACCAGGTTGTCCCTTTTGTTGTGTAAGCCCTCAGTATCCATCTTGCCTTGCCCAAAAGTATGCATAGCTTCTGGTCTACTTTGGCCATAGACTAGTGCTTTTTGGAGGTATTTTCACTTAAAACTTCAGCAAGTTATATCTATTGTTCTCATTGTTAGGTTATTGGTATTTTGAAGACATTCTCTTTTACCAAAATCTACTCTAGTGTTCACATTCAGTTTGTACTTTTTATTCTTTGTTGTTTTGACTTTATTACTCTTTTGATACTGCATAAATTCTTTATACATTGCTCTGACTTGAATCTGTCTGCTCGGTGCCATAGCTACAATGGGGTTGAGATCAGGTTAGTTTAGTTGCTTTGTATTTACCCTGAGAAGTTAGTTTTATTATTGCTTGAGGTGGGTGACTGCCCACCCAAAGTATGAATCCCCTTTGTTTCTTACTTGCAGTGTGGAGCTGCAGCTGGAAATACATACACATTATTCAAAGTTTTTTGTTATAAAAGCAAGACCGCCTCCTTTCTTGTCTAGTCTGTGATCTTGACACAATGGGGCATATTCTCAAGAACGTGTGATGACCATCGCAAAAGTAACTCAAAGCAAACTCCTAACATCGCAGTGTATCACGGGAAAATTACACTGTGATAACAAAGCATTCTCAACACAGCAGCCCCATGCGATAGCCCCCAGGTAATGTGTCAACTGACCACGTTAAAACCAACGCCACGCCACACAAATGCAAAATGCAAAAAATACTGCGATGAGGCCAATCGCGGTACAGAAAGCAACAAAAACCAGCGACAGGCCTACAAATCCCATACGTCTTGGGGGAAAATGCACTAAAAAAGCAACAGAAACAAACAAAAGCGCGTAGCAACATGGATGCACCTTGACCGAGCTCAAAGGCTGTATTGTAGTTCCTATATTAACAATAGGCTCTGCGCATTGGAATAATATATCCTTTAGATGTGACATAGGACTTATGTCTACTAGGTCTCTATCAAATATAGTAGACTTAATTGTGAGTGCCAGCTAGCTCAGAGGTCACTAGAAACGTTTTTAAGGTTCACAAGAAGGGATTTAGTTTCTGACAACCGCATAAACATGACAATTTAGTTTCCCCAAGATAAAACTGATCTTCAGAGTCGTGGAAACAATAGATAGATATTTTACTCAGTCATTCGTGCATGCTTCGCTTCACCAGAGGTACAGAGAAATAGAGAGACAGGCGTTTTCAATAAAAGTATTTATTGAACAGTCTTCTTTCTCATGCAGAAGAAATGAACTGCTACAATCGCAATACTGGCTGTAATGTATAATGCATACAGCAGGAAGAGTATTATAAAATAATACTGTAAAAGAATAGTATGGTTTCTAAGCCATAAAATACATACATAAATAAATAAAGTACTCAACTGGTGCTTCTAAAATACGCCAACCCTGATGTACCTAACCTAAGTCTAGTATGAGGGAAGAAGTAAGTGAGGTGTAGCCTAAGTTTAGTATTCTTTTGCCAAGAATCTATCCAAGATTTCTCTTAGGGTCTAATCAGCTCCGTACCTAGGTTTAGAATGAAGGAGGTCAGTCTCAGTACTCGATTTCCCAACACCCCGCAAGGGGAGCTTGGAAACACTGGAGCTGGATTTCTCGGCAAGAGAAAAGACAGCGTCTCTCTCAGTGCGTCTGCTGGAGGGTCGGCTTCCTTCAGCACTTGCTGTAGCAGGATGTGTCGGGCAAGTAGATAGTCAAACTGCTCCAAACCACTGTGTGTTTGCTTGAGCAAGTGTGGGCATATTTATACCTTGAAGGTGCCGAGTTTGACGTAAAGGTGGACATAATAACGTCATCAAAGAGTCTCAGTTCTTTGAAAACTCCATGAGTTCTTGGACAAAGTAATATTCAAGAAAGGGGAAGTCCCTAACTGCTGAAGCTGAGTTTTCCAAGAAATCGTTGTGGATTTTCGGATCTAGTGGAAGTAGCCATGCCGTATTTGGACTGCATGAGCTATGTCTAAATATGGTTGTGATTTTTATGCCTATGTAAGGATATGGTGATTTATACCTATATAAGGGCATGAATCGGGAAAATTACACTAGGGTCCTAAAATGCTATACAACACCCACTCCACTTTATTATGTTTGACATTACTAAATCTAAGCATTAAAACATATCTAAAGTATGTGTTTACAATCCCACCGAAAAATACAAAAAATGCATTTGAAAATAGTTGTACACATAAAATGAGCATTTGTACAGTACGCATTTAAAGGCAATGATTTCACTGTAAGCATATAATATGATATAGGAAATGCTACCTGAAAGAATCGCGGAAATATATTTATGACATGGCTCTTAATACAGAAAGAAAAAGGAAATCGAGACCATTCCATAGCCGGATATATAAACTAATTTGGTTTGTGGATTAGGTAAATATTGTCTCTAGGAAGTATTCAAAGAATTCTTGTTCTCCAAGAATAGTTCTAATTTAAGCAGATTGTTTTGTGCCAAACTTCAGTTTTGGAAAAAAGTCAAATCAAATCGTAGAAAAATAGAGTTATGAAATTAGAAGTTTTTGTTTTGAAAAAGCGAAGGTCGAATTCAGAGTTGATAGAACCCTGTGTGCTAACTTCAAAAGTTATTGTCGGTGTCAGGAGAAAACGTTAAATCTTCTAATCTGGCAAAGAAATCGTCTACCACAGTAGGTGAAAGTGGAACCACTTCATTAAGTAGATCAATCGTACACAGATGAGAAGCATTGCCGTCAGCGTCAGTCGCATTAGCAATGTTCACAGTAAATGGTACCTTGTGTGCCTGTTAGTCCGCGTATCTCACCCTCAGCTGGAATTGCCGGTGAGAGCTCAATGAATGCCGTCATCAGGATTGGTAGCTGTCGGGGGCAACACAATGCATGAGCTGTTACCGAACCAAGCAAAGCGTAAACATCCGTTGGCAGTGCTGATGGAAGTGTTAGACAGATATCCAACACGCATTCCTCTCCACAAAGCAGGCATTGTAGAAAAGGTAAGATGCAATCTTGCCAGATTGGTCTGAATGACAGGAACCACGTGGTATTCAGATCTCTCAAACTAGCAAAGCCAAGAATCTGTGTTATGCGTTCACGATACTGCATTGCCAGAAGAGTATTCTCCATGGTAATCTGGGTATCGCTGGTGACTGGACTTGCCATAACGGAGCAGGAGGAATAAAAATAAGTCCCAAGACGAGAGGCAGGCCGCCGAACACAGAGTGCACAAAGGTAGGAAAAATGCCTAGGACTGATTCAAAGGGTGCTAACAGTCCTGAAAAAATCATCTTAAATACATGTTCAATACCACTAATACCAGAAATGTTTAAGATGCGACCTAACATTTCTGTGAAATGTATGGGCCAGTTTGTTGATAATAAGGCATGTATCTCCGCAGAGGGCCTTGCAACTTGTCGATCATACGTCTCTCTGGACGAGGTCAGTGGCACAGTTTTTTGTAAAAGAATGGCTTTAATTTTGCTTAAAGTATCAATTTGTATAGAACAAATGTTCAGTGAAGGCCGTAGTAGTGACTCCCAGTCTGTCTTAGTTTTTGGAAACAATACTTGCATACAGCAAGTGACCCTGGCTGACACACTAATGAGATAGGCTATTCCTGGCATCATTCCACAACAGCTGTGATCATTCAGCATTATGTAGCTCTCATTGGAAAGCTGCCTAAAAATTGGATCTATCACTGCTGCCGGGCAACCATGCAGGTGGCACGATAAGTTGTTTGAAGAACCATCACAGGCTCCATGCAAAGTAATGTCCTGATATAGAAGTGTTCCGCTCAATGTGGTTTTGCAATTTTTACCACTAAGAAATACCTCCTTTTCCCCACTCCAAAATTTATGTGTGTATGGTAAATCCCCGGTCGACTTTATGTACTCTTTACCCAATCTTACATACAGGCCTGCTTGTATGTGTTTTAAGCAATACTGAAACTGGAAAATCGTTACTGGTGTTGTGATGGTGCCATGTATTATCCATTCAAAGGCTGGTTCCTTAGAAACGGTTAATGGTAATCTCTCCAGCTTTTCTATGCTCAGCACCGTATAGTCCGCTCCCCTCTGTGCCAAAGAGATTTGTTTGTCTGTAAGGTTAAATCCAGTAAACAATGACGTGGTGTTGATTAGTCGCCAAGGCACATAGCCTGAATGAAGGTTTTATAACGTCCAGCCTAGTAGCATTATAGAACACAATTGAGACTGGCCATGTTGTAACATGAGCAAGTCTTATTCCATTATGTCTATGGCAGAGGATACAATGCTGTCCAAAGAATAAATTCTGGATGACAGAGTTGTTAACCCATTATCAACTACTGTGAGAGATTTCTCTAAATTAATACGATCAATTTCTCGTATTCGTTCTGCAGTTTACATTTGTGTGACTTTCCATGATTCATTATAAGCAGCGTAAATCCCGGCGTATATGAAACGTTTATGACGTGGTTTGCAAGGTCCTAGTAAGAAGTCTCGTAATTCAACACCATCTTAAGTAAAGTTAAGTGTTGTTTTATATCTGGGAGTGCAGATTTTTGTAGCCACTCAAGGCACAGTTTTCCTACACTGTAAGTTGTTATTATCCCTGGATGTTGTCTCTGGACATATCTTGGATCTGGCCTAGTTACTGTAAACCCTTGTGTCTTGTTCAGGAATCTATCTTGACAGTTATTTGTGTCTATGGGCCAGATTAACCATTTTTTCCAATCAGGATTTGTTCTGTTTTGTTGTAAAATGTAACTTATCCTCATCTGTAGTTCTATTAATATCAGGTATGGGCTTAGGTATGGACGGTTTGTTTAAGTCTTTTATCTTAGCCATGCCAAGACAAGTTGTCTGTTAAACAGTTTCATTTAAAAACATTATTTGTTCTGGGATGATGCAGGCTCTGAATAAGGCTTCTAAACCTTGCACCTGCAAGTCTTTTGTGCCCCAGACAGTTTTTGTCTAAATGTTGTCTTTCCAAAAGTCAAAACCTAATGTGGACAATTGAGCATAAAAGGCAGCAGAATAAATTTGCTTAGTATTAGTCAACATCCTTTTCATGCCTGTCTTATTAACATGTTTAAAGTAAAAAGTTTCTGGATTTGTGACATTAAAACCTGAAAAGTAGGACATTTTTCATAAAATGTTTTAGAGCTGCCCTTTGGTGGCATTGGACAATGTTCCCATTGATTATAAGTTAAAACATTTCTAGGGTTTGCAGATTTGTACAAATAATGATGACCAACATGATTTAAACAATACATTTCTTCATAATTTGATGAACCATCTAAGTATTCATGTTTTGAAAAATGTGATGACATATCTAGGACCGTCATCTTGGTATTAACAGTCTCAAAGTCCTTGCTGTTCATTTTACGATATTTTCCATCTATCAGCTTTCCCAAACTTAAAACAAGAATGAGCCATAGTAGGAGAAAAAGTACACCTAACACAATCCAAAATTCAACCCATGGTGAAACCAGATATGTATTTGCAAGCTGGTGAAAAAGTTCTGTTACTTGCTCCTTGAAATTTGTATCTGTTGGCGTTGTTTCAGGCTCACTGGGATCCTCAGAAAAGGTATCAAAGTTGATGAAATAGCCTGAGGCAGTACTGTCAATAGTTGGTATCATATCGGGATTATTTGAAATCGCTGGAGCTGCTTGTTCCCTTGACATATTAGTCAGATGCATGCTACATCATTGTAGACGGGAGTTTCTTTATGAACTGTTATTTGGGTTTCAAGAGACACACGTTCCATGGCTTTGTTGCATAGTCCTTCTTTTCTCACTGCAGATTCTTCAAAGGTGATGAGTCTTTCAGTTTGAACCTCTTGGATAGTAGCAAGATTTGGTCGTCTGCTACATCTTTGGAGTCCACTGGGCATACTACATATTATCGGCCACATGGTGTGGTTTTACCAGGTCAATTGATACGGAACAGTTCTCCTTTCTTCCAGCAAGGGGCAGCAGAAACACTGTTTTTGATCCGTGGACAGCTAGTACAGGTACTGGTTTTCTGTAAGAAGGCCCAAATTCCTTCTTATCCGCTATTTTCTCTCTGACCAGAACCCCAATCTTTGGAATCCAGATAGGTCTTGCTGGGGCAGGTGGTTTTTCTTCAGTGGTCGTTGGCTTTTGTAATTTGTTGCTTAGACTTCTTCTTGTTTCATTTAAGTACTGCAAAACAGCCAAACGGTCTTTGATATCAAATGGTTTTTGTTCTACCACTGAAGTATGACGATCAAGGTCTTCTACCATCATTCTAGTACCAAAAAGGATTTCATATGGAGTGATTCCACCTAGAGAAGTTCTTAGCAGGTTATTAAGACTACGTTGGACACCTATTAGATCTTTGACCCACGCGTCACCCAAACCTAGTACCCTAGATGTTATAGATTGTTTTATGTCAGGGTTTTAACTTTACACAGCCTAATTTCCCTCAGGATGGAATAGACTTGAGTACTGCAATGCAACGCCCAAACTGGCCATGGCCTCCTTGTAAGCTCGAGAGCTAAAAGCAGGACCCCGGTCAGAAAGTAGCGTGCCTATTGCGTTTGTGCCGATAAAGACTCGCAAATCATTTATAATAGTTCGGGCGTCAGCCGAGCGCTGAGGCCACATCCAAATGAATCTTGTCCTAATATTTGTGGGACTGCTTTTGTCCATAGGGACGTCTGAGGGTGGATAGTCTAATGCTATCTAACAATGGTGTCTATACTGGGCTGGCTACACTGTTGTCAAGTGTCTGGCGCCGCTCTAAGCTGTGATTTCTGTAGCAGACATCGCAATTAATTCCAAATTCGTAAATATGGGCATTCCTCCCTGGCCACCATTACATCTCTTCTAATCCTAGTAGAGATTTTGAGATCCCTTGATGTATCAGACCCTCTCTCATGTGTGCTTCTTGAATCAAAGCACCGCTCTGATTCCTGTTTAGAATGACCCTATCCGCCACTCCAGGGATTCGAGCAAAAGGAACGGAGTTGGCATCAATTATGTACGAATATTTGAGTATCCGCTGCCTTTGTTTGTGGCATTGACAGATAGCATTGTTTCACTGTTTTTTATTTTGTTTTTGAAGAGTGATTGCAGCTACGGAAGCCGTTTGCACAGCTGCCTTTGTGGCTTCATCAGCCAATGAATTCCCAGCAACGTGATCGCCATCACGCTGATGACTCAGTGTATGGATCAAGTGAGTCTTTTGTAGTTCTTTCTGTAATAGAACTACTTGTTCCCAAAGAAATTTATGCTTGATAGTGCCACCTTTTGCATCTTTGAAACCGTTTTGAACCCAGTTCTGCAAGTATTCGTTGTAAGATTGAACGCAGTAATACGAATCGCACACTATGAGTGTGGGAAATTCGCAATCGGTATTTTCAAGCGCCATCTTGAAAGCCTGTAGTTCAGCTTGCTGAGCTGTACAGACTCCGAGAGATTGGGTTTTTTTGACCATAGGTCTGAATTTACCATTGCGCCAGCGACCTTTAACAATCGCGCACGCAGCACTATAAGCTTGTTTTCCCCCAATTGCGGGGTGTGCTGATCCCTCTGTATAAATGATACATCCGTAATGTTCTAGAGGCAGAATCTCAGTGGGCAGAGGACATTCTTGTTCGTATTGCAGAAATTCTTGAGTCTTCAAGTAGGGGTCAAAAACGTATTCAACATCTGTTGCAGCAAGAGAGTTAACCCATTGTATCCATCTTGGACGTAAAGCTTTTGCATTCGGAATGCTTGCCTTTGTCACTGCCTCTAGGGCAGGTACAGGAGTAACGACCTTTACGCGGGCTCTCTCTCTTTTGCTACTGCAGTTGTAACCGCTGTCAGAATTTTTTCAGTTGAAGTGAATTTCATTTCAGCTTGTGTGTACAAGTGTGATTTGTATGCTATTGGTACTGTTTCACCTTCATTAAAGGTTAGGTATGTGAATCCGCATTTCCCTAGGATGATTCGGATTACACGGTTGCGCTCGTTTACACGTGTCTGTAAATGTGCAGTTGCTAACATGTCTGTTTGCACTGAACGCCAAATTTCTGTGTGTTTCTGAGTGCAATTAGTTTGTTTGAAATCAGGTTTGATTAGTTCGTAGAGAGGTTTAACCCTTTCTGCGTAGTTTAGAATGTAAGTTCTTTCGAAATTCAGGAATCCTAAAACTGACTTTAGGTTTTTCAGCGTTTTTGGAGGTTGGAGCAGCGCACATTTTTGCCTTCACTTGAAAGTTCGTATCCTAAGAATAGGACGTTGAGGTGGGCAATAGCTGATTTTTTAAAATTGAAATTGTACCCTTCAGAGGCGAAGCCAAGTATTATGGTGTTCACCCTGTTCAATTGCCTGTCCAAATCATCGTCTCTAAGATAGATGTCATCGACATACGATAATGCCTCATCATCATACGTTTGTAGTAACTCTGTTACTCTGGGTGAAAATAACCCTGGACTGTTCTTAAATCCCTGTGGGAGACGACAGAAGTGACGCTGTGTCCCCATAATTGAGAAAGCGGTCAAGTACCTGCTTTGAGGTGCGATATTTTGACAGAAGAAACCGTTTGAAATATCTAATGTGGTTTTATATTTTTTGCGCACAATGTTATAAATCAGTGCTGCATTGTGTGCATTTTGTACTGCAAAGGTTTTGCAACAAGAATGTAAATGTCTGTAGTCCAAAACTAAACGATATGTATTGTCTGGTTTGGAGACAGGAAACAAAGGATTGTTCATGGACGACGTGCATGTTTCAATCACCCCTTGGTATTCAAGTTGATCTATGATCTCCCTGACCTGTTTTTTAGATTCTTGTTTAACTGGATACTGCTTCTGAGCAGTTAGTTGATTTTTTAATTGGATCTTATGGTGATGGGAATCCTCATCCCATCCCAAATGATGTTTATATACAGTGGCGGCTGGTGACATTTGTTAGTGGTGAGGCGGAAAATGAATTTCATAGAGCACCGTAGCGATTGAGAAAAAACTATGGGGATCATATCTTTCAAATCGACACAGCAGGTGACATGGGTGCGTGCTTGTTGTACACTGCTATAACAGAAGAGCATGGCAAAAACATTATTGTGTAGCATTTAATGAGACCAAGATGTCGTGTATAATTAGAATTGTTTTACTGGTCCTGGTTCCACACCCATCTCTAATGCACACTTTCAGATACAATAGAAAAACACACACTAAAACCCTGCCATGGTTTGTGATTATGCATATAAAACAGCCCATCCCTATCGCTGGGTAGTCAGTCATTACCCCGGCGCGCCTCTGCAGTTTTTCACCTTGCTGACTGTGTTTGTATTGCTTGCTGGTTTACACATGTCGAGCAATCTGCTTCCCTTAATTAGATTTCAGAAACTATCCTGTAATCCTGCATTGCCTGCAAGTTGAATATCTCCACAACAACGGCTTGTTTCTTTTTTTAAGTATACAGCAAGGCATGGTGCACAGAGCAGATCTGACGGTCTTCTACTGCTCGGCAACACAGATCGATGCAATATTAGTAACCTTTGATCTGCAGTTCTGTACTCGGTGTGTCCCTATATGGTAGCTGCACTGCTGGGTGAGTGGGAGGTGTTACGCGAGGGCAGGGGGGAGCGGCTTGCCTACTGTGTAAATACTGTCTGTTTGGGTAGCCTCTCAGGCAGCCCAAACAGACAGTATTACGAACAGTGGGCAAGCTGCTCCCCCCTGCCCTCGCGTAACACCTCCCACTCTTCACAACTTCTGTTTTCTCGCCGTGCGGAGAAGGCAAGGCATAAACAAATGGTAGTTATTATCATTGGTAATAACTACCTTTGTTTGCCTTCTCGCGCGGCGAGAAAACAGGGGGGCGGCGCCCAAACGCCCCCATGGACCAGCCGCCGCTGTTTATATAATGCTGGAGCATGGGCAACAGCCCATTTTCTGGCATAGGTGTATTTTTTATGAATAGGAACATGATTTGAGAAGGCTGGCATAATGATCTCTTCACCATGTGGGCACTCCCTGACAAATTCAGGTGGCCAGTCTTTTTCAGCCAGAAGGATGTCATAACCCTTAGATCGTTTATCTCAAAAGAGTGCTTTTATTTTCCTAGAAATGTCCCCCTCTATTCGTAGTGTTACTTCATATAACTTATGGGGTACACTAACCCTGTATCGGCAATTTCAACCTAAATGTATTAATTGTGGTCCACTGTCTCCAGATGATCCTTCAGGATCTTGCGAGCTATGGTAACTTCTGCTGGGCGGTCCAGCATTGTCTGGGCCCACTCCCCATTCTTGAATTGTGTTCTCAAGATCCTCGGCATGTCTGATTTTAAGACTTACTACCTTCTTTTTAAGTGAATTGAGTTTTCTTATTTTTCGGAACGTGTTGATCGTCTTTGGACTTTACGCTTTCTTCCTTTTGTTCTGATTGTCCTCTTCTTTCCGATTTCTGTGAGGAAGTCTGAAAGGTACGAGAGGAACTTCTATCAGTATCTTTATATCTATCAGGTTTTCTCAAATTATCCCTGTTTCTGAGATTATACCACTTTTCAGAGGGCTCCTGGATTGAGAACGCTTCTCTTTAAGAAGTGTCCGTCTAGTATTTTCCCACTTCTTTTTAGGAGTGGTAAGATTGTTCTTAATAAAAACTTTTTCAGGATTTTCTGTTAGTTCGGGCTTTACTGGTTTCCCACCCAAACTATCTCTTCCTAGTTCTTCACAGGATTTTTCTATTATTCTGGCCAGTTCATATGGTTGCTCAGTTACATCAAGTTCTTTTAGTTTCTGGCGGATTGCCCTCTGATGCTGCTAATATTATAGCTGAGACCTGTTTGAAAACCTTCAGTAACTTCATACAGATATTTAAAGCAGGCTCTGCCCCGTATTCATTTTGAATCTGTTTCAGGACGTCTGATATTACCGCCATGGACGGAACACCATGTGTTTTTGTGTTGATTGCAGCAAAGACTGTACCCCAAGTGTCACAGTCCTCCAGGTGTGGTGCGATCCCCATTGGTAAACAGATTGTTAGAATTCTGTGTTTCTCATGAGGTCTACTATTGTGAAATAGTGCCTCGATCTGAGTAATTTTCTGAGCTAACCAGAATGGAATTGATTCCCTTTTTGTTGGTAATTTACCAATGACCGATTGTATGGTCTGTGGTGTTATTTTGTTTGTGTTCCCCTGATGAGGGGTGTGCTGTGGAATTCATATAGCAGGTTGGACTGTTAGAGTCTGCATGACATATTGTACCAATTGTCTATGGATTCAATTTCAAATCATGAAGCTTTATTCGGAAGATACAAAATGACCATAAAAGCACAAAAACATATAAAAGACAAATATTACGGATTTCAGAACAAAACAAAAAAAAAGTATCATAAAAATACAGACACTGTTCCTAAAATAGCATACTTTTACGTGCCTTTATAGACTTAAAAAGGTAGCCGTATAAAAACAAATATCAGCAGATTCCATAATAAATAACAAACTCATTGCCTGATTAACTGTACATACACCATATTTGACAAACATGGGTTTCAAATAGACTAATCGAAAATTCATGTACAGTTTACAAATCAATAAAAAGTGCAGAGTGCTTTGTTTGGTAACGCTATCACACAGACATAGCCCAATCGGATGTTTCTTAAGGTTTGGCTGGGCCACTAAGTGATGTGCTACACAAAACCTCAACCTGATTAGCACAAACCTATGGTATGGCCTAGTCAGCATGGCTAAATAACGTGGGAAACCTTAATTCGTGTTGTATTTACTGCAAAACATGACTGTGGACAAAGATCCATAGGCTGAAACCCGTTTCCCTAATTTTTGGGCCAGGAATGTAGTTTTCAGCTCAACTTTGGATATCTTGGATGCCGCACTAGGGTCAATCAATACATTTATATTAAATATTTCTAAGTAACAGTCAGCAACATATTTTAACCAAGGGATATTGCGAAATTTATCCAGTGATAAACAATCCTCTATTATAGATCTATTAAAAGCCTTTTCGTCCTGAAGCCATATCGATCGCCATAGCATAAGTGGCCTCATGGATAATAGATCATCTAAAAAATGGATATTCAATTCCCGATGGATTAACTCAGTCGGGGCGGAGGTAGGTAAACATAAAAGTTTTTTTTAAAAAAGAGTTCTCCTCCAATTGCAGGTTATGGGAGCATATGTGACCCCAAACCCCTGCTCCGGACATTGCGATGGTGACACATCTGGCTTGATAAATTTGGAGCATATCCCTTGTGCGTCTGTCACCAACTTTTGCAGCAAATCTAAAAACACCATGTGCATTTTTCGCCATTTTTTACTAATATTGTTGAATTCATTAGTCCACTTTCTGTCTTTCGAGAAGGTTATACCAAGATAGCTGAATTTATCTACTTCTTGCACCTTTTCACCCTCGATAAAAAAGGCATTAGAGGTTTTGCTTCTAGCCCTACAAGTCATTGTATGCGTTTTCCCCTTATTGATAGACAGTTTTCTATTCTTGATAAAGGTAGAAAATCTATCGATCAGACGCTTTAGTCCGCGGGGTGTTCTTGAAAGCAGGACAGCGTCATCATCGTATAATAACACTGGTACAGAAACGCCTTTAATTTTAGGGGCATCAGCATTTACATCTTTTAAAATGGAGTCAATTTCATTAATGAACAGTATAAAAAGTTGGGGGGGGCTAATACGCAGCCCTGCCTAATCCCTTGTTTAACCCTAAATTTCGGGGTGAATTCACCTTTAGTGCCATAGCGCACACAGGTTTCTAACTTTTCGTATAATTTAGCAAGAAAGAAGATTATACCCTCTGGTGCTCCTAGCTGTAACAAGGTTGGCCCCAATATAGGGTGGTCGGCCATATCAAAGGCACTGCTTAAATCTGCAAAGCAGAGGTATAATGAACCCTGTTTAGCTTCAGTGTATTTGCCAATCAGTAAATCAAGATTTATACAATGGTCTAGGGTTCCCCGACCCTTCCTAAACCCGAACTGACTGTCGGCCAGGGCGCCCTCTTGCTCAACCCACTCTTCTAGTCTAACCAACATAACTCTACTCATGATCTTCACTGAGGAGTCTAGAAGAGAGATGGAGCGATAATTTCTTACATCAGATCTACTGCCCTTTTTTGTAAATCAGGATTATGATGGATTCCCCCCAGGTTTTTGGTGCCACTGTACTTACTGCTGCATTAAAAACAATGGCAAAAAGAGGGCTCCATATCTCTGGGGCTGCTTTATAAACATCTATGGGGACCCTATCAGGTCCCTGAGCCTTGCCCCCCTTGCTAGCACCAATGCCAAGCTCAACCTCTTTAACAGTTATGCCCAATGGAATGGTGGGCCATCTACTAGGGTTGTTATCGACACAGTTAGATGAACCAAAAATTTGGGAGAAATGCGAGACCCAGTCATCGCTAGAAACGTTGGATGTTAGCTCAGATATGTTTTCCTCCTTAAGAAAAGCGGAGTTAACTGTTGCCCAAAACAGTGTATTATTGGATAACTCAGCAGCTTCATTAAGTGAATCCCACGCCTGCTGCTGCATCTCACCCTTCCTCCTCTTTAGTGCTTGCTTGTACTCTAGTCTTAATTTGACGATTGGGCCGGGGACCCTTGGCTTTTTTGCAAGAGCGTGTTTTAACTTAATTAATAAACTGGTACACATATGGTCAAACCAACCCGGTCCATTTCTGCATTGTGCTTTTTTAGGTCTAGTGAACCTGGCATCGATGGATTTATTAAGGCCATTAAAAGCAGTTAAAACCCGTTCGTGGTCTGTATCATTATCAAGAATAAGGGTAATGTCAATCAAACTTGCTTTGACGATAGAACTTAACAATTTTTTAGCCTTCTCCCCTACCCATCTTATTCTTACACCATTGGGTCTGTGTGGCTCCACATTTGTAATTGTGGTACCTGCTTCCACAGTGCTTCTCCCCCACAGGGTACATTCCAAAATTATACAATTGTGGTCACTTAGAGAAGTGACCTCGATCCTGGGGGGGGGCACAGTATGGGGTAATATTCGATGAGCCAATCACATGGTCGATAACTGAACTGCTCTGCTTGTTCTTGAAAGTAGGGATAGCCTGACCCAGATCATCTTTAGCAAAATCTAGGATTTACAGGTCGTGGCAGCCCATAAACTTATGTAATAATTCGCCATAGCTGTTATGTCTAAAATGCAAGTCATCCAAACTAACATTATTGATAACCCCACAGAACTTTTGGGTTGACAGTTCCCACAGTGGTAAGTTAAAATCACCCACCCAAATAAAATCAAATAAAACATTTAATTCTGATCTAAAATTATCAATTACACTAGCCAAATCATTGACTACTGTCCTCCTGGAATTATCAAACACAATATTGTATTAATTAACTAGTAATATATTGCGCCCTTGGTCCGCGATGAGCCAAAGAATCTGTATGTGTGCACCCACGCTCAAATACCTTTTTACTACAATTTGTCGCTTAATAGAAACCAAGATCAAAAGGCCACCTTTAGCTCTCCCTAAGGTTGAGCCTTGTGCCACCAAACTATAAGAAACAAACCCCTCGTAATTTACAACTTCCCTACACCATGTTTCCTGGAAGCAAAGAATATCATGGCTATTAATAAAGTTCTTCCGGCCAAAACATTCCCCTTAGACTTTAGTCCAGTGATGTTCCAACTAACAATTGTAATACAATTAGAATACATAGTACTTATAGCATCGGATGCAACAATATTATGTGTACCATCCCCTTCTTTCAAGTTACCATTTGATACATCCCCACAATCATTGATCGCTATTGGACCACCCGTCAAGAGTTGCTCTGAAACTGTATGCTGGACGTTTGGTTCAATTGCCTGACTATTTATGATCACCCTTACAGGTGACCTACAGCCCTGTATATGTTAATCGTTTGTGTCAGGGAGCTTAGAGCTTGGAACCTGTTTTGCATTGTTACTTCAAAGACAGGTGTAACGGCGGGTCAGGAATGGACGTAACACTGTGTCTTGGTAAGGATGGTTTTATTTTAACATACAGTTTCTTTTTTCGTAAGGTTAGTCTCTCTCGTGCAAAATCGGCAGGATCCGTGGTGCTGACTGTCGAGGGGTATTTCTTTCCTCTCCTACTTCTGGTGTCAGGATAGTGCTTCCTTCAGAGGGCCTCTCTCAGTGGTTGTCCCCGGAAACAAAAGAGAGAAAAGGACCAATTTACTCTCACGTCCTCAACGTTTACTGCCCAGGGTACCCAGGGAGTGAGGGACACCTTCAAGTGCGTTTTTTAAGTAATCCGAGTTTGAGTGCATCAAAGTGAGGGAGGGTGTTTATCAGGGAAGAGGGAGGTGCTGGATACTAGGGTTTTGCAAGGCTTTTTACCGCCGGTACAGGCCCCCGCCTTCCCACCCAATTCGAGACTCTCTCCCGTACCTGTCGGAGCCACACACCTCCCGCGGGTGTGTGGCAGGGCGCTGCGCGGTCTCGTTGGCCTCCTGGCACGTCTGCTTCAGGCAGGGCCTCTCCGCTTCCGTCCCCGTCGACTTCTCGTCCTGGCGCGGCGGAATCCTCGTCTGCTTCTCGTCCTGGCGTGGCGTGTACCTCGTCTGCTTCTCGTCCTGGCGTGGCGTCTTCCTCGGCTTCTCCCGCACCTACTTCCTCGTCGGTGACGTCACACACCGGTCTCCAGGGTTCCGGCGCTTTAACCAATGCGGCGAAGGCTACGTCATGATGGGCAGTCCCGGCTTCCAGATCCGTGGGCCAGTTAAAGGGGCCGCGTTGCATATCTTGCGAAGTGCTGTGCCAGGAAAAGGAATCGTCCTGTGAAGAAGGATTAACGACATCATTTGCTGTCCACCAAGACACTTCTCTGCCTCCGCCCTCAGCGTTAGGTACTGTCCCGGTCCCGGTCACCTCATTACACACCTCCCCCCCTGGATTCTCCCGATCGGGGAGAAGGGGCGATCTAGACAAAAAGTCAGCGTTAGCGTTGTCCCTCCCCTTGCGATGTTTGATTACAAAAGAGAAGGGCTGCAAAAACAAGGACCACCTGAGAACCCTCGGATTGAGGGACCTATTCCGCTGCATCCATTGTAATGGCGCATGGTCCGTATAGAGTACAAAGGGACGACCTTCCAGATAATACCTTAGTTTATCTATGGCCCACCTAATAGCCAAACATTCCCGTTCGATTGTAGGGTATTTCCGCTCCCTGGGGTGCAGCTTGCGACTTAGGAATAACACCGGGTGTTCATTACCATCTTCCCCTTCCTGGGACAGCACCGCCCCAATCCCTACCTCAGAGGCATCAGTGGCGAGGGAGAACTCTTTGGTAAAGTCAGGTGGTATCAACACGGGATTTGAAGTGATCGCCTCTTTGAGGGTCTCAAACGCCTCCTTTGCCTCCTCAGATGGACGTAACAACTCTGAAGGCTTGGAAGCTTTGCTAAGGAGGTCTGTCAAGGGACTGGCTTTAGCAGCAAAGTTGTCAATGAAGCGTCTGTAGTAGCCTATAAGGCCCAAGAATCCTCTCAAATCCCTTTTGGAGGATGGAAAAGGGGTCTGCCTAATCGCTTTGATTTTCTCTTCTTGGGGAGCTATGACACCCTCACCGAGTAGAAATCCTAGGTACCTCACCTTGGGGAAGGCAGCTCGTGATTTTTTTGCGTTAACATGCAACCCTGCCTTATCAAGAGCTTGTAGAACATTGTGAACATGCCCCAAATGTTCTTCCCAGGTCTTACTGAATATTACTATGTCGTCTAGATAGACGGAGCAATACTGGTTCAGATCAGAGAGGACTCGGTTCATTAGCCTTTGAAAGGTGGCGGGTGCTCCGTGTAATCCAAAGGGTAGCACATTGAATTCGTAGAGCCCTTCCTCAGTAGAAAACGCCGTCTTTTTCCTGTCCTCCTCTTTCAGTGGCACCTGCCAGTAACCTTTTGTAAGGTCCAGTGTAGTTATATATTTTGCCTCTCCAATCCTTTCTACTAGCTCGTCCACTCGAGGTATAGGATATGCATCAAAGGCCGATATGGCATTCAACGCTCTAAAATCCATACAAAAACGAGTGGACCCATCGGGTTTTGGTATCATTACTATGGGGGATGACCATTCACTATGAGAGGGCCTGATGACTCCCAACTTAAGCATTTCCTTGACTTCCTTTCTTACATCCCCTCTCCTAGCGGCCGGAATTCTATAAGGTCTCTGCTTGACTACCTTTCCCTCCACTGTCTGTATATGGTGTTCTGTCAGGTGAGTCAGGCCAGGGGTGTCCGAAAATATGGAGGAAAAAGGTCTGAGAGTCTGTAACAACCCCTCCGTCTCTAGTTTCGTTAGCTCTGGATTGATGGGCAACTGCTCTAAAGTACTGGGAGACTCGCAAACTGGTAGACCGAAATGGGCTGCTTTAGGAGGAGGACCGATCCATTTTTTAAGCAGGTTTATGTGAAAGGTTTGGGTTCTAGAGGGAGATAGTCGGACCCTGTAGGTGGTTCGACCTATCGTATCAATTACGGGGTAGGGGCCTAACCACTCGCTTTTAAACTTCTGGGTGGACGAGGGCAGCAACACCAACACCCAATCTCCCTTGTCAAGCGTGCGCCACTTTTTCCCCTTGTCGTAGTAGAATTTTTGTTTTTGTTGTTTCTTTTCTGCATGTGAATAGGCCAAATCCCTTAGTTTCCCCAATTTAGACTGCAGTTGCTGCGTGTATTCTAGGAGAGATCTTTGTTCCTCAAAGCCTTCCTGTTCCCAAGCCTCTTTGGTTATCTCTAACAGAGACCTGGGTTGCCTTCCGTATAACAACTCAAAGGAGGAACATCCTAGACTACTCTGCACTTGTGACCTCAATACATACAGGGCTAGGGGGAGAAGTTTGTCCCAATCCTTGTTTTCTACGGAAAGCATTTTCTTCAAAGTGGTTTTCAATGAACGGTTATACCTCTCCACGAGGCCATCCGTCTGAGGATGATAAGCCGAGGTTTTAATTTGGTGGACATCCAACAGTTTACAAACTTCCCTCATTAGTTTTGAAACAAATGGGGTCCCTTGATCTGTAAGGATTTCTTTGGGAAATCCTACTCTCGCGAACAACTCTACCATTTTGTCCGCTATATTCTTGGTGGTAGGAGCTTTTAGTGCAAATGCTTCAGGAAACCTCGTATGATAATCAACTATAACCAGAGCATATGTATGCCCGCTGGTAGTTCGAGGTAAGGGACCGATAAGGTCCATCCCCACTCTTTCAAATGGTTTTCCCATGAGGGGCATAGGTTGCATTGGAACAGCTTGGGGTCGTGTCAAGTTCTTTTTTTGACAGATTGCACATTTCTTGCAATACATTTCCGCCTCCTTGTACAATCCTGGCCAAAAAAAATGTCGTACGATATTCTGGGTGGTTTTCTCTGCCCCCGAATGCCCTGCTGTAAGATGTGCGTGAGCATAATAAAGAATCTGTTCACGAAAGGCAGATGGTACTACCAACTGAAGGTCATCCCCGGCCTTTCCTTCTCTGTACAATAAATCCTTTTGGATTATGAATCTAGGATACGTTGGGGAAGGGAGAGTTTGAGCAGCGTGTGCTGCTTCCCAAGCATTCAGTAGTGTGGAGTCGTTGGCCTGGGCAAAACGGAAATTTCTATCCATTACCCATGGTTCCTTTACCAGGTACGCGGTGGCTGTCTGGCGCTGGGCTGACAATTTGTCTTGGAAGAGAGTCATAAAGTCGGGGTTATCAACGCCTAGGATGATATCTTCAGGTAGAGTGGATATGACTCCTACTTTGACTTTCACAGGGGGTCTATTCTGGGGTTCTATGACCAACTGCGCTACAGGATAAGGTCGTACATCGCCGTGCACGCATCTTATGTGCACTTTCTCATTAGGTATGATCTGGGTAGGTTGAACCAATTTCCCTTGTACTACTGATTGCCGGCACCCTGAGTCTAACAACCCCCTTATATTGGTGTTGTTGATCCTAATACGTACATAGAAGGAGGGACCCATTTCTGCTGAGTACATGACAGCTCGGGGAATGTGGCCGACCTCCATGGGCTCCTCTGTTGATTTTTTCTTTGGACACATCCGAGCGATGTGTCCCCACTCCCCACAGTCAAAACACTGGGGTCCTTTGAACGGAATGTTATCCAGCCTCAACGGTTTTGGTCTGGCAGGAGGGGGTATTTCCTGTTTCTTTTTGTCACTTCTCAGGTTTACCGCCAGTTTGCTGTTTTTCTCAGAGTCCCAAGCAAAAGTTCTGGGTTGAGCTCGTGCATAATTGGTAGCCATTTCAATCGCTTGGGCCACCGTTAACCCAGAGTGTTGGCGTAACCACCTTTGAGTACCGTAAGGCAACGCCTCCATGAATTGTTCTAATACTATACTGTCCATAACGTCCTCTTTACTTCTTTGGCCGGGCTTTAACCATTTTTCTGCCGCCATTTTTAGTCTTAGATACAAGGTTTTGGGATTTTCCCCAGCCACTCCTCTTTCCTTTCTAAAGCGGACCCGATAGGCCTCGGGATCTAATCCCAGGTGATCTAGGATAACTTCCTTAATGGTTCCGTAAGGCGTATTTCCAGCATGGTTTGCCACCTGATAGGCGGCCTGAGCTTCCCCCGTCAACAAAGGAGCTAAAAAAAATGGCCATTTCTCTGGGGGCCATCCACACGCTTGAGCAGCTCTCTCAAAGTTTGAGAGGAAGGCATCAGGGTCTTCCCCAGGAACATATTTTTGTAGAGATACTCCTGAAGGATGGGGACTTCCGGCCCTACGCTCGCCTCCCACTACTGGGGTCTGTGCTACCTTCTGTAGACCTTCTATCTGGGCAGTAAGAGCGGTCTTGAATAGTTCTCTGTCTGCGTCGGCTACAGAGATCTGATTTTTTATGGCCCATTCCAATTTGTCCTGTCCTTCGATTAAATGTTTGATGACTTGATCCATCAGGGTCTGCTGGTGGGGGTCAGGCAATCCCACTTCTGACACCACTTGTAACGGCGGGTCAGGAATGGACGTAACACTGTGTCTTGGTAAGGATGGTTTTATTTTAACATACAGTTTCTTTTTTCGTAAGGTTAGTCTCTCTCGTGCAAAATCGGCAGGATCCGTGGTGCTGACTGTCGAGGGGTATTTCTTTCCTCTCCTACTTCTGGTGTCAGGATAGTGCTTCCTTCAGAGGACCTCTCTCAGTGGTTGTCCCCGGAAACAAAAGAGAGAAAAGGACCAATTTACTCTCACGTCCTCAACGTTTACTGCCCAGGGTACCCAGGGAGTGAGGGACACCTTCAAGTGCGTTTTTTAAGTAATCCGAGTTTGAGTGCATCAAAGTGAGGGAGGGTGTTTATCAGGGAAGAGGGAGGTGCTGGATACTAGGGTTTTGCAAGGCTTTTTACCGCCGGTACAGGCCCCCGCCTTCCCACCCAATTCGAGACTCTCTCCCGTACCTGTCGGAGCCACACACCTCCCGCGGGTGTGTGGCAGGGCGCTGCGCGGTCTCGTTGGCCTCCTGGCACGTCTGCTTCAGGCAGGGCCTCTCCGCTTCCGTCCCCGTCGACTTCTCGTCCTGGCGCGGCGGAATCCTCGTCTGCTTCTCGTCCTGGCGTGGCGTGTACCTCGTCTGCTTCTCGTCCTGGCGTGGCGTCTTCCTCGGCTTCTCCCGCACCTACTTCCTCGTCGGTGACGTCACACACCGGTCTCCAGGGTTCCGGCACTTTAACCAATGCGGCGAAGGCTACGTCATGATGGGCAGTCCCGGCTTCCAGATCCGTGGGCCAGTTAAAGGGGCCGCGTTGCATATCTTGCGAAGTGCTGTGCCAGGAAAAGGAATCGTCCTGTGAAGAAGGATTAACGACATCATTTGCTGTCCACCAAGACACTTCTCTGCCTCCGCCCTCAGCGTTAGGTACTGTCCCGGTCCCGGTCACCTCATTACAACAGGGCAATGAATAGGTATAAAGGGTCTACTTCTGCTGGTATCGAGAGGTGCTGTAGTAAGATGATTATAGAAGTAGCCAAGTGGGCGCACACATACACTGTTCACATCATATACTAGGGAGGCTGCTCTTAACAAGGCTGTAGCAACGTGTTGGGGGTGTTTAAAATTAATAATAACGCAGTCACCCCTACAGGTCTTTCTAGACGAACCAATCCAATTTACCCTTCTGGTAGATAATATTTGATCAGAGTAGGTAATTGGAAAGCCACATTGCTTGTTCAGCCATGAAACTGTTTTATCTTTGAGTGATTCGTGAGATTCCTGGTGAGACTGGGTGGTATGGTGCTTGATAGGCGGAACATTGGTTAGGACGACCACATAGGGTGCACAGTCAGGTTACTAAAGCGGCTTTTCTTTACTTCTCTAAATCCCAATTTGCTCTCTTGTGCTGCTATAGCCTGTTTGTTCTGACAATTTATTGGTATTGGATCATACATAGCAGTTTCAATTACGCTTATTCTCTCTCTAGGTGGGTTTGATATGCTTTTGCTAGTTCCATGACCCTGTTCAGAAGAACCCTTAACGGCAACCTTAGATCTTTCGGCCAAGGCCAGATGTGTTTCCGGAAGAGCTTCTAGTCTTCTAACTTCTAAGGAAATAATATCCAGTTTAAGCACTAGGGGTTTAATGATCTCTTCCATCTTGGCTTCTATAACGCTAACTAGAAGATCAAGTTGCTCAGAGTTAATTTTGACTGCACCTTTTCTTTCCAATAGTTCAGAATCACCCAGGTAACTTTTTGGGGGTCTTTCTACTCTTTTTTTACTATGATTTCCCCACGTTTGATTTGTAGTTTCCTACATGCCCTCACCGCTCTAGGGGCCAGTGGGCACTGCTCCGTTGCCTCATTAGATACATCCGGGGTGTCCTGATTAAGATCAGAGTGGACCTGAGCTTCGGTGGTTACAACTACCCGATTGCCCGGTTCAAAACTGTCATCTATTATTAATGCGGCCGGTGGAGTGGGAGTGGCTGGGGGTATAGCAGGAGGACTCCCCCGTCCTAGCGAAGCTCTCCGGTCATTATTGATTTTGTTAACAAATTTCACTAGGTAGTTATCTAGAGTAGCTAACACTGGTGTGGTTTTATCAGGTTTCTGTTTAGACATAGTCAAGTCTGGTGACAAGCCCTTAAATGTTTGAATAAGTTTAAAAGAACAAAGACTATCATGAATATCAAAATATACAAATACCAAAATCGGCTCACAAACCTAAGGCCTAATATGGTAACTAAAACTATACACTGTTCATAGTCAGTAAATTTAAAAGTCTCACTTGGGAGGAATGAATAGCCTCAGCTGCAAGACTAAAATCTGATGGCCCAGCCCAGCCTCTTCCTGCCCCGGACTCCCACAGACTGTCCAGCCCTTGCCCCAGGCTTCCCCCGGGACGCTCCCGCGCTCTCCCATGATGCGGGGAAAGAGGCAGGTTTTAAAGCGCCTCCTGGCGCGTTTGTCGCGTTGGCGGCTTCCGGCCACGTTGCAGGCTGGAGCCTGTAGTCCTCGCTGCCTGAACTCTCCCCCTCACAGCGGCCGCAGAGAAAGATGGAGGCGTGTTGTGGTGGCGGGAGGAGAGGAGAGCAGGTAAGCGCTGTCCAGGACAGCGAGCCCAGAGCAGGAAGAGGGCACGAGCTCCGGGCAAGATAGCCCCCCGCAAAGCAAGGCTGGCAAAGATTTACAAAGCAACCGACGTTGCCGACAGGATCCCCCACTCCACCGGGAAAGAGGCTGGTTTTAAAGCGCCTCCTGGCGCGTTTGTCGCGTTGGCGGCTTCCGGCCACGTTGCAGGCTGGAGCCTGTAGTCCTCGCTGCCTGAACTCTCCCCCTCACAGCGGCCACAGAGAAAGATTGAGGCGTGTTGCGGCGGCGGAAGGAGAGCAGAGCAGGTAAGCGCCATTCATTACAGCGGGCCCAGAGCAGGAAGAGGGCACAAGCTCCGGGCTAGGTAGCCCCCACCCCCCCACAAGGCAAGGCAGGCAAAGATTTACAAGGCAACCTACGTTGCCAACAGGATGTCTATGGATTTAATAAATTGCTTTGGCTGAGCTAATAGTTCTGGACCTGTCATTTGTTCAATGGCAGGATGTTGTGTATAGCTGGCTAGTACCGGCCGTGTTGCTCCTGGTCTGCCTAGTGGACTGAGCCTGGTAATGTGATTTTGATGTGGTAGGACGCCTTTATACCAGAGCTGATGCTCTTGGTAAGTTAGTGGAATTTCAATGTCCTCGAAAGGAATGTGTTCCTCTATCTTATTGTAGTTGAACACATGTGTTGTTGGATTTGCTTGTGGAAAGATAATCCATGAATAGAATACCTCTGTCTGCCGATATTCATGTGCCTCTATGACAAATTTAACCCTACCACCTCTCGTGATAGTCCATTTTCAATGAGCTTCATAGCTATTGTTTTCCTTAAGTTTTCTGGGATGATTATAGCATCCGGGTCATTTTGTTGGAAACCTGTAACATCTAACCCCGGTTGGGCTGCAGTTCTTGCAGCGCCACCGTTATCTGTGTCGCTATCCGACATTTTATTGACTGAAAGTGTGCAGAGCAAGTTTCAAGGAAACAAAGATAAGGTGCACAATGTTTTTGGAACACTGTATCCTTCAACTTTGAACAAAAAACCAAAAACTAATACATAGGATTTTTCATTCTACTAAGTTATGGCGGATATTTTAACCTTTCACCCACTCCAGACGTCTATTGGAGTATTCTACGGGAAAAAGGGGTCTCTGTGAAAAGCACGACTGAGTTACTCTAGTATCTAGCGTTACATTAGTGCCTTACCAAATGTTGGGCGCCATGTAGTGTAGTTCCTATATTCCCAATATTGTCTGCGCATTGGAATAATATATCCTATAGATGTGACGTAGGACTTATGTCTACTTGGTCTCTATCGAATATATTAAACTTAATTGTGAGTGCCAGCTAGCTCAGAGGTCACTAGACACTTTCTAGAGTTCACAAGAAGGGATTTAGTTTCTGACAACCGCATAAACATGACAACTTTGTTTCCCAAAGATAAAACTGATCTTCAGAGACAGGCGTTTTCAATAAAAGTATTTATTGAACAGTCTTCTTTCTCATGCAGAAGAAATGAACTGCTAAAATCGCAATACTGACTGTAAAGTATAATGCTTACAGAAAGAAGAGTATTATAAAATAATACTGTAAAAGCATGATATGGTTTCTAAGCTATAAAATACATACGTAAATAAATAAAGACTAAAAGTACTAAACTGGTGCTTCTAAAATACGCCTACCCCGATGTACCTAACCTAAGTCTAGTAAGAGGGAAGAAGTAAGTGAGGTATAGCCTAAGTTTAGTATTCTTTTGCCAAGAATCTATCCAAGATTTCTCTTATGGTCTAATCAGCTCTGTACCTTGGTTTAGAATGAAGGAGGTCAGTCTCAGGACTCGATTTCCCAACACCCCACTATGGGAGCTTGGAAACACTGGAGCTGGATTTCTCGGCAAGAGAAAAGACAGCCTCTCTCTCAGTGCGTCTGCTGGAGGGTCGGCTTCCTTCGGCACTTGTTGTAGCAGGATGCGTCGGGAAAGAAGATAGTCGAACTGCTCCAAACCACTTTGTGTTTGTTTTGGCAAGTGTGGGCATATTGAAGGTATCGAGTTTGATGTAAAGGTGGACATAATAACGTCATCAAACAATTCTCAGTTCTTTGAAAACTCCATGAGTTCTTGGACAAATTAATATTCAAGCAAGGGCAAGTCCCTTACTGCTGAAGCCGAGTTTTACAAGAAATTGTTGTGGATTTTCGGACCTAGTGGAAGTAGCCATGCCGTATTTGGACTGCATGAGCTATGTCTAAATATGGTTATGGTTATGATTTCTATACCTATATAAGGGTATGGTGATGTATACCAATATAGAGGCATGAATCGGAAAAATTACACTAGGGTCCTAAAATGCTATACAACAAGGCAAATGCGAACCCCACAACTCCCACAGACCACCAGTAAATAACAACAGGGTTGGCCAAGGAGAAGAGGGAGAGGAAGACGAGGTGCAGATCAGCGTCACGAAAGGTGACAAAACACTACCAGCAACTAACCCACAAGTAAACCTCTAGGAATGCAGTCCGAGTGTAGACAATCGAGGAGGTCAAGAGGTGCTGGCATGAAGTGAGAATGTAAACCAGGCACAAACCCGCTGCTAACAGGAAGGCAGCAATGGCAACAGGAGGTGGGAATCCTGCACCACAGGAGGAGCTGAAGGAAATGGTGGCCACAGTCAACAGTGTGGAGATGGTGCAAGGAGTTGGGTGTACGGACACAGCTTGAGAGGACCTGACACAACATCAACAGGGTGAGTAACGACTAGAGACTGGGGGATGGGGGAGATGTGCACAATAGCACACATGCACAACAATGTGTAGCACCCTGCACACCCACAATGACCCTGGATCATGTCCCTGATCCTTGTGGCACACTCCAACACACACATAGCAGGAACAGCACACCCACATTGACTACAATGTGCAAACACAACACTGCAGAACAGAGGACACAACAGGCTCTGCACACGTGCAGAAACAGATCTGGAAATTGTGAAATGGAAATATATTTGTACAACATCACATTTGTCATGAAGTCCAAATGTACAGGGTCCTGCATCCAAATCCTGCACCTCCCAACAGTGACATTGTACATTGTCCTACAATCCGCATGTAAACAAGAACAATGCACCAACATACATGTCAACACAATGTCAACGTGCATCTCCCCCACACACAACACCCCCAGCAGAGCACAGAAGTCCACACATCAGTGATGCGGGAGAGGACGACCACACCTTTGACACCGATGCCCTACAGCAGCCCATGTACATCCCACGCAACTCACCACCAGGACCAGGGCAGCCAAGCCACTTAGAGGAGAACACAGACCCTGCAACACACCACACAGCAGGAAGTACCCGCAAGCTTGACTGGATCACAATTCTTCACCAACCCACACATGGCAGGCCAGTGTCAGGTGTCAGAATGCCAAAAGGGGTGGACAAACAGGTGTGGATGGGGTCCGAACCCATGGAAGACGAACTAGATCACATACGTGGGTGTCAAATATCCTTCAGGGACCACCTACATCCCACAAAGGAGACCCAAACTACCATAGATGCACATTCCCAGTACAGAATCACGCCCAGGGGCACACAAATATCAGTCACATACCCACGTTGGCTCTGTGTACGATGGCACAGGCCACTCCTTTACGAATTGAGTGGGTGATGACAAAGCTACATGTCCAAGGTCTAACCCGCTGCCTGCGGTGACATTTCTGCACCCCCTGTACACAGCATAATGGAATGTCGTGGGGCCCAGGGCCCTCATGCATACAGCAAGACCACAGGGACACAGGCATATATTATGTTGAACTGGCTACGGGCACGTGCACCCGGCTCCTTTATTGGCAGGGACACATGTACAGTGAGGCCTGTGCTGGATGTGTGTGCGCATGGAGTGCTTGGTGCTGGCAACAACTTGAACCGTGAACACCATTAAAATGGAAAATTAAAACACCAGCATTACAGAGACAACTGCTGAGCAACATGGAGGGAACCAGAGCAAGTACAGAGGGCACCAACATGCAAACAGAAGTGTGCGTGAGTTGCAGTGCACTGAGGTTGGGGCACTGGAGCTGAGTGCACACATGTGATAAAAATTACTAGGATTGTGCCCATTTGGGAGATCCCTAATGCTGATGCAGTGGGGTGTGTCAGACCTGCATCATCTTCCTCATAAAATTCCCAGGCCTCCCACACTACCTGAGGTGACATTACCGCTCCACCTCTCCACAGCACAAAACTCAATCAGAGGCCATCCTTTTGCATGACATCGAAATTGCCTTCCTCACGGAGACCTGGCTCAATAAGCTATCCCCACCATGTCTAGACATGCTTCTTCCCCCGGGCTTCTCCCTCATCAATAAAGACAGAAAAGACCAGCGAGGAGTTGGGGTAGCTTTCATCCATAAAGACAACATGGCCATCATGGAAATAAACTCATACGACTACAGCACATTTGAATGTCTCTCAACCAACATCAAGACCAAAGATAATGGCTCCTTACTTTGTCACCTTCTCTATCATCCTCCAGGTAAAAACTCAGCATTCGGAGAACAAATATCCGACCTGATAGCTCAAGGTGCACTCGGCGATACCAACAATCTAATTCTTGGTGACCTGAACCTACGGTGGAATGAGACCAACAACCCGCTAATCCAATCGCTATCCAGTCTCCTCTGTGACAACAATTTAACCAAGTACTGCACAGAGGAGACACACTACAAAGTAACCATCCTCGATGCCATCATCGCGCAAAGAAACAAAATCACTATCAATCAAATACTCCCCGTTGACTGGTCAGATCACCACATGATCTTATTCCACATAAACCAACTTATTATCTCTCAACCTCCACTGTGAGACCCCCCAAATTGTTGAGAAACCTCTCCCAGGTTCCCACGGGAGTCACTGAAGAAGAGATAAGCTCACTTCTCTCAGACAACACTGAGCACCTCTCTACTAATGACCTCACTGATTGTTACAATGCCAATCTAGTATCCATGCTTGACAAAATAGCGCCCCTAAAACTCAAATAGAGTAGAGCCATACCATCCAGATCATGGTTCAACTCCGAACTCAACTCGGAAAGGAGAACACTAAGAGCCAAAGAAAGCAAATGGAGAAAAAACCCTAATTGTATTCTTCAAGACCAACTCAAATCAGCCCGCAGGAAGTACAACAACCATATCATAAACAAAAAATCCAGCTTTTTCCGCTCTGCATTGGACAGTGCCAAACACATACCCAAGGAGCTCTATAGCATCATCAGACGACAAACCTCCAAGCCCTTGTCCTCCTCTGTTCAGGCGTCCAAAGAACTAAGCAACAAGTTCGCCAAATTTTTCAAGGACAAGATCACAAAAATTGAACTCTCACTGGACGGCATCAACACGCACCATGCAAAGAGCTGCGTGGCTGGATCACTAGATCTTTCTCCTGGTCCCTCTCCCAATTCCTGGCTTAGTTTCCATCCTATTCAAGAAACTGAGATAATCACCCTGATCTCCACCTCCAAACCCTCAGCCCATGTCCTAGATTCCATTCCTCCCCTACTGACAAAAAAAATGAAGCACGCTCTAGCTCCGCTCTGGAGAAGGATCATAAATAGCTCCCTGAAAAGCAGAGTGGTCCCTGACTGCCCCAAAATGGGTCAAGTCACACCCCTGTTGAAAAAACCCGGCCTAGATGAAACAGATCTAAACAATTTTAGACCTGTGTCGAACCTCCCCCTTCTCTCAAAAACACTTGAAAGATGCATACTACATCAACTAACCCAGCACCAGGACAACATCAAGCTCCTGGACCCCCACCAGCCTGGCTTCAGAAAAGGCTTCAGCACAGAAACCGCGATTCTCAACATCATCGACGATATACATGGATCACTAGTCTCCGACCAACGCTGCCTCCTCATTCTCCTTGACCTCTCAGCAGCATTAGATACTGTTGATCACAAACTCCTCATAAGGACTCTCCATGAAAGAGCTGGCCTTGACAAGGTAGTCCTCAAATGGTTCTCCTTCTTTCTCCACAACCGCACACAAGAAATAAAAATCAAAAACTTCACTTCTGAACTCCGGCAAGTCAACAGGGGAGTCCCTCAAGGCTCGTTGCTTTCACCACAACTCTTTAACATCTACACAGAGATAGCGCTACTCATAGAACTACATGAGTTAGACGCCTTATTCATGACGGAAACATGGACGAGGACAGATAGTGGAGAAGAATTGGGGCAAGCCTGCCCCCCAGGATACAAGATTAGACATAATCCTCGTGTTGGGGCTAGAGGAGGAGGTGTAGGGTTGATTTATAGGGAATCGCTGGATTTTTCTCAGCTAGAAATTAAGAGAATCACGGATTACGAACTGATGGGTTTTTCTCTGAAGGGACGGGGGTGCTATTCACTGGTCTCCTGTGTTATAGACCCCCGGCTGGCGTCAGGTCTGCCGCGTCCGACCTTACTGACTTGATCTACGATCTATCAAACTCCCATGCCAGACTGATGGTACTGGGGGACTTTAATCTGTGGCCAGATCGGCCAACAGACTCAGCCTTCACATACCTCACCCAGGCATGTTGCAACATTAATCTGGAGCAGTTGGTTCTTTGTAAGACTCACCAGAGGGGACATGTTTTGGACTTGATCTTTGCTGACTCTAGTCAGGTGAGGGTTGGAAACATCCTACCGCAATGCTGGACGGACCATGCCCTAGTTCTTTTCTCCGCAGCTCTCCCGGTAGGCTACTCTAAGAACAGTATCACAGGAACTGCTAAGACTGGGAGACAATGGTCAAGGCTCTTGAGAGGCGCAACCCTACCAAATCTGCTCGCTGAAGCTTTTCAGCTGGGAGACAATGCGGATGAAAGTTATAATGCCCTTATTTAGCGAATCACGGCCTCTCTGGACAATCTGGCCCCGCTAAGAAAAACGCGAGACAGAACAAAAACTGCCATGCCATGGTTTTCGAGGGAGCTCCTCCAACTTAAACATCAGTGTAAACGTGCAGAGCGGAGATGGAGGAAACACTATCTGGCATCGGATAAAGTCCTTTTTAAGCAGGAGCTGGCAGCTTATAAGTCACAGATTAAGTGTGCAAGAGCGAGGTTTCTAGAGGAGACTTTATTGTCAGCCTCAAATAAAGCTCAGGCTGTGTTTAAAATCGTCAACGAGTTGTCACGACCGGCCTGTGCTACTACAGCTATCCCAGCCTCTCAGTTACTATGCGACTCGCTGGCCAAGGCATTCGAAGATAAGATCGCGACCATCTTGAGTAACTTGAGTCCCATGACACCAGGGGCTGCTCTCTCATCTACATCAGAGATGGAGGCTGGGAAAGCCAGGTTGGATAGTTTTCCTCTTCCTTCCTTTACAGAATTTGGCGCTTTAGCGGATAGTGTGTCCTCAGGTTCCCCCCTTGATGTACTTCCGCACAAACTCTGGAAAGTGTTTAGGGAAGAGTTGTTTCCTCCTCTCCACGCAATCTGCTGCCAGTCTCTTGGTTCCGCCCAGGTCCCGGACTGCTGGAAGCTTGCGGTAGTTTCTCCGCTGCTGAAGAAAGAATCACTGGACCCCTTATGACCCGCTAATTACAGACCCATTTCGTTACTCCCTTTCCCGATTAAGATCTTGGAGAAACTAGTCACGAAACACCTGTCCAGTTTTTTGGAAGTCAATGACTGTCTGGATGCGGCGCAGTTTGGGTTCAGGCCAGCGCATGGAACCGAATCAGCTTTGGTGACTGTTTTGAGTGACCTTCGTTCGCGTGCCGACTATGGACGAGCAGCCTTTTTAGTGCTGCTTGACATGTCGGCAGTGTTCGATACGGTCAGTCATGCCAGGAGATTGGAGGAGGCTGGTGTGATGGGTCTGGCCCGGGATTGGCTTGTCTCATACCTGGCCAATAGACATCAGGTGGTTGCCCTGCCTTCCTTCAAGTCCACCATCAGAAGGGTTGGTCAGGGCGTACCCCAGGGATCGGCCATTAGCCCCATTCTTTTTAATCTCTACCTCCGCCCCCTGGTCAAGCTAATTAAATCTTTTGGCATTGCAGTCACCAACTATGCGGATGACACCCAACTCATCTTCTCTTTTGAGGGGGAGAATGAGGTGTCACAGGAGACCTTTCACCATTGTATGGTCACCACGGCAACATGGCTGAGCAACAACTCGCTGCAATTCAACAGCTCCAAGACGGAGGTGCTGCATTGCTCAGCGGACCGTGTCCCACGACCTCTACCACAGGACTTCTGGCCCCCCTCCTTTCAGGGCACGGTAGCAGCGGCAGACTCGGTTCGAAACCTGGGTGTGACAATGGAACCCAATCTTCAACTGAATGGTTTCATTGATAAAACAGTGTCTACCGGCATGGGGCTGATGCGTACCCTGCGGAAGATTCTCCCTTTGCTCCCCGCCCATGCCAGACCAGAAGTAGTGCGCAGTATCATTTTAAGCAGACTCGATTACTGCAATGCACTGCTTCTGGGGGCACCTGTCACTGCATTAGGCAAATTACAACGGGTACAGAACTTCGCTGCCAAATTAGCACTTTCCCGCCATCGTCTTGACTCGTCATCCGCAGCACTTAAAGATTTGCACTGGCTGCCCATCTCTCAACGGGTTGAGTTTAAAGCTTTATGCTTGGTCTTCCGGGCCCTTCATGGCTTGGGACCGCTGCCCCTACAGGAGATGTTCTCTTGGTACATCCCTACTAGATCTCTCCGCTCTGCTTCAGCCTACTTGGTAGTTGTCCCCAAGATCCGGAGAATGCGGATGGGTGGCCGTTCCTTTGGCTTTACGGCATCCAAGTTGTGAAATGATCTGCCACTGCCGCTCAGATGCTTAGGAGACCTTCTCTCCTTTAAAAAAGAACTAAAAACTCACCTGTTCCCTAGGATAGTGTAGCTTGCTGATATAGTATTGACTGTGTTTCAGAATCTGTTAGATCACAGCGCCAGGATGCCCGTTGGGTGACAGGAGCGCTTTATAAGTGTGTTATACATACATACATACATACATGGAACCACTTTCCAAACTACTCAGAAAAGCCAACATCCACTTCCATCTGTACGCTGAGGATACCCAGATCTATCTGGAAACGACCTCTCTCAAAGACATACAAAGACTTAATGATGTCTTGAAAGATGTCCAAAGCTGGCTGACAAGCAACCACCTGAAACTAAACCCTGATAAGACTGAGACACTCCTCATCTCAATAAAGGAAGACAATCCCCAAATTGCCAAATTGCCGAGTGGTTAAAGGCCATCGATGCACTCAATGGAAATCTTACTCTAGCGGACTCTGTCAAATCCCTAGGCATCACTCTAGACCCAAAACTTAATATGACGAGACACATTAAGAATTCGGTCAAAAGTGCGTTCCTTAACCTCAGACTACTGAACAAAATAAAACCCATACATTCCACAAAATGATCTCAAACAGGCCACCCAAACCCTGGTTCTGTCAAGACTGGACTATGGGAACGCAGTCCTCTCAGGAATTCCAAAATCACATCTGGCTCCCATCAAAACAACGCTACATGCGGGTGCCAGAATGATCACCGGTATCAAGAAATATGACCATATCTCCCATGCACTCAATGAACTTAAGTGGCTCCCAGTGGAAATGCGGACTAGCTTCAGAATAGCCTGCCTCACCCACAAAGCCCTTCACACCCGCAAACCTGAGTACCTGGTGAAAAAACTCATAAAAACCGGCCAGTCCAGGAACCTGAGAAGCTCAAACTCCCTCCTACTCATCCCACCTAAAACTAGAAAGAAAAAAACTGCGGATCGATCTTTCACCGGAAGCGCTCCCAAAATTTGGAATTCCATTCCCTCTTATATCAGAATCATTCCCTCTTTTGCAGAATTCAAAAGCCAACTCAAAACCCTGTTCCTCAACCGCTTCCTAGGAAGTGGATAGTGGGGAGCAAATAAAAACCATTATTCTGCTCCAGCTCTAAGACTCCGAAGATCCGTGAAGGCAAATATGTCCTATACTTCAATGTGTTGCGCTCCTCTGTGGACATGTCCCCCCCCCCTATTTTGTATCTGATGATTATCTGTGCTGTACCTACTGTAAAGCGCTCCTAAACCCTGGGGTCTGGCCAGCGCTATAGAAAACTTCTTAAATAAAATAAAAATAAATCAGCAACAGTCCATGGGTTGTGGTGCACTGAGTCAGTGGCACCTGGGGTTCTGAGCAGGGGATCAGGTAGATGAAGGCATCCAGGACAGGTGTGAGCAACTCTGTCAGTCTGCCAGTACCACCGTTTAAATTCTGGCAGATGGCGGTTGGAGGTGGTCCTGGCGATCCTGGCGTGTGCCTCTTGTGTTGATGCTACTTATGGGCCGGACTAGACTCAATTTGATGTGAGAGCACTTGTGGGCCACATTTGTGGCCGGAGGCAGCGGACAGCGTAGGGCCACAGCCAATGGCGTTGATGAACCCAAGACCATTGCCTTGGAGGCCATTCACAATCTCAGAAGAAAGGTCCCAGACCTGACCAGCACAGAGTTAGTGGCCCCGGATGCACAGCGGCCAGCAGAGGTACCACGCCACGGGATGGTGGCGTGTGGCCAACTGAGGTGGGGCCACGTGGACTGAGTGGGTCCTCATCGAGGTCCAAGAGGAATGTGGCGGGGGTTGCAGGGGACAGTGGAAGGTGTCCTCCAGGGCAAGATGCAGAGGTCTGATCTCATCCGGAAACAGCAAATGGGGGAGTGGAAAGCAACAGCCTCAATGCCACCACCAATGTGGTGTCAGCTGCATGAGGATGAAAACTACCCCTAGTTCATAGACTCAGATGCGACAAATATTCAACCAGAGGTTTTCTATGAATTTACGGGAACAGACATAGTGGCACCGGGGCAGAAAGGTGATGCAATCTGCGATGATGTCGGTACACTGATATGAACTCCGCAATTGCTAAATCAGGACTCTGTGACCAACTTGGCTGCAGTTTAGGCCAGAGACAGTGGTCAGCAGTGGCCCACAGCCACGTGTCGTAGGCTCGCGATGCACAGAGTTAGCGACACCAGGGCAGTTGTCGGTAGTGTTCGATCACCTCCATAATGATGATCCTTTTTCCCTCCTGACTGCAATGCATCATCCTCTTACGTCTCTCCTTGAATGCAATGATATGTGCTCTGCCTTTGAATAATCAATGTCCTGTTGCAATTCTGTGACCTACTCGAGCTCAGCCAGTGTGGGCCCACATGCACGTGTGGTTGCGATGCTATACACAGGCTTGGTGGCACCACATTGAAGGGAGTATAGTGATTTCAAGTTAGCCATAAACATAGTCCTCTGCCATGGTGTAATAAATCAATACTCAGTTCCAAATGTGTCACCTACTAGTCCGCTGTGTCAGCCGGTAGAGTACGTAAATGAGAAAGGAGTACTGCGCGCCATGCTTGCGGAGGCCGCGATGGTTGTAGCAGGTTGCCAGGGTCGCGGGCATTGGGCTTGGAGCGTACACCGGCATGTGGTGGGCCCTCTTTGACACACACGGTATCTACAGGTTGGCATTGTGGCCTGGGTGCGGAGGGGTGGGTAGAACTGGTCCTGGTGTGCAACAGGTGCACAGGATCACAAGCAACCCCGCTCACGGCAACGGCATCAGCCTCATGGCAGAGACATTGAGCATTCCGGAAGAGGACCATGCCCATATTTACGTGCCTTTTATTCACACCCCTACGCGAGGCTGACGTACTCCGGACCAGCCAACTCTGCTCACGCTTACAGGGGGGTGGGCGCAACAAGCTACATTCCTGCGATCTTCCCCATTGGCTGGGGTGACATGGTTGCTTCCAATGTCCACAACACTCCAAACACCATTGGTGGGTCTCGACATGAATATTTGTGTGTGGTCTACGTACCGCAGTCTGGCCCTCACATCCATCCCACATTTGGCATTGTGTGCATTCTCATTCATTTGTCACTTTGCACAAGCCTGGTCCCCACCTCTTCCTTTTTTTTTGCTCCTCATCTCACCTTTAGAGCCTCTGCGGGTCTTATGAAGCCGCCTTCTCAATCTGTCGCCCCCACGGCTTACCGCACTCGCTTGGGTCATCCGATCTGCCTCTTCTTTTTGTAAGAGGCCCTGGTGTAATCATAAGACCAATGATGTTTACAGTAATCTTAAAGTCTTACCCCAGCCCACGAGAGGGTGCCATATATTCGTTACCTTGTCCTTCACGCCCTCGTACTCTAACCGTGACATGGTGAATGCAGCTTTGAGCCAATCTTCCCTTTGGGGGGGTAGAGGGTCCTTCCACCTCTTGCACACCTCCCTTCTAGCCAGCAATATCAAATACAATAATAAACCCCTATCTTTCTGAGAAAGGGTCTGGCTGAGGCGTCCATCATCTATGAAAAACACCAAAGACATGTTAAATTCTATAATGATATTGAAAATGTCTCATATGTTATCTCCCAACTCAGCCCAGAATTTTACAAGTGCTGGACATTCATAGAAAATGTGTATATCTTCTGCAAGAGGTGTCGCACACCTGGGGCATTTGGGGGCGGGGTGGGGGCGAACTTTGCAATTTTTGCGGGGGTATAGTAAAGTCTATTAATAACAAAGAAATGATTTTTTTAAACAAGCAGGCTTGACATATCTGTACATTATCTTTAGAGATGGTTCATATAAGGAGTCTGTTTGCGGCCCAAATGGGGTATCTATCCAAACTGCAGAGAAGGGGGGTACCGCTTGGTCTTCAACATCCAGCAAGCTGTTGTACCATATAGATATTTCTTTATTAAGTGTACGGTTAGAACTCAACAGGTCTTCAATATCTCTGTTCCCGCCAGTCTCCCCCTTTTCTGCCTCATACCATGATGTTAACTGCATGTATTTAAATCTTGAGAGTCCTCGCCCAATCTTTGCCCTTAGGTACTCCCATGAATGAATCCCCCCGGAATCCAGCAGTTCAGGCCAATTTGTAATACCTGCCCTTCTTATTGGCAACGCCAAACTGTCTTTCAAACAGTCTGGTGTACCTGGTGCATCCCATACTGGGGCATTTTCAGAATGGTACCCAATGCCCCAACTGCACCTGAGCCTATACCATAACTCCAGGGCTGCCCTCAAAACCTTCAACCTCACCCTCTTGAAAAACCTCGGTGACCCAAACTTGTACAAAAACGCCGCACCTTCTCCTCCTCCTTCCACCCGCACCATTTCACCCAATAGCCTCCCCAAGGCTGATTCCCCCAGTTTCACCAGCAGCATCCGAATGCTTTTAAAGTGGAAAGCTGCCGCATACAGCATTTTAGTCTGCGTCTCAGTTTTTTCCATGCCAAACGGACGATTACTCCATCTGTTAAAGAGACTATCCATTTCTCTCACCACCCTCTTAAGATTAAGCTCAGGTATCTTTTCGAGATCTTTTACGATATAGATCCCCAAGTATCTCATCTCAACACTCACTCTTCCTGACCACTCCAAATTCCAACACATCACCTCTGTCTTTGTTTTGTTGACGAGAAACCCTGAGAGCAATCCAAACTCACACATACACTCTTCCGCCCTCGGGATGTAGTGTAGTTCCTATTTCCCCTATAGGCCCTGCGCATTGGAATAACATAAACAGCAGTGTAGACGTAGAAGTGCGGTCTTCCAGGTCTCTATTGACTATGCTAAACTTAATTGGGTTTGTTACCAACTAGCTCAGAGGTCACTGGAAACTTTCTTGACTGAATAAGAAGTGATCCGCTTCCCTGGCACAGCCAAGAAGGGATTCAGTTTTCGAACAACCGCATAAACATGACAACTTTGCTCCTCAGATAAGAGTCAATCTCTGGAGTCGTGTGAAACAATAGACAGTTATTTTACTCAGTCAGTTGTGCAGATTACTTTCACCAAGATGCAGAGAATAGAGAGACGGGCATTTTCAATAAAAGGTATCATTTATTGAACAGTCTTTCTTCTCATGCAAGGGAAATGAATTGCCACAATTGCAATACTAGTTATTATATAAAGTGCGTACAGTAAAATGAGTATTGCAAAATAATACTGTAAAAGCATTGATATGGTTTCTTAGCCATATAATGGTTAAAATGAATAAAATATATACATTCATATTTACATTAGGCTAACGTACTCAACTGGTGCTTCTAACTACGCCTACCCCAGTGTACCTGACCTAAGCCTAACACTTGGAAGGGAGTAAGTAAGTAGTTTAAGTTAAGTTGGTTTTGCCAAGGTTTTCTTCAAGAATTCTCTCTAAGGGTTTAGTCAACACCATACCTCTGGAATAGAATGTTGGAGGTCTTGTATCTCCTCCCAGGACTCGATATCCCAGTCACTCTTAAGAGTAGGCTGGAAACGCCGGAGCTGGATTTTCTCGGCAGGAGAAAAGACAGCGTCTCTCTCAGCGCGTCAAAGAGGAGGAGGAGGGGCAGCGTCCGTGGGATGCTTGCATCTGCTGGGCTCTGCAAGGGATAGCCGTTCTGCTCACCACACCATCGTTCGCGCTTTGCTTAAGGCAACGCTGGTAATATTTATACCTGAAAGGTGCCTTGTTTGACGTAAGTTTTTGGACATAAGACGTCAATAAAGATGTTACTAGGAAGTGATCGTCCTTTCAGTGCTCATTAGAGTTCTATTACTAATCAAAACATAGTAAGCGGGGCTTTCCCAGGTTGCTGAGTTTTATCTTGTTGAAGAACTCGGAGTGTAATCTAGGAATCTAAGATAGTGGCTTATGCTGTGTCATGTACGTTAATGAGCTGCAGAGGCGAGTTTCTGAAATATGGCTGAAATATGGCTCTGATCGTTTATGTCATTATAGGGGTATGAATGGATTATAGCTGTATAGGGGCATAAGGTCACAGTATTGATCGGGGTCCTAGATTAGAACGCGACAGGGATAGCTGTCTCGGGGTCCCCTGTATACAATATCAGATCGTCAGCGTATAGGGCTATTTTTGAGCTGTATTGTTCTGATCTAAATGGAACTATTGAGTCATCCAATCTGAGCATCTGGGCTAATGGTTCCACATATAAATTGAACAGGAGGGGCGATATCGGACACCCCTGCCTAGTTCCCCTCTGAATATTAAAACTCCCCGTCAGGGCCCCATTTAGAAGTATTCGAGCAGGGGCACCATGCTAGCAATTCTGCAGAGTTTGTATAAAGACTGGACCAAACCCCATGGCTCTCAAGACCTCCCATAAATATGCCCAGCAGACTCTGTCAAAAGCCTTGGCTCTGTCCTCTGAATGGCCAGGTCTATGTTGCCGATCAGGAGCTGCGTTTGTTCCTGGATGTATCTCCCTACAACAAACCCTTTCTGGTCCGGGTGTATTAACTTTGGTGTCAATTTAGCCAATCTCCCTGCTAAAATACCCATAAAGATCTTATAATCTGCATTTAGCAGGGAGATTGGGCGGTAGGAGTCAGCCTTTTTTGGGTCCTTACCAGGTTTTAAAATCAGGACTATTATAGCCTCCTTCCATGTATTAGGGACCTTCCCTGTTAAACTATAAATTGAATTAAAGGTGTCCCCCGCTGCTTCTAACAACTCATTCTTAAGATGTTTATATATTTCGCTCTGGAGTGCATCTGAACCCGCAGCTTTTTTGTTCTTTGATTTCGTGATCTGAGCAGCTATCTCCTCCAACGTAAAAGGGGCATCTAAGATGTTTTTACTTTCTTCTGAGAGTACTGGTAGTTGTTTACTTCCAAGGAATGTCTGTATCGAACTCAACTGGGGGGCCAGATCGTCTCTATACAGCTCTGAGAACATGGATAGAAGGCAGGTCTGTATGTCCTCGATCTTATTAGAGACATCCCCGCTATCGTTGATGTTAAGTTCCTTAATATCATTTCTGACTCGGTCAGACCTGGCTTTCCAGGCCAGTAGAGCACCCGCCTTCTCCCCATACTCAAAGTTCTGCATCCCTCTCGTGACCCATTGCGCCCTACACTTAGCCTCCAATTTCCATCTATATTCTGATCTTGCCTCTTCAAGCTTGCCCGAGATCCGAGTGAGTTGCTCTTGGTCTCCATTACTAACATCATCCGTTTCTCTCTCCAAGCCACTTATCTTCCCTTCGATGTTCTTTAATACCTCTGCTTCAGACTTGTTCTTATAACAGATAATTCCGTGGAGTTTCCCCCTGAGCCAGGCCTTATAGGCATCCGATACTACATCAGGTGTTGTGGAGCCTGAGTTCAATGCAAAGAACTCCGAAGAAGGGGCCTGCACCGCGGCAATCACGTTGGGGTCTAATAACTTCGCCCTGTCAAGCGTCCACCTAGATGCTTGCCGTTGTGCCTCCTTAATCTGATATACCACTTGTAAAGGCGCGTGATCGGACAAGTGACTCGGGAGGACTAGGATCGCCCCTAGATTGCCTATAGATCCTCTATCCATAAATATATAGTCGATCCTGGAAGAATGACAGTGCTTCTTACTATGAAACCTAAAGCCCTTCTGGTCTCCCTTTATCTCCCTCCACAAATCAACTAAATCCATATCGTGCATCATATTGACTAATGCCCGACGCACCTTCACAGCTCCTTTATAGTGACTTAAATTGGATCTGTCCTTAAGAGGATCCATCAACACATTTAAATCTCCTCCTATTACGTGTGGTGGAGGTTCCAACATCAACACAGATTGTAGTTTGTGAATATATGTCGGATCACCCGTGTTTGGGCCATAACAAGAGGCACAGACCATCTCAGAGTTTTCGAATGCCAAACAAACAGTTAACCATCTACCAGACGTGTCTGATTGTTCTTTTCTTATAATACAGGGAGTTCCTTGTTTATTTAGTATTGCAACCCCTCTGCTTTGTGCTGTCTGTCTTGAGGCACTGAAAGAATTTACCCATTTAACCATGGAGAAGTGCTCTCTTCCCAACTCAGATGCGTCTCTCGTAGCAAACATACTTGTGCAGTTGACAATTCTAGATGCTTAAGAATTAACCTCTGTCTTCGGGGGCACCTCAACCCATTGACATTCCAAGAAACAAATGTAATCCCTTTATTCCTTAATGTCATACCAGCCAAATTCCTCTATCTTATCTTATCTTATCTTATGCTGTATTTATAAAGCGTGCTGACACCGGAGGTTTCCTGGCGCTGTGATTAAGATTGAGGGTGGGAATCGTAGTTTAAGTGAGGTTTGAGAAGAGCCATGTTTTTAGGCTCCTTCTGAAGCTTAGTAGGGTACCAGAAGTTTTTATATGGAGAGGGAGGGAGTTCCACAATTTAGGGGCCAGGTAGCTGAATCTACGGCCACCCAGTTTTTTTAGTTTGGCCATCGGAGTGGTGAGAAGGTGGAGATGGGCAGAGCGAAGGTTGCGAGTCGGGCAATGAGGGTTGAGGAGGGATTCTAAGAAGGCCGGGCCCTTGGACTGCCGGGCCTTGTATACCCGGCAGCCGATTTTAAAAGCAGCTCGCTGTTCAATAGGCAACCAGTGCAGCTTGGCCAGGACAGGCCTGGCGGATTGCCATTTGGGAGTTTTGCAGATAAGTCTGGCTGCCTGGTTCTGTACCAACTGGAGGCGATAGAGAAGGGACTTAGGTAGCCCCCAGTAAATGGAATTGGAAAAATCCAAGCGGGAAAGGACAAGGGAGATAACGATTTGCACCAGGGATTCATGGGAGAATAAGTGGGAGATATTGCGAATTTTTCGTAGCTGAAACATGCTGGCAGAGATGATGGTGCCAACATGAGTTTTAAGGGAGAGATCAGTGTTGATGGTAACGCCCAGGCTTTTTACCGAATGCGAAGGGCTAGGTGGAGTGCCAAGCTCCTTTGGCCAGAAGTGAGGGCCCCAATATAGAGGACTAGTACCAGGCAGGATGAGTTCCGTCTTCTCAGGGTTTAATTTAAGCTGGTTGGAGAACATCCATTGTTGGATATGCAGCATTACTCCCTGAAAGTTGGGTACAGCATCCGGGGAATCTAAGGGAAAAATGATCTGCATGTCGTCAGCATAGTTGAGGACAGTGCAGTTCCAGGTGCTCAGTGAATGAATAAGTGGGCGCAGATATAAATTAAACAATAATGGGGAAAGGGAGGAGCCCTGGGGGACTCCACAGGTAGTGGGGACCTGGGTGGCGGTGAAGGGGCCTAGGTGGACTGTTTGAGCTCGGCCCGAGAGGAAGGACTTAATCCATTCCCAGGCGGGTCCCTGGATGCCTGCCTGTCCGACACGATGGAGAAGGATGTCATGATCCACCGTGTCGAATGCGGCCGATAAATCCAGAAGGACCAGTGCCTGGGGGAACCCTCTATCGGCATTCTCCCGAAGGGTGTCCAAGACTTTTAAGATGACTGCTTCGGTGGAGTGAGCTGGTCTGAAGCCAGCCTGGTTAGGTACCAAGAACCCAGAGCTCTCGACAAATGCCGAGAGACAGGTGGTAACGTAGGCCTCCAAAAGTTTAGAGATGTAAGGCAGGAGGGAAATGGGCCTGTAGTTGGCAGGGTTGGTGGGATCGACTCCTGTTTTCTTTAAAAGGGGGACCAGTATGGCTTCCTTAAACGCCCTGGGGACCGTGCCGGAGCTAAGGGAGGAATTCAGAAGGGGGAGGATACAATCAGGCAGAGCAGAAAAATTTGCCCTGAGGACTTGGGGGGGGGCAGCAGTCCCTAGGAGATCCAGATTTGACACGAGTGATAAGCTCAGAGAGAGTGCTGAAGGTGATTGGTGGGAACTGGGTAAAGGAGCAGGGGTTAAGAGGGAGGGAGTCAGAAAGGCTAACAGGAGTGGAAAGAGGGATAGCATTCTTAATATTTACAATTTTTTGGATAAAATAAGAATTGAGCGAATTACAGGTTTCTTGGGTGGGGGCCTGGGTTGGAAGTACTCTGAGGTCGGATGAGAAATCGTTCAAGATTTTAAAGATTTATTTAAATTTATCACTAGCTGTGTCGATTCTTTCCGTGATATGTGAAGCCTTTGCTTTAGTGATGGTGTTTTTATATTCATTACGGGCCCTCACAAACTCTATGCGATCCTCCTTGGAGTAACCCCGTCTCCAGTTTCGTTCCAGGTGACGCAATTTGAGTTTCTATTCCTACTAAATGACATTGTCTGGGTTTGACACAAAAAATTACTATAGCTATACGAAGGTTTAGATGAGGATGATTTTTTTTCTTTTTTCCCACTGCTCCCCCACCACGTGCCCCCCTGCCTACCCTGTCCCCCCCTCTACCCTGTGCCCCTCTGTCCCCGAGGAACCCTCCCTACTAATAGGCACCTCTTCCAACATTCTGCTATTGTGTGGCTGAGGTGCCATGCCGTTGATGGCTAATGAACATGGCTGGGCCACGTTTCCACAGTGAATTGTGCTGTTGCGGCTGATGGGTGTGCATGTTGTATGTGAGCTTGTAACGTGTGCATTTTCTGTGTTGTGAGTTGCATGATTGTGGAGTTGAGGTGTGTGGTGTGTGCGTTTGGTATTTGGCCAATGAGCAGTGCATTTCCGTGTGTGTCATCCTGGTAGCACAGGTTGATGACGGACTGTCGGAGGTATATGCATGATGCACACTGCCTGGGTGGTTGGCGGCGACGTAGGTGGAGTGTCTGCACATTGGTGGGATACGCGCACTTTCTGTTGCACTTATTGTGTTCAGTGTTTTGCCAGGGGCACAAGTGGGACATGTGTGTAGTGAATTGCCCCCTGAACAGAGCGTGAATCCAGCTATGGTGTACAAGCCTTGCTTGGTTTCAGGCTGTTTCTGAGCAGAGTGGGGGAAGTTTTGGTACTGGGGTATCAAGCTGATGGTGTCATCTTTGACTGCTGTGAGGGACTTGGATTGGCCTGGCTGTGTGACTCCGCCGAATCAGGCGGTTGTTGGTTGGAGGGAACCCGAGGCCAACAGGTGCATCACAGCCAGCAGCTTTGTCTGACGTGGGATGTTGGTTGTCCACTCTGTTGGTACCATCAGCCGGTGGCCAATGGTGGTCAGGATGCAGAGGTGGGCTGTCCCTTTGAGCCTGTACTGGGCAATTACATTCTCTGGTGTTGGGTCTGTGAGATTGGTGCATTTTCTGGGGTCACTGTTTTTGTCTGCGCTGCCTCAGTGTCGGTCCGGGGGTGGTGGGTGTCCGGGGGAGGGGGGGCCCTGGGGGTAGTGGGTGTTGTTGCCCTCTTGGGTGTCCGGCCCGCATGTTCAGTGGCCCCATGGTGTCTGTTGTTCTTCAGGTGTGGCTGTGGGCATGGCTCCCTTTTATGGTGCAGGCTATAGTCCGACTTTGCACAAGGTCAGAGCAGGTATTAGTTTCCTGCTGCCGTATTGCATGTTTTGTGGTTGTATCGCTGATCTGGCTGGTCGTTGAGAATGTTGCGAAGTGGTGTTGTCGTGCCTTTTTGCACGGGAACGCCTACTCTGCATCTTAGTAGCGATAGTTGCTGGGGTCGTCTGTGGCGATGTTTTTTGCGGCTGCTATCGCGGGTAAACTGGTGCTATGGGCTGTTAGCATCAGCTTGTAAATGGGGTGATAAATTTATCGCAACTTTGGCGGCGATAAAGTGCAGTTAACTCGGCAATGACTCCTTGAGAATATTTCCCATTGGGTAGCCCTCCAGTGTAAGACCTTTGCAAAGGTCTGATGTAGAGTTGATAATCCAGATTTCAATGTTAGATGAAAAATTTAAGTTAAAATCCAGAATAATTACTTAAAGAGAGGTAGCATTTCGAAAAGATGATCAAGCATTAATAAAATACTATATATCATGAAGATATGACTGGACATGAAGGGAGGAAGAGAGAAAGGAGGTGGAATTATTTCCATATTCAGACCTAGATCCCTTACGGTTGATATAACTCCTTCATCAACCCCATAGAGATGGCCAATTTTTGCAGAATCTGAGTCAGGGGTCAAAAATGCAAATCTTTCAATATAAACTTCATTTTTTGAATCTATAGTGTATGCCCACTATTGGAAAAGATGTTACAAACCAGTTTTTAGAAGGAAAAAAAAACATGTTTCAAGAGGGCACAAAATGGAAGGACAATAACCTGGAGATCCAGATCTTTATTGCCAACTGAATACCTTTCCTCCTGGTTAGAATTCAGGAAGTGGGAGAGAAGGAAGAGCTTGTGTAGAACAAACCCAAGAAACACAAATGTCATAAACCAAAAGTGTAAAACTTACTCCAATAGGTTTTCACCCACATTTTGACTAAATCTCTGATTTGTCAGAATGACTTTGTGGGATCTGACGCGATTCTTACCTGTGCAGTGTACGGACGCATCCCTGTTGTTATCACAAGATGCTGGTGGGCTGGAGTTGTAGGGACACTTTAACACACTAGACTCATCTCCTCTGCAGCCCACATTGGATATTCTAGGAAACATGTTTCGGGGGGCTCCAAAGACAGACCCTCCTGGCGCTGAGATTGGCACTCCACACCCCAGCTGCCTGCAGACCACAGCAGCATCGTTCATATCCCAAGACAAGTCACAAATTGTTCCTTCTGTGGTATTTATATTAACCAGTACAACCCCGGCACAAGGATCCGCAGCATTAGAGAGGCGAACAACATGTGTATCAACTGCAAAGAAACAGAGAGAAATGAAAGGTTTACTATATCTCAAACCATAAATGTATATATTAAGTGCAACTCCCAGTACTGTGCCCTCATTTCAATCTCACCCAATCACAGGGAGGCAGGGAGGAGGGTGAGAGAGAGAAAAAATGGAAGAGACAGAGAAAGATAAAGATAGAGCAAGAGGTAGAGAGAGGGAGAAAGAGAGAACAAGAGTAAGCAGGAGAAAAAAGAGGGCGAGACCAAGAAAGAAAGAGAAAGAATGAGAGAAAGTGGGGAGAGAACAAAGAAAGAGAGAAAGAGAGATGATAAGAGAACATGGGGTGAGAAAAAGATAGAGATGGTGAGAGAACAGGTAAGATTGAGAGATGGAAATGGAGTAAGAGAGAGGTAAAGGGGAACACGACCAAGAGAGGGAGGGATAAAGGGAATCAAGAACACAAGAGAGGGAGGGAGAACAAGAGAAATGGAGGGCGAGTGAAAGACCAAGGGCCATATGTAGTTAGCTTAATACCGGTCGGAAACGGCCTAAAATTGGTAAATTTGCAATTACCGACCGGTATTTAGCTTTTTCCAATGTAGGTGCCTTGATTTAAGGATTCGGTAATTTACTGATTTGGTAATTTAAGGAATCAGTAAACTACCAAATCCTTAATATACTGAATCAGTAAATTACCAAATCCTTAAATCCTATGTAGGGAGCACTCAAGTAAGTGCATTTTTGATTTAAGGATTCGTTATTTACTACCAACTACAAGTTGTTGGTAAATATCGAAAACCTTTAAAAAAGCTATGTTGTGCTTTTTTAAAAGTGCCTTGTGGCAGACATACATGCCCTTAGGGCATGTATGTGTGCCACATGTGCACACATGCATGATTCAGGGGTGCAACAGGGTGTCAATGTGACACCCTGCCACCCTTAAATTTGTTCCCACTATTACCGATTCGGTATTTACCGAATCAGTAATAGTGAATGGCTTCCCATTCATTCCTATGGGCCTCCGGATCGGTAAATACTGAATCGGTAATACCGAATCGGTAATACCGAATATTACCAAATCGGTAAAATTTGCCGAATGTTTACCTACATACTATTTACCGATTCTGAAATACCAAATCGGTAACATTCGGTATTTCAGAATCGGTAAATAGAGATTACCTGCATATGGCCCGAAGAGACAGAAAGAGATAAGATAGAGAACAAGAGAAGGAAATAGGGAGTGATAGAAAAAAAATGTGAAGGGAGAGAGAGAAAGAAAGTAGGAGAAAAAGAAAGAGAATTAGTGACAGATCAAGAGAAAAAAAGCAGTAGTGTGAAACAGGGAGGGAACAGAAATAGAAGCTGAGAGAGCATGAGAGGGTGAAATAGAAAAAGTGAGGGAGATAGAGAGGAGAGAGATAGTGAGAGAAAGAGAGCGTGAGGGAGGGAGAGCAAGAGACAAGTGGAGCAAAGAAGAGAGAGAAGGAGGGAAAGAAAAAGACGGAGGGCGACAAGAACAAACATGAACAATAGAGAGGGGAGCGTTTAACTCATTTTTTTGGACCCTGCCTGCCTGCTGCTGCCTGCTACACCCCAGGACTCCACGGCCAGAGCTGCGTCAGATTCACGCTAGCCGGCGCATAAAGCCTGCCTTCAGCTTCCGCTGCGCGGGAGCGTTTAACTCATTTTTTTTAACCCTGCCTGCCTGCCTGCCTGCTGCTGCCTGCTACACCTCAGAACTCCGCGGCCCAGGGGGAACCGCTGACAGAGCCACGTCAGATTCGTGCCATTCGACCCATAAAGCATGCCTTGAGCTCCCGCTACACGGGACGTGCGCAGGGGACCTGTCTGCGCCCATTTTAGCCCGGAAGAGGCTGGGCTGGGCAAATTCCCTGATATCTTGCCTCTGAGAGATAAGCATGGGCTGAAAATTTGTTTTGCTCGTGGAATTTGCGAATTTTTGGCAATTTCGCAATCCGCAAATCGTGCAAAATTGCTAAACAATTGGCAATTCGCGAGTTGCCAATTGTTTTTGCTTGTTCGAGCTTCAAAAATACAATCTTGCGCGCGCGGCATTGATTTACTGTGATTCTGAGTTCGCCGAGTTGTTTTCCTCCCATTTTGCGTGCGCTGCGCCATTTTGGATCTGACTGCGTGATCGCGCGAGACTTTTCGACCGCGAGTATGTCATGGAGTCCTGCCATCTTGCACTGCGAGACTTTGAGAATGTGAATACGTCATAAGGGCACGCAATCACATATCGCGAGAGTAAACAACAGAAAATACATAGATGCGACGCGCAGCTGACATTCGGCGGGAGATTTAAACAGCTTGCTTTCCCGAAGTCGCAAAAATTGCAATTCTGCACAAGAAATCTATCGCGGGCAGCATAAACCTTCTGAAAATGATCATTTGGATCAGAATAACTCCTCAGATTGACATTTAGCTGCACTTTTTTGTGCAAGGAGTCCATTTTTGGAGGGGTGGGAGGAAGGAAGTGCTCCGGAGTCTCCAACTTCCTGTTCCTGTCCAGCAGGCTCCTCCCAGTGCTTTGTCCATGTCTTAGTCACTTTTCCTTTGGATCTGGAGCTGGAAGGATTACTCTTTGTGGCTGCTGCTGGATATTTGTATTTGAGGACTTTTTGTTTGAATCACTATTGGATTTGAGATTTTACAAGTAAGTTGGTGTTGTTTGTTTGGGGTATTGCAGTTGCTGCAACTACAATTTATAAACTTTTTCACAACTTAAAAAAAAATATATTGTGGGTAGCCACAGTATCCAGTAGGCCCAGGGTTAGCCATGGGTGCATGATACAACTGTTTCTGTGAATTTTGTTGAACTTAAATATCATTTACAGCATGGATGGCATGAAATTGAATAGCTCACTGTTATATGTGGAAGTTTTTTTTAATTTTGGGGTGTGTGTTAAAGCCATACTAGCCAGTAGGCCCAGGGGTAGTCAGTGGTGCATGGACCAAGTCTTTCTGTGGGGTCTCTTGAATTTAAACATCATTTAGGGCATGGATGGAATTGGATTGAGGTGATTTTTCTGTGTATTTCGATTTTTTGGGTGTTGTTGGAGCCTGGTCCAGGGCCTGGCCATGTGGGTGGGGGTCTAGGGGCCATTTTGTAGCCAGGCATTGTGCTTTGTGCCATAGGCCTGCACCCAGTCTGCCTTGCTTTCATCCATTATGCCCAGGGGTAGTCAGTGGTGCATGCACCAAGTCTTTCTGTGGGGTCTCTTGAATTTAAACATCATTTAGGGCATGGATGGCATTGAATTGAGGTGATTTTTCTGTGTATTTTGTTTTTTTGGGTGTTGTTGGGGCCTGGTCCAGGGCCTGGCCATGTGGGTGGGGGGGCATATTGAGGCCAGGCAGTTTTTGCCATAGGCCGGCAAGCCTGCGGGCCAGTAGGCCTAGGGGTATGAATGGGTACATGAACAACTCTCTCTGTGTGGTCTCTCTCTATTAATTTAAACATCCATTTTTGGTTAGAATTGCAATTTTTATTTTGGGTCTTTCGGTTTTTGGGTGTGTTGTGTTAATAATAATAAATGCCTAGTTGCAATAGTATTAATTGAAGCATGACATATGCAACTTTTATTTAACTGATGTTCCTCTGGCTTCTTTGCTTTTAGGTGCATAAAGACTGAGTACCAGGAATCATCCTCATCATCATCACTTGTTGTAGTGCCAGGAAGAAGTCCTGCTGCGGTGTGTGCACAACGTCACGTGACGTCACATGTGGCCACAGACAATTCTGCAACTCGTGCAACTGCGTCCTGCTGTTCTGACATCTGAAGAAGATGGGCCCAAAGAAAGGTAGCCATAGCTCCTCTACCAAGAAAGTTGCCAGTGCCACTGCCAGTAAGAAGGAGCAGAAGAAGCAAGTGGCGCCACTTACCAAGGAGACTGGTGTGCCGACCGCCACTTTTTGGGGGAAAAAAACTACGCCTGCAGCAGCGGTGTCTGCCGGGGACCAAGCTGGAAGCAGCACCTCCGCTTCATTGGTCTCAGTGCCACCACGCCATGTTAGGCCCAAACCCATGAGTGCCACAGAGGCAGCCACTTTAATTGCTCTTTCACCATCGACCAGTGATGTTGGCGTTGACTCATCTCAAACTAGCATCCAATCAACGCAGAGTGTAACTCATCTTACGAGTGTTCAACCACAGCCGCAACGACAATCACAGGTTCAAAAAGGAGAGGCGCAAGGAGAGGCGCAAGGAGAGGCGCAAGGAGAGATGCAAGGAGACGAGGCGCAAGGAGAGGTGCAAGGAGAGGCACAAGGAGAGGCTCAAGGAGAGGCGCAAGGAGAGGCACAAGGAGAGGCACAAGGAGAGGCACAACTGCCCACAATACTTGTTCCTCCAGAAGTAGCGGCACATCAGGAAATCGAGATTCATGCGGAGGTATCAGCCGAGCAAGCCACTCCTGATGATCCATTGTCTTCCAGATCCCCAGCAAGGAAAAGGAGGGCTAGTACAACTTCTTATTCAAGCCCCCTTCCTTCTGATGATCTAGATCTTGATTTGCACCCACCAATTCAGTCTGAGAGGGAGGCACGCCATGAGCCGACAAAGCTAGGTAAAAGGAAGGTTCCCGCAAGTCTTTCAGTTATGGGTTTTGACGAAGAAGAAGTAGAAATTGTGTCTTCTGCTGCTGATGAAGAGTCTGACGATGATGACCCAGTCATCACAGTCGTCACTACAGCCCCAGCGGGCATGCAGCAGACAGACATTTCTACCCTATACCGAAATACTGCGCGGGATGTGGGTGGCGTGGCACTGGTACCACCACCAATACAGGTAACTACTACACCAACACGACCTACAGCTGCCATATTTTCTCTTCAGAATGGCCGGCATGGACATCCATCCAGTTCGACCTCCATTACCTCAAGTAGTGGTGCTGTAAGTGCACAACAGAGTCAAATTCCGCCACGCCCATCCTCCACTTCATCAGCCATTGAAAGTGGCACCTCCACCACCACCAGAAATCTCAACTCCTCAGTTTGAGACTTCTTTAATATTAGCAAAAAGGCGGAAAAACAAGTTATTTGTTTGATTTATAAACAAGTAGTTAGTCGGGGTAATCTTGGTACCAACTATGGTACCAGAGGCCAGAGAGGTCATCTCCAAAAACAGCACATTATCCAGTTGGAGGCGCACCTAAGTAACATCCGGAAAGCCAAAAGTACAAAGCCAAATGTAGCCATTGATATTGCATCTGATAACGAGGAGCTGATCGTGCAGGGGAAGGTGAAGAAGCGAGAGACATTTTCTCTGGTACAAACAGTACCCCTGGCAGCAGCACTGCAGTGGTAGTGCCCACACCCTCTACAACAGCAACATCTAGGAGGCACAGTAAGAGTCTGGTAGAGACAGCAATGCGAAAAAGTACATCAATGAGCCATCAATGAGCCTAACTGGGTTGAAGAAGTCTGGATCATCGTCACATATGAACATGGTCCAGACCACCATTAAAAGCATGTTTTGGTCAGATGCGCCATTTGAACGCAACCACCCAACAGCATGTCTGCATAATGCAATGCTGGCTAAAATGTTAGCGCTGGACCTTCTCTCTTTTTCATTCGTGGAAGGGGTGGGTTTTCTAGAATTTGTGGCAACAGTCTGCCCTAAATGAAAGGTTCTTAGCCAGTCCTATTTTGCCAGAGTTGCGGTTCCAGCACTACATCAAGATGTGCTGGAGGTGATTGGGGCAACTTTGCAGAAGAGTGCTGTTCACACTATCCACCTGACAACAGACATGTGGACCAGTTGCCAAGCCCTTGATTACATGTGCATCACTGCACACTGGGTCTCTTTTGCAGCCAGCTGGTAACATCACAGCACTCCAATCAGCTCAATCAGCCCACATTAACACAGTGGATAGGGCCGCCCCACATCAACACCCTGGAGAGTCGTCAATGCAAAGTCCACATTGTACCACAGATCTGCCACTTTTAGATTTGCACCCTGCTTCATGTTCATACACTGTGGTTTTAATGTGTTCCAGCCTGCATGAATGGTAGAGAAGAATCAACACTAATGCTGATTAACAAGACAGCTCACTGGTTGGGCAGGAACATAGACTATAGGCACATTCTGATGGCCAGGAGAGTATCTTGGATTGGCAGCACCAGGAAAGCCTGCCCAGGTGACTGCGTTATTGTGACCTTAAGGTACCCCAAGCTCGTGTGTATGCTGTTTTCTCAGTATAATTAGCTTTATCGAGATGAGGGGGGCTCAAGTATTAAAATTGTCCCACTGGGCAACTTTATCGACAAACGATGACCTTGAATAACTCGCAGGAAAACAGGGGACACCGGGTGGGAGAACACGAGTGAGGTTTTAGAGTTCCAAATACAACTTTTACGCCCCCCTCAGTAATGCCAGGGACCTAAATGATATTGATTGACTGAGCTTGCCCGGGTAAGTCAAAGGTGTTCATTCCCATGCAAGCAAAACCATTATCACAGTCTCAGGAAGGACAGAAGAGGCGATCACTGCTGGGGGAGTAGTAAATCAAACCGCTATGGACTCTAACATAGCAAAATCACAAGAGTTTAGCAATCTAAACATCGAGGGTGATGGGACACAACACCCGTCTAACATTGGGCAGTGCAGATAGGCAAAATGAGAGTGAATTCAAGTTAGTTTCCTGGAATATAGCCGGTTTATCCTCTAAATTTAAGAATGAAGAATAGGTACACTACATACGGAAATTTCAAATCATTTGTCTACAGGAAACATGGGACGTGGTGAACAGTTCCTTCTTGTTAGAGGGCTACAAGACCTACTTCATCCCGTCCTGCAAGGCACTATTAGGGAGATCTAGGAGAGGGTTGGTTACATTTGTTGATCTTTGGTTACAGGGCAGATATACTGAATTGGACTGGGACTCAGATATTGTGCAGGGGCTTAGGTTCCAAAATAGAGGACACACGTTAATTTTTATAAACTTTTATAATGCAGTGACAATGGGGCAGGGCACTGTAAGCTTCCGAGAGCTAGATAGCAGGCTCACTCAAATACAAGAGCGGGGGATGGCACCCCATCTGATCCTAGATGGCGACTTCAATTGCCACCTATGCCCAAATCTGATAGTTAATGGCGGGAACTGGTCTACATGCAAATTGGATGAGGGTCCGCACATGGAACACACTACGGAGGCAAAGGCACTTAGAAAATTATTAAATATGCATGCCCTCACACACACCATGGATCTGGTGATAGTTGGCAAGAATAAAACGAGCCACCCAACATTTAAAGGCAGAGGATGTGCTTCATTCATCAATTTCATCTTTGTCTCCTTGGCTATAAAAAAATGGGTGTTAGGTTTTAGAATTTGCTTGAGTATTTTTAGCGACCATAACCCTCTCGTCCTGTCTCTTGCAGAGCTAAATCCCTGTAAGAAGACACCGGTTGGGGGGAACGGCAAGCATCATAGACCAAGGCAGGAGGTTGAGATGGTCACAGGCTAATGGGGAAGTCTTTTATTCAGCACTGATGAAAGATGTCGAACAAGCCATTTTGAATTGCCTGGACCTGGGGGTGGAGGGGACTGACTTAGTTAGGGCCTTCGAGGGTGTCGCCCAAATATTTGATATTCTGCTCAGATCAACATAAAACAGACCCAAGTCGGAAGATCCAAGGTGGTTTGACCAACAATGCTCCAATGCCTCAAGAGAGCTGAAAGCCGCTCTAAAATCTATCCCAAGAGATAAGGGTAGGGTGATCCTCTGTAGGGAAAATTACAAGCAATCTGTTAAAGGCTGCAAAACAAAATTACAACACCAAGCCTGGGAGGATCTGAGGGAGGCGATGGAGCTAAAAGATGCAACTGCCTTTTGGAAATTCATAAACAACCCCTCTTTCAAAGAGGCAAACAAACCTAGGATAGCCAATAACATTCTGCCAGGGCAATGGAAAGAACACCTTTCTGGACTCTACAACCATGGCACAGATAAGACCCGTGCAGAGAGTAACAGGAGGAAAAGGAACAGCAGTGAGATAAGATTTGTTCTGGGTGAGATCAAGGCAGGGATTGAAGGTCTGACCCGAAATAAGGCTCCAGGACCTGATGGGATTCCACCTCATCTTTTTCTGAGCGAGGTTGAACTATGGGCACCTATCCTGACAAGAGTCATTAACGCAGCAGTCGACACCACGATGCTATCATCCTGGTCAACAGCCACGATAGTCCTCATTTTAAAAAAGGAAATAGGGATATCCCACTTTGTTATAGACCAATCTCCCTAATAGATGTGTCAGCAAAGGTCTTAGGGAGGGTTATCCTTAGCCGACTAATGGATTGGGCTGAGGACCAGCATATTATAACTGATACCCAATTTGGTTTCAGGCCTTGGAAGTCCTGAGGACGATGGGACCCAACAGCACCAGTAAGAAAGCAAGGAACCCACGTGGCAAGGCCAGAGGCAGACCAGCTGAACCCAGCACCACAACAGAAGGAGGCCCAGGAACCAAACCCCAGCATTCCCTAGAGGTCCAAGTTCAGCAGTGACCAGAAGGCCATCCTGGCAACCATCAAAAGTAGACAAGAGCAGGGGGACACAGGGAGGTATGGCTGGAGGCCAAGACAGTCAACGTAACCATGGAAGCACTAGGAACTGAACATGTAACCTGCAGAGCAAGAGACAGAAACCATAAGGCCACACTCACCCACAATGGAGAAAAAAGGAAACCAAGGTAATTGAAGGTCTGGGAACCATCCAGGCATCAACCCAAACCCCCAAAGAGGGAAGATACATCAGCCAGGGCCGCAAGCAAACCCAACGGAAAGCACAAAGTCCCAACGAACCAGGAACATCCAGGCAAATTCCCATTCAGGAAAGAACCAGACCCAACCTTGCCAAGATGAGTACTTCGGTGCACTCCTAGTTGAGCTTGAGGCAGCAGTCTTTCATCCAGGTAGCAACAGCCATCATCAGCTTCTGAAAGTTGATTCTGACAGCTGTGGGTTCTTTGGAGAGGGAGAGGATCAGCTGTGTGTCGAGTCCATGGTTTGTGACCATGGGTGCGAGGAGGAGCATGTAGATTTTGAAGAGAGTTGGGCTCAGTTAGAAACCCAGGGGCACTATGCAGCTGATTTCTATAGGTTCAGAGAGCAACAAGGGATGTCTGACTTGCTGTGTTCGCCCTGTGAGGTTGGGGTGGATCCAGTCCAGTGCCTTGTCATGGATGCCGGCATCATGGAGTCTCGTGATTAGGGTATGTTGGGTGGCGATGTTGAAGATGGCCAAGAGGTCCTGTAGGATGAGGGCTACGGTTTTACCCCAGTCCAGGAGGGAGCAGATGTAATCGGTAGCACTGAGGAGTGCTGTCTCCATGCTGTGGTTGCTTCGGAAGCCGGGCTGGGAGGTGTCCAGGACATGGTTCTCTTCCCTGAACTCAAAGACTTGGAGGTTGATGGCATTCTCAATGACCTTGGCTGGGAAGGGGAGCAGGAATTTGGGTCTGAAGTTCTTGGGGTCTGTCGGGTCAGCAGACAGCTTCTTCACAGGGGGGTTATCTTAGCACATTTCCAGTCATCGGGGAAGGCGGAAGTTTCGATGGAGCAGTTGATGGTGCGGAAAAGGGGTGGTGCGATGGAGGCGGCTGCTCCGTGGAAGATGTGGTTTGGGTAAATAACCAATGGGACTTCTGAATAGTTGCTCTTTATGGTCTTGAATGAGTTGTCGGTGGTGAGTGGAGTTCAGTTGAGCATGGTCTGTTGGAGTGCGGCGTGGTTGCAGGCAGTGGTGGTGGGTGTAGTTGTTGTAATTTGGCAGCAATTATGTTAAGCATTAGCAGAAGACATCCTGTATTTAGACACTATCTTGTCAGTTTTATAGAATCCATTTTGTATTTCTGTCAGCCATTTTGTTTGCCATGTGCTCGCCATGTGCTCTGTCCTACCTTTTTGTTAACTGCTCTTGAAATCTGCCTAGAGACGAGATATGTTTAGCATCTTCCACTTTCGCACATGCTCAGTTGAGCTTGCAGCTACTGTAGTCTGTAACTGTCAGGATGTGTCCACCAGAATTAGCAAACTAGTAGCTCCTCCAACTTGTCGCCTGTAAACTTTCTGTATGACCTAATATGTACTTATAACCAGCATTTTGTACTTGTACCGCCTTCATTTGAGCCCCTGTGTGGGTGTAAATGGACCAAGCTCCTTCCATTCAGTGCATCACTTCATACATTAGCAAAGGGTGTTGTGTGAATGTAGTTCCACCTCATGAGGTTTATTAAACCCTGTCTTTTCTATTCCTGTTTCTGTGCCAACTTCTTCCTATTGGTCTGGAGACTCTGTGCAGAGAAGGGAGAACCCCTAGCACTGGTAGGCCTTGCAGAGGCCCACTACTACATAGTGGCTGGGTCTTCCCTTTTTTGTAGCTGTCATCGATCTGCCTGATCTTGTTGTGGAAGAAGGTACCAAGTTTGATGCAGAGGTTTAGGTAGGGTGGGACAACTATGCTCTTGCTGTTGGGCCTGGTGTACTTCAAAGCACCTTGAATGAGTTGCTGCCTGATTAATTTTATGGACAATGTACTAAGAGCTGTCTTTAGTTTGGCATGATAGGAGCGAAGTGCATCTTTAAAAAATTGTTTGTCAGAATTGCTTTTAGATTGCCTCCAGTTGGCTCAAACCTTTTGCAGCGGGTCTTATCAGTTTTCAATTCAGCCGCATACCAAGGTGCATTGTGCCTGAAATATTTCCTAGTAAGTGATTTATAGGGAGCCATGTGTCAATGCAGGCACCCTTGCACCACGGTGCAAGAGTGCCCCGTGTTGCATGCAGGTTTGTTTTTGTGCAGGAAGGAGCACCTCCCTGCACCAAAACAATCCTGAGAGGCATAGTCCTCTTTCTGAAGAGGAGAAACAAAGATATTTCTCCTCATTATGCCTCCCCTGGGAAATGGTATCTTTTATGCATTACCAATAGTTTCACTTTTGGAAACCTGGGAATGCGTCAAAAACCACAGAAGTTGCAATGCCCACGGTATGCCTTTCCAAGGCAGAGTAATGCAACGCAGTGATTTGCGCTGCGTTACTTTACTCCAGATTTATGAAGCCACTGAGGACCACACAAAAAGAAAAACTACATATTTCCTTTTTAAACCTTTTTACCGCCAAGATGCCTCCGGGTATTCGTTGCGCTCTATAAATTGAATAATCAAATCAAATCAAATCAAATGAAAGAGACTCATAACTTCAGTAATCCGATGAATGAACTTTCTATGGAAATTGGCAACACCAAAAATACTCTGAATTGGCTTTGCTGAGATTAATGTATCTCATTGCACCATTGCTACTTTTGTTTATTTCATCCATCTTATTTCCCTAATTTCTAATAATGCACCCTAAACACTCCACAGCAGAGCTATGGAAAATGCATTTATTCATTTTAGAAAAAAGGTGTTGCTTTCGCAAATGTTGCATAACTGCTTCAGCATGTAAGTTTCCCGGGTGTCAGAGTAGATCAAAGCCAGGTTTGGGCAAAAAGTGTGTACATGCGGAAGGAAGAGTAATTCTGGGCCTCATTTAAGAAAAGTGACACATCGCTGCGTGAAAACAGTGATGCATCACTTTTCATTGCGCCCTCCTTGCTGCATGCTGGATGCATCATATTTACTGTATGAAGCATCATGTCGCAAGGAGTTACAGATACGTCAGTATTTCTGACGTACGTGAAGGCGCAAAAATGCCGCATTAATGGAGTGTGTCATAAAAGTGATGCAACTCCAGCAATAGGTCATTTAACATGGGCAAGTCCCATGTGAAATGTGCCTGCATCAGTCTTACGCCTGCTCTGAGGCAGGCGTAAGATACTGATGCATTTGCAACCCAGAAGTGGCGCAGTGAAATCTTACACTGCATCACTTCTACGAGGCTTACTTGCGTCAAAATGCCACCCCTGCATACATTATACCTGGCGATGGTATAATATGGCAAAGGGGTTTACAAAGTGACGCATCTACCTAGATACGTCACTTTGTAAATATGATGCAACATGCCGTATTTTACAATATGCACCATGCGCAGTGTCGACCTAGAAGTAGTGCAGTGAAATCTTATAGATTTCACTGCGTCACTTCTATGAGGCTCTTTTGTGTTGGATCGCCCACTCTGCATACATTATACCTGACACAGGTATAATGTGACGCAGGTCTTTACAACGTGACACATCTCCATAGACAAACCTCTCCTTCTTGAGCTTTCAGAGACAGCTAAAGGCTCTGTAATCAACAGGCACCTCAATTAGCGGGGTCATTAATCGCCCAATGTGGACAGGCTTTTTATCCCATGCTCTCTTTATCCCCTTGCAAGCTTGTGTCAGCAAACGACTGTCACACGCACTACTTTCGTAGTGCTGCGCACGTCCATTGGCCGACGTGGCCCCGTCCACTCCGCTAAGCTGCGGCACCGTGGCAGAATTCCCACCACGGTTAAGCGGTTAAATCTTACCCAAGCTACTTCTCTCCCTCTGTGCTCAACCAATTACATGATTGAACTCAAAGCAGCTGTCCTCATTTTGTGTAAACTGAGTGTATGAGCTGTAAAGCGCTCTGATACCCTTTTCATACTTAGTAGCGCTATATAAAACTCTTTAAAGAATTTTTTGCCAGATTTCATCTTGCTACTTTCTGGAATATTTCGCATCCAATTCAAAAAGTACATGTACTTGAGTGTAAGGAATTTGTACAATGTGCTCAAAATCAATCTTGAAGTCATAACATTTTTGCAGTAGTAGCACAGTTTTGTTTCCCTTACAAAAAATAAGTGCACAAGTCTTTATAAGAAGTGGGTAAATATACAGTACACCCAATAGTTGGCATAGCACCCAATCCTGAGAGTATCTAAACAGAATGGTTAGTTCCACCGGGGCTGGAATCAACAACAGCACAGACCAGGATAGAATGGCAGGGCTTCATCCAACGGTTGGAGTCTGATGACCCTCTGACAATTTTACCCTCATACACGCTTCACTCTCTGCAAACGGTGTGCTACAGAAAAACTCTCTCCATAGAGTTACCAATGCTAAGAGTATCCACTGTTTTACTTATATCCACTTCAGTTCTCATTGTAGGTTCATTAGCTCTCTGGAATTTGATTCAGGTAAACACTGTCTTTTGGAGGCATTGGTTACGTAAGAGTCTTAGTATCTGAGGAGCTTGGTTTTCCCAGGGTAGTTGTGTACAGATTGAACATTGCGTGCAAGATAGGTTACTGTTCCATCTGTGGTTCGTAGGCGCCATGAACTCGGATACCCATGAAGTGTCTAGTACCGGTCAATGCTGCACATAACACTACCTTGCTTCATCTTTTGGGGTTGTAAACATGACAGCAGCAATGATGCTTCATACTATTCTGAGCTATTTTGCACTTACTTTTACAGCTCTAATGCTATCCCCATTTATAGAGCAATTGGATGATGCCGTTAGTGGTCATCAATGATGTCGTTTGAGATGTCATCAGTGATGTTATAAATGATGTCATAGAACATGTCATGAGTGATGTAATCTGTGAGACCATAAACAGACCCTGGCGGAGGCACAAGTTACAGTCAGTCAAAAAGCTTTATTTTGATAATACATATCTTAAAAGCTGCACTTTTCACATAAAATTATATAAATAGAGTAAAATGCAAATTATCATAAAATGGGATTCCATAATTCCAAGTTATAGTCAGCTATGCTAACTGCAACTGGTGAATATATGTTTTTTCAGTACAATACGTTAATGTTGTCACTGACATATTCAGTGAACTATATTGTTAACTTTAACCTTTGTTTTTTTCAGTGAATTGCTAAGGTTTTTTTAAAGTAAATAACATTTTTGTTTTCAATGTATATATGGTAGGATGACTGAAGAGTGTATCCTGTCTGCACACCCGATTTCTAAAGGGAATAGCTTTGTTTTGTAACATTACGGTAGAGTGTGGACTGTTTGGTGAAATCTATGTAATAAATGGTGTCTGATTGTAATAGGGAGTAATAACATTTCAGTTGAGGTAGTCCATCTTCCCAGTTCTTGTTGGTGTCACAATAAGTGATCTTCTCAGCAAGTTCAATAATCATTTAATACAAGATGGTTTAATGGCTATGACGGTGTCTTTACATCAAAGAGGTGATTTTAAATCAGAAAAAGAGAGTGATAACTTCTTTCAATAATGTATACCTTTAGTATTAACCATTTAAATCCATATTTGAGGGTGATTTCATCACTCATGCAAGTCTCGCGGGAAGCTCACATGATCGTGCACCCATTTATTTTGTTTTATAATGTTGTATATAGTTGTCATTCTTATGTTGACTTGGTCTTTAATACAAATGTATAGTAAGTGTGTCATGTAAATATGTCTATTATTTATTTTTAATAATGAATGACTCCTGCACGCTTTTATGAGGGGAATGTACTTCCTGTTAGGCTTTCGCAGATGGCCCACAATATTTGAAATCTGGTTAATAATATAATTTTTTGTAATTCTGAAGAAATTATACCACTAGAAATTATACAAAATGTACAAAAATAATTATGTATTGTACCATTTAACACGTATATTAATGTTTTTTATGACGATCCCAAGTCACACTCACAAGTCACTCTCTAGAGGTCTATGAGAGGAAAGACACACCAAGGAACACATTATGGGGTCAATTAGGATGGCTGACGGATCACCACCGCCAGGCAGCTGGTGGCGATCCGTCCTCCATCCTTGCCCGTCCGCCACCTATTTCCCCCCGCCATATTACAATGGCGGGGGGACCGTGGCGGAGGGGAAGACCGTCCGCCGCTTTTCCGCCACAGTCGCCTTGCGACCGCGGCACAAAACGGTCTAATATGGCGGCGGTGTCTATCAGACACCGCTAGCCATATTAGGATGGCTGGATGCAGATGCCTTTCCGTGGTGCCACGAAAAGTCATACAGGCGTTGCTTTGGGGGCCTGTTGCAGGCCCCCAGGGTGAAGGGGAGGTAGGGTGCACATGGGGGGTACCTATAGTACCCCCCAGCGTTTCACAGTACAACATGGCAGGCATCGCACGGTGCCTGTCATGCTGTGCTGTGAAACACACAACTTGTATTTTTGACAGTACCTGCACCAGACAGGATGGCGGACGGACTTTGTCCTTCCGCCATCCTAATCGACCCCTAAGTTTGGTTCATAACAATGTAAATACAAACAAAAGGAAGAATCCATCCTTTTGGCCTCATTTGTGGTTCGGATGTTGGTGTGGGCAGATCTTGCTTACTGCTTCAGTTTCCTTATAGAAAATCTTGGGGCATATTATCAAGAACGGCGATAAAATTATCGCCACTTTAGCGGCAGGAAACTGCCGCTAAAACGGCGAAAATGGGATTGATAATATGTCCTTGTGAATTCCCATAGCAGCCCATGTTCTGGTGTTAACCTGGGCTGCTATGGGAATTCACAAGGGCATATTATCAAGCCCATTATCGCAGTTTTAGCGGCAGTTTCCTGCCGCTAAAGCGGCGATAATCTTATCACAGTTCTTGATAATATGCCCCCTATTTTTTTCAGAGCATACAATGTCTTTCTCCAACTCAGATTAGCAGCCAGGAGGAGTTCCACCACCCTAGCCTGCTCAATCAGCCAAAGAGTCTCTAATTTCTCAATTCTTTGAAATGGGAGCAGGAGAAAAAATGTGGGATGCATCCGCCACTGTGGCGGGTGCATCCTAATTCGGGGCACGGTACCTCTGCCCTTATAGCGGACGGTACCTGCCCCAGACAGGATGGTGGACGGACTTTGTCCGTCCGCCATCCTAATCGACCCCTAAGTTTGGTTAATATCAATGTAAATACACACAAAAGGAATAATCCATCCTTTTGGCCTCATTTGTGGTTCGGATGTTGATGTGGGCAGATCTTGCTTTCTGCTTCAGTTTCCTTATAGGAAATCTATATTTTTCAGACCATACAATGTCTTTCTCCAACTCAGAGTAGCAGCGAGGAGGAGTTCCACCCCCCTAGCCTGCTCAGTCAGCCAAAGAGTCTCTCGTTTCGCAATTCTTTGAAATGGGAGCAGGAGAAAAGAAAGTGTTTGCTTAGTTTGAAAACTGCACAGATTGCAATATGGACCTTAGTAGGGGGACTAAGAAACACTATAACATGGGCATTACTGGAATATGGGGGGATTTAAGATCAATGCATCCACAGAGGCTAGCTCATGCAGAGTTGGCTTGTGTTACAGAGACAGACAGGTCCTACATCTTTTCAACCTGGGGACACTGTACCTGCTCAAGTTATTTCTGGGCAAGTGCATAAGAAACCTGAGTAACTGCGTGATTAAAGAAAGCGTATTATTATTCATCTTAAACAAGCCGCGCAGGGCAGGATAAGCTCACACAAGACCATAAATGCCCCCTAGATAATAGCTTTAATTTTTTGGGAGGGAGATATTTTTTCCAAGTTTTCTTCCTGTTTTTTTCAAATAAATATGACATTTTTTTAAATTGTTCAAATTTTTTTCATAGCTGTAGTGTTATTGTTAGAAACGGAGCCACCTCATAACCTTGAACACCTTGTTGTATGTCAACTCTCTCCTTCAAGTCTAGTGCCACATCTCTGGGTCTGTGTACTTCTCTCTCAGCAATAAGGTACTATATTTTTACTGCCACCTTCGGAGCAGGTCTCCACCCGCCTGGCTGTCACCTCCAACTCAGCAGAACTCACTTTCTGAATTACCCACATTTACTTTTTCTTTTCTAAGACACTCATGGCCACAAGCCTTTGGAGCTCATAATCAAGCTCTTTCATTCTAATCTCTTGTGACAAGATCAATCTTTTTTTTTCCAATGCATACACATTCTTGCTGACCTCTGCCTTTGCCTGGAGCCTCATGACCTCCAACTCATGATTTCAGGCCCTTTACCTTTTCTATAAATCCTCTGGAGAAAAATTCCTGGAAGAATGATTGCTGCCAGCCACAGTGGGTGCTCTCCGAATAGGCAAATCCTGGGATCTGTAACTTCTCCCTGGCACACCCTCAACTGCATCATATGTCTCCCCAGGTTCTCTGGCCTCCCACCAGGCACTTAAGGCCTTCTGCAGCTCCTCTTTCCTAGAAGTGCTTCTAATGGGGCATCTAAAGTTTTTGCAAAATTTCTTGAGCAGCTCTACTTTGTAGGTATGCAACATGTCAGTGCTAAACTCCAATTCTGCTTTTTCTGCTGGTTTGCCATTTAGCAACATGGAGCGTGGATACTTCAAGGGTCTCTTCAAAAATAGAACCAAAATGAGGGGCCGTGGCTAGCAGCCGAGAGTAATGGCTGTGGCTTAATCGAGCTCTCCCCTGCCCACGGCGTAAAAACTATGCCACAGCCTGTATATCCCTGCTGAACGCGCGCAATATAGAGCAAGAGGCTGCCCTGATACCCCCACCTGGCCACGATCTGAAAACGGACGCCTCTGCCCCCAAGGCGGTGGAGTCCTGCGACTGCAATTACCAGGGACAAGTTCAGCAAATGGCGGCGTCGGCCTGAGGCACGGGCCGCGGGGGAGAGCGGCCTGCTGCGACGCTTGCAGCTCGGCGGCACCAGTGTGGTGGTTACGCCGGCGGCTGCTGTGGAGCGTCGGAAGCGGGTGAAGCGCCGTGACCGGCGAGGGCGGCCTTTTCCCCCCAACCGGAGTGCGGCTGACTACGGAGGCCCCGGACCGGGGCGCCTCGGAAATCTAGGCCCCGGCTTTTGGGCCTATTGACTGTGTGCAGCCCCCTGGAGCAGAGCGAGTGTGGCGAGAGCACCGGTGCTTCCTTGAGACCCACGCTACTGCTGAGGACAGTGAGGAGAGGGCCCCCCTCTTTCAATAATATGCTTGCTGGCCAGATGATCTTGCTGCATGGGGAAAAAAGGAGACACCAATGATGGTGGCGAAGTGACCCGGGCCCCCTGGACATGTCCCTATTTTTATTGGGGTGAGCTCTGTGGCCGGACAGCTTTGGTGTTTCGGGGGCATTCTCAGAGTGGCGATGCAGGGCCTGAACTTGGCCACATATTGTCTACAACTGGGCTGAGGAGGAACTGGACTGATCCAACACCCTTGCAGATTTTGGGTCTCTGTGCAGGGCCCCGTGGGCTTATAGGAAAGCCTTCCTGATTGCACTGTACCCCTTCTCGCACGGCAGTCAGTTGCGGGGCACGCTGTTCCGTCCCCCCCCTCCCAGCTTGAGACATCAACAGCTTCACCCGGCTTGGTGGCACTGGCGGGGGAACCGGGCCCTGTGGATCATATTGTGTGCTGCCGCTTGAGCTAAATCGCCTGTGAGACCCATTTGGGTGCCCTGTGACACTCTATGCGGACCTGGTGGTGCCCCCCCCTCACACAGATTCCTTGAGTTGCTGCAGGGTATTGAGGAGCCAGGACTGTTCATTGTACCTATCCTTACAGGATAGTGAGTTGGCAACGGCCAGCCCCGAAAATGGCAACGGGGGGCAGGGGCTCCAGAAACAATGCCAAGAGGCAGCTGTCTAAATGTGCTTGGTCAAAGGGAGGGGATAAAGGCGACTCGCCGGGGTCGGACAAGGGTGCGCCTGAGAAAACCCAACCAGCCGAACAGGAACCAACACTTTGCGATGTTTTGGCGGCAATCGGTGGAATGCGTACCTCAATGGACTCAGTCACAGTGGAAGTTTCCCTGCTCAGAGCAGACTTTAAACAGATGAATGAGAGAGTGCAGGAGCTTAAGATAGCGGCGACGGCCCTGCGAGAAGACACCTCGGAGCTTCAACGTCAAATGGCGGACATGGAAAAATGACAGGTCAGAATGGCGCAACAGCTGGACGATTATGAAGGGAGGGCCCGCCGAAACAAAATCAGGATCTTGGGAGTTCCGGAAAAAATGGAGAAGCCGGCGGCAGATCTCTCGTGGAAGACCTAATCACTAAACACCTAAAGCCCAAGGCGGTATCCAGTTACTTTTCCATAGAGTGGGCTCACAGGGTGCCAGGCGGCCGGCCCAAGCCTGGGGCCCCGCCGCGTCCGATCATCGCCGGGGTCTTTAATTTCAGAGACGGGGACAGTATTCTGCAATGTTCCAGACCTGGTCCTCCACTTAAAATTGATAACTATGAGGTGTCTTTTTCCCCCAACTTTATGGCCAGAGTCCAAGCGCAGAGGAGGAGTTTCCAAGCAGTCAAGTGGGAGCTGCGTAGCAAGGACATGAAATATGCGATGCTCTTCCCAACCAAGTTGAGAGTGGAATGGGATGGCAAACCCTGGTTCTTCGACTGACCGGACGCGGCCTGAGAGTGGCTGGAGGGCTGGACCACCGTTGAAGGCCGAAGTGGTAATCGTTGTGACAGAGCAAGACGACGGAACGATGATGGTCTGATGCGGCGGCAGAGGGAGCAGCAACGGAACCGAGTGGTCTTGACGAACAAGAGTGAAACAGCTTCCTGATTGACTGCAGGACATGATAAGTTGGCAAAACAAAAGAAGAGTGGTAGGAGGGGACAGTGGAAGAACTTGCCCATGTGAGAACCCTAGGTGGGGTTTAGCTTTACAGTACTAATGGGGTGTAATGTGTTTGATTTATTGATTGCCTAGACATGTTATGATGATTATTGGGGGCGTCTCTTTGATTTTTTGGCTGTGATATATAGTTGACAGTATAGATCGCCAGTGGACGGAGGGCTCGGTGCCCCCTTTGCGTTTAAGCATGGTTGGGAGGGGTAGAGGCACTCTGCCATTTTGGGAGGTGGCTTGTTTTACATCCACAGGCAGGGGAGCAGGGAGGGGGGAGAGTGGTAGAAGGAGGGGTGTTCTTCGGGGGTTGCGGGAAAAGTATTCATTATGTTTGCGTATTGTGGGGTGGGATGTGGGTTTTTTTTTTAGTTATGTTTCAAGTTTTGGTTTTGGGCTACAACCACTTGCTATGATTGGCGGGATGTGTGAGGATGAGAATGGTTTGAAAAATTGCAGTAGTGGTAATGGAGGACCAGGAACTGATGTGCACTGATGTTTCTGCTAGTGCCCCCTCCCTGACCCCTGGGTCCCCTATGACCATTGTTACTTGGAATGTACATGGGCTGGGAGATAAGATTAAACGGGGATTGGTATTACACTATCTGAGGCGCACAGCACATGTTTAGCATTGCTTCAGGAAACACACTCGGTGGGATCGACTTGCAAGGCTCTGGACCGCTGGGGGTATAAAATGGTAGCGCATTCAGAATTTTCAACGGGCTCCAGAGGGGTTGGTATCCTAGTACGAAAACGATTTTCCTTAATTGTGCATCAGGTACGGGAGGAGTCCCTTGGGAGATTTGCTGCCATAACGTGCCAGTGGGAGGGAAAGCGATTCAATATTGTCTCGGTGTATACCCCCCTGCCCTCCACTCGGTGACCCTTCCAGCTCTAAGCGCATTCTTATTGGATTTACCAGAGGGTGAACTTATTGTAGGGGGAGACTTCAATGCAGTCATGAATGGAGAGATGGACCGCCACCCAAGCGGAACGACAGGGGCGAGTAACTCTTGTATGAGCGGGTTCTTGGACGCAATGGGACTGATAGATGGATGGAGATACAAGCACCCCAGGGAACGTGGGTATACTTTTCAGTCGGGGCACATAATAGTCTCTCGTGTATTGACTATTTCTCTGTCTCCACGGACAGTCTCCCTTATTTGACCGACACACAGATACGGCCGAGGGGTATCTCAGATCACTCGCCGGTCAGTTTAACGTACACCTCCCACAGTAACGTGCGTAAATGAATTTTTCCCATTTCCCCTGGCTATTTACAGATTCCTTTGATTAGAAGGGATATTTTTACAGTCACAAAGCAATATTTTCAGGATAATTTGGGTTCAGTGCAGTCCCCTGGTGTACTGGGGGAGGCTTTCAAGACGGTGCTGCGGGGGCAGGCAATTTCTTCCATCACGGGGCACAGGCGGGCGATGAAGAGCGACCTACAGGCGCTTGAAGCGGAATTGATAGCGCTTCAGAAATTATATGAGACCGACCCCACTGTAGAGACAGCCCATAATCTACGCCTCAAACAATGCGAGGTTACCGAATTCCAAAGGCTGCGACTTAAGACCACTAGGCATACTATTTATGAGCAGGGTGATAAGACGGGCAGACTTCTAGCATGGCTAGATAAGAAAGAAAGGGCACAGAGGACGATTGCACAACTTCGTACTCAGACAGAGATCCATCAGACATCTTAGACACTTTAGCAGACTATTACGAACAGGTCTATACATCCACCTCACAAATAACAATGGAGGAGGCCCAGACCTACATTAAAGACATACAAATGCCCTCCTTGTCAGATGAGGAAGCCCTGCTCCTGGAATCTGACTTTACAAAGGACGAGGTTTTGGCGGCAGTCCACTCACTGCAATCGGGTAAGGCCATGGGACCCAACGGGATCCCTATTGAATTGTATAAACGGGTCTCTGATTTAACTGTTCCATATCTCCATGCAATGTTCCAATAATAGGGGAAAGCTGCCACTAGATTAAAGAATAGCTACTATAATTGAAGTAGTGTGGCTCACTGGTTAGAGGCGGCAGACCCGAGAGCAGAGGACGGCCCGGGACCAGGGTTCGATTCCCGGCGCGGCAGGTTTCTGGACCATGGTCAGCGGACTCGATAATTCTCTCGCCTCGGTGCCCACTCTGATCAGCGATCACACTCGGCAACTCTGGGCATTAGCTTGCCTCATCTTCACTAACGGCCCCACCAGACCGCCGGGGATGCCTGGTCTCACCCTGGAGATACCCATTAAGGGACCATCTCTCAGGGAAGCCAGGAAGGGTTTCGCAGCGGTCGAAGCGCCTTGGGACCCTACGGGTAAGTAGTGCGCTATATAAATGCCAATACACATAATTACTATTCCTAAGCCGGGAAAACCCCGGAGGAATGTACGTCATATCATCTGATATCCCTACTCAACGCAGAAGCCAAGATCCTGGCCAAAATGATCGCAAATCGACTGACTCCTCATCTCGAGACACTGATACATCCGGATCAATCTGGGTTCATGCCCAACAGAAGTACTGCTCCAAATTTGCGCCGGATACACCCAGTGTTGGCGCAAATACAGAGTCTTCCAGAGGCCGCAGTTATCCTGTCATTGGATGCTCGGATGGCGTTTGACATGGTGGAATGGCCATATTTATTCGCGGTCCTCCCACACCTCGGCTTTGGGCCTAGGTTTTGTGCAAGGGTGGAGCTACTCTACGCTGAGCCATTGGCGCACATGGTGGCCATCGGTCATATTTCCAGGAATTTTCCACTGAGCCGTGGCACGCGCCAGGGATGCCCATTGTCGCCCTTGCTCTTTGCACTGGTTTTGGAGCCGTTGGCTGCTTGGGTCCGATGGGACCCCATGGTTAGGGGCCTCTGCTGGACAGCAATGTGGGAAGACCGCATATCGTTGTATGCGGATGATATCCTTCTCTATTTGAGCCTCCCCAGGCGCTCCATAATAGTGCACCTTAATATTTTTGGGATTTTCGGGCGGGTTTCGGGATACAACATCAATTAGTCTAAGTCGGTCCTGTTTATCCTCAAGGGTCCTCCGCCGCGGCTTCCAACGGATTGTACCTTGAAAATTACTGACAAACCCTTTAAGTATTTAGGAATCTGGGTAACGCCTAATCAAAATGCCTTCTTCCGTCATAATCTGGAACCCCCGCTTGATCGTTTTCGGGCAGACGTTGACCCTTCTGGGTAGAGCGGCTATGTATCAATTGATGACTCTACCCAGATTATTGTATGTCTCTTAGAATACCCCTTACCGTGTCGCCCCAAAATATTTTAAGTCAATAGAGGCATTGATCTCGGGCCTCCTATGGGGCAATAAACCGGGACATATATCTCGACAAAAACTGATCAAGAGCTGGTATGATGGGGGGATTGCCCTCCCAGATATCCAGTTGTACTATTGGGCGGCCCAACTAAAGATTATAAATCATTGGCTGCATGCCTCTCAGGGAGAACCGTCATTTAAGGCAGATAGATATGATATAGGTGAGGCGGTGTGCTTGGCGCACTCTATGACAAAAGAGGCGCCTCAGCCCTGATTGGCCCAACGGCACACACAGTCAAGCTGTGGTATGTGGCTCAGGCCCGTCTCAAATGTACGGACATACTTACTCAAATAACACCGCTTTGGTCGTCGCGTCGGCTGGGCAACCTGCGTAATACTAAAGGCTTTGGAGCATGGGACATGATTGGGATTTCAACCGTTGGGGATCTATGGAAACAGGGCAAAATTCTGACATTTGAGCAACTTCAGACCCAGTATGACAGCCCCCACGGAGCGATTTTGCTATCTGCAAATACGCACGCCCTGGGGTCACTCATCCGGCCTGGTGATGTTGTCCCTGAGTCTATACTTGAGGATAGGCTCCTCACGGAACACATGCCCAAAAAAGCGTCCTCCTTTGTATATCGTAAGTTAATTAATAATCTTCCCGACCCCACCTTGAAACTAAAAGACTCATGGGCCCGTGAAGTGGGAGAGTTTGATAAAGCGGATTGGCAGACTGCGCTTTCTTCCACCCGGGAGGTGGCTATACTGAGGTTCCGTGACAATTTGAACCCGTGTTTTCAACATTGTCGTAAACTCATAATTTTGGTACCGGTGAACCGCAAATGGTCCATTTAGTATATCCTGGTGTTTTCGCTATGTTACGACCAAGAGCACTCTTGTTATAAACACATTTCCGATGCACCGATGGCATCCATTTTAGATCATGGCAGCCATCTTGTATTCTTGCCCTCACATAGTCAATGGACGCACAGTGACCTCTGATTACTTCATCTTACTTAAGGACACGTAGGCTTTAGCCGGCGATTCACCTTGCCAGTGACACGTGCACCTTAGGTCAAGTAACGCTGTGGCCGCATGACTCGGCAAGAACTGCCTCCTCTGCCTGAGGCCAGTCCTGCTATACTGGTTCTCGTGTTTGTTGGCCTGATCATGATTAGGCGGCCGAAGCTGGTAGCCTTGCCCATTTACGACCCACAAACATCTCTTATCCTATTTTTCTATCTTCTGCACCTGGCTCTGCTCCTTTCATTCTGGGCCTTTATTAGGGGGAGGTAACGAAATTTACGATGAGGCGGTCCGGCTCTTGAATGTAAAGATGACATGGGATTATGATAGATCAGTGGGAACCTCTCATTCGTAATGTTTTGACATCAGATAATGTGGACGATTCCTGTGTAAACGCCAAATATTTATTGTTTAGGAAATAAAGGTTAAGAAACGTACTAGTATGTGGAGAATGTTGCCCCCAGCTAAATATTCTGTATTTAAGGAGCAACCCTTTTTGTACAAATCGAACAGGCTCCTAGAATCTGCCCGTGTGTAGTTTCTGTGACTTCTGTGTCCCTGCAGTAATAAACCTTTGGTCTTTGACGCCACCATCGAGAAGCCCGTGTTTCTGTTTATTTGTGCACCAAGACAGGTAGAACTCAGGGGTCTTCGGGTGTTTCCCTGACACCTCTGGACCAGTACCAAAAAGTCCAGAACTCCAATTGGCGCCCAACGTGGGGCGACGTCATTCGGTACCGGTCCAAAAGCCTGAAGAGTTCGAGAAGCTTCGTGTGAAGATTCCGGAGGGAGGCGCCCCACTTCATCGATCCCGGCATATCGCAAAAGTGGCCCGACGTTCTCTTCCACGAGGGTTCCCGTTCGGACGGCTGCAGTGGTCCGTTGCCTTGACCGTCGCTCTGTCTTGGACCCGAGGTGCAGACCTTAGTACAGCGAGACGTGACGGGTTTCTCCTTGGTGACGTCTACAGTGCCTCAGTTAAGTATTAAGTGGTTGCTAGTGATTGCTAGTTATTTGGTTACTTCGTAAGGGTTTGCTCCTGTTTTGGATAAATCCGTTTAGTTCCTTGGTCTGGTTTGGTTTGGTAAGATTATCACTGGTTGTTCTAGTTACGATAATCTTTTGGTTTAGTTTGGGTATCGATACATTTGTTCACTTTGGTAGGCCTAAATTCTTAGTTTGAGTGCGCACCTTTGTTTGTGTTTGTGTTGTGTTCCGGTTTTAAAATGGTAAGTCGGAAAAGTTGTATGTTTTCATGTTTTGGTTGCAACAGGGATTCCCGGTTGGAGGACTCGTGTCTGGTTCCTCCGATTGGAACTCCTCTTTATGATCTTTATTGCAAGTTCGGTGTGGGTCCTATATCTTATAACGAGGTATGGATCCGCTACACGGAGAAAGATGGTGTCCTTAGTTGGCCACTGCATGGTCGTTTTGAACCCGAAATCCTTGATAATTTAGAAATGAAATTGTTTAAGAAGAAAGCCCGGCCGGCAATGTTTGATTCTTTCCGTTATTGGCGAAAAGAATCCAAACAGAGAGAGACTAAAAAGTTGAAGAAAGAACAAAAAGAACAAGAGTTGACTTTAGAACAATCTGCTAAGCAATTGCAACTCAATGAATCTGAAAAAGCGATGGAGATAGCCGATAGAAAGCGTAACTTGGCGATAGACAAGTGCTACCCTGCTTTGCCATCGAGTACAGCTAAGACAGTGGAGGACCCTGAAAACGATCCTCTGTTGTCTTACTTGTTGAGGTCACCTCCACCGTATGCACAGGGTGCTACAGCTCCACCTCTGCCAAATGTTCAATTACCGGTTGCTGGACAGCCTGGTATACCTGCTCCTGCTCCCCTGAATCAAGCTCCTGCACTCCCTGTGGTTATCAATGTTCCTCCGGCACCCCCTCTTCCAGGGTTGCCGGCTCCTCTGCCTATTCCTGTACCACTGATACCTGTTGCTTTGCAAGCTACTCTACCTGCTACTCCTACTGCTGCTGTTTCTTCTGTCCCAACTACCACTCTACTTCAAACTTCTGCAAGCTATATGACTCCGCTTTCTGTTCGTAGGAGAATAACTGACTCTGTCTCTAATATTCTATCTCCCTTTTACAAAACTTTGATTAGGAGTCCTGCCTCTGAATCTGTCCAGAGACGTAGTCAGCTTCCTAGTAGTGAAGAACGAGGAATATTAGATTCCACTGCCCTTAGGTGGATTTCGAAAGTTGGAAGGTATAACGTTCAAGATGTATTGGATACATTTATGCAATGGAAAGAACCGACACAGCGCTATGTGTTTGATGTCATGTGTTCTCTTTTGCGTGAAGAATGGGAAGAGAGCGAATCTGAACAGGTACCAGATGAATTAATTCAGGTTCAGCAAAAATTTGCTGCAGGTATGATAGTTGGTCAGGAGATAAAAGAAGCAATGGAATTAGTTTTAGATTTTAGATTCGATCCCTCCCTCCGTTCACCAAGAGATTCAGAGAAACGTAGCACGAAACAAAGTCGTCAATATCCTATGAGAGAGGTTCCACCAATTTGGCGTGAAGCTGTGCAAGCTAATGTAAACCTTGGCATTGCAGCCGCTCCGGCCCAATTCCAGAGTGTGGATACACATCCCGTGGAAGCGAGCTGAAGTGTTAGCAGTAAAACAGGCCTTGCCAGATCCGCGTAAAAATCCCGCTGGATATTACAAAGAGCTGGCTCAGACGGTTGAGGCTTGCGTAATGAATTTAGCGGACATTGACATGTTATTTGGCAATGTAGTACCGCAACCAATTTGGGCTAAAATTCGTAGAGAAAATCATCCAGTTGCCCTAGGTGGTGATTGGGCAGCTATAATTGTGGCAGATGGTCAACAAATTGGGGGTTCTAAACCCGAACCTTTAATTGCTAATCTGTCCGGTAGAATAATAGATTTAATGAAAACCCTGATGCCAGCATTGCGCATTAACTGGGACAAACTGTCCGCATGCAGGCAGAAAAAGGACGAAAGCGTCTCCGACTTTTTCACCAGATTTGAAGAAACTTTCGTAGATCACAGTGGTCAGGATATGAGTATGGAAGGAGGTCAGAGATTATTTGTCGATAAATTTGTGCACAATCTGTTAGCAGAGCTCAGTAATAAATTAAAGAATTCTGAAAGTGCGTGGGCTGTCTCTACGACTGCACAAATACTTGCAACTGCCCAGTACTTTGAAAATAGGGATAAAGAAGAGAAGGAGAAGTCAGATAAGAAAACGAAAGATTTAAAAACTAAAGTCCTTTTGCAACAGGCGTATCCGCCTCGCACAAATCAGACGATCACACAGCAAGGGCCATATCAGAGGACCGACTATGGTTCACAGAGACCGCAGTACCAATGGAATCAGTGTGCTTATTGCAAAAAGGAAGGTCATTATAAGAATGAGTGTCCGGTACTGGCACAAAACAATGCTGCTGCAGCCCAGAGAGGTCGTGGTGGTTCTATGCAAAATTCTAGAGGTCGAGGACGAGGTGCTATGCCTCCACAAACGAGTGATCGCCCTTCTAATTATTTTGATCAGCGAAACGGACAATCTACCCAGCCAAATAGATCTCAACAGTATCACGTTGAGGATTACTATGAAGTTGGTGAAGAATTTCAGCAAAGTGAGTACTAGGACAGCCATGGACAAAGAGAGGGAGTAGTATCAGTAGATCAGAGTGGGCCTTATGTCGCAGTAGCCACATCAGGTGTAGTCGAACCGTTTCTGTTGGATACTGGTGCAGCAAAAAGTTCTATCATACATGCAAAACTCCCTGGCGCACCTTTGTCCGGCTTAACAAATGTTTCTGTAGGTTTTTCAGGCGCCCCTGTCCACAACCCTGTTTCAGGTCCTTTGTCTATTTCTGTTGGACCTCGTCAATTAAAAGCACCCTTAATTTTGACGACCGGTTGTAATGAAAATCTGCTTGGTTTAGACTTGTTAAAATGCCTGTATGCGACTTTGTACTGTTCTCCGTCAGGAGTACAGCTTACATTAGGTAAGAGAATCATCTCCCTGATGTTCTTGTCAATGGATGCGCTCCCACAGGAGCTGCGTTCTCTCTCTGATACTCTTTGGGCGACTGGTCCTAACGATGTAGGTATTTTGGAAATTCCACCTTATGTAGTAACTTTGAAAGCAAATGTCAAACTTCCACGAATCCCACAATATAGGATCTCTAGCGAAGGTGAACGTGCGCTTTTATTGATAGTGCAAGATTTGATCAAGAAAGACGTAGTAGAGGAAACTAGAGGAAATGTTTGTAACAGTCCTGTACTACCAATTCTAAAACGCACTGATCCATCAAAACCTCCTGTCTATAGATTTGTAATTGACCTTAGAGAGGTTAATAAAATTGTGATCCCACAGTTTCCTGTGGTTCCAGACATTACTGCATTGTTAACGTTGATTCCTGCTACAGCCACATGGTTCTCAGTGATCGACTTGAAGAATGCCTTTTTCAGCATTCCGATAGCCGAAGAAAGTAGGGATATTTTCGGCTTCTCTCTAGGAGGACGAAGCTTCAGGTTTAAACGTGCTCCACAAGGCTATTGTGAAAGCCCATCCATTTACAGCCAGGCATTAAAAAGTCAGTTAGATTTTTTTGTACTTCCTCCTGGTTCTGCTTTAGTGCAATATGTCGATGATCTTCTAGTGGCTGCCGATGACAAGGAAACTTGCAAAGCAGCTACAATTTCTTTATTGCATCATTTGTCTAATTTAAATCACAAGGTGTCACCTTCCAAAATGCAATACTGTTGCCAAGAAGTGACCTACCTAGGTCACCTCTTGTCAAAGGAGGGAAGAAGGTTGACCCCAGAGAGAATAAAAGCAATTACGCAGATGAATGTTCCTAGCACACAGAGAGAAGTGCGTGCATTTTTGGGTATTACCTCATACTGCAGGCAATGGATCCCAAATTTTTCTCTTTTGGCAAAACCATTGGTGGCCTTGACTGGGAAAGGTGTTCCGAGTCCGGTGCCATGGTCTGACGAATGTCAGCAGAGTTTCTCTGAGTTACGAAATGCACTATGTTCAGCTCCTGTGTTGGGTACACCTGACTACAGTAAGCCATTTACACTCTATGTTCACGAGAGAGAAGGTTGCGCGTTGAGTGTTCTGACGCAACGATTTGGTGATAAACAACGCCCTTGTGCGTACTTTTCATCAACATTAGATCCGGTAGCCAGAGCGTTGCCAAGTTGCTTGAGAGCTACGGCGGCAGCTGCAGCGTCTATTCGACAATCTGCTGGTTTGGTCATGAACAAAATGTTAGTGGTCATGGTTCCACACGCCGTGGATACACTCATGAACCGAACCAAGACTCAGCATCTTACCAGTGCTAGATTATCAGGCTATGAGTTGACACTGTTAGCAAGTCATATTCAGATCAAAAGATGCAATGTATTGAATCCAGCAAAATTGTTGCCGACTAGTCAGGAGTCGAGTGATTCTGAACCACATGATTGTTGTTTCAGAACTGAAGAGGAGACAAAAGGACGAATTGATCTTAAAGACACTCCATTACCAGATCCAGATGGCACGTTGTATGTTGATGGGTCTTGTTTTAAATTGGAGAATGGTGACGTAACAGCTGCCTATGCAGTAACGACTTTGAGTACGATTGTGGAGACTGCAAGAGTGAGTCAGAATTCTGCCCAAGCTGCAGAATTAATAGCATTGACTAGAGCATGTGTTTTAGCTAAGGGAAAGAGAGTGAATGTGTTCACAGATAGTCAGTACGCGTTCGGTGTTGCCCATAGTTTTGGCCGATTGTGGAAGGAGAGAGGTTTTATTACGTCCCATGGGACTAAGATCCAGCATGGTCAGCTAGTCAATGACTTGTTGGAATCTCTAACCTTACCGATGGAAGTTGCGATTGTGAAGTGCAGTGCTCATCGAGCAATTACGGATGATGTTGGTCGAGGAAATGCCTTTGCTGATGAAACAGCTAAACAGACAGCTAGGAATACGATGAGTGGGATGTATGTTTCTACGTCTGCAAGATGGGTTACTGATTCGGGAATGTGTGAGGATACAATGGAAAGTGTGAGAACGATTCAGGAAGAAGCGACTGAAGAGGAAAAGCTTGCATGGAAAGAGAGTACGGGTAAATTGGACTCGAATGGATGTTGGATTGATTTGTCAGAACAACAGCGGTGGATGTTGCCTGATGCGTATGTGCTTGCGGTAGTAACGATGGCACATGGAGCAGCACACATCAGTTCTAAAGGGATTTGTAAGATGTTGGCTCCAGTTTGGAAGAATGATGGAATTAGTAAGTGTGCAGAAAGAGTGGTGAGAAACTGCATGATATGCCTGATGCATAATCCTGGCAAGGGAACCCCAACACCTGCTGGTCACTTCGCTCCTCCTTCCTGTCCCTTTGAAGTGATCCAGTTAGATTTCATTCACATGGATCGATGTAATAACCTTAAGTACGTCCTAGTGGTAGTCTGTGCTTTTTCAAGATGGATCGAAGCATATCCACTCAAAGACAATACTGCCCTGTCCACTGCCAAAATTCTTCTAAAAGAATACTTCCCCAGGTTCGGCATGCCACGGATTGTATGGTCAGATAACGGAAGTGAATTCGTAGGGAAAGTTATGCAGAGTGTGTGTGCAGGCTTAGGGATAAAACAAAAATTCCACAGTGTGAATCACCCCCAGTCAGCCGGATTGGTTGAAGGCTACAATGGAACCCTCAAGCTTAAATTGGCCAAGATACAAGCCTCCACTGGCTTGTCCTGGCCAGATGCATTACCTTTGGCCTTGTTATCCACAAGAGCGACCGTGCATTCCCGAGTAGGGCTTAGTCCCTATGAGATTGTGCTCGGTCACCCTGCTAATATTTGGGGGGTACCAAGACCTAGGGAGTTCAGGCAACTGGAATACCCAATGTTAATCGATTACCTTTTTGACTTGACTGCTAAATTGAGTCTTATTCACCAACAGGTTTTCGATGCATTGCCAAAGCCTCCGGAGAGTCCACGTCACCAGCTGAAACCCGGGGACTTCATTGTGATTAAGAACTTCGGACGGACCAGAAATCTTCAACCCAAATTCGTTGGACCGTTCCAAGTATTACTGGCCACAAGGACTGCTGTACAGGTGGCTGGTAGAAAAAATTGGGTCCACGCGACACATACTAAGCGTGTACCCCTTCCACTCCCTTATGATAACTGGGTGAAAAAAGGAATTGGTGCCTCTGAAACCGAACCAGTTCCTAGATACATTCCTTTCAGTGATGCAGAATTGATAACTGATTCACCAAACTCTGACTCCCCTTCTGAAGCTGCTTCTCTGAACACTGAACATTTGTCTTCTGCATCAAACGAACACTTGTCATCTGCGAACTCGAACATTGTAACTCCTGCTGAAAACAGTCTATTTACGGATCAAACTGCGCCAGGAAAACTGAGATACAACCTCCGTTCTCAATTTAAGGACAAATAAAGCCGGAAACTGCCTATTTTTAATTTTTTAATTTAATTTTTAATTTTGCTCTGATACATTGCCTCCAGCCAGGAAGTTTGCTAAACATTTTTGCATTTCTCTGTATATTTCCATTGTGTTTATAACCTTGCCGTCTGGGTAGCCGTAGGGTCGTGGCTTTGTGCCTAGTTGAATCTGAGGGGGCCAGACACAAGGTCGGTTTTTCTGTCAGTTCTGGGAACTCCCAGGGCTGGTAGAGGCATTTTCAACTACGTACATACCATCAGTGGTCGCGAGCGGTTGTAGAAGATGGAGCTTCCTGGGCTGCACCGAGAGAATGTAATTTTTGTTCGCAGAAATAGACTTTACAAAATTCTTCATAGCAAATGTTTTCTAATGCAATGTGCAATTACGTTTTTGATTGTTTTGATAACGTTGGTGGGTGGAATCATCTTTGGTATCCATTTAATTTTTGCACCGATAACATCTACAGTACCTCCCCTTGATCTTGTTTCTTCTACTGTTGCTTCCTATCATTCCTTTCATCCGTTTCCCGAACATGAGCAAGCTCGACGCTCAGAATTCATAAATAACACTTTTGTACAGCTCTTGCATCAACACCAACTGGTAGTTAACTCAACAGACTGCTGGGTATGTGGTTTGATACCACACACTATGGATAAAGGCATTCCCTATCTGGTCTTGCCTTTTAGCTATAATGGATCATTTCGGGCCTTTCAGACCATCTTTGTTTATGCCCTCGAAACCTATCCCCCGCGTCCTCCACGTTCAACCAAGTATAACTCCGCTAATAAAGCCTTGATCAAGGGAATCACTGACATGATTAAAGATGTCAATAACACCCCATCTTATCCTAAGGATGAGTTACGAGTTTATCTGAGTTGGAATACTACGGAGTATAGCATTAGTTTGGGTGAAAGCAAGCGTAAAAGCTCCACTCCAGTTTGGGTCGTACCTCACCGAGGTCAAGTCTGTTTGCAAGGTAATGGGAGAAATCCAAGAGCTCGGCTAGGGAAGAGTGACTGTGTTGAAACTTACGTGTATCCGTCAAACTCTTCCCCTGCCATCTTAACTGCTAAGGGTACCTACTTCATCTGTCAGGATAGGGCATATACATGGTTGCCTGCTGACTTTTCAGGTTCATGTTATATTGCTCGACTACTACCACCGACATACACTGCTTCCGCAGATTATCACAAGACCAGAGTAGCAAGAGGTATTTTTAGCAAAGAAGATACCGCTGGTCAGGAAGCAGGAGACTTTTTCAAAGGTTTCCTTCCGTTCTGGGGGCCTATGGCCAATAGTAGAAATATACGTCAGCTAACACGGGTAGTTGAATCTACTATCACAGAAACTGCTGGTGCCCTTAGTAATTTAACAGCTGAGCTCCAGGCGGATCGTCTCATGACGTTACAGAACCGTATGGTTCTTGACGTGATACTTGCAGATCGAGGTGGGGTATGCAGAATGATCCAATCGAGCTGCTGTGTTTTTATCCCCAATAATGCTCCGACAGTATACGAAGCGATTTCTAAGCTACACAAGATTTCCGACTCTATTCACGTAGACAAGGGAAATTGGTCCTTAATGGAATGGCTTGGAACTCTACTATCAGCGTGGGGATGGAAGGTTCTAATGGTCATTGGTGTTATCCTAATATTCCTATTCTCGTGCTGCCTTGTTATCCAATGTGGTCCCGCTTTATGTAGCCTCTGTGCTGCTACCTGCTTTAGAAAACCACCTGCGTTTGGAGACAAGGTACGAGATAGGATGATGCTGCAACAACATATCACTGACTTAATGAACATAGAGATAGACTCTGACATAGACTGAGTAATTGCCTATGTAAGGGCAAAAGGAGGGTCTGAGGTTCTGTGACAATTTGAACCCGTGTTTTCAACATTGTCGTAAACTCATAATTTTGGTACCGGTGAACCGCAAATGGTCCATTTAGTATATCCTGGTGTTTTCGCTATGTTACGACCAAGAGCACTCTTGTTATAAACACATTTCCGATGCACCGATGGCGTCCATTTTAGATCATGGCAACCATCTTGTATTCTTGCCCTCACATAGTCAATGGACACACAGTGACCTCTGATTACTTCATCTCACTTAAGGACACGTAGGCTTTAGCCGGCGATTCACCTTGCCAGTGACACGTGCACCTTAGGTCAAGTAACGCTGTGGCCGCATGACTCGGCAAGAAATGCCTCCTCTGCCTGAGGCCAGTCCTGCTATACTGGTTCTCGTGTTCGTTGGCCTGATCATGATTAGGCGGCCGAAGCTGGTAGCCTTGCCCATTTACGACCCACAAACATCTCTTATCCTATTTTTCTATCTTCTGCACCTGGCTCTGCTCCTTTCCTTCTGGGTCTTTATTAGGGGGAGTTAACGAAATTTACGATGAGGCGGTCCGGCTCTTGAATGTAAAGATGACATGGGATTATGATAGATCAGTGGGAACCTCTCATTCGTAATGTTTTGACATCAGATAATGTGGACGATTCCTGTGTAAACGCCAAATATTTATTGTTTAGGACATAAAGGTTAAGAAACATACTAGTATGTGGAGAATGTTGCCCCCAGCTAAATATTCTGTATTTAAGGAGCAACCCTTTTTGTACAAATCGAACAGGCTCCTAGAATCTGCCCGTGTGTAGTTTCTGTGACTTCTGTGTCCCTGCAGTAATAAACCTTTGGTCTTTGACGCCACCATCGAGAAGCCTGTGTTTCTGTTTATTTGTGCACCAAGACAGGTAGAACTCAGGGGTCTTCGGGTGTTTCCCTGACACCTCTGGACCAGTACCAAAAAGTCCAGAACTCCAATACCCTCCAGACTTAGGCTTGTACAATTGAAAATATTGAATTGTGTCTATTATACTAGGATTACTTTATATGCGATTGGGAGAGCCACACACAAATATTGTTTAAGGGGATGTGGGGAGGAGGGGTCATTTATTAACGCCATCTGGGACTGCCTTTTAGTGGCCCCGTATTGGGCCAAGGTCATGAGGACTATCTCACAGGTGGTAAAGGTATCAGTGACTCCGGATCCCATGTGCTGTTTATTGAATATCTGGGAACCAAATGACTTAACGCACTCTACACAGGATTGGATGACACTGGGCATAATGTATGCTAAAAGGAACCTAGCCAAATTTTGGGGATCCCCAGTGGTGCCTACCGTCAAGGATTGGTGCAGCGATTTAGATTTTGCAATGATGGCGGAACGGGCTGTGTATCTGAATTGGAAGTGTCCACGGAAGTGGGTCCAACTGTGGGGTGCATGGAATGAATACTGGGGTTATTTGTGTGAGCCGCCTGTGCTGGATAGTGAGGATGATTCGGAGTGAGGGTGGCACGGAACACTGACTCCTTGATATTTTGCTTGGTATTTTTGTTCTCATGATTGTATGTATATTTCTAAGTTATATTCTCGATTTGCATGATCCAAATGCTGATCATTGCACGCACTTTGTATGATAAATTTATGCCCTTTGTTTTCTTTATAAAATAATAAAAATGGTTTTATAAGAAAAAAATAGAACCACAATTAAAACACAGTATTTTTTTGCATAGTTATGTGCACTAAACTAGTGATGTACACCAATCATTGTTGGTCAAGTACAAATACAACATCAAATCATCACTGCTGACCAACAATGTTAGAAATAGGGTTCTCTAGGTGGCAGAGGTAGGTACCTTTGTCCAAATAGGGACCCTTGCTTCTAGTCAGGTAAGGGGGACACATACTTTAGATAACCCCTGCTCACCCCCTGGGTAGCTTGGTATCCCAAAGGCAATGTGTAAAGTATTTGTACTCAAAACAAACAGTAATATAGTGATAATACAGCAAATGGACACCACAACAGTTTAAAAAAATAAATGATCTATCTAAACTCAACAAGACCAAAACGACAACATATCAAACATAGAGGAAGAAAAATAAAGGTTGTAGAAAACAAATAGCTCCACCTTGGACTTTTACGACATAGTGACAGCAATAAATCCATAGAACGGCACCAACCGCGAGGAGTGCAGCATCAGGCACGGTGTCATACAGAGCCCAAAACAAACAATACCGGGGAAGCTAAGTCTATGACAATGCAAAGCATCGTGGAGGTGTGGCATCAGTACTGAGGTCAAAGCGGGCTCCCTGACGGCCACGGGGGAGGCAAGGCATCATATCCACTAAATGTAAATGTATAGGCATTTATATAGCGCACTACTTACCCAGAGGGTCCCAAGGCGCTTCGACTGCTGCAAAACCCTTCCTGGCTTCCCTGAGAGATGGTCCATTAATGGGTATCTCCAGGGTGAGACCAGGCATCCCCGGCGGTCTGGTGGGGCCGTTAGTGAAGATGAGGCAAGCTAATGCCCAGAGTTGCCGAGTGTGATCGCTGATCAGAGTGGGCACCGAGGCGAGAGAATTATCGAGTCCGCTGACCCTGGTCCAGAAACCTGCCGCGCCGGGAATCAAACCCTGGTCCCGGGCCGTCCTCTGCTCTCGGGTCTGCCGCCTCTAACCAGTGAGCCACACTACATCACCACTAGGAGGCGACATGTCATGTTCAGGACAGGGGAAGATGGTTGCGTCGGCATTGAGGCATTGAGGCATCGGTTCCAGTGATGATGCAAAGTCACCAATTTTTTGGGAGTCACCCTCAGCAGTTAACGGCATATTGATAACAGGATGCATGCGCTGGCAATAAGGGACTTGGTGCTAGCACTGGCTAACTGCAGGCATCTGCAGGCATTGAATTGCATCAGAGCTGTGGTGTCGGCCAGGCGGTGCATCGTGTACTTTACGAGCGGTGCCTTAGGCCTTGGTACAGGTCACAGCGTTACAGCGCCATCGCTGATGGTTCCGGACACCGATTTGCTTACTTCTCTTAGGTTTCTTCCAGGTGCCAACAGCAGGAACAACCTCCAGAGGCTGGAATAGGCAACTCTCAGCAATAGAGTGCAAGGGGAGACTAAGCACATCACATTTTTATAACGGACACTTGCAATAGCACATCTAACTTTGATATCGAACCCTTGCCAGCCTGCCAGGAGGGGCTATGCTTTGTGTGAGGTTTAGTAGCAGCATAAATACATCAAAGCCTCCTGTGAAGCCAGAGACTAAGCACAACGCACTTTGATAACGGACCCTTGCAATAGCACATCGCACTGTGATACCGGACCCTTACTGGCCCTGCAAGGAGAGGCTACGCTGTGTGCGGGGTGCAGGAGCACCACACATACATACATATATCAAAGCCGTCCAGCAGTGCGGAAGACTAACACATCGCACTTTGATAACGGACCCTTGCCATAGCACATCACACTTTGTTACCGGACCCTTGCCGGCCCTGCAAGGAGAGGCTACGCTGTGTGCGGGGTGCAGGAGCACAATAAATACATCAAAGCAGTACCAAAGTGTGAAAGATTTAGCTCATTGCACTTTGATAACAGGCCCTTGCCATAGCACATCGCATTTTGGTACTGGACCCTTGCCGGCCCTGTGAGGAGGGGCTACACGACGTGCGAGGTGCAGGAGCACCATAAATACATTAAAAATGTGCCGCTGCACGGGACATGAGCAGGCGTGCCAGGGCTAGGCCCGGGCCAGGACGGGCCCGTCTTACCCCATCATAGACCGGAAGACCCCGGGCCGGGCCCCCCATTTTGGTCTTTTGTTCTACGGACTGTTCCCTATTCATGGGTGGTGGTGAGTCCTTGCCCTCTGTACAGCTTTTCATAAACTGGGAGATAACCTTGGCTCACCATATGTAGGCCTTGCGGCCCTTGTGTGGAGGGGGACATTGTGAGTCTCAATACAAAAATATCTCCCTATATTATTTTGAATCTATCTCCTGCTGTTACGTGTGGGAGCAATCTCTGCTTAAATACTTTTACTGACGGTTTTTCTAGCTTTTCTAGTGCACAGTGAATATTGAGTTATTTTATTAATATGATTCAGCCTTGTGAACCCATAAATTATGTATTAAGTAATGGCTTGAATTTGGCATATAACCCTTAGCTTAAGGAGTGATTCTTCTTCATCGACCTAGTTTTAACAAATAGACGCTGTGGGACCTGAAAGCGTTGGGACCAAAAAAGTGAGAACTAAAATATAACAACATCTGGTCCTCTTTTTGCTGGCTCGCAAAATGGAAAAATAAAAGGCAGCTACTCTGCCAAAGCCTGCAAGGGGTCCACACCTGACATTAATGAACCACCTTACTGGGGCAATGGGGGCTATTGAAAAGCAGATTACCTCTGTGAAGGAGACCCTGAATTTGAAAAAGCAGGGGGCAGAGTTGACGTTGAGTAGTGGGGCCACAGTAGGAAAGGTTGGTTGTGAATATCAGACAGAGGTTTCAAATAGTCAATTACCTCTAAATGGCTGTGTTCAAAATGTGTTCGATCATAAATTTGTAAGTGAAAAGGAATATGATTCCCAACCACCATCAAAGCACCCTAGAAATATTCACGTATTCACTTCTTGAGGCAGCTACGTAGTGACACATAAGCATGGGACCAGCGGGGAGTGTACTGCTATGTTCAAAATACAGAGAGGTCTAAGACAAGGATGTGTCTTGGCACCTTTTTTATGTACATTGTATATTTGTGAATCAGGTCATGTCCTGGTGAATCAGTGCCAGGACCTGCCACATATTGATAAGTGTCCTTAACCCGCCCTACTGTATGCGGACAACACTGTTTTTTTGATGTTGCAAACTCAATCGGGGCTTCAAAGGGTTGTGACTAGTTTTTCCATGTTTACGCATAACTTGGGCCTTAGAGTGAACACCTCTAAAACTTTATAATGATATGCGGGAAAGATCGCACAAAATTCAGAGACATATTTATTGATAATAATATGGTTGAATTTACCTAAAGATTCTCTTATCTATGCATTGTTTCCGAACCAGCAGGGGACATGGTCTCAGTCTTTTCAAGCAAGAAAAGTATTTTTTATGAAATCTTTTGCTGCACTAGCTAATTGTGCCAGAAAACTGGGCAGACGACCGGTTGTAGAATCGCTACATATTTTTAAAGCAAAATGCGTCTCTATGGCCTTGTATGGCCCAGGCATCTGGCGCTATGCAGATCCTCAGCCCCGGCAGTCAGTTGAGAATGCTTTTTTTAGATATTTGTTGGCAGTCCCAAGTAGTACATCTACTCATATATGTCATTCTGAACTAGGGATGCAGCATATATCTAACCTTAAAAAATACAACCCATTTTATTGTGGCACAGGATATGGTCCACCACTAAAACCAGATTTAATCAGAATATTTTAAATGATAGCTTAAAATTACAACGGGCCTCTAGTATCCCATGGTTAAAATATGTAAAAAAAATGTAAGAATGACTTGGGGCACACAGAACCCTACGATGACCCTGGTACCATAACTACTGTTACAAGAAATACTCTAAAAATAAATTGTTTGATGCTCTTTGAGACAAACAGATTCACAACTGAACTATTAAAGCCAACAATACTGGCAAATCAAATGATGGTAACTACTTACAGAATTCAGCCGTATATTAAAACCGTCTTAGGTGGTTATCGTAGAATGGTGTTGACCCGCTTTAGATTGGGGATGTTTCATACGCTAACCAGTTTCCCCATCACAAACTATTGGTCTAGTACCATGAATATGTGCCCATGTGATGATAAGTCTCTCCTAACAACAACACATGTTCTTTTATTTTGTACATTTTATTCTGTACCAAGAAAGAGGCGGATTTTACAATTTTAAGGCTAGTTGGTCTTAGACAATGTTGTCCAGCGTTTTTAGTATTACAATTTATAGCGAATTAATATGTTACAAGGTCAATAGCTTTATTCTTAAAAAGTGTAACCAAATACAGGAAAGCTATTTTTATATGGATTTCCCGTAATATATGTTATCTACAGTAGGGCTTTAAATGTATGTTATTGTCAGTACTTATTGTCAGTACTTTTAATGCTCTTCTAAAGCTGTTCTTTTTATAATATTATGTGATATCATGTGTTTTTATGATTGTATTTCAAAAATAGAAAAAGCTCTTTTGAATTGAATAGAATTGAGTTCAAGTTAGCTTGGGGTGAAGTCTTTGTGTCCCTGAGACTTCAGAACAAGATGACAACACACTCAGGCACTTGGAGATTCCTCTTTAAGCTTGTTCACAGCAAAGTTCCAGTCTTTGACCTTTCCTTGGCAGGACCAGCAACTACAGTCCAACCCCACACATCAAAGCCCTCACTGGTGCAGTATGACCACAGGAGGAGAAGACAGCATTGTGCAAGGGAGACAGGCCCTATTAAGGTGCAAGGAAATCTCCTCCCACTATGCTAAATGCAGCCAAGCCCCATTCAGTAAGCTCAGAGTCATCTAGGAAGGGCCAGGCACACCTCAACCCCCCAGTGGCTGTCTACAGTGAATGCACCCCTCCAGCCCCTGTCACTCCAAAACCGGACACTCAATCCACAGGCAGAGGCATACAGAATGGTTAAACAAGAAAATGCCTATTTTTTCAAAGTGCCATTTTCAAACACATAATTTAAAAACATCCTTACTAAAAGATGTGTCATTAAATTCTGTGTTAAGAGATCCTAAACTTTATTGCTCTATATTGTCCCAATAGAAAATTATACTTGTAAGATGTTACAAAGTACCTCCCATCCTATCCAATGGGACAGATAGCCTTTCAACAGTGAAAAACAAAATTGGCAGTATTTCACTGGCAGGACATGTCACACATACCAGTACATGTCCTACTTTTCACATACACAGCACACTGCCAATGGGGGTACCTCGGGCCTACCATAGGGCTGTGCTTGCCAGGTCTACATAAACTTTAAAACTGTGCACAGACACTGCATTTGCAGGTTTGAGGTACCTTTTCAGATCTACTCATGTGGGTGGCACAATCAAATCAAATGAAAATCATCTTTATTCGGTTTCAGATATTAAAACCATAAAAGCACATGTTAAAATATAATAATATAATAATAACATCTGATAAAAAACCATCCTCACAGGGATGAACCGGTAATTAAAAATAACTTGTATCAGTGGAAATGCAAATATTTAATGGATCCAATATCACTCATACTATACAAATAAAACAAATCAATCAAGGTTAGTACGGTAAAACATAGCTCAAAAGATATGACATACAGAAGAGCGAGACAATAAAAAATACATGATGCCACAAAAGGGATAAAGGGAGCAGGCTGGTTAATCACAACTAGTTCTGAGTCTGATGGCAGATTTTTTTTAAAGTTGAGTACGTAAAAGACTACCTGTCAGCATTTGTAATAAAAATAAAACCTGGGCGCACTGCCTAAAATTATCCTTTTCCAGGATCGGAATTAAGAAGGACTTTCTAGGAGTGTCATAAAACTACAAAACTTAATTAAATGAATAATGTCCAGTGGAGAATGACCATCGCAGCCACATGACAGCAATCTTTGGCCCTTACTCTGACCCCTGGGGTGGGCAAGGAGATGAAAAAGGTTAAACCGAAACCTCATCAACAGAAATCTATTGTATGAGTTTATTAACCCAAGTCGGTACGGTTCTGTCATCTGGGATGCTCGAAGGATATACCTCCATGCCTTTTAAACTTCCCTGTGAGGTACCGCAAGGGTACTCCTTCAGTCCACCTCTTTTTAGTGCGTAGATCACCCCGCTTATTCAGCTGATCAGAGCATATGATTTTTCGATTTGTTCTTAAGCCGATGACACACAGTTAGTGGTAGCAGTCTTATCTAATCCAGACAGAGTAGCCATGCAGTTCAGCACATGTATGAACAGTATTGCGCAATCAATGCAACTGAATGCTTTTAAGCTCTTCTCTGATAAAACTGAGGTGCTGATGTTTGGCGAAAACAACACCTTTTGGAACGCCACCTGGTGGCCATCTAATCTTGGTTCACTACCAATTCCAGCTCAGAAGGCAAGAAATATTGATGTAATTTTAACAACAGATTAACCTTCATTTCATTTCAGGTGACTTCCTCCTGCTTCTTCATGTTAAAAACTTTTAAAAAGACCTTACCATTTTTAACGTTAATATATAGCAAAGCAGTAATCATTGCTTTGGTAATATCAAAAATGGATTATTTTAATACACTATTCGCTGGCTGCCAAGCACGTCTCCTTAATAAACTTCAGCCTCTGCAAGTTGCGGCATCGAGAGTTCTGTTGAATCTGTCAAAATTCTGCTCAGTTTCCAATTCCGTTAGGGAACTTTACCGGCTTCCACTTAGGGAGCGCATTCAATGCAAAGCGCTCTGTTGGATTCACAAGGGACTTCATCGAGATGGTCCATTCATGCTGCATCACATTTTTCACTGGTACTCCCCCCCACATACCTTATGATCACATACTGCCAACAAAGTGTCTAAAAAATAGTTTTTTTTCCTAAGACCAACAGGCCTGTAGTTCTGAAAAGATTGGATTGCTTTGTTTTTAATTATTGACAATGCTTTGAATTCTTGTGACTAGCGCCAAGACGCCTATATGGTTATAAGCACGCTTTATAAAACCTTTTAATATACCATAATATAACATAACATGAAATAACATAACACATGGATACTGATTAATTTATTTTACAACAACTTTATTTTAATTTTATAGCCGTTACTAGGCCTGGGTGGAGCTAGCGGAGTTCCGCTATGGCTAATCAGCATGAAGTGCACCATGCGCAGTGCAGGCAGGCGCTTCTTCTTTCTGCTGCTAAAGTGGATTTTGTTCTCTAGCAGCAGCTTCCTCAACGCAAACGGATGGTTCATCAATGCGAGCGGTCCTGATCATCTGCATCCGCCCGTGCTGAGAAATCTCGCTGAGAGGTGGTCTGGCATTTATTGCACTTGCCAACTTAATTCCAGATTGGATCACGGCAATGCCCTTTACTCGGGTGTTGCAACATTTCTACTAAAAATACTTCAGATGGTTCAAAATGTGGCAGCTAGACCACTCCTTCACCATCCTAGATATACTTCTTCTGCCCCTTTGCTTCACACTCATCATTGGCTGCTTCTTGATCTTGGATATAATGTAAAGCTCTTTGTTTTATGCATAAAAGCCTTTACAACTCAGGACCCCTGTATCTGGACTCGCTGGTCTCATGCCACACACACAGCCATTTTCCCCACTCCAGTTTTGAAAACCTAGAGAAGGTCCCCAGAATGAAGAGAACCTGTCAAGTTGGTCGGTCATCTGCTTTTGTTGGACCTAAGCTATGGAATACCCTTCTGAATTCTTTAACAACCTGCAAATTGCTCACAGCCTTCCACAAAGCTGACTGTTTCCATCATTTCCTTTGCACTCGTTGGAGGCTTGTTAGGTCCACTAAAGTGATCAGCGCTGGGAAACCTGGGCAGCCGTGCGCTTTACAAATCTCTAAAAAAATTTAATATGGTACCACATTTTGTACATGTGGACCGCATCATAATGTTTATGCTAATTTTGGTTACAAATGTAACTTTACCAGGTCACACATTGCCTATTTGGCAGTCATTTGTCTGGGATAAGACCTTAATAATGAAGGTCGGGGCTTAGGCCCCCCACGTTCTGGAGAAATGTGCACAATTGCAGCCTCAATCCCAAAAATTGCGATCTTTGCTGGGATTTTTAATTTAAAGAGGATTTACATTCCAGATTATGCAGAGCGTATCAAACGTCTTTGCTCTTTGATGCAACTCAGCTTCCTGTTGGCTTCCCGAACACATCGCGATTCTTCGTTCTCTGTACTCTGATCTGCTTGCGAGCAATTTCTAGTTAAAACAAGACAAATTAGATGAATTTAGTAATAAGGATTGTACCAGGAGCATTAGGTTTCACTTACTTGACGTTCTATGAAGGGGATGCAGTCCCCATTGCTTACAAATAACATTTGTACACTTCTGCTGACATGCGTTTGTATTCTACAGAAAAACATTGATGGCTGTCCAGATGGCGATTCTGAAGGAGCGCTCTTTGGCTCAGGGAAAATGCATTTTTCTGGTTTCACCTGAACCTGCCTTAGAAGCAGTTACAAAGGCTAGTGTTCCAAACGCCAAAGCCTTGGATCCGCATTGGGTACAAGGGGCTTGTTCTTTGACATTGGCTGGTGTCAATTTTGTCTTCCATCCCTTTTTACCGACTCAAGAGTTTTTACTTCCTCCGGATCAAGACAAGTGTATATTTTATACTGACGGTAATGTGTAACTGTCAGTAGGTTCTAAGCATACTTATTCTACAGCCTTCTCTATTGTAGCGGTACAGATAGTTGATGGTCCTCTTTGGTTCATACACAGTCCCTTGGTGATTGCACAGCTCAATTGGTGGCGCTACGTGCTTTGATTTTTGCTCTTGAATTTGCTGATCCAGAAATTCCTACGCTTATAGTATGTGATTCATTTTAGTGTGTACAATCCTTCAATGATAACTTGTTTTTCTAGAAAGAAAATGATTTCCGTGATTCTAAAGGTAGCGCAATTAAGCATAAAATGATTTGGGTTCGAGTGGCCGCACTTAAGGAACGTCTGACACTTACACATGTCATCCACACTTTGGGTCATCAGCACATGGAAGCACATGCTGTTGGTAATTCTCTGGCTCATGAGGCTGCCAAATCTGCAGTATCCACATGTTCAGTAGCAGCAGTCACTAGGTCCATGACTTAAATTGACGATCATATTCTGGCGACTATTGCTGCAACAAATTAGGGAACTGAACTTCCCCAAGGTTTTCCTTATGTTATGCATATGATATCACATGTCCTCTGGTCAAGTACCATTTGCAACTATTCCATCTGTTGGGGATCGGCTGATTCCCAGCAAGGACCGCAGACTTTCTTTCATCATTGCCGCTCATGAAGGCGTAGCTTCTGCACATGCTCGAGTGACAGCAGCAGTGTCTATTTCACAGCAAATTTTCTGTTGATGGGGTTTGTATCAGCAGATAAGAAAATACGTTCTTTCTTGTGACATTTTTCAACAGATTAAGCCCTCCACTGTTGCCTATCCACCACACACTGAACTTTACATTTACAATCAACCGTTTGGTTGTATGTATCTTGATCACTGCTTTCAATCAATCAATCAATCAATCAATCAATGCATTTATAGAGTGCGCTACTCACCCATGAGGGTCTCAAGGCGCTGAGAGGGAGGGTGCTGCTATTGCTCGAATTCGAATAGCCAGGTGGTGAGGTGTTTCCTGAAGGTGAGGTGGTCCTGGGTCAGTCATAGGGGTGCAGGGAGTTAGTTCCATGTTTTGGCTGCCAGGTAGGAGAACAATCTTCCTCCGGTGGTAGTTCTGCGAATCCGTGGGACGGTGGCGAGGGCGAGGCTGGAGGAACAGAGCTGGCGGGTGGGAGTGTAGAACGAGAGGTGGTTGTTGAGGTATTCGGGGCCCATGTCGTAGAGCGCTTTGTGTGCGTGGGTGAGGAGCCTGAACATGATCCTTTTGCTGACGGGGAGCCAGTACAGGTTTTTCAGGTGGGCGGATATGTGGCTGTGGCGAGGAATGCCGAGGATGAGTCGTGTGGAGGCGTTCTGTATGCGTTGTAGTTGTTTCTGGAGTTTGGCGCTGGTTCCTGCCTATAGGGCGTTTCTGTAGTCCAGTCGGCTGGTGACGAGGGCCTGGGTGACGGTCTTTCTGGTTTCGGTGGGGATCCACCTGAAGATTTTCGGAGCATTTGCAGGGTGTTAAAGCAAGAGGACGAGACGGTGTTGACTTGCTTGGTCATCGAGAGGGAGGAGTCCATGATGAATCCCAGGTTGCGAGCATATTTTTGGATTTGTGCACTAGATTCCTTTAGGTTTGGCTGCATCGTAGTTCCGTCGCTCAAACTGTCATTAAGGATTTGCATGACATTGTCAGGACGTTTGCCGGTGGCACCTTCCCATCTGACTAAGGTCCTCTATGGCTTACAGGGATTCGGTGAAGTTGATGGGGGATGCAGGTGCGATATTTATCTCCATACCGGCCTTGAGGGCAATTCAGTTGTGGAGCGAATGAACCTTGACATAAAGCCATCTTTGACAGCAAGGGTCTTAGGTAATGGCAGGGATTGGCTAACTCATATCTATGGAGTTAAACATACACTAAATAATCTTCCAAGAAGATCTTTTGGTGGGTAGACCCTATACAAAATGTTCTTTGGCATTAAAATGTGTAGTATTCTAAGTTCCTATCATGTTAATGGTATGACGTCAAAGTGTCTCTGCATTCTGAGAAGGTTGTTGTGCAAAGCTGTGAAATGTAACCGTTATTTGGATGCTACTGCTGAAACTGGCAAGTGTTGATCTACAGCTGTGCAGGTATCTACAATAAATCTTACTTCAACTTGACCGTGCTGGGATTATATACTACAATTTTCTGGTGATGAGTAGACTACACGGCAGAACCCGCAGTGTGAGCCTTCGCACCTTTCAAACAGCCCATCAATTCTTTTGGCAATGATTGTTTCATTTCCTATCTCCATTGTTAGATTTGGGGGTCTCTCGTTGGCACAGGTAGGTACTTGTGGCAAGCATGGACCCTCTCCTCTAGTCAGGACAAGGGGATTACACTCCCAAAATAACCCCTGCTCACCCTCTAGGTAGCGTGGCATGAGCAGTCAAGGCTTATTTCATCGGCGGCGTAAGTAAAGCATTTGTGACCACACACAGTAACCGAGTGACAACACTACAAATGGACACCACACTGGTTTTATATCAAAAATAAGTATACTTTATATAGAGTTACCACAAGACCATAAACGACAAAAATACACACTATGATTACTTTAAGATGGTAGATTTAAGCTGAGTTCAGTTCAGTTCTTAGATGCGACACTCTGCCTCGATGTACCTTAAGTTGCGTTGCGCTTCCACGACAAGCAATGTTGCAGCAATTGGAAATGTGGCAAAGTTCAGATACAAAGAAATAAAGACGTGAAGATCTTCCAGATGCGGCACGCTTCTCGGGGATGCGAAAAGTTCTCGTTTTGATGCATGGACTGCAGCGGCGACACCCATGTTCCGCGATGCAGCAAAGTTCAGATACAAAGAAATAAAGACGTGAAGATCTTCCAAATGCCGGACGCTTCTCGGGGATGCGAGAAGTTCTCGGTTTGATGCATGGACTTCAGCGGCGACACCCTTGTTCCGCGATGCAACAGCAGCAAATCCAGCAGTGACACTTTTCTTCCACGATGCATGAAGCTTCCGCTCGACGCAACAACTACAGCGGCGACATCCAAGATGTGACGGCAGCAGCAGCTCCGACGGTGGCACGCTTCTCAGGGATGCAAGGTGCTCTTGATCGATGCGGTGCAGTGCAACAGTTCCAGCGGAGACACCCTCCCTCAAAGTTGCGATGGCAGGCACAGCGACGGCGACACGCTCCGACCTCGTTGCGAGATTCTTCTCCTGATGTGGTGCAGTGCGACAACTACAGCGGAGTCACCCTCCATCGGAGTTGCAACAGCAGGCACAGCGACGGTGACACGCTTCTTCTTGTTGAGTCGCGCTTCCAGCTCCTTCCGACACGCAGTTCCTCAAAAGGCCCAAAACAGCAGCAGGCACTTCCAAAAGAACTCTGGGGAGCTGGGGGGTGAAGCCTGTTGTCCCTGAGACTTCAGCAGGAGGCAAGCTCTCTTTTCCAACCCCTTGGAGATCCTTCACAAGTTGAAAGCATAGTACACAAAGTTCGTTTCTCCTTCCTTTGGGAGTAAGGCAACCACTGCAGGCCAATCCCCCAAGCAGCACTTCAGCTTGGGAATAGTCTCTCCTCAGTTTCTTCAGGTTCCTCTCCTCAGTAAAGGTTTCTTCTTGTAGTCCAAAAGTGATCTAATTTCATGGGATCAAGGTCCCAATATTTATACCCCAAAATCCTTTGTTCTCTGAGGGGAGAGGGGCCTTTGCCCAGTCTAAAAAGAACTAACACAATTGATCATAAGCAATTGCAACAACACCTCTAGATATAAATCTGATATTAGCATCCCAAACAATATTTGCCTCCATTGTGGAAATATGATAATGATTCAGACTCAGAAATCATCTCAGTTCTTTGAGATAATGATACTTTTTCAAGTAACGAGATGACGGAACCTGTAACTGGTAGTCCATCTGTGTTGACCCCATTGTTGAGATACACGTTGGAAATAAAAAACTCTAGCTGTTGGTTGATTCCGGTGCTAGGATTACCATGATAACTCAAATGTTCACCAAAACATGGGGCGATAGAGAGTTATTGCCTCCTGATCCCTCACCGGTTTCTTTTGAGGGATCTAAAATTGAACTATTGAGTTTTGTTGAAGATGTTTTGATGTTCAAAGGGAGAAGGATAAGAGGCACAATTCATGTTGCTGTCAAGGGCCTCAACATTCTTAAGTGATTCCACCAGGGGTTGTTTGGTATGATACTTAAGCCAGGCACTAAAGAAGAAGGGGGCCGAGCGAGCCACGGGGAGTGATGGCCGCGTTTTGACGGGCTCCACACCAGACGCCGACAATATCCTTCAGGAATCCTGTATTATTGACACCCGACAGCGACATACAATGAGGGAAATGTGAGGCGAGCACCGACACCCTCGAGAACTGAAATACTGCCCCGCAAAATCAAAACTCTTGGGGAGAAAGATCCGACGTGGGAAGGCCCTGGTGTGCAAAAACGAAACCACAGCCTCGGACTGCAGTGGCAAGCAGTCCGAGACGCACAGCACGCAGCGCAGTGGTGGGGCAGTGCTCGGGCCGCTCAGGGAGAGATACGTGGCCCAGAGAGTGCAACCGGTGTGTGGCCAGCATGATGACCTGCGCAGGGGGGCCCCTCTGCATAGTGTGACACCGGGAGCGATGTGTGGTTCCTGAGGCGCGTGAACCAGACGTGGTGCGAGGCGACGCTGGCTGATATTGCAATTGTTGGTGACGCGCAACTGGGGACTCTGTCTGTGGGGGACATTTCTCTTGGTTGTGGCAGGACATGCGGCTGAAGAACCGGCAGCGTAAGAGGTGAGGCAGCGAGACTGGCGGAATCAAAACAGAGGTTGCAGGCCGATTTTACTGTGCTGCTCTCCAGGACTGCATTTACCGAACCACCCCCCTCCAAACCCCAAGCAGAGATTGAATACGCGGTGAGGCACACGGGTGGGGGCCTGGACTAACTGATCTGCCGACCTCACTGGCTGTAGTGAATGCTACCTCCCGGATAGCACAAGGACTGGTGTGCCAAGACACACATGGTGCATTTTTGAGGCCTGGTCTTCGTCTCTGCCCCTCCTCCTGTGTAGAGTGCAGTGGTGCCCACATTAGAACTGTAGGTGCTCTCTTGAAAATGCAAACCACATGCAAAAAGAGGCGCCTCCATTCTTGAGAAAGTAGGCTGAAAGAGCGTGGGCAACCGTGCAGAGGGACGCCGACAGCTGGATGCTTGGAGCGTAACCTCGTTCTTTTCTGGGAAGGCACGCACAAATAGGACCCTCTGTGCAGTCCTAGACTGGAGAATAGTTGAGAGCCACATCAGGGATCCACACTGCAAACAGTTGCTGCAAAACATAAAAGTTAGACAATAACATACAGAGGTCACCACCTACTCGCAAGCTATATACCACTACATTTTACCGCATCATAGATGTGGACCGAAGTCGCCGGCATCATGGGAAAACCTGACCGCACACAGCCCAAACTAACTTTTGACCAAACTAAGAAACAGTCTGACCAAGGGTCAGAGAGCCAACCATCGACGCAGTCCACGTGTCGAACAATGAGGTCCAAGCCATGTTTGCTACTCGAGCTGCTCGGCGGCTCATGCTGACTTTTAGTGTCTTTAACCTGTTTTTATTCCTTATTCCTGCTGGTATTGGGGCTGCTGGGGGCTGACTCCTTGGGGCAGAGGCTGACTTCTTGGGTGCGGAAGGGATTCCTCCGCACTCAGTCTCCCGCATGACATCTTCCGCTCCTCTGATTGGCGGGGACCGTCCGTGCGAGCGGTCCCGCATCTCTGGAAGTTAGCGGTCTTGTCTGGGGTGCACAGCTAAAAAGAGATGCTGACGTGAGCGCGGAGCGGGTCTGCCGGTGGCACGCCGAAGGCGTGCCAAAGGCAAGCCCGTCTGCACCAGTCCGCGCTAAGGATGCGTTCAGCGCCGGGCATTCTGCCTCTCCCTTTGCGTACTTGGAACCGGAGAAAGTAAGACGCTTGCTTTGTTATTCCAGTGCAGAACTCCACCATATTAATAGAGAGGCTAGTTGTAGGGGAGCTCTCTATTTTGCGGAGACCGCCTCTCCACTGGCTGACCTCTTGGTTAAGGACTTTCTACCATGTGGGCTTCTGAATGTTAGATTGTTGCCCAAGCACAGAGTTGAAATCCAGTTACTAATGGAAGTGCACGAGTTCGAAGTGCTATGTATGACAGAAACTTGGACGCAGCCAGATTGCGAGGTTGATCTTGGTCTGGCCTGCCCCACTGGTTACAAAATCCTCCATAAGCCAAGATTAAGGGGGAGGAGGGGTTGATTTATAAAGTGTCCTTGAACCTGACTACTATTGATATTGATGGTGTTGTAGGGGTTGAACTCTGTGGGTATGTAATTAAGAGTCCATGTGGCCAGTCTCTTACAGGGATTATTTGGTATCGTCCCCCGGGGCCTTTTAGCGTACAACAGCAACATCTGTTATTGGAGATGTTTACCAATATGCCCGCTATGCACCATAGACTGGGCATATTTGCGAATTCGCGTTCTGCAATTTCACGCAAATTCGCCCGAATTCACGTTCCGCATAATCCGCGAATTCGTGCAAATTTGCGGATAATTTTTTTTTCTTGTTCGTGGGATTTTTTGCGTATTTGCTGACCGCGAAGTTACCCATCCGGTCGTACATGGGCGCGGCCATCTTGTGCTCATTGCGTATTTCTGTTTCCGGGAGCTATTTGCAAGCTTGCATTTTTTGGGGGCGCTATTACATGTTCGCGTGCATTTTTGCGTGCTCCCGGGGGAAATATCGCGCAAACTTACCCACGCGGTCTTCAATGGGCATGGCCATCTTGTTTTTCATTCATTGCTATGGTTCTGGGCATGCTTCTTCAATGCTCCCCTAATCTTTGCAATCCTTTGTTTCTTTGAACTTTTTTGGGATCTTTTTTACTCATTATCTATCCCTCTCTTTTTCTACATCTATATTTTGTGTTTTTTCTACTTTTGGTTACTTTAAAGGCACTTTTTTAACTGTTTTCTTTTCTTTACTTTTTCCATATTCTTTCCTATTTTTTTTTCAGCTGTCCAGGACCATGGCGAAGGGAGCCAGGAAGAGCAAGGGGAAGGGTCCCGCACCGGGTACCCGGGTCCCTTGCGGGCGATTGAGGAGGGAGGATGTAGTGGCCATGGAGTTTTTCAGCATGGTGAATGTAGCTGAGCTTATATTTTATGTTCTGCGCCACCTCCTGAAGACTGTGGCAGTAGGGAGCAAGCCCGGTCAAGGGTATGGCCTCCGGGAGCATCGCCAGCTGTGGGATAAGGTGTGCCGGGCCATGCATAGGGAGTCAGGGGTCTGGCGCACCTCTGACCAAGCGACGCACCGGTGGGCTGACCTCCTCGACCGGGAGCAGGACCTTCTCGACCTGCTAGGCGTGGAGATCCCTGGCCTTGGTGAGTAGCTATGTAATACCTACTTTGTTTTCTTCTGCTCTGTGTTATATTGCTAATATATGTTTTTCCCGAAGAGCAAGAATGCTGCTGATTCAATTACATTGCAGGTAAAATAATGTTTAAATAGCTTCTGCGATTGCAGGTGCTCGCCTCCTCAGTGGCGTTGCTACTATGCTTACTTGTTTGCAACTTTGTGCTAATTTCTCATTTGGCCTGAATATGTATGAGTGTAGTACTTTACAGAACTGCGTAATGCTAGAGAGACTAGAGACTCAAGTCTAGTCCTTCCTTTGTACTCCTGCTGCCACTAAGAAGAAGAGATAGTGGTGGATTGATAGCTTGAGTATATTATGACTTGTTATTAGTAGTAGGACATTTTTTAGTGGTCTGCAATCATGATGACTGACTGTGTCTGTCACGTCGCGTGCTGCTGAGTGCTGGCAGTCGTAGTAGAACCTTTTTGTTGTTGGTTTAGTTAGTGATTTACATAACTTTCCAAGTAGACAGTCTGCGAATCCAGCAATACTGTACTAGTATCCTCCTAGTTGACCACATCAGATAGGTCAATACATGTAGTGCAATTGTTGGTAATAATTTGTTTCCCCGAGATAATTTTAGATTGTGGTCAAAGAAATCAAATATTTAAAAAAAAAATCATCCATGTTTGTGTTTATTTCATGATCAAGAGCACCTCCCAGGGGCAAGAAGAGAGCAACACCCAAGACTCCAGTGGAAGAAAGTGGGCAGGAACTGTCCTCTGCAGCCTCTTCTGCTGGCCCCAGTAAGTTGTTCTGTTGTTAATATAATTATACTTCCCTAACTTTTACAGCTCCTATTCATTCCAAACTGTTTCCTAATTCTATTTTTTACAAAATAGTCTTTGATCTTCTTGTAGACTTTTTCTACATTCTTATCCTGCCTCTCTACCATCACTCTCTGTGCTACTACTATTTACTATTATTATGAGTCGGTCTGTGTAGGTAGCTAAGCTTGCCCAGTCGGAAAACGGTATTAAACAAAACTCTGATCCAGCAATAGCTCTAGAGGCACTCAGTGCAGTCCTCTGGGTTGCGCTTGCTGTGTATTCCAGTCTTCTTAATGTTAGTGCTTTGACAATTTTCAACAACAAAATGTCAATGTCAACCAAGAATAAGCAAGTAGTTGGCTTTTTGATTTGATAGTAGCACATACCATACCGCTAGTGTTTCAGGGACTATTCTGCACATACAGAAGTATGGACAAGAGAAATAGGGCATTGTTGATGATAGGTGCAGTTCGACTTTCCACATACCTCAGTCAGAAGTAACTGTGCATGACTCGGGGGGCCTCACCTTGTTGGAACTTCAAATCCTCCTGGTGGTGATGAGGAGTAGTTGGTTCTGTCTGTAATTAGAACAATGGTGCACGTTAAAAAGCAAGCATTCATCAGTTGTGCCAAAAAGTGTTGCATGTTATGGCTAAGCATATAAGTTAACACCCTCCCCAAAACCGTGACTTTTTTTCTGTCCCAATAATTAAGAATTGTTTAGGTGTTTTTCTCTTAACATTTTCTCTTCCATTACGAGACGAAATAAGGAGTGGTGTATGGCATCTAAAAATATGATGTTTTTTTTCTAGGCGTCACAACATCGGATGCGGCACTACCCACCACCAGTGCCGGGGCCAGCAGCGCGGAGGGGTCCACTCCAGGGGCGGATGCGGCGGTGCCACTAGTGACACCAGGAGGAGCTGAGGGGGATGGCTCAGCAGCGGCGGACGGTGGTAAGTTATTATACTCCTTATTTATTGACATTTTAGAGTAAGCTCGCAAAGGAGTGTATGATGTACTGTACAGCAGACAGTACACTAGTACAAGTACACTGTACTGTTAGGAACAGTTACTAATTTAGAACTACATTTTTGCCAATCACAGAGAAGACAGTCACCCTTGACTTAGCCATAGCATTAGCGGCGGTAGTTCTCGTGTAAGCAATGGCCCCCTCCATTTGACTTCAACTCAGCTCGGAAACTTTTTTCGTGAAGGCAAGCCATATCAGATGATCTTGAGGGAAGTGAAGAACGAAAAGGGAAAGAAGGGTGAAAGGAAGGACGAGCGAGTTGTAACATTTACGACTGTAAAGAATGATATGTGTTTTTGAAAGCAGGCAGAGGTGGCTGATAGGAAGGAATCAGATGCATGGCTGCTTGAAGCAAGGATGGTTGGAGGAGAAAGAAAAGATGACTGCCTGTGTGGGTGAATCGGAAAATGCATGTGTGGTGTGCATTGCAATATATCATTTGGGTGAAAGTGAAATGCAAGTCAAGACGGTGGTTTACCAAATAAAATGAAAAGGGTATTAGTTGGTTGTTAAGAAAAAGTAACGTTGGTACAAGTTGAGACACTAAGAAGAATGATAGACATTTACTTTGGTAGCCTGGATGGTATCTTCTTCTTCCTCATAGATAGCAGAGGTGTATGTATTAGAGCGGATAAACAGTATTACTTTGAACAGCATGTCCGTGCCAGAGTAGCAAAGCAAAGCTCCCTTGACTAACAGTACAGTAGTTTACTTTGCAAGCACAGCATATATTGTGTATGTATTATATAGTTGACATTATATCAAGTCAAGTCCCTTCCTCCGGCAATTATGGGTACCACACTCACTCCCTATGTTAATAATTTTCTTTCAGCTGTGTCATGGGTGGACTATTGCTGTTGTTCACTCAATCTATCAAAACAAATCACCTAAAGTCATCCAACCTATAAGCAAAGATCATGTGATTGGCAGGATATATGATCAGAAATCAATAATATTCATTTTCCTTTTGTAGTAGTCAAGGCCCGGGGTGGAAGTGCGAAATATTAATTACATTGAGCAGTAGACCTTGATGTAACTGAGTATGGCCAGTGACACCCCAATAGAAAAGTAAGAGCTTCCAATCACCACCTGCATATACTGCTTAAAGTAATGCGAGTCTGCGTCATCATGGCTTGTGTCTGTTTTTCTTGGGTGCAAGCTGAGTGAGCTGGCATTATGCCGGCTACCACAAGTTCACGACGTACAAGTAATTTCTTTTGCAAAACAAGAGAAAAAAAGAAGACTGGCGTAGTCTCCGACTCTCTGACTATGTAGTAGTGAGTCCATAGTCCTGCTAGTAGAATTCCTGAAACTCCCACTAATGTCACAGGCCTACAAAGACTGCGGAAAGATACATGCCAAAATGTTATACTGTGCTTGCAAGTTGCTAGTGTTACTGTTAGACAACTTTCTGTTGAATGATTTTGACTTAACGTTAAAGACTATTAGCTACAGTATTTTTCTTTCTTCATAGATGCTCCAAAAAATCTCACCCGCAAGGAGATGGCTGTCCGGGCCAGGGTACATAAGCTGGAGGCCACTTGCACTGAATATCGGCGGCTGTGGGCTCGGGAGCAGGAGGAGACGGCAATTACTGCATCCTCCTTCTGTGCCCCCGGGACCACCAGCCAGCAGCCTCCAGCTAAACGGCGCCGTGGCCCGACAGCCTCCCGCCGCCGCCGCACAGCAGCAAAAACAACAGCTTCCCCCCCAGAGCCTGGATGGCACGTCTGCACCGCCTCCAAAAACGAGTGGACTACCTTGTGCGATTGGCAGAGAAGCAACAGCGCCAGCTCCGGGACCTCCGCAAAAATGTGCGGACCTGTCCACAGGACTCAGAGGACACTGCCGGACGAAGTGACTTTCCCTTGCCCCTTTTTAAAAGACTGTTTGGGGGGTGGGAATTGGGCGTTGGGGAAAGGGACTTGAAGGACATTTGGACATTGGTTGGGGTTAGATAGGGGGGTGGGTTGGGTTAGTTTATCTTTGTTAGGGCAAATATATTCATTTAATTTACATACTTAACGTAGTATACACGTTCATATTATTTTGTATGGTGGTGGGCGGGGGTTACTGTACGTTTGCTTTTTTCAAACTTACCAGCATGAATTAACTAAACGTCCAATCATGTACAAAAGTGCCACTAACAGAGTTAGTGAATTCAATTGCCCTACTAGTACTTTACTAGTAGTACTGTGACATTGTCAGTCTCTCCTCTCCTACGAGTCCTAGCCCATTATTCTACCTCCATAAAATGCTTATCTTACCTGTGATTGTATGGTGGTGGGCGGGGGTTACTGTACGTTTGCTTTTTTCGAACTTACCAGCATGAATTATCTAAACGTCCAAACATGTACAAAAGTGCCACTAATAGAGTTAGTGAATTCAATTGCCCTACTAGTACTTTACTAGTACTACTGTGACACTGTCAGTCTCTCCTCTCCTACGAGTCCTAGCCCATTATTCTACCTCCCTAAAATGCTTATCTTACCTGTGATTCGTGTTTGAGACTAGGGCTAGGCACAGGGCTGGCTGCATGACAAATGGCGATTAAGGTTGGGTGTTGACTTGAATCCTGAATTGTTGAAATATCATCGTTGTGCTGGTAGTAGTAGTGGTACACAGTAGCAGCATATGAAAAAAAAGGAAATGAAACATTGAGTGTCCTGAGTGTACCATTAGAAACAGTACAATAGATAGTAGGGTAGAGAACAGTGCCATAAATTGTAGCCTAAGCAGTGCTAAAGGATTCAAAAGATAACTAAGTACTAGTTGCGTGGAGTATGGCTACTATAAGAAATAGTATTAAGGCAAAGGACAAAGCAACGTAAGCATTAAGCATTCAATTTGTCACGTGTAGGAGGAGGATGTTGTTGATGATCAATCCACGATGGCGCACATGAAATTCTGATTAGAATGATTTTTCTGTTGCTTTGACCTTATCCACCCCAGCAAGTGTGTGGAATTTATTGTTGTCATTTAGTCACACCTCAATGAAAAACCACACAGCCCAGGGGAAGAGGGCTAGGGTTTGAAAATTGGATGGGAATGGGGTTTTTTGGGAAAGTTTTGTGGAGAGAGGAAAAAAAAACACATCATGGACAAACAACAAATGAAGAAAAAACAATCTTTGGAATCTTTTAAGGGACATAAAGGAAGTGCACTATTGCATGCATGAAGTTTTTTGCTAAATGGATGGTTAGGTTACTGAAAAGTAGTACTTACTACAACAACTTACTAGTAACTATGAAGAAACAATTTGACAGTACAGGGCTGTAGTAATAATTATAATTACGCAATTTAACTTGCCTCTCTGCCCTCAGAGAGAATAAACACTTATAGTTATTAGTACATTAAATTAGTTTTAAAAATAGCAAAGAAACTTATCAAAGAGCTGGAGGGATGAATTTGAAGCAGAGAGCAAAGAAGCGCACAGAGTCACACTCGTAGAAGTTCAAGTTCACAACAATAACATTTAAAAGATAACGAGAAGTTAAGAGGATACTGTAACTGTATGTTGTAGTTGTCCTGTTGAATTTTTGAAGTTGCATGCATCCAGCCATTCCTCTTATTCGCGGTACTCCTCCATTCCATCTGACGCTCCCTCGATCAATCTTGGTGACCAGACACACTGTCCACTGCCTGCCTGATGCGGAACTGCGAATCGCTAATGGTAAGCCTGAGTTAATCGCTTGTTCCATGGCACAGGGTAAAAGCCGGCCTGTAATTGTTGATGGAAAAACAGGAAGTGATATTAACCTCTTATCTGCGTAGAACGTTCAGCACCCAGTGCTGAACGTTTGAATAACGAGCGCTGGCCCCTCGGCCAACGGTCGTCCGCAGCACTGGCAAGGTAGTGCTCGCGACGACCGTTGGCCGACGGCAGCGCTTAAGGGGTTAAAACACCACGTTGAAAAAAATATAAGGTACGCTGTGTACTGCAAAAGTAACACTTTCAGTTTTGGAGGTGACAGTATTACATATAATCATCATTTCGAAAGTGCGTACTCTGAGTCTCCTTTTCAAGTATAGTAATAAATAAGTATGGGCGATTTTTGCAGATCGTGCAAAAAGGCTCTCTGCAACTAGGCCCAAACCCCCCCTTTTCCACCATGGATTTTCTTCAAACCACTTGCAATCAAAATTAGAGCTTCCCAGCAGTGCTCCCAGACCCCTCAACCCACGCCCAAACATCTGGAACCCCCCAAGCAACCCCCCAAATACATGCAATACTGCTAGGCCTAACTTAAAACCGTGCCAAAACGCTTTCTGCAACCAGGCCCAAACCCACCTTTTCCACCATGGATTTTCTTAAAATCACTTGCAATAAAAATTAGACCTTCCCAGCAGTGCTCCCAGACCCCTTAACCCACCCCCAAACATCTAGAACCCCCCAAGCATCCCCCCAAAAACCCTAGTATACCGCACTGAACCCTAAACCCTAGATATGCTTTGTCTGTCTGTGTCAAATAGCCTAGATATGCTACATGAGGTTGCTTCACTCAGTTATGCCTGCCTTGACTGTCTGCATGGCCCTGCCGCAAGCATGGGCCAAAAATCCGTTACGCTCAAGAATTTGCGAATTTTCGGCAATTTCGCGAGATTCGCGGATTGCGAATTTGCCACCGAAAAACAGCAAATTTCTCAAGCGGAACGGATTTTTGGCCCATGCTTGCAGCAGGGCCATGCAGACGGTCAAGGCAGGCACCACTGAGTGAAGCAACCTGATGTAGCATACCTAGGCTCTTTGTCACAGACAGACAAATCATATTATCTAATTGTATGCAGCAAGCCACATAGCCTTAATTTTACATTAACTGCTGTCTGGACTCTGGACTCTGCCTGGCATAACAACAACACTACAATGCCTCGACCACTCCATACCACGACTAGACAGACATGTAGTTCTGCTGTAGTAGTTGTTGTAGACTGGTTTACCTGTTTGCCACTCACGAATTGGCCAAAGTTCTTCCGTAAACCAACGCTGATGATCCATCCATCCCAGTGAGTGACTGTAAAGAAAAAAGATATATTATTTAATCAATCATCATGGTATATTGGCAAACAGTAAGTCCAAGGACATTTTGCATAATGGAAAATGCAACGTAGTGGCCCCTGCAGTTAAAGTACAATTTGAATTAAACAAGGTAAAAAAAGCAGAGTAGAGTTGAGTTACATTTAGTGTGTAAAAGATTAAATGATAACAGAAGACATATGATTAATTTTATGCACAACAAACAGCAATTGCTTTCATCAGAGCCAGACAGCCATTGCTGTCCACTGCATGCCATCTTCTCATTATTCATTACCTGTTCCACTTTTTTGTCTGCATATTCTTCTGAAAGTGAAGGCCCACAGGGCAGCCTCTCCTGTCAATTTCAGAAGTAACTGTCAGCAATCAGCAATGTGGAGTCAGTAGTAATTCCAGTCCCACTTGAGGGAACTCATCTACGAAGACAAAGTTTCTTGATTCTGCGGAATCCAACCAGCTGCTTTGAGGGAAATGGATAGAGGGGAGCCTGGAGAAGCAGGATGAGCATGACTGAGTTGTTGTGAACTTGTGAACCTTGGGAATGCAGACTGCGGCACCTTCAAATCAATAAGGAAATAAGATGAAGACAGTGCTGCTGATGGGCTTGTTGTGATTAGGTGATTAAAGTTTTGTTGTGGTAAAAGTTGCAAAACAAAGAAAGACACCCAGGAATAAAAATGAATAAGGACGAAAAAGAAAGTAAGTCATTTTCAGGGTTCTATGTCAGGGAAGTAGAGCTCGTCCTCAAACTCTGTGAATTGAGACGGAAGTAGGTCAGCTAACAGAGAAGAACTTCCGTCACATAAGTCGGTGTCCTCTTCTTCCTGTGTGCTTTCGCGTATTTTGTAATCTGGTGTTATGAAGTGCTGATTCATCTTGATCATTGTTAACCTCTCCACATTTTTGGGCGAGAGGAGGCTCCTTTTTGAAGTTACGATGGCACCAGCAGCACTGAAAACACGTTCAGAAGACACATTTGCGAGTGGGCAAGAAAAATAATTAATAGCCAGGTTGGTGATCAGTGGCCATTGAGGCCTTTTTCTATACCAATACAGCAATGGGTTCTGATTAACAAAGACCTCTGTTGGGTCATCCAGATAGGCCTGCACCATCGACTCAATGTTCTCCAGGGTAGCTCCACTTTGCATAACATCTGTGGCCTTTGCATCACTGGAACGAGCAAACCCTTGATGAGTTAGCCAATCCGCTTCCGACAATATTATGGCTGGGCCTGGTGGGCTCAGCCATAATGGGGCTGGGCCCACCAACCAGGCCCAGGCTGGGCCTGGTGATACGGTTGCTGGTGTCGTTAACGGCTGTGAGGGAAAGTGACTTCTTTCGGCCACAGATTCAGAAGTGGACCTTGACGCCGGATGGCCTGCTGATTCAGAAGTACTTCTGACAATTCCTTCTTCAATTTTCTGCTGCTCTTTTTCGAACGGAGTGGCTGACAGAGCAAGCCAATGTTTGTACTTTGTAACATCTGCTTCATCAAAAGGAATGAATGCTTTGTTGGCCACTGCCTTTTTGTACCGTGGATCCAGAATAGTTGCACAAATGTAATGTTGTTCTTTATGTATTTTTTTAAGCCTTTGATTGTCAACTAGGCGGCTTAATAACCTCTCCGCCAACTGATAGGCATCTTGCTTTTCAGCATCATCTCGGAACGTTGAAGACACCGCCTTCAGTTGGTGCTCTAGCATGCGCAACAATGGGATAACTTTGCCCAAAGAACAGTCCTCCCTTCTGACTTCACACATGAAGACCTCAAAAGGACGAAGCATGTCTCTCAGGCTTGCAACTAGCTCCCATTCCTCCAACTCTAGCCTCATGTCTTTCATAGTAGAACCCAGTTTATAGACATACTCATTAATTACCCCCACTGCTCAGACAGACGCTGAAGCATAAAAAAGGTTGAGTTCCAACGTGTTGCCACCTCCTGGATGAGCCCTTTGACTGGCAGTCTACGTTCATGTTGCATGATCCTCAGCTCCTTCCGGGCCTTAAAATAATGGCTGAAATGTGTGTAGATTCTTCGGCAGGTGGTCAGTAACTGGCTGACTGTCTTTTCTTTTTTCAAGAAATCTTGCACAACGATGTTTATACTGTGCGCCAAACACGGCACTCTGAAATATTCACCGTCCTGCATGGCCTTAACTATATTACTGCCATTATCTGTGGAAACATAACCAATCATGTGCTTTCTTCGATGCAGCCATTTAAAGACCTTACTTTGAAACTCATTCAAAATGTTTTCTGCAGTATGAGATTTCTCCATGGCAAACATGGCTACTGTTGGATGTTTCCGAGTAGCTTGAAAAACTGTGTCCTGGTCAACACCTGCACGTAACTTGTCTGTAACCCCTGCAAAAGAGACCCAGTGTGCAGTGATGCACATGTAATCAAGGGCTTGGCAACTGGTCCACATGTCTGTTGTCAGGTGGATAGTGTGAACAGCACTCTTCTGCAAAGCTGCCCCAATCACCTCCAGCACATCTTCATGTAGTGCTGATACCGCAACTCTGGCAAAATAGGACCGGCTAGGAACCTTCCATTTAGGGCATTCTGTTGCCACAAATTCTAGGAACCCCACACCTTCCACGAAAGAAAAAGGGAGAAGGTCCAACGCTAGCATTTCAGCCAGCTTTGCATTATACAGACGTGTTGTTGGGTGGTTGCGTTCAAATGGTGCCTCTGACCAAACATGGTTCTAATGGTGGGCTGGAGCACTTTACGGGATGATGATGATGCAGACTTCTTCAACCCAGTTAGGCTCATTGATGTACTTTTTCACATTGGTATCTCTCCCAGACTCTTAGTGTGCCTCATACATGTTGCCGGGTTAGAGGGTGTTCTGCTGCCAGGGGTACTGGGTGTACCAGAAAAAATGTCTGTCGCTTCTTCACTCCCCCCCAGCACGGTAAGCCCCACATCATCATCATCACATGCAATGGATACATTTGGATTTGTTGTACTTTTGGCTCCCTGGATCTTCCTTAGGTGCGCATCCCAAATGAGAGTGTGTTTTTTTTTTTAGGTGACCTCTGTGGCCTCCGGTGCCATAATTGGTACCAAGCTTACCACGACTAATTGAAAGCTTACAAATCGAACAAATTACTAGGTTTTCCGCCTTTGAGCTAACACTAAAGAAGTCCCAAACTAGGGACTGGAAATGTCTGCTAGTGGTGGAGGTGCTACTTTCAGTTTCAATGCCAGATAAAGTGGAGGATGGGCGTTGCTGAAATTGACTCTGTTGTGCACTTATTACAGCACCACTACTTGAGGTAATGGAGGTCGAGCTGGATGGAGGTCCCTGCTGGCCCTTCTGACAAGAAAATATGGAAGCAGTTGGTGGTGTTGATGTACTAGTTAACTGCGTTGGTGGTGGTACCAGTGCCATGCCAACCACCTCCTGGTCAGCAGCAATTTGGGATAGGGTACAAATGTCTGTCTGCTGCATGCCTGCTGGGGCTGGAGTGATGTCTGTGATGACTGGGTCGTCGTCAGACTGTTCAAAAGCAGCAGAATACACCACTTCTTGTTCGTCGTCATCACCCATAATTGAAAGCCTTGACGGAACCTTCCTTTTAGACTTAGCTACCTTTGTCGGCTCATGGCTTGCCTCACTCTCAGACTCAGAATGCATTGTTGTTGGTGGTTGTGGGTTCCAATCAAGATTAAGATCATCAGAAGGAAGGGAGCTTGAAGAAGATCTTGTAGTAGCCCTCCTTGATCTTTTTCTTGCTGGGGATATGGGAGACAATGAATCATCAGGAGGAGTGGCTTCCTCGCATGATACCTCTGCTTGAATTTCGATTTCCTGATGTGCCCCTACTTCTGGAGGAACAAGCATTGGGGGAAGTGTGCCGCTTCATGCGCCTCTAGTTGCGCCTCTCAATGCGCTTCTCCTTGCGCCTCTCCTTGCGCCTCTCCTTGCACCTCGTGTGCATGTACTTGGGCTTGTACTAGTTGCAGCTGTGGTTGTTGTTGTGGCTGTGGTTCTTGAACACTCGTCAGATGAGTTAGACCCTGCGTTGATTGGGTGCTACTTTCTTGCAATGAGCCAACATCTCTGTTATATGGTAATTGAGCAATGACAGTGGCTGCCTCTGCAGCACTCATGGGCTTGGACCTAACCTTGGGTGGTGGCACTGAGCCTAATGAAGCGGTGGTGCTGCTCCCAGCTTGGTCTCTGGCGGACCCCGCTGCTGCTGCAGGCGTTATTTTTTTTCCCCGAAAAAAGTGTCCGTGGGCACACCAGTCTCCTTGGTAAGTGGCCCCACTTGCTTCTTCTGCGCCTTCTTACTGGCAGTGGCACTGGCAACTTTCTTTGTAGAGTAGCTACGGCCACCTTTCTTTGGGCCCATCTTCTTCAGATGTCAGAACAGCAGGCCGCAGTTGCACGAGTTGCAGAGTTGTCTGTGGCCACACGTGACGTCACGTGATGTTGTGCTGCACACACCGCTGCAGGACTATTTCCTGGCGCTGGTGGTTCTCTTCTGCACCTAAAAGCAAAGGAAGCCAGAGGAACATCAGTTAAACACACCAAAAAGTCAAAAAACACACAAAAATCACCACAATCCAATGCCATCCATGCCCTCAATGATGTTCAAATTCAAGAGGCCCCACACAAATCCTTGATCCATGCACCACTCACTACCCCTGGGCATAATGGGTATAAAAGCAGGGCAGGCTGGGTGCAGGCCTATGGCTCAAAGCACACTGCCTGGCTTCAAAATGGCCCCTTGTCCCCCAGCCACATGGGTGGCCAGGCCCTGCCTGGGCCAGGCCCCAACAACACCCATAAAAGTCGGAAAACACACAAAAATCACCACAATCCAATGCCATCCATGCCCTCAATTATGTTTAAATTCAAGACACCCCACAGAAAGACTTGGTCCATGGACCACTGAGTACCCATGGTGGCCATAATGGATGAAAGCCAGGCAAACTTGGTGCAGGCCTGAGCACACTGCCTGACTTCAAAATGGCCCCTTGACCCCCACCACATGGCCAGGCCCTGCCTGGACCAGGCCTCAAAATGGCACCCACCCACATGGCCAGGCCCCAACACCACCCCAAAAAGTCGAAAAACACACACAAATCACCACAATCCAATGCCATCCATGCCCTCAATGATGTTTAAATTCAAGACACCCCACAGAAAGACTTGGTACATGCACCACTCACTATCCCTGGGCCTACTGGCTAGTGAGGCTTTACAGGCACCCCAAAATAAAAATAAAAAATTAAAAAACACATATAACAGTGAGCTAAAATTCCATGACATAAATGAGATTTAAGTTCAAAAAAACTCGCAGAAACAGTTGTATCATGCACCCATGACTAACCCTGAGCCTACTGGATACTGTGGCTACCCACAATATATTGTTTTTTAAAGTTGTGAAAAAGTTTTACCATTGTAGTTGCAGCAACTGCAATGCCCCAAACAAACAACACTAACTTACTTGTAAAATCTGAAATCCAAAAGTGATCCAAAATCCAAAGTCCAAAAAGTCCTCAAATACAAATATCCAGCAGCAGCCACAAAAAGTAATCCTTCCAGCTCCAGATCCAAATCAAAAGTGACCAGGACATGGACAAAGCACTGGGAGGAGCCAGCTGGACAGGAAAAGGAAGTTGGAGACTCTGGGGCACTTCCTTCCTCCCACCCCTCCCCAAAAATGGACTCAGTGCACAAAAAGTGCATCCAAATGTCAATCTGAGTAGTTATTCTGATCAAAAGCATAATTTTCAGAAGGTTTATGCTGCCTGCGGTGGATTTCTTGTGCAGAATTGCAATTTTTGCAAGTTCGGGAAAGCGAGCTGTTCAAATCTCCCGCCGGAAGTCAGCTGCGCGCTGCATCTACGTGTTAGCAATTGTTTACTCCCGCGATGCGCGATCGCGGGCCCTTATGACGTACTCGCGTTATCAAACTCTCGATGTGCAAGATAGAGCGCCGCGATGACATAATCGCGGTCAAAAAACTATCACGCAGCGAGATTAAGCATGGGCGGAAAATCCGTTACGCTCGCGGATTTTGCGGATTTTCGGTAAATTCGCAATCCGCGAGATTCGCGAATTTCCCGCAAAATCCGCAAATTCGCACGCAGCGGATTTTTTTTCTTTGCGGTGTAAGTTCGCAATGGCGAACATGTAGGTGCGGCGGGCAGCAACAATCTCGCACTCGCGAAATTACAAAAATTGCAATTCTGCACAAGAAATCTACTAGCAAGCAGCATAGACCTTCTGAAAATGATGATTTTTATCAGAATAACTCCTCAGGTTGACATTTGCCTGCACTTTTTTGGATTTGAGGCCTTTTGATTTTCTTTGGATAACTTTTGAATTAGAAATCAACTTTCTCATATAAGCTTGGTGGGGCATTACAGTTGCTGTAATGCTGTTCTGCAGAAAAACGAGTTTTGCAAAAGTGAAAGCAGGTTCAAAAGTTCAAACTCATCATTAGTAACCGTTCCCTGTAGTGCTTCCTGACAAGGGCCCCTCCAGAGTTCAGTTGCTAGTTGCAACAATTGTATGACCCTGCTCTGACCCTCACAGCAGGCTCATAGAATAGCTACAAGTAGGCCACAAAGATCCTGGAAAAAAAAAATGCACTGCAACAGAAAGCAAATTACAGATAAGGAAGCAGGTGCCAGACTGGAATTTTAAAACAGTGACACATTAATAAATAAACCCCAAATTAATTCATGTCAGTTGAAGCAGGCAGGTGTGCTTGCTTTTTCCCCCCATAATCTACAGTGATGATGAACCAGAGGGTGGCATAAGGCATTGATGTACCAGAGGGTGGCATGGGTGAAACAGAGGGTGGCAGGGGTGAAACAGAGGGTGCTGGGAACCTGTGATGATGAACCAGACGTAGAAACAACATAATTGTGACCGTTGCGAGCCGACATGTAAGTTCACAATTGCGAACTGTTACAAAACCCTCGCGAACTGTCAGAAATCCTTGCGAACTGTCAGAAATCCTTGCGAACACAAAAAAAAAAGAAAATCCGCAAATTTGCGAGAATTTGCGGATTTTGCGGATTGCGAGTTCGCAAATTCACAAAATTCGCGAACGCCAGATTCGCAAAATTCGCCCATGCTTAAGCAAGATCCAAAATGGTGTAGCACACGCAAACCGGGAGAAAAACAACTCGGCAAACACAGAATCACGGTAAGTCAGCGCTGCGAGCGAGATATTGTATTTTCAAGCGCGACCAAGCAAAAAATCTGCAAGCTTGCAAATTTGTGGATTTTCGGGCAAATTCGCGGGACTCTCGGACCGCAAAATTGCCAAAAATCCGCAAATTCCGCAAGCGGAACAGATTTTACGTCCACGCTTACCGTAGACCTCTGATTCTGGGCGACTTTAATCTTTGGGTGAATGGCCCCCTGGACACTAGTTTGGCCAATCTCACTCAGTTCTGTGAGGGTTTGGGTCTTTGCCAATGAGTATCTATGGCCACTCATATTGGAGGGCACATGCTAGATCTTATCTTTTCTCAGGATGAGCAAGTGTATATTGGGTAAATCCTACCCATGGATTGGACTGATCATTTTTTGATTAAGTTCTATATGAACATTGCCAATCTGGATAAGCGGGGAGGCAATCGGGTGGGTGAATTTATAGGTAGGAACTGGAAGGTTCTTTTGCGTAAGATGGGCCAGGTTCTGGTGTTGCAGGTGGAGGACTGTTTCTCCCCGGAAGTTCAAGTGGAAGAGAGCTATTCCGCTTTCAGCAGGAAAATTACCTTGGCACTTGACTCTAGTGCTCCCCTAAAGAACCTTCGGAGCAGGGGTAGACCCTCTGCCCCTTGGTTCAGCGAGGAGCTGAAACATGAATGTAAACGGGCTCAGAGGGAATGGAGGCATGGTTACCAGGATGTGGATAAGCTGTCCTAGAGAATAAAAATGTCAGAATATAGGAAGAGAATCAACAGGTCTAAAGCCGACCATTTTGCCACCTTCATACTTAATGCCCCTAACAGCGCCAGAAGCATTTTTAACATTCTTAACAGCCTGACCAACCCAGATTGCGCCAAAAACATGATTTCTCCCTCTCAAAGTCGTTGAGATGATCTAGCTAGGTTTTTCCATGATAAAGTCAATGACATTATCATGGATCTGGGTGGGGTCCCCCATTCCCCGGCTGGGGTGACTGCGTCACTGCCTGATATGGAGGATAGTTGCACTGTGGCTGCCGATGTCAACTTAGAGGGGGCTACTTTGGACTTTCTTTCTGAGTTTCCATCTTTGAAGCCTGAGGATTTTTGTAGGCTACCTAATGGTATCGCATCTGGCTCTCCCTTGGATCCGCTGCCTTGAAAGTTTTGGAAAGAATTTTTAGCAGTGTTGTTCCCCACGCTTCGTTTGATTTGCAATCAGTCTCTCACTGATGGGGTGGTGCAGTTTCAGTGGAAGCAGGCATTGGTGACACCTTTGCTTAAAAAGCCTTCCCTCGATCTGGAGTGTCCTTAAGTTTTAGACCTATCTCCCTCCTACCCTTCCCTGCTAAAATAGTGGAATGGGTGGTGAGTAGCACGTTGTCTAAATATATAGAACAAGCTAATCTTTTGGAGATGGAGCAGTTTGGGTTTCGACCAGGCCATGGCACTGAAACAGCTCTGGTTACCATGATGGACGAACTTCGGGGGCGGGCAGACAGGGGTCAGGCAGCTGTACTCATTCTGCTTGACCTGTCTGCCGCCTTCGATACGGTTAACCATGAAATCCTGTTGAGACGACTTAAAGAGGTGGTGTAGCAGGGTTTCCGTTCTCTCACAGAACTGTGCATAGAGATCTAGAACCTCAGTGAGTTAGGATGATCCAAAACTCACCTCAGGGTCAGAAATCCCCTTACCGAGCTAGCTACAGTGTCTCAGTGATCACTATGAAATGACCAATGACTTAGACAAACCAGAACATGATCTTAGAGTACCTCAGGAATCGTGGAACACATGAACACTCTTTCGTTATATAATCATTTCAAACCAAAACTGAGAGTCAAAGAACACACGTGCAAGTTTGAAATATTTATTATTCAATGCAAGGTTCTCAAACGCAGTATCTTGTATAATACCAAAATGCATATTATAAAAATCAGAGTTATCAGCATAGTCACTAATCCGTAGTAAGCAAAAGGTGATAGCATGTTACAATGCGAAACCTATAGAAATCTGTATCACCTATATTTTGCGCACCCTATTTAGCATATTATTTTATATCTAAGAAGGTCTCATTAGGGTTCTAGCAGGGCGGGCCCATACCTCTAAATGTCAGTAGGAGTAGATCACATCAACAGCTACCAGCTCTCTTCATGCGCAGCATCAAGTGTGTTATTTCATTCCCTGTAACTCTATCTTAAACCCGCATAAAGCCCAATGCTGGCAGCAACATTGTTTGTGTTATGTCTAATGTGGTGCGAGGATCAGGCCTCCCAGCAACCTTGTGTTAGGTTATTCTTAGAGTGTGCAGCTCTCAGTGTGCAGACAGTTGTACCAAGTGTACCAAGCAAAACTGATATCATAGTAATAACATATTATTCTCAAATAAATCACATCGCCGCTTCTAGGTTGAAAGCTAAAACAACAAGTAGGTGTCGTGTGCAAAACTGAAGCCGAAGGAAAAATGGCTGTTAGACATGTAATACACTCATGCTAACTTAACGCAATATATGTAACGAAGTATCTATATGACCCCCCCCCCAATGATCCGAGCACCGTCAAATACAAGGGAAAGGCAATACTAAATCAAAAGCATAACATGAAAGCAAAGTTCAATAATTTTGAGCTAAGCTAAGCTAAAAATTATGTATGAATGCCTATAGTGGCCTCAAAAATTTTTCCAGATCAAAAAGTTATTTGCCAGGTCTCAAAAGTAAAAATATATAGGACCAGGCCGCATCAATTCAAATGTCTGTAAGAAAAAGAGGCACTTAGCCGATACCCAAAGTCATGTGCCATATCAATGTCATTCTCTACGACATCTCATGATTGACATCTTCATCATCCGAACACAGTTCATCCCTCTAAGTCAGCAAGGGGAAAGTCACGTGTCATAGCAAAGAAATCCTCCAAATCTTCTCATGATTGGACAGTATATGCAAAGTAAGCAGCAACAGCCTCCAGGATGAAATCACTGCCATCATCTGAAAATAGTTCAGCAATCCAATTCTGCAATGGGAAAGAACATACGTGCTCCTCCAGCATCGGATCCTCCTGCAATATCAGAGGACAACTCGGTGGGTTCACCAGAACGCTGTGTGTCAGAAACTCATGCGCCGCTGCAGAGATCTCCCATTGACCCAGTATTCCATCTATCGCTGCCAAGGCCATAACTCTTTCGCCAGAACAAATCAACTCGTGAGCCACTACGGGGCCCATTAGCTGATCAAAATCGACGTCAGGAGCGGTCTTCAAGCTCAAACACAAATCAATGGCCCAATCGAACTCGCAGCTCAGGCAATGAAACACAGGTTGGACACATGTGAAGTCGGTGAACCGAAATGATAATCTATAAGCCGTGCTCAACGCTGCAAGCGGCAATGTTCCATAGTAATTAAGCATCCGATTACGAAACAGTGTCAGGAGGCGTTGAACGGCTTCTTGCGCAGGATGGGCATCCATGTTTTATAAAGAAAAACAATAACAAAACCCCCGCAGCCAAAGCCAGTAAAACAGGTAGTCCGCCAAACAAACTTGAGAATATAGAATGACAAAAAGTGGGGATGATACTAAAAATCTTCTCAAAAGTTGTCACAAGGCCACTGCTAACCAATTTAAAAAAATGTGCGAGCCCAGTCGTGGATGAGGCATTAAAGATTTGGTGTACCAGCTCACAGAAATGAAACGGCAAGTCAGTATTCAAAAGCGCCTGCACCTCTGTGCGTGTGTTAGCTATGTGAAGGACATAATTTTCACGGGCAGAGCTCAGGGTCACTTGTTTTTGAGACAAAAGGGCCCTTATTCTGCTTAAACCATTGAACTTCGCTTTCAAGGTTGGTATTCGTGGCCAGATGGAGACATCTGAATTCCCATACGTGGGTGGGTATAAAACGTTTTTGCAACACACCACCCTCTCTGATACAGTTAACACATAAGCGATACCAATTAATAACCCACAACATTCCTCGTTATTTAAAAGCAAATAACTACCATTTGTCAATAATGTAAATGTGGGAACTACCGCTGGAACTGGCGTGCCTTTTAAAACACACGCTAAATTAGGCCGGTCCTGATTACAAGAACCGTGTAACTGGATGTGTCTGCATATTAATGAGCGGTCCGGCGACTGCGTGCATTCTTCACCATTAAGATTCACTTCCCTTCCATCCTTCAGACATCTGTATGTGTATGGTAATGACCACGCCTCATTGAGGAACGCGTTGCCTAGCGGTTCATATCGTCCTATAGCAATATACCGCATACAATTAGTGAATTTGTATAAAGGAAATGGTAAAGTAATTAATCCGTGTATAAGCCATGTAGCAGCAGCTGCTTCAGCAACAGAGAAAGGCAAGGATTCTAACCTCTCAATATGTAACATAGAAAAAGAAGCATCACGCATAGAAAGCATGCGTTGCTTTTCAGTCAAATTAAAAGGGGCAAAAAGGGACGAAACGTTCAATGAGCTCCAGGGAACTCGACCAGACTTAAGAGTCTGTAGGGTCCATGCAAACTACATTACAGAGCGTAATTGATTCTGACCATGGTATGACATAGACACCTCATCATGCACAATATCAACAACTGAAGAAACAATATTATCTAACGTGTAAATTCTTGAAGAAAGCATATTAATACTGTTATCGACCACCGCAAGCACTTTTTCCAAATTGGCTTGATCAATAGCTCTCAAGCGTTTAGCAGCCTCAATCTGTGAAAATTTCCAAATTTCATTGTACACAGCATAAATCCAGCGTTTAGACCTACCCTTAGCTGGGCCTTTTATAAAATCATTTAGATCCACATTATCATTCAATTGGGACAGATGTAGTTTAACTGCAGCCAGTGTGGAATGTTGTAACCAGGTCTGACACAATTTGCCCACTGAATATGTAGTAACAGTGTGATCTGTCTCAAAACGGGGATCTGGCCTGACATGTGTGAAACCTTCAGACAAACCCAGAAATCGACGTTGGCAAGAATCAGAGCTTCTTTGCCACAAAAGCCACCCCTTTGGATCTAAACTGGTAATATTAAAGGAGGAATTGTGCAATAGCATCTGTATCTCACTAATGGATAATTCAGTGAAGTTATTCCACCCTGAATATTCTTCCAATTCGGGGGTAGTTGGTGTATTCAATTTTTTAGAAGTAGCCAATCCAAAGCATGTTGTTTGGGAAATGGTAGAATTTAAAAACAACATGTGATTCGGGATGAGACATGCACGATGCAAAGCCTCAGTGCCTTGTACCTGCCAATCTTTGGTACCCCAAACCGATTTAAGGTCAATAACCTCCTTCCATAGCTCGTAGCCATCCATCGCTAACCTGTCTAGAAAGGACTTCGAATACAGTAATTTGGTATCGGTAAGTCTAACTTTGGACATGGACATCTGTTTCACTTTAAAATAAAACGACTCAGGACTTGATTGATTAAAGTCTGTAAAATAAGTGTATTTTCCCAGAAACGTACTAGAACTCCCTTGTAAAGGAGCAGGGCAATGTTCCCACTGTGTGTAATTCACAGGAACCCTCCTGGAAGTTGTTTTGTGTAAGAAATAATTTCCATAATGTTGAAAGCAAAACAAATCACCATAATTAACAGAATCTAAGTACAAATCCTCAGCATCAAAGGCCGCATAATATTTCAAATCAGAGAATAATGCTTCCACGGCCTGAAGATCCCAATCATCAGAACGAATATTTTGTTTAATCACATCTCCCATGTTTACTCTAAGCACATTTGGAACATTAATAACTTCTGTTGGGCCATGAATCTGAAACCTAACCGCATCCCACACAATCCCATTAAGGACAGGCCAAGCAGTAATGTTAACTGTATTTAAGTTTCGTTTCAGTCTGTGTGCTGAATGTGAGGAGGAAAGAGGGGCCAATGTTTCATTAAGGTACCGAATGTCTGTTCTTTCTTTGACATAATGCCCATCAATCAGGCGGAAAAAATAAAACACAAAACCAATTGACATAAAAAGATAAAATGAAAATAGTATCAGCCAAACATATGTCCATGGGGGAACTAAAAAATGTTTTTTAAATAAGGTGGCATATTTCTTAATAGTCGATGGTTTCTTAGAAAGTTCCGAAACAGAGTCAAAAGAGAATCTGGACTGGTTAGCAAAATCAGGCATTGATAACTCAGCAGGAAAGGCGTAGGTCAACTCATCAATGTTATTAACAGGAATTGTATTTAATAAAGGACTGGATATAGCAGGCATCTCGAGGGACACCTCCTGTTCTGTACCAGATGTTATAGCCAGCACAGAATGCCTCACCATGGAAGGACAGGATACAGCCGGTGTCATGCTATGAAGAATCGGCCACCCTGTGTGTCTTGACATTGTCAATTGAGATAAATCTGTTCTCCTTACGACCTGGAAGTGGTGGTAAAATGACTGTCCTTGTGCCCTTCACTCCAAGAACTCGAACCGGTGCACGATATGAGGGTCCAAACTCTTTCTTGTTATCGATCTTCTCTCGAACCAGTTCTCCAACTTGGGGTAGCCAGCCAACTACCGGGATCTGCAGCGCATCATCCGATGTGGAGGGCAAATGTTCCTTTGCAAGACTGTCTCTGGTCTTTTGTAGATTCTGTAAAACATTGCAATGTTCATCTACGTCAAAGGCCGTGGCCTGGGCCTTGCAGTCTAGACCATCGAGGTCAGGAACATACATCTTGATACCAAAGAGCATTTCGTATGGGGTCCGCCCACCCAGTGACCTTCTAGGGAGATTATTAAGCGCACGCTGCACGCCATTGAGGTGGGCTAACCAGTTTCTTCCAGTGCCTATAACTCGAGCTGTCAAAGATTGCTTTAAGTCGCGGTTCATTCGTTCAACTACACTATTGCCCTCGGGCTTGTAGGGACTCGAAAACTTGACTTGGACCCCCAACGAAACCATAGCATCCTTATATGCCTTAGAGGCAAAAGCAGGACCCTGGTCCGAATGGAAGGTACCACAGGCAAAAATTCCAACAAAGACACGCAAATCCTTAATGACAGTTCGTGAATCAGCGCTTCGATGTGGCCATACCCACACAAAGCGTGTGCATGAATCAACTGCAACTAAGATGTACTTATACGCAGTATCAGAAGAAAAAGGACCGCAGTGATCTAAATAAACGCATCCAAGCGGTTTATTAGAGATGTACAACTGTGTCTGAGGCGGACGCGCAGCAGTCGAAGGCTTAATCTGCTGGCAAATGTCACATTGAAGGACATAATCGCGCGTCTGTTTGTACAGTCCCCGCCACCAGAACCTCTGTTGTAGCTGAGTTACGGTGGCCGAGACGCCCGCATGCGCAGACGCCACACCTTCATGAGCCGCTGTAATCAGAGAAGCCCTGCGATCCGAGTTGGGAACTAGACGTTCGCCAACATCAGGAATTTTCACATAAGGAACCTTATCGGGACTTAAGTGGTATGTGTACTTCGAAGGGAATCCCGCAGGATATTTACCTCCCTTCTCGGTGGCAGCAACGGCCGCCAAGATGTCATCATCTATTTTGCTTTTGGACCTTGTGACTGCTGCAACTAAGTATTTTGATACCGCTGACTTCGCTGCTTCATCAGCAAGCGAATTGCCAACAGCGTGGACTCCCACGCGCACTAGGATCTGCGTACTCCAGTGCAAGCATCAGAGCACGAAGCTCCGCTAATTGTGCAGTGCAGTCCCCAAGTGTCTGCGTATGCACGACACTGGACTTGAACTCATCGTTCACCATGGCACCCACCACAATGGCGCATGCGGAAACGTAGGCATGTTTAGAGCCATGCGCAACCTGCGCCGAACCGTCAGTGTAAATGATACAATGGAAATCCTCCAACGGCCGCATTGCTAAAGGAGCAGAATGAACAAATTCATACTGGAAGTACTCCTGCGACCGTAAAGCGGCGTCAAAAACAAACGTGACATCTTGGGATGTCAAGGACGTAGCCCACTGAATCCACCTTGGGTGCAAAGCTTTCGAATTTGGTACACTGGCTTTCGTGACGGCCTCCAGGGCAGGACACGGGGTAACAACCAACATGCGTTTTCCTTGTGACAGGGCACGTTCCTTAAGAATTGCCATCTGTACAGCCGTTAAAACTTTCTCCACAGTGGAAAAACGCAGTTCAGCCGAAGTGTACAAGTGTGACTTGTAAGCAATAGGTACTGTATCCCCTTCATTAAAAGTCAGGTACGTGAAACCTACTGCCCCAGGAATAATTCTTATCACTAGGTTGGTCTGGTTATCACGAGTCTGTAAGTATTCAGAAGCGAGTAAATCAGCCTGCAAAGCCTGCAGAATCGCCGAATGCTCAGGCAGCCAGCATGACTTGGAAAAAGATGGTTGTATCAATGCATACAAAGGCTTGATACGCTGGGCATATTCCGGAATGTAAGTTCTCCCGAAATTCAAAAAGCCCAGTAAAGATTGTAATTTTTTCAGTGTTGTCGGAGAGCGCAACTGTGCGCATTTCTCCAGGAAGTGAGGGGCTAACCCTTTTCCCTCGTTGTTAAGCTCGTAACCGAGAAACAACACTGTGTACTCTGCAATGTGCGACTTTGCAAAGTTAAACTTGTAAGCAATGTCAGCAAAGTTACAAATAATGCTATTTACTCGACACAGATGCTCCCAAAGATTGTCGTCTGTGAGATAAATGTCATCCACATACGAACAAGCAACCGGGTCGATGCCCTCCAGAAGAGAGACAATGCGGGCGGAGAATACTCCTGGACTGTTCATATAGCCCATTGGGAGACGCCGAAACATTTTTTGCACACCGCCGCAAGTAAAACTGGTCCATTGGGAACTAAGACCATCTAATCTGTGGGCATAAAAACCATTGGAAATGTCAAGCGTGGTTTTGAACCGTTTACGCTCAAGACTATTCACTAGGGCAGAGCCGTGAGTATTCTGTACTGCGCAGTTACGGCAATGCGAGTTTAAATGCCTATAATCCAAGACCAGACGATATGAACCATCTGGCTTGTTCACAGTAAAAAGGGGGTTATTCATTGGTGACACACACGTTTCAATTACACCTTGATATTCCAATTGTTCAAGGATAGCCGCGACAGAAGCTTTAGCTTCACGCCGTATGGGATACTGAGGTTGAGGCTGCGGCTGAGACCGTAAAGGAATCTCATGGCTAGGGGATAATTTATCCCAGCCACACTGATTTCGGTACACAGCCGGCGCAAGCGCCAGAGCCCACTCTTCTGCAAAATGCAGCGCTTCCACTCTCGATACAGTGTGCGCGAAACTGGGGAGGATCACCTCCTTCCCTCACGGAGCTGCGAGAACAAAAGGTGGGGGCCAGTCAGCCTCCGAAAGCAAAATGTCATACGTAGACGAAAGATTTTCCCAAAATACCCCTTTTACAGTTCGCTGCATGTCACCTTCAATTAATAGGACAATTTCAAAAAGACGTTCAGGGGGTGCAACATGTGTATCAGCTGTTTCAATCACAACGTAAGTGTCAGTCGCTGTCACCTTCAGTAGTGGACGGAGGGCCTCTCTCACTATGGTAATCTCCGCCGCGCTGTCCAGCAAGGTCAGAGCCCACGTCAGATTCCGAAGCCGCGTTCTCACTATCCGGGGCATATCGATGCGCTGTTAATGCAGCGACTTTTTTCTTGGCAAACTGCGGTCTCTTGGGTGTAGAGCCGTCCTGCTGTTCTCCTTCAGTTCGCGGGCGGGGCTGACCACGTCCTTGCTGGCCACCCCGGCCCCTGCCGCCCCCTCCACCACTGGTTGACGGAGCCGATGAGTCCTGAAAGGAACGAGGAGAGCGTTGGTCAGAAGCCTGAAACCTCTCAGGCGATTTAATCATCGCGCGATCGCGCAAATCATAAACTCTATCCGACTGCACAGGCAATGAAGGCGCAGGATTAGAAACCTGTGTCTGTTGTTGTTGTTGTTGTTGCTTACCCTGATTCTGCTTTTTAGGCCAATTTTGTTTCTTGGACTTGGGTTGACCACCCGTTTCCGAAGACTGTCCCTGTGGTTGCTTTTTCTCCTTCTCGGAAAAAGCCTTTACACCCTTAGAAGTGCGGCCAACCATTTTATAAGCCGCCACAATAATTCTTGCCAACTCACGGGGTTTCTCGGCCACTGGTATTAACACCAAAGCGTTGGCCACCTGAAAGTTCACTGCATCCCCCTTGACATTCGCAAGGATCAGATCGCAAACTACATCAAAGGAGCCACACAGGCGCATACCTAACTCAACCGCCGACTCCGGTCCGTGATCATCTTGAACACGTTTAAGGACCGCAGACAGGTTGGACACAGATGGGGTGCCAAAGCACCTCGAGTAAACCGCTGCAAAAGTCTTACCCCATGTCTCACAGTCAACAAGTTCAGGGGCTAAATCTTTCGGTAAACTAAGTGTAAGAATCCGGTGTTTTTCACCAGGAGTCGTATTAGGAAACACAGCTTCCAGTTGGTCGAATTTCTCGGCAAGCCAGAAAGGAAAATCATCCTTATCCTGGGGCTTCTTGCCCATCACGGAATTCACCATGACAGGACTGATTTTCAAACCAGCCTGTTCCGCTCGAAGCTGTGCACCCGCAGGGGCTGCGCCATGAACATTACGGCCAATGTAATGAACAAGCGCCCTAATCACCTCAACCGCGACTTCATGAAGACGCCGCAGGTCAGCCACATTACAAGTAGCGCGATTAGGGTGAGGAGTAAATCCACCCAAAGCGGGCCAATTTGCGCCCGGAATGGATAAAGGACCTAACCTCGGAGCGGTTAAAGAATGGGGTAGGGCGCCACCAAACCAAACTCCATGCTGCCAAACATCTATAGGTACTTCCAGTGCCCTGTACGGAGCATAAGCCGCCGGTACAGCCGAGGCAGTGTATGAATGGAACACACCAGAATTAGCGTCCACTGCCGGAAATGTCACCCATGAATAAAACAATTCGTACGGGTACGCATGTTCCGCACTCACCACTAGAACCACAGCTAAGCCGTCCACAAGGACATTATACGCCCGCAAGTGGTCACGTACCGCAACGCGGCTATGCTGCGGGATGTCCACGGCCATGTTAGCACAGGAAGAGAAAAAAGACAAAGAACACTTTGTAGCACAACTGGGTAGTAATTCAAAGAAACCGTTTTAGAAGAATTCAAGCTTGAAAAGACCTATTACAAAAATAGGTAGGTTTTTCCGACACCACCGTTTTCCGGAAACGGGAACGAAGGGGTTAAGGTTTGAATGATATACTACTCGAGTGTCATGATATAAGGCCAACAACGTATGGGCGCCATGTAGCAGGGTTTCCGTTCTCTCACAGAACTGTGCATAGAGATCTAGAACCTCAGTGAGTTAGGATGATCCAAAACTCACCTCAGTGTCAGAAATCCCCTTACCGAGCTAGCTACAGTGTCTCAGTGATCACTATGAAATGACCAATGACTTAGACAAACCAGAACATGATCTTAGAGTACCTCAGGAATTGTGGAACACATGAACACTCTTTCGTTATATAATCATTTCAAACCAAAACTGAGAGTCAAAGAACACACGTGCAAGTTTGAAATATTTATTATTCAATGCAAGGTTCTCAAACGCAGTATCTTGTATAATACCAAAATGCATATTATAAAAATCAGAGTTATCAGCATAGTCACTAATCCATAGTAAGCAAAAGGTGATAGCATGTTACAATGCGAAATCTATAGAAATCTGTATCACCTATATTTTGCGCACCCTATTTAGCATATTATTTTATATCTAAGAAGGTCTCATTAGGGTTCTAGCAGGGCGGGCCCATACCTCTAAATGTCAGTAGGAGTAGATCACATCAACAGCTACCAGCTCTCTTCATGCGCAGCATCAAGTGTGTTATTTCATTCCCTGTAACTCTATCTTAAACCCGGATAAAGCCCAATGCTGGCAGCAACATTGTTTGTGTTATGTCTAATGTGGTGCGAGGATCAGGCCTCCCAGCAACCTTGTGTTAGGTTATTCTTAGAGTGTGCAGCTCTCAGTGTGCAGACAGTTGTACCAAGTGTACCAAGCAAAAATGATATCATAGTAATAACATATTATTCTCAAATAAATCACATCGCCGCTTCTAGGTTGAAAGCTAAAACAACAAGTAGGTGTCGTGTGCAAAACTGAAGCCGAAGGAAAAATGGCTGTTAGACATGTAATACACTCATGCTAACTTAACGCAATATATGTAACAAAGTATCTATATGACAGTGGGAGGGACGGGCTGTGCCTTAAGGTGGTTCCAATCATTTCTGTCAGGCAGGCAGCAGGCAGTCTCTCTCTCTTCTTTCCAATCTGGGTTTACTAGTGTCCCGCATGGCGTGCCACAGGGCTAGGCCATCAGCCCTATTTTGTTTAATATCTACTTGAAACCCCTGATTACTGTCATCAAGCGTCATAACATTGAGATGGTTAATTATGCGGATGATACGCAATTAATTCTCTCTCTGGAGGGAACCCAGTCAACCTCTCTACATGAGTTTCATAGTTGCATGCGAGATACAACATTGTGGCTGAGGGATAACTCGCTGCAATTTAATGCGTCCAAAACGGTGTTGCTATATTGTTCCTCGGAAAGGATTCCTTCCAGGCTGCCTAGTAATTTTTGGCCCTCTGATCCCCCCAATTTGCTTTAGCCTGTTAAGTCAGTCCGCAACCTGGGAGTGACATTTGACTGTGATCTCAAATTGGAGGCGCATGTGAAGAAAGTAGTAGGTTGTTCCCTGGCTATTATCCGTTCTTTACGGAACATCTTTCCCTTGCTTCCTTTCTTGACGCGCTCTTTGATAGCTCGGAGCGCCGTACTTAGCAAAGTTGATTACTGTATTGCCCTCCTCCTTGAGTCACCAAAGTTTCTACTTGCTAGGATGGAGAGGCTGCAGTCAACTGCAGCTAAATTAGTACTAGGATGGTCTACAAGGTCCTCCGCCTCTTTGGCTCTGGCGGAGCTACACTGGCTTCCTGTGAAACAAAAAATCCAGTTCAAATCACTCTGCTTGATATTTAAGGCCTTGCATGGAATGGGTCCCACCTCTTTTCAAAGTAAATTTGAGTGATGTGTTCCTGCTCGAACATTACGCTTATCTGGGGCAAAACTGATAAAAATCCCTAGATTCAAAAAAGTTAGAGCAGGTGGTAGATCCTTTGAGGTCGCTGCTGCAAAGCTCTGGAACACCCAGCCTTTTGAGCTGAGACAAATCAGTGACCTCTTGCTATTTCGAAGGAATTTAAAAACATGGGGGCATATTATCAAGGGGGTTTATCTCCGCTTTTTTGGCTTTAAAAGCCAAGAAAGCGGAGATAAAATTATCTCCCTATTACCTAGCTGTCGCTAACACCAGTTAGCGACAGCTAGTAGGAGATAGCGACCATCTTGGGCCCCACTTTGCATGTCAGTGATATTTATCACTAATGATATGCAAAGTGGGCGTGCCAAGATGTTAGCGACTGGAAACAGTCGCTAACATCGCTATCTCCTATTACCAACTTTTGGATATATTCGCGCTAAGCGCGAATATCTCCAAAAGCTAACACCTGCCCTGAGCAGTTCTTAGCCATGTTATCCAAAGGGAGGTGGATAACATGGCTAAGAGCATTAGCTCAGTAATGCATGAATATCGCGGACTTTTCAGCGATATTCATGCATTGCGGCCGATTTTTATCGCATTTGCGATAAACCTTAGTAATACCAAGGTTTATCTGCGATAAAAATCGCCGCAGATTAGCGGTAAATTTTTGTCTCTAACCAAGCATTAGCGATAATTATCGCTATTGCTTGGTAATATGCCCCATGGTTATTTCCTAAGATCTAGGGGTTGGCTTCAGTAGGTTCTAAAGGAGCTATGCTATGTCAATTCACTATTAGCACCAGGATGCCTGTCAGGTGATAGTGCGCTCTAGAAATGGTATAAATATAAATATAAATTGCCACAATTCAGACTGCGCTGTCCAATATAGATGGAAAGATAGATACATTGACGTGTAGAGTTGATAGGATGTCGGAGTGCATAGACAAACACACAGAGAGGATAGACAAGGTGGAGCGCAGAATCTCCGAGGCTGAAGACAATCAAGCTCAGATGAACACAAAACAGGTCAAGATGGATAGGCAGCTTTAGGCCATGGCTGCGAAGGTGGAAGATTTGGAGGCGGGATCCTGAAGAAACAACATTCACCTTAAGGGCGTATGGGAGACAACGAATATAGGTCCCATGGAAAAATTTGTTGAACAATTTCTCATATCCCTACTAGGGAAACATTCTCTGATATTTTCATTGTGGAGAGAGTGCACAGATCGTTGGCACTGAAATCTCCAGCTGGCTCAAGATCAAGACCGATTATTGCACGGCTCTTGAATTACAGGGACAGGGATGTGGCGCTCAGGAAGGCAAGATAAATGGGCAAACTGAATCATGAGGGTATGGATATTTCCCTGTACTCTGACTTCACAGATTCGGTACAAGATGCAAAGAAAATGTTCAACACGGCAAAACAGAAACTAAGAGACTTGAACATACCATATGCTATGTTGTACCCCGCCAGACTTAGTGTTACTGATGAGGGGAAGTCTAGGATCTACAATGACACTCATGAAGTGTTAAAGTTTCTCCAACAGAAAAATCAGAAGACCACAAGGAGTAGATCGCCATGAGGAGACCCGGAAGACCAATCTACCACATCAGACGTGGAGTGAAGGGTTCAGGACGTCTTCGCCCATGCGGGCCTACAGACACGGACGCACAGGAGTGCAATGCCAAAGAACTGTCCGGGCAGTAATGGTTAATGTTTTTTTTGCTGATTAGACTGGCTTGCGGGCTGACTGATGCCGGGCCAAAAGACTGCCCCCCGAGTTGAGGGGTAGAGACTACTCCATGCCGGCATGAACTAATCTGATCACAGGAGGCTTGATAGCTGGGCCCAGGAGACATCAATGACCAGATGAGTCAAACGATTTGACAAAGCTTTAAAATTTACTCAAATGCTTATGTTCATTTTTGCTGTTCTCGGGAGGGAGGAGAGGGGGGTGTTCCGGATTAAGGAATTGAAGTTTCATTTTGTTCTCTATCTCACTACCTGTTGGATTCGGAAGTATTATAAATGTCGAATGTCTAATAATCTAGTTGACGAGGCGTTTACCCATGTGGTTTTCCCACAAGAAAAGGGTTGGCAGTTGAACCACAACCGATCTTCATTGTTTTTTCCTTTATTTGCTTTTTGAGGGGGGGGGGAGTACGTGAGGGAAGGGCTTAACACTGTTTTTTGGGAATGTCTCCGCTGCATGCGAAGGGGCGGAGTGGGCGGCAGGTGGGGATCGGGAATGTATGGAAAATCCTGGTTGGCGTTGAGGAGAGTTACATATGTTTTTCTCTTTCTTATCAATACAAGGACATCACAGTGAGAGAGGTTAGACGTAGGAGCAGAAATAGAAATGACTGACACAAACCTGAATACCCGAAAATTGGTGTTCCTGTCCTGGAATGTACGGGACTTCAAAATCCTCAGACGATACGTAGAGTGTTGGCATACTTGGATAGACATGCAATAGATGTTGCCTGTCTACAGGAAACACATCTTACATCTTACAAGGAGGCTAGAGTGGGCATGCGGTGGGCGACATATTGAATAGTGCCTTTATTCTCAACGTATGCAAGGGGAGTCATGTTGTTGGTTAGACGCGGCACTCCCTTTCAACCTATAGCTACTGTTAAAGATGATATGGGCATATATGTAATGGGACAAGGGAACTTTGGGGAAACGACATTGACCATAATTACATCCTATGGCCCGAACACTGTTGACCCCACTTTCTATGAAGCAATATGGTACAAACTTAGAGACATGCCCAGAGCAGCAGTTATATGGGGAGGTAACTTCAATACATTCCTAGACCCAGTTGTGGACAGGTCGACAGGGAAGGAACGTTATGGAAAAAGCGGTGCTAAGGCATTAAGGGAGGGCATGAACACATGGAAAATGACGGATGTTTGGAGGCAAAGACATGTTAGACGTAGAGAGGGAACCTGCACGTCAACAACACACAATACATGGTCTTGAATAGACTACTGGCTGCTTAAACAGGATGCGTGCAGATGGACGAAGAACATTGAACACCTACCTAAAACACTATCTGATCATTCACCAGTTTGTCTCCAATTAGAAGTCCCTACCAACGTGCCTAGAGAGTTTACTTGGAGGTTACATGGGGATGCTCTATTAGACCCTTTGTTTAATAACGAACTGCATCAAGCCATAACAGACTTTTTTAAATTTAATTCAGGAGCAGTGGATAGTGCAGGAGTATTGTGCGAAGCGTTTAAGGTCACGATAAGGGGGCACTGCATTATTATGCATGCCGGTATACTGAAGGACATTCAGCAACAACTGAATTTGATAGAAAGGGACATAGCGCAACTTGATTCGTCAAGTTGCGCTATGTCCCGCACATACAATGAGGGTGGTAGACCTGGGCGGGCTTTATAAAGAAAAATAAAACCGGCGCCAACGACGTCGTTCATTACACACATAGTGGATGAACACAACAGAGACTTATATGACACTTCATCTATTTTAGACTGTTTTAAACACTATTTCTGCCATCTTTATGACACAAACACAACAGTTACCCCAGTAGAAATAAATCAGTACTTGCAGGATGTTGGTATAGCCTGGCTGTCGGATACACATAGGACATTCCTGAGTCATCATATTACCAAAGATGAAATTATAGACACCATAAACTCCCTCCCAAACAACAAAGCGCCTGGCCTGGACGGGCTTCCCAGTGAATTTTATAAAGTTTTATAAAGTTTACTGGGATTTGCTAATTCTATACTTAGCCGAGATGTTCGAAGAAGCGTATGAGGAAGGTAAACTACCCACTTCATTAAGGGAAGCCCTATTGGTGGCCCTTGCAGATAAAGACCTAACAAAATGTGCCTCCTATCAGCCACTATCCTTAATCAATATTGATGTTAAGATCTTAGCAAAAATCATCGCAACCAGGATACAGCTTCTACTGGAGAAGCTGGTGCTGGCTGACCAGGCAGGTTTCGTACCGAACAAATCCACGCCTCATAATCTTCATACAATATTTGCATTACATTATCATTTAGACCCAGAAATGCCAGCAGCGGTGGCATTATTAGATGCGGCGAAAGCCTTCGATTCGATTGAGTGGGGGTATATGTTTACAGTGCTATGCAGAATGGGCTTCCCAGAGCCGTTCCTGAAATGGATAGTATTATTATATAATGGTCCCACTGCTAGAGTTCGAATAAACTGACACACGTCGACTCCCATAGATATACAAACAGGCACGAGATAGGGATGCCCGCTCTCTCCTATTCTGTTTATGCTGGTAATAGAACCTCTGGCCTGTATGATCAGACCACAGCACTCAGCGACGGCTCTGCAGTTCAAGCTTCGCCCTCTCAGCATTTCTCTCGAAGCTGACAATATGGTACTTTTCACTCGACACCCTGATATGCATTTAAACACACTCATTCGGGATATGTACGATTCGAACAATATTCAGGACTGCGTATAAACTGGGACAAGTCGGTGTCATACCGCTGACACTGGTCACAACACAGCCGAGTTTGGAATACCCCATAAAACGGCAAACGGACCCAGTAAAATACTTGGGCATATGGATTCATAGGGATCCGGCACAGGTAGTAAGGGACAACTACAGCAGGGCTATAACCAAACTGAATGAGAGAATAGATAGATGGATAAAGATGCCCCTTTCATTGGCAGATTAGATCACTCTGCAAAAGATGATTGTTCTACCTAAATTTTTATATTTATTTAGTAATATTCCTATCTGGTTAACGCAGGCAATGTACTCAACCCTACGTACTGCAATGCAGAAGTTGACATGGGCGGGGAAACTGGACAGGGTGTGGTGGGATATACTGACGGAGCCATATCACAAGGGAGGGTTTGGTGCACTGGACCTTCAACTATACTATTACTATTGCCCGCAGGCATAATACGCTCATTACTGGCTACAACCATACACGTCCATTTCTCATGTGGCTGTGGAAAGCGACAGCATGGACCCGACCCCGCTGACGACCTATGTGGCAGACCCGAGATCCTTTACCCATCATGACAGGATTCAGACTGTGCATTGCACATCGAGAGCTTGGTACAGGCTGTCTCAACGTGTGAACAAACTTCCAGTTTATGCGACAGCACTACCTATCGCACATCATCCCAGACTATCAGTTAACCAAGGAAAAGGTACGCTTCGACTGTTTGGCGAAATGCAATTAACCACCATGGTGGACGTATACCCGCATGGGGGATTTATCAGGAGAGATGACCCATCACTAAGTATACACAACACCCCCATGAAGATGTTTGCTCATATGAGGTTGCAGACGGCGATAAAGGAGCTATATGACTCATATCCGGAGGAGCCATCTCACTTACAAACGCTACAGACAATGTTAATTGCACCAAGTCGCCACAAACTGGTTACACGCCTATACACTGTGGCGCAAAGGGAGCACAGTGGCACTGAGAATAGATTGCTTAGTTAATGGGAGAAACTACTGGGGGACACAGTGAGTGTGCAGGACTGGGAATATAGTTGTACACAATTACAATTGATGACGCCAAATTTCAACCTGCGTATCAAACACTTCAAATTCTTGCATCAATTCTTCTACACACCGACTCAGTTACACATGTACGGGCTGCGACAAGACCACAAGTGCTATAGATGTGAGGCTTTACATGCAGACTTCCTACATATAGCATGGGCCTGCCCACAGCTCCATGCATACTGGGAAGATATTACAGGAGCCCTCACAATAATGCTCTCGGAGATGATTCCTAATGCCCCGTTAGTAATCCTATTAGGGATCTATAGAATAACACTTGTAAAAAGGAAGACATTTCTGTCTGTAGCGCTTTTACTGGCTAAGCGATGTATCGCTATGAGATGGGGTAGCAGATGTCCCCCCCAGATTTCAAGACTGGCTGAAGGACATGTCATACTATAGAGACACCCTGGAAGTTTATGCGGAGGAACTGCCACGGTCATCCGGACTCAGGGATTACTGGGAACCTTTGGTACACTATTTACAGCGTGCGCAGGGGGTGGAGAGTGATGAGGGACCTGATGAGACAGTTAAAATATATGACATCTATATTTCTATACTGTCTAGAGGTTTAGAACTGTGTGAAGGGATAGAATGAGAATATTTATAAGCACTGTTTTTTTTCCGCTGATTTAAACAAATGTTGTAACGCAATAAGTACACACTTCAACATGCTGCGGACAAGACAGATGCAAGACCTGAGATAAACGCATGCTATGTAACCAGTGCTCCTCATTAAGTCAGGAACGGATATTTGTCAATATGCAATGCATATATGTACTGTGATGTAAAATATTTGTTTTTTTATTTTATCTCTTGCTACTTTGTTTCAACATGTAATATTAAGGTATGTGAGACTTGCTCGGTGCTGACCGCAACCAATAAAAACAATCATTAAAAATAAAACATGTGAAGAAGAGGGCACAAAATGGAAAAATTAGTTTCCCTCTGTTTTCAGTGATGCGTTGGGAAAAGTTTCTGTGTTCAAGCACAACATCATTTTAAGGGATGGTGCGATTCCAGTCAAGCATAAACTCAGAGGTGTTGAATTTAGTGTTATAGATGATCTTAACTAAGAACTCTTGTGTGACAAGGGCATCATTGAACCAACAGAGACATCTTTGTGGTTGTCACCTTTAGTTGTGGCTCGCAAGAGAGGTGGACAATTGCGCGTATGTTTGGACCTTCGATCCCTCAACAGGGAGATCTGGGTTGAGTCTCACCCGTTGCCTAAACTCAATGATCTTTTCATGCATGTGAAAGGTGACCAAGTGTTCTCCAAGTTAGACCTGGCTAGTGCATACCATCAGATCGAATTACATCCCGACGGGCTCTCTCACTGCATTTGTGTCTCCTCTTGGAACATTTTGATATCGAAAGATACCTTTTGGTTTAGCCTCTGTGGCATCAGTGTCCAGAGAGTCATGCAGAATCTTTTGAGAGATGTTGAAGGGGTGCTCGTCTTTTAAGATGAAGTGTTGATTTATGCCAAGGACAATGATTCGCATGACACTATCCTTAGAAGGGTACTTAATATTTTCAAGAAAATTGAGTTATTCTTAATTCTGAAAAAGGCAGGTTTCTCTGCAAAGAGATTGAATACCTTGGTCATTTGCTATCGGATCAAAATATTACACCTAGACTAGGACTTGTTGATGCCATTACCAATGTTTCTATACCCAAAGACAAGACTGGCGTCAAGACTTTGTTAGGTTTGTTTGAATATTATTTAAGGTTTATTTCTAATGTTGCTTCCATTGTATGACCCATAATCAATTTGCTTAAGATGGGAGTCAGATTTGAATGGTCTGAAGAATGTGAATGTGTGTTTGATGGAGTCAAGTCTTCTTCGCAGAAAAGGGATGCCCTCAAGCCATTTGATCCTGATTTGCCTTGTTGCATATCTGTAGATGCTAGCCACATTGGGTTGGGGTCAATTCTCACACTTAGTGGTAGAGACAAAGAAAGCACTGTTGTCTTTGCATCAAGGGTGTTGAGGAGTGCTGAAATTCAGTATTCTGTCATTAGAAAGGAATTACTTGCGTGTTTGTGGGCCATTGAAAAGTATTGTCCCTATGTGTGGGGAAGACGTTTCAAATTAGTTACTGACCACAAACCCCTGGTTTCCATTCTTGGCTCTGGTCTCAGTAAGTGCTGCACACCTGGGATAAAGATAATGGTTAGCAACTTGTTACAATATCAATTTGATGTCTCACAAATTCCTGGTGGGAGAAATGGAAGGGCAGATTATCTATCTTGTTTTCCTCAAAGCAATGATGAATGTGAAGGTACTAGTTTTCAAGAGCTGTGTGAGGAGGATGCCGAAGATTGTTTTGTGGCTGCTATGGACATTTTTGATCTTGTTGTGGGATCAGAAGAGGATTGGAGAGCAGCCTTATTACACAATAAACTTCTCCAACAATTAAGTGTGCTAGTCAGAGAGGGGTGGCCTAGAGATAAGGTTTTGTCCCCTCTGTTACAACCTTATTGGAAAGTAGAATCTGAAATCTCACTAGAGGATGTTATAGTCGTGAGATTTGATAAACGTATTCCTCCTCACTCTGTTTGACCTACTATTGGCAAGAAAGCTCATGAAGGACACTTGGGTATCACTATCACTAAACTACAGACAGCCATTTTGTGTGTTGAGCCAGTGTGGCCCTTTGCCATGTGCTTGCATGGATAGTTGAGCAATGAGATAGCAGTTTAACAAATTAAAATGAATGATAAGCTTAAGAATAATGTCATCTATTTATAATAATTTTACTTTTTTTAATTATATTTTACATTTGTTTACCATTTTCATAACATCTGGCATCAATGAATCAACCCCATGTCTCCCATAGGTTCACAAAAGCAATCATTGTGTAAGGATTATTCGATTGTCAATGCATTTGTCATCTGCACCTTCCTGCGTGTCACATCCACTTACGTGGATCTACTTTTTAATGCAATAGCTGCGGGGGAGAGATTCCAGATATCTATAGCGCAGTGGAAATAATCCTGATCTTAAAAAAAGGGCCACGCTGGATGCCCATCAAACTGTAGGTCTATTAGTTTACTAGATAATCGAAAACAAATATTTTCTAGGCAGCTCTTGAATAGAGCGCAAGATTAGATGGATCTTCAGAATATATTAATTCCCTTTCAGGCAGGATTTGCTACTAAAATTATCACACTAGTTCAGGTGTTTGAGTTCGCCCTTCTTTATTGGAAATATGACCTGTTAGGCATCCTTTTGTGGCATTCATTGATTTGCGTGCCACATTCGATCTGACACCTTGGGCTCCACCCCCTCAGCCTGGGATGACTCCTGGTGGCCGAGAGCCCTGGGAGCAGCACTGACACCCACCGACCATGCATGCAACCTCAGGTTCACCCTCGACTCAACGATCTCCATGACCGAGCAGGTCAACGTCGTCTCATCCTCCTGCTTCAACACCCTCCGCATGCTCCGCAAGATCTACCAGTGGATCCCCACCGACACAAGAAGAATGGTCACCCAGGCCCTCGTCAGCATCAGTCTGTGCTACGGAAACACCCTCTACGCAGAAGCCCTGGCGAAACGGCTGAAACTAATGCAACGCATACAGAACGCCTCTGCCCGCCTGATCCTCGACATCCCGCGACACAGCCACATCACACCACACCTGAGAGACCAGCCCTGGCTGCCCGTCAACAAGAGGATCACCTTTAAACTCCTCACCCACGCACACAAGGCACTCCACAACACCGGACCAGCATACCTCAACAGACGACTCAACTTCTACACCCTGTACCGCCAGCTCCGCCCTGCCGACTGCGCCCTCACTACCATCCCCCGCATCCGAAGAGTGACTTCCGGTGGCAAATTGTTCTCCTACCCCGCCTCCAAGACCTGGAACACCCGTCCCATCCTCCTATGGCTGACCCAAGACCCACTAACCTTCAGGAGGCTACTCAAGACCTGGCAATTCGAGCAGTAGCAGTACCCCCTTAGCTCCATGAGACCCTCACGGGTAAGTAGTGCACTCTACAAATTTCCTGATTGATTGATTGAGAGGATACTATTAGATATGAAAATGCTCAGTGGCTTAATTGAGCTATTACTTAGACTGAATGAAAATAATTATGTGTAGGTTAGGAGGGGTGACAGCAAGGAGCTGTCAAAACATATCTCAGCTGCAAGAGGGGCTTGGCAGGGGTGAGTTTTGCCCCCCTGTTCTCCTTATACATTACTGATGTGGCGAAGGAATTTATAAAGTGTGCTAATGACTCTCCTATTCTGTACTGGCCCAAAACATTCTATACTCTTGTTTGCAGATGATTTTCTTTTAATTTCTAAAACCCGGATAGGGTAACAAAATCTGCTAAATAAATTCCTTGAGTTCTGCAGTAACAGGGGTCAGGAATTAAATGCAGCAAAACCTAAGTTTATGGTTTTTCGTAAGAGTATTTAGAACTTCTCTGTAAGGGCTGGAAAATACCATTTAAAACAGTTTTTTAGCTTTCATTATCTTGGGAAGGCCCCGTCTGATAAATTTAAGTGGGGCCACCAAATAAATAAGGGAGCATTCTAAATATACATCAAAAGCATCATTGTTTTGCACTTTAACCGGGACAACCCCTGACCTAGCAGAATACAGAGCTCCCTTGAGAGATGGAAAGGAATTGGACCCAGTTTTGGAGGTTTCCTGGCTAAGATTTACTTGCAACTGGTGTACAAGACTGGGCTTGCTCAAACTATGGAATTCTCCTGAACTGATCTCCAAGGCGGAAAAGTTGGTTTTAAAATTGACCTTCTTGTCTTTTGTGCATGAAGAGGAAATTTCTAGGAGCTCCCTGGGTCAATTAACAAATCACTTTTTGACATATAAATCAACCTTAGCCTTTGAAAGCCATATGGATAGTAGAATACCACCTCTGGCTAAGAGCTTGTATATACAATTTAGATAGGCTGTTTGTTCCTTAAATCATTCAGCACACACTGGAGTGATGACCTTGCTACTGATTCATGCCCAGCATGTGGCATGAGTCCTGGGACCCCTGACCATATCATGTCTGTGTGCCCTGAATATTGTGGGGTGTGCAGATGATGGCTGTGACCGATCTTTTTGACCATGGGGGTACTTCATTGAGGAGAGGCAAAGCAAATATTGATGGCTGACATAATTTTTCCTTGTATATTGCGAGCCAAATAACAGAAAGGATCCCCACCATACTCCACTCTGTTCTCAGGTTGGTAATGAGTAATTGGCGAGGATGGGTGTTAATGAGATTCCCCTGCTACGCTTACCCCAACAGACTGTTGAATTCTATATGTGCACATGTTAATCAATTTGGGCCTTTCTAATCTCTGGAACAACCCGCAGGGGGAAGTCTTCCCAAGTAAGGAAGCCCTCAAGTCTCTATATTGGGATTGGGTAGACAGCAGCCTTCTGAGAAGTACTAGATCTGATTCTATGGCTCGTCGCTTTCTGGAAGTCAAAATCTGACCTATTTTAGAGAATTATTGTGACAGCATTACAGTACCATTGGACAGGAAGTTAGTCTTCCAGTTAAGGTCTGGATCCCTCCCGCTAAAAAACTCACTGCGGGATGGCAGAGTCCGACCACTATGTGTTGTCCAGCGTGCGAAGCAGCTGTAGAAAGCCGAGGTCACTTTTTATTTGTTTGCAAAGCTTATTCGTCACCAAGGAGGGCATGGCTGACTCCAGTATGTAAAAATCTTGGGACACGACAAAGTGCAGTGGCTATGAGAATCCTATGTACATCTACCCAGGAGGCGATAGTTCTCGGAGTAGCCAAATATCTGGGGTGGGCCTGGGCAATCAGGCGGCGGCTGATGGGTAGGCTCAGTTAACCCGATGTATATCTTTTTATATAAATTCTAATGGGTAGGCTCAGTTAATCTGATGTATATATTTGTTATATTTGTGTGTAATTCTCCACTCTTGATATTGTACGAGCATGCACAAATGTTTTTAAGAATATGCATATGTAAAATGACTTGTTTTTACCTGTAATGTACCTGATTTTATGCTGTGCTTTTATGAGAAAATATCTCGAATAAAGCTTGTACTACTACTACTATAATGTGAAGTGATTAATGGGAGAGAAGCACACATATACAGCAAAGGACATTAACATAAAATATATTTATCCATACAACATAACAGAAGAACACACATAATTGAATACATCTGGAAGAAATTATTTTTTCAAAAGAAACTCATACTAAAAGATACATAGTGGACACCATTAGAATGTATTACGCTTATTTGTACAGTACTCACGAAACATAAAAAAGAGTCCAATGTTGGACACATTTTTTTTATAACTTGTTTTTATTAGCAACATTGCATCATATCACATATTAGACAAGTAGCATATACATTTTACATGGATAACCACCATACCTTTTGTGTAAGTAGCGTCCATGCTAAGCAACATCGGCACCACTCACCCCATGGTACACTGTACATTGCAATGTATTTTAGTTTTTACATATATAAAACCTGAAATATAAACAATAAAAACAATAACAAAATAAATCCCTTCCCACCTCTCCCTCCCCAGCAGCAGACAGCAGTAATAAGAATCATTATCTGGATAGTCAGGCGTACTGACATTATTAATGTAGCATAGGAGAGGAGGAGGCATTCGCATTGTCTACACTAGGTGTCAACATGTCGTGAGTGAGTGAGTGAGTGTGTAGGCACAGTGGTGTCAGGGTCCTGAGCTAGCACCGTAGACATGTCTGTCAGCATCTGTCCCCATTCAGTCAGATCTCGCTCAGCATTCTTGTTGAATCTCACAGCCCTATGGCGACATTCTTCCACCAGACCCCATTCACGCATATCTGTGAACCATTTATCTGGTGTAGGGGGCACTGAACGTATCCAGTTTATAGAAATTCGTCTTTTAAATCAATCAATCAATCAATCAATCTGAGTACTTGTAAAGCGCGCTACTTACCCGTGTGGGTCTCAAGGCGCTATGCGGAGGGGGGGTTGCTGCTACTGCTCGAAGAGCCAGGTCTTGAGGAGTCTTCTGAAGGTGAGTAGGTATTGGGTTTGCCGTATGTGGGTAGGGAAGGTGTTCATGGTCTTGGCGGCGAGGTAGGAGAAGGATCTGCTGCCGGAGGTCGTTTGTTGGATGCGGGGGACAGCGGCGAGGGCGAGGCTGGCAGAGCGGAGCTGGCGGGTGGGGGTGTAGAAGCTGAGTCTGCTGTTCTTGTAGGCTGGTCCGGCGTTGTGAAGTGCTTTGTGTGCGTGGTTGAGGAGCTTGAAGATGATCCTCTTGTTGACGGGGAGCGAGTGTAGGTCTCTCAGTTGGGGGGTGATGTGGCTGCGGTGGGAAATGTTGACGATCAGTCGGGCGGAGGCATTTTGGATGCTCTCTTGCTCGCGTGGCTGTTGGAGTGTTTCTTGAGCAGGGCGAGGGTGTTGGCGCAGTCGTCGATCCACTGTCTGAGGTTGCAGGCTGCGGCGTCTGGGTTGGTGGGGTCGGCGGGTGGGTTCTGGGCAAGGGTGGTGATCAGCTGGTCTTCGGTGACTTTGCTCCAACAGCGGCGAGGCAGCTGTTGGGTGCGGTGGTGCGTGGTTGGTTTCTTGAAGGCAAAATGGATGCAGCGGTGATCGGTCCAGTGGAGTTCGGTGCTGTGGTCGAAGGCGATGTGGGTGCCTGTGGAGAAGACGGGGTCCAGCGTGTGGCCAGCGGTGTGGGTGGGTGCAGTGACGAGTTGTCTGAGGCCAAGGTTGGCGAGGTTGTCGATCATGGTGGCGGAGTTGGCGTTGTTGTTGTTCTCGAGGTGGAAGTTCAGGTCCCCGAGGAGGTTGTAATCCGTGGAGGCAAGTGCGTGGGTGCTGGTGAGGTCGGCGATGGAGTCGCTGAACTGAGCCCGGGGTCCGGGGGGTCTGTAGATGAGTGTTCCTCTGAGGGTGGTGTTGGGGTCGGTGTGGATCCGGAAGTGGAGGTGTTCGGCAGTGTTCAGGGTGTCGTTTGCGTGGGTGGCAACCTTGAGGGTGGACTTGTGAACGATGGCTATTCCTCCTCCGATTCCATTGTCGCGATCCCTCTGGGTGATCTTGTAGCCGTCTGGGATGGCTACGGCGATGTCGAGCGCCGAGAAGTCGTTCCACCAGGTCTCAGTCAGGAAGGCCACTTCTGGGGCGGAGGTGTTGAGCTCGACGGTGTTTTTGCGTGAGGAGTGGGTGTTGAGGAGTATGCAGCGGAGGTGGTTGGGTCCAGTCTTTGGAGGTTTGGTGGCTCTGTCACAGGTGAAGCTGCAGGTGCGGCAGGAGAAGGGTCCATGGGTCAATTTCGGGGCGGCCTGGAAGCAGGTGTGGTTTCGGCCGGCATTGAGTGCGTGGAGGGTGCTGGTGCCGTAGTGGAGTCTGGTGTTGTGGTGTTCGCGGGGTCCAGGGGTTCTGGCGCTGGCCGTGGTCCAGGCGTGGACAGGCACAAGTGGGCTTACCTTAGGCGCGCCTTTGGTGTGCCAGCGGCACGCAGGCTGCGCGCGTCCTCTGCGCGGCTGTGCAGCGTCCGGCATATATGGGGAGGTGGGAGGAAGGAGCAGCTGGGAGGCGGGAGCAGCGAGTGGGCAGGGGCGGGGCCACAGGGGGCACAGCAGCAGGGAAACAGTGGTACAGAAAGCAAAATGGGGCACAAGGGAGCAAAATGGGGCACAAGGGGGGAAACGAGTGGCACAGAGCAGAAAACGAGGCACGAAGAGGGGGAAACAGTGGTACAGAAGGCAAAATGAGGCACAAGGGGGGGAAACGAGTGGCACAGAGCAGGAAACGAGGCACAAAGAGGGGAAAACAGTGGTACAAAAGTCAAAATGAGGCACAGTTGGGGTGGGGAACGAGTGGCACAGAGTAGAAAACGAGTCACAAGAGGGGGAGACAGTGGCACAGAAACCAAAAAAGACGGAGGACACTTACCAGCGGCAGTGGCAGTGGCAGCAGGGGCACACAGTCAGAGCTGCATGGAGGGGGAGCGACCTACTAGAAGGGTCAGGGGTTGCTCACCTCACCGCACAGCGTCTTGCATATATAGGGAGGACTGAGGGAGGAGCAGCTAAGAGGTGGGAACAGAGATTGGGCACTGGGCAGTCAGGGGGGCAGGGCTGTAGGGGGCACAGCAGAGGGGGAAACAAGTGCAAAAGAAGACAAGATGGGCACAAAAAACGAGTGGAACAGAGGACAGAAGGGCACAAAAAACAAGATAAAAACGAGTGGCACAGAGGGCAGAAGGGCACAAAAAACGAGTGGAACAGTGGGCAGAAGGGCACAAAAAACAAGTGGAACAGTGGGCAGAAGGGCACAAACAACGAGGGAAAAATGGTTGGAACAGAGGGCAGAAAGGCACAAAAAACGAAGGAAAAACGAGTGGAACAGAGGGCAGAAAGGCACAAAAAACGAGGGAAAAACAGGTGGAACAGAGGGCAGGAAGGCACAAAAAATGAGGGGAAGACGGGTGGAATAGAGGGCAGAAAGGCACAGAAAACGAGGGAAAAACAGGTGGTACAGAGGGCAGAAAACGAGGGACAATAGGGGGAGACAGTGACACAGAAAGCAAAAAGGACGGATGACACTTACCAGCGGCAGTGGCAGCGGCAGCAGGGGCACACAGTCGGTGCTGCGTGGAGGGGAAGCGACCTACCAGAAGGGTCAGGGGTCGCTCACCTCACCGTGCAGTGTCCAGCATATATGGCCACTATTGGAAGGTAGTATCTGACTGCATGGTTACCCCCACTTTTTGCTTGGTCTTTTGCTGGTTTTTGACTAGTCTGACTGAGATCCTGATAATCAGGACCCCAGTCTATCTGCTTTCTCCCTAAAATTGTTATGAATGTAGTTTGGTACACTCCAGATTGGATACTGGGGTACACTTATAAGTCCCTAGTATATGATACCCAGGTACCCAGGGCATAGGTACCCCAGAGGCCTCCCATGGGCTGAAGCATCTATTATGCCACCCATGAGAGGTCATGCAAAATGGAATTACAGGTCTGCTACTGCAACCTGTGTAAGCTGGTTCTTGCACCACTTACTTAGATATAGGTTCACTATTTTTATTGGTCACTACACTTAAAACTTATACGTTACCCCTATAGCAGGCCTCAACAATCCTGAAGGCAGGGTGCTGGGTCTGTGGTGAGAGGTGAGAGGGTGCCCCTGCATGAGCAGAGTCTTCGGAGACTATTCTCCTGGGTTGTCTGTGACTCAGCCGGACATATAGGTAGAGGTGCATTGTAACCTTGCGGTAAATGCTAACTCGAAAACAGCTGCAGAGAAACATATCGTGTTTGGTATCAAACACATTGGAATCATTCCTCCACACCAGTAACTGGTGTGGGAGGTACGATTCCACCCTTCAGAAGCGAGATTCATGGGTTCACTGGCAATGTTCCCTCTATTTTTCTTTTCCTCTGTGTGCGGCAGTATAAGGTCTCTGTGCGCTGCAACTAAGACTTTGTGCACTGGGAACCAGACTGCGCGTGTAGGCGCAGTGCCAAATATCACTCCAAACTTTTACTTTAAAAAGTGAAAAGCTAATGCATTTCCACACACGTAGTGCCACATGAAGTGTCTTAAGGCAGGTTTTCAATTTAGATATACAGGCAATGACATGAATTGGTTACACTGGCAAGTACACTTTGGGTTTATAAAAGCACAGGACCCCAAAGGTGGTACTGTAATACAATTTTACTGAAGATTTTCAATTTGAGCCCTGTTCATAGGGTGGGGAAATGCTGGGAGCCTATACAAGATCACATATATACACAATTACATAACATATTTACAATTAGATGTGCAAGCTATGGAGTAATGTCTGGCTTTCCTGTCAGAGATAGCTTGTCACCAGTCCAAAAACAAGCCCCCTACAGCAAGTCGTCGAAACAACTTCAGGAATAAAGTAACTTGTGGAAAAGTCGCAGTCGGAGTAGTGAATGCTTTGCAAAGGCTGGTCGTTGTTGAGATTGCGAGGTAAAGGAGGTTTCCTGTGTTTAATATTTATGCTAGAGAGAGTTCTTTGTCTAGTTGCAGTTTTGACTCATCATAAAGTAGAACAGAGGGTTAATATGGCTGTTACAAAAATGTGTATGAAGTGTCGAAGAGCTGCTTGCAAACTGAATGGTATAGGTTAAAGAGTTATGTTTTTTTCCTTATCTTTCATTATACTAATGGTTGTACAAAGGGTTGGTTTGGGTAGAAATACATTCTTATTAGTAAAGACAACCCTAACTGCTCCAGTACGTTTTAACCCCTAGACTTCTCCTGCAACCTCTGGCTCAAATTGAGCACTAGCAACACAGTCTATTGCCTTCTGCTAGGGCTTTAATTGAGTTTCAGGTTAGAACTTTGAGGTATGAGCTCCTATCACAAAAATTAAACCTCAACAGGAAGCACTTACAGATATAAATAAAGCAGGTGCCCGAGTTGAAGCTCAAATTCAGTAATGCATTCATCAGCCCTAAAACAATCGTGAGCTTTGTCGAGGCTGGGCAGGTGTGCTTTCTCCCCATATCTACCGTCAAAAATTAGCTGTAATACTGGTTGGAGGCCATTGCATCCTTGACTTTTTACGAGCGCAATACCCGTGCAGTTCCTGTGAGCAGGAGCTTCTTTCTCCTCATCTGCTGCTCTGATCGGTCTCTGACCTTTTATACACACAAGAGGCATGTGAACTTGCAAAGAAGCTCCGCCCGTTTGCCCCCTCCACACACTAGCGGTGTGCACTGTCTTCCCGCATTTTCCCACTATGATGGACAGCTCACTCAAGGGACCCCTGTGCCCTTCGGTGCGATGGCATAGTAACACACACATGGTCACTGGAGACAACTCTTCTGGCACTTTACGCAGGAGTAGTGTAGAAAAGCACTATACATTTACCCAACGAGATAGCACTTAGTGGATTAGCCAGTAGAAAGAACTCCAGTGCAAATTGCAAAAAAATCCGTGAGTTTGCGGAAAAATCTGTGAACTCGCAAATTTTTTGGCAATTTCGCACAAATTCGCGGACCGCAGATCTGCAAAATTCGCCCATACTTACTCCGTGGACTCCCTGTGTCATCATCTTGGGTGGTTCCTTGGGGTCCCAGTGATTCTATGTGCACTTGGCACTGTCTCTAGTCAAGTTGTGATTGTTATACCACTATTTTAGTATATGGTTTGGTCTCCCCCTGGATCCCACTGTGTATTGTGATACTTACAACTGTTCTATTGATCTCATATTGTGTGCTTTGTGTTCTATCCTCGTGTAGAGGATAGTAGATATTCTTATATTAATAAATACATATTTTTATATAACTAGTGGGTGGTTCTCCTTCACGTATTCATTCAGGAGGTGATATTCTGGTAAAACAAGCTGCTTAACATTCCTTCAAGATTAAGCCTGAAGGCTGCTCTCCACAGTTACCAATAGGATAGCTTTCTAAAGGTTATCTGTGACCACATACATCATAAGGGTCATTGGGACTGGTGCAAGGTGCCCACTTTAATTAGTGGACAGCATATACCAAGCCAAATACTTACAGCCAGACCCAACCACAACAGGGCAAATTTAAGCCTTATACGTGTCCCCTTCTTTGGGGTTGGTGATATGCCCAACAGACACTTCTTTATAGCGACATCTATTCGTATTGTCGGACCAAAGCGGAGAGTCTGTATCACTTGGTTTCGGTACTGCTGCAACCATGTGCAAGTCCATGTCATATGGAGGAATGTGGCATGGTCCATGCCACATTGAGGCCAGGATGGGACCAGCCCCGGGGCAAACTGCGCGCAGTGCTGCGGGGTCAGGTATGTGCGATGCAAATATTAGAATTGGATGAGCTTGAATCTGGCATTACTTATTACTTCAGCCTCCTGGGCCAGAGCTCTCTTCCATTCCCCGTCTGTCAATGGGAGGGGTAGGTCTTCGTCCCATTTCCTCCTGGCAACTGATAAATAGGCTGTACGGTCATTACGCAGGGCTTAGTATGTATGTGAGATTGGGCCCTACTAGAACCCGGGTCTAACAGTGTTGCCAATGTACGGAACTACTGTGACTCCTCCGGGCAGGTGGTCCATAGCTCACGGACCATAGGTGAGATTTTGGCATACTGTAAAAAATGCCCAGCTGGTACCTGGAAGCAATCCTGTGCTTCACCAAAGGTCGGGAAGTTTCCATTGTATATAACTTCGACTTCCGATTTCCTTCACAGGGTGAGCACAGTATGATGGACCGACCATAAAAAAAGATACATAGTGGACACCATTAGAATATATTAAGCTGATTTGTACAGTACACAAAACATATAAAAGAGTGCAAATGTTGGACACATTAAGTAAAAGTCTGAGTTGGGTATGTTTCTACAGTAACGTGTCCCATCCTCAGATGTGATTAAAAGATTTTAAGACGGAATCATGTATCCATCAATTTGTGCTTTTTATTTATATAACTTCGACTTTCTATTTACTTCACAGGATGAGCACAGTCTGAGGGACCGATCATAAAAAAAAGAAACAAGCAAAATTGATTGATAACTGAAGAAAGAGAAAGGGGAAAAAAAAGCGAGAACAGGCTGATACCAGCATTTAGAGCAACAGGTGATATAAGTATCCAAATGTCCCTTAGCTCATGGTGTTCTCACCTTAAGAAGTAGTATAAACAATCGTAGTCCTCACAAGTAAAGTAATTGTGTTCCAGATCCGAAGAGTTAAATGTCAAGCGTATGACCACAGCCCGGTGTATTTATACCGCCAACTGGAAAGTGATAGAGCTACCACGGTCGTCTAGCCCACATTACGAGCCTGGATATGTGATGGAACTCCAAGGAGGAAAGTCAAAACCCTTCATGGTGTGGTGCCCAAAGCGCTGAGCCTGCTATAGGGTGGACAGCATTTTTGATTGCAGTGTCCCAGTAACTCTATAATATTGGCGTGCCACCATAATGCCCTTAAACAACGTTGTTGAAATGGGTCATACAGCCCCATTATCACTCTATACACTGAGCACAGGCTTAAGATGATGCAATAGAGGCCTCATGTAGCAAGCAACAAGCCCGGTGTATGGTGGGGATCCTTCCGCCATTTGACTAGCAATATACAAGGAAAAATAACGTTTTTGTTTGTCTTGTGTGGGTTATAATGTCTTTTATATTTATATATGTTGTTTGGTTTGTGTACATGTTTTTTGATTAGGCTTTCATGTTAATTGGCTTTCAGCCCTGACGAAGTTCCCACATCTGGGAATGAAATGCATTGGCTGAGCTATTTTGTTGTAATAATGAATTACATTTGAAAAAAGAATATGAATAAAGGTTTTTTAAAAAACACTACCTCTGCCTTGACTTCATCACATGACACACCTCCCATTGCTTTATGGACCAAAGATCTGGAAAACAGGGGCACTGCACAACAGTGGTGCCGGAATAATTGTGCACAGGACGATTCACAAAAAAACAGAACTATTGTGAGGGGCTGATTGGAAAGCCTGCCGTTGGGCTCGGTTCTATTGATAACTGTAATAGCTATTGGTCTAATCTTCATCATGGCACCTTTTTGTACTCAGTGCAACGTTACCTTTATGATATGATATGGAATAGATGAGATTTACACATTTTAATAATTAATTGTGGTACTGTATCAGCAGTTATTGACATGTGGGAGAATCTCTGTATTTATTGACCAGCAACAATTGTAATATAAACATAATGTACATGAAGTATACTGCAAGTGTATGAAAGTTATGGATTTTTAACATATTAATGACTGAAGTATGATGATTAATGTCATATGTTTTATGGATGTTTTGTAACTTTGGTGGTAAGGAAACTGAATAAAAGATTCCTGATTACTTGTGCCCTCCGTCATGCACTGCTTATGACCTCACATATTACATAAGTCATGACGTGTTCTAAGCCATCATTCAGGACCTCACTGATGATATCTCAAATTACATCACTGACGACCTCACTAATGACCTCATCCAATGAGTTTGTTAGTTTGTTTTATAGTTTACATATCAGCACTTAAATTCCATTGTACTTTTCTACCTGATTTTGTTCAGCCTGGGTCCAGCTAATAGATGTAAGTGTGTGGGATTATTGAATATGTTTCTATCTTTGCATTGAAGGGCAACACTGTATGACGGTGACGATTTGTGTTCAATATGTTCCACACAAGTTTTTGTGGTACAGCAGAAAAATGTTTTTAAAGTGATTTAATCAGCCTTGAGATATTAGACATAATCATCTCATTTAGACAATGTCTCCAACATATGACTGTGTGCTGTTATAAATGATGCAATCAGTGATGTAATATGTGAGGTCATATGCAGTGCATGGCGGGGGTGGAAGTCACTGACATATTCATCTAACTATAACATCACTTTAACCTTTGTTTTTTTCAGTGAATATGTATATAGATACCTATGTATTGTAATAATTTGTATTATGTCATTTTAATATAATTTAATGTTATTCTGTGCTGTGGTATGTTGTTATGGTAAGTCATAATGTGTTATGCAATATTATGTCACATCAGCATTTTTTACTTCACTGTCCTAGAGTTATTGAGCCCTCGTCCTGATCCTTTTGGTGCCCGGCAGAGGACGTGAGGTGACAAATGCTTTTGCTGCACAAAACTAACAATACAAACATAGACACAGTAGATCCTCACTTTACTCTTGCACTAAAGGCTGTACATGTACAAATCATCAGACAGTGCCATTGACCTGCCAGACAAACAGCACTCACCACAGTCAAGGCAGATTGCGGATGCCCTCAGGGCAAGAAGCAGGAACACAATGTACCCCAACATTTGAAGATCTGAAAGAGAGGGCGCACGTTGGCAATGTTAGTGAGAATGTCGCAGTTTGCACCTTTGTCTTAGAGACTCTCGATTGGTGAAGTCATAGAGTGAATAAAAGGTGCACACTGCACCTCTCCTGCCTTTGTACAATCCTAATGACTTGGAAGCATGAGGTGCCAGTGCTGTATGAGGTGAGCCTCGGCGCTTCGAGTCCACGGTTCATGTCTGCCCATGGACTCTGAGATTTGAGATGGAGGCAAGGACAACATGGGTCCATTGCAGACATGACAAGCATGAAGCCGAGGCATACATGCACACTACACATACCACAGCAAATTGACAACTTTGGTGTGTGTAGGTGTAAGGGGTAAGAAGGTGGGTGTTTCCTGAGTTTAAGTTGTGAGAGTATGAGGTAGGCATTTATTTATATGTACATAGGTGTCGATAGGGGTAAATTACTTATTAATATGTTATAACAGCTAATACATGCATGATTTATTAGAAATGTGTGATGATTGTGCACTGACCCTTATGGTAGTGAATGGATTATTTTTAGTTCCCTCTCCTCTAATCTATTCATTACCTACGTCACTCTATTTGGATGTGCATTATACCTGCTACTCCTATCGGTATAGTAGTTATAAATACTTGTAATAAAATCAACTGTAAATTCATTGTAAACTCATTAATTGAATTATGGGAGGTCAGTATTGTTATTCATACATTACACCCCTAAAAGGTGTGAACACCCTATATTTGTTTTGTGAGTAAATCCAAAAGTGGATTATACTGTCTTTTTGAAATACAACCTCTCTGACCCTGTCTTGGGTGCATCCATTTGTTGAGCATTTAAATCGGAATGTAAAGCTGCTTCCGTCTTGCCTTATATTACATAAAGACTAAAATACTTATACGCAAAGACTGTGTAGACTATTTTTATTGAATACTCAGCCAAAAAATATATTTCATAAAGGTAACTCACTCTTGCATGCCTAGACTGGCCTTAGACTCTTTGTAAATCACACCTAATGTACACACCGGCTCATTATATGGTGGATATAATGTCAAGTCCTACTGCTAGCATATCTTGCTCACAGAGTTAAATGTCAGGGACTTAATCTCCTGCTCCATAGCACAGCAGTCACCGCTGTCACCACTCCGAGAGGTGAATACGGCAACTCACTTTGCAGGAATCTCCGGCACTCTCCATTTCTCTGTTGTTGCTAAATCGAAGAGGTACATGGACCATACTGAGGGCCAGATGTAGGAAAAAGCAGCTTAGCTAGTTCTTAATAGCGATTTTTATGGAATCGCTATTAAGGACTCACAAAATGCTATGTAGGTAGGAATCGCAATAATTTTAGCGATTTCTAAACATTCCTTATTTGCAACTCGCAAATTGCGAGTCTCAAATAAGGAATGGCTTCTCATTCATTTCTTTGGGCCAAGCGTCTCATAGGGATGCATGGGAATTGCGCGCGCAATTTCAAGAGTGCAAGGGTTCCAAAAGGACACCCTGTTGCACCCCTGAATTGATCATCTGTGCACATGTGGCGCACATACATGCCCTAAGGGTATGTACGTGTGCCACATGTCACTTTGAAAGAAGCAAAAAACTGCTTTTTGAAAGGAAATCGCAACTTAATTTGCGATTTCTTAAGGCATTATCGCAATTTGTGATGCCAACTAGCATAGCATTTAGGGAATCACAAATTGCGATTCTCTTAATGCTTGCGCAAAAAGAGGAATTGCTATTTTTGTGATTCCTTATTTTGCAAGTAGGTGTTTGCCTACCTACATAGCACACAGCTAAATTGCAATCACAAAAGCGGATAGTTGGACTTGGCCCTTTTCCCTAAAAATGTTCCCCCATGGTAAATAAAGTTGCATAGGTTATTTGTGAGGTATGAGATGCCCTGTTTGAAATGAAAATGTAATGCAATGGTGTGCAGATATTAACCCCCCATTGTGGAAATGCACCTTAGCTGCCGTGTAGGAGGAGGGCCACGCTGCAGTGGGGATGGTGAAAGCCTACCACCCTGCTTTGATGATGCCCCCACTAACTGCTGACCTGGCCCAGTGGTGCCTACTGCTCTGTCCCCCGGGCCCCTGAAGAAGGGGGGCCATACTTGGTCCCTGGTGCTGCAGGGACCCTGCGCCACGCAAGCGCTGTGGAAACAAGCGCCTAGAAGGGAAGGAGCATCTTGGATCCCCCCAGGAGGTGAGGAGTGTTACCCTGGGGCTTGCCGCTGGGACTGGCCGCCCCGCTTTCGCTGTGTGCCTAGAGGTAGCGCTGCGTGCCAAAGCGCTATGATCTGGGAAGCGCTGTGCTGTTAAGGAACTGTTGTGGCCCCTTTGCATCGAGGCTGCCAGAAGAGTCCCGGTGAGTGGGGCTCAGTTGAGTGGGAGTGGGGGTCTGTCGGTACAATTCCTTCCTAATCTTGCGCCAATCGTTGCAAACCTTGCCTTTACCCCTGCAAACTTCACTCTCCTCGGAGATTGTAACACCCACCTTGACGACCCCAATGACCCGAATTCCAGAGAATTATCCTCCAATCTAGATGCCCTCGAACTAGAGCAACTAGTCCCTGGGCCCACCCATCAAAAAGGCCACCTTCTGGATCCTATATTCAGTAACTGTCCTAACCTACAAGTTGGAAACCCCTCCCCCCTCCCCTGGACAGACCACTTTCTCATCCCTTTCACGTGGACCCCTCCCAACCACCATTCACCAAAACTCACGACAGCCCAAAAATCCCGGAACTGGTCCAAGCTTCCCCAGCCACAGTGGCTAGAGAACCTTGAATCGACCAAACCTACCAAAACCTCCAACCCCACAGAGGGCAACCAGAATTATAACATCTGGATCACCAAATCTCTTGATTTGGTGCTCCCACTAAAAAGTACCAACCCCAAAAGGGGGAACGCGACCGCCCCGTGGTACACCGCTGACCTCCGAGACGTCAAACAAAACTGCAAAAAAATTGAGAGGAAATGGCACCTCGATTATTCGCCTACTGGAAAAACAGCCTACAGGGCAGCAATCAAAAGCTATAAAACTAGTATTAAACGAGCGCAGGCAAAGTACTTCGAGGAAAAAATTGATAAGGCAGCCTCAAAGCCTAAGGAGATTTATTAAATAGCAAAATCTCTCCTTCAACTGCCAGAGACACCAAAGGAGCACCGCAATACTCAGGCTCACTGTGATGAGCTAGCGGAATTCTTTTATCAAAAAATAGAAATTATTAATTCTTCCTTCTCGCTACACACCCCCCTGACCAGCTGCTCTCTAGACCTAGACCCTGTGTTACCATCCCCCGCCACACTTGCACACTTCCCACCCCTGGATCTCAGTAATTTAGAGAGTATCATGCAGCAGGTCAAATCAGGCTCACCCAAGGACCCGGCCCCTCCACGAGCTCTCATCCCGGTCACTAGTCAGATTTCGCCCACTGTTCTGGACCTACTCAACACCTCCCTCCACGTTGGCACCGTCCCGTCCCCATGGAAACAAGCCATGGTCAAGGTCCTTCTAAAGAAACCGAGCCTGGATCAAAACAACCCCTCCAACTACAGACCCATTTCCCTGTTACCCTGGCTCAGCAAACTGCTAGAAAAGCATGTCAACTCAGTCGTGACAAACTTTCTAGAATCAAAGCCATACTTGACCCCTCACAGACTGGTTTTCGGCCCCTCCACGGGACAGAACCGGCTCTGGTCGCAGTGACGGAGGAGGCAAGAAAGATCTTGGACAACGGTGGTTCGACGGCCATCGTTCTCCTCGACCTTAGTGCCGCCTTCGACACTGTGAACCACAACATCCTTCTCCACCGTCTTAGCAGGATAGGCATCTCCGGAACGGCAATCAACTGGTTGAGATCCTTTCTCACAGACTGCTCATTCCAGGTATTTGAGAAAGAATACACCTCCCCCAGCAAACCCCTGAACTGTGGGGTGCCCCAGGGCTCCTCCCTAAGCCCCACCCTTTTTAATGTTTACTTAAGCCCACTAGCCGAGGTCGTCCGCCCCTTTGGAGTGAAAATTATCACCTATGCGGACGACACGCAGCTAGTGGTAGCTCTGGACCCCCCATTCAATTCTCACCATAGCTTACACAAATGTCTGGAAGCAGTCGCCGTATGGATGACTGCATCCTGCTTAAAGCTAAACGGGAAGAAAACAGAGATTATGCTCTTGGGAAACACCATCGACAAGCCCATTGACTTAATCTGGCCCCTCTGCCTAGGCTGTCCCCCCCTACCCAAGGAACAAATCAAAAGCCTCGGCATATGGCTGGACAGAGCACTCAATTTCAACTACCAGGCAACTAAGCTATCTGCCATCTGTTTCGGGCTCCTGAGGCTACTACGCAAGATTCTTCCCCTCCTCCCTTTCCACTCAAGACGGATCATGGTACAAGGGCTTATCCTATCTCGCCTGGACTGCGGGAATGCCCTATACCTTGGGGCTCCACAGTCCACACTGAACAAACTCCAAATTATCCAAAACTGTGCCGCCAGGACCCTTCTCGAGATCCCCAGACGAGTGTCAGTCAAAGCCCGACTAAAAGACCTCCATTGGCTCCCTGTAAAATCTAGGACTGAATTCAAGGCCATGTGCATCGCCCACCGGTCCTATTGGGGAACGGGCCCTCTATTAACCGTCCGCTTGTAAAGGCCTACCACCCCAGTAGACACCTTAGATCCGGGGCCTTCTAACTCACCACAGTGCCTCGAATCAAGAAAGCAAGGTGTGGAGGCCGTTCACTCTCCTACAACCTGGCCAAGATCTGGAACCCGCTCGCCCTCGCAATCAGATCAGAGCCTAAATTGCTGACATTCCGAAAACTCCTTAAAACCTGGCTTTTTAATAAACCGGTATAAGTTCCAGCAACTCTGCCTTCGACCAAAACCGCTGCAGCGCTGAGACGCCTCAGGCTAGCCATCGCGCTATATAAATTATCTTTTCATTTCATTTCATTTCATTTCATTTGGTCGGTGTTGGTGTTTTGCTGCCACAGAGGCCGTCCTGACTGGCTGGTAATTGTTATTGGGCCCCTGTTAACCTGATGAGGACTGGACCCAAGAGAAGCAGTGACTGAGGGTCCCCCTAGACTGGTCCAGAGCCCAAATTAAGTGCTGGTTGACTGTTTTAGGTGAAAAGGTTGACCCCTGGCTAAGTGAGGGTTCTAGGCCAATGGTGTCCCTGTTACCCTTCTAGGCCTAGTGTGCCAGGCTCATGGTAATGTTGCCCCTGCACCCGTGTGCCTACTGTTTCCAATGCTTAGGTTCTGCCTAATGTCGAGTTGTACGCAGGATGCCTGCGGTTATATGCTGACTGATGTTCTAGGCCCTGTGTTATGCCCTGCCACAGGTGTCTGATGCCCTTGTTAAGAGGATCACGCCATGGTTATGCTAATGCTTAGGCCCCCATGTTAAATGTGATTATGCCTGCCTAGGCCTGATATTCAAGTTGCATGCCTAGGCCAGATGTTGGTGCTAGGTGTTTAAGGTTCCATTTTGCAGGAGGTGCTAATGTCAGGCCAGCTGTGTTTGTGCCTAGTGTCCTATGTTATGCTTACAGCCTACTGCTAAGGTGATGCCAAGGATTAATGCCTGTGTTTGCCCTAAAATACTGACCTTGTGTTACATGCCAATTGATAACATTCTTTTTATTTTCAGCCCTGGACACTAATGGACTTACTTACCTTTTTCTTACTTATCTCATTTTCCTTGTAAATAATCCCTCTGGTATCCATTGCCCTGGCGCCCGTTGGCGCCCTATTGTGATTACGTGGCTTTACTGTGTTTTACTTTTGTAGGTTGGAGACAATACATGAGTTATTCTTTTACTCCCAACCCAGTAATGTGTTTCTTTTGTGGTGTGCCTGGTGTGTCGCCTGTGGGAACTGCGTAGAGGCCTCACACATGTCCTCAGGAGTTTGGCCTGCCCGCTCTGCTCCATGCTACCCCCCGTAGAATTGGTAACCCCATTTCCAACACTGATATTCTGCGAATGTCAGCGTTTTCGATCGCTATTTTGCTTGCTAAATCTGACCCTGTATCTGTTATCACTCCGTCTGAAAGGTAAATACCTTCTTCTCTCTCTGCTGTCATTCCCTTAGAAGTTAAGTACCTCCTACTCACTCTACTGTTTCTCCCAAAGAGAAGTAAATAACTCCCACTCACTCTCCTTTTGCTCCTGCAGAGAGGTACATAACTCCTACACACTGTGTGGGAATCTGCTTCATCTCAGGCACTTCCATTTCTTTGCAAAGAGTTAAATAACCACTATTTGATGTCTCAAATTCACAATAATGCATACTACTTGTTTATCCATTTTTCAGGGAGTGTAAGAAAAGAAAAACTGTTGTTCAAGTTGTACTCAATGGTGCTCAATGAATGCTGTGTCCAGTCCTGTATCTAATGTTGATATGTTTTTCTGATGGAGTTAAATGGCACAAACTCACTGTCTCTAATCTTCTGTGAAAAATCCAACTATTGCATCTCTTCTTATTGAATTAAATGCCTCATTTCCACTGCCTCTCTTCTCTTGTTCCCCATACTTACTGTCTTGAGTCTCTTGTACCCCAAACTGACTGTCTATAATATCCTGCACTACCTGCAATGCTCCCATTTCTTATCATATTATATACCCCATGCTCACTGCCTCTAATCTCTTGTACCCCATACTCACTATCTGTAACGCCTCCACTACTCCCAATGCTATAATTTCTTCCTTATTGAGTCAAATACCCATACTCACAGTTTCTACTCTCCTCTACCCTGTACTCATGTTCCCTACACTCTTGTACTCCCTAGACATTATCTGCAATGTATTGTACCACATACTCACTGTTTCTAATCTCTCGATCCCCATACTCACTGTCTGTAATCTCCTGTACTACCTGCAATGCTGCCGTCTCTTCCTTATTGTGTTAAATACCGAATACTTACTCTCTCTACTCGATACCCCATACTCACTATATCTAATCTCCTGTATCTCACACTCACTCTTTCTAGGCTGCTGGACCGCAAATTCACTGTCTGTAATCGCTTGTACCACATACTTACTGTCACTAATGTCTTGCACCCTGTACTCACTGTCTTTGATCTTCTGCACTTCCTCCAATACTGCCATCTGTTTCTTATCAAGTGAAATACCCCATACTCAATGCCTCTAATCTCCTGTATTCCACACTCACTGTCTCTAGCCTTCTGTACCCCGTACTCACTATAGCTAATCTCTTTTACCCAAACTCACTGTCTGTAACCCTGTACCCCATGCTCAGTGTCTCTAATCTCCTGTATCCCATAGTCATTGTCTCTATGTTCTTGTCCCCCATATTCACTGCCAGCTGTGCCCCACATTACCTTAAATCCTACCATCTTATTTTTACAGAGTTAAATACCCCAAACTCAATGCCTCTAATCTTCTTTACTCGATGATCACCTTCACTAATCTCCTTTCCCGTACACTTAGTCTCTAATCTCCTGTATCCCATACTCACTGTCTCTAATCTCCGGTACCCCATATTTACTGTCTCTAAGCTCCTGTACCCCATATTCACTGTTGTAGTCCCCCAGCCCCCATTGCTAACATCTCTTTCTTATTGAGTTCAATACTCCATACTGACTGCCTCTAATCACCTGCCAGTGCTTAATTAGTTAAAAATAAATAAGCTCTGGGGCCCTCATCAGGAGGACACCCAAGCTTGCACCACTCATTGCCACTGCCAGAGGAGCAGCCAATGACATCGCATGCACATCTGCCAGCCACCACACTGTGGCAATTCAAACTGTTCCAGGCCCCCAAAGCAAGAAGAATGGCTTGGGAGGCAGGTATTAGTAGTTTTAATGTCTAGTTGACTAATAAAAAAGACTCTTGTCGTGTTCTATATTACACAAACATGTTTTAGCTGCCATAAGTGCTGGTGTTGACAATTAAGCGCTGGAGCCAAACACAGGAAACCACCAGCTCAAATTAAGCACATCGCGTACCCCATCTTCACTGCCTTTAGTCTCTTGTATCCCATACTCACTGTCACTAATCTCCTTTCACATACACACTGCCTGTAATCTCCTACCTTACCTCCAAATCTGCCCTCTGCCATGCCCTTCTTATCAAGTTAATACTCCATGTACACTGGTGAGACTCTCCCGTCATATCTGACATGTTCGTCTCCTGCTCCCACTGTGAAGTGTGGGACATTCTGTACATCCAGATCTCTTCCTCGGGGTTAAACTCACTCCCTGTCTGGAGTTGTCTCTCTAATCTCTCCCAGTTCCTTTTCATCCTATAGGATTTAAACACATAACACTCACTCTCCGGAGCTCCACAGGTCTGTCCGGTACCCACAGGTGTGCGGCGATGGCTGGGGTGCTCTGTACATTAATTTGAGGCAGACTGCCCTTATATACCTGACCCTGCATGTGGGAGGGATCTGCCGCTCCTCCTGCGTCCAATTGTATCTCTTATTTGTTTCAATCCTTTACAGCTTCATGGCTGACATCAACTCCACCCACCTACATCTGTTTGAACATTTGGAGCTCATCCAAGCATTACCTACCTGGGAAAAACGTCTATTCATGCGCACACGAAGACACACACAGAACAGCATGCACACATACACTCACACAAGTGTGTGCGCATAAGAACAGATACATGCAAACATACATATAGACAAATACATACACAGGAAGAAACATGCAAACAAACATACATGTGCATACACACTGATTCCCACAGCCCCACACGCATATGCACCACAGACATAAACAAATGCATATGCATATAGAGGTACAAACTCAAATAAATGGAATTAATGGCACACTTATTTTGGGCCATATAAACACAAACACACCTGGAGACAAAGAGGATAATTTAGACTTTTCCTTGAGGTTGCCATTGTCAGATTTTCTTCCGTTCTTGAGGCGTACCTCTCTGGCAATGCTCCTTTTAAGATCTCGCAATTGGTTATTAAACCCTGGCTCCCTCCTAGTTTCTATCTTCTTTTGTCGTCCTGGAATAGATGGGAATTTGGACTGAGAAACGGCCCCAAGAGATCCCCATGTATTTGTGCTTCTTCTTCTTTATGTATCCCTTGTGTCTTCACATAAGCCTGGATTGTGTCCATTATTATATTTGTATCTTGTCCTCGCAACTTCATTTTCCACAGATTATATTTTTCTGGATATTGTGCCAGAGACTTTAATATTGGTGTTTGGCTTAGAGTAATGTTCTTTTTTGTAATCTGTGGAAAATGATCACTTTCTATTTGGAAGCAATTTATCATAGGAAAGAGATTATTACTGTTGATGGTGAAGTCTATAATTGATTGCCTCTTTCCACTCAGAAACGTGGTGGCCGCTGGTCTGTCTCCGGTGACGTTACCGTTACAGTTCAAGGTGATTAAACCTAAAGCTTCCAGCTCTTGGATTGTTGATTTAATTCCTGGGGCATCTCTTCTCTTACTTCTGGACTGTTTGCTGTTTGTAAGATTACTATTAAAATCTCCTGAAATTATCAAATTACTGAATTTTTTGAGAGGTGTCAGTTTTCAGTATTCTTGCTGCCTCAAGACAGGACCTAATGCTCATATTTCGGCAGATGGGTTTGATCCATTTCTTCCTAGGTTTAGCATAAGAAGGGCAAAGGAATAATATGTGTAGGTCATTTTCTCGAGTATCAGATTGAAATAATACACAGCACTCACTATTGGTCTTTCTTATTTATGGACCCATTTCGATGTGTTTGAGTTGGTTTGCAGAGCACCTCATCGAAATTTCATGTATAGTGATTTTGCTAACTGTGGCTGCACTTCATCTAGAAATGGCTCAAAATTCGAAGTTGGCTTCGTAAGAAAAACTGAGGGGCAGATTTACAAGCACCTTGCGCCTCTTTTACGTTGCTGTTGCGTCACTTTTGTGACGCAGCGGCAGCGCAAAGAGGCACCATGCTGCGGGGTATTTACACCGTGATGCATCTGCGAGATGCGGCACGTTGTAAAGCCCTGCGCCAGAAGTAGGCGTTCTGGCGCGGGGGGCGTTCCAGCATAGGAACTCCTCCTAAAATTAGCTGAGTGAAATCTACAAGTTTTCACCCAGTCACTATTGAGCCTATGCTGCGTCAAAACCCTGCGCCTGCTTGAAGCAGGCGTAAGGATTGACGCAGCATTACACAGATAGGGCCCCCCAGAGCCTTGCTGGAGCTGCGTTAGGCTTGTACCGCTACTCCAGCAATGCGCCACCTTTACGGCACAGATGCCTCACGCATCTGTGCTTTTTTTGCCCCATGGTGACCCGCATTGTAAATGCGGCGCATCCATGGTGGCGGAGCTGTGGGGCACAATAACTGGTGCATCCCTGCCTATCAGCAGGGATGCGCCAGTTATTAAAAGTCTGCGCTTGAGTTGTTAGTGTACTAAAAGCAGAATTATGGGACTCACTATTTTGGAAGTATGCCCAAAAGGAGGATTTTAATATTTTCTTAGAAGCCAGTGTCAGTTGAGCGGGTTCTTCACAAAAGTGCTTCAGCCCTAGGTTACAAAACCAACAGAAAACATGCTTAAGCCACCGGAGACTCGGACTTTGGTCAAACCTTAGAATTTCTTCTAGCCCATCTTTATAGTGAGCAAACTCTGTTGTGGCCCACCGTCGCACCCAAAACAATAATGGTCTCAGTATGGCTTGATAATCTATACGTTTAATGTTTAGGTCCATAACAATAGGGATTAGACGTGTGCGCACTAGGAGACATAATAGCTTCGGGAAAAAAAATGTCTCATACCGCGAAGGTATTCTCACACAAGGACCCCCATAATTTCACCCCATAAAGGGATGCCAATTGCGCCCTGTACTTGTATACCTCAAGGGCGGGGGAAACTGCCTTGGAAGTACTACCCTTGTGTTTCTTTACTATCGGTAAGGAATTATGGAGCAAGATAGTCTTGCTCCAAATGCGGTTTCCAGGCCATTTTGGTCTCCAAGGTTATGCCTAAATAAATACACTTTTGCACATATTCTAGTTTCTGATTTTTAACCCTTAAATTCTTTTTATAAGATTTATGTGGGTTAACTGCCATGTATTTTGTTTTGGTAGAATTTATTTCTGCGCCCTTAGTATCACAATATGCGCTCAAAGAGTCTATTAGACATTGTAAACCTTCTGGGGTTTGATATATTAAAATAGTGTCATCTGTGAATAAAAGGCCTGGTACTGGCGCCCCCCTAACTTAGGTGAATCATGTGCACAACCCAATAAATGCTCTGGGATATTGTTTATGTATAATGAAAATAGGATGGGCGTCAACACACACCCTTGCCTTATGCCCCAATTTACTGGAATTGCCTCAGTGAGTTCGCCCCTCGGACCCCATTTAACTTTTACATAGTTATTCTCATTCAATCTTATTATTTGCACGTGGAGTTCTCCTGGTACCTCCTGATCTTTTAATGATTGCCAGAGTATGATTCTAGGGATGAGGTCGAATGCGGCCTTCAGGTCGACAAAGGCAATATACAGATGACCTTTCTTTAAAATTCCATATTTCCAACTTATACAGAGAAATTCAAAGACCTGGTCAATTGTGCTGGTTCTGACTCTAAGTCCAGCCTGATATTTTGAAAGAATGCATTTCTCCTCAATCCTGTCATTTAGTGTTGCTAAAATTTGCCTAGCATACATTTTTTAAAAAATATCTATTAAACTAATCGGTCGGTAATTTGAAGGGTCTTGGTGGTTACCTTTTTTTAAAATGGAGGTAATTTCGTCCCCTTTCCATGATTGTGGGAATGGTGTACCCGCAACTACTGAATTACAAAGAGAATTCATGTAAGGGCCCTAAACAGTTTTGTCATGCCTCAGTAAGTGTCCTGCTATCTTATCTGGGCCTGGTGCTTTCCCCGGTTTTACTGCATCAATTGCTATAAGAGTATCTACCAAACTAAAGTACAGGGGGGCTATGCTAGGGATGAAGTCCTTCTTTTAATTGTGAAAAGCTACGTATCAAGCCTGGAGACCTGTGAGTCCCGGTATGTCCAAGACCAGACATGTGATTCAGAAGAATTGGAGAGGGAGGCAGCTCAAAACCTCTTGTTGCAGGCAATTAAATTTTGTTTTGTTGGAAAAAGCTTCATTTTTGGAGTAAAGGATATCTCCTTGGGGAGAAAAATGCTTTATTCTGACCCTTATCTACAGTGTTCTACATCGAGGAACACCGTTTCATGAACCTTGGGACAGGAGAATTAATAGTCTTAGATGACATTACAAATTTGGATGTTACCACTTGTCTAAAGCCCCGCTGAGCAAGCTTTGTCTATTGGGATATCTGTACTATATTGAAGAAGAAAAATAAGAAACTTTCTACATTAATGAAGAATTTTTTATATATTACAAATGATTCCCACTGCGCCCTGATGAAGGATCTGTGGACATTTTGGTCCTTTTCCGAAACGCGTGTCGGCGCTATTTTTCCATTCTCTTCTTTGTGTAATCTGTATATAATTGTATATCTGTTTTTTAGGCTGCTTTTTGATGAACTTTTTTGAGTATGAGAGTGGAGTGTTTGGTAATTAGAGTGGAAGTAGTGGTTTCTGTATATATGATTAGATGAGTGCATGTTTTCTTGGTGCTTGTGATCATATTTTCTCTTTGGGGCTCATATAAGTTAATGAATTGAATATAAATGTATCTATGTGTTGTATGATCAATGCCATGAAAAAGCTATAAATAAATAAGAATATGTTTTTCTAAATAACTCTTTATTTGGGATAATGATGATTGGTACATTGTATTAAAGTTATTGAACACTTAAGTAGACACCAGTGAGAGGTTTGTTCTAGCCTCTTGTTTTTCCCTGCTTTCCTCTCCTGGTAATTTATACCCCCCTCAGGGGCCCTCTTTTGTTGTTGAATTATGCTAGGGATGATTACGTGAACTTGCAGGCTGTGTGTTATTTCAGTTGTGGATACGGAATAAAGGTGGGAAAAGTGTTTGACCCAGGTGTTGATGTCTAAAAAGAGGTCTTTACTACTTTGTTTTTTTGCCTTTGGCTATCAATCGTCAAAAACCGACGTGATCTTTAATTTTTGCTGCACTAATCAATTCGGTCCAGATGTTATCATCCCAATTTTTCTTAGTTTGTACAAGTAATCTTATACTTAATCCTTTTCTCCCTTAAGGCCACAATATTGTTGATTTTTGTTGCCAATACGAGTTCTTTTTAGCCTTGCAGCACTCCTTGTTTTCCCCCTCTGCGTTCTTTAGAGATCCGACTCAAAATGCGGTTAATGCATCTACCAATGCATGATGTATAGTCAGTATTGGGAACTCTGCAGCAGGTAGATCAATATATGGAGAAATGACGTCTGCAAAGGAGTATAAATCTGCGTCATAGCTTTATAGTTTCCCAATATGGCTGGCCATTTTAAGGCTCTACGGGTATTTCTTACTAAGGGTTCATCCAAGATAGGGTTAGTGTCTCCATTGCTCCAAGACGTCGGTTGAAAAGGGTGAGCTGCTAATGTCAATTGTAGGGGGTAACGATCACTACCTTTTCTGGCATCAACTACCAAGTCATGTACATTTGGGCAAAAGCCAATGGATGTCAATTTGTAGTTAACGCTACTCTTACAATTACCCCTGTTAAATGTATCAGCATTTGAACTATCAGAAGGTAATCTACCGTTGCAAGCGCTGAGTTCATACCCTCACACCAATCTTGTAAGTTGGGCAACTGCACCTGAGCAGGGTACTACCGGACTACTTTTCAGAGAGCGGATAATATTTGCCATATCTTCCTCTTCAAAAATGTTTTCAAGTCCCACAAGAGGTTAAAATTTTTGATGTGAGTTACCCCCCACAATTACCATTGCCCTCGGGTCAATTGAACCTAAACACTGATCTAGCCGGTCTATCACCAAAGATTCCTTGCTGGATTGGCTAGGTCTACTGTTGATATTTATTAAGTATATTTCAGTTTTGTACCATGTATAAATCGTCACACCAACTATCTCCTGTGATGTAAAATCCAACTGTCTTATGTCAATACAAAGGGTGATTTTTACCCATATAACAAGACCACCCGAGGGCCTTCGTCTAACCGAGGGGGTAGCATTAACCCCTTCGCTGCTAGGCCTTTTCCCCCCAGTGCTAAGCCTTTTTTGGCGATTTGCGGTAGTGCATGATAAGGTCCCTGTAACTTTTTGACCACATAAGGTGTCCACGCTAAATTTGCGTCCTTTTCTTCAGACATCATGGGGATTCTAAAGGTACCCAGGGTTTGTGGATTCCCTTGGAGGGTCCCAGAAATTAGCCAAAATACATCAACCTTTCTTTTTTTTCTGAAATACTGGAAAAACGGGCTACAAATGAATGCGTCTGGGTTTTTCCCTGCAAATGTTATCAAAAAAGGGTTTGTGGGACTAAAATCACAATTTTCCCGGCTTTTAGGGAATGACAGATTTTTGTCAGAAAACCAACATTTTTTACACAGTTTTGGCATTTTCTGGGACATAGCCTGTTTTTGCTATTTTCTGTGCTTTCAACCTCCTTCCAGTTAATGGTAACAATGAGTATAAAAGCAAAAATTGATATTACATTTTCAAAAAGTAAACAACCTTCTGAATTCAGCAAGGGGTCACTTGTGTAGATCTATCAAGGTTTCTTTGTAGGAACTAACTGTTAAATATTGGAAACATTTAAATTAGTTGAAAAAAACAGCCTTTTGTGTCAACATTTTCACCTGTAACTTCTTGTAAATATGACTGCTCTTTGAAATCAATAAACCATTACATCTGCTGGACCTTCCTAGTTGTGGGGATATATAGGACTTGTAGGTTCACCAAGCACCAGATGAACCCAGAGTCAAAAACTGAGTACCAATTTGCAATGGCTTTTTATTATGTACCAGGTATATAGCAATTGTTGTGTGAAAATGTATGCATGGAAAAATTGGTATGAAAGACTCCTATGTATTTCTGAAATTGGAACAAATTATAAAGTTTAGAAACAGTTCATATTTACACATTTTCAAAATTGGTAATACTCATTCTAGCATGAGAATTATTGGTCATTTTTCAAAATGACTTCCTTTTAACACAATGTCTTTCATTTGGAAGGCAGAAGTGCAACAAAAATCAATAGGTAATAACAGTTGCTTTACAAATTTGATTTACCCTAAGTCTCTCGATAAAAATGGTACCTCACTTGTGTGGGTAGGCACAGTATCCACGACCGGAAAGGGCTCAAAAGCCAACGTGAACACACCACATTTTCACAATGAAAATGTACCCCTTTTTTGCTAAGTGTGTAGCTGTCGTTTTTGAACCATAGCTCTGCCAGCACCTAGGGAAATCTAGCAAACCTAGACATTTTTTAAAAATAGGCACCCTGGGTAATCCTGTATGTGGTGACTTGACTGCCTCACTTCAGGTTCTCTTACCCAGAATCCCTTACAAACCTAAAAAATTGAAGAAAAAAAATACATTTTCCCCACATTTCTTTGGTGGAAAGTTCTGGAATCTGCATGGATCCACAACTTTCCACCTATCCCAAAGTCTTACAAGAAAAATGGCATCTCACTTGTGTCTGTTCAGCCTAGTGCCCATGACAGGAAACACCGCAAAACACAACGTGGTAACAACTCAATTTTGCAATGATAAATGACCCTTTTTTTGCAAAATACCTAGCTGTAGTTTTTTAACCCTAGCTCTGCCGGCACCTAGGGAAACCTAGCAAACCTATACATTTTTAAAAAGTAGATACCCTGGGGACTCCTGGATGAGGTGACTTGGCTACCTTCCACCAGGTTCTGTTACCCATAATCCCTTGCAATTTTAAAAAAGTGTATAAAAACTTATTTTCCCCACATTTCCGTGGTGGAAAGTACTGGAATCTGGGTGGATCCAGAAATGTCCAAGCAGCCTGCGTTCCCCAAAGTCTTCCAAGAAAAATGGTGCATCACTTGTGTTGGTCGGCCTAGTGAATGCGACAGGAAACGGCACAAAACGCAACGTGGTTACATCTCAATGTCGCAAAGTGCCTAGCTGTTGTTTTTTAACCCTACCTCTGCCGGCACCTATTGAAACATAGCAAACCTTTACATTTTTTAAAACTAGACACATAGGGAAATCCAGGATGGGGTTACTTGACTGCCTTCCACCAGGTTCTGTTACCCAGAATCCCTTGCAAACCTAAAAAATAGTAAAAGAAAAAACATTTTTCCCACATTTCTGTGGTGGAAAGTTCTGGAATCTGCGTGGATCCAGAAATGTTTATGCACCCCGCATTGCCCAGAGTCTTCCGAGAAAAATGGTACCTCACTTGTGTGGGTCGGCCAAGTTCCTGTGACAGGAACCGGCGCAAAACACAACGTGCTCACACCTCAATTTCGCAGTGAAAAATGACCCTTTTTTTGCAAAGTGCTTAGCTGTAGTTTTTTAACCCTACCTCTGCCGGCACCTATGGAAACCTAGCAAACCTATACATTTTGAACACGAGACACCCAGGGAAATACAGGATGGGGTGACTCCACTGCTGTTGTGAATGTATCTAGGACCCTAATTATATATTCCCCATTTATGCTCTTATGTGGTTATAATAAATGATATCCTTATAAAGGCATAAGAATCATATCCATATTAAGTCATAGCCAATGCAGTCCAAATACGGCAAGGATACTCCCATAGACTCCTAGAAAGTACAACGCATTCTTAAACAAACCAAGTCTTCAGCAGCCCGGGAATTCCCCCTGCTTCTGTTTTGATTTGTCCTAGAACTCCTGAGAGTCCTGAAAGAACTGCCAGTTCTTAGTGACGTCTTATGTCCAACCTTACGTCAAACTCGGCACCTTCCAGGTATAAATATACCAGCATCTGCCTTAAGCAACACACGGTGGTTTGGAGCGGATCAGCTATCTACTTGCCCGATGCCCAGCTGATGCGAGTGCCGAAGGAAGCCGATACTCCCTGCTGACGCACTGAGAAAGACGCTGTCTTTTCTCCTGACGAGAAAATCCCGCTCCAGTGTTTCCCTGACACCCTCGCGGGTTGCTGGGAGATCGAGTCCTGAGAGAGAGATACAAGACCTCCTTCATTCTATACCCAAGGTACAGAGCTGATTAGACCCATAGAGAATTCTTGATTCAGATTCTTAGCAAAAAACTGTAACTCATCTACTCCTTCCCACGTACTAGGCTGAGGGTAAGGTACACTGGGGTAGGCGTATCTTAGAAACTCCAGTTGAGTACGTTTAGTCATTATTTTATCATTGTATGTATTTTATCCATTTTAAATATCTTATGGCTTAGAAACTATATACATGCTTTTACAGTATTATTTCATAATACTCCTTTTACTCTACGCACTTTACTTTATGACAAGTATTGCAATTGTGGCAATTCATTTCTCTTGCATGAGAAAGAAGACTGCTCAATAAATAACCCTTTTATTGAAAACGCCCGTCTCTCTATTTCTCTGCATTTCTGGTGAAATGAAGCATGCACGATTGACTGAGTAAAATAGCTATCTATTGTTTCCGCAACTCTAGAGACATATTCCTTATTGCAGGGGGATGAAGTTGTCATGTGATATGGTTGTCAGAAGCTAATCCCTTCTTGTCTATTCAGGAAAGCTAAACACCTTCTTGTTTACTCGAGAAAGTTTCTAGTGACCTCTGAGATAGCTGGCAAACACAATTAAGTCTAACATATTCAATAGAGACCTAGTCGACCTCAGTCCTACATCTAAACTATTGTTTATGTTATTCCAATGCGCAGAGCCTATTGGGAATATAGGAACTACACTACATGGCGCCCAACGTTTGGTAAGGCGATAATTTAACGCTAGATACTAAAGTAACTCAGTCGTGCTTTTCACACAGACTCCTTTTCCGTAAAAACTCCATAGACGTCTGGAGTGGATAAAAGGCTAATATCCGCCAAAACTTAGTAGGAAGAGACTCCTATGTATTAGTTTTTGGTTTATTCAATGTTGAAGGATACAGTGTTCCAAAATATTATGCACCTAATCTTTGTTTCCTTGAAACTTGATCTGCAAACTTTATGTCAGCAAAATGACAGAGAGTGACGACGAAAGGGATAGAGCTAGACTAGCAGCTCAACTTTTGACGGAAGACACAAGTCTCCAACAAGATCAACCGGATGCAATACTCATCCTGGTAAATGTAAGGAAAACCTTAACTATAAAACCTATAGAAAACAGAGTATCATCAAGTGGTGGTACAGTCATATTTGTTGTCGAGATACATAAATATCGGCAGACAGATATATTCTATTCATGGATAAATTTTCCAGCAGCAAATGCTGTAACACATGAGTTCCACTACTACAAAGTAGGGGAACCTCCAGCGGAATACACTCTTTTCGAGAAAATTGAAATTCCAATAACTTACCAAGAGCATGAGCTCTGGTTCAATGGTGCCCTAAAACATCAAAATCACATTACCAGGCTTGGTCCACTAGGTAGACCATGAGCCACATGGCCGGTTCTAGCCAGCTATACACCACATCCTGACATTGAAAAAATGTCAAGCGAAGAACTTTTAGTTCAAATAAAAAGATTAACAAATGCATATAGGCAATTAGTTCAATTGACAATTGACGGTACAACCTACCACCAGAAATTAAAAGAAACAGATATAGCAGACCAACCTTTTGAACTTGCCAGAATCATTGAAAAATCCTATGAAGAATTAGGTAGAGACAGTTTGGGTGGGAAACCACTAAAACCACAACTAACTGAAAATACTGAAAAGACTTTCATTTAAAATAATCTCAATTCTCAAAAGAAGATTTGGGAGGGCAATAAGCAAACAACTCCCAGAGAGAAAACATTTCCAGACCAGAGAAAGGTCTCCCCAACGAAGAGATAGATCTCCAGAAGGGGGGCAAATCTCCACAACGGGAGCCCTCTCAAAGAAGATATAACCTTGGAAATAGGGAAAATTTGAGAAAACCTGACAGATATCAAGATATTGATACACGTCCCTCTCGATCTCAGACTTCCTAACTGAAATCGGAAAGATGAGGACGGTCAGAACATAAAGAAGAGCGCATTAAGTCCAAAGACAAAGAATCTGCTCATCAAATTAGAAAATTACAATTTCCCAAAAAGAAGGAGGATCCTGAGGACACAACTCAAGAACGGAGAGTAGGCCCGAAGAATGCTAGACAGCGCAGCAGAAGTGACAATAGCTCGCAAGATCCTGATGACTCTTCTGGAGACAGTGGACACGAATTAATACATTCAAGTGGAAACTGCAGACACCAGAGTTAGCGTGCCCCATAAACTATATGAAATAACATTACGTATAGAGGGAGACAAAACTAGGAAAATAAGAGGTCTCTCCTGGGAAAATATATCTAAAGGCTATGATATCCTTCTAGCAGAGAAAGACTGGCCACCAGAGTTTGTTAAGGAGTGCCCACATGGCGAAGAAATGATTATGCCTGCCTTCTCAAATCACATTCCAATTCATAAAAAATACACATATGCAAGAAAATGGGCAGTGGCCCAAGCCCCTGCATTATATAAAAATCATGTAGGATGGGATGAGGATTCTCCTCACCATAAAATCCAGTTAAAAAATCAACCAACTGCACAAAGGCAGTATCCTGTTAAACAAGAAGCTAAAAAACAAGAGATCTTAGATCAACTTGAGTACCAGGGGGTGATTGAAACATGCACCTCACAAATGAACAATCCTTTGTTTCCTGTCTCCAAGCCAGATGATTCATATCGTCTAGTTTTGGACTACGGACACCTAAACTCTCTTTGCAAAACATTTGCAGAACAAAACTCACACAGTGCAGCACTAATGAATAATATCGTGCGCAAAAAATATAAAACGACATTAGATATTTCAAATGATTTTTTCTGTCGAAACATTGCACCAGAAAGCAATTATTTGACTGCTTTCTATAGCATGGGGGCATAAAAGCAATTTTGTCGTCTCCCACAAGGATTCAAGAACAGCCCAGGATTATTTTCATCTAGGGTAACAGAGTTACTACAAATATATGATGATGAGGCATTATCTTATGTCGATGACATCTATCTTACAGACAATGACCTGGAGACACACTTGAAAAGAGTGAACACCATCATACTTTGGTTCGCATCTGAAGGGTACAAATTTAACTTTAAAAAATCACGAATTGCCCAACAGACAGTCCTATTTTTAGGATATGAATTATCAAGTGAAGCTAAAAGCCTAGCAGACAACTTCTTAGAGAAGTGTGCAGTACTCCAAGCTTCAAAAACGCTGAAAAACTTACAATCAATTCTAGGTTTCCTGAACTTCGGAAGAACTTACATTCTAAATTATGCAGCGAGGGTAAAACCACTCTATGAATTAATAAAACCTGATTTTAAACAAACTAATTGGACTCAGAAACACACAGAAATTTTAAGATCATTACAAACAGACATGTTAACTAAAACAAAACTGCAAACACGCGCAAACGAACGCAACTTTGTAATCCGAGTCATCCCAGGAAGATGCGGATTTACATACCTGACCTATTATGAGGGAGAAACAGTACCAATAGCTTACAAATCACACTTGTACACACAAGCTGAAATGAAATTCTGTTCTACTGAAAAAATTCTAAGTGCGGTTCAGACGGCTGTAGCAAAAGAAAAAGCCCAAGCTCATGGGAAGAGGATATCTGTTTTAACAGCAGTATTAGCCATTTAAGTAGTAACAAGACCGAGCATTCCAAATGCTATGGCATCAGATCTGAAATGGATACAATGGGTTAATTCTCTTGATACAACTGACGTGATACACGCATTTGATCCCAGAATGAAAAAGATAGAACATCTAGAATACGAACAAAAATGTCCTCTGTCGATCAAAATTCTGCCTCTGCAACAGTACACCTGTGTAATATATGCAGATAGATTTGCACAACATTACGTTGTGGATAAAAAGGTTTACAATTCAGCGTGTGCGATTGTTAAAGGTCATTGGCGCTTAGGTAAATTTAGACCAATCTTATAATAATTCCATGCAGACCTGGATTAAAAATGGTCACAAAGATGAAAAAGGTGGCACAATAAAACATAAAAAACTTTGGGAACAAGTAGTTCTTTTGCAGAAAGAACTACAAAAGACTCACGTGATACATACGCAGAGTCTTCAACGTGATGGCATTCACGTTGCAGGGAATTCATTGGCTAATAAAGCCGCAGCTGCAGCTGATCACTCGGCTACCGTAGCTACAAAAAAGCGTTCTAAAAAACAAATAGATGGTCAAACGCTGCTTGCAGTAAAAGCCTCCATGCGGCGTTAACTCTAAACTATCCACTCGGAAATAAAAACATAATTGATGCAAACTCGGTTTTATTTGCTCACATCCCTGGAATGGGCAATAGAGTAATTCCAAACACGAACCGGAGAGTTTTCTTGATTCAAGAAGCACACATGGGATTGGGTCTGAGGCACCAAGAGATCCTGAAATCTCTAATAGAATTGCAATCACGATACTAGTGGCCGGGAATGAGCGTGCAAATTTATAACTTTGCAATGGATTGTCAGGACTGCAATAGAGATCGCAGTCATGAACCAAACCAGGAGTCTGACAATAGCACAGTCAGTCCAGCCCAGACACCTCTGTTAGATAGCATTAGACTGTCTACACGCAGGCATCCCAGCGGATGTATGCGGTCCCACAACTACTAGGACAAGATTCAGTTAGATGTAACCCCAGCCCTCGCTGACGCAAGAACTGTTATCGATTGGTCTGCAAGTCTATTATGGCATATACACAATTGGCTTGCTACATTCTGACCAGGGTCCTGCGTTTAGCTCTCGAGCTTACAAGGAGGCCATGGCCCGCATGGGCATTGCGTTGCGGTACTCTAATCATCTTCCAGCCTGAGGGTAGAACGGTAGTGGAGGGAAAAAACCAAGACATATAGCGATCTATAACAGTGAGGGTATTAGGTTCGGGTGATGGGTGGGTCAAACATCTAATAAGTGTACAACATAGTCTTAACAATCTGCCAAGAAATTCTCTGGGTGGAATCACTCCGTATGAACTTTTGTTTGGTACAAGAATGATAATCGAATATCTCGATTGTCAGACTTCAGTGGTAGAACAAACAGCTTTTGATATCAAAGATCGTTTGGCTGTTTTACAGGACTTGAATGAAACAAGAAGAAGCCTAAGTAACACAAAACTAAAGCCAACGACCACTGAAGAGAAACCACCTGTCCCAGCAAGACCTGTCTGGATTCCAAAGATTGGGGATCTGGTCAGAGAAGCGATCATGGTGAAGAAGGAATTTGGGCCTTCTTACAAAAAAGCAGTACCTGTCTTAGCTATCAGCAGAACAAGATCAGTAGTACTACCGCCCCTTGCTGGTACAAAGGAGAACCGAGTTGTATCAATCGACCTGGTAAAACCACAACCATGTGGCCAATAATAAGTAGTAGGCCCAGTGGATTACCAAGAAGTAGCAGAAGACCAAACCTTGCTACAATCCAAGAGGTTCAAACTGAGAGACTAATCACATTTGATAAACCTGCAGTAAATAAAAAAGGACTATGCAACAAAGCCATGGAACTTTTGCCTCTTGAAACCCAAATTGCAACAGTTCGTCATGAAACACCTGTCTACAATGATGTAGCCTAGGACTATTCTAATATGAAAAAGGAAGAATCAATTGCCATCCAAACAATTGACAGAACTGCATCTGGCTACTTTATCAATTTCGATGACTTTTCCGATGATCCAAGTGAACATGGAGACAAGCCAGCAAACAAAACTTTCAAAGACAAGATTACAGAACTCTTTCATCAACTTGGAAAAACATATCTGATTTCACCCTGGATTGAACTATGGACTGTGTTAGGTGTAATTTTCCTCCTGCTCTGGCTCATCTTAGTTTTAAGCCTGGGAAGAATGATTGATGGAAAATACAGTACAATGGACACAACAAGTCAGAACATCAACTTGGTTCTAAAACCTCACAGATCCTCTCACATTGAAAAAAGAGAACTATCATCAGTGAACATCACAACCATTCCTATACCTGGTGGTGTAGCATGGGACAATACTGATTATGAAGTCTATGGCCCGGTTGAACTCTTGAAATATCCACACCAGTTCAAGATTTCTTTAAGTGACTTTGTATCCTCTAGTACTTTCTCTGATGATTGGGACTTTGAAAATATTAACAATATGATGTCAGATTTAGAAATGTCAGCAACATTTACAGAACATGAATATTTACTGGGTTCATCGAATTATGAAGAAATGTATTGCTTCAATCATTTTGGGCAACATTATTTGCATAAATCTGCTAATCCCAGAAATGTGTTCAGTTATAATCAATGGGAACTTTGTCCAACTCCGCCAAAAGGTAGTTCGAAAACATTTCATGAGAAATTCCCATACTTCTAAGGGTTTAATGTCACTGATCCAGAAACATTTTATTTTAAAATTATGAATTATACAGGAATGAAAAACATGTTGACAAATACTAAACTGATTTATTCTGAAAAATTTTATGAAAAAAGGTCTACATTTGGTTTTGAATTTTGGAAAAACAACATTGAGACAAAAACTGTCTGGGGTACAAAAGAATGGCAGGTACAAGGTTTAGAATCATTATTCAGAGCCTGCATGATCCCAGAACAAATAATGTTCCTGAATGACACCATTCGATAAACAACCTGTCTTGGTCTAGCCAAGATAAAAGATTTAAACAGCCCGTCTATACCAAAGCCTATGCCTGATAGAAAAAACACTACAGATGAGGGGTTAGACGTGTCCCATATTTTAAAACAAAACAGAACAAATCCTAATTGGAACAAATGGTTGATCTGGCCCACAGACACTAATAACTGTCAAGATAGATTCCTGAACAAAATACAGGGGTTCAAACAAAATAGGCCAGACCTAAGATATTCCCTGAGACAACATCCAGGGATAATTACAACCTATAGTGTAGGAAAACTATGCCTCAAATGGCTACAGAAATCCACACTTTCCGAAATTAAGCAACACTTGACTTTACTTAAAGAAGATGCTGACTTGCGAGATTTCTTCCTAGCAAACAGCATCAAAAACGTTTCATATACGCCGGTATATACGCAACTTACAATGAAGCTTGGAAAATAACACAAATTGAAACTGCAGAAAAAAATACAAGAATTAATTTGGAAAAATCACTTTCTGTAGTGGACAATGGGTTAACGACTCTTTCCTCCAGAATGTATTCAATGGACAGCATTGTATCTTCTGCTATTGATATAATAAAACAGGATATGCTAATGTTACAACATGGCCAGTCCCAATTACGTTCTATTGTACAGTTAGGCTGGACGTTACAAAATTTGCGTTCAGGCAACATGCCATGGCGTCTAATCAACACAACGTCATTATTTTCAATCTATAACCTTACTGATAGACAAATCTCTTTGGTAAAGAGAGGGGCAGACTATACGGTGCTGAGCATTGAAAAACCAGAAAAATTACCATTGACAATGTTAGAACGACCGGTCATTGAATGGATAATACATGGCACCATTACAATCCTGATAACAACTTTTCAGTTTCAATACTGTCAAAAGTATATACCAGCAGGCCATGATACTCTGCTTAAAGTAGAACTATTCTTAGAGAACAAGGTTTCTATTTTTCAAAATACCTAGAGACAATATTTTGACTTAACCTCTAGCACATGTACAGTCTTGTATAAATATGTGATGAAATGGTATCGACCTTCTCTTCTGTATTAATAGCAATTTCATAAATGTAATTTTCGTGATTCATTCAGTTAACATTCTAAAAGTACAAAATATGCATTATCTGAATGATACCACTGCTTGAAAACGTACAGTATTATACTAATTTTTCGTGTATATACTATTTCAAATGCTAACTATGTATTTTTGGGGTGGGCTGATAAACACATGCATTGTTATATGTTTAGTATTGCTTAGTATTTAGTAATGATGGACATTATACATGGAGTGGGTGTTGTGAATGTATCTAGGACCGTAATTATATATTCCCGATTTATGCCTTTATGTGGTTATAATAAACCATATCCTTATAAAGGAATAAGAATCATATCCATATTAAGTCATAGCCAATGCAGTCCAAATACGGCAAGGCTACTCCCATAGACTCCTAGAAAGTACAACACATTCTAAAACAAACCAAGCCTTCAGTAGCCCGGGAATTCCCCCTGCTTCTGTTTGTCCTAGAACTCCTGAGAGTCCTGAAAGAACTGCAATTTCTTAGTGACATCTTATGTCCAACCTTACGTCAAACTCGGCACCTTCCAGGTATAAATATACCAGCATCTGCCTTAAGCAACACACAGTGGTTTTGAGCAGATCGGCTATCTACCTGCCAGATGCCCAGCTGATGCAAGTGCCGAAGGAAGCCGACCTTCCCTGCTTACACACTGAGAAAGACACTGTCTTTTCTCCTGCCAAGAAAATCCAGCTCCAGTGTTTCCTTGACATCCTCGCGGGTTGCTGGGAGATCGAGTCCTGAGAGAGAGATACAAGACCTCCTTTATTCTATACCCAAGGTACAGAGCTGATTAGACCCAGAGAGAATTCTTGATTCAGATTCTTGGCAAAAAAATGTAACTCATCTACTCCTTCCCACGTACTAGGCATAGGTTAGGTACACTGGGGTAGGCGTATCTTAGAAACACCAGTTGATTACGTTTAGTCATTATTTTATCATTTTAAGTATTTTATCCATTTAAGTATCTTATGGCTTAGAATTCATATCAATTCATTTATAGTATTATTTCATAATACTCCTTTTACTGTATGCTTTACTTTATGACAAGTATTGCAATTGTGGCAAATCATTTATCTTGCATGAGAAAGAAGACTGCTCAATAAATAACTCTTTTATTGAAAACGCACGTCTCTCTATTTCTCTGCATTTCTGGTGAAACGAAGCATGCACGATTGACTGAGTAAAATAGCTATCTATTGTTTCCGCAACTCTAGAGATATATTCCTTATTGCAGGGGGAACAAAGTTGTCATGTGATATGGTTGTCAGAAGCTAATCCCTTCTTGTCTATTCAGGAAAGCTAAACACCTTCTTGTTTACTCGAGAAAGTTTCTAGTGACCTCTGAGCTAGCTGGCACACACAATTAAGTCTAACATATTCAATAGAGACCTAGTCGACCTCAGTCCTATGTCTAAAGTATCGTTTATGTTATTCCAATGCGCAGAGCCTATTGGGAATATAGGAACTACACTACACTGCCTCCCACCAAGAACCCTTGCAAACCTAAACAATTTGGTAAATAGGTCCAAATTATGGTCAATCCTACTTGAGATGGGGATAGACTCCTCCCTGGTTGCTTTTTTAGCCTCCCTACACCAGGAGTTATTCGCAAAAGTAAGGGTCACAAATGAGGGGAGGTGTACGGGGACTTTCAGGTCAGAGAAAGGGGTCCGCCAGGGGTGCATCTTGGCCCCCCTCCTCTTCACCATTTACATAAATGGGTTGGAAAAACAGCTGGAGGAGAAGGGCGCAGATGTGCCGCGGGCAGGAGGACAGTCGATTCCGGCCCTCCTATATGCAGATGATGCGGTTCTGATTGCTCGTACAGGCATCGGTCTGCAGATATTATTGGATAGTTTTGGCTCCTTTATGGAAAAACTTGACCTGAAAGTAAATGCGAAAAAATCCCATACAATGGTAGTGGGGAAGCAGAAAGGGAAATTAAGATCTAAAATCTTCAAATGTAAGGGGGAGGTGGTTTCCAGGGTTCCGGTTTTTCCATATTTGGGGGTCCTTTTTGATGAAAGGGGGTCGTGGGCCCCACAGCTAAAGGCAAAGAGTTTAGCACTAGCCCGTTCAACATCTGCTTTGCTGGGTTTTACCAAAAGGGTGGGGGCCAGGCCGATGGAAGCACTTCTGAAGGTTTATAACACCAAGTGCATCCCTATTGCCTCCTATGGAGCTGCCCTGTGGGGTTATGTTAATCAAGAAAAAATCCAACGGGTAGAAAACAGGCTAATTAGAACATTGCTCTCAGTGCCAAAATCGTCCCCCACATTTTCTACCCATGAGGAAGTAGGTTTGGGTTACATCACAGACAAACTCAATTTGGCTCCTCTTTTATTATGGACAAGGACATGGATGAAGCCAGAATTAACTTTAAACCATCTTATTCTGGAAGACGTCATGTCCTTGGACCATGCTATAAAAATACCCTGGTTGAAGTATTTAAAAAACACTTTTTCAGCTTTGGGTAGAAAGGAACTTTTCTTATTTCCTCGTAATATTAAGAGAGAGGACGTAAGGTGGATTAAAGTCCATTTTACAGATAGGGTCCGCCTTGGTAGAGAGGGGAGGGAAATGATGAAACCATCTATAAGAGCCCATGCCATGTTAATTACTACCCCAGCCCTGGAACCATATCTGAATTTTGTTACAAAACCCCTTTACAGATTTTTATTAACAAGATTCAGGTTTAATTTAATCCAATTCTCTCTCGGTTACTACCCTTCATGGAATCACCCGAAAGATGCATCCCCTTGTGACTGTGATACATTTTCTGAGCAGGATACCATGCATTTTACGATGTTTTGTGAGTCTTATACTGCTGCCAGGAAAAAACATCTATTACCTGTGCTGAGGGAGGCTGGTTTTACTCAAGTTAGACCTGCCTTAATTTACCTCCAGATGCTGGGCAATATCTACATTACTTTTAGTGTGGCCAGTTTCCTAGCAGAAGCCTTCTATCTTAGAAAAAAACGAGCTCCACTGAACATTTTATTGTAAATAAGGTATCTTTTATTAGTATTAGAAATGATGTAGCTTAGTAAAATTTTAGGTCATTTCGGTGTATTATTTAATTATGAAATGTGATTTTAATGTATATGTATTGTATGTGCTTTTTATGGTTTCTTTGTAAATCGAATAAAGCGTGCTTTGACAGATTGACAAATTTAAAACAAGCTGACACACACAATCCAGGTTTAGAAGGACAGTCGGGGCAGACAAACAAGTCTTCCTCCGCTCACCTCTTCCCCAACAGACTCTACATCTCTTAGTGGGAAAGTCTTTTGAGGTTGTGGGAGGAATGTATTCAGGAAAGTGGCGATCTTTCAATCTAACCACATCCTCCACCACTCCAACTCTAGGAGCACTTGCCTGTTCCACTAGAACAAGGCTGCCTATTACAGACTCCTGAAACTTAGCAAAAGTCATCTTTGACTCAGGACAAGAATCCATGAACACAACAAAAGCATTAAAGGTTGCCAAGTGGAAAAGATGAATAGCCAACTCCTTATACCAAGTGTAAGCCTTACGAAGAGCAGCATAAGGTTCCAACCTCTGATCTACTCTGTCAACACCACCCATGTGCCTATTATAGTCTAAAATGCACACAGGTTTGCGCACATCAGCAACCTGACCCCAAACAGTCACAGGTGCAGTGCTTTCATCAGTGATGGTAGTCAGCATGTAGACATCTCTCCTGTCTGAAAACTTCACAACTAGAAGCTCCTCGCAACGGAACGCACTGCACTGTCCCCCCACAAGCTTTTGACAAACAAGTTATTTTGGGAAACCTTTACGGGTATTGCGCATTGTGCCACAAGCAACAGTGCCCACTTTGGACAATTCCTTGAACAACCGCACACCAGTGTAGAGGTTATCTACATATAAATGGTGGCCTTTGTTAAATAATCCTTGACCAAGTTCCCACACAATTTTCTCAGTCACTCCAAAAGTGGATGGACAACCAGGGGGGTTAATGATGGACTCCTTATTGGTGTACACCCTGAAGACATATCCAGTCCCACAGTCCCACTATCACACAGCATATACAGCTTAATTACAGAGCGTGCCCTCTTACTAGGAATGTTTTGCCTAAAAACCAAGCGGCCCTTGAACAACACCAAAGACTCATCCACTGCTATTTCTTTTCCTGGAGCATAGATCTCAGAAAAACGATCAATAAAGTGATCAAGGAGAGGCCGAATCTTAAAAATACGGTCACAATCAGGGTGATCTCATGGCAAAGCTAAACCATTATCAACAAAATGCATCATCCGAAGCAGAAACAAATACCTATCACGACTCATGACTGCCGGAAATATAGCCTTTGCCATAAAGGGACTAGTAGATCAATATGAAGACATTTATGGCTTCCTTAGCAAGACCATCAAAAAAAGGTAATCCCAAGAACTTCTTCATCTCTTCAAGATTTGTGGGATTCCACCTGGTAGCTCTAGGAGGGGGCTTAAGGCTGGCACTGTTGTCCCTCAAAAACTGTTTAGCAAACAAATTAGTCTGCTCCACAATCTCTGCCAAATACACATCGTCCATAAACAACTGAAAGAAATGTATCGGCAAAAAGTTCTCAGTATTCACTCCACACCCTGGAACACCAGTAAAGTCTGGCAGTGCCGGCTGCACCATGCCAGGGGCAACCCAGAGGCCAGCACTCTCAACGGGAAGTGCTGCAGCCCCAGCCTGCAGCCCAGATGCCTCTTGACGTACTACACCAATGGGAAGCCTAGCAGCCCCAGATGCCTCTTGCCCCACTACACCAATGGGAAACCTAGCAGCCCCAGATGCCTCTTGCCATACTACACCAACGGGAAGCCTAGCAGCCCCAGATGCCTCTTGCCGCACCTCAGCAACGTGAACACTACACCAATGGGAAACCTAGCAGCCCCAGATGCCTCTTGCCCCACTACACCAACGGGAAACATAGCAGCCTCAGATGCCTCTTGCCATACTACACCAACGGGAAGCCTAGCAGCCCCAGATGCCTCTTGCCGCACCTCAGCAACGTGAACACTACACCAATGGGAAACCTAGCAGCCCCAGATGCCTCTTGCCCCACTACACCAACGGGAAACATAGCAGCCTCAGATGCCTCTTGCCATACTACACCAACGGGAAGCCTAGCAGCCCCAGATGCCTCTTGCCGCACCTCAGCAATGTGAAACCTCGTAGCCACAGGCTGCAGCCCAGATGCCTCTTGCCCCACTACACCAACGGGAAGCCTAGCAGCCCCAGATGCCTCTTGCCGCACCTCAGCAACGTGAACACTACACCAATGGGAAACCTAGCAGCCCCAGATGCCTCTTGCCCCACTACACCAATGGGAAACCTAGCAGCCTCAGATGCCTCTTGCCATACTACACCAACAGGAAGCCTAGCAGCCCCAGATGCCTCTTGCCGCACCTCAGCAACGTGAACACTACACCAATGGGAAACCTAGCAGCCCCAGATGCCTCTTGCCCCACTACACCAATGGGAAACCTAGCAGCCTCAGATGCCTCTTGCCATACTACACCAACAGGAAGCCTAGCAGCCCCAGATGCCTCTTGCCGCACCTCAGCAACGTGAAACCTTGTAGCCACAGGCTGCAGCCCAGATGCCTCTTGCTGACCTATAACAATGGGAAGCCTTGCAGCCCCAGGCTGCAGCCCAGATGCCTCTTGGCGCACTACTGGCACATCAATGTCCTCCTCTAACACAGGCACTTCATCAGCACTAGAAGAAGCTTCATCATCCGATGATTCCATGTAAAGAGAAAATTCACTGCCTGAATTTTCCCCTCCTACCTCTGCCTCAGAATCAGAGTCAGTCTCTGAACCAAGGTCAGAGGAAGACTCAAAAAGCATACCAACAACCTGCTGAGCAGTAATCCTGCGGCTAGCCATTATCCTTACTAAGAAAGGTGACTGAACAAATAAGTCAACAACAACCAACACTGTGCCAAGTAAGTTGTAAACAAAGTGTGGCTTTAGCACAGAGATCTATACACTCTAAAACAATATAACTCTTACCAAAGATAGCTACACTCACCAGCACCTACTCTGCAGAGACACAGCAAAAAGCAACAATATCCCACTAGAAAGAAAAATAAAAAAAATCACGAGACAACAAAGTACACATCAAGCACTAATGCAAAAAAGATTTTGACACTAAAAACACAGAAGCCAAACAAACTGATATTACTACACCATTTACAAAAACACATTCATGTAGGGAAATTGAACTCATTTAGAGTAAATATTACAAAATAAATTCACTTACCAAGCACATGCAACAACACAAGCTGCAAAACCAGAAGTAACAAAACAGCAACCTACAACAGTCTAAACAGCAAAAACCTTGAACTAGAATAAATTAGAGAAATAAAAAAATTACTATTGCATTTCACAAACAATATGACAATTAAAATTATAACACACAATGTCGCTATCCAAATGGTCATTCGGCCAGATAGGCCTTCAAATAGGACTGAGACCAATGGGGATTAGGTGAGGTTTTCCACCAAGCCACTGGTTATATTTTTGGAGGTTATTTTCTGCCCGCCCCTGCCCCCATACCCCCCTTGGTGGCAGTCGGTCTTTTTTTTGTCCTTACTGTACCCCCACAGCTGGGGGCAGTAAGGACAAAAAAAGACTGACTGCCACCTTTGGAAGAGAACCTTGCCCAAAGAGTCGCTTCCACACACTACAAAACACAATCCCTAGGGCCTAATGGGCCAGAAAGGCCCAAAAAATGAGCAGATCTGGGGCAGACAAACATCAACAAGAAATGCTCCCCTTTGGAAGCAACCCTTGCCCAAGGAGTCGCTTCCATCCAAATTTAACTGCCCCCAAATAAGTCCCTGGTGCCTAGTTGCATTTTTCTGCCCCCCGGGGGCACAACGGCCGAAAAGCGGGCCGATTTGCTCCCAGGAGAGGCAGAAAAACATTCCTTGACATATGCCTCCTCTAGGAAGCGGCCCTTGCCCAAGGGGTTGCTTCCATCCAATTTTAAATGCCACCAAAATAATCCCTGGTGTCTAGTGGTGTTTTTCTGCCCACCTGGAGCGAAACGTCTGAAAAAACTGGCCGATTTGCCCCCATGGGGGACAAAAAAACATTCCTCAACAAATGCCCCCTCTAGGAAGCGACCCTTGCCCAAGGAGTCGATTCCATCCACATTTAAAGGGCCGCATAACAGTCCGTGGTGCCTAGTGGTATTTTCTGCCCCCCCCCCCCCGGGGCAAAACGGCCAAAAAAACAGGCAAAAATATATAAGGGGAGAGGAAAATCTCTTTCCTCTCCCCTGATGCCTCCACGTGGTCCTTAAACCCCCCCAGAAATGAGGAAACCTACCTTTTCCCTCGACGCTCAGGTAGCAAATGGCTTCCTGAGCGTCTGGGACTTCCTGATGACGTCAGAGGGCACTGTGCACGCTGACATCATGGGATTCCCATGGGGGGTCTGGGGTGGCAGCGGAAACTCTTCCGCTGCCATTCCCCTTTGTGGGGGTGAAATTGGACACCGGTGGGGGGAGCGCGAATGCTTCCCCCTAGGTGAGACCCATGACGTGCTGGACTCGTCATCAGCACACGTCCACTGTGTGCCATGACGAGTCCACCTCGTCATCAGCAGGGAAGGGGTTAACACTATATTCTTTGAAACCGACCTTATGGGGAGTTTCTAAAGCCCATGTTTCTTGTAAAAGACATATATCACTTTGTTCAATGTATTTCTGCCACTCTGCATTCCTTAGATTCCCTTTCAGCCCTGCTATGTTCCATGATGTAAGTCTTATTTCTAGATGCCGGTTTTCCCTTGTTCCTTGATTAAGTACAGTTTCCATTTCAGTCCAAGTTTTCTGAACTACATAGTGTTCATTGACAGATTCAGGGGGCACATTGTGTTATTATATAATGACGGATATAACTCAAATGCAACCACTTGTTCACAGGGCCTGGTCACCAATGGTGCATCGAAGGTCTCTTGAGGAGTGGCTGTGTCCTGTTGATTTATTAGTCATAGCCGATCTGGGTCACCAATCCCCGGCTGGAGACCTGCTAGACTCCAGCTCGAAATACTTAAATCTATGCCAGCCTTGGTTTTAATTATGGCTAGCTGATCATCTAGCATTTCAATAGGAGGAGGGATACAGGAGGAGGTCCAGAAGCCTGAAAATTATCAAGGGAATATAATTAATGTTCTGATAAGGATGGTTGTCAATCCTTGGTGTCTACATTGGATAAGGCATGAAACCTGTGAGAGGGGTAGGGGCACAATTGTTTCCAATATACCTAGATGATGGTTTGTAAAAATAACCCAGAGGAAGGGCACAGATACTGGAGTTTTGGGTAAATGTTTGCTCAGAGAGTCTTAGTAGGCAACACGCCATCTGCGGCCTGCGAAAATTAATCATGACTCAGTCGACATCAAAGCCCTTAGGGGATTATTCAGCTCTACGGACCATGAGGATCTCTTTCATTTCGGTTGTTGTTTATTAACCAATCCACAGTCTTATTACTTAGGTCAACCCAGGACTCCCTCTGATCCCCTCTAAGGGCAAGGACACCAGCCAAAATTAGGACATAGGGACACATGGCTAGAGGTAGGTTCAACACATCAGTATTGGGTTTCGGGCAAGTATTCCTTGAGCCGTCTATGATGTTCCTATTTGGTTGGTTGGTGTAGTGCCAGAATGTGGGCATTCGGGATACATGCTATGTGAACCCATGCGCTCTGCATTAAGATCCTGGGATCCCTCCCCAACGTTAGGTTTCAGTATAGGGTGTTATTTTGCTTTACAGCTTGTACTACAAGAATTAACAATTAAATTAGTATCTACTGATGTTGACGGACCCTCCCCCTCAATGGCATCAGAGTGTGAAATTACATTACTGCTACTTAAATTGTCTATACCAATGTTCACCAGTTCAAACTTTTCCCAAAGAAGAGTAAAGTTCTTATCGATTAGATCTTTGGTGTGGGCTAGCGCACTTCTCAAAGCAGGCTACACAACTGCGTCAACGGCAGCGTCCCCAATACTCTCATGTCGAGGTAAAGAAGAAAGCAGACCCACGTCAGTTTGTCTGCTAACAGAGTTGGTCGAAGGTGCTACAGGATCGTTTACATGGTCATCGGGTTGAGATCCTTTTGAGCTCTTGTTTTTTTGAGTGCCAACACCCTTCTTTAGTTTAACCAATGGCTCTCTCACCTTATTCTCATCTGGTGGTTTGGAGACCTGTGTTCTAGTAGCTATACTTGACACATTTGGAAGAGCTTTTGGAGATATGTCCAAAGTTGGCAAGGGAGAAGTCAGAGGCACATTTTGGCGTGTAGTGGATAGGCACGTTTTTGGGGAATCCCCCAGATTAGAGATACCTAATGATGAGCGTCTCGGTAGTTTTGATGGATCTAAGGAAAGTTGCCGCTCTGTCATTTCGATCCCATGGGTCAACAACGATTCTGCCCTGATAATAAATGCATCTAAGGTCCCAGGTACTCCTTTGCGCTTGCTCTGGTTGGAACTTTAAGTCTTGAATAGTTCAGTAGCTTCCACACAATATATTACGATGCAACACAAGTACTAATATCAGGGATAAAAGTGTGTGCAACAGTACTGGTAGCCTGGAAAATGCATAAAAAAATTATGACCAATTATCAGGGGGGTGGCCCATTCTCCTCCAGGCTCTGACGGCACAACCGGCTGGGTATCGGAGCTCCTAGTGCCTGATGCCTTTTGTTGGCACCTCCTGGCGCTTAGGGGGATGGTAGCGTTGGCGGTCGAGTTGCGGTGTCGCAGGTGATGCTGGGAGGTGTAGTCGTCCTCCCAGCACCCAAACCCAAACCAGCAGACTCCTGACCTGGCAAGTTGACCCCCAACAGCGGTGACTGGCAGCTGGGCGATTGGGGTTTTCGGTGTTGCGGGAGCTCCTGATCAAGATTAGTTAATTTAGCTACTTTTTAGAAACAATACTTCCCACTTAGTCCAAGGGGAAAAAGGCATACCAGGCTTGGGGCATGACGATGACAGGACTCTCTTAACCTGCCGTGTTTCCAATCCCTTTTCAACGAGAAGCTTCTCTTTGCAGTTGCAGTTTTTCTTTAAGCAGATAATAACAGCAGCAGCAACCTAACTCTCGGCTTACCGCTGACTGCACTCAGCTGTCACATTTCAGTAGCGAAGACCCGCTGTAATCATGCCGGCAGACAAGCTCCCAGCTCACTGCGTTTGACTTTTCCTTCTCTGCGGCGTTCTTCGAAGTGGGGAGCAAGTGAAGACTGGGAACGCACCCCAGCAGGCTTGAAACACATGCAAGTCTTGACATATAGATGTATATAGCCTGTATGCTGGTATGCTGTGTTAAGTTAGCATGAGCTTTTTAGGAGTTTAAACACCATTGTACCTTTCTGGTGCTTTTGCACATGACACATAGCTGTTGCTTTAGCTTTGAGCCTAGTAGAATGTTTTTGATTCATGCAAGAATAATATGTTGTTACTCTGATATCAGCCTTGCTTGGTGAGCTGTGTCTGTACAGTGACTGCAGAAACCTTCAAGGATATCTCAACACAGTGGTTGTTGTGATGTTTGCTCTTCGCACGTTCCTAGACATAACATACATGCAGCTGCAGCCAAGTTCTGGCTTTAGGCGCATTTTATATTGCTATGCACGAGAGCATATAAACACACTTGATGGTGCTTCCCATGCAGAGAGCTGGTGGAAGATGGTGTGATCCCTTACCACTAGGATCTTGAGCTATGGGGCCGCCCTGCTAAAACCCAAAAGAGACCTTCTTAGATATAATATAATATACTAGCTAGGAAGGGTGAGAATTAGGTTTTGTTAAACCCAATTTATTTTAGCATAATACCATGCTTTCACCGTTTGTGTTCTATGGACTAGTGACTATGCTGATTACTTTGTTTCTTATAAAATGTTTGCTTGTATTAACTAAGATACTGCGTTTGAGAACACTGCATTAGTGAATAAACATTTCAAATATGCACGTGTTCTCTTTTACTCCTTGTTCTGGATTGAAATGATTGTATAACGAAAGAGTGTTCATGTGTTCCACGTTACCTGAGGTGTACTAAGTCCATGTTCCGGTTTGTCTAAGCATTGGGAGTTTGTGATAACCAATGAGACACTGTAGCTAGTCTGGTAGGGGATTTTTTGGTACTAAGGTGAGTTTTGGCACACCCTAATTCACAGAGGTTTCAAGCCTCTATGCACAGTTCTGTATGAGCACGGAATCCCTGCGACATGGCGCCCAATCGTTGGTGGTCTTATTTCATGATACTTGAGTAGTACATCATTCGATCCTTAACCCCGTCACTGTTGTTTCTGGTTAACGGTGGTGTCGGACAAACCTACCTGTATTCATCTAGGTCCTTTGAAGCTTGAATCTTTCTAAAACGGTTTCATTGAGTTACTACCGAGTTGTGCTACAAAGTTTCCTTTGTACCTTTTTCTTTCTGTGTCACTATGGCTGCGGTGGACATTGCGCAACATAGCCGCATTGCGGTGTGCAATCATTTGCAGAATTATAATGTCCCAGAGGATGGCATGGCCGTGATCATGGTAGAGAGTGCAGAGGTGGCTTACACGTATGAGATTTTTTACTCATGGGTGACCTTCCCAGCTATGAATGCAGATACACGTGTGTTCGACACGTACACTCCCACGGCTGTGTCAGCAGAATATGCACCATATAGGGCATAGGAGATTCCTATAGATACTTGGCAGCATCGAGTTTGGTTTAATGGCGCCCTACCCCATACTTTAGCAGCTCTGAGGTTAGGTCCTTTGTCCATTCCAGGCGCAACTTGGCCTGTTATGGCTGGATTTACGCCTCATCCTCAGCACGGAGAATGTTACGTGGCTGAGTTAAGACGACTACATGTGGTCGCAATTAGCGTGATTAGGTCGTTAGTGCAATACATAAACCGTCATCTCCCGGGTGGGGCCCCAGGTGCTGCGGCGCTTCCTGCCGGACAGGGCAGAATGAAGCTCAGTCCCGTTATGGTCAACGCTGTAATGGGCAAGTGCCCCCAAGAAAAGGATGATTTTCCTTTCTGGCTTGCCGAAAAGTTTGACCAGCTGGAAGCAGTATTTCCTAACATGTCCCCTGGTGAAAAACACAGGATTCTGACAATAAGCTTACCGAAAGACTTGACCCCCAAAGTCCGTGACTGTGAGACCTGGGGTAAGACATTTGCGGCGGTCTAAATGAGGTGTTACGACACTCCATCTATGACTGTCCTGCTGACGGTCCTTAAACGTGTTCAACATGAACACGGACCAGAGGCTGCGGTTCAATTAGGTATGCGTCTCTGTGGCACCTTTGATGTGAACCGTCAGGCTTGGTCACAAACCTGGCTTGACATTTCCAACGGTTTTTATGCCCACCATTTGGATGGTCTGAGTTCCCAATGGACCTCCTTTACTTGCGGCGGTGTCTACAAAACATTTCAAACGTTTACCGATGGGCTACAAAATAGTCCTTAAGTGTTTGCTGCCCGCATAGTATCTCTCTTAGAGAAAGTGGACCCAGATGCTTGTTCATAAGTGGATGACATTTATCTCACGGATCATGAACTGTGGGAGCATCTGTGTTGAGTTGACTGCTTAATTTGTAGCTTTGCAGACTTCGGTTACAAATTCAACTTTGCAAAATCGCACATTGCACAGTACACAGTGTTGTTCCTGGGCTACGAGCTCAACAATGAAGGTCGAGGATTAGCTCCTCACTTCTTGGAAAAGTGCGCACAATTGCGTTCTCTGACAACTCTGAAAAAATGACAGTCTTTGCTGGGATTTTCAAATTTCGGGAGGAAATACATACCTGATATGCCCAGCGTATCAAGCCCTTGTATGCTTTCATACAACCAAATTTTACAAAATCAAACTGGCTGCCTGAGCACTCGGCTATACTGCATTCTTTGCAGGCTGATCTGCTCGCTTCTAAAGACTTATTGACTCGTGATAATCACACCAACCTGGTGATAAGAATCATCCCTGGGATGGTGGGTTTCACATACCTTACTTTAACCGAAGGAGATACAGTACCTATTGCTTACAAGTCACACTTGTACACTACGGCTGAAATGTGATTTTCCACTGTGGAGAAAGTTTTGACGGCTGTACAGATGGCGATTCTGAAGGAATGCGCTCTGTCACAGGGAAAACGCATGTTGGTGGTTACCCCGTGTCCTGCTTCGGAGGCAGTTACGAAAGCCAGTGTTCCTAATTCTAAAGTTTTGCACCCTCGGTGTATACAATGGGCAGAATCATGGACGTCTCCGGATGTCACGTTCATTTTTGATGCCTCCTTATGGTCGCAGGAGTTTTTGAAATATGAGTCTGTTCATCCTGCACCTTTGGCTATGCGGCCTTTGGAGGTTTTCCATTGCATCATATACACTGATGGTTCGGCGCAGGTTGCGCATGGTTCTAAACACGCCTATGTTTCTGCATGCGCCATTGTGGTAGGTGCCATGAGTTCAAGTCCAGAGTCGTGCACACGCAGACTCTAGGGTACGGCACCGCACAATTAGCAGAGCTTCGTGCTCTGATGCATGCATTGGAGCACGCTGATCCTAGTGTGACAACACTTATTGTAAGTGATTCTTACTACTGTGTCCAGTCTTACAATGAGAACTTGTATTATTTTGGATTCAGAATGATTTTCGTGATTCCAAGGGTAGCACAATCTATACTACTATAATAAAGGAGAAACTTGCAGGCTTTGAGGCAAGTAAACGCAGGAACCACTGCGCCAATCTACACACCCGATACACCGTAGAAATCGTCCGGGTGTGTAGATGGTTATAGGGTATATAAACTTTAAAAAAAACCTTATTTAAAAAAAAAAATTTTTTAAAAATAGTCGCCCCAAAGTAGCGCCGGTCGCGACTTGCGTGCTCACATCGAGGAGCGGCGTCAAAGTGGTGTCAGAGGCTCGGCGCACATGGCGCGGGGGAGGAGTGGTCATGTGAGCAGCAGCGGGCAGGCCAGCGGTGGTGAGAGACCAGCAGAGAGGCGGACATGGCGTGGGGGAGGAGCGGCGGCGGACAGGCGGTGAGGAGGAGAGCGGCGAGGACCTGTCAACTCAGGAGCGGAGAATGAGGTAAGCAGGCGACTGCATGGACCTCGGCCACCCACGCGCCTCCGCTTGGGTGACACCCACTGAATCCATCGACAACCCTGTCCTGATAACAAATCCGACTAACGGGGATCGAAACGCCGTCGACTCCACTGCATAATTATATGATGCATATTACGTTTTGTGCTCCTGTTTAAATTTATGCAATCTTGTTTTAAGTGACTACAACTTGATTTTGTGGAGCCATTCTTGATATATAACTTGTGTTTATGCGCCGATCACGCTGTTCACTTTAGCACTTGCACCTTCACAATCACTAATTGTATATATCACCACGCACCAAGTGCCACTGGGTTGTCACATGATCTGTTCTGTACAGTGCTGTTTAACTGTATTGCCATGTGAAAGACCTCTTCCTGTTTCTATTGGTGAATAATACCGCCTTTTTTAAAAAAAATCTAGTGACTCCTTGTTCCTTATTCTTGTAATGCAAACTGCATATGTGGGTTATTGAAAGGCATAGCTTATGTTGTAACAGTCAGTGAGCGTGTGGTTTGGTGTAAAAATGTGTTGTATCCACCCACGCATGGAAACCTGGATGTTTCCATCTGGCCGAAGATTCCGACCTTGAAGTCAGAGTTCAATAAGATGAGCAGAATAAGAGCCTTACTGTCACAAAAAGAATTGCCCTGACATCTGCTCGTGAAACATTTGTCCTTCACGTAGCTAACACCCGCACAGAAGTGCATGCTTTATTAAACACTGACCTGCCTTTACATTTCGGGGAGCTGATTCATACAATCTTTAACGCGTCCTCCACTTTGGGGCTGGCTCATTTGTTTAAGGTAGTGAGCAGTGGTCTAGTGACTTATTTCCAAAAGATATTTGGAGTCATTCCTGCCTTCTTCCATTCGATCTTTTCCAGCCTATTTGGTGGATTTCCCGTTTTACTGGCGCTGGCTGCTGGCTTTTTGGTGCTATTTTGTTTTATTCAAAATGGATGCCCGTCCTGTGTTCGTAGACGAGCAGTCGCAGTTAGCTCTGTTTCGCAACAGGATGCTTGAATACTATGGTGCACTGCCACTCACCACCTTAAGTGCAGCATATGGATTATCGTTTCGATTTTCCTATTTTACCTGTGTCCAGCCTGTCTTTTATTGCCTGAGCTGCGATTTCGACTGGGCCCTGGATTTGTGTCTCTGCAATTTGGTGTCTCCTGAAGTGGATTTTAATCTTCTAATGAGTCCCCTAGTTACTCATGAATTGCTCTGTTCTGACAGAGGGTATATGGCCTGTGCAGCGATGCATGGAGTTCTGGGTCGTTGGAATATATTCGCAGCGGCGCAAGATTTCTTAACACACAGCTTCATTGAAAACTCACTGAGTTGTCCTCTGATGGTACTAGAGGCTCCGGTAATTGAAGAGCATGTATGTTCTTTCTCACTATCGAATTAGATGGCTGAGTTGTTTTCGGATGATAACAGTGACTTCCTTTTGGAAGCTGTTGCTGCTTATTTCGCATAATTAGTTTTAGGCTGACTCCCATTGAGGCCTTTGATATCATGATTTTTTTTTACTCTCTCAAACAATTTTTTCTCAAAATTATGATTGACCATTTTTTTTATATCAGACCTATTGGCTTTAATAACAGTGTACTTTACATTGTCATGCTGGAGAAATTTTGGATTTTTGGGCGGATTAAATTACTTTTCCTCACCTACTCGAATTTGAGCTGAATACTTTATTGAACTCTGCTTTCAACATTGAGTCCCTTATCTTATCTTATCTTATCTTATCTTATCTTATCTTATCTTATCTTATCTTATCTTATTCGTGCTCGGATCAAGGGAGGGTGTCATATAGGTGTATATAGCCTGTATGCTGTGTTAACCCTATCCATGCTCATGACAAGCTCAGCTCGTCATGCAGTACACTGCTTGTGTGCTCATGACGAGTGAACAATGGGATTAATGGATCTGCAGCATAGAGGGGGAATTGCTGCAGCAGTGATGTGGTTAAGTTAGCATGAGCTTTTTAGGAGTTTAAACGCCATTTTACCTTTCTGCTGCTTTTGCACACAACACATAGCTGTTGATTTAGCTTTGAGCCTAGTAGAATGTTTTTGATTCATGCAAGAATAATATGTTGTTACTCTGATATCAGCCTTGCTTGGTGAGCTGTGTCTGTACAGTGAGTGCAGAAACCTTCAAGGATATCTCAACACAGTGGTTGTTGTGAGGTCTGATCTTTGCACGTTCCAAGACATAACATACATGCAGCTGCAGCCAAGTTATGGCTTTAGGCACGTTTTATATTGCTATGCACGAGAGCATACAAACACACTTGATGGTGCTTCGCATGCAGAGAGCTGGTGGAAAATGATGTGATCCCTTACCACTAGGATATTGAGGTATGTGGCCGCCCTGCTAAAACCAAAAGAGACCTTCTTAGATATAATATAATATACTAGCTAGGGAGGGTGAGAATTAGGTTTTGTTAAACCCTATTCATTTTAGCATAATACCATGCTTTCACTGTTTGTGTTCTATGGACTAGTGACTATGCTGATTACTTTGTTTCTTATAATATGTTTGCTTGTATTAGCTAAGATACTGAGAACACTGCATTAGTGAATAAACATTTCAAATATGCATGTGTCCTCTTTTACTCGTTGTTCTGGATTGAAATGATTGTATAACGAAAGAGTGTTCATGTGTTCCACGTTTCCTGAGGTGTACTAAGTCCATGTTCTGGTTTGTCTAAGCATTGGTAGTCTGTGATAACCAATGAGACACTTTAGCTAGTCTGGTAGGGGATTTTTGGGTACTAAGGTGAGTTTTGGCACACCCTAATTCACTGAGGTTCCAAGCCTCTATGCACAGTTCTGTATGAGCACGGAATCCCTGCGACAGTTTAATGTAAATGTAAATGTAAATGTATTGGCATTTATATAACGCACTACTTACCCGTAGGGTCCCAAGGCGCTTCGACCGCTGCGAAACCCTTCCTGGCTTCCCTGAGAGATGGTCCCTTAATGGGTATCTCCAGGGTGAGACCAGGCATCCCCGGCGGTCTGGTGGGGCCGTTAGTGAAGATGAGGCAAGCTAATGCCCAGAGTTGCCGAGTGTGATCGCTGATCAGAGTGGGCACCGAGGCGAGAGAATTATCGAGTCCGCTGACCCTGGTCCAGAAACCTGCCGTGCCGGGAATCGAACCCTGGTCCCGGCCCGTCCTCTGCTCTCGGGTCTGCCGCCTCTAACCAGTGAGCCACACTACTTCACTCAGCAGTCCTCTTGCAGATAAACGGACCCATATGGATGTATGCAGCTGTATTCAGCGGTATTACAGGTGGTGAAGCGGCGAACCCTCAGGGTGCACCTCTCAGCAGTGGCATCAATCTGCCATCTTGGTTTCACAGCTGGAGTAATTCATGACGGCAGCAAGGACCTGGCTGTTCCCTAGTAAAGGACCTTAACTACTACTTTCCTCCCTGGGGATTATGTTTGGGTATCAGTACCACTGGGCTGGCCCATGGAATTTCAGATCGCTCAACTGTCCCTAACTTCCAGCATCTTAGCTATCTCATGTTTGACAGGTTGGCTGTCACCAGTTCCTTGAAGTGTACACACTAACCATTGATACTTGGGGTCAGAGAACAGACCAGCAAATTGCCCAAGCACCTGATTGCAGTCTCTGACCTGCTTATCTGTTAATTTGGACGAGAGTATAATTCCTTTCACATTGTAGGAGAGGAGGTCGTGCACTGGCTCGGTATCCTCCTCTTTTCCTTTATTTGTGATCATTTAAATGGCCATGTCTGCCCTGTTTTGTAGTGGTTTTATTCTCTTGACATACAAAGCCTTGTGGGGGTTCCTGGGAGTGTTCGGGTCCACCAGGTAGGCAACCTCAGTCGCGGCTAGGGCGACTGACTCCAGAATCTGGGGATCACGGTTTGATCCCTGGCAATGGCGGCAGATTAGCCCAGCACGATGTGACTCTGAACAATAGCTTGCTTAATCTTCCAGACGGCCCCCAGCACCTAGAGACCCTTACAGGTGATTGTGCGCTTTACAAATGTGGATTATTATTATTCTTATCAAGGATTGGATAGGGCCCAGTCCATTTGTCATGAGGGGCCCAAAGAGCTACATGTTTGAACACCCACACCAATTGTCCTGGAGCGTACTCAAGCAATGCAGCCTTTGATCATACCATTGATGCATGAGCTCCTGGCTGGCCTCCTCCAGTGTCCTCCCTGCCGTTTACATGTACTCTACCATGCAGGAGTGCAGGCCTAGCACGTAGTTAAGCACATTGTCCTTTGCTTCCTTGAGAGACTTTTCCAGATAATTGCTCAGCAGGAACAATGGCCCTCTTGCAGGGTACCCAAACAACAACTCAAAATATAATGATGTGGGTTCACCCTCGCGGCCGGTCGATGCTCAATAGGTACACCTCTTGATAGCCTCACTTCTGCGTGCCATAATAGACCAGAATTTTAAGGGGATCAAGTGAGGGAAGGAAGAGGAGAGAACAGCAGGGAAGGGGACCTGAAATATGAACAACACACTATCAAAATGTGGAGTTTTATCCACCCATGCAAAACATATCATGAAAGTCTTAATGTACCTATAAACAATAAGAAAACCTTTGTGTCAACATTTGAAATTTGTCCATCTTCATATAGATAAACATTAGTATAGGTTTTATGTAACACTGCTTACTCTTCAATAACAAGTGGCTTATAACATGTAAAGGGTAGCACAATTAACTGTAACAACAAAGAACAACAAAGGAAAAGCAATACTGGTAACACATGTCCATTCTCTAATGCTACTCTTGCTTCTCTCTTTAGGAATCTCTCTTATTCGATGTAGCCACTTAACACCTAATATTGCCTTGGATCATGGGGCGTGAACCTTAACTTGGCAGGACTCACACTGAACCCTGTTTATAAACGGCAGAGAATAACTGCAGGTTAAATGAAAGCATACTACCACCTCTTAGGCTTTGGAGCCGTATTTATAGTATAATATGATTGGGTATTTTCTCATACCCCTAGGATAGTCTGTGAATGCCAAGTACTGATAATCTGAATAATGAGACTCAAGAAATGTCTCGTAGAATTATTTGCACTGATACTCTGTAATGCTCATTGTATCTTTAGAATACGAATATATCCATATCTATATATATATGCAAAAAAGAAGGAGAGAACTCTGGGTAGTTCTCAAGTTTAGGTGGAAAGCAGCTTCTGCTAGAGCACTCTCAACACCAGCGACACTCTAGATCTGCTCACCTCAAATGGCTGTTTTTCTATCAAAGTCTTTAAGCGTAGGATTAGCACAGTGCCATCCACACCGAGATAGAAAAGGACAAAGTCTTTTGCCATTTCTACAGCAAAGTCTTTAAGCATAGGACTAGCACAGTGCTGTCCTTGCCGAGTTGTAAAACGACAAAAGCCATTTATCTTTATATATATATATATATATATATATATATATATATATATATATATATATATAGAGGAAATCCTATCCCCTCTGCAAAAGTCAGTATATATTTTAGAACCAAACAGTTTGATCCAATAATCCCAAGAACAGCAAGTTCTCGTTGTACCACACTGTCTCCAAGCTCTCCCATAAATGGGGACATTCACCACGTGGAAAAAAAAAACTCCAGACACCCACTCATTGACCAGAGCACAGTGCAAGGAGTGACTTAAAATACTAACATGGCAAAGTCCAAAAAAGAATTAGAAAACGGTGCAGCACCCTTCTGATGCTGGTAAAAGATCACAACAAATTTTTGCAGTGCTTCCACGGGCAAAATCTGGCCCTCCTCGATGTCTGAAGACATTTAAATACTTCCTTTTTGAACTTCCAAACCTTGAAGAGGTTCCTCTTCCTTGTTCAAGAGGAAGCAGCTGAATCATGGGAATTGTACGCTTCATTCCCATGTATACTTCCCTTCACATGTATTTCCATGCTTTGCGCAGTTTAAGGAACAGCAAAACCACCCTGGTGAGTTTGCATGGCAATTCTGATGTTGTTGTTTTTTTAGCAAGCAAGTTAGTCGCGCTTTGTTATTGTGTCCTAGCAGACTGTGTAACACAAAAGTGCTAAATCCAACCCCTTTTTGTGGAACCTCCCTGTGCACCAACAGTGGGCATGGGAGGAGAACATCCCATCTCCTCCTGAGTTTGTCAGACAAACCATTGATCATGCCTTTCAGAATCTTATTGAACCATTAGTCTGGGGATGATATGGGTGGTGATCTTGTAGATAACACCACTTTTTCCCCACATTGCCTTCAGATAGCTGGACATAAAGTATTTGCCTCTGTCTGAGACCACCTCTTTTGAGAAACACACACTGGAGAACACACCAAGTAGGGCCCAAGCCACTGAAGGAGCAGTCACTGTCCTAAGGGGTATTTCCTCACGGTATCTGGTGGCATCGTCGACTGCCACCAAGATATACCCTGTTCCCTGATGCAGTTGATGGGTCTAAGGGACCAGCTATGTCTACCCTCTCCCTCTCAGAGGTAGAGCCAACCACTGGCAGTGGCATCAAGAGATACGTTGGCTTTCCCCATGTCTTTTCATTGTCTTGACATGTGGGACAACTGATACATAACTCTTTAACCTTTTCAGACATATGCGTCCAGTAGCGATGGTTCACCAAGTCTTCTTCTGACCCTAATGTCCTACCAGAGACATATCCTAGGAGGAACTCTCTGTCCTTCTGGGGTACCACCAACCACCTGGTGGCCCCTTCCATTTTCCCAATAGACTTTATGGAATCCCCTGTCACCCCCTCCTCTTGCTTTGAGGCAGTCCACCCCAAGCTCTTAAGGATGAAACAGTGTCTCTGTCTCAGACAAAACTCCTCTCAGTAGGGTTTACCAGCTCCTGTCAGTTCTGCCAAGTCTGACAAATCTGAGAGGGATGGAATCCTTTCCTCGGAGGAAAGATCCTCCCCCTCAGGAACAGATTCCTGCTACGCTTCTGGAGTTCCTGGGATTGGCTCATCAGACCCCATGCACTTTCCATGAATGTTTGGCCCACTGTTTCAAGGAACTCCAGTAGCTTATATGGAGCATTCTCTCCACCCCTAACATTTATTATGCTTCAAGATTATTTCCCAGTAAACACTGTACTAGGAGTGTAGGAGACACAACTACAATGATAGGGCCTGTCACACCTCCCCATTCCTAATCCACCATAGTCATGGGATGGAGTTTGCATCTGCTGTCTGTATAGGTCCCCTGTTGAAACTCACCAGGTATGATGATCTGATCTTCAGACACCAGTGTGTCCATGTCCAGAGCCACACTTGCTTTTGTGTCTCTCAGGGCCTCAACCTCAGCCCCATTGATTGTAAGCCACTGTCTATACTTATCCATGCTTGGAGATAAAGTGGCAAGCATTGCAATATCCACCCCACCCAAGCAATTTGGTCGACTCTCCCAATCCCATACCCATCTCTGGGAGAATCTCCACCCCCACACCTACACTAGCATTCTCCTGGGAATGCCCACCTTTGGAGGGCTTCTTACTGCAGACAGCATCTCCTTCCGTGTGACCTGGCTGAATACATTCATAGCACTTTCTCAGATTTGAGGGATCAAAGAACATGCTTGGCTTTCCTGGAAACCCTCACCCTCGGAAGCTGGATTGGCTCAGGCCCCACCTCCTTGTTCAGGTTTTAGTGGGCCTTTTGAAGACCCTTCCGTTTCTGTCCTTCTTTCCACTGGGCATTTTTCCTATGGGGGGGACCTGTCCTCTTTTAATCAGATCCCCCCACCCCCGGTGCTGATTGGAAACCCTTGTTCTTATTAAGCATGGGCGTATTTTGCGAATCTGGCGTTCGCGAATTTGCGTATTTGTGAACTCACAATCCGCAAAATCCACGAATTCTCACGAATTTGCGGATTGTTTTGTTTTTATAGTGTTCGCAAGGGTTTCTGCCAGTTCGCGAGGATTTTGTACCAGTTCGCAATTGCGAACTTACTTGTCGGCACGCAACGGTCGCGACTATGTTGTTTCTACGTCTGGTTCATCATCACAGGTTCACAGCACCCTCTGTTTCAACACTGCCACCCTCTGTTTCACCCATGCCACCCTCTGGTACATCAATGTCACCCTCTGGTTCATCATCATCACTGTAGATTATGGGGGTAAAAAGCAAGCACACCTGCCCTGCTTCAACTGACATGAATTATTTTGGGGTTGATTTATTAATGTGTCACTGTTTTAAAATTCCAGTCTGGCACCTGCTTCCTTATCTGTAATTTGCTTTCTGTTGCAGTGCAATTTTTTTTCCCAGGACCTTTGTGGCCTACTTGTAGCTATTGATCCGGCTGTGAGGGTCAGAGCAGGGTCATACAATTGTTGCAACTAGCAACTGAATTCTGGAGGGGCCCCAGTCAGGAAGCACTACAGGGAATGGTTACTAATGATAAATTTGAACTTTTGCACCTGCTGAGTGCTTTCAGTTTAGCAAAACTCGTTTTTCTGCAGAACAGCAAATGTAATGCCCCAAACAAACTTACTTGTGAAAGTTGATTTCTAATCCAAAAGTGATCCAAAGAAAGTCAAAAGGCTTCAAATCCAAAAAAGGACAGCCAAATGTCAACCTGAGGAGTTATTCTGATAAAAATCATCATTTTCAGAAGGTCTATGCTGCTTGCTAGTGGATTTCTTGTGCAGAATTGCAAATTTTGTAATTTCGCGAGTGCGAGATTGTTGCTGCCCGCCGCACCTACATTTTCGCAATTGCGAACTTACGCCGCAAGCCGCAAAAATGTATCACCGAGAAAAAATAAATCCGCTGCATGCGAATTTGCGGATTTTCGGTAAATTTGCGAGCGTTCGCGGATTGCGAATTTACCGAAAATCCGCAAAATTTGCGAGCGGAACGGATTTTCCGCCCATGCTTAGTTCTTATCCACTCATCAGCTGCTTCTCCTAGGCACTGGGATCTCCCAGCTTAGAGTCCACTAGGTACTGGCATTATTTCTCCTGGGATTACATTCTACAGCCCCTCATAGTCACTCATTCTGTTACCTTCAAGAAAGTGATAAAAGTGATGGAGTGAGGAAGGAGCTTGATCAACAGCATGATTTTTTTCTACTATAGAAGCAAGCAGTAGTTTATAAATAACATTGTTTTCAAAAGTGTCACTAGTTTTCTCAAATATTAACTGGGGGCAAATCCCTATGTACATCGTTTAATACGTCATTAAATAAATATTTTACCTAAAAAGTATTGAAGAAGGAGAATAACAATACCATGAGCTATCAATGCAAACAAAATATTGATTACGGGAAACTCCTGCTGATATTGCAGAAGTGCGTTAGCAAATTGCAAAGTATAAAACTCACTGTAGTTGTATGGCTTGTAACACATAGCACCTCAAAGCTGCATATTACGTTGATTTGTGTTAATTTTTATCAAGGACGCCTCCCATTGGAGGTGCATGGGTGTTCTCAGACAAACAACTATACGTTTTGATGCAAATCCCCATCTAGAAAGGGATGCCAACAGGGATATGCAAATTAGGAAATAACTTAAAGCATATTTTTTGAAATGGGAGGAACTCCTTCCAGTAGAAAAATCTATTCTTCACACAACATAGACACTATGACACAAGTGTTTGTGTAGGAACGTGGCAGCCAAAACTGTGCCATAGAAGGGAGAGAGAGAACAGTACCACATATAAGTAGAGTTGGTGCTGTTCTGATCTCTCTCCCATTCATGCAACGCAGCACACTGCTGCGCTGAACATTTACTGGGCATTGGTGTCTTCTTTGGAAAATTCCACTTTAGATAATCATACCAGAACGAAAAATTGGTGTTAAATGCGTTGTTTAATACCAACATTTCTGTTTTCATCTGAAGCAGGCCATAGGTAGCTTATTCATCAGAGAGTTAAATACAGGTTTGGGCACTGGAGCTCAAATAATAACTAGAGATGGGCATGACTGACATGATTCTCTTTAGTGTCATGGCTCTTAATAACAGCAAAATCACACATATTTATGCATAATTACATAAGAAGTGTAATCATGCATTTGGCGCTATTTTCTTGGTGCGAAATACACTCTCGCTACCAATATGGGACAGAGGGTGCTGTTTGAGCTCAGAAAATAGCACTAAATGCTACAGGACATGAACAGCAGTAGCCGGCAGCTGCTTGCTCGCTCGTTGTTCTTGTGGTCCTGCAGTAGTGCTTTTACCCTACATTAGTTTTAATTACTCTCACTGGCGTAATTATGTAACTCCTGTAAATTTACATCACAAGAGTAATGCGCAATTACTGAAAATACTCCAGTTACTCGCAGGAGTAATCCTAACATGCTTGGATGCATTATTCAAGTCTGAAAGCTCAACTGCATCAATGCGGATGGTTTGTGTGCCCAGAGCTTATCCAAGTTCAACCCACTATGTATGAGGGGTCTCTTCAGGACTGTAATTGTGGGGACATCCATAAGGAATAAGGAGAGCATTAGGCCCATATTAGTGCGAGAAACTCAGTCTGGTTTTTTCGAGAGGCATTTACCTGATGTCCTATAGCACAGATACGGCGTGAGTGTTGTAAACCAGTGGTGTAAAGGAATGTAGGGGACTCACGTGAGGTAACAGCCGGGTTCTGGATACAGTCACCAAGGGAGAAAAAATACTGTTACTAAAGCTCTTGCGAGCACAGTTATTTTATGCTAGATACACATTTGGAAATTATATCTTCTCTGACCCATACTCTTCTCTTGTCCATATCCCCTGTAATGTGTTACGCTGAATTGACTATCAAACTTTAAAAGAATGTGAGCACGCTACGCACCATGTGCACGCGACAGTACGCCAATTATAAAGCAATACCACACCAGAATCTACAAATGTAACATATGATTGAAGCCATCAAATTGTAAATTATACCGTGTATGAGGAAAGGATAATGGTGTTCGTAATCCAAACAATGTATTAATATGCATGTGATTCAAACATGTCCTCCTCCACATCAGTTCACTAATGGATGCGCGACGTGCAATGTATGCACGCACCTGTGCACCAAATATATTGTTTAAAGACTACAATAAGCAAGGCTAAATAAAAAGAATACAATCTGTTGATACTGGCCACCTATTGATATATGGTCGTAATATTGACACCAGGCGCTTCATAAACCGATAATAGACAACAAAAGGCTGCTTCGTGTGCTACCAGTGTAACGTAACATATGAACCACATGTAATTACAACGTCAAACACATTTACCGGAAACCACAGGCCAGTGCCTGTTAGCATGGCAACAAGCACACAATCGTTGGATCGATCATGCGCACGTAGCTCCTCCGGGCTCCCTGCGCTATGCACACGAGGCATACAGGGTCCTTTACATAAGTCAGTCTTCAGCAAACGCTCAGTGTCATCGCACCACGAGCGGAAGCTGAAACGCTGAGGCCGCAGATTTAATCGCCGTCTTTGTAAAAGTCAGAGATCGATCCACACATAAGGACTAATCAGGTAAATCAGCCTCTGAGCCCCCACGCCCGCCATTCCTTGAGCTTGACAGGGCTATCACTAATGACAGCGCACACCCTTCCTCTTTTCAGCGGATGTATGATGGAACAATTCTAGCTATTAGAACGCGTGTCGTTACATCGCAGTTGTTACAATGACTGCGATGTTACCACGCTATGCCATTACAACGCAAATCTTTACATCAACTTGCGCTAGATGGCGTGCTAACATTAAAAAAGTATCATTTACTATTCCAACTCTAGTCCACTTAACAGTAGGGAAGGTGTTGGGATAGTAAACTACACTATTTGTAATGTTAGCACGCCATCTAGCGCAAGTCGATGTAAAGACTTGCGTTGTAATGGCATAGCGTGGTTATATCGCAGTCGTTGTAATGACCGCGTTGTAACAGCATTGCGGTGTACTGACCGCGTTGTTAACAATGTTTCCCCTTTTCAACAGCACTCGGGAATCTCCGAGTAACGCACCATCACAGAGTCATGAGCCCATTTTTTCAGTGAGGTAAAAGAAGATATAATTTACAAATGTGTGTCTAGCATAAAATAACCGTGCTCACAAGAGCTATAGTAACAGTATTTTTTCTCCCTTGATGACTGTATCAAGAATCCGGCTGGGTCCTCACGTGAGTCCCCTACATTCCTTTTAACCACTGGTTTACACCACTCACGCTGTAGATGCGCTACAGGACATCAGGTAAATGCCTCTCAAAATGACCTGATTGAGTTTCTCGCATATGTGCACTAATATGGGCCTAATGCTCTCCTTATTCCTTATGCCCTGGACTGGATCACCTCCTTCCTCTCTGACAGAACCCAAAGAGTCTGCCTCCCTCCGTTCCACTCCAGAGTCACCAAGACAATCTGCGGTGTCCCACAAGGATCGTCCCTCAGCCCAACGCTCTTCAACATCTACATGGCTCCACTCAAACGCATCGCCTGACTCCATGACCTCATCATCATCTCCTACGCCGATGACACCCAGCTGATCCTCTCCCTCACTAATGAATCCCTCACCGCCAAAGCAAACCTCCACCGCGGTATGAAGGCGGTCGCCGACTGAATTGAAGAAAGCCGGCTCAAACTCAACACGGACAAGACAGAGATCCTCATCCTCGGATCCAACCCCTTAGCCTGGGACAACTCCTGGTGGCCTACCTCCCTGGGCACCGCCCCTACACCAACCAATCAGGCACGCAACCTGGGAGTCATCCTCGACTCGAAACTCGCCATGACCAACCAGATCAATGCAGTCTCCTCAACCTGCTTCTACACCCTCTGCATGCTTTGCAAGATCTACAGATGGATCCCCACCGACACACGAAAAACCATCACCCACGCCCTCATCAGCAGCAGGCTCGACTACGGCAATGCCATCCATGCCGGAGCCCCAGCCAGACTCCTCAGCAGACTTCAAAGAATCCAGAATGCCTCGGCACGCCTGATCCTTGAAGTCCCCCGCCGAGACCACATCACCCTCCACCTGAGAAACCTGCACTGGCTCCCCTTCGACAGAAGAATCACCTTCAAGCTCCTGACCATCGCTCACAAGGCACTTCACAACACAGGCCCAGCATACCTCAACAACCGACTGTCATTTTACACACCCAATAGGAGACTCCACCCCGCCGATCTCTCTCTGGCCACTGTCCCACGCAGCCACAGAACCACCTCTGGAGGCAGGTCCTTCTCCCACCACGCCGCCAAGACATGGAACTCCCTCCCTCTCCTCCTACGGCAGTCAGAAGACCCTCAGACCTTCAGGAGACTACTCAAGACCTGGCTCTTCGACCACTAGCTGCAGCCTCCCAGCACCTTCAGACCCTCATGGGTATGTAGTGCGCTTTATAAATCGTTTGATTGATTGATTGATTGATTGATAGATGTCCCACAATTACAGTCCTGAAGAGACCCCTCATACTTAGTGGGTCGAAACATCGTCAACAAACCTACAGATCAGACCTAATCACAGCCATTGTAATCATACACTAAGGCTGTACATGAATGAATGTATTTTAAGGTTGTTTTCTGATTTCATGAAAAACTTACATTGTACATTGTAAATAATCACAAATATTTTATGTTTTCATGTTTCACTTGGGGGCACAATGCACATAGTAAAGCGCTTTTTGAATGTAAGAAAGTTTCTATACTATTGAATTGTATATATTAAATTACCCTTCAAATCTAACTGTGTAGATTGTCCCTTCTGCCCTCTGATGTTGTCAAGGTCTTTACATATTTTACTGCCATTGTGCTTACTTAGTATCATAATCATTACTGTGGGGAAAGAGCATCCTTAGTGCCACCGGCAAGAACATGTCATCCTTAGTGCCGCTGGCAGGGACAGAACGTCTCTAAGAGTGTGTTCACCACCTTCTGTCTGGATGCAGTAAAACGTGATGGCCAAGATTCAACTTTAAGCAGCTGAGCATGCTTTTTACTAACCTCAAACAAGCAGAACTAGAATTTCTCACCTAGCCAGGTTTCTCAATTTAGAATAAAGTATTTATTCCTCACTGTAAGGAAGTGTAAAAGTCACTAAAGTCACCTGATCTTAAACCCCTTGTAGCTATGGCACAGAGCAAACATGCTCAACTTAGAGGTAATGAGTAAAGTGTGTATTTACTAAAACATTAATAAAGTCAAAGTGCACAACAATAAACTGGATTAGAAAATATAAACATATAATAATTGTACATTTTAAGCAAAACAAATACTCAGAAACACTAAGTACTGTGAGAGTCAATGGTTCTGGTAAAAGAGGATGAGGCTCAATTTTTTGATTACTGCTAAGGAGCAGGGATCGAAGACACCAGCCAGGTTCATCCTGGTCAAAGATTCTACCATTCGTCATTGAGGTCCCAATTTACACAGGAGCATACTTCTAAAGCCCACAAAGATATATGGGAGGCATTTAGAAACTCATTCAATCAATCAATCATTCAGGAATTTATAGAGAGCTCTACTCACCCAAGGAGCGCCACAAGCCGCTGCTGCAAGGGGTTTTGAGCAGGTCCAAGGTCAACCAAAGAGCCCGGTCTTGAGGTCTTTTCTAAAGGCTGGCAGTGTAGGGCTTCATCTGATGCTGAGGGGGAGTTTGTTCCAGGTCTTGGCTGTGATGTAGGAGAATGATCTACCCCCGTTCTGGCTCTGTGGATGCAGGTGATTTCAGCCAATGCTAGGTCATCGGAGCTGAGTTTCTCTTGGGAGCGTGGAAGGAGATTCTAGCATTGAGGTATTGTGGTCTGGTGTTGTGAAGGGCTTTATAAGCGTGGGTGTGTATCTTGAAGGTTTTGGAGCTGCTCGGTGACATGGTTGTGTCATGGGATGTTGAGGACGAGGCTGGCTGCAGCATTCTGAATGGTCTGGAGTTTGCGAAGGGGAGATTTGTAGATTCCAGTGTAGAGAGCGTTTCCATCGTCCAGCCTGATGTTGATGAGTGCGTTAGTGACAGTCTTCCTGGATTATGTAGGGATCCATTTCTGCCGGTCATGTGGAGCATGCAGAGGTATTGAAGCATGCGGAGGATACAGCATTGATCTGATAGTTAATGGTGAAGAAGGAGTGGAGTATGATGCTGAGGTTGCAGACGTGATCTCTGGGCGGTGTTGGGGGGTTCAACATGGCAGGGGTGTATCAGAGTATGAGGACTTATGCTTTCTCCAAGTTGAGTTTCAGGCAGCTGCTACTCCTCCAAGATGCAACATCCTTCATTGCTTCCTGGAAGCCGTGCCTTGTGATGTTGGGTTTCTTGGTGAGGGAGAGGATGAGCTGGGTGCTGTGGGTGTAGGATACTATGCTGAGTCCATGTTTTCTGACAATGGTTGCAAGGGGGGCCATGTAGGTATTGAAAAGTGTGGGGCTGAGGGAGGATCTTTGGGGTACTCCACATCTGATATCAGTGGGCAGAAGGAAGGGCAGGAGTCCTATTGTTTGTATTCTGCTGAAGAGTAAGGAGTGGGTTCAGTCTAAGGCAGTTCCATGTATGCCGGAGACGTGGAGTCTGGCGGCTAGTGTGCGGTGGGAGACGGCGTCAAAGGCTGCTCAGAGGTCTTGTAGAAATAGGTCTGCAGTGTGGCCTTGATCAAGGAGGGTGTGGATGCCCTCCGTGCTGGCTATGAGGGTGGTCTTGGTGCTGTGGTTGCTGCAGAATCCTAATTGAGATGAGTCAAGGATGTTGTTAGATTTCATGAAGTACATTAGCTGGGTGTTGACAATTTTCCATGTGACTTTGGAGATGAAGGTGACTAGAGAGATGGGCTAATAGCTCTTGAGGTCTGTGGGGTCTGAGGAGGGCTTCTCGAGGAGGGATTTGACTTCTGCACATTTCGAGTTATCGGGAAACATGCCTATTTAGAGGGTGTAATTGATTGCCTGTTGTAATTCTAGTGCGATGGCAGAAGCGGCTCTTTGGAAGATGTGGGTTAGGCAGGGGTCTGTGGATGCTCCTCATAGTCTTTGCCGTGTCTTCTGTGGTGACAGGGGTTCAGGTGAAGAGAGTTGCCTGGTAGATGTTGCTGGTGGATGGAGTTGGGTCAGTCCCTAGGTCTTGGTCATCTAAGTTGCCGTAGATTGTCCTGATCTTGTGGTGGAATTAGGTGCTGCGTTTGTTGCAGAGGTCCTGGGATGGAGGGACATCAGAGGTCTTGGTGTGGGGTCTGTTGAATTCTTATATGATGGTGAAGAGTTCCTTGGACCTGAGGGAGTTGGAAAGGATTCTGTCCTGAAAGAAGTTTCTCTTCGTAGAACTGATGAGTTGTGGAATGCGGACCTGTGGCCGATGCGTGCTTCTAGGGTTTTGCTGTGTCACCATGCTTTCTCCAGTCATCAACAAGAAACACGACTGGGTTTAGGCTCCCAACAGCAAGGCCAAGCCTACATATACTAAATAACTAAATGATTGCCAATACTGTGAACTTTATTCTATCTAAATGACTTCCTACTAATTGACGCCAAACAAAAAGTGGAAGAGTTATTTTTCCGTCTGAATTAATCAACTTAGGATTCTTGTTTATTCAACATCATTTTTTTCTTTCAAATTTTTGGTACTTTTCCCCAAAAAATTTAGAAGTTGCTCAAATAAAAATTATACATGTATGTGCAAAACAATTTACATCAATATACAATATACTCACAAAACACAGCGACTCTCAAACTTTTTTTACACTCTCAGTCACTCCCACTCCATACATTCACCACAAAACAACACACCATATATTTACAATATTCAGAGAGCCTTTTTACAATGTTCTTTTTACAAAGCCATAGAATATAAAATCACACAAATGAAATTTTTCAATTTGAAACTTTAGCTTTTTAGGTCAGATTGTCTTATGGCTTGATGATTGGTCTACGCGTTTCGAACTCTGAAAAACTTAATGAGTTCTCATCAGGACCATTAAGGTAAGCTGTGGGGAGAGGAAAAAATGACCTAGTTAGTCAAGATTCCCATAGCTGCCTGCCTACCCTCTCTCTGCATCATCAATTTCTCTTACCTGACTTTCCTTATGAAAACACCCAATTGCAAGATACTGTGAATGAAAAGCAAACCTGGTTTTAATACTCTATACTTAAGGATCAGAAACCTTACATCAATCATTCAATCCAGTTGATTATATGCTTACTCTGGATTAAGGGATAGAGTTGTGCTTTATTCCGGTGATGGGGCGAGATAGTCTCAGTTGTGGTTTCCTGGAAGGTAAAAAACACACTGGGCAAGGAACTCGGTTTTTTGATCAAGACTTGGGGGGCTTTATCAAAAAAAGAAGAATCTTACTCGAGGTTATTTTTCCTCTGTAGCTAGCTTCTCGAGAGTTAAGCTGCACCCAAATGAGCGTTCTGAAAAAATGGTTTGGAAAAATGATGTCAAGGGGATTTGGTACGATTTAGTACAAAGTGTTGCAGAGGCAGAGTTATGTTGTCTGTTTCTCGCGGGGGGGGGGCACATACCTTCGTCTTAGTTGAAGTCGCCGTCTCTTCCTCGAGGCTCCCTCATTACAGTGTCAGCATCTGTAAAAGTTTGTTGCCAGTTTTCAGCTGTGGACGTGGAATAGCGTGGCGGAGGCTCTCGGGATTCGTAGTTCTTTAGTGAAGGATCATGGAAAGGGTAGTTGTTTAACATTCAGGCGTTATTTAGAAGAGCGCTTATTATTCCTAAATTCATAGTTCTTTCGAAGATATGCGGATGAATATGTGCATTTGTTCTAGTTAAGATTTAAGCGGATGCATTATTTTCATGGAATACAATTTTTTGGGGGATGTACCAATGAATATATGGTGGTGGATCGAACTATGGTGGGGCAAATTTCCCATAATTTTTTTGAAAACGCTCCAAGCAGTTCTGTGGATGACTTTAGTAATACCTATTGGCTGGGAGTTCACTGTGCCAACCTTGTTATTTTAAAAGTGTTGTCGTAGACCGTGCTTGTTCCTCTTATTTTACCTTATGTTGGGGGGGGGAATGTGATGATATCCAATTTCAAATCAAGCCGGATTAAATTATCATGTATCGACACGCCTATAGGATCCTCAATATGTACAATACATGTTGGATTCCTTCTGGTGTATAGGGTTTTCTCTTTTCATAAAGCTTTAAGCTGCTTGGCAATCATTTTACAGGAGGTGCTATTTCACGTGAGATTATACATTTTGGATAACTCATTCAGGCCCATAATTGCTGTGTTGTATTTGACAATTAGCATGGCTTATCTCCTTGCTAACTTCTGCTCCAGGTCACCTCCTCGTGGGTCTCTTTCGACTTTTGAGATAACTGTCCAAGGGAGATCATTTTCTTTATGATCATGTATGCGCCAGTGGTTTACAAGAGATGCAGACTGTACATTGTTTTTGATCCTTGACTTGTGTTGTGTTATCCGTGTCCGGATTTCTTAGTTTGTTTTTCCTATATACAGGAGATTGCACGGGCACACGATTCCATATATTACGTTCTGTGATTTACAGTTTGTGAACGTGTCATGTTTCCAGTAGATGTTCCGGTGTTCAAAAATATTTCCTTCTTTAGTGGAGGCACAACATGAGCAAGTGCCACATTTTTGGCGTCCTTGGATGGGTAGAAGTCCAATGTAAGATCTAAATGGGTTTAGTATCTGGTAGGGCAGCTCTTACTAGATGGTTGGCTAAGCTGCAGTCTTTTTTTAAAAGCGAACAAAGATGCAGTATTCAATGCTGGATCAAGGTTTTTTATCAGGTGCCAATTTTGCATTATTACTTTCTTCAGCATATTTGAGTTTGGGCTGAAAGTTGACACACAGACAATCCTGTCTCTTTCTTTTCATTCTCCAGTCATCGGCATGAGGGCTTGTATTCTCATAGGCCCGTGGGGAACCAGGTGACTTTCATGTTGCAACCTCTGTCGGATGTCTGGAGGTGGGCGAGCATGTTGATGCAGTCGGTGATCCATTGGGGGAGGTCGTTTGCTGCAGAGTTGGCATCAGTACAGCGGGGGGGAGGAGCCCAATTGAGGGCAGAGGTGAGCTGCTCTTCTGTGAGCTTGCTCCAGTTTCTGCATGGGAGGCATGGCAAAGGCTTGTGTGCAGTTGGTTTTGAGAAGGAGAAGTGGACACAGTGGTGGGCCATTCAGAGAGGTTGCGTGGTGTGACTGAAACAAATGCTGTTTCCACCAGTGAAGATGGGGTTGAGGGTGTATCCTGCTGTGTGGGTTGGGGTGGTGACAAGCTGCTTCAGTCTGATGTTGGTGAGGTTCTCTAGGAGGGCAATGTAGTTTGGGTCACTGAGTTTGTCAAGTTGGAAATTCAGGTCTCTGAACACTACGTAGTCCGAGGGGGTGAAGGTGTGGGGCACAATGTAGTCTGCAATGGTGTTGGTGAACGGGCAGCGGAGTCTTGGAGGTCTGTAGGGAAGAGTTCCACATAGAGTCATTCTGAGGTTGGGCTGGATCTGGAAATTGATTAATTATGGGTGAAATGTGCTGCGAAAGCGAATTTGCGGTCCTCAAAATCCGCGAATTTGTGCGAACTTGCGGATTTTTTTATTTTTGCGTGTTTGTGGGTATTTTTTCAGCGCTGCTACCGCGAACTTACCCATGCGGTCGTACATGGGCGCGACCATCTTGTTTTCTGTGTTCGCGTTGCATATTTCTGTTTCCGGGCACTAGTTGAATGCTCGCGTTGTGCATTTCCTACGTGCGGGGCGCAATTGCGCTTTCAAGTCCGTTTTGGCGTGCTCGCGGGGGAAATATCGCGCAAACTTACCCACTTGGTCGCAATGGGTGCGGCCATCTTGTTTTTCATTCATTGCTATGGTCTGGGAATGCTTTTTCAATCCTCCTTTAATCTTTGTAATCCTTTGTTTGTTTGAACTTTTTTTTGATCTTTTTAACTCATTATCTATCACTTTATTTTTCTACATCTATATTTTGTGTTTTTTTCCACTTTTTGTTACTTTAAAACTACTTTTTTTAATTCTCTTTTCTTTTACTTACTTTCCCTATTCTTTCCTATTTTATTTTCCTTTCACTGTCCAGGACCCTCGTAAAGGGAGCCGACAATAACCTTAAGGGGAAGTGTCCCGCACCCCGTAGCCGGCTCCCGTGCGGGCGCATAAGGGGGGAGGCAGTAACTGCCTGGGAGATATTTAGCGCGGTGGAGGTGGCCGCACTGATTTTCTTTGTCCAGCACCACCTCCCCAAGACCGTCGCTGCAGGCGGCAGGCCCGGTACCGGGTACAGACTCCCGGAGCATCGCAAGCTATTGGGAAAGGTGTGCCGGGCCATGTATCGGGAGTCTGGGGTCCGGCGCACCTACAACCAGGTGACACTCCGGTGGTCCCACATCCTTGACCGGGAACACGACCTGCTCGACCTGCTTGGTGTGGAGATCCCTGGGCTTGGTGATTAGTAGTAGCTAGTATTTAATCACTACTTTGTTTTCTCCTGCTCTGTGTTATGATATTGCAAATATTTGTTTTTTCCAAAGAGCAAGAATGCTGCCGATTACATTGCAGGTAAATTATGTTTCAAAAGTTTCTGTGATTGCAGGTGCTCGCCTGCTCACTGGCGATGCTACTATGCTTACTTGTTTTCAATTTTGTGCTCATTTGGCCTGGGTGATTATGTATGAGTGCACTTTACAGAAGTGCGTAATGCTAGACACTAGAGATTACATTGCAGGTAAATTATGTTTTAAAGCTTGTGTGATTGCAGGTGCTCCCCCGCTCACTGGCGGTGCTACTGTGCTTACTTGTTTTCAATTTTGCGCTCATTTGTCCTGGATGATTATGTATGAGTGTACTTTACAGAACCGTGTAATGCTAGACACTAGAGACTCAAGTCCAGTCCTTCCTTTGTACTCCTGCTGCCACTAAGAAGAGATAGTGGAGGTGGATTGATAGTTTGAGTATATTATGACTGGTTATTTAGTAGGAAACTTTTTACTGGTCTGCAATCATGATGGACCGTGTCTGTCACTTTGCGTGCTGCGTAGTGCTGCCTGCCAGTCCTAGTAGAACCTTTTTGTAGTTGGTTTAGTGAGATACATAACTTTCCAAGTAGACAGTCCGCAAATCCATCAATACTAATATCCTAGTAGACCACATCAGATAGGTCAATACATTTTGTGCAAATTGTTGTGTATTTCCCCGAAATAATTTCTTAATGTTTTTTTTAAATGTTTGATTTGGCTGACCACAATCATCCATGTTTGTGTATTTCTTTCATGTTGTACATCAGCTTCCCCCCAGGGCCAAGAGGACAGCGGAGGAGGTAGAGGTGCCGGCGGAGCAGGAAGGCCAGGATCAGTCCGCTGAGGGCTCATCTGCTGGCCCGGTAAGTTTTCCTGTTAATATTGATAATTATTCTTCCCCATCTTTTACAGCACCTATTTATTCCAAACGTTCCTCATAAAAAAAATTTTTCCTAAATCTTCTTTGATCTTCTTGTAGACTGTTTCTAACTTCTTATCCTCCCTCTAATATTACTCTCTGTGCTAATACAATATTACTATTAGTCTGTCTGTGTAGCTAGCTAAGCTTGCTCAGTTGGCAAAAGGTGTTAAACAAAACTCCTATTCAGCAATAGCTCTTGGCACTGAGTGCGGTCCTCTGGGTTGTCCATAATGTCTTTCGAAGTCTTCTTAATGTTTATGCTTTGACAATTCCCAACAATAAAATGTCCGTAGCCACCAAGAATAAGATACTAGTTTACTTTTTGATTTGATATGAGGACATACTACTACTGTTGCAGGGACTATTCTGCACATACAGATCTATCGACAAGAAATAGGGCATTGGTGATAATAGGTCCAGTTAGACTTTCCAGTTTCCACATACCTCAGTCATAATAGAAGTTGAACCCCCAATCTCCTTACTGACTAGCTAGTGTGTCAGAGCATTATTTAGCTCCCGAATGCAGCGATGATCCCCAATGATTATACAACCCAGAACATAAGACTACAGAGTCAGAGTCCACTCCCGATCTCTCAGAGCCACGGAATCATGCTTGCTAATTGCAAACCCTTTTGCTCACTCACTCATGACCAAAAAACCTCAGAGTTTATGTAAGTTTTAAAGCTTTATTAAAAGTAAAACAACCAGCTCTGTGTGTACTCAGTAGTCAGTACATTACATTTCAATTGTGCATTATATAAAAACATGTATTACAATCAAATTCATTCATATAAGGTAAATGGTGAAACAGTGGCTGATTTTACACATTAATTGTGGGAGACGCCTCACCTGGTTGGAACTTAAAGTACTGGTGGTGATGATGATGATTAGCATAACATTTATCTCTTGTTCGTAGAAAGGAAGCTTCTGTCTGTAATGAGAAAAATGGTGCGTGTTAAAAAGCAAGCATTCATCAGTTTTGCCAAAAAGTGTAGCTTTTTATCATGGCTAAGCATTAAAAAAAACACCCTACCCTTCCGAAAGGGAATTTTTTTTTTAGAATAGAGAGTCACAAATAATTAAATGTGCTTATATATTTACATATTTTTACATTCGGAGACAAAATAGGGAGTGGTGTATGGCATCTAAAAATTTCACATTTATTTCATAGGCATAACACCATCGGCACAGCCAACCAATAGTACCTGGGCCAGCGCGGAGGTGGTCACTCCTGGGACGGATACGGTGCCAGCAGGACCTGCTGTGGGGGATGCGACGGTGGTTGCGGGCAGTGGTAAGCTTAAGCTATAATATTCCTTCCTTATTGAGATTGCAGAGTAGGCTCGCTGCAGGGGTGTATATGTTCTACAGTACAAGTAAGTACACTTTACTGTTAAGAAGACTTACTAATTTAGAACTAAGTTTTTGTCAACCAGGTAGAACTTAGAACTGAAGACAGTCACCCTTGACTTCACATTAGCAATAGCATTAGCGGCGGGAATTGACGAGTAACCAATGGCCTCCTCTAAATTTGACTTCAACTCAGCTGAGACAGTTTTATCGAGAAGCCAAGTCAGATCAGAGATGGATTTGATAGATGGGATGAATGAAAAGGGAAAGAAGGGTGTAAGGAAGGACAAGCGAGTTAAAATTAATGACTGGCAAAGAATGATACGTGTTTTTGAATGCAAGCACAGTTGGCTGTGAATCTGATGCATGGCCGGTTGAAGGCTTAAGCAAGGATGGGTGGAAGGAGAAAGAAAAGAGGATTGCCTGGGTGGGTGAAACAGAAAATGTATGTGTGCTCAATATATCGTTGGTGCAAATTCAAATGCAAGCCAGGATGCATGGCTGGCGGCTTTCAAAAAATAAATAAAAAGGGTGTTTTTTGGTGAGAAAAAGTAAGGGTTGTCCATTAAGAAGAATGATTGACATTTACTATGAATGGATGGATGCCTGGATGGTATCTTCCTCATAGATAGCAAAGGTGTATGTAGAGTAGACAGATTAGACGGTCACTGGATGAAGACTAAGAGTGTTACTTTGAAGAGCATGTAACACCGCACGTTCGTGTCAGAGTAGCAAAGCTGAGGAAAGTAGAAGTTGTAATTCTTCAGAATACTCCCTTGACTAACAGTAGTTTTCAAGCACAGCATATATTGTGTATCTATTGTATAGTTCACATTATCAAGTCAAGTTTCTAGACTAGACTAGACTAGACTAGACTAGACATATTATCTTCTTCATTTTCCATTTGTAGTAGTCAGGGGCAGGGCAGGGTGAAAGTTAAATTAATTGAGCAGTAGCCCTTTTAAAAGAGTATGGCCAGTGCTACCCGTAATAGAAAAGTAAGAGCTTCACCACCTGCATGTACTGGACTGGTAACAATAACGCAAGTCTGCGTCATCATGGCTTGCGTCTGTTTTTCTTGGGTGCAAGCTGACTGCGCTGGCATTATTCCGACTTCCACAAGTTTATTTACTTATTTCACTAAACAAGAGAGAAGAAGTAGGCTGGTGTACTATCTGAGTCTAATGTAGTGAGTCCATATTGTGCTAGTAGAATTCCTGAAACTCCCACTAATGTTAGAGCAGAGGCCGACGAAGTTGGAGGTTCAATAAATACATGGCAAAGAAATGTTATGTACTGTGCTTGCAAGTTGCTAGTGCTACTGTGACACAACTTTCTGTTGAAATATTTTGTGTTAATCTTAAAGAGTATTGGACTTGGTTACAGTATTTTTCTTTTTCTTTATCTAGATACTCCTTCTTCTAAACTATCTTGGAAGGAGTTGGCTATCCGGGCTAGGTGCCGGAAGCTGGAGGTAATTGTCGCCGAATATTGGTGGCTGGTGGCCCAGGAGGAGGAGGAATCGCAGTCGACATCGACAACAGCTGCATCCTCCTCTGCTGCCCCTGGGTCATACGGTCAGCGCAATCCCCCAGCGGTACGGCGCCGTGGTCTGGCAGCCACCCGCCGCCGCTGAGCAGCGACAACAACAGCTACCCCCCACAGTACCTGTCAGGCAAGGATGCACCGTTTGACCCTGAAAGTGGCCTACCTTGAGCAGCAGGTGGCCCAACTGTTGAGGCAGAAAGCACTGCTCAAGGCCCTCCGTCAAGAGCTCCGCGAACACCTGGCCACAGGACACCACCAGCGGAAGTAGATGGAGAGAGACTGTCCCTTGCCCCTTTTTAAAGACTTTTGCGGGGGTGGGAAATGGGTGTTGGGGTTTTTGGACTTTTGGGACATTTGATTTCATGGACATTGTTTGGGGTTAGAGAGGGGGGTGGGTTGGGTCTTGCGGGATATTCTACTTTTGTTTGGGACAAAATAATTATTTATTTTCTACTGAAACATAGCATACACGTTTTATGTTTTGTGGGGGAAGCAGGGTGGGCTTAACTCAATTGTACGTTTGTTTTCCTGAAACTTAACTGGCTGCTTTATTCTAATTGTCTAAGTAATCGCCCACATTTCTACAAAAGTGCCACTGACAGAGTTAGTGAATTCAATTTCCTACTACTTTACTAGTACTACAGTTAGTCTCTCCTCTCCTACCCCATTATTCTTCCTCCCACAAAATGCTTATCTTACCTGTCATTAGTGTTTGAGAATAGGGCTAGGCACAGGGCTGCCTTCATGGCAAATGGCGATTAAGGTTGGCTTTGGAATCTTGGACGGATGAAATGGCATGGTTGTGGTGGTAGTAGTAGTGGTACACACTGGCAGTAGCAGCATATGAAAAAAAGGAAATGAGACATTGAGTGGCCTGAGAGGAGCATTAGAACAGTATGATAAAACAGTACACAAGAACAGTCCCATGAATTAAATTGTAGCCTAAGCAATGCTAAAGTATTGAATAAAAAGTTTAGTTAACTAGTAGTTGCGTGGATTATGGCTCCTACAAGAACTAGTACTGAAGGACACAGCAGTGTAATATTTTGTCACATGTAGGAGGAGGTTGTTGTTGATGAATCCACTTGATGGCGGACATGAAATTTTGAAATTATTTGCAAATACTTATGGGTGTGTGTCAAGCAGAATAGGAATATATCCTCGGATTCCTTCACCTGCCTTTAAATTGATTTTCTGTTGCTTTGACCTTATCCTCCCCAGCAAGCATGAGGAATTATTGCTGTCATTTACTCACACACCTCAATGAAAAACACACAGCCTGGGGGAAGAGGGTTAGGGTTTGAAAAATGGATGGGAATGTTTTTTTTTTGGAAAGTTATTTAGATAGAAAAAAAGAAAATACAGCATGGAGAAACAACAAATGAAGAAAAGCAATTCTACGATACGACCGTATCCAAATATTTTAAAGGACTTAAAGGTAGTGCATGCATGAATTTGTTTGCTAAGTGGACGGTTAGGTTAATGAAAAGTAGCACTACTCATACTACAACTTACTAACTAGTACTAAACAATTAGACAGTACAGGGCTGCAAGAATTAAGCAATTTCACTTGCATATCTGTCCTCAGAGAGAAAAAACACTTGGTAGTACATTAGACTAGTTTTACAAATAGCAAAGAAACTTATCAAATAGCTGTAGGGATGAATTTGAAGCAGAGAGCAAACCCACCGAGTCGCACTCATAGAAGTTCACAAGTAACATTAACATTATTTAAAGGATAAGGACAAGTGAAGTGGATACTGTAACTGTATGTTGTAGTTGTCCTAGTCAAAATGGGAAGTTGCGTGCATCCAGCTATTCTTCTTATTCGCAGTACTCCTCCATTCCATTGAGCGCTCCGTCGATCAATCTCGGTGACACTGTCCACTGTCCACTGCCTGCCTGGCGGATGCGGAATTGCAGATTGCTATGGTAAGTAATGTGTTTCCCATTGCACAGGGTATGTGCCGGGCTGTAATTGTCGATTGAAAAACAGGCAGGGAATGGATATTAAGACACCCCGGATACAAAAATATAAGGTACAGTGTGTAGTTCAAAAATAACACTTTCACTTTCAGAGGCGACAGTATTACATCGATGCATCACTTCTAAAGTGCCTACTCAAAGACTCTGTTTTCAGGATATGTATTAGCACACAGCGGGCCAGGGCCAGGCAGACTGTCAAGGCAGGCAGCACTGAGTGAACCAACCTCCATGTAGTTCTGCTGTGGTTGTTGGTGACTTGTTTACCTGTTTACCACTCACAAAATAGCCTTAGTTCTTCCGTAAACTGATGATGATGATCCATCCATCCCAGTGAGTGACTGTAAAGATATTATGTTACTTTGATCATCAAGACTCATCATCATCAACATGGTATTGGCAAACTCAATGTTGTTCATGCAGTCACAGTCTACACACAGTAAGTCCAAGGAAATTTTCCATATTAAAAAATGCAACGTAGTTGCCCCTGCAGTAGAAGTACAATTTGCATTAAACAAGGTAACAACAGAGTAGACTTGAGTTACATTTATTGTGTAAAAGAAAAATAATAACATAACACATAGGATTCATTTCATGCCCAACAAACAAACAGCAATTGCTTTCATCAAAGCCAGACAGCCAGTGATATCCAGTGCATGCCATCTCAACATTCATTCATACATTACCTATTCCACTTTTTGTCGGCATCTGAAGGACCACAGGGCAGCCTCTCGTGTGTCAATTTTAGAAGTAACAGTCAGCATATTCAGTAATTCCAGTCCGACTTCTGTTGAGGGGACTTGTCTATGCAGGAACAGTTTCTTGATTCTGCGTAATCCAGCCATCCCCCTTGAGGAAAATAGATAGGGGGAGTCTGGAGGAGGAGGATAGGGGACCATGACTGTGTTGTGTGAACTTGTGAACTTCAGGAATGCAGACAGCGGTACCTTTAATAAGGAAATAAGACAAAGACAGTGCTGCTGATGGATTTGTTGTGATTAGAGTTTTGTTGTGGTAAAAGTTGCAAAACAAAGAAATACACACAGGAATAAAAGTGAATAAAATACGAAAAAAAAGAAAGTCAGTATTTCAGACCTAGGTGTCAGGGAAGTAGAGCTTGTACTAAAAACTCTGTGGATTGAAATGGGGGTAGGTCACCTAACAGAGAAGAACTTCCATCACCTAAGTCGGTGTCCTCTTCTTCCTGCGTGGATTCAAGTATTTTGTAATTTGGTGGTACGAAGTGATGATTCATCTTGCTCATTGTAAACCTCTCCACATTTTTGGGTGAGAGGCGGGTCCTTTTTGAAGTGACAATGGCACCAGCCGCACTGAAAACACGTGCAGCAGACACGCTTGCGAGTGGGCAAGACAATAATTTAGAGCCAGCTTGGTGATCAGTGGCCATTGACCCATTTTCACATACCAATACAGCAATGGGCTATGATCAATGAAGACCTCTGTTGGGTCATCCAGATAGGCCTGCACGATCCACTCAAGGTCATGCAGGGGTGATCCATTTTGCCTACCATCTGTGGCCGTTGCATCAACACTGGAACGAGCAAACTCTTGATGAGTTATCGAATCCGCTTCCGACCATATTATGGCTGGGCCTGGTGCAGGTGATGATGATAATACGGTTGCTGGTGTCGGTAACGGCTCTGAGGGAAAGTGACTGCCTTCAGCCACAGAAGTGGACCATGACGCCGGATGGCCTGCTGATTCAGTAGTACATGTGGCGGTTCCTTTAATCTCCTGCCGCTCTTTTCTAACTGAGTGGCTGACAGAGCTAGCCAATGTTTGTACTTTGAAACATCTGCTTCATTAAAAGGAATAAATGTATTGCTGGCCAGTGAGTTTTTATACCGTGGATCCAGAATAGTGGCACAAATGTAATGTTGTTCACAATGTATTCCTTTAAGCTTTGCATTGACAAGTAGGCGGGTTAATAAGCTCTCCGCCAACTGATATGCTTCTTGCTTGTCAGTATCATCTATGAACGTTGAAGACCCCGCCTTCATGTGGTGGTCTAGCATGCGCAACAATGGGATAGCTTTGCCCAAAGTACAGTCTTCCCTGTTGACTTCACTGGTGAAGACCACAAAAGGATGAAGCATGTCTGTCAGGTTTTGAACTAGGTCCCATTCCTCCACCTCTAGTCTCATGTCTTTCATAGAAGAACCCAGTGCAAAGACATACTCATTGATTAACAAGCACTGCTCAGACAGACGCTCAAGAATATAGAAGGTTGAGTTCCAATATGTTGCCACCTCCTGGATGAGTCCTTTGACTGGCACTCTACGGACACGTTGAAAGATCCTCAGCTACTTCCGGGCCTTAAAAGAATGGCTGAAATGTGTGCAGATTCTTCGGCAGGTGGTCAGTAACTTGCTGACTGTTTTTCTTTTTCAATAAATCTTGAACAACAATGTTAATACTGTGCGCCAAACACAGCACTATGAACTAGCCACGATCATTCATGGCCGTAAATATATTACTGCCATTATCAGTGGGAACATAACCAATCATGCGCTTTCTTGGATGCAGCCATTCAAAGACCTTACTGTTAAAGTCCTCCAAAATGTTTACTTCAGTATGAGATTTCTCCATGGCAAACATGGCTACTGTTGCATGTTTCCGAGTAGCTTGAAAAATTGTGACAATGTCAACACCTGCAGCTTACTTCTCTCTATCCCCGGCAAAAGAGACCCAGAGTGCAGTGATGCACATGTAATCAAGGGCTTGGCAACTGGTCCACATGTCTGTGGTCAGGTGGATTGTGTGAACAACACTCTTCTGCAAAGCTGCCCCAATCATCTCCAACCCATCTTGATGTAGTGCTGGAACCGCAACTCTGGAAAAATAGGACCGGCTAGGAACCTTCCATGTAGGGCAGACTGTTGCCACAAATTCTAGAAAATCCACCCCTTCCACAAAAGAAAAAAGGAGAAGGTCGAACGCTAACATTTTAGCCAGCATTGCATTATAAAGACTTGCCATTGGGTGGTTGCGTTCCAATGGTGCCTATGACCAAAACATGCTTTTAATGGTGGTCTGGACCGTTTTCATATGTGATGAGGATGCAGACCTCTTCAACTGAGTTAGGCTCATTGATGTACTTTTTCGCATTGGTGTCTCTACCAGACTACTGTGCCTCCTTGATGTTGCTGGGGTAGAGGAGTGTGTGGGCGCTACCACTGCAGTGCTGCTGCTAGGAGTTCTGTGTGTACCAGAAGAAATGTCTCTCGGTTGTTCACCTCCCCCCTGTACGATCAGCTCCTCCTCATCAGATGCAATATCAATGTCTACATTTGGATTTGTACTTTTGGCTTTCCGGATGTTACTTAGGTGCGCCTTCCACTGGATAATGTGATGTTTTTTGAGACGACCTCTCTGGCCTCCGGTACCATAGTTTGTACCAAGCTTATCCTGACTAACTACCTGTTTACAAATCGAACAAATGACTAGGTTTTCCACCTTTTTGCTAACACTAAAGAAGTCCCAAACTGGGGACTGGAGAATTCTGGTGGTGGTGAAGGTGCTACTTTCAATTCCAGATGAGGTGGAGGATCGGAGTGGCTGAATTTGACTCTGTTGTGCATTTACCGCAACCACTACTTGAAGGTAATGGAGGTCGAGCTGGATGGAGGTCCCTGCCGGCCCTTCTGATGAGAAAATATGGAAGCTGTAGGTTGTGTTGGTGTAGTAGTTAACTTTGTTGGTGGTGGTAAAACCAGTAGTACCACGCCACATACATCCTGCACAGCAGCATTTTTGGATGGGGTAAAAATGTCTGTCTGCTGCATGCCCGCTGGGGCTGGAGTGACGATACAAAAAACAATGGTCCTCGAACCTTCATCACAATGAAGATTCAATCAAGTCACATATTTAAAGTATTTCCTTAAATTTAGGAGGAGTATAGGGCAGAAATAAATATGCAAGGCTCCTCAATGCCTGAGTCAAATTATGTAAACTTTAAATGAACCGAAAGATACACAGAACACAGACCATAGATTCAAATCTTCTGGTATTTTAATACTCATTAATAAAGAAGTCAGGCAAAAAGGGGGTTGCTCCAAAGGGGAAGGTGCTGGTTGGGAAGGGGTGCTCAGTGTTGGTCAGTGACAGAAACGGATTTCAGTGACATAAAAGAAAGAAAACTTCATGTTATTTACATAAACAATATGAGCGCTTGACATTCCCCGTCATATGTGGCCTAGCTTTTCACATATTACAGTTTAAGATTATGTACAATGATACAGAAATGATACAGAAATGAATTCAAATTTGCACGATAAGGAACAGGTAGAGGTAAGTCCAGGCCTATCCAAATGTGTCGAGTTTCGATCCGACTTAGGGCTCAAGGGAAATTAGCAGCCTCGGCCGTGCGGATCTTCTTCAGGACCGGAGAGTGGGGAACAGGGTAGTGGTGGCTTCATCACCTAATGAGAAAAAGGGAGTTGATCAGGTCACTGACTGGGTATCAAAAAGGCACATCAAGCACATGTGCGCATAAGTTAAAAAGGCTTACCCTCCGCGTGTTGCGAGGAGCCCAGGCAATGTAGGCATATCATGGCGGTTCCAAACTAAGTGATAATCTATGGGAGGATAGCTAGGGAGAAGAAGGTATTGCATTATAAGCCAGAAGTGGCTGGAGTGAATGCCACAAGTGATTCTGTGATGGCTGTGGAGCAAGACATACCTCATTACTGTTTGAGCAATTAGCGCGGATAAAGAAATGGGGCACCGTCGTAGTCCCTGTCAATTATTCCACGAATTGGATTGGCGTTCTGGAATTACAAAAAGGAGGGAGCGCTCAGTGCTAATTTCAAAGTACAAACAGCATACGAGCACTAAGGGTTAAGCCACGTGTTATGAAAACCGATTACCTGAAGTAAAGCAGAAGCGCGTCCGTTCAGTCTCCCTGCAACCCCATAATGAACGGCGCCCTCGCTCGCGGCTTGATTTAAATGTCGTAACCGCGGGATAAAGTGCACGGCGGGTCAGTGTAGAAAGACTAGATCAGGCCGAGCGCCGTGAGGGCGGAGGAATTATCTCGTGCGATGAGGATCACAAGGGGAGAGAATTTCAAGGGTCAAGGTGGACCTATTAATAAATAATAACGAGTTGGACTCAAAAATGCAAAAATAAATTATCGCAACCATGTCAGCTTCGTTAAAAATTTCAAGCTATATATGCAGCCATGTATTCACTAATTAAAATTCAAAAGCCAAAAGTGTACACAATATATACAGTGACTATGTGATTACAGAGTAACAGAATAAACTGTTAGAATAACATTGAATCAGGGCAAGACATGTATAATTGGCATTTTGTGTACATTAAACCATCTATAAAAAGTGCCCCAAAATCTTGGTATATGAGGTCAAATCACATAAGTGTTGAAACAAGTCAGTGATTATGGGGCATATGAGGTACAGTGTAGTTTCTTGTACATAGGACAAACCATACAAAAAATAACGTGCCGCTTAATACAACATTGCAGCCGCATCAGAACCGGGGGCTCCTCTGGTAGATCATTTCTCCACCTTTGAACATACACCGGAAAGCCTCAGGTGGTGGGTTATAGAAATGGTCAGACCCAACCCAGGAGGTGGTGATTTTGCCAGTGTACTCAGCAAACGCGAATGCAGGTGGATACATGCCCTTGATACAATCTCACGGGGATTGAACGAATCCGACGAGATTAACAGACAAGTGTCTGTCATGCATACCATCTAACTCACACGCACACAAGGCTCTAAACAACCAAGGACCAACCTCTCTTTCACTTGCCCATGCTCACTGTATCTGCCATCATAGAAGCGGAGGACGCTCCTTTTCCCGCATAGAAGCAAAGATTTGAAACAGTCTCCCCACGTACCTCTGGACCATCACCTCACTTCTAAGGTGATCAAGGCCTGGCTGTTCAAATAAGCCTCCAGGACCTGCAAGCGATTGTAGGGTCATCCTGACATGGAATATAGAGCATCCTACCTTAGGACTGCAGGCCTGCAGTAGGGGTGACATCTATATATATACCTCATGCAGTGTATAGGGGCAATGGCACACAGGGTTGTGTGCCATGTTGACTCTGGTTTTTTATGCACCAAGGCACGTAGCCTGCACAGGCATTGTACATGGTCTTGGTGAGTGTTTTCTGGGGTGGCAAAATTCATGCTACAGCCCCAGTGGACCCTCTTCAGTACAAATATGTCTCATTACATCGCATAACAATACTACATGTGCCATTACAAGGCGATGTCAATGACAACAACATGCCATTACATCGCAAAATTTTACCAAAACTATGCCTTTACCATGCATTCCATTACAACACAAAGGCATGCGTGGTAAAGGTATACTCATGGTAAACGTTTGCAAGGTAAGTCCTCTCCCTACATTAACACTACACTACCCTGCACAACCCTCAATACTACCCTAAACAACTACCATACACTACACAAACACCACAACACTACCCTAAACCCTAAAACACTACCCCCAGCATGACCCTTCCCCCAGGTCATTCAATACACTCAAACACTATCCTGCACAACCCCTCAACACTACTCTAAACACTAAAATACTACCCTACACTACACAAATACAGCAACACTACCCTAAACCCTAAAACACTACCACAGCACAACCCTCCCCCTTCTCTCAGTCCAATCCCTACACTCAAACACTACCTTGCACTACCCCCCAACACTATCCTAAAACACTAACCAACACCACGTAAACACCACAATAGTACCCTAAACCCTAAAACACTACCACCAGCACAACCCTCCCCTTTTCCCAGTCCGGTCCCTATACTCAAACACTACCCATGACACTACCCTAAACCTTAAAACACTACCCCTAGCACGACCCTTCCCCTACCCCCAGTCCGGTCCCAACTCTCAAACACTACCCCTGACACTACCTTAAACCCTAAAACACTACCCTATACTACACAAACACCACAACACAACCCTAAACCCTAAAACCCTACCCTACACTACACAAATATCATAACACTACCCTAAACCCTAAAAAAGTAACCCCACCACTAGCCCAATCCTCCTTACCTTTCTCTCCTAGAGATCCCTCTCTCATGGTTCCTGCTTCAAGTTGTCTGCACGGTGCACGTCTTTGTGAGGAAACGGACCAGCCTCAGTTTCCTCACAACAATGTTGTGGATCGCCTTTACATCGTATGAATTGTAAAAGCACATGCAATGCAATTGCAAGTATAATAAAGGCTGTGCATTGTTACATCACATGAGCTGTAATGCATGCAATGTAATAACATGCGGGGAAAGAGCGGTACCAGGAGTACCCTTTACTAGCGGCTTACAAGGGTGGTTGAAGTTGTGCCAATCGTGGTACCGTTTTAGGACACAGATTTGGCACTAGGAACCAAGTGAACAAGGACCCATGGAACTCATAGTTGGAAATCACATCAGGCAAAAAGTGGGGGCTCTATGTGTCATGATCGCGATCGCGGAAGCACCGCGAACTACAACTCCCGGCATCCTCCGGGAAAGAACTACCGTTCCCGGCATCCTTCGCGGCGCATCGCGCTCCCGCGAGACTGTTCAAAGGGCGAACAGCGGCCGGGGAGCGGTGTCGGTAATTCCAGATCTGACGCTGTTCTTGTACTGAGAGCTCTGGTGATCGGGTGCGGTAAGAGAGTGGTGGCTGCAGCGCTGAGAGGTTCAAGCTCAGAGGCAGCTTGTTTCTTACACGCCCTTACTATTAATTCCCTTTGTGGAGACTTTGCTTGGTGATACTCGTGCCTTTGGATTATGTGTGGAATTTGACCCGGTTGGTATTTTCGGCCAACGGCGGGTAATTCTGTGTAGCTATCGAACTTGGGATAGTTACTCCTTTTTTGGTGATTTCTTTCTTGCTTGTAAATACGAATTGTCCTGGAACTCAACTAAGAAGTATTAGTTGAAGATACTATTCAAAGACCTTCCAGGGGAGCCTTGTATGGAAATGCATTACTGTGTGTAGAAAGGGTTGCACGGATCATATGTACATATATGTGTAACTTGAATTGTTGGCTTTTGTATTAACAGGGGATTAGGAGGTGTGGGTCACACTCTACCCCTGTGATGTTTAGTGGAGTCACAATTAGGTAGGTGTATAGGAAATTAGGTTGGACTGCAACAGACACTGTGTACATATTCTTCTAGTCTATTTATGTTCCTATATGTTCTATTTTTCATAGTTACCTCATATCCAACCCTACGTGCTTCTACACATCCACAAGGCTTTATCTTTTCTTTTACAGGTAGGAACCTTACTAGCCACGATTATAGAACTGATTCATTTACAGTATAGGGATGTAGTCTTATGCCTGTGTTCTGCTTGTGTCTTACAGATCTCCCTCCCTGCTGTCCCCATCCTTTCCTTCCTTGCTCTTTCTTATTTTTACCCCTCACTTAATCCTGTCAACACTCTGTGCCATAAAGGGTTTCCAGGTGTTGGCTAGATTTAGAGGTGGGCTTACCTTTCTACAAACCGATCCTGAGGACGATTCGCAACAGAATTACCGACCCACGAATTCTTGTCCTCCCGGTCGGGTTGTGCTGGTATGGCCACTTTAGAGGATGTGATAGAAGCTCTGGGTGCGTTACAGTTAGAGGTAGCAGCATCTCGGCTAGAGACTGCGGATTTAAGGGCGCGTGTGGATGTCGTCCAACGCAATCCCTTTGATGTGGGGGGCACTCCTCCACCTCAACCAGTTGTGGTAGAGATGCCAGTATCAGTACCTTTGGCTTCACCCGAAAGGTTTAGTGGGGATTCGGATAAGGTGCAGGTGTTCCTCACCCAGATAGCATTGCACTATTCATGTAAGCCTAGATCGTTTCCCACCAATCAGGTGAAGGTGGCTTTCCTAATTTCTTACTTGGCAGGCAATGCTGCACAGTGGGCGGTCCCCTTAGTAAATCGTAACGATCCTTTGCTGCATGATTGGGAATCTTTTAAAACCGAATTCCTGAGGGTGTTCGACAGGAGGGCCGATTCATATACTGCAGACAGAGAGCTATTAGAATTAAGGCAAGGAAAGAAGGATCTTGTAACGTATTTGAATGCCTTCAGACGTTTGGTAACGGAAACCACTTGGCCCGAAAACAAACAGGCGTCCTTGTTTCACCAAGGGTTAAATGATGAACTTAAAGATGTGATCGCGCAAATCGATCCCCAGCCTACCACTTGCGAAAGGTTGATCAACTTGGCCCTACGATTAGATCATAGGTTGGGCGAAAGGAAAGCGGATAACCGAAGGAAACCTGTGGCAGAGACACATGCCTCTAAAGAAACTAGTTCTGGTCCTTCATCTGAGCCTATGAAAATTGGGGCAGTTAGAACAGCCTTGACACCAGCAGAACGGGAATCCAGGCGTAAACAGGGCCTGTGCTTATATTGTGGAAAGAAAGGCCACTATGTAAGGGAATGCCCTGTGAAGCCTAAAACAAACCGATTCAGGAGTAACCGAGTTGCCGCTGCTGATGCAGAAAAGGCATCGGAAAACTAGTAGACTCTAGGAAACAAGAAGGGGTTTCTTGGAGTCCTTTATACGTCCCTTCACTATGTAACAAAGATCATTATGTGACAAATCATTTATACATGTCCATTGTATTAATATTGGCTGGGAAAGAGATTGCAACTTCAGCTATGGTGGATTCTGGGGCAACGGGTATGTTCATAGATTACCAAGAGGCTAAACGTTTGGGAATAGCGTTGGTTCCTAGAGAGACGCCTGAAGAGGTGTATGCTGTGGATGGGAGGAAGCTGAGCATGGGTTCTATCAGTTATGAAACCAAAGTGATTGAGGTGCGGTTGGAGGACAAGCATGCGGAGATGCTTACCTTTAGTGTGATCCGGGCTCCTCAATATGGCATCATCTTTGGATTACCCTGGTTGGAGAAGCATAATCCCAAGATAGACTGGGACTCTAGAAAGGTGCATATGAGTTCTGAGTATTGTGTGCTTCATTGTTTTCAGGGAGCTATGAGACCTACTCAGGGTTTGTTAGGGGGGTCCTGTATCGCTACCGCAGCTGAAAAAAGTGTACAACTCCCTGCTGCATACCAGTCGTTTGGCCAGGTATTTAATGAGGAACGAGCGGAAGGGTTACCACCGCATAGACAGTATGACTGCCAAATCGATCTGGTGCCAGGTGCTTCCATTCCATGCGGTAGGATCTATGCACTCACGGAACCTGAAAACTTGCATCTCAGGGAATATCTGGACAAGTTGTTAGCCTTGGGTTTTATACGCCCATCCAAATCCCCAGCCACATCGCCTCTCTTTTTCATTCCTAAGGCTAATGGAGAGCTGCGCGCATGTGTGGACTTTCGCGCATTAAATGCCATTACCATTAAGAACAGGTACCCATTGCCCTTGATCAGTGTGTTACTGGAACAAGTGAAAAAGGCTATGATCTTCACGAAACTTGATCTCAAGGGGGCGTATCATTTGGTCCGAATGCGTAGCGGAGATGAGTGGAAGACGGCATTCAAAACCAGATACGGACTTTTTGAGTACAGGGTAATGCCTTTCGGGCTTTGTAATGCCCCTGCGGCCTTCCAGTACTTTTTGAATGACGTGTTCCGTGACATCCTGGACTGCTATGTGATCGTCTATATAGACGACATACTGGTGTATTCTGAATCAGAGGACTTGCATTACCAACATGTCACCAACGTGCTCGCTATCTTGCAGGAGAATCATCTATACTGCAAAATCAGCAAGTGCGATTTCCATGTTCATGTGGTGGAATTTTTGGGTGTAATGCTGAGTCCAGAGGGTCAAGAAATGGCGGAGAGGAAGGTGGCAGCGGTACGGAACTGGCCTGTTCCAACCAGTGTGCGGGAAGTACAATGCTTCATGGGTTTCGCCAATTTCTATAGGCGTTTCATCAATCAATTCTCCCGGTTGGTGGCGCCTATCACTCATCTGCTGAAAAATGGAAAGAGTTTTGTGTGGACGGATGAGGCACAATCCGCTTTTTCGTCCCTCAAAAAAGCATCTGTAACGGCCCCTGTGTTATCGCATCCTGACCCAGGCAAGCCTTATATTGTGGAGGCGGACGCCTCAGAGGTGGCAATAGGGGCGGTCCTGTCGCAACGCAATTCTGATACAGGTCAGTTACACCCGGTGGCGTATATGTCACGTAAATTGAATCCAGCGGAATTAAACGATCACATAGCTGAAAAGGAGTTGCTGGCCATCCGCGACTCTTTTCAGGAATGGCGTCACTTTTTGATGGGTGCCCGTCATGTGGTTACTGTTTATTCCGACCATCGGAACTTGCAGTTTATGTCTGCTGCGCGTCATCTGTCCCCAAGACAGCTCAGATGGATGATGTTTTTCTCCGGATTCAATTTTATCATAACTTTCCGCCCGGGTGCGGACAATCGGAAGGCGGACGCTCTCACTCGCCAGTCCATAGGCAGTCCAATTGAGGATAAGGCTGAGGCAAGCATCGTGGCTCCAGAGAAGGTGGTGTGTGTGTTACAGCCAGATACTTTCTTGAGGGACGTTCGGCAGGGAGTGAACTCCTTTGTCTGGAAGACTTGGTTGGGGTGTCATCAGGAATGGAAAATGCATGGGGGCCTGCCGATGTTCCGTAACCGGTTGCTGGTGCCTACACAGGTTCTGAGGAAGCAGGTATACATCTGGTGCCATGAATCACCCTGTGCAGGCCATCTTGGTGTGGCAAAAACGTTGGAGCGAGTATTGAGACAGTTCTGGTGGCCCTCGGTGAGACTTGATGTATGGCGCTGTGTGGCCGCCTGTGCTCAATGTGCTCGTATGAAATCGGACCATGGTCGTACACAAGGGTTGCTGCAGCCTCTCCCTACGCCAACGAGCCCTTGGGATCGGATATCGGTTGACTTCATCGTCGGCCTTCCAGCTGACAGAGGTCATACGGACATCATGGTGGTGGTCGATTTCCTGTCCAAGATGGGGCATTTTGTGGCTTGTAAACAGGTACCTACGGCTGGTCAGTTGACAATGCTGCTGATGATCAACGTGGTGAGGTTACACGGATTGCCGAGTGTCATTGTCTCCGACAGAGGGTCGCAGTTCACTGCTCAATTCTGGAAGACATGGTGTTCTTCATTGCATATAGAGTCCGCCCTTTCCACCAGTTTCCACCCGCAAACGGACGGTCAGACTGAGCGGTTGAACCAAACCCTTAAACAGTATCTAAGATGCTATGTGGACAATGACAAGGAGAATTGGGTGGACTACTTATGGTTGGCTGAGGTGGCTTACAATAATGCCGCACATGGTTCCACCAACACCTCCCCTTTCTATTGTTTGTACGGCAGACATCCTCGTTTCCTTCCCTTCGTGCAACCAAAAACTGACTCCTTGCTTCCGGGGGTGGTTCATAGAGTGGCACATATCAAAGAGACGATGGTCAAGGTTCAGGAGCATCTACGAGCGGTGAAAAACAAGTATAAGGTTGCGGCAGACAAACACAGGAGGCAAGGACCTTTATACTGTACAGGTGATGAGGTGTGGTTGTCTACTAGGAATATGCGTTTCCGGAAGCACAGTGTATTCAACCCTAGATACATTGGCCCTTATAAGGTACTGAAAAGGATAAATCCGGTGGCAGTGAAATTGAAACTCCCTTCTCATCTCCGCATACATCCAGTCTTTCACGTTTCTTTGCTGAAACCTTCATTGTCGAAGGGTCTGTGTCGTCCTTCACCTGTATTGGTTCAGGGCGAGGAGGAGTATGTGGTGCAACGTATCTTGGACTCCCGATTCAGGAGGAGTAAGTTGTGGTATCTGGTGTCCTGGAAGGGGTACGGGCCTGAAGAGAACTCATGGGAACCTGCTCTGGGGGTGCATGCCCCAAGGCTGGTGTCCGCATTCCACAGGAGATGTCCGTTGAAGCCGGGCCCCGGTCCCCGCGGTTGAGAGAGGGATGTACTGTCATGATCGCGATCGCGGAAGCACCGCGAACTACAACTCCCGGCATCCTCCGGGAAAGAACTACCGTTCCCGGCTTCCTTCGCGGCGCATCGCGCTCCCGCAAGACTGTTCAAAGGGCGAACAGCGGCCGGGGAGCGGTGTCGGTAATTCCAGATCTGACGCTGTTCTTGTACTGAGAGCTCTGGTGATCGGGTGCGGTAAGAGAGTGGTGGCTGCAGCGCTGAGAGGTTCAAGCTCAGAGGCAGCTTGTTTCTTACACGCCCTTACTATTAATTCCCTTTGTGGAGACTTTGCTTGGTGATACTCGTGCCTTTGGATTATGTGTGGAATTTGACCCGGTTGGTATTTTCGGCCAACGGCGGGTAATTCTGTGTAGCTATCGAACTTGGGATAGTTACTCCTTTTTTGGTGATTTCTTTCTTGCTTGTAAATACGAATTGTCCTGGAACTCAACTAAGAAGTATTAGTTGAAGATACTATTCAAAGACCTTCCAGAGGAGCCTTGTATGGAAATGCATTACTGTGTGTAGAAAGGGTTGCACGGATCATATGTACATATATGTGTAACTTGAATTGTTGGCTTTTGTATTAACAGGGGATTAGGAGGTGTGGGTCACACTCTACCCCTGTGATGTTTAGTGGAGTCACAATTAGGTAGGTGTATAGGAAATTAGGTTGGACTGCAACAGACACTGTGTACATATTCTTCTAGTCTATTTATGTTCCTATATGTTCTATTTTTCATAGTTACCTCATATCCAACCCTACGTGCTTCTACACATCCACAAGGCTTTATCTTTTCTTTTACAGGTAGGAACCTTACTAGCCACGATTATAGAACTGATTCATTTACAGTATAGGGATGTAGTCTTATGCCTGTGTTCTGCTTGTGTCTTACAGATCTCCCTCCCTGCTGTCCCCATCCTTTCCTTCCTTGCTCTTTCTTATTTTTACCCCTCACTTAATCCTGTCAACACTCTGTGCCATAAAGGCTTTCCAGGTGTTGGCTAGATTTAGAGGTGGGCTTACCTTTCTACAAACCGATCCTGAGGACGATTCGCAACACTATGGTAGAAACGATGGAACCACTGGAACTCAATGATAAAATAGATTTGAGTTGTTTCCTTTAATTCAGCTGCCACCCCAGACACTCCTAGCAATTACTTGCATCCACATACAGGCTACAGAGTCATTTTCACATGTCACATTATTCTGAATAGGACCACCACTATACCCTTAGTTTAGTTTTGCATAATTTTCGCTGATTTCTTTCTGAACTCTTTTGCACTTTTGGGGAGCATAATCAAATGTTTAATAATTAGTTATCCATGTTCATGTAATGTTCATCATGATATGCGATATTGTGCAAAGTATTGATTTCAGAGCCTCTTTTATGAGTTTCATGTTATGTAGTATTTGTAACCATCGGCCATGTTTCATATTTAATTTGCTGTTCTGAGCTTGTGCTGTTTCGACTGCCTTGGCCGCTCACTTATCTACACGTTCAGCTGTCCTCTTTGTTTGTTTGTTTGTTTTATTGTTTTAAAGAGCACAAACTTGACCCTAGGGTATCCGAGTGCTTTACAAGGGAAACATAGCCGTGTACAATAGGAGGGGAATCGCAATAGTTAAGCGGCCATGTATGAAAGCAATTTACAAATAATTAACTCCAGATAAGGCCCCCGATTTCATGAAGAGGTAGGATGGTATTCCGAAGGAAGGCGCTAGTCTGTATTAGGTCAAGGTCTGTGTTTTGGTCAAGGACTGAGAATCGACAGGAGGCAGCGTTTAGGAGAGGAATTTACCCATAAGGAAGGTTTTGGCCTCCTTTTTGAAGCGTGGCAGATAAGGGATTCTTCTGATGGTGGGCGGGAGAGAGTTCCATATTCTTGGAGCGGATACAGAGAAAGCCCAGTTATATGTTTCTTTTTTTCTTAAACTGTATGGGTTGGAGTAAAAGGTCTCTGGCGGAACGGGATTTTCTGCTTCGGCCGGATATCACAAGTTTCTGGTCAAGTTAGGCAGGGGAGTTAGAGTATAAAGCTTTGTGTGTGATGCAGGCCAGTTTGAGTTGTATTCTGGCCTCAAGTGGGAGCCAGTTCAAAGCTTTAAGGTGTGGAGCTCTTTGAGCTTGTAGGAAGTCAATCAATCAATCAATCAATCAAAGACATTTATAGAGCGCACTACCTACCCGTAGGGTCTCAAGGCGCTAAAGGGGGGGGGGGGTGCCGTTACTGCTCGAACAGCCAGGTCTTGAGCTTCTTCCCGAAGGAGAGGTGGTCTTGGGTCAGGCGCAGGTCGGCCGGGAGGGAGTTCCAGGTCTTGGCGGCCAGGTAGGAGAAGGACCTTCCTCCTGTGGTGGCTCTGCGGATGCGTGGGACGGCGGCGTGGGCGTGGCTGGCAGATCGGAGGTGGCGTTTGGGAGCGTAGAAGTTGATAGGTTGTTGAGGTAGCTCGGGCCTTGATCGTGTAGGGCTTTGTGTGCGTGGGTGAGGAGCCGGAAGGTGATTCTTTTGTTGACGGGGAGCCAGTGCAGGTCTCTCAGGTGTGCGGAGATGTGGCTGTTCCGTGGGATGTCGAGGATGAGTCTGGCTGAGGCGTTCTGGATCCGCTGGAGTCTCTTCTGGAGCTTGGCGGTGGTTCCGGCGTAGAGTGCGTTGCCGTAGTCCAGTCGGCTGGTGACGAGGGCCTGGGTGACGGTCTTCCTGGTCTCCGTGGGGATCCACCAGAAGATCTTCCGAAGCATGCGCAGGATGTTGAAGCACGACGAGGAGACGGCGTTGACTTGCCTGGTCATGGAGAGGGAGGAGTCCAGGATGAAGCCCAGGTTGCGTGCGTGGTTCGTCGGCTTGGGTGCGGTGCCCAGGGCGGGGGGCCACCAGGAATCGTCCCAGGCGGAGGGCGAGGAGCCCAGGATGAGGGCCTCCGTCTTGTCTGAGTTCAGTTTCAGGCGGCTCGTCGTCATCCACTCGGCTACCTCTTTCATCCCTTCGTGCAGGTTGGCTCTGGCGGCGGCGGGGTTGTTGGTCAGGGAGAGGATCAGCTGGGTGTCGTCGGCGTAGGAGATTATGTTGAGGTTGTGTTGGCCCGCGATGGCTGCGAGGGGGCTCATGTAGACGTTGAAGAGTGTAGGGCTCAGCGAGGATCCTTGAGGGACGCCGCAGATGACTTCGGTGGCCTCTGACTTGTACGGTGGTAGGCAGACCCTCTGTGTTCTTCCATCGAGGAAGGAGGCGATCCATTTCAGTGCCTTCTCCTGGATTCCGACGTTGCCGAGGCCCTGTACTAGGGTGCGGTGGCAGACCGTGTCGAAAGCCGCGGAGAGGTCTAGGAGGATGAGGGCCGCTGTTTCTCCGTTGTCCATCAGGGCTCGAATGTCATCGGTGGCGGCGATGAGGGCGGTCTCGGTGCTGTGGTTGGCAGGGAATCCGGACTGCGATGGGTCGAAGGATCCATTCGTCTCGAGGAAGGCGGCCAGCTGTTTGTTGACGGTTTTCTCGATGACTTTGGCTGGAAACGGGAGTAGAGAGATGGGGCGGTAATTCTTGAGTTCGGTGGGGTCTGCCGTAGGTTTCTTGAGTAGAGCGCTGAGTTCGGCGTGCTTCCAGCTCTCGGGGAAGGTGGCAGTGTCGAATGAGGTGTTGATAATGTCCCGCAGGTGGGGTGCGATGACAGTGTCGGCCTTGTTGAAGACGTGGTGAGGGCAGGGGTCGGTCGGAGATCCGGAGTGGACGGAGTTCATCACGCGAACGGTGTCTTCGGTGCTGATCGGGGTCCAGGTTCGGAGGGTGGTGGTGGGCGGCGTTGCTGTGGTCGTGGCGTGGGTCGGAAGGGTGCTGAAGCTGTTGTGTATGTCCGCGATCTTGTTGTGGAAGTAGGAGGCGAGGGAGTTGCAGAGGTCTTGCGATGGGGTGATGTCGTTGTTTCCGGCGTTGGGGAAGTCTGGTGGCGGCATTAAGGCTGGCTTTTAGGGGTGCCAGGGTGATCTTGGGTAAGACTGGGGGAGTGGAACAACTGTATTCCAGACTAAGTGTGGGCAAATTTTGAGGATCTGCGCAAAAAAATCTGCGAATTTGCAGAGTTTCCCGCGAACTCGCAGATTTTTTTGTGATTTGCACTCTACTCAACTGGAGTACTTTCTACTGGCTAATCAGTAAGTGCTACCTCGCTGGGTAAATGTATAGAGTTTTTCCTACACTGCAGCTGCGTAAAGGGCCAGAAGATTTGTCTCCACTGACCATGTGTGCCTGTAACTATGCCACCGTGCCAAAAGGCGCAGAGGTCCCTTGAGTGAGCTGTCCATCATAGTTGGGAAAAGGCGGGAAGACGTTTGGTACTGCTAGTGTGAGGGGTTTCTATGCGTGTCAACATGCCTCTTGTCTATAAAGGGTCAGAGAGCGAGCAGGGCAGCAGGTGAGGAGAAAACAGCCTCCTGGTCACAAGAACTACATGGGTGTTGCGCTCGAGAAACTCATGGATGCAAAGACCTCCCTCGATTATTACAGCTAATTTTCCACGGCAGATATGCGGTTTAAGCACACTTGGCCAGCCTTAACCGTGCTCAGTAATGTATAGTGCTTTTCCTACACTGCAGCTGCGTAAAGGGCCAGAAGATTTGTCTCCACATCGCACAAAAGTGAATTCGCGATCCGCTACATTCGCGAATTTGTGCGAATTTGCGGATTTTTTTTGCGTGTTTACGGGGCTTTTTGGTGTTTGCTGGGCACTTGCAGTGCATCGACCGCAAAGTTACCCATGCGGTCGTACATGGGCACGGCCATCTTGTTCGCGTTGCGTATTTCTGTTTCCGGGCACTAGTTGCATGCTCGCGTTGTGCGCAGGGTGCGATTTCGTGTTTGGGTGCGTTTTTGCTTGCTGGTGGGGGAAATATCGCGCAAACTTACCCACGTGGTCATCAATGGGCGCGGCCATCTTGTTATTCAGTCATTGCTATGGTTCTGGGCATGCTTTTTCAATCCTATCCCTAATCTTTGCAATCCTTTGTTTCTTTGAACTTTTTTTGGATCTTTTTTACTCATTATCTATCCCTCTTTTTTCTACTTCTATATTTTGTGTTTTTTTCTACTTTTGGTTACTTGAAAGCTACTTTTTTTAACTCTTTCTTTTCTTTACTTTTTCCCTATTCTTTCCTTTTTTTTTTTAGCTGTCCAGGACCATGGCAAAGGGAGCCGGGAAGAGCAAGGGGAGGGGTCCCACACCCCATACCCGGCTCCCTTGCGGGCCATTGAAGGGGGAGGATGTGGTGGCCAGGGAGGTTTTCAGCGGGGTTGAGGTGGCTGCACTTATATTTTATGTTCAGCGCCACCTCCCAAAGACCGTGGCAGCAGGGGGCAGGCCCGATCAAGGGTATGGCCTCTGGGAGCATCGCCAGCTGTGGGATAAGGTGGGCCGGACCATGTGTAGGGAGTCGGGGTCCGGCGCACCTATGACCAAGTGACACACTGGTGGCAGACGTCCTTGACCGGGAGCAGGACCTGGTCCACCTGCTAGGCGTGAAGATCCCTGGCCTTGGTGAGTAGCTATTTAATAACTACTTTGTTTTCTTCTGCTCTGTGTTATATTGCTAATATATGTTTTCCCGAAGAGCAAGAATGCTGCTGATTGGATTACATTGCAGGTAAAATAATGTTTAAATAGCTTCTGTGATTGCAGGTGCTCGCCTCCTCAGTGGCGTTGTAACTATGCTTACTTGTTTGCAACTTTCTGCTCATTTGGACTGAATATCCTATGAGTGAAGTACTTTACAGAACTGCGTAATGCTAGAGAGCCCAGAGACTCAAGTCTAGTCCTTCCTTTGTACTCCTGCTGCCACTAAGAAGAAGAGATAGTAGTGGATTGATAGGTTGAGTATATTATGACTTGTTATTAGTAGTAGGACATTTTTAGGGGTCTGCAATCATGATGACGGACTGTGTCTGTCACGTCACGTGCTGCTGAGTGCTGGCAGTCGTAGTAGAACCTTTTTGTTGTTGTTTGTTTAGTTAGTGATTTACATACCTTTCCAAGTAGACGGTCTGCGAATCCGGCAATACTGTACTAGTATCCTCCTAGTTGACCAGATCAGATAGGTAAATACATGTAGTGCAATTGTTGGTAATAATTTGTTTCCCCGAGATAATTTTAGATTGTGGTCAAAGAAATCAAATATTTAAAAAAAACAATCAACCATGTTTGTGTTTATTTCATGTTCACATTCAGCACCTCCCAGGGGCAAGAAGACCACACCTGAGACTCCGGCGGAAAAAGGTGGGCAGGAACGGTCCTCTGCAGCCTCTTCTGCTGGCCCCAGTAAGTTGTTCTGTTGTTAATATAATTATACTTCCCTAGCTTTTACAGCTCCTATTCGTTCCAAACTGTTTCCTAATTCTATTTTTTACAAAATAGTCTTTGATCTTCTTGTAGACTGCTCCTACATTCTTTTCCTGCCTCTCTACCATCACTCTCTGTGCTACTAATATTTACTATTATTATGAGTTGATCTGTGTAGGTAGCTAAGCTTGCCCAGTCGGCAAATGGTGTTAAACAAAACTCTGATCCAGCAATAGCTCTAGAGGCACTCAGTGCAGTCCTCTGGGTTGCCCTTGCTGTCTATTCCAGTCTTCTTAATGTTAGTGCTTTGACAATTTCCAAAAACAAAATGTTAATGTCAACCAAGAATGAGCTAGTAGTTGGCTTTTTGATTTGATAGTAGCACATGCCATATCTCTAGTCTTTCAGGGACTATTCTGCACATACCGAAGTATGGACTAGAGAAATAGGACATTGTTGATGATAGGTGCAGTTCGAATTTCCACCTACCTCAGTCAGAAGTAACTGTGCTGGACTCGGAAGCCCTCACCTTGTTGGAACTTCAAGTCCTCCTGGTGGTGAAGAGGAGTAGTTGGTTCAGTCTGTAATTAGAAAAATGTTGCACATTAAAAGGCAAGCATTCATCAGTTGTGCCAAAAAGTGTTGCTTGTTATGGCTAAGCATATAAGTTAACACCCTCCCCAAAACCGTGACTTTTCTTCAGTCCCAATAATTAAAAATTGTATATATTATGTATTAACATTTTCTCTTCTCTTACGAGATGAAATAGGGGGCGGTGTATGGCATCTAAAAAAGTATGACATGTTTTTTCTAGGCGTCACAACATCGGATGCGGCACTTCCCACCACCAGTGCCGGGGCCAGCAGCACGGAGGGGTCCACTCCAGGGACGGGTGCGGCGGCGCCACAAGTGCCACCAGGAGGATCAGTGGGGGATGGCTCAGCAGTGGCAGACGGTGGTAAGTTATTATACTCCTTACTTATTGAAATTTTAGAGTAGGCTTGCAAAGGAGTGTATGTTGTACTGTACAGTAGACCGCACACTACTACAAGAGTACACTGTACTGTTAAGAACAGTTACTGATTTAGAACTACATTTTTGCCAATCACGGAGAGGACAGTCACCCTTGACTTAGCAATAGCATTACCGGCGGTAGTTCTCGGGTAAGCAATGGCCCCCTCTATTTGACTTCAACTCAGCTGGGAAACATTTATCGTGAAGGCAAGTCATATCAGATGATCTTGAGGGATGTGAAGAACGAAAATGGAAAGAAGGGTGAAAGGAAGGACGAGCGAGTCATAACATTTATGACTGTAAAGAATGATACGTGTTTTTGGATGCAGGCAGAGGTGGCTGATAGGAAGGAATCAGATGCATGGCTGCTTGAAGCAAGGATGGTTGGAGGAGAAAGAAAAGATGACTGCCTGTGTGGGTGAATCAGAAAATGCATTTATGGTGTGCATTGCAATATATCAAATGCAAGTCAAGACGGTGGTTTACAAAATAAAATGAAATGGTGTTAGTTGGTTGTTGAGAAAAAGGTGAACTTGGTACAAGTTGAGACATTAAGAAAAATGGTAGACGTTTACTTTGGAAGCCTGTATGGTATCTTCTTCTTCCTCATAGATAGCAGAGGTGTATGTAGTAGAGCAGACGCTCCTCGGATGAACAGTGTTACTTTGAACAGCATGTCCCTGCCAGAGTAGCAAAACTGAGGAAATCCAAATAATAGAAGTTGTGATTGTTCAGAAAATATAAATACTCCCTTGACTAACAGTACAGTAGTTTACTTAGCAAGCACGGCACATATTATGTATGTATTGTATAGTTGAAATTATATCAAGTCAAGTCCCTTCCTCCAGCAATTATGGGTACCACACTCACCCCCTATGTTAATAATTTTCTTTCAGCTGTGTCATGGGTGGACTATTCCTGTTGTTCACTCAATCTATCAAAAAAAAGCACCTAAAGTCATCCATCATATAAGCAAAGATCATGTGATCGGCAGGATATATGATCAGAAATAATAATCTTGGGGGCGTGGCTTGGCGCCCGACGAGTATGGCGGCACTAGGGTGAGCGCTCCGCCGGCATCGGTGAGGACCTGCGGTTCACGTCGTTCTCCAGCTCCATAGGGGACAGGTTCTGCTTTCAGAAGGTTGTGGGCATGTATTGAAGCCTTTTCCGACGCCCGCTGAGGCTGCTAACATTCCTTTTTGGTCGGAGTTAGTTCGGTTGTGGCCGCCTTTTTGTTTTTTTTTAGCGCGATGCGCATTTACTGAGTGTTCAGCTCTCGGCTTGCTCATGCTTTTAGCTTGCCGTTATACAATGCCCCACACAGTGATTTCTTCTTTCAGACTGTGTTTATCTTGGCAATTTGATGCCTACTTTTAACTGCTGCTCCTCTTCGCTGCTTTGTGAGGCATTACCTCCCTTCCTATGAGGCAGCCATTTTGTGATTCACCTCAGCCTCTCTCCTTGTCTTCAAGTTGCTGCCTGTATATATCACCGACTGGGTTTTGGTTCTAATGCCTTTTCCTCTTCCTGCCTGCAGTTCATTTATTTTTTTTACTCATTGCATATTACCTGGCTCCTTGCTATGCACGCATGAAGCCCTAAGCCGCAGTGTTGACCATAACGATCCGGTCATTTGCATTTACTGTAACACAGGTTTAAATTTTTTCCTCATACCTTCCTATTGACTTTCACATTCACCAGCATTCGTGGTTTTTGACAACATATTTACCTGTCAGCCTGCATTAGGATATTTTCTTCAGTTTTTTTGTACCTTATGGGCAGGAACACGCTGCACTCTCTAACTACGAACTCGAAGCATAGCCTTCATAAAAATTCTAAGCTGTTCTCCAGGTTTGCCAAGTTTGAAGCTTCTCAATTCTCTTCCACTCAGGACACACAGCTTACAATGGAACCGTCTGTGACAGTCTCAGGGAAAGCCACCTCCAAGAGACTGAAAAAGGACCCTCCCTCTCCGCCCAAGTCAATACCATCAGTTTCTATTGAGCTTTTATTGGAGGAAATAAGGGACCTCCGTCCTTTTATGAAGAAAACCAGCTCCAAACTGCAAGTGTTGACATATAATTGGTCGCAACTGGATGCAAGGGTCACATCAGAGGAACAGAGTGTTTCCTCCTTTCAAAAAACGTCCACCAAAGTCTCCCACTTGCATTCGCAGGTCTCTTCCCTTAAGAGGCAAATGGAGGAGCTTGAGAACCGCAACAGGCACAATAATCTGCGCAGTTACGGCCGGTGGAAGGATGTGAGGGGAATGACCCTATCACCTTCTTTAAGTCTTTTCTCCCTAAACTCCTACATTTGCCAGAGGAGACTCTGCTCAATATTCAACGTGCCCATAGACTAGGCCGGATCCCTTCTTCAACTTCAACTTCGTTAGGACAGAGAGGAGTTATTTTGTATTTCTTTGAATATACAGATTTCTTGAAGGTGTTATCAGCGGCCAGAGCCTCTCCATGGCTCACTTGGTCAGGATCTCCTCTGTTCTTCACGCAGGACTATGCTAAAGGTACAGCGAACCGACGTAAAGCTTTTCTGGACATGAGAGCTGATCTCTAATCCATTGGTGCTAGATATGGACTTTTTCATCTGTGTCTTTTTAAAGTCACCTATAACAACAAAACAACAATGGGGGTGTGGCTAAAAGCCGGCGAGGATGGTCGCAGCCTAACAAGGCTTCCGACCTCCGGCCCGCTAATCCGGAAAATACTCCTTCACCTGGCCTGGCATCCCCGTGAGTCCGGGTAATCCCAGAAAATACATTGGTGCCTGCTCCGGTTTGTGCAGCGCGCCAGTGGCTGCACCGAGGGGAGTGCAAATCGGCAGGGGAAACTCGAGAAGCCGAGGCACAAGATGGCAGCACCCTCGAAGCCTGCAGCGAAAGGATAGCTGTGACAACGGCCCTGACGCTCGACTGCGGCAAATAAGACAGTGCCCGGGGGACCAGAGGAGCGCGAGACCGGCTGGTGAGGCCTCCGATCTCTAATACTGGTGAAACCGGGGCCGCGCTCCGCGCTCCAACCATCCCGGCGAAGCTCCTCCCTACCCGGGAGGCGAGAAATCGACGCCCTGGCTTCACGAGGCCTACTGCTGCTGCGGGCGCCGAAGGGCGGCCCGGGGACATTTTCAACGGACCTGATGGGCTGGGCCCGCTGCGACAGGCATCCCGCGGCGGGGGCTGTGGGGATCGGCGGCTCCGGAGACCCTTTGATCTGACTCCGCTACAAGACGGCGACCCTGGGAGCGGCCATATTGCCTCTGCTGGCTGCTCGGGGATATCCCGGTGCTAGGGCCTGGAGGAGGGAGAGGCCCGCTGGGCCTGCCGGCCTCCTGAGAGCCTACTGCCACCCGTTCCACCTGGGGGGGAAGAGCGATCCTCCGCTGCGCTGGTGCTGGTGAGTGGGGATGCCCTGGGAGTCCGAACTGACTGCAATAACGCCAGCTAAGTAGCGCAGGGGGGCCATCGAAGACACTAGACGGAGCCCTTCCCCCCCAAGAATTGCCAAGTGAGACCCAACCTGAGGATACAGCTGAGACCCGTAGTGAGGGCTCGGGGTTCAAGACCTTCAGCCTGTGCTGACCCCGGCTGAAGATCGGCCATCGCAGCTGCTGGTGATTGGGGCCTGGAAGTAATCTCCTGAGCGCTGGACCACTGCCACAAACACCGGATCAGTGCCGAATTGCAGACATACTGGTTGCGGGAATAAGGGGAAGATGTCTCTTCCAGTCATAGGGAGCACAACAGTGGGAGGCGCTGGACACAACTCCACGACGAGTGCTGGAGTGCGCTGGCCTAGGCGAGCGGGGATTCCCAGGGAGCTGGGGCCCTAAGTGGGCGGATGAAACTGATCCTGGGGGGACCAACCAACCTGGCCTAACTAACCACAGGCCTGAGAAGCACTGGAACGCCTGTGGAAGTACATATTTACTGCCGCCAGCACCAGGAGAGGCCCGGGCCGCACACAGTGACGAAAGATGGGGAAACCCAGAGGTCCGAAGGGTTTGGGAGGCCCTAGCTCGGAGGCACCGGACGACGCATCACAGACCTCGACGGACCTGCAACAGATGCAGGACCGCATCCTGGAGGCTATTGCTGCCACAAAAGATGCCCTACATCAGGACAAACCTTCTGAAAGAAACTCATTATTGGCTTACAATAGTCATCACCCTCGAGCTCTTCGTGACAACCTACCCTTCGGGCAATTTTTAAGGATACGACGAAATTGCTCAAATAAAGACGACTATTTTTCGGAATCCCAAGATCTCTCTAATCGTTTGCTCACCCGGGGATATCCGAGACGCTTGATAAAGAAAGCACGCAAACGTGCATGGTTTTATCCACGGGAAGAACTCCTAACTCCTAAAGACAGAACTAACTGTGAAGAAAGCCGGATTGTCTGTGTTACGACCTATAACACAAAGAGCAACAGCATCAAACGGATCATCAACAAGCACTGGCACCTGGTATCCGATGAGATCAAACAATCTGAGACTCCTCTTCATGCTTTTAAGAAGGCAAAGAGCATACAGGATTTTGTTGTGTGCTCTTTCCTATCCCCTGACAGCCAACCCACTATCAATACCTTGTGGAATCTACCACCGGTTACTGGTCACTTTAAATGTGGCCACTGTAAGGCTTGTGATCTGACCATCCAAACGAAAGAATTCGTACATCTTCATCTAACTATCAAACTGAAATCTTTCAGCAACTGCAACTCCAACAACCTAATCTATGCAATCGTATGCCCATGTCACAAGATCTATATTGGGCAGACTCAGCAAAAAATCAAAGCTCGTATCCTACAACATATGAGTCGAATTCGATGCGATGTTCAAGGCGCACCTCTTGTGGAACATTTCAAGCTACATGCTCATCCCCCTGAAATTCTACAATGGTTGGTCATAGAGAAAACATCACTAGGACCACGAGGAGGCAACATTTCTGACATTTTAAACGTTCGTGAGTTGAAATGGATATACTTCTTCAACTCAATTGAAACTGGCCTCAACGAATATGATAGCTCTTTCTCCCAATTGGCCACTTTACCATGACTGATCTATCTGCATACCTCAGATCTATTCTCCCTTAGTAGCGAGTTGCCACAAAATCTGCTTCCGAAGTTTGTAATTTTCCCAGCACTACTTTATCACATTACTACTTGGTCGCACCACGGTGGCCTTACCCTCATGTTTGAGAGGTACGCAACCTTTTTTAGAATTTAATTGGTCTGCACAATAGGATCTGAAATACCATTGATCTAACTGATTATCTTAAGGGCTCCATCCTTATGTTTGGGAGGTACGCTATTGCCAAATAATAATCTCGTTAATTGGTGTAAATTTCTTAATTTTTTACAAACGCTACCACTGAATTGTTTACATTGGTCTATATTACATGAATTTAAAATCCAACAATTGTAGTACTTACTGTAGGGGCCCTACCCTCTTGCTAGAGAGGTACGCCCTGTATTCACAATTACTTAATGTACATTTGCATCTCCTTCTGAATTGGTTGTTGTGGTTGTCTGCTTGTAATGTATCTACAGCGGTTGATTGTTATGCCCGCCGTCTCATCCATAACGTGTCACTACTGCCTGTCAAACGCCAGCGAGTCTGTTTTCGCGTTCCATTATCCTAGCGATCACCACGTGATCCTGCTTCCATGGTTACTTCACTGAACCAGGAAATGCTGCGCTGATCGGCTGCCCGCGTACGGAGCATTCAGACTTCTAACTGACGAGTGAGTACATGTCCCCGCCGGCTCTGCCCCCAGTCTCGATTCACTTAACGGTGATCGGTGTTATCTTCCTCAGCACCACTAATCCGTTTAATTTTGCTCCATTAGATTGAAACGTGGATGTCTTCACCACCATGTGCTAATTGACTGAATATTGGACCATTTCGCTACGCCGTTTCTCGGTAAGCAGCACTCCGGTTTTAAAACCTATTGTGCAATAATGTTATCCTACGCATAAGGTTTGCTCTAATCTAGCCATGCTCATTTTAGGTGCAGATTCAGAAACCGCCATTGCCTTAAAATACCAAAAGACCACGTGGACATTTCCTGACCTTGTGGTATGTTCTTTCCATTTACCCTTAATTGCCAGCTATCTATATTCAATATTCACGGGTCTCACGACCCATTCTGGTAATTCATGTTTTTCCAGATTCTCAATCTATAGTACACCTGGCCCTGTAAGTGGTTGTCCTGCTAGTTTACCCTCACAGGCACCCTGACTTCTGTCCATTTTGGACCAAAAGCAATGAAAGCTTTACCTAGCGGTGATATTAATCTTGAGCCGTATCCAATTCTCACTGTCATTATTTAATTGATATTAGTCTTGAGTCGTATCTAATTCTCACTGCTAATTTTAATTGATGATGTTGGTATTCCACGCTCGTGATTAACTATGTGTACACTGTTTGTCCTGCTAGTTTACCTATACAGGCACCTTAACTTTTCTCCTTATTGGAATCCAAGCTATGTGAGCTTACCCTAGCTGTGATATTTGATTTGTATCTAATTCTCACTACCATTAATTCAATTGATGATGTTGATGTTCCACGCTCGCTACTAACCATGTGATAATTTAGAGGTTTATGCTAGACTCCTCTAACCCAAGTCCCTTATACTTGTATTATTAGGTCCTCTGCCCCATCCCCGGTCCTGATGAAGACCCCGCAGCAAGGCTAAATCTTCCTGCAATCTCAGAGGGTCGAAACGTCGACGGTCTTTCTTATTTCGGCAACCACACAATCAAATATCTGTATATATATTGTACTTTGTGTTGTATGCCTTCATGAAAATAATGTCGCCATTTAATTATGGCAGTTGTCGCTATACAAGTTATGGCATGAAAAATGTTTCAAATTGCTGATTTTACTGTCACATAATCCTATCTCTCCCCTACCTTCACACCATCACCCCTTCTCTCCCTCCTGGGGCACTGTATGACTTTTAATACAGTTAACTATGTGCTATGCTATGTGTATTAACTACACCTGATCCCATAGTGAATAAAACTTTGTGGATCCCATCAACTGCTTTGGATTAATTCTTGTGAAAATGTTTTATATGTTCCCTGCTCACACTGGGACCCCTTCCTCTTAGTACTACATCAGGACATAGCACAGGTGGCAATGGGTCTTGGGCTACTGCGGGCAGACCATGGGAAACTATCGGACAGGGTCAAGACAACGGAGACCACCCTGAAGGACCTGGTGCCTGCACAAAAATCCATGGAGGGACGACTGACAGAGGCGCTGAACCGCATACAGTCCCTGGAGAGGCGGGTGGAGGATGCCGAAAACCGCAGCAGGCGCAACAACGTGCGCCTGGTGGGCCTTCTGGAAAAAAAAGAGGGCCCTGACATGGTGGAATATTTGACCAACTGGCTGAGAACAGAAGTGGCACCGGAGGGGCTCTCACCCTTCTTCACACTCAAAAGAGCGCACTGCGTACCAGCCAGACCACCCAGACCGGGACAGCCACCTCGCCCAGTGGTAATTAAACTACTGCACTACAAGGATAGGGACTGGGTGCTGCAGAGAGCGAGGGATGCGGGTCCCTTTCAAGTGGACAATAGCAGGGTGACGTTATTTCCGGATTATACCTTCGAGACCCAGAAGCTACGAGCCTCGTTCTTATCCATCAAAAGAGAACTGAAGACAGAAGGAATACAGTACTTGTTCCTCTTTCCAGCCAGACTGCGGGTGGTGGTAGATGAGAAATTGCTGTTCTTTCCTACTTCGGCGGAGGCGTGGGCCTGGTGGGACACTTATAAAGCAGGCACGGACGAGGCGCGGATCAGGGCGGAAGAGGCACGGCAACAGCAGCCGGTGAGGAAGTCGCAGAGGATCCAAAGTCGTAAGCAGAAGGCCGGAAAACCAACGGTCTCTCAGATGGAGGATGAGCGGAGAGCTGCTCTACAGGCAGTGATGGACTTGTCGGGCACAGCTTTGACTCAATCGGAGCGGGCCTCGGGCTCGGAGGACCAAGCAACGGGCTCAGAAACAGAACTATAAGGATTTAGCAGTACAAAAGGCCCAGAGGTCACGCCGCAAACATCGGGGGAGATTGTTGAAGGCTGAGAGTGGAACACAGCCCCTGTACTGACTTTTGACTACTGGGACTTGCCATGGCAGCGACCAGAGCAGGTAGCTATTGGACTGTAATATCGTGAGTTACAAAGAGTATTGTGGGGCGGGGGATGGGACTGTGGTTCGGGTCCTTGAAGCCAGGTCACGCTCCTTAGGGCCCATAAGGCCGCTGTAGTGCAGACTGCGGATTCGGTGGGTTGAAGAGCACGGTTGCTCACACACAGTTTGGATGGGAGCAGCTTTCGTGAAGTTAGGTCCTTTGCTGGGAGGGGGGGCGTGAGGAAATTGGGGTGGCCCGAGGCACAGTAATGGGAGGGGGGAAGGGGACAGTTTTTGAGGGGAGGGGGAAAAGTGTCACCACAAGCGCCTGGAGATGTATTTGTATTGCAATGCACCGAACAGTATGGGACAATGGCTAATGCAGGAACGATAAAATGTGTGACTTGGAATGTTAGGGGGCTTCACACCATGACAAGAAGACATATGGTTCATGCGTATCTGGTTCGTAGAGAGGTCCATATTGCGCTGCTACAGGAAACACACTTGACGAAAAAGGAGGGAATAGCGCTACTGCGTAGATGGAGGGGACACTTGTTTAACACCACGTACTCAGCCTTTGCTAGGGGGGTATTAATCTGGATAAGGGCGGGCACCGCTTTTCAGGCAATCAGACAGGTAGTGGATCCGGAGGGGAGATTTGAGGCAGTGGAGGGGAAACTCAGGGGTCGACACATAATGCTTTGCAGCGTAAATGCACCCAATATAAACCAAGCGGCATATTTTGCAAAGCTATCTGCGGAATTGGCTATTTACCTCGAGGGTCCTATCTTGATGGGGGGGGACTTCAATTTGGTGGCAGATATCGAACTAGATAGATCACACCCACCACTACACACATCCCCTGTGCGCAGACTAGCGAAATGCAGGTCAGACTGGCAGGAGCAGTGGGAACTAGCCGACGCTTGGCGCACACAGCACCCAATAGAACGAGATTACTCGTTCCACTCCGGCCTGCATGACCTCCACGTCCGAATTGACACCTTTCTGTGCTCACCGCTAGTGCTCCCTGCGGTGGCCCGCACCGAATACCTAGCGCGCAGGCTATCAGACCATAACCCCCTACTATTGTCACTCGACTAGATGACCGAAATATCCCGAGTCCCGACATGGCAACTGAGGCCGGACACATTGGATGACCCACCATTCCGCGAGGCACTGGGGGAAAGGATTGGCCAATATTTTGCAGAGAATGAAGGCTCCGCTGACTCCAGAGCTACGGAGTGGGATGTGGTGAGGGGACACTGTATAGGAAAATACGCTGGGGCGCGTAGAACTTTGCTGGACAACTTGGACAGAGCGGAACGCGCGCTACTGGAGGTTGAGCTGGCGCGCCCTAATCAACCCGAGCTCCAGGAGAGTCTCTGTGAGGCGCGTGAGGCAGTGGTGGTGGAAATTGAGCGCCTCCGCAGTTATGATTACAAGACATATCTAACGAAAACGCATGCTGAGGGTCATAAGGCTGGGACGCTACTAGCTTGGCTAGCCAACCCCGCCAGACGCAGCCATACGATCCTAACCAAATCAGAGGAAGGGGGTCACACGAGTACCACACAACCGGAGATCCTTGATAGCTGTAGATCCTACTATGAAAAGCTGTACAAAAGTGCGCTAGGCGACAGGGGAGAGATGCATTCTTGGATGACCTGCATTTACCACAATTGGAGCAGGCGCAGGCGGATGCCTTGGGCAGTCAAATAGAACTAGCTGAAATCAGAGGAGCAGTGAAGCGCATGGCTCGCAATAAGACCCCAGGATTAGACGGACTGCCAATGGAGTTCTATGGGCGATACATAGAATAGCTGGCCCCGCGGCTCCAAACAGTCTACAACGAAGCCAAAGACAAGGGACGGCTACCGCACTCTATGCGCGAAGCCCTGATGATCCCCCTATTGAAACCGCGAAGGGAGAGCACCAACACGGCGTCCTACCGACCGCTATCAATGCTGACAACAGACTATAAGATTCTGAGCACACTGTTAGCGTCCAGGTTGCTACAACATATGCAGGAACTAGTCCACAAGGACCAATCTGGGTTCATACCCACGCGTAACACCACTCACAATATCCAAAGGTTAACCCGATTAGTGAATAATCCGCCACCGGAAGCTAGAGCTCCCCTAGTGCTGACAGTTGATATAGAAAATGCTTTCGACAGCTTGGAGTGGGGATACTTGTATAAGGTGCTGCGGCGCTTTGGTCTAGGTGAGGGCTACATAAAGTGGACTAGGGTATTGTACACGGCGGCGAGAGCAAGAGTGAGAGTGGGCACCCTAATATCAAACCAATATGAGGTGTGCCGCGGAACCAGACAGGGACGCGCGCTGTCCCCACTGCTGTTTGCCCTAGCAGTGGAGCCTCTTGCGGCAATGGCTAGGAAGGGTGGCTACTACAGGGGCCTGGAATACAGAGAAAATCACCACTCTATCTCGCTGTACGCGAATGATCTCCTCCTCTTTTTAGAGGATGCCTAGGAAGCTGTGGAAGGGGCGGAAAGGCTCCTCGCGCGCTTCGGCGAGCTGTCCGACCTGAGAGTCAACTGGGCCAAGACCTGCCTGTTCCCCCTAAGGAAGGGCGAGATACAGCCCTTCACCGCCCACTGCTTAGGTGGGAGCCTAACTGTTTAGAGCATCTGGGAGTGTACGTATACCATGATGCCGCGGACATGCTGGAGGGCAATGTGGGCCGCTGTCTCCGCACCCTAAAGAGCAATATGTCCTTCTGGGCTACTCTCCCGTTATCAGTGATGGGCCGCATATCCCTGCTAAAGATGATAGCCTTACCTTGGTTGCTGTATTACTTCCGGACACAGCCTATATGGGTGCCTGATGCGATATTCCGGCAGCTGAAATCGACGATTATATCCTTTCTGTGGGGTACGGGCAGACGCAGAATAGCACTGGCCACGCTGACCCGCCAGAAGGACGAGGGAGGCCTGGCGGTCCCTGATTTTGAAATCTACTACCTAGCGGCCCAGCTACAGACCTTTACGCAAGAAATTGCGAAGGTGTAACGCGGTCCGGAGCAGGAGAGGGCCAGCGGCACCCACTGACTTGTGCTGGCCTACATTGCCCTACAACAAAGATTGGCACTCAGAGACCTGTCCCTGGAAGAAAGAACTTTCCGACTTTGCTGGAATCCGTCACAAAGACGAGCGGGAGTCAAACACCCATACGCGCCCGAGATCCCACTGGGCATGGTGACAGAGCTCCCACATGGTGGAGATTGGTCGCGCTTGCAATACTGGGAGGAGGCAGGGCTACAGATGCTGGGGGACTTGTACGACGATGGGGCACTGACCCCGTACAAAACGCTGCAAGAGCACTACAGCCTGTCACGGGGGGACTACCTCCTGCACGCGGTGGTGGTGTGAGCCATTCAGGCACATTGGGGTGAGGGGCTAGTGGAACCACCAACGACGCTGGCCTGCCAGTACACTATGATGTCTGCAGGTACCTACAAGGCGGTCACATGCCTCTACTCCAGAATGCTGAATGAAACCTTGCAGCCTTTGACCGGGCTGAAGGCCAAATGGGAGCTAGATCTGCATATAGAAATCCCAGACACCACTTGGGCGCAGTTGGTGAGAAGAGCTAGAAAGAGCACGAGGAACGCACGCTTCCAGCTAATCCACTTTTATATTCTCCCCAGGGCCTACCTTACCCCAAGCAAAATAGGGAAATATTTCGGGGCGGAGGAGGCAGCTTGCCCACACTTTAGTAGAATAGGAGGGGATCTGACCTACATGCTCAGAGACTGCCCTCACCTACAGGACTACTGGAGGGAGATTGGCGACACACTGAATGAAGTGGCAGATAGGGATCTCCAATACGATACAGCCGTCAGCATTTTGCACTGCTTCCCACACACGCCCAAAAATAAGATGTCAAGCAAATTCATTGACATGGGCCTCTTCTTGGCCAAAATAGAAGTGACCAAGGGATGGAAGTCAAAAACGGGTCCCACGCATCGGAGATGGCTAAATGAGTTTCTGAAGTGGGCGGCGAGCGAGAGCACAATCAGGTACCAATTGGAACGCCGAAGGGCGGATAAGAAGGCTCAGGAGGCGGCAATGGAGTGGGAACTCTTGGTGCAAGCCCTGCGAGATAGCTCGGTCGAGGAGGAAGAAGAAGAGGGGGAGGCATCAGACAACGCGACCGAAACACACATAGCAATAGCACCCTTACCAGTCACACACACTCAGTAGACGATTATGATCTCCTGCTAGTCACTACACAGACATACTTATTTTGGCTAGGCGCAAGTGGGGACACTTGGGGGGATGGGCAAAAGGGGAGTGGGGGGAATTCTAGATCAAGGTAGTGTAGAAGAGGCGAGTATTTCATGAGGAACCGGGGGGGGGATGAAAACCTAAAAGCAGACAGCGGATCTCCTCATACGACACTCACAACGACTGACAAGTGTAAAGATTTTCTTGTTTATGAGTATCGCCGCCCGGCCTCCGGGATGTGGGCTGAATGGCTGTGTATAACGTGTAGATACACGGATAAGGGAGCGAGGACTCCGCGCTGATAATAATAATCCTGATTGAAGTGCTGTGCATTTGGTTTTGCAATAAAAACGGTTTAAAAAAAAAAAAAACAACAACATACGAGGATCCTGTGCATCTTCAAAGTTTCCTGAGTTCTTGCAGAGTGACTACCATGGATCTTTCTGGTCCTTCTTCTTCCTTTCCTACCTGAGTCTCTTGATTTCTTATGTGGTTCTTTTACCTTTTGCTCCTTTTTTGCATGCTCCTTAATTCTTGTTGTCATTCCCTATGTTCTTCGCGTTCTGTGAGCCTCTTTGGAGTGATTATATTATAGTTGTAGTTTCTCATGTTGACTCTTTGCATTTGCAGTGATTTCCGGTATTGTTGTTTCCTTTTTTCTTTTTTTCCCTCAATGTTTTCCACATGTCTCCGTAGATTCTGAAACCTCGTCCTGTGGTGTTCTCCCGGTTGTGCACCTCGCTGACCCTGGAAGTTCTGCCTGCTCCATGTGGTTCCACCCCCCTCCTCTTGCTCCTGGTTTTGCTCCTGGTTTTGTTCCTGGTTGTGCTCCCTTGCCTTCCCCTTTTTGTAGGTATGTTTCTCTTTCACTTTTTTTTACATACTTGTTTCCTTACGTGTCACCCTACTCTCCTCCTATTTTTGTCATTCCTCCTTTTCATTTGGTGTCATCTCTCGTTCTATTTTTTCATCTTCTTCATTACTTTCTTCTTTGTGTCGACTTTTCTATTCACTGACGATAAGGTTCTTATTTCTTCACTTTTTTTTACTTCTTCTTAATACATCTTTCTTTCTTTGCTCTGATTTTTATACTCATCCTTAACTTGTATTGTGTTCTACTAAACTTCCCTTTCTCTTCTTACTTTTTTCACTTGTTCTGGGCTTTCTTCTTCTCATAGGTTATCTTTGTGATTTTGTCCAATGTGTTTATCATATTGTATATCATATTGTATGTGGTTAAGAGTTGTCACGTGGAACGTTAATGGCTTGAATTCTCCCATTAAGAGACAAAGAATTTTATCTCATCTAGCCAAACTGAATGTTGATTTTGCATTTTTGCAAGAAACCCATCTTTCAGATGTTTAATCTTTAAAACTCAGGAGAGGTTGGGTGGATGAAGTCTTTTATTCTCCTGGTGATGGTAAACATAACGGAGTAGTAATTTTGTATCGTAAATCCCTTTCTTACTCTTTAGTAACTCAAGAATCAGAAACTGATGGCAGATGGATATATGTCAAATTATCTTTAAGGGGTGTTCAAATCTCTCTTCTCAATGTATATGCTCCCACAGGAGGTGACGCTAGTTTTTGGCACGTGATGGCTACACACATTACCAAATGTATGGATTATAACTTCATTTTAGCAGGAGATTATAATCAAACTCTTGCTCCGTTTCTTGACAGACATTCCAAAGCTTCATTTATTCCTAACAAACCCCACAAACATTTTGTTCAGGCAGTTACACAACACAAGCTTACTGCTGCTTCGCCCCTTTATAATCCGACAACTAAAGACTTTACTTTTTATTCACCCTCCCATCACTCTCAGTCAAGGATTGATTATATTTTTGTTTCCCATAATATCGTACAAACTCTCACTAATGCAGAAATTGGTCCCATCTTACTGTCAGATCATGCTCCTGTCTTGATTAATATTGATATTTTGCCAACAATTGCGGGACCTAGGAGGTGACATTTCAATAACGCCCTCCTTTTAGATCCTAAGTAAAATACATGCCTCTTTTACTAATTGTTTTGACAAGATTTTTGAGATTAACAATACTCACTCTATACCCAAGCACACCATTTGGGATGCCTTGAAAGCTGCAGCGAGAGACTTAATAAATGGTTTTGTTGCCGAAAAACACGGAAATTTGCCAGCAAATTTACAGGTGATCTTCATCAGAAAATCAAGAGTTTGGAGCACTCCTATTATACTTCACATTCTCAAGATAGTTTGACAGCTCTTATTAATGGTAAGATGCAATTTAACAAAAAATCTACAGAATATGCTTCTTTGTATCTATTGAACTCTAGTGCAACATTTTATGGGGGTAAAAATAAAGCCTGGAAAAGTTTGGCTAATTACTTAAAAGTTAAACATAATAAATTAAATATTGAATCTATTTACGATGATAATTCTGATCTTAAACATAAGGATGTTGACATTTTAACTGAATGTTCTCTTTTTTACACAACTCTTTACTCTTCTGATACTCAACCCTTCACCCAATCTTTATCACATTTCTTTTCTAGGATACATAAACCCCAACATTTCCCTCTCGATTTAACCTCTTTGGAATCAGACATCTCCCAGCAAGAATTACTCACTGCACTTCAACACCTTAAAAAAGACAAGGCCCCAGGGCTGGATGGTTTCATGGTTGAATTTTACCTTCATTTTTCTAAATTACTATTACCAAAATTGCACTCCCTAATAGACTCATTTGTCACATTGGTTTGCTCCTCAGGTTCCTTTTCTGACGCTCAAATCTGTCTTATACCTAAAGAAGGGAAGGATTCTAGATACTGCAAAAATTACAGACCTATTTCTCTGGTTAACATTGATTATAAAATATTTGCCAAGTCACTTGCAGCGAGGTTAGATCTTTATTTACCTGACCTGTTAGGTACGGAACAGTCCGGATTTGTTAAATGACGTTTTATAACTGATAATACTAGACTCCTGTTTAACGTTTTGTCCAAATCCTCACGTTTACAGTATCCCCTTGCAGCAATTGCATTGGATGCCGAATAAGCATTTGATAGGGTTGATTGGACCTATCTCTTTTCTGCCCTTAAATGGTTTGGTTTTGGCCCTAATGTATTTCTTTAATTTCCCTTCTTTACTCCAACCCACTTATGCTAATGGCTTAGTCTCTTCTTTTTTTGACGTAGATAGAGGCGTTCGTCAAGGATGTCCCCTCTCCCCGTTTTTCTTTAATTTGGCTCTAGAGCCTTTCCTTTCCAAACTCCGCCAAAATCCTAACATCTACGGTTTTCAAACGCTGCATTCTCACATCAAACTCGCCACATACGCTGACAATATTTTACTCTTTTTGTCTAATTCCAATGAATCTATGCCCGCCTTCCTAGGAGAGGTAAGTGAATACTCCAAAATTTACGGATATAAACTAAACAATGACAAGTGCGAGATTTTACCTTTAACAAAATTTACTTTTAAACCTGATTTTAATGCTTTTAATTTCACTTGGAGCCCTATTCACATTAAGTACTTAGGACTACATGTTAGTTCCTCAATTTAGGACACAGTTTCACTTTGGCTGAACAAGTGCATTCAGAAGATTTCAGATTTGACGACCAGATGGCATCCTCTTTATCTATCATGGTGGAGTCGCCTTGATACTATTAAGATGATGTTGTCCCCCAAGATTATTTACACTATTTCTAATATTCCAGTCCCTATTCCCACAACATTTTTCAGGAAGATTAACTCAATTCTCTCCACCTTTCTATGGAACGGCAAGAAACCTTGGATGTCCATTCTCAGAGTAATACGTCCCAAGTCGGAAGGTGGAGTTAATTTCCCAGACTTTCCGGCTTATCAAAAGGAATTCCTTTTACACCAAGCTTCTTTTTGGTTACAGGATCCTGTTGATACTTGTCCTTTATGGGTGACGATTGAACGCCTCTCACTTTCAAACCCTTCTCCTTTGCTGAATATCTTTCTTTCTCCTGTAAACCACCTGCATTATCCACTCCCACAAGTTTACTACCAAATTGCTTTTATCTTTCACCCCTTCTCCTATTACTACAGTTGCTGATTTTCTTAATTCTACCATTTGGCACAATAAGAACTTGTTAATTAACAATAATCCTTTCTACTGGAAGTCCTGGAGGCAAAAAGGATTACTTTGGATATCCCAACTATTCTCACACTCTACCTTGTTTCCTTTCTCAAAACTTAGACAATCTTTCAATTTACCTGCTTCTTATGCTCACAAATACCTTTTACTCAAAGAGGCGGTAACGGTTACTCACACTCAACTCCTACACCCTCATGCTTCTCCTTTACTTCTTAATCCCACCTCACAGCTTCATTCTTTCTTATGAACCACATCCAAAGCTTTCCACTATGTACAAGTACATTCACAATATAGACTCTATTAGGCTAAAATCTAAAGTGGAAGAGCAATGGGAATGTGATTTTGCCATGTCTTGGCCAACATCTTTGTGGAATAAGATATGGATCAAAATGTGCAAATCATCCAGAGCAGCTACCATAACGCAATCCCTGTTCTTTATTTATAACAGACTTCTCTTTACACCACATGACCTGAGTAAGAAGTTTTCCACAAATTCGGATCTCTCTCTATTGGACCTGCTCTTCCCCACATGCCACTCTATTTCATATGCTATTCTCATGTATTATTGTTCATAATTTCTGGAAACAAGTCTGGTCCCAAATCAATGCAATTTTCCACACTCAAATTCCTTTTTCTTCCACTCATATTTTCCTTGGTAGTCTTTCTTCATGCTGGGAGAACACCGTACTTGGGGGCTCATTAGGAGTGCATTTTTTCGGCATCCTCGGGGCCGGCGGAAACCACCGCCGGCCCAGAGGATGCGGAAAAACCGCAGCGGACTGACCAAAGACCCACCGCCACATTAGGATGGCTGGTGGGTCCTGGTTTCCGTCCGCAGCTTTTCCGCCGCGGTTGGCTTACAACCGCGGCGGAAAAGCTCAAATCTGGTGACGGTGTCTCTCAGACACCGTCAGGCAGATTAGGATGGGATGTAAAACATGCTTTTCCGCGGCAGCTTTTCCGCCATGGAAAAGCATGTGTAACTTCACTGCGGGGGCCCGTTGCGGGCCCCCTAGGTGAAGGGGGGGGGTGGGGGGTGCACATGGGGGGTACCTATGGTACCCCCCTGCATTTGTATGCAGAAAGCGGCAGGCACCACGAGGTGCCTTCCTCTTTCTGCATGCAAATGCAATGACTGCATTTTTAACATTGCCGTGGCTGCAGCTTGAAGCCGCACCCGCCGCAATGTTAAAAATAGAGGATGTGACCGCCAGGGTGGCGGTCACATCCTAATCGCACAGGAGGGAACTCCACAGCCCATGCGGACGTCCCCTCCTCCTCAGTGATCGCGGACGGACGCAAGTCCGTCCGCGATCATAATCGGCCCCAAATTGTTAAAATTATTGATATATTGCTAGCAGTTGCATTGGAATAACTTTTCAAATATTTCCTTTAGAGCATGGTGGTACAATGTTTGTCATAATCATAGACTCGATACTGCTTTTGTTTTTCCTATTCATATGGCAACAAAATGTATGAATCTATGGCTTCCTATTACGTTATACCTTGATGTATGTGCTAGACGCTCATTTCATTTACGGCCTGCCCAACAAGAAGTCTCAAAGCCCCCTTAAATGCCGTTGACGTTCCTTATTTCTTCATTATTTTAATATGTCTCATTAATATTTATATTGTCTCATTTTTATGATATATTATCCCATTTGTCTTGCCTTAAAGCCCATTTTGAATACTGTTATTGCTGTATTGATTTACTTGATTGTTATTACTTCTTCCTTGTATTTCATTTGTATTTTGTATTGACACCCTTCTTTTGATCAATAAAATTCTTTTTGAACTAAAAGAAATAAATAATCTTCATTTTCCTTTTGTAGTAGTCAAGGCCCGGGGGCAGAGTGAAATATAAAATACATTGAGCAGTAACCCTTGATGTAACCAAGTATGGCCAGTGCCACCCCTATAGAAAAGTAAGAGCTTCCTATTCCCACCTGCATGTACTGCTTAAAGTAATGCGAGTCTGTGTCATCATGGCTTGTGTCTGTTTTTCTTGGGTGCAGGCTGAGTGAGCTGTCATTTTCCGGCTACCACAAGTTCACGGACAAGTAATTTCTTTTGCATAACAAGAGAAAAAAAGAAGAAGACTGGTGTACTCTCTGACTCTCTGACTATGTAGTAGTGAGTCCATAGTGCTGCTAGTAGAATTCCTGAAACTCCCACTAATGTCACAGGCATACAAAGATTGCGGAAAGATACATGCCAAAATGTTATACTGTGCTTGCAAGTTGCTAGTGTTACTGTGAGACAACTTTCTGTTGAAATATTTTGACTTAATGTTAAAGACTATTCGCTACAGTATTTTTTTTCTTTCTTCATATAGATGCTCCAAAAAAGCTCACCCGCAAGGAGATGGCTCTCCGGGCCAGGGCACGTAAATTGGAGGCCATTTGCGCTGAATATCGGCAGCTGTGTGCTTGTGAGCAGGAGGAGATGGCAACTACTGCATCCTCCTCCAGTGTCCCCGGGTCCACCAGCCAGCAGCCTCCAGCAAAATGGCGCTGTGGCCCGACAGCCTCCCGCCGCCACACAGCTTGAATCCTGGATTGTTGAAATATCATTGTTGTGCTGGTAGTAGTACTGGTACACACTGGCACACTGGCAGTTGCAGCATATGAAAAAAAAGGAAATGAAACATTGAGTGGCCTGAGCGTAGCATTAGAAACAGTACGATAAATAGTACGGTAGAGAACAGTGCCATAAATTGTAGCCTAAGCAGTGCTAAAGTATTCAAAAGATAACTAAGTTCTAGTTGCGTGGAGTATGGCTACTATAAGAAATAGTATTAAGGCAAAGGACAAAGCAACATAAGCATTAAGCATTAGATTTGTCACGTGTAGGAGGAGGATGTTGTTGATGATCAATCCACGATGGCGCACATGAAATTCTAATTAGAATGATTTTCTGATGCTTTGACCTTATCCTCCCCAGCAAGTGTGTGGAATTTATTGTTGTCATTTAGTCACATCTCAATGAAAAACCACACAGCCAAGGGGAAGAAGATTAGGGTTTGAAAATTGGATGGGAATGGGGGTTTTGGGGAAAGTGTTGTGGAGAGGGGAAAAAAACACAGCATGGACAAACAACAAATGAAGAAAAACAAATCTTTGGATTCGAAGATATCCATAAATCTTTAAGGGACATAAAGGAAGTGCACTACTGCCTGCATGACGTTGTTTGCTAAATGTATGGTTAGGTTACTGAAAAGCAGTATTTACTACAACTTACTAGTAACTATGAAGAAACAATTTGACAGTACAGGGCTGCAGTAATAATTATAATTATGCAATTTCACTTGCCTCTCTGCCCTCAGAAAGAATAAACACTTATTAGTACATTAAATTAATTTTAGAATTAGCAAAGAAACTTATCAAGTAGCTGGAGGGATGAATTTGAAGCAGAGAGCAAACAAATGCACAGAGTCACACTTGTAGAAGTTCAAGTTCACAACAGTTAAGAGGATACTGTAACTGTATGTTGTAGTTGTCCTGTTGAATTTGTGAAGTTGCATGCATCCAGCCATTCCTCTTATTCGCGGTACTCCTCCATTCCATCTGATGCTCCGTCGATTAATCATGGTGACCAGACACACTGTCCACTGCCTGCCTGATGCGGAATTGCGGATTGTTAATGGTAAGCCTGATTTCATTGTTTGTTCCATGGCACAGGGTGAAAGCCGGCCTGTAATTGTTGATTGAAAAACAGGAAGTGATATTAAATGTAAATGTAATTTGCACTTGTATAGCGCCTATCACCCAGGGGTCTCTAAGCGCTGTACAAATACAGCTGTGGAACCCTTCCTGGCCTGTTCCTGTGTCAAGTCAAGTCAAGTCATACAATTTGTATAGCGCACTACATACCCAGAGGGTTTCAAGGCGCTTAGGAAGGGGAGGAGGATTATTTGTCAAATATCCACGTTTTAAGCTGCTTTCTGAACGCTAGGTGGTTCTGGGTGAGGCGAAGGTAAGCGGGGAGTGAGTTCCATGTTTTAGCAGCCAGGTATGAAAAGGATCTGCCTCCCATGGTGGTCTTGTTGATGCGAGGTACAGTGGCGAGGGCTTGGCTGGAAGAACGTAGTTGGCGGGAGGGGGTGTAGAAGGACAGTCGAGAGTTGAGGCAATCTGGTCCGATGTCGTAGAGTGATTTGTGTGCGTGGGAACACCCAAGGAGAAGCCAGGCATACTAGCGTTGTTAGGGCCGGTGTGGAGATTAATCAAGCTATTGCCCAGAGTTGCAGAGTGGAACCCCATGATTAGAGTAGGCACCGAGGCGAGAATTATCAGGTCCTAGAACATTGAGCCCAAGACCCTGCCGTGACGGGGATTGAACCCTGGTCCCGGGCCAGACCTCTGCCTCAAGGTCTGCCGCTCTAATCAGTGAACCACAATTCTCCACGGAGAAACACCACGGAGAAAAACATATAAGGTACGCTGTGTAGTGCAAAAATAACACTTTCAGTTTCAGAGGTGACAGTATTACATATAATCATCATTTCGAAAGTGCGTACTCTGAGTCTCCTTTTCAAGGATAGTAATTAGTAACTATGGGCTATTTTTGAGGATCGTGCCACAATGCTCTCTGCAACTAGGCCCCAAAACCCCCCTTTTCCATCATGGATTTTCTTCAAACCACTTGCATTCAAAATTATACCTTCCCAGCAGTGCCCCAGACCCCTCAACCAACCCCCAAAGATCTAGAACCCCCAAAGCAGCCCCCCAAAAACATGCAATACTGCTAGGCCTAAGTTTCAATGGTGCCAAAACGCTCTCTGCAACTAGGCCCAAACCCCCCTTTTCCACCATGGATTTTCTTTAAACCACCTGCAATCAAAATTAGACCTTCCCAGCAGTGCTCCCAGACCCCTCAACCCACCCCCAAAAATCTAGAACACCCCCAAACAGCCCCCCAAAAACATGCAATACTGCTAAAAAAACAGTTTTCAACCATGGATTTTCTTCAAACCACTTGCAATCAAAATTAGACCTTTACCATGAGTTCCCCAAGACCCCTCAACCAACCCCCAAAGATCTAGAACCCCCCCAAGCATCCCCCAAAAACATGCACTACTGCTAGGCCTAAGTTTCAATTGTGCCAAAACGCTCTCTGCAACTAGGCCCAACCCCCCCCTTTCCCACCATGGATTTTCTTCAAACTACTTGAAATAAACATTAGACCTTCCCAGCTCAGTGCCCCCAGACCCCTCATCCCACCCCCAAAAGATCTAGAACCCCCCCAAGCAGCCCCCCAAAAACATGCAATACTGCTAGGCCTAAGTCTCAATTCCCATGAGTCACATGGTCAGACTGATTTGCCTATGGCCATGTCTGAACTGGGGTGGCTGAGTGAGCTAAAGAATGGTGATGGATTAAACCCAGATTAGTTAACTGGGGGTGAGCATTTGATTTGCTCAAACGCTCCGTCCATCATCCCCTTTTGTATCGCTTTGTTCGCCCTAAGTTGGCAGGGTATGCTCAGACGTGAGTCCCTTGCTCACGTGGCCACTGGATTCAAGATAGCCTGGCTGATGAGGATTATGAATCCGAAACCGGTCCCAGAAATCTTGTTTCCGGTCCAGGGAAGACATGGCTTGGCAGTTCGGCCTGGACTGTTCCCATGAGGCACAGGGTCAGACTGAATTGCATATGGCCATGTCTGAACTGGGGTGGTTAAGTGAGCTAAAGAATGGTGATGGATTAAACCCAGATCAGTTGACTGGGGGTGAGTGTTTGATTTGCTCAAACGCTCCGTCCATCACCAGCCCCTTTTGTACCGGTGTTCACTCTGGGGGCCCTCTGCGCACCCCCAGAGTGAAGGAGAGGTGGGGGATGCACACAGGGGGTACCTGTGGTACTCCCCCTGCATTTGCATAGACAAAGCGGCAGGCACTGCGCGGTGCCTGCCGGTTTGTTTATGCAAATGTAAAAGTGCATTTTTAGCATAGTGGCAGGCGGTGCTGAGAGCACCGCCCATCACAATGCTAAAAATACAGGATGCACCCGCCACAGTGACGGACGCATCCTGATACCCTCCGCGGGAACCCCGCCCTTATGACGGGTGGTCCCGATTACCGATGGGATGGCGGGCGGACTAAGTCCGCCGGCCATCCTAATGAACCCCCAAATGCTTAAGCTGCTGTGTCCTTCGCCTTCAATACTATTTCTTATAGCATCCATACTCCACGCAACTAGTACTTATATTTTGAATACTTTAACACTGCTTAGGCTACAATGTATGGCACTGTTCTCTACCGTACTATCTATCGCACTGTTCTAATGCTATGCTCAGGCCACTCAATGCTTCATTTCCTTTTTTTTCATATGCTGCTACTGCCAGTGTGTACCACTACTACTACCAGCACAACAATGAGATTTCATCGTCCTAGATTCCATACCCAACCTTAATCGCCATTTGCCATGCTGCCAGCCCTGTGCCTAGCCCTATTCTCAAACACGAATCACAGGTAAGATAAGCATTTTGGGGAGGTAGAATAATGGGCTAGGACTCGGAGGAGAGGAGAGACTGACAGTAGTACTAGTAAAGTACTAGTAGGACAATTGAAATCACTAACTCTGTTAGTGGCACTTTTGTACGTTTTTGGACATGTTAGATAATTCATACTGGTAAGTTTGAGGAAACCAAACGTACTGTAACCCCGCCCACCACCACACAAAATAATATGAACGGGTATACTATGTTTAAATATGTAAAATAAATAAATATATTTCCATAAAAAAAATAAACTAACCCAACCCACCTCCATCCCTAACCCCAACCAATGTCCAAATGTCCTTCAACTCCCTTTCCCCAACACCCAATTCTCACCTCCCAACAGTCTTTAAAAAAGGGGCAAGAGACAGTCACTTCCTCCGGCGGTGTCCTGTGGACAGGTGGTCCCGCATCTCTTTGCGGAGGTCCTGAAGCTGGCGCTGTGGCTTCTCCACCATGCGTTCCAGGTAGCCCATTCTCCTGCGTAGGCGGCACAGACATGCCATCCAGGCTCTGGGGGGGCAGCTGTTGTTTTTCCTGCTGTGTGGTGGCAGCGGGAGGCGGTCGGACCATGGTGCCATATAGCTGGAGGCTGCTGGCTGGTGACCCCAGGGGCACGGGAGGAGGATGCTATTGTTGCCGCCTCCTCCTCCTGCTCCCGAGCCCCCAGCCGCCGATATTTGGCACAAATGGCCTCCAGCTTACGGGCCCTGGTCCGGACAGCCATCTCCTTGCGGGTGAGCTTTTGTTCTGGAGCATCTATATGAAGAAAGAAAAAAAATACTGTAGCCAATAGTCTTTAACATCAATACAAAATAATTCAACAGAAAGTTGTCTCACAGTAACACTAGCAACTTGCAAGCACAGTATAACATTTTGGCATGTATCTTTCTGCCGTCTTTGGTGGCCTGTGGCATTAGTGGGAGTTTCAGGAATTCTACTAGCAGCACTATGGACTCACTACATAGTCAGAGAGTCAGAGAGTACACCAGTCTTCTTCTTTTTTTCTCTTGTTATGCGAAATAAATTACTTGTACCTGAACTTGTGGTAGCCGGCATAATGCCAGCTCACTCAGCTTGCACCCAAGAAAAACAGACACAAGCCATGATGACGCAGACTCGCATTACTTTAAGCAGTACATGCAGGTGGGGATAGGGAAGCTCTCACTTTTCTATAGGGGTGGCACTAGCCATACTCGGTTACATCAAGGGCTACTGCTCAATGTTATTTATATTTCGCACTGCCTCCCCGGGCCTTGACTACTACAAAAGGAAAATGAAGATTATTCATTTCTGATCATATATCCTGCCGATCACATGATCTTTGCTTATATGATGGATGACTTTAGGTGCTTTGTTTTGATAGATTGAGTGAACAACAGCGATAGTCCACCCATGACACAACTGAAAGAAAATTATTAACATAGGGAGTGAGTGTGGTACTCATAATTGTCGGAGGAAAGGACTTGAATTGATACATTGTCAACTATACAATACATACACAATATATGCTGTGCATGCAAAGTAAACTACTGTACTGTTAGTCAAGGGAGTATTTCTGAACAATCATAACTTATATTATTTGGATTTCCTCTGCTTTGCTACTCTGGCACGGACATGCTGTTCAAAGTAACACTCTTCTTCCACTGAGCATCTGCTCTACACATACACCTCTGCTATCTACGAGGAAGAAGATACCATCCAGGCTTCCAAAGTAAACGTCTATCATTCTTCTTAATGTCTCAACTGTACCAACTTTATTTTTTCTCAACAATCAACTAACACCCTATTCATTTTATTCGGTAAACCACCATCTTGAATTGCATTTGAGTTTCACCCAAATGATATATTGCAATGCACACCACACATGCATTTTCTGATTCACCCACACAGGCAGTCATCTTTTCTTTCTCCTCCAACCATCCTTGCTTCAAGCAGCCATGCTTCTAAATCCTTCCTATCACCTCAGCCTTTATTTAAAAACACGTATCATTCTTTACAGTCATAAATGTTACGTCTCGCTCGTCCTTCCTTTCACCCTAAGTTCTTTCCATTTTCGTTCATCACATCCCTCAAGTTCCTCTGATAGGACTTGCCTTCATGATAAAAGTTTCCCAGCTGAGTTGAAGTCAAATGGAGGAGGCCATTGCTTACTCGAGAACTACCGCCGCTAATGCTATTGCTAAGTCAAGGGTGACTGTCTTCTCTGTGATTGGCAAAAATGTAGTTCTAAATTAGTAACTGTTCTTAACAGTACAGTGCACTTGTACTAGTGTACTGTCTGCTGTACAGTACATCATACACTCCTTGGCGAGCCTACTCTAAAATGTCAATAAGTAAGGAGTATAATAACTTACCAACGTCTGCCGCTGCTGAGCCATCCGCCTCAGCTCCTCCTGGTGGCACTTGTGGGGCCGCATCCCCCCCTGGAGTAGTGGACTCCTCTGCGCTGCTGACCCCGGCACTGGTGGTGGAAGGTGCTGCATCCGATATTGTGAAGACGCCTAGAAAAAACAGGTCATATTTTTAGAAGACGTACACCACCCCCTATTTCATTTCGTAATGGATGAAAATGTTAATACATAACCAATTTTTAATTATTGGGAATGAAAAGAAATGACGGTTTTGGGGAGGGTGTTAACCTTTTATATGCTAAGCCAATACATGCTACACATTTTGGCACAACTGATCAATTCTTGATTTTTAACGTGCACAATTTTTCTAATTACAGACAGAAGAGAAGATGCCCTTGCCCTTCTGCCAACAAGAGCTTTTGAATTCACCACCTACTTCTGTCCCTTACTCATCACCAGCAGTACTTGAAGTTCAAACAAGGTGAGGGCTCCCGCACAGTTATTCTAATAATTAGATATGTTAAGTTGAAGTATATTGATTCTAGGGAAGGGTGTTTAAACTTTAGCGTCATCTATCACCACTGCTCGCTCAGAATACTACGCTATTAAAAATAAAGAAATTGTTTTTTTAATTCTTTTTTGAAAATAAAACTTTAAAACTAAAAACACTGTGTGGTTTTTGATCACGAGTGAGTGAGCAGAAGAGTTTGCACTATCGCACTTTGCAGGCATGCTTCCATGACTCTGATAGGTCGGGACTCGGCGGTAGTCTTCTTCTGTTCTTCTGGGTCGTATAATCATTGGTCAGACACACTAGATAGTCGGTCAGTGGATTGGGGGTTCAACGTCAGTTCGGACTGAGGTATGTGGAAAGTCGAAGTGAACCTATCATCAACAATGTCCTATTTATCTTGTCCATACTTCTGTATGTACAGAATAGTCCCTGAAACACTAGCGGTATGGTATGTGCTCCTATCAAATCAAAAAAAGCCAACAACTAGCTTATTCTTGGTGGACATTGCATTTTGTTGTTGGAAACTGTGAAAGCACTAACATTAAGTAGACTGGAATAGACAACAAGGGCAACCCAGAGGACTGCACTCAGTGCCTAGAGCTATTGCTGGATCAGAGTTTTGTTTAACACCGTTTGCCGAATGGGCAAGCTTAGCTACCTACATAGACCGAATAATAATAATAGTAAATAGTTTTAGCACAGAGAGTGATAGTAGAGGCAGGATAAGAATGTAGGAGCAGTCTACAAGAGATCAAATACTATTTTGTAAAAAATATAATTTGTAATGAATAGGTGCTGTAAAAATTAGGGAAGTATAAATATTAATATTAACAACAGAACAACTTACTGGGGGCAGCAGAAGAGCCTGCAGATGACCGATCCTGTGACTGTTCACCTTCTTTCACCGGAGTCTCAATGGTGCTAGTCGCCTTGCCCCTGGGAGGTACTGATGATCATGAAATAAACACAAACATGGATGTTTGGTTTTTGAACTATTTGATTTCTTTGACCACAATCTAAAATTATCTCGGGGAAATAAATTACCAACAATTGCACTACATGTATTGGCCTATCTGATCTGGTCAACTAGGAGGATACTAGTACAGTATTGCTGGATTCGCAGACCGTCTACTTGGAAAGTTATGTAAATCACTAACTAAACCAACAACAAAAAGATTTTACTACGACTGACAGCACTCAGGAGCATGCGACGTTGCAGACACAGTCCATCATCATGATTGCAGACCACTAAAAAATGTTTCACTACTGAATAACAAGTCATAATATACTCAACCTATCAATACACTACTATCTCTTTTTAGTGGAAGCAGGAGTACAAAGGAAGGACTAGACTTGAGTCTCTAGTCTCTCTAGCATTACGCAGTTATGTAAAGTACTAGACATACATAATCAGGCCAAATGAGTACAAAGTTGCAAATAAGTAAGCATAGTAGCAACGCCACTGGGCAGGCGAGCAGTGCACCTGCAATCACAGAAGCTATAAACATTAATTTACCTGCAATGTAATCAAATCGGCAGCAGTCTTGCTCTTCGGGAAAAACATTAATTAGCAATATATTAATAACACAGAGCAGAAGAAAACAAAGTAGTTATTAAATAGTTACTCACCAATCCCGGGATCTCCACGCCTAGCAGGTCGAGCAGGTCATGCTCCCGGTCAAGGAGGTCAGCCCACCGGTGCGTCACCTGATGGTAGGTGCGCCGGACCCCCGACTCCCTAAACAGGGCCCGGCACACATTATCCCACAGCTTGCAACACTCCCGGAGGCCAAACCCTGCACCGGGCCTGTCGCCTACTGCGACAGTCTTCGGGAGGTGGCGCTGAACATAAAAGATAAGTGTGGCCACCTCCACCGCGCTGAAAATCTCCCAGGCCAAGACATCCACCCCCCTTAATCGCTCGCAAGGGAACCAGGTACGGGGTGCGGGACCCTTCCCCTTGCTCTTCCCGACTCCCTTTGCCATGGTCCTGGACAGGAAAGTTAAATAAAAAATAGGAAACAATATAGAAAAAGTAAATAAAATAAAAGAGGTAAAAAAGTAGTTTAAAGTAACCAAAAGTAGAAAAAAAACACAAAATATAGATGTAGAAAAAGAGCGGGATAGATAATGAGTAAAAAATATTAAAAAAACGTTCAAAGAAACAAAGGATTGCAAATATTAGGGAAAGATTGAAAAAGCATGCCCAGAACCATAGCAATGAATGAAAAACAAGATGGCCGCGCCCATTGAGGACCGCGTGGGTAAGTTTGCGCGATATTTCCCCCACGAGCACCCAAAAACGCACGCGACCACGTAATCGCGCACCGCGCTTAACGCGAGCATGCAACTAGCACCCGGAAACGGAAACACGCAACGCGAACAAGATGGCCGCGCCCATGTAAGACCGCATGGGTAACTTCGCGGGCAGTGGGCTGTAAGCAACCCGCAAACACGCAAAGTGCCCCGCAAACACGCACGAAAAAAAAAATCGCAAATTCGCACAAATTTGCGGATTATGTGGAACGCAGAATTGCTTTCGCACGAATTCGCGTACCGCGAATTCGCAAATTTTGCCCATACTTACACTTATTATCAGGGTAGGTCCATATTGAGAGGTAGTGGTATTACTATTCAATAATGCCAGTGTGCCCCCATTATCCAACAATTCTGAGCTGCTTGGTGTTACATTCTTGAAGTGTTTCCCCATTGGTAGTCAATCAACTAAATTGAGGTTACTAAATGTCTCAAAATTATTAAAAGTGAGCACATTAAACTGGTGGCTCGGACTAAAACAATAGGGATCCTTAAGTTTGGGGGCATTGCTTTTACTCATTGGTTGGTAGAAATAACCAAGTTGTACCAAATCGACTCCCTGCCTTGTTATTATTTTACTTCCGACTCTCCTCAGGATTAATTGTACCAATTTTGGTGTTTTAAATGCCAACACTTCACAATCCCCAGTCAGATTTTTGCAGCCTCTACCTACCCACGATACTCTCCTTGCCATCTTAAATTCCTCAAAGAGTCTTTCGGTTAGGCCTCACCTTGTGCCTAACCAATGCAACGCTCTACTTCGTAAGAGCTCCAAGGATTCTGTCGCCTCAGTTGGTATTTTCGAGACGTTTGCTAATACCATCACATAAGGTGTAGCGGCTGGTGGTAGGTCCAGGTGTATTTTTTGCCACTCGTCACCTGTCTCGTACTGGGTGCTAGTGTTATTGTGACTGGGATTTGAAGTTTGAGTGGCAGTAGATGGATCCACCTGTGAAATGTTGGTGCACTCCCCTTGAGTGGCTGTACGTGACAATTCATGCACAGAATCCCTGTTACTGACAAGGGTAATATGGGAATCAGGGCATCTTGTGGTATTACTTAGTTGGACATGAGTATTTCCTTGCACGGCTAAAATTTCCTGTAGTGGGTCCTGAGTCTTTAAAGTATATTTAGAGTACTTTTTCAATGTTTTCGGCGTCAAGGGCGTCTAATTTTACTTTAAGCTGGGCTACCTCGTTCTGAGTGCATATAGTAGGGCTGTCCCCAATTTTTGTGCTGCTAGGGATATACCCTTTCTAGAGACTTTCTTTCAGGAGTTTATAGGAGTTACCTTAACTGTGGTACCTTCCACCCCATCTTTGTTGGGCGGTTTTTCAAGGTTTCTTGCCAGCTTAGGGGTTGGTTGACTATCATTACTGTCATGATCCTGATCACATCCTAATATATGCCTGAACTGTTTATAATACATCCATTTCAGCTTCGATGGCATGCTTCTAGCGTTTTCAATAACTCTATAGGTGGGGCCGCCCGTCTTTGTGTTATATCAACTATAGGTGTGTCCCTGCCTAATATAGTATTACCCGTGTCCGAACTCAGTGTCTCTTCTACTGTCATTATTTGCTGTTCAATAGCGTCCATAGCTCCAGTTAGGTAGTTGAGTAAATTCTGACGTGAATGCACCTCTGTGGTGGGCTTACTTTTGTTCTTAGTAATTAAGGTTTTTCTCTTACCCATTTCAGATTGTTAATGTAGCAAGGCACAACTCACGTTTCTAAAAGACAACCAGAACCAATCTGAGTGTATACCTGTCTCGCAGAGCAATATTATTTCAAATCTTATTTGTAAGTTCTAAGACCAGAGGAGGCAAACTAGCAGGACAAATTTGTATGTAAAACTAATCTACTAAATTATGATATCAACAGGTCAGAATATATCCGGGCGGAAAGTCAGTATCACAGTACCTTTAGATGCAGAACAAGGGCTGTGGCACAGCCCAGTCTATTCCAGTCTATGATAGGCTAAGACAGGCCCGTCTTGGGCCGGTCTTCACCCGGGCGCCGTCCGCGCGTGTCCCGCGTTGTGTGACTGGGTTCGAATTAGGTAGGGTGCTGCAGGGGCCGGGCTGAAAGTATGGCGTGCTGGGAGCCCAGGTAGGGGCTCTCTGTAAAGTGCAAGTTTTGGAGCGGTCTTCTGAATATCCTCTCACTTGGTGCGATGAGCCAGTGAAGTTTTTGGGCATTATCTTGCACCGCGTTAATGAATAGGTAAACTAAGCCATGTCCATTGCGAAGCTGACCACTCAAAGTGACCTTTGACTGCAGTATGATCACAATGGTAGTACTCCCCCGATTTCTCTACTATTTCTTCAACATCCCCATCCCGTTTACCAATAGTTTTTTCAACACCATATATATCCTCTAGTTCTAATTGGTTGTAGGACCGAGTACAATGGTGTAAGCTAGACCTTTCCTATGGCAGAGGGGTGTTTTGAGTGCCTGCTTCTCAGCTGTATTTTTTTGCTGCTCAGTTGCCCATCATTGGTATCATGCTTACCCAACCCTACCCCAAAAGCCAGGGTGGACCTTGCACATCTAACATGGTCTGTATGCACATAGGGAAATATTGGCTGAAAGTTTTTAGCAGGTTCAATAATGGTAGAGGTTGAAATTTCACCAGAACCCTTCATGTCCCTGTTGTGATAAGGGCACAAAATCCCAAAAAGGGTCCGCAGATTCACTTCTATAGCATTGCTGCTGGCGCAACATGCAATTTCACGGCATTGGGGCACTAAAGCTCAAGTGTCCACGCATGGTTGAAAAGCCTCACATACTAAGACACTACATGTGAAGAATACACTACGCTTCAAACCCATACAGGATGGCCAAAGACATTTTGAAACCATTCAAAGGCTACTTGTTTTCCCAGGAGACTCTAGGACTAGAGTGAACGGCAGGAACGTGCCCGGCGGCTCCTGTTAACATGTACTGGATGCCACCACCTGTATGAACGATCCCCTATGTTGTGCCTTGTAATCAGATAGCAGTGGTCCACCCCTTTAGTTTTTTGAGCTCTCGTATGGCTGTCTTTCTGTGATGCATGTTTACGAAAGGTTTCCTCTTGTATTGGATAAGATTAATTTACCATATGGGGAAGATTTTTTTAGATTTTATTTATTTTTGTAAAATGTACGAGACAGTCGGGTTGAGTCACTATAGTACAAAAACATTCATAATGAATATATTCATATCAGACAAAACAAAATACTGGCATAAAGTCAAAACAAAGCTAGTAATACTGTCATATCCATAATACCAGAGAAAAAGACTAAAAACAAAACCAAAATACAGGCAGTCATGAAACCTATCGTGCCTTGTGGAACATTAAGGGTTAAACACTTGAATCACAAAAAGATAAAATATCCCCCGCAGGGCTGGAGTTCATATTTCAGGCTCAAGATACTGCGAAACTGCTCACCATATCTGTTCACGAGCTTCTTCTTTCGAGAACCTTTGGGAGCATACAAACTATACTCCATGTTATATACTGAAAAAAAACCTGCCCTCCATACCTGGAAAGAAGGCGGCTCTTGTTGTAAACAGAAAGAGGCGATACATAGTCTGTAAACCGCTGTCACTAAGAATATTAAATTACCCTGTTGCGGTGATATTCCTATCCCTGCCAGTCCCATTTCTACACCTAGGAGAATCTGTGTCACGGATAGCTGAATTGGATTGCCCATAATCTCTGATATCCATTTTTTGATTTGTGTCAATAGGCGAGCTAAAGCTGGGCACCCAAAAAAGATATGAACATCATCTGCCGATGAGGCTTGACAACAAAAACATTTCCCAATCAGATCCCCTGGCCACATTGTAACCTTGTCTGGTGTATAGTATAAATTAAAAAGAGGTTTAAAATGCTGAGCGGACAACTTTGCAGAAAGGAATACATTTTTAGCCATCCCCAGCGAGGTTTCTATTTGTATATCCTGCCTACCCAATCTGATCCCCCATTTGACATTTTGTTGTTCGATATCATTGATCCTAGTGCTTAGCATGTGTCCATATAACATACCTTTCCTTGCACCTTTCAAATTATTTACAATCAAGGGGTTTTGCCGAAAAATGACTCCACTATTAACCAAATAGTTCCTAATCTGCAAATACATAGCAAAATTCTCCCTGGGAAGTTGATACTGTTCCCATAATTGTTCAAAAGATTTAAGACCACCATCAAAATAGAGGTCTTCCACCACCTTTATTCCCTTCAACCTCCAGCTATACACCACACGGTCCCACAAATCTACTGGCAGAAATATTGAGGATGTCAATGGTGTGTACCATGAAATTTTCTTAATGTCAAACATACCCCTTAATGTTCTCCAGACCTTATATGCAGCTTCCAAAGTCTTAAACCTCGTGAGCTTGTAGTAACTCCACTCTAGGTACAGAAACAAACAGTTTTTGGTTTTTACCCCCAATAGCATCTGATATATAGATGGACATTCGGCAATATCCGTCGGTCCTGCCACTGTTAATAAGATGTTCATGCCTTGAATCATACAGGCTTAATAATATAACAAAAAATCTGGCACTGCCCAACCACCTAAGTTTCTTGGTAATGTCATGTATCGTCCTGCGCGTCGTGCCTTATGCCCAGCCCACATGAAGTGCATGCAAATTGCTTGGAGCTGTGCCAGACTCGCCTTAGGAACTTCCAAAGGGACATATCTGAAAAAATACAAACTTTTCGGTAGTATCAACATTTTTAATAAACTACATCGGCCTACGAAGGAAAGATGTAAACATTCCGCCCTATCTAGCTATTTCTTTACTCCTACAAGGAGAGAGTCCCAGTTTGATTTAACTAGGGCAGTTGTAGAGGACCTGCTCTTAACCCCCAAGAATGTAATTTCTTGCCGAACCCTTGCGTCGGTACACTTTGGTATATTAACACATAGCAGCTGTGTTTTAGCCGTATTCAATTTGTACCCAGAGGCCACGTCAAACTGAAGTTTTTGGGCATTATCTTGCACAGCGTTAATGAACAGGTAAACGATGCCATGTCCATTGCGAAGCTGACCACTCAAAGTGACCTCTGGCTGCGGTATGATCACAATGGTAGTACTCCCCTGATATCCCTACTATTTCTTGAACATCCCCATGCCGTTTACCAACAATTTTTTCCACACCATATACAGCCTCTAGTTCTAATTGGTTGTAGGGCCGAGTACAATGGTGTAAGCTAGTCCTTTCCTATGGCAGAGGGATGTTTGGAGTCCCTGCTTCTCAGCTGTATTTGTTTGCTGCTCCCTTGCCAATCATTGGTATCATGCTGACCCAACCCTACCCCAAAAGCCAGGGTGGACCTTGCACATCTAACATGGTCTGTATGCACATAGGGAAATATTGGCTGGAAGTTTTTAGCAGGTTCAATAATGGTAGAGGTTGAAATTTCACCAGAACCCTTCATGTCCCTGTTGTGATAAGCATTATGAAAATGGGGTAGCCCATAACATAAGGTATGGACCTGGGTAAATGTAATTATAAACAAACAGTGGTCCTGAACCTATAAATTACAGTTTTTGAACAAATCAAAGATGAATCAATATTTGAATAAAAAGCAACAATGATCTGTCTGCTAAATGTAAAGACTATATTGTCTTTGAAAGAAACCTTGCACCACGGTTAAAGAAAATATATTCCTATTTAATTTTTGTATTCATATTTTTACAATACTTTTTATGTCAATAAAAACACACAAAGGTTGCCCCAGGACAGGAGCGTGCAAAGGAAAGATGTGATCCAGAAAATAAAAGCAAGTGGAAGGGGAAGAAAGAAACGCAGTAGTGATTAAGAGATAGTTTGCATTATTTTACAATCAATACTGAACAAAATTGTTTTGCTGTATTGAACACCTGCTCAACAATATAGATTTTTTACATTCTAATCAAAAACATTGTAGTACATGAGCCTAAATATCATCAATTTTGCACTGTGTACAATGCTAATAGACAATTGGTCCAAGGTATATATATTGGAGATGTCGACGTTTCGACTCGACTTATTCCCAAGCGGTGAGTTGGACCTGGGGATTGCGAGTCTTCATCAGGACTAAAGGTAAAATGAGGCAACCAGGGAATATTGAATAACCCCTTAGTAATAGAGCAAGTGATGTGGGGAGATCCGAGTTTACCACAACTCAACAGGTGTCCTTGAATTCATATCTTTGTCCATGTCAAGGGGACGTTGCTTCATATATGACATGGTGTGGGGTACCTTATTGCAGTAAATTCAATCAGTGCACCCAAGTCGGTAATTTGCGAACTTCCACTCCGGGGATCAAGAAACGCTGAATTTAAAATATACTGTTTTTCAGGTAAGCCATGTGCAGAGACACTCCTACTCAATTTTGGGAGGAGCCGCTGTTTTCACGATATCATCGTGTCCATCTGAGCCTCACGATGCTTCCGGATGTCCTGGCCGGTTAATGTCAGTGAAACTCCTGCTCGTTTTGAGAAAACCGCTCTTCCGTACGACGAAAAACGTCTAAATCCGAGCCTCACAGTGCTTCAGGATGCCGTCGGTGCCCTGTTGTGATAAGGGCACAATATCCCAAAAAGGGTCCGCAGAGTCACTTTTATATCAATGCTGCTGGAGCAACATGCAATTGCACAGCATTGAGACACTAAAGTTCAAGTGTCAATGCTTGGTTGAAAAGCCTCACATACTGTGACACTACATGTGAAGAATACACTACACTGCAAACCCATACAGGATGGCCAAAGACATTTAGAAACCATTTTAAGGCTACTTGTTTTCCCTGGAGACTCTAGGACTAGAGTGAACGGCAGGAACGTGCCCGGCTGCTCCTGTTAACATGTACTGGATGCCACCACCTGTATGAACGAACCCCTATGTTGTGCCTTATAATCAGATAGCAGTGGTCCACCCCTTTAGTTTGTTGAGCTCTCGCATGGCTGTCTTTCTGTGATGCATGTTTACGAAAGGTTTCCTCTGGTATTGGATAAGATTAATTTACCATATGGGGAAGATAATGTACATATTTATTTGAATGTGAGCAACAAGAGGATAAAAAAGGTAAATTGAAAAGAGCAGACAATCTCTGTATAGCTGTAATAAGGTTGCAAAGACAAATGACCCATTTCTGCTCAGCATGTGGAGTGATTTTTAAAAAGTGCATGAGTCGGATAAAACGTTGCTAGAGTGCAATCAGTCACTCTTTGTCAATTAGTGGTGGCATCGAAGGGTGCATCCTGGGTCTGTGACTCATCAGCTCTGCTCTGCTATTGATGTTCCACCCCAGACTCTGTGGTGGCCTCAGTGTCCAAGGAGCCCTGTTCTCACCATCTTGATTATTTGTGACACTTTGCTTCCGTAGGTCCCTTCGGTCCCTGAGTGATTGTCTGACACCTCAGAGGATCGGTCGGTGAAATAGGTTTCTGCTCCATAAACCAGGCCCCTGCCTCCTGTGGAGCATCAAAGAAGTACAACTTCAAATCATGAAGCACCGGCCACAGTGCAAGATAGAGGAGCAAATATGAGAGGGTCATGTCCCATCGTTTCTGCTTAAATAGATCAAACAGTTTTTGCTGCGATGAGACATGATGGGTGTTACCCGGGATGATCAGAATGTGCCCAGATTGATGCATTAGGTGACCCTTTGATATTGCCCCATTCAGGATGGCATCTTTGTCTCTGTAGTTCTAAAATCTGGCTATCATAGGACAAGGTGGGGCACCCAGTGGAGATTTCTGAGCCAGTGACCTGTGGCCCTCTCAGGGTCAAAGCAGGGGGACAGGCGAACATTGTCCAAACAGGACTGGATCCACTGGAAATGTAGCATAACATTAATTTCTACTGTCACATCAGAAAACTATCAAATAATTGTGCATACAAGTCTCATGAGGAAGGAATGTACATTTATTTCTATGGCTGTTTTGTAGGTGTTTTCCAAACTGCAGAACAACGTAGGACATCGTACAACTAAGCATTATGGGCAAGAGGCCACAGTCCAACTCATCTATCCACTTTACTTTGTGGTCCTTACATTAAACGTTTTACCTCTCAGTCTGTCCTTTGACATTGTGATGGTACACTGGGTACCCAGTATTCAATTCACAATGACGGTGTGTACCCGGACAGATTCCAGATGCACTTTGAGGCAATCACGCACTAATAAAAAGGGAACATATTTCATCACCAGGCCTTAGGGGCATGAAGCTCTCCAAAGAATAACATGAGTGCTTTTTAATTGCACCTATAAGGTCAGTTCTGATAGATGTCCTTGCAAAAGAACTGAATATTATCACTTTGTAAACACTGTTCTTTCTTAACCCCTTCGCTGCTAGGCCTCCCCCCCCTGTGGCTACTTGGGGTAGTTTGCGCTGTGGCCCCTGTAATTTTTTGACCAAATAAGGTATCCAGGCAAAATTTGAGTCCTTTTTTCCAACATCAAGGGGATTTTAAAGGTACCCATGGTTTGTGGATTCCCCTGGAGGAGATCCAAAAATTTGCCAAAATACAGCTACATTTTATTTTTGGGGGAAAAATTAGAAAAAAGGTCTACAGATGGAAGCGTCTGTTTTTTTCTCTGAAAATTGTATCAGAAAAGGGTTGTGGTTTCTGAGGAGACATAGCCTATTTTTGCTATATTTGTTACTTTCTACCTCCTTCCACTTAATGGTAGAAATAGGTATAGGACAAATAATGGATCCTGAAAAGCAATACATTTTAGAAAAGTTGTCAAAATTCTGAATTCGGCAGTTGGTCATTTGTGTAGATTCTTCAAGGTTATTTTAAAGAAACTAACCATTGAATATAGGACAAATTGAAAATAACTTGAAAAAAACAACCATTTGTGTCAAAGTTTATTTATTTATTTATTTTTACATTTGTATGGCGCACAGCTACCCAAAAAGGGTTTCCCGGCGCCTGTGGCATATGGATGAACAAAAGTATATGACGAGCATGGTTTTAGCAAAGTTGTTTCTGGAACAGCCAAGTTTTAATATTCTTTCGGAACCTGGCGTGGCTTTCTTCTTTACGGATGTGTAGGGGAAGTGTGTTCCACAGGGTAGGCCCTCTGACAGAGAAAGATCTTCCACCCAATCTTGTCAATCTAAACCTAGGAACAACGAAATTTGCTGCATCTTGAGAACGCAGATTTCTCGCTGGTAAGTAGGGAGTGGCTAGCGCATGCAGATAGTACGGTGCCGTTTTGGATTTGATCTTGAACATGTAACTCAAGGTTTTAAAGCTGATACGGTTTTCAACCCTGAGCCAATGTAGCTCATTCAGATGTTTTGACACTCTAGCGGTTTTTGGTATTCTACACAGGAGTCTCGCAGCTGAATTTTGAATTAGCTGAAGCCGTTTGATGACTGCCTGATTTGAGCTCAGGTAGAGACGATGTAATTAGTTGTCCATATAATTTTTTTCAGCCACTTTATTATGGTGAAGCATAGGCTTGCAACTTTATTTGCCTGCTGTTTCATTGACAGGGCATTATCAGTGATAACCCCTAAGTTTCTTACCTGGGTTGCTGGGGTGGGGAGATTTCCCAGTTCGGGGGGCCAATGTTATGTTATGTTATGTTAAAAATTTGTTATAGCGCAAAACAGCTGCCCCAGCAACGGGGCGTCCCGGCGCTGAACCATAAAAGACACCCAATGGGAGGAGTTCCATAGTTCTTTATTTTTTCCTAACTGGAGGATCTCGGTTTTATCACCGTTTAGTTTGGTGGTCATCCAGCTGAAAATTTTTTGGAGTCCATGTTTAAGGAGGGAGGGAGCTGAGGGTTTAGAGTCTGACAATGAAAAGATAATTTGGGAGTCATCCGCGTAGGTCAAAAGGGTGAGTCCTACGCTGTCAGCTAGGTCAGCTAAGGGTCTGAGATACAGGTTGAAAAACAGTGGGCTCAAGATGGAGCCCTGCGGTACTCATGTGGGGCGTAGAAAATGTCAGAGCAGGCGAGGGTAGATTTGATCTGGGAAGTCCTATCTGTTAGGAAGGACTTGATCCATTTCAATGCATCCCCGCGGATACCGTTCCCACCGTTTTCACCTTAAACTTCTTCTAATTATTACAGCTGCTTGAAAGCATTATACCATTACATCAGCGGAACCTTTCTGGTTGTGGGGATATATAGGAATTGTAGGTTCACCAAGAACCCGATGAACCCAGAGCCAATAACTGAGCAGAGTCTTGCAATGATTTTTTATTATGTACTGGGTATATAGTAATTAATTTGGGAAAACATATACATGGCTAAATCGGTCTGAGAGACACCTTTGTATTTCTGAAATTGGAACAAAAAATAGAGTTTAGAAACAGTTGATATTTGCACATTTCCAAAACTGTGATGACCCATATTAGCTAGAGAAGTATAGGTCATTTTTCAAAATGACTTTATTTTTTACCCATTGTCTTTCATTTGGAAGGCAGAAACGCATCAAAAGTCAATAGGTAATCACAGTTGCTCTACAATTCTGTTACCCTAAGTCTCCCGATAAAAATGGGACCTCACTTGCATGGTTTGGCCTCGTGCCCGCGATAGGAAACGACCCAAAATGCAACGTGGACACACCACATTTTCACAGTGAAAATAGACCCTTTTTTGCAAAGTGCCTAGCTGTAGATTTTGAACCTTAACTCTGCCAGCACCTTGGGAAACCTTGCAAAACTATACACTGTTGAAAACTAGACACCCAGAAGAATCCAGGATAGGGTGACTTGACTGCCTCTCACCAGGGTCTGTTTCCCTGAATCCCTTGCAAACCAAAAATGTGTTAGAAAAACACATTTTTGGCACATTTCTGTGGTGGAAAGGTATGGAATGTGCGTGGATCCACTAACTTCCACCCACCCCGCATTCCCCAAAGTCTTTCAAGAAAAATAGGACCTCACTTGTGTGGGTAGGCCTAGTGCCCATTGTGTGAAGTTAGCCTGGTATATGATGTCCACTATTCCAGGAGGCACTTTGCACCAGTCTAATCGATCCTTATTGATGGTAGGTATTAAAGTCAATCTTATAGACAAGCTATCCTAGTGGAAGCTGTGGAGAGCAGCCTTCAGGCTAAGACTTGGAGACAGCGTAAGCTAGTTGTTTTACCATTTATGATCTCCTGAGTACCAAATGAAAGCACACCACATAAAGTATATATCAAATATGTATGTATTTATTCTAAATGCAACCCCTCTGCACTCTTTATGAGGTCAGAGGTAAAAGTACAATACAAGGAACTTAATTAGCATACGATAAGTTGCACAAAATAAATTTTTCCCTAGGGGCCCCACAAACCATATACTAAAATAGTGGTATAAGAACGACGTGAGAAGTAGAAAGCAGGCCTGGGGCCTGTGGAATCGCTGGGGCTACTCAGGACAACCAAAGGTTAGGATGTAGGAGGCCCACGGGAGACGCGTGCAGTGTCTAAACACAGCCACGGGTTACCTTTGACTTTCTATGGGGAATGAACAAGTTACAATTTTAAAGAAAAAGGGAACAAGGAGGTGAACTACGATGGAACCCTTTTAGACTAGGACACTTGGAGAGTCAATACCCACGGAGCACTGGAGTTCTGGTTTTACCTCACCCAGGGAAGCCGGGTGCATAGGTGTCTTTTCATGTCGGGTTTCGTCGGCGATTCCAATGGAGAGCTGCGAAGAAGTGCTGCAGGCGACCAGAGGAAAAGTGTCCGGGTGCATCCAAGGGTGGATCAGAGATGTGAAGAACCTGAAAGCAGAGGAGACAGAGTCTGGGCCACAAGCCATTGACCAGCGCAGCGATAGAAAGATGCCACCGGATGTCGGGTGATTTCAGGTGAAAAGGTGAAGTTTGTCTCTTCAGCCACGAGGTCCAGGAGGTATCAACAATGACTAGGAGCTGGATTGGAGCTGTCCCACAAAGGATCTAGTTGACTGCGGTGTCTGTATTAGCATTGGACCCAACAATCCTTGGCAAATGCAACCAATGCAGGATGTCAAGATTGGCTTCAGTGCAGACCAGCAAGGTCTGTGGAACTTTTTCTTTGCCGAGAAGTTGGAGAAAGCCTGGAGCAACCAGGAAAGCAATATAAAACAAAGGTTGGTCTTCTTGGGGGCTCTCTAGCCAACAGACTAGCAACCGCAAAGATGCATCAAGCTGAAATGCACCAAGCAGGCCCATAGGACACTCATGGAGTGTGGGCCTCTGAACTTCCGTGAAAAAGTTGCTCGGGCAAAGGCTTGGAGCACCCCAATGCACAACTTTGGGATACCTCGGGAAGTTGGTGCAGGAAGCAAAATTCAGGATGTCCAGGAGTTCCGGTCCCACGTATCTCGTGTCCGTCACGGGTCTCAGCTTTGCTGTGAGTGAAGGTTGGGGACAGCGATGCAGGAAGTCTGTGTCCTGTGTTGCAGATTCTTCAGGATGCGGCGGGAGCCTCAAAAATACAGACTGGCAAAGATGCTGTTGGTGCCTGTTTGAATAGGGTGGTCACTCCTTGACCACAAGGGAGATTTCTTCCATCTTCCAGTCGAAATGGAATGTCGAAGGTCCAGGATATATGTTGCAGAGTTTCGTCCAGTGTAATCTAAATTCATTGGGACTGATGTGCTAAACTTATAGTAAGTTTAGGGGTTGGACTAACTCTAAGGTCCCTCCTATGGGTGGACCTGGGGTGGGGTGGTTACAACCCTTCGCCTTTGTCCAGTTTAGCGCCAGAGCTGGGGCTTGGTGTCCCAGCAACCGGTTTGAACAGGGAAATGCATGTTCAAGTTCAAGTTCAGGCATTTGTATAGCGCACTACTCACCCAGAGGGTCTCAAGGCGCTTGAGGGAAGGGGGTGCATTACTTATCGAATAGCCAGGTTTTCAGTTGCTTCCTGAAGGAGAGGTGGTTCTGTGTAAGTCGGAGGTAAGTGGGGTGAGAATTCCAGGTTTTGGCCGCTAAGTAGGAGAAGGATCTTCCTCCCATGGTGGATCTGTGGATGCGCGGAATTGCGGCGAGGGCTTAATTGGATGATCTTAGTTGGCGGGTGGGTGTGTAGAAGGACAATCGTGTGTTGAGGCATTCGGGTCCTGGGTTGTAGAGGGCCTTGTGTGCATGGGTAAGGAGACAGAACGTTATTCTCTTGTTGACGGGGAGCCAGTGGAGTTCCTTCAGGTGACCGGAAATGTGAGCTTGATGGGGAATGTCCAGTATGAATCTGGCTGAGAAATTTTGGATTCGTTGGAGTTTTTTCTGTAGTTTGGCTGTGGTCCCGGCGTAAAGGGTATTTCCATAATCCAGACGGCTAGTGACTAGTGCGTGGGTGACTGTCTTTCTTGTTTCGGTGGTGATCCAGCGGAAGATTTTTTTGAGCATGCATAGGATGTTGAAGCATGAAGATGAGACGGCGTTGGCTTGCCTGGTCATCGAGAGGGAGGAGTCTAGGATGAAGCCCAGGTTACGTGTGTGATCTGTAGGTGTGGGTGCTGTACCCAAGGCCGGTGGCCACCATGAGTCGGGATGGTCCTAAGATGAGGACTTCCGTTTTGTCCGAGTTCAGTTTTAATCGGCTGTTCTTCATCCATTCGGCTACTTCTTTCATTCCTTCGTGTAGATTGGTTTTGGCGGTGTATGGGTCTTTGGTGAGGGAGAGGATCAGCTGGGTGTCGTCTGCATAGGAAATGATGTTGAGGTTGTGTTGTCGCGCGATTGATGCGAGGGGACTCATGTAAATGTTGAAGAGGGTGGGACTGAGTGATGATCCTTGTGGTACACCACAGATGACTTCGGTGGCCTCTGATTTAAATGGGGGGAGGCGGACTCTCTGGGTTCTTCCGGCGAGGAACGAGATGATCCAGTCCAAAGCTTTTCCTTTTATCCTAACGTTGCTGAGGCGTTGTATAAGGGTGCTATGACAGACTGTGTCGAAGGCGGCGGAGAGGTCAAGTAGGATGAGGGCGACTGGTTTTCCGTTGTCCAGTAGTATTCGGATGTCGTCAGTTGCTGCGATGAGTGCGGTTTCGGTGCTGTGTTTGGCTCGGAAGCCGGACAGTGAAGGGTCGAGGGATTTGTTGGATTCGAGGAAGGCGGCGAGCTGGCTATTGACGGCTTTTTCAATGACTTTGGCGGGGAATGGGAGGAGCGAGATGGGGCGGTAGTTCTTAAGTTCAGAGGGGTCAGCTGTGGGTTTCTTCAGAAGGGCGCTGAGTTTGGTGCGATGATGGAGTCTGCTTTGTTGAAGATGTGGTGGGGACATGGGTCGGTTGGCGCTCCTGAGTGGATGGAGTTCATCAGGCGGATGGTGTCTTCAGTGGTGATTGGGTTCCAGCCTGAAAGCTTATGAGAGTGCTGTTTTGGTTCAGAGGTGGGTGGAGTGGGTAGTTCTTCGGACTGGTTTTCAAAGCTGTTGTGTATGTCGGCGATTTTGTTGTGGAAGAAAGAGGATAAAGAGTCGCAGAGGTCTTGGGAGGGAGTGATGTCGTTGGTGCCGGCGGTGGGGTTGGTGAATTCTTTGACGATGTTGAATAGTTCCTTGCTGTTGTGGGCGTTGTTGTCGAGTCGATCCTTAAATGCATATTTCTTGGTAGATCGGATTAATTGGTGGTGTTTGCGGGTGGCGTCCTTGAAGGTGGTCAGGTTGTCAGTGGTTGGGTTTTTTCTCCAGGTTTTCACGAGGGTACGACAAAGCTTCTTGGATTTCTTAAGGTCATCGTTAAACCAGGGGGCCTTTTTGTTCCCTTGTTTGATCTGGTGGTTTTTCAAGGGTGATAATTCGTCAGCGCTGTAGGTGATCCATTGAGTGAGTTTGGTGGCAGCTTGGTTTGGGTCCGCTGATATGGCAGGAGGGTTTTGGTTGAGCGATGTGAAGAGTTGGCCGGTGGTGATTTTGTTCCAGTTTCTTCAAGCAATAGGATGTGGGGGGTTGTGGGTCATGGTCTTTTTGTAGCTGAAGTGAACGCAGCTGTGGTCCGTCCAATGGAGAGCTGTGGTTTGATTGAAGGAGATGTGCTTGCTGGAGGTGAAGATAGGGTCGAGCGTGTGTCCGGCGAGGTGGGTGGGGGTGTCAAGAAGATGTTTGAGTCCGAGATTGGCCAGGTTGTCCAGAAGGGTGGTGGTGTTGCTGTCATTTTTCTTTTCCAGGTGGAAGTTGAGGTCTCCCAGTAGAATATAGTTCTCGAAGGGGAGGGCATGTGGGCTGATGAAGTTGGTGAAGTCTTCGATGAAATGTGTGCGGGTTCCTGGTGGTCTGTAGATGAGGGTGCCTCTAAGTGTGGTCCGGGGGTCGGTGTGGATCTGGAAGTGAAGGTGTTCCGCGGTTGCAAGGTTATCGTCGGAGCTGGTCGTGATTCTGATGGTATTCTTATGGATGATGGCAATGCCTCCTCCTGTTTGGTTGGTGCGGTCTTTACGGATGATCTTGTAAGCGTCTGGGATGGCTATGGCGATGTCGGGCGTTGATGAGGCGTTCATCCAAGTTTCTGTAAGGAAGGCGACGTCCGGCGATGTGGTGTCGAGTAGGTCCCAGAGTTCAGTGGCGTGTCTGTGGACCGAGCGGGTGTTCAGCAGGATGCACTTCAGGTGATTGGAGTTGGAGCTGTGTTTGGAGGTAGTGGATTTGGCGTGGGTCCTGGTGCAGGCGAACTTGCAGGAGTGGCAGGCAAACGGGCCGAGTGTGTGTCCCGGGGCAGCTTTGCAGCATTGTGGTGTGCGTCCGGGGTTAAGGGCGAAGAGGGTAGCGGCGTCATATGTTATGCTGGAGAAGTGGGTTTTGCGAGGACCAGGGGGTCTGGCGCTGGGCGCGGTTCAGGCGCGGACAGGCGTAGACGGGCGTACCTTTGGTGCACCTTTGGCACGCATGGGGCGCGACCGCTGCGCGCGGAGGCATCTGTCATATGTGGATAGTGGAGGGGGAGGAGCGAGGGAGGAGCAGCTGGAAGGCGGGAGCGTGGTGGAGGGGACGGGCTCCGATGCACAACAACAACAAAATGGCAAAAACGAAACCGGAACAGGCCGGGGCACAGACAGGGTTACGCTGTCGGCAGGGGCACTGGCACAATCAAGCTACACACTTCTGAAGGCAAAGTGGGCAATCACTACAATCATAAGAAATAATTAACAGAGACAATGCAAATTAAATAAGACACAACAAAGCGAGCAGCATACAATTTCAATTAAGCTGAATATAGCGAGCACAATAATGGCAGATGCAGCTAGAGAGGCAATGCGAGCAGCGCAGGCACCAGAACGAATTCTCTGTGGCAGAGTAAGTCAGCAGCACAATGCAGCAGTACAACGATACCCAGGTGAGACCAGGGGTCGTGGGGAGAGTCCGCTTCCGAAGGAATCAGGGCGGACACAGCGCAACATGGGACGGAGCGAGGCTAGGCACTCAGTGAGAGGGAGGAGCAGCTGGGAGGCGGGAGCGTGGTGGAGGGGACGGGCTCCGATGCACAACAACAACAAAATGGCTGCAAAAACGAAACCGGAACAGGCCGGGGCACAGACAGGGTTACGCTGTCGGCAGGGGCACTGGCACAATCAGGCTACACACTTCTGAAGGCAAAGCGGGCAATCACTACAATCATAAGAAATAATTAACAGAGGCAATGCGAATTAAATAAGACATATAAGAGCACCTTGTGTGCCGCAGGCAGTGCCGGGAAAACATTCATTGAATGCAGCCCTCACTGCCCCAATACACTAAGAGCCTGTCTGGGGAGGTGCCAGCACCTCCGTGGACAGGAAACCTAATGTCCAAGCCTCCCCTGCCAGAGTTTTGTGCAGCAGCAGGTGGGCATACTCATGTCTGTGGCAGCAGGATCCATTTTGTGATGCTGAGGTACTGTTTAACTTTAACTGGGTAAACCAGTAACTACACGTCTTCTCCCTCTGGAAGGGTGGAATGCTACCCCAACCACCAGGACTGGCGGGGGGGGGGTAGTATTCCAAAGTGTTTTACACCTTACATGACATGTTTTGATAAAGCCAAACCAAAGTTAGCATTAACCGCGAGGGTTATAATGCACTTAAGAGTATATGGTATGGCTATATCATAGAACAGCTATAAGGAGAGGGCTCTGAAAGTTGCAGAGGGACTCAGCTCAGGCTAGGGCAACCTCTCACATAAAACCAAGCACTCTACCTTCAGGATTGTCGAGGCCTGCCATAGGGTGGCTTATAGGTGTATATGTGTCTATATAAGAATGTAGATATAAGTATACTATATCTTTGTGGGAGGTGATTACACCACCTTACCCAGGCTGTAAGAACAGACCTGTGGTGTCAGTTTGGAAGGCAAACTATGGGTGGCACAATACATGCTGCAGCCCCTGGTAGGCCTAGGGTGCACCTATGCCCTGGGTAACTATGGTACACTATACAGGGGCTCACAAGGATGACCCAGTAACCAATCAGGTATGTAACTAAAGTACATGGTATCAATTTAGAGAGAGAACAGCTGAGCTGTGGGCCTGATTAGCAGGTCCACAGCCACACCAAAGCTGAAAAAACTGAGAATCACAGCAAAAAGTGGGGGTAACCATAGAAAGCAGACCCTACTCTCCTACAAGGGCTATTACCCACTCTAGTATCCGAAGCGAAAAATATGGGAGTGATCATAGATGAGAAATATAACTTTGAGGCTCAAGTTAATGCGGTTTCCTTATCCAGCTTCTATCTATTTAAAGTGATAAATAGAATACTACCTTTTATTCCACAAAATAGTAGAAATATCTTAGTTACATCCTTAGTTCCCTCCAAGCTAGATTATTGCAACAGGCTTTATCTTAGCATACTCGAGAGGCACCTACAAAAGCTCCAGATGATCCAGAACGCTGCTGTAAGGCTGCCGCTAGGGATCCCCAAGTTTCAATCAATAGGGGAGCTCCTTAAAAATCATCATTGGCTTCTAGTCAGACACTGCATCAATTTCAAAGCTCTATGCATTACATAGAAAGCACTCCATGGTACCGGACAGCAGTTTCTGAAGTGAACATTGAAATGGTACTCCCCAAATAGATACCTCCGCCCGCAAATTGATGTTTTTCCCCAAATAGGTTTCAGAAAGCCAACTGGGGTGGCAGAAGTTTCAGAGTGGGGGCCGCAAAACCTTGGAATAGCCTTCCTAGTTCCATTAGGACTTTCCCTGGTTTTCTTTCTGCCATGAACTAGAAAAATGAAATTAAAATAAGATAAAATGTAAATGACTTAAGATTGTCAAGAGTCACATGTTTCTTGACATCAACAATGAGTGCTGTTGGGTTGAATAATTGAAGTGCAGACAATACCTTTAAAATTGAGTGCCCAACAGGGATGACTGCTATTCCTTTTATTTAATCATGGTAAGTAGATGGAAAACTGCAAGGAATTATTCTCTTTTGTCACCTGCCTACCGCAGATTGAAAAAGGGCCAGGAATGCCAGTGAAAGGCTATCAGTTCCTCATTCAAGCATCTTGGGACTCTTGTACCCCAGCCCCCTCCCAGTCCCCAGCTCTGTCAGAGGCCAGCCATTGTGACTGTAATTAACCTAAGAATCAGTACATCAAGGTAATTACCCTCGGCCAGGCCCCATTACTGTCCTTTTCAAGGATCATTCCCATCAGGAGAGCTTGTGTGCAGCACGAGCCTGCTGGAGCAGTAATAGGACCCTGCAGGCAGGTGTGGCGCAAAGGTTCCCCTTCTTGCGAATTTGTTTCAATGAGCATTGCCGGGTGCCTGGGTTTTGTGAAGGGTGGAAAGCTTGAATTCGTCTCAGCCACTGGTAGTTATTTGGGCTGCATCCCAGCCCATCGTTATTTTGCCCACCATGGCCCCTCAGTTTGGAGTCCACCCTTTACAATCAGCCTCGGTCCTGCTCTAATAGGAGCAGTCCAGCCTGACCGTCCAGGACAGGTTCTCCCTAAACTGGAGCACAAGGAACCTAAGCTCAGGTATGCCCTGACTGGGGCTCCTCAGTCAGGTTTATTTTGGTTCTAGTGGCACAGTGGGCACAGTACCCATATCTGGGCATTCTTGTGGCCGCTTAGGGTGTTACATAAAACTCACACAAGGAGATGGGAGAAATGCTTGCAATGGGTGTAACCCCTGGCAATGGCTTGATATGGCATTCCAACCCATCGATCTTTAGGCCACCGTGCCACCCCAGAATAGACCCAGGCATACCAAATCAGTATTTATTCAAGTGATGAGACCCTCAGTCAGAGAAGATGTATGGATCGTGGGAGATTCCACAAACTATGCAGTTCTGCAGTTTTTTTAAATTAGTGAATTATGTTCATATCCTTTTAGATGGAGCTTCTTGTACTACGTACAGTCCCTGCTTAAAAGTCCTGGTGGTATGCCATCTTCAGGCTCAGAATCTGCAGTTTCAGCCCTCACGCCAGCCATCCATTGAATGGTGGTATTCTGAAAGACTAATCAGCCGCTCCTTGCAAACACAAATCCTAATTGCATATCTAAAGGATCTTTCTGTCCACTCCCCTCACTTCAATGAACATGTCTCTTCCTCCAGCTACATGAATTTCAGAAACACTTCTGATGTGCACAGTCCTCAACTCTTGTGCAAAGCCAGGCAACAAGAGTCCAAAATTGATCTCAATGGCCTCAATTATCTTGTCTGATATACTCACACTGTGCATGTACCATGTAGGCTGCACACATTACCACACAAAATGTAAAGGACCGGATAAGAAGTGGACCTTTATATTGACTGGGCTGGTAGGCCTGTACTCCAGTGACTCTCTACTACTTCTCTGCATCCTAAATACATAAAAGGGGCAGTAGTTGATTGTCAGTCAAGAGAACATGCTTGGTTCGCCCGTGAGGTTGCAAGAGAAGTGAAGGATCTGCTTAGTCTTAAGGTCAGACTTTGCATCTGAGCACACATTGCACCTGATTGACAGAGGGCCTCTGCACTCTTGGGTTGATTGAAACTTAGGGATTCCTAACGGTAGCCTTGCAGCTGCATTCTGGATCATCTGGAGCTTTTGTAGGTGCCTCTCGAGTATGCTAAGATAAAGCCTGTTGCAATAATCTAGCTTGGAGAGAACTAAGGATGTAACTAGGATATTTATCATATTTTGTGGAATAAAAGGTAGTATTCTCTTTATCACTTTAAGTAGATAGAAGCTGGATAAGGAAACTACATTAACTTGAGCCTCAAAGTTCAATTTTTCATCTATGATGACTCCCATATTTTTCGCTTTGGACACTGGAGTGGGTACTAGCCCATGTAGGAGAGTAGGGTCTGCTTCCTAGGGTTACCCCCACTTGTTGCTGTGATTCTCTGGTTTTTCAACTTTGGTGTGGGTGTGGGCCTGCTAATCAGGCCCACAGCTCAGCTGTTCTATCTCTAAATTGATACCATGTACTTTAGGTACATACCAAATTGGTTACTGGGTCACTCTTGTGAGCCCCTGTATAGTGTACCATAGGTACCCAGGGCATAGGTGCACCCTAGGCCTACCAGGGGCTGCAGCATGTATTGTGCCACCGCTGGTTTTCCTTCCAAATGGACAACACAGGTCTGTTCTTGCAGCATGGGTAAGGTGGTGTAATCACCCCTTACTTAGACATAGTGTACCTATAGCTATATACCTATATAGACACATATGTACCAATAGGCTACTCCTAAGGCAGACCTCGACAATCCTGGAGGTAGAGTGCTTGGTTTTTAAGTGAGAGAGTGCCCTAGCATGAGCTGAGCCCCTCTGCAGCTTTCTGAACCATTTCCTTAAAGTGGTTCTATGATACAGCCATACCATACACTCTTAAGTGCATTATAATCCTAGCGGTTAAAGCTAATTTTGGTTCGGCTTTATCAAAACATGTCGTGTAAGGTATCAAACACTTTGGAATACTACCAACTGCCAGTTCTAGCGGCAGGGTTAGCATTCCACCCTTCTAGAGGGAGAAGACATGTAGTTAATGGTTTACCCGGTTAAAGTTAAACAGAGCCTCAGCATCACAAAATGTCTGCTGCTGCCACAGACATGAGTCTGCCCTCCTGCTGCTGGACCAAACTCTGGCAGGGGAGGCCTGGACAATAGGTTTTCTGTCAAGGGAGGTGCTGGCACCTCCCCAGACAGGCTCTTAGTGTATTGGGGCAGGGAGGGCTGCATTCAGTGAATGCTTTCCAGACACTCCCTGGGGCACACACAGTGCTCCATGCATTTCCCAGTTCAAACCGGTTGCTGGGGCACTGAGTCCCATCTCTGGCGCGAAACAGGACAAAGGAGAAGGGATGTAACGACCCCTCCCCAGGTCCACCCATAGGAGGGACCTTAGAGTTAGTCCAACCCCTAAACTTACTATAAGTATAAAAGCCCAGTCCCTAAGACTTTAGATTACCCTGGATTAAACTCTGCAACATATATCCTGGACCTTCGACATTCCATTTTGACTGGAAGATGGAAGAAATCTCCCACGTTGTCAATGAGTGACCACCCTGTTCAAACAGGCACCAACAGAATCTTTGCCAGTTGGCATTTTTGAAGCTCCCGCTGGACCCTGAAAAATCTGTGACACTGGACTTGGACTTTCAGACATCTTTGAGCCTGGCCTTCACTCCCAGCAAAGCTGAGACCCATGGCGGAAACGAGAGACGTGGGACCAGAACTCCTGTACATCCTGCATTTTGCTACCTGTACCAATGTCCTGAGGTAATCCGAAGTTGTGCATTGGGGTGCTTGAAGCCCCAGCCTGGAGCACCTTTTGCACCAAAGCCCAGAGGACCACACTCCACGAGTGTCCCGTGGGCCTGTTTTATGCATTTCAGCTCAATGTGTCTTCACAGTTCCTAGTCTGTTGGCTAGTGAGCCCCCAAGAAGACCAAACATTGATTTAACTTGCTTTCCTGGTTGCTCCAGGCTTGCTCCAACTTCTCTGCAAAGGAGAAGTTCCACAGACCTTGCTAGTCTACACTGAGCCAATCTTGACATTCTGCGTGGGTTGCGTTTGCCAAGGCTTGTTGGGTCCAATCCGGATACCAATACTGCAGTTAACTAGATCCTTTGTGGGACAGCTCGAATCCAGCTCCTGGGTGTCGTCGATGCCTCCTGGTCCTTGTGGCTGAAGAGACAAACTTCACCTTATTACCTGAAATCACCCAACATCTGGTGGCATTTCCCCATCGCCGCCCTGGTCACTGGCTAGTGGTCCAGACTCTGTCTCCTCTGCTTTCAGGGTCTTCACATCACTGATCCACCCTTGGAGTCACCCGGACACTTTTCCTCTGGTTGCCCGCAGCACTTCTTCGCAGCTCTCCATTGGAATCGACGACGAAACCCGACACGAAAAGACACCTATGCACCCGTCTTCCCTGGGTGAGGTTACAAAAGTACTCCGGTGCTCCTGTGGGTCTTGACTCTCGAAGTGTCCTGGTCTAAAAGGGTTCCTTCGTAGTTCACCTCCTTGTACCCTTAATCTTTAAAATTGTAACTTGTTCGTTCTCCATAGAAAGTCAATGGTAACCCACGGTTGTGTTTAGACACTGCACGCGTCTCCCGTGGGCCTCCTACATCCTAACCTTTGGTTGTCCTGAGTATCCCCAGCGACTCCACAGAACCCAGGCCTGCTTTCTAATCCTCACGTGGTTCTTATACCACCATTTTAGTATATGGTTTGTGAGGCCCCTAGGGCAAAACGCATATGGTGCAACTTATTGTATGCTAATTAAGTTCCTTGTATTGTACTTTTACCTCTGACCTCCTAAAGGGTGCAGAGGGGTTGTCTTTAGAATAAATACAAATATATTTGATATATACATTGTGTGGTGTGCTTTTATTTGGTACTCAAGTGATTATAAATGGTAAAACAACGTGCTAACTCGTCTCCAAGTCTTAGCCTGAAGGCTGCTCTCCACAGCTACCACTAGGATAGCTTTAAGCATGGGTGAATTTTGCGGATCTGGCGTTCGCAATCCTCAAAATCCGCGAACTCTCGCAAATTTGCGGATTTTTTGTTTTTTTTGTGTTCGCAAGGGTTTCTGTCAGTTCGCGAGGGTTTTGTAGCAGTTCGCAATTGCGAACTTACTTGTCGGCTCGCAAAGGTCGCAACTATGTTGTTTCTACGTCTGGTTCATCATCACAGGTTCACAGCACCCTCTGTATCATCACTGCCACCCTCTGGTTCACCCATGCCACCCTCTGGTACATCACTGCCACCCTCTGGTTCATCACTGTAGATTATGAGGGGGAAAAGCAAGCACACCTGCCCTGCTTCAACTGACATGAATTAATTTGGGGTTGATTTAATAATGTGTCACTGAATTTAAACTTCCAGTCTGGCACCTGCTTCCTTATCTGTAATTTGCTGTCTGTTGCAGTGCAATTTTTTCCCAGGACCTTTGTGGCCTACTTGTAGCTATTCTATGAGCCTGCTGTGAGGGTCAGAGCAGGGTCATAGAATAGTTGCAAGTAGGCAACTGAACTCTGGAGGGGCCCCTCAGGAAGCACTACAGGGAATGGTTACTAATGATGAGTTTGAACTTTTGCACCTGCTGAGTGCTTTCAGTTTTGCAAAACTCATTTTTTTGCAGAACAGCAACTGTAATGCCCCAAACAAACATAGGCAACTGAACTCTGGAGGGGCCCCTCAGGAAGCACTACAGGGAATGGTTACTAATGATGAGTTTGAACTTTTGCACCTGCTGAGTGCTTTCAGTTTTGCAAAACTCGTTTTTCTGCAGAACAGCAACTGTAATGCCCCAAACAATCCAAAAGTGATCCAAAGAAAGTCAAAAAGGCCTCAAATCCTACAAAGTGAAGGCAAATGTCAACATGAGGAGTTATTCTGATAAAAACCATCATTTTCAGAAGGTTTATGCTGCTTGCTGGTGGATTTCTTGTGCAGAATTGCAAATTTTGTAATTTCGTGAGAGCGAGATTGTTGCTGCCCGCCGCATCTATGTGTTCGCAATTGCGAACTCCTGCGATACGTGATCACGGCGTACTCGCTGTCGTAATCACGGTCGCCCAACTCCCGCGGGATGTCGCAGTAAGATCAAAAATGGCGCAAAATATCGAGAAAAACAACTCGGCAAACGCTGAAGGATGGTAAGTGAACGCCGCGCGCCGCAATATTGTATCACCAAGCAAAAAAATCTGCCGTGTGCGAATTTGCGAATTTACGGCAAATTCGCGAGAGTTCGCGGATTGCGAATTTACCGAAAATCCACGAGCGGAACGGATTTTACGCCCATGCTTAGATAGCTTTCTATAAGGTTGACTTTATAACCTACCATCAATAAGAATCGATTAGACTGGTGCAAGGTGCCCGCTGGAATAGTGTAAATGACATACCAGGCTAACTTCTCACATTGTTGTGCAGCGGATGGGATAAGAGCTTGCACTTGTTTTACCGAATAATCTGGAGAATATCATTCAAAAAATCACATTAAGGTACCTGTAGGTACATGTAAATCAAGACTTATAATCGATAAGTTCTACTGAACTAAGCAGTTGTAGGGGGTAAGGGCTTCACACACCCTGATTACAGCTTCTAGAGAGGTTCTAGTAGGTAACAAGTAGGTTAGGTAGGTGCATACACCACACCTCACTGGTCATGGCTTTAAAGGTAGGAGCTAGTACCTCCATGCCAGATGTCAGCAAGGTGCAGACATCTAAATATGGCACATTCACTTTCCAAGAATTGAGAAGATTGTGTGCAATAGGAAAATTAAGGCAAGGACAGAGTCCAACCACCCAACACCTCATAGATATCCTGGTGGCAGATGTCTTAGCAAAAGCATCAGATCCCGATACCCAAGGTAGTAGGGAGGGGGGCCACCCCTCATCTGAGGAGGATCCAAGTGGGGCACCCCACCAGGGCTCTGAGGAAGAGGATGCAGTCCAGGAAGTGGTTGATGAACCAGACCTGGGAGACACAGGACTATCTGGAGATGGAAATGGCCATAGTGGGCCTTCCTTCGTCCCCTCAGGTAGGCCTACTGGTGTACCTAGAAGACAGAGATCTCTCTCAGGAGAATCTCACCATTCTAGTGCATCATTAGGGTCCTCTGCCTCATCTCACAGGAGGAGAACATCCCCTCAGAGAAGAGAGCATGAAGCCAGAATGAGAGAAGCCAGAATGAGAGGCTTAGGATCAAGAGGCAAGAAGTTGCCCTTGAGAAAGAGACCCTAGCTCTTGAAAGAGAGAGACAAAATTAGCAGGGCTGGAACCCTCTGGTGGCAGAAAAATCCCTAGTGGTAGAGATAGGTCGTATGACCATAAAAACCTAAGCAAGATTGTCCCTCCCTATCAGAGTGGGGATGACATCCACAAATGGATAACTGCTTTGGAGAGGGCCTGCACAGTACAGAAGGTACCCAAGAGTCAGTTGCCAGCAATCTTGTTGCTCTCCTTTCCAGACAAAGGCATAGACAAGCTCCTCACTGTTAGAGAAGAGGATGCTGACAACCACAATGTCCTGAAGAGATGGGTTTGGCCTAAACACTGAACAGTATAGGTTGTTGTTTAGAGATACCCAGAAGACACAGAATCAGGACTGGACAGACTTTGTAGATTGTGCTACTAAGGCTCAGGAAGGCTGGTTACTGGGCAGTAAAGTAAGTGACTATACAGGAGAGAACAGATTCTTAATAATTGTCAGAACCAGTTATTGCATCAACACCTAGTTGATTCTGATTTGACCTCTCCACAAGAATTGGGTAAGAGGACAGACAAATGGGTCAGAACCAGGGTGAAGCAGAAGGTACAGAACCAAGGTGGTGACCAGAAGAAGCAAGACCAAAAGGGTGGGGAGAAAGCAAAAGACCAACCGCCTTCTCAAGGTCTCCAAAAAGATTCTAATGGTGGGGGTCCCCAACAATTCAAAAAGAAAGAAGGTCCAAAGAAACCCTGGTGCAAGATTTGTAAAGTTAATTCTCACCGGACCAGTGACTGCACCAAAAAGGAGACAGCTCCAGCCACCATTGCCCCTAAGGCAACTGTTCCCCTAGTTCAGCTCCAAGTGGTGGTTCTCAACAGAAGGGTGTAGTAGGGTTAACCTTGGGAACTGAGATGGGTTCTGGCCTTGTCAGAACACCAACTCAAGCTGTTTTGATCTGTGATGGAGGCATGGCCTCTGAGTGAGGATCAGCCTTCTGAGGAAGCGGATTGTGAGCCTGAAGAAGGAACTACCCAAAAGAACTTGAACCTGATCAGGTTGAGTTTCTTGGGACAGGGGGGCCTTCCAGGGCAGCTCCGTTGGACTGCCCTTCTCTTGAACAAATATAGCAAAAATAGGCTATGTCTCGGAAACCACAACCCCTTTTCTGATACTATTTTTAGGGAAAAAAAAGACACTTTCATCTGTAGCCCTTTTTTCTAATTTTTCCCTCAAAAATATAATTTAGGTGTATTTTGGATAATTTCTGGGTCCCCTCCAGGGGAATCCACAAACCCTGGGTACCTTTGAAATCCCCTTGATGTTAGAAAAAAGGACTCAAATTTGGCAGGGTACCTTATGCGGTCAAATAATTACAAGGTCCTAAGCGCAAACTACCCCGAATAGCCAAAAAGAGGCTTAGCACAGGGGGGGAGGTCTAGCAGCAAAAGGGTTAAGATGGAACAGTGTTTACAAAGTGGTGCTATTCTGTTCTCATGTAATTAAAAGGTACGTTTGTGATTCTTTAGAGAGCATCATGCCGCTAATGCCAGGTGATGAAATATTTTCCCTTTATATTAGTGCTTGATTGCCTCAAAGTGTATCTGGCTAATGTCTGGGTAGACATCGTCATTGTGAATTGAATACTGGGCACCCAGTGTACCATCATGATGTCAAAGGACAGACTGAGAGGTAAAACGTTTGATGTAAGGTGCACAAAGTAAAGTGGATAGGTGAGTTGGACTGTGGCCTCTTGCCCATAATGCTTAGTTGTACGATGTCCTACATTGTTCCGCAGTTTGGAGATGATTGTGTTTCTCCAACACCTACAGAACAGCCATAGAAATAAATGCACATTTCTTCCTCATGAGATTTTTATGCACAATTATTTTATAGTTTTCTGATGTGACAGTAGAAATGAATGCTATGTCTTTGCCAGGCTGTCAATTGCAATCCTGTGGTCAGTGAACTATGAGAAAGCCAAAGAGCTTCACATGGAGCGATTAAACAATAGACTGCAGAGCAATCTTACAGCCTCAGAGGCAAACAAGATCACTCATGTGGATTAAGAACATCATAAAGGTGAGACCACTACATCACTCCATTTCTCCTGTGCCCTCCATAGTGGGTAGCAATCCTGAGGCCCGTGCCCAGAGTGATCCTTGTGGCCTCGGTGGTGTCTTCGGTATCTGATGGGTGATGAACCACCATCCAGGGAGTTGCTAGAAGCAGATGTGTTGACTCATGTAGTTGGCCGCTAGAGTTCGGACTGTTCACCTGGATCCAGCTGGATGTGGCTCCTCATGAGCGTCAGGCAGGAGTAGAGCCCAAACACAGCACTCAACTGGAGCCCTGCCAGGAAAAAGGGGAGACAAAAAGCCCATAGTCCCTCTGCTGGCACAGTTGCGATGCCCCTCACCAACCATTTTAAGTTTGGCTACAGGAGCTGACGTGAGCTTTTGAGCTGTAGCCACTACCCCCTTTCGTGGAGAGCAAATTTAAAGAAGGCTTCAGCCAAATTGTGTTAAGGCTGCACGGATTCCTGTTGAGAACTCCACAAGAGTGTAGGGTGAGTGTGGCACTGACCAATCCAAGACTACTGAGGGGAAGGACCCTTTGAGGGACTTAATGAGACCCTTGACCTCAGGCCTTCCTCCTTTCTATCTTCAAGCTGCCTCTTGGGGTGGCAGCCTATGGTTTCCCACTGAGGTTTAGTTGGCACTAAATTGCCTTTGGAGGGCGCAGTGATGGCCCCGGGCTATAGTGATACTCCCCACCCTCCATACTCTTAGTTCAGACTGCTGGTGCTTTCCCTGCCTATGGTTCACTGGGGCACGCGGGTCAGACATTCACCCATCACCTGTCCAGCAGATCGATGGGACAGAATGAGTAGAAGTGAGCCCTGTGGGACCACTAAGGTGAGAGCTTGCTGGCAACAACCAGGGCTTTACCCTTGACGCAACTACAGGCACTATGGATCCCCAAGCACAAATTAAAAAGGACAAAAAGACTGCCCCCAAGGGGGGAGCAAGCATTTCCCAGGGGATGAGTCTCTCATGAAGCAATACTACACAGTGGATACAACACGCCTTTAATACCGTAGACCTTTAAGGACTCCCAGTCAGTTCTGGGCACCAAGATTAGAGAGGTCAAGGTCGACATGGACCTATTAGGAGTAAGAGCTCTTTAGCATCGTAAAGGAACTCTCCAACCACAGCGCCAACGGCAACGGCATCCCACCCTCACAAGAACTGTGCGACTCACTAGCCACCTTCTTTCACCGCAAGATCGCTGACATCCACGACAGCTACGACACCACAACTGCCCGACTACGCCAATCTCCACCTCTCCATGACCTCCGACTAGCTGTAGACAGAGTAACAGATACAAAGATTACAATTTCCATGCTGGAAGACACAGTGCTGGGACTCTCCTCTGAAGTATCTCCCCTATCTCATGATGGTGAAAGGATGATGAAAAGTGACTTGTCGATACAATCTTTTAATGGGTTCCTGGAGTGAGCTGAGGACACATCACCAGACACATTTCTAGTGGATCCAGTCCTGTTTGGAAAATGTTCAGCTGTCCCCCTGCTTTGACACTGAGAGGGCCGCAAGTCACTGGCTCAGAAATCTCCACTGGGAGCCCCACCTTGTCCTATGATAGCTAGATTGTAGAACTACAGAGACAAATATGCCATCCTGAATGGGGCAAGATCAAAGGGTCACCTAATGCATCAATCTGGATACATTCTGATCATCACGGGTAACACCCGTCATATCTAATCACAGCAAACACTGTATGATCTATTTAAGCAGAAACGATGGAACATGAACCTCTCATATTTGCTCCTCTATCTCGCACTGTGGCCGGTGCTTCATGATTTGAAGTTGTACTTCTTTGATGCTCCACAGGAGTCAGGGGCCTGGTTTATGGAGCAGAAACCTATTTCACCGACCGATCCTCTGAGGTGTCAGACAATCACTCAGGGACCGAAGGGACCTACGGAAGCAAAGTGTCACAAATAATCAAGATGGTGAAAACACGGCTCCTTGGACACTGAGGCCACCACAGAGTCTGGGGTGGAACATCAATAGCAGAGCAGAGCTGATGAATCACAGACCCAGGATGCACCCTTCGATGCCACCACTATTTGACAAAGACTGACTGTTTGCACTCTAGCAATGTTTTATCCTACTCATGCACTTTTTAAAAATCACTCCACATGTTGAGCAGGGAATGGGTTAATTGTCTTTAGAGCCTTATTACAGCTATACAGAGATTGTCTGCTCTTTTTTAATTTACCTTTTTTATCCTCTCGTTGCTTACATTCATACATACATGTACATTATCTTCCCCATATGGTAAATTCATCTTATCCAATACTAGAGGAAAACTTTTGTAAACATGCATCACAGAAAGACAGCCATGGGGGAGCTAAAAAAAACGAAAAGGGTTGACCACTGCTATCTTGTTATAAGGCACAACATAGGGGGTTGTTTATACATGTAGTGGCATCCAGTACATAAAAGTAGCCTTTAAATGTAGTGTATTCTTCACATGTAGTGTCACAGTATGTGAGGCTTTTCAACCATGCGTGGACACTTGAACTACATTTAGTGCCCCAATACAGTGCAATCTCATGTTGTGCCAGCAGCAATGCTATAGAAGTGAATCTGCGGACCCTTTTTGGGATATTGTGCCCTAATCACAACAGGAACGTGAAGGGTTCTGGTGAAATTTCAACCTCTACCATTATTGAACCTGCTAAAAACTTTCAGCCAATATTTCCCTATGTGAATACAGACCATGTTAGATGAGGCGTGAGTCCTCAGACCTTGGTCCAAGGATCTCACTGCCCCATCAGCCTCCCAGCAGCTTAGCTGTGTTCTGCCCCGCCTCACACCCAGCCAGCCCTCCTGCGCAGGGTTCGAGCCTGCCTGCCTTCTGTTGTGGTTTATTCTATTACTCTAAGCCCCCTTTTCGTCCACTGTACTTCTCTTTCTCTCTAGTTTCCCTTCCACTAGCCCTCATATTTTTCTTGCCGTTATCGCCACCTCCCTGACCCCTCCTGCCCCGCTCCTGCCTCCCAGCCCCACTCCCGTCTCCCACTTGCCTCTCCCTCCCAGCTCCCCTTAGATGGCGGCAGATGCACAGCCGCACCGATGGCGCACCGAAGGAGCGCCTAAGGCAAGTCCGCCTGCGCCCGTCTGGGCCTGTACTGCACCCAGCACCAGAACCCCTGAACCCCGTGAATGCCACAACACCAGACTCCACTACGACGCCAGCACTCTCCACGCACTCAACGCCGGCCGAAACCACACCTGCTTCCAGGCCAACCTGAAACGGACCCATGGACCCTTCTCCTGCCGCACCTGCAGCTTCACCTGCGACAGAACTACCAAACCTCCAAGGACTGGACCCAACCACCTCCGCTGCATACTCCTCAACACCCGGTCCACACGCAAACACGCCATCGAGCTCTGGGATCTGCTCGACACCTCTGCCCCAGACGTGGCCTTCCTGATCGACACCTGGTGGAACGACTCCTCGGTGCCCGACATCGCCATAGCCATCCCGGACAGCTACAAGATCACCCACAGGGATCACGCCAACGGAACTGGAGGAGGAATAGCCATCGTCCACAAGTCCACCCTCACGCAGACAACACCCTCAACACCGCCGTACAACTGCACTTCCGGATCCACACCAACCCCAACACCTCCCTCAGAGAAACACTCATCTACAGACCTCCTGGCTCAGTTCAGCGACTCCATCGCCGGCCTCGCCAGCACCCACGCACTCGCCTCCACAGACTACATCCTCCTCGGTGACCAGAACTTCCACTTCGAGAACAACAACGACACCAACTCTGCCACCCTGATGGACAACCTCGCCAACCTAGGCCTCAAACAACTCATCAGCGCACCCACCTGAACCGCCAGCCACACGCTGGCCACGTCTTTTCCACAGGCACCCACGTCACCTTCAACTACACCACCGAACTCCACTGGACCGACCACCACTGCATTCATTTCACCTTCAAGAAACAAACCACGCACCACCGCACCCAACAGCTGCCTCGCCGCTGCTGGAGCGAAGTCACCGAAGACCACCTGATCACCACCCTTGCCCAGAACCCACCCACCGACCCCACCAACCCAAACGCCGCAGCCCGCAACTTCAGACAGTGGATCGACGACGACTGCGCCAACACCCTCGCCCCACTGAAGAAACCCCCCAACAGCCACGCCAGCAAGAGAGCCACCTGGTTCACCGACGAGCTCCAGACCTCCAAATGAGCATGCCGGAAACTGGAGAAAATATGGCTCCACGAATGCACACCGGACAACCGCACAGCCCACAAGGATGCCGCCCGCAGACATCACCACCTCATCTGATTAGCCAAGAGATCCTCCTTCAAAGACTGCTTGGACAACAATGCACACGATAGGAAAGAGCTCTTCAGCATCATAAAGGAACTCTCCAACCACAGCGCCAACGGCAACGACATCCCACCCTCACAAGAACTGTGCGACTCACTAGCCACCTTCTTCCACCGCAAGATCGCTGACATCCACGACAGCTACGACACCACAACCGCCCGACTACGCCAGACTCCACCTCCCCAGTGAACACCACCAGCGCCATCCGACTAACCTCCTGGTCCAACGTCAATGACGAGACACGCAAGGTCATGAACTCCATCCACTCAGGATCTCCGTCAGACCCGTGCCCACACCATGTATTCAACAAAGCAGACGCAGCTATCGGAAGATCATCAACATCTCCTTCAAAACAGCAACATTCCCGAAAAGCTGGAAACACGCCGAAATCAACGCCCTCCTCAAGAAGCCCAAGGGGGACCCCAAGGACCTCAAGAACTTCTGGCCCATCTCCCTGCTCCTGTTACCAGCAAAGATCATCGAGAAAATCATCAACATGCAATTGGCCCGCCAACTGGAAGACAACAACATCCTGGACCCATCCCAGTCTGGATTCAGACGAAACCACAGCACCGAGTCAGCCCTCATCGCCGCCACAGATGGCATTAGGTGCCAACTAGACAACGGCGAAACATCAGCTCTCCTCCTCCTGGACCTGTCGGCTGCCTTTGACATTGTCTGCCATCGCACTCTAAAGACACGCCTCCTAGAAGCCGGAATCCAAGAGAAGGCCCTTGACTGGACCACGTCCTTCCTCTCTGGCAGAACCCAGAGCATCCGCCTCCCATCCTTCCGATCCAAAGCCACCGACATCATCTGCGGCAACCCCTAGGGCTCATCCCTCAGCCTGACGCTGTTTAACTTCTACATGGCCCCCCTCACACAAGTGGCCCGCAATCACGACCTCAACATCATCTCCTACGCCGATGAGACCCAGCTCATCCTCTCCCTCACCAAGGACCCACACACGGCCAAAACCAACCTCCACGAGGGTATGAAGGCCATCGCTGACTGGATGAGGAGCAACCATCTGAAGCTGAACTCGGACAAGACAGAGGTACTCATCTCGGACCCACCCCGTCAGCCTGGGATGACTCCTGATGGCCGATCACACTGGGAACAGCATCAACACCCACCAACTGTCCTGCTTCAACACCCTCCGCATGCTCCGCAGGATCTTCAAATGGATCCCCCCGACACGAGGAAAACCGTCACCCAGGCCCTCATAAATAGCAGACTCGACTACGGGAACGCCCTCTACTCAGGAACAACAACCAAGCTCCTGAGACAACTACAACGAATCCAGAACGCCTCGGCACAACTGATCTTCAACGTACCCTGATGCAGCCACATCACACCCCACCTGAGAGGCCTGCACTGGCTCCCTGTCAACAAGAAGATCACCTTGGAACTCCTCATCCACGCACACAAAGCCCTACACAACATCGGACCTACATACCTCAACAACCGACTCAGCTTCCACACCCCCACCCGAAGCCTCCGCTCAGCCAACCTCGCCCTCGCCACAGTTCCTCGCATCCGGAAAACCACCGGCGACAGATCCTTCTCCTACCTCGCCACCAAGACCTGGAACACGCTCCCCACCAGCCTACGACAGATTCAGGACCTGCTGGCCTTCAGAAAACTCCTCAAGACATGGCTCGTCAATCAGTGGCGCCCCCCCTCCCCCCCAGCGCCTTGAGACCCTCACCGGTATGTAGCGCACTTTATAAATTGAGTGATTGATTGATTGATTTAACCATGCACGCAACCTAGGATTTATACTCAACTCCTCCCTCTCCATGGCTAAGCAGGTCAACGCCGTCTCCTCCCCGACTGAAACAAGAAGAACAGTGACACGGGCCCTCGTCAGCAGCAGACTGGACTACGGCAACGCACTGCTACGCAGGAATCCTAGCCAAACACCTACGACGACTACAACGCATCCAAAACGCCTCCGCCCGACTGATCGTCAACGTCCCCCACTGCAGCCACATCAGCCCACACCTGAGATACCTACACTGGCTCCCCGTCGACAAGAGGATCACCTTCAAGCTCCTCACCCACGCACACAAAAAAGCACTCCACAACTCCGGAGCACCCTACCTTAACAGCAGACTCAGCTTCTACACCCTTTTTTGCAAAGGCTTATCTGTAATCTGGCATCGGCTCATACCACAAACTATACCATCCTCTGGGCGCCTTGATGCCCTTTGGGGTTAAGTTGCACGTTATATATATTCATTCATTCATTCACACCCCCACCTGCCAGCTCTGCTCCCCAGCCTCAACCTCACCGCTGTCTCCCGCATCCAACGAACGACCTCCGGCAGCAGATCTTTCTCCTACCTCGCCTCCAAGCCCTGGAACACCCTCCCTACCCACATACGGCAGACCAAAGACCTACTCGCCTTCAGAAGACTCCTCAAGACCTCGCTCTTTGAGCAGTAGCTGCCGCCCCCCCCCCCCCTCAGCGCCTTGATACCCCTCACGGGTAAGTAGCACACTCTACAAGTACTCTCATTGATTGATTGATTGATTGATTGGAAAGTCCACCCTGGCTTTTTTCGGGTACCGTTGGGTAAGCAAGAAACCAATGATGGGCATCTGAGCAGCAAAAAAAGCAGCTAGAATCAGGCACTCCAAACTTCCCCCTGCCATAGGAAAGGTCTTGCTTACACCATTGTACTCGGTCCAACAACCAATTAGAACTAGAGGCTATATATGGTGTTGAAAAAACTATTGGTAAACGGCATGGGGATGTTCAAGAAATAGTAGAGAAATCAGGGGAGTACTACCATTGTGATCCTACCGCAGTCAGAGGTCACTTTGTTATGTTATGTTACATATTTTTATATAGCGCTTAGCTGCCCCAGCCAAGGGGCGTCCTGGCGCTTATCAAACAGCGAGGAGGGTAACTGCCTCTAGAACAGTACGGCAGTCCCTAACATAACAGTACAAAGGGTCTAATCTGAGGGAAAAAGGTAAGTCTTAATTTGTGTGCTCAGCTTTGCAATGGACATGGCATACTTTACCTGTTCATTATCGCAGTGCAAGATAATGCCCAAAAACTTCACTGGTTCATCGCACCAAGTGAGAGGATATTCAGAAGATGGCTCTGCATCTAGCACTTCCCAGGGAGCCTCTCTTTCAGCCCGGCCCCTGCAGCATCTTATTTGACCAGGTGCTGGTCACAGGAGGAGGAAGACTGCACTTTCAGAGAGCCCCTACCTGGGCTCCCAGCACGCCGCACTGTCAGCCCGGCCCCTGCAGCACCCTACCTAATTCAAACCTAGTCACGCTGACAGCGCCTGGGTGAAGACCGGACCAAGACGGGCCTGTCTTAGCCCGTCATGGACTGGAATAGGCTAGGCTGGGCCACGGCCCTTGGTCTGCATCCAAAGGTACTGTGATACTGACTTTCCGCCCGGATATATTCTGACCTGTTGATATCATAATTTTGTCGTTTAGTTTTACATAAAAATTTGTCCTGCTAGTTTGCCTTCTCTGGTCTTAGAGCTTACAAATAATATGTGAAATAATATTGGTCTGCAAGACAGGTATACACTCAGATTGGTTCTGGTTGTCTTGAGTTGCAACTTGCTACATTAACAATCTGAAATGGGTAAGAAAAACTCCTTAAGTACTAAGAACAAAAGTTAGCCCACCACAGAGGTGCGTACACGTCAGACTTTACTCAACTACCTAACGGGAGCTATGGACGCTATTGAACAGCAAATAATGACAGTAGAAGAGACACTGAGTTCGGACACGGGTAATACTATATTAGGCAGGGACACACCTATAGTTGATATAACACAGACGGGTGGCCCCACCTATAGAGTTATCATAAACGCTAGAAGCATGCCATCGAAGCTGAAATGGATGTATTATAAACAGTTCGGGAATATATTAGGATGTGATCAGGATCATGACAGTAATGATAGTCAACCAACCCCTAAGCTAGCAAGAAACCTTGGAAAACCACCCAACAAAGATGGGGTGGAAGGTACTACGGTTAAGGTAACTCCTATAAACTCCCAAAAAAAGGTCTCTAGAAAGGGTACATCCCTAGCAGCACAGAAATCAAGGACAGCCCTACCATATGCGCTCAGAACGAGGTAGCCCAGCTTAAAGTAAAATTAGACACCCTTGATGTGGTATTCAAAAACCTTGGAGTCCTTTAAAAGCAGTAAGAGGCTGACACAGAACTCTGAAATATCAAAGGACAGTTTATTACATGAAGTGAGGCTGCGTCGTCCAAAGGCCATGGCAAATGAATGAGGCAGTCTGAGGAAGTCAGAAGGCTGATGCCTTATATACATTTCAGACTTACACAGTAAGCATACATGAAAGGGGGCAGTCTTGGTTCCTGTGAGCACACCAAGAATACCTAATATGGACTTATGGAACCAAGTGGGAAGAGCTAACAGTTTCAGAACGTAGTGAACACATTCCTATGTAAAACTTAATCAGTAACAGATGCAGACTCTGCAGGCATTTCTGAGCATGCGTGGAAGTGGAGGAGGCTAAATATATCTTGTTACTAGGCAGACTTCAGGCGCAGCTAAAAGGAAGGTAGGCACATGGTAGCCAAGATGGCCTCCAGAAACTAAAATGGCTTCTAAAAAGCGGATAAGATAACTTCTAAATGCAAGATGGCTTCTGCTAACGCTAACCCATTTATGCTAATTTACAACAGACGGCCGTTTTAGCGTTTGCTGAAGACATTCGTATTATTCAGTAGGAACATGGAAAACAGGTGCTCATTAATTTGAACATAATTTCGTCAATTTTCTAATTCATTGCTAGATAACCATTTCCATTCTAAACATTTCAGCAAGGGTATGACCAGGAATACTAAAGAACGGGACATTAGGTCATAAGCATACATACAAACAGCAGGAGGAAATAATGACCACTATTACAGAGAAAATTTGCATTTTCACAACCCTAAGCAATAGCAAATCCTAAAATCTTTCAGAAAACACTATATACTCAGATAAAACAGTGTCAATGCAATCCTTCAATGCTCTCAAGTTGGGTATAGATACTATTCCACAGAGAATGAACTTTTATTCTACCTAAACTAAACAGAACACTACTCTAGAATATTGCAGGCAAGACAATAAAAATTAATTCCACAACACCCATTATTTTAACTTTTAAGGAATCACTTTTATAACCACGACTTATGCCCAGAGTCCAATTCCAAGTCTCTCTGGCAGACTTTTATTGTTCATCGAATCTCCTCATCTGTTGCAACATGGGCCTCTTCATTTCAGACCTTCCATAGAAATGTATCTCAGCATCCGTTGGAGTGCCCCTTTTGGCAAACACTCATAGTTCAGTCAAAAATCTCAATGTTACAAGGGCAGTGCACCAGTGTCTCTCATCTGCGGCAGACACTTACAGCAGACACTACAAATGATGTACTCTTCGTGATCAAGGGCACAAAGGATCTCGTGCAGATCCAAGCACTGTCAAGAAAACTTCTTCAGCAAATCAGCAGCACTTTCAAACTCCAACACTCCTTGTTCAGTGTCAGAGGACGCTCAAGCTGCTCGTTTATGGGCACCATAAGATAGTGCCTCTCGCCAATCTCGAATTCTCCATTTCACTGCTCTTCCGGTAGGCAAAAGGGGGAAAAGGGAACGATGTTGCCAAACTCAGGCAAAGACTCAGATAAAAAGGCTCAAGGGGCTCAGGCCAAAACTTAGGCCAAGGACTCAGGGGGCTGTACACTGCCAGAGGTTACCAGTACATAACAGGTACCTTTTTGCGCCTTTTTTTTTTCCAATTCAACTTCTGTAGCAAAACCAAAGAGACTCCTTTTCTTCTGTCATGAAACGCTGGCCAATACATCAATAAAGAACGTGTAACTACCATTGATGGCGTTCAGATTCCTTACTGGGTGCTGGGACTATAGACCAAAACTTCCTGCTTTCATCTATGGCTGTCAAGGATAGGAATTCGAATTCATCTTTGTCATTCGTTCTGCAGGTGTCACTCTCCCTTTTACTCTGGAGAATCCTGCAGAACCTATCAATGTAGAAGATATGACACAATTGTTAGTTTCCTTCAATTGTTGTACAAAAACAATTCAATATTTAACAAGGGATTGCAATCAGTTACCCTACAATCTTCAAGAGAGTGGTCATACGCCATGAGACTATCATAATCTAAAACGCATTATCATTCTCATAGAACGCAAAGCAATGACTCTAGCCTCTTCAATTCTTTTTCAATATGAGAGCATGTCTTCTATCATCTAAGGGTAGACAATTACATAAACATTTTATCTGAGTGGAAGTCCTTACATATAGGGGCATCATCTAATGGGTAAACATTTTCCTAAATGAGAAAATCTAAGTGTTCCTAAATCCCTCACCTAAAACATTTCAAAAACGAATTCACATAACAGATGATCAGGGGCATTCATACAATGGCTAATTTATCAAAAATGTGAAAACAGAGAAAAAACAAGAGTACAAACTCCTGATGTTTCCATTATTAGAACACATGTGGTCCATCAAACATTAAAACAGCAGCTAAAAGAACTGAGAACCTAATTAGAATGGGCATTACATTTTTTCCACATTCAAGAATGAACATACAGTGTCTCCTATTGAGATGAGAAACTTTCCTTGTTATATTATTAAATCAGTTAACCAGTCTATCACTAAGCTGACAGTCAGACTGGAAAGCATCAAAAATATAGGCCTAAAGAAAAGTCTTAAGAGAAAGAAACAGTCTGGTCAGGTCATACAAAAGGGAATTATACATAATGTTGTTGTTCCTATTACATCTCTGCAGTCTGGACACAATGCAACATCTGGGGAGAAGCGCCACACCATACACAGTAATCTCAGTTAATGGTCCAGTTCCTCCTTCAAGGGAAAAATGAAAAATTTTGAAAAATGAAAAAAAAAATATAGGTCACCTTTTAACAAGAGCCACGAATCTATAATTGCATCCTCAGGTCCAATCAAGGATATGTATATAAATCTAGGCCTGTCTGTTCCTTAAGGGAGAAGAGCAGTATCTGTATTGTGGCTTCTTGTATATCTCTTTTATTTTACTTCAATACTATTATGTCCAAATTTTAACATCCACTGGTGAGGCGATGTATTTTCATGATCACAGTATGCAAACATCATATCTGTGAAATTTAGTATAAACAAGAATATTAACTACATGGTGTAGAGCGACACGTACCGTCATACATGTCTCTTCACAACACAGGCAAACTTGTAATAATATCAAAAAGCAGCTAATAAAACAAAACAACATGTCATCACGCTATCATCAACGATACATGCATATATAGTAAGCACAAAAAGCATAGACAAAGCACAATGGTATTTGTAATCAAGCAGAAACGCGTGCATGCATGCAACCCAAAACCCAGAATCCAGGCCAGCTTAATTTGTCAAAATCAAAAATTACACCAAAATTACGCTTTCATTTTACTCACACCCCGCTTTTTGCCAGGTTATCACCAGTTGCTGGTTATCAAAACTGGCAAATACAACTTACAGTGTCATTTGTGACCCATAGGATGAGCAAGAACCATTCATACGGGAAAAAATGTAAAATCATGAAAAAAACACACAAACATTTCATTTCAAAGAAGTCATAATAAAACCCATCTCTTTGCAACATACTACTAACACAGCGCATAACAGAGTAAATCTCAACTGTTAACCAACCATCCTTATTGTAAAACATGCTAACCCACTTTCATATTGACTGTAAAACTTTTCCACAGACACACTGCATCCCTTGCACCAGCCTTTCCATGTGGCCCATGCAGACCCCCTGCCCTCAAGGCCCTGAGAGCCTGCGGCCCATCATGGCCCTGGGAGCCTGCGGCCCTTCATAGCCCTGGCAGCCTGCGAGCCCCTCATGGTCCCCCCTCTCCCCAAAGCCCCTGAGGGCCTGCTGTTTTCCTTTCTTCAAAGCTGGTCAAGAATGCACTTCTCAAAAACAAAAGTCTTGTGCAACCCATCTAATGTGCAAGCTTGAATTTTCTGCGAGACAGAGAAGCTTGCTCCAAGCAGTCATTGCTCCATCTGTCTTCACTTACTCCTAAACCCCCATCTCATTGACCTTAAGGTCAAACTCTGCCAGGCGTACCCTGCGGTCCTCTTAGGCCCTAGATCCTATTTCCTCCCTTAAACTGACAAAAGTCAGAAACTCTTCCCCACTCATTCTAAGCTACAAAATCAACCCTGTTGAATAACACATGTTATATAAATGACTTCTTTTAGGGACAAAATACATTTTAGTCCTATATTATAAAAGCATTTACTGTGAACAAGTTGCAGAACACAATAACATAGCATACCAGCATTATATTAAATGTTTGCTACCAGCCTATACAATTGTACTCAGTTATCAGCTCCACAAAGATAAAAGACAGAATAGGCACTGCCAAAATTTGATTTTTCAATCCTGATATTAAGCATAAACCTCTACACCGGGCACAGTAGCTCACTGAGCCATGAAGAACAACCTCAAATAATAACAACCCACACGTTTTGTAATAGACACAAACATGCATTCTCTGAAAGCCAGAAACACTGCAAGGCTATGGTAATTGGCAAAAATGCTTTTAAAAGGTCTATTTTAACTGATTTTCGACTTTTGACTTTGGGGCACTTAAAAATGAAAATCCTACACTTGCATTACATATTAATCACCCTTAGAATGTGCTTCACATGTTGCAAAACGCGAACATGAGGCATAGGCATGTGATGCCTTACAAATATGAGCTGTTACGCCTGCACCAAGTAAAACCCTAACACGCAAATGGGCAAATTATGCAGTCATACATTACTTTAATCAAATTGTAATTTTAGGAGGTCATAGTATGAGTATTAAGCTTTATGAATATCCAAAAACGATTTTGAAAAACACATATTTTTTTTCAAATAATTTTTCCATGTTTAAGAATTTATTCATTTCTTTATTTTTTTTCTCTCAAACCCAATCTAAATTGCTAAAACCACATTTAAAACCCAAACTGCATCTTTTGCCTACCAGTTTAAATGCAGTCATGTAGGATCCTATGCGCAGAAGCCTTACTGAAAACATGGCAGATTTTCGCGCCAAAATTTAAAAGAGGACATTGAGCAACATCACCAGAGATAAACCCCCTTTTCATTTTACTGTGTTTAAAAAAAAAACAGAGAACAACCCTCAATTGAAGTGCCTTCCTGTGATACAAAATAATGCAACTTACTTTTATAACCCTTTAAAACACTTATTCTGAGTTCCTAAATTCAGCCCGTGTTAAACTACCAGCTAATCTCTGGCTGAATAAACATTCCAGTGTCTTTTATTGCCTTTCAAAAACAACACATGCTGTTCTCAAGGCAGGAAATGGCCTGCACGAAGCTGACCCTAGAACTTTCAGTCCTACTGAAAACAGAAACTTCTTCAAAAACGTGTGTGCTACAAGATACATTTAAACGTAGCAAAAATTCACTTTTAGCTGAAGCTGTAACATTTTACATGTATGAAAATGCATGTAAGTAAAGGAAGGCTTCACATTCGTTTTTCCCTACAGAACACACAATTTAATTTTGAGGCCTTTCATGTTCCTAGTGAATGTAAATTTTAACTTTATCTATTTTAAGCATTTAACATTTTGCACATATGTGCCTTTGTTTAGTCTATAATTTAAAAAGCAACATATAGCGATTTTTGCAGGTAACATGGCAAATCACTGCATTCTTATTTCGTTTTCACCTAATATCAATTAATGCAACATTTTCCTTAACAGACTGAAAACATCAAGAAATCCACAATCACGCATTGAGCTCATTTCACACAGAAACAGAAATATTTCAAACATACAGGACACACAATACAGCGCTTAAGGCATGTGTTTCATAAATTTGCGCCAACGCTATTCACAAGCAGAAATTACACTAACAAGAAAAAAAAACCCACATTTAAACACACATTGAACCCACAGATCAATACATAAGACTGAAACAAAAAACAAGCCACAAACAGATCTTAAACCAAACCAATGTGTAAATGCTAGTTGTACGTCATATTTACAAGGAATGTTTGGCAATGATGTTTCAATTCACAAGTTTTAACTGGCAGAGCACCAAAGAATCGCTCCGCATTCCCCATTCATAAAAGTGCACAGAACAAAGGATACTTACATGTATTATGGCCATATTTTAGTTCCCTGGGGATATAACATCACCAAGGAAGAAATATGTTTTCACACCTAAACCTATTTAGGTATCCCTCCTAAGGGAAGCCGGCTCATTTACTTCACATCACATTATGGTACCTTTCACAGAAGCAACACATTTTAACATGTGAGCTTAACCAAAGACAACAGGCATGCCAAAAAATAGTGCAGAGTATACACTACTAACAAAGGAGGAGGAAATATCCTCGCATTACCTGCCTATATGAGTTGCAACACATACATATCAAATCAAATCACATCAAATCATATTCATATCATATTCTTCGAAGATCAAACAAAATCCAAAGTAGACAAGTCTATCTCAAATTCAAATATGCCACAGTAAGCGTTACACAGGTTTTCAAAACTTAGAACAGGTGCCGCAAAATTACTTTTACCAAACATAAGCTATCCAAATTCTAACTGCCAAGTCTTATCTAACAGTCTATCTTTGTATGTTACATTTTAATACTCACGCCAAAAGTGTTCTCAGTCAAGGGGGTGACATCCTTGGGAGGACCAGAGGTCAGGAAGGACAGAAAACACACATGAGCTGCAGACACAAGGAATCACCAGAGGCACGCCGTGCACAGCTACCTTCTTTGCAGAACCCAGTCCCATGCTGCTCAGCAGTTTTCTGCCTCCTGGCAAGTTGATCACTCCTCCAGATTGTCACCTCTCTGATGAGTCCCTTCGTCGCGGTCGCCAATTGTGGTATTCAAAAACCTTGGAGTCCTTTAAAAGCAGTAAGAGGCTGACACAGAACTCTGAAATATCAAAGGACAGTTTATTACATGAAGTGAGGCTGCGTCGTCCAAAGGCCATGGCAAATGAATGAGGCAGTCTGAGGAAGTCAGAAGGCTGATGCCTTATATACATTTCAGACTTACACAGTAAGCATACATGAAAGGGGGCAGTCTTGGTTCCTGTGAGCACACCAAGAATACCTAATATGGACTTATGGAACCAAGTGGGAAGAGCTAAAAGTTTCAGAACGTAGTGAACACATTCCTATGTAAAACTTAATCAGTAACAGATGCAGACTCTGCAGGCATTTCTGAGCATGCGCGGAAGTGGAGGAGGCTAAATATATCTTGTTACTAGGCAGACTTCAGGCGCAGCTAAAAGGAAGGTAGGACAATGCACATAGTGAGCACATGGCAGCACATGGTAGCCAAGATGGCCTCCAGAAACTAAAATGGCTTCTAAAAAGCGGATAAGATAACTTCTAAATGCAAGATGGCTTCTGCTAACGCTAACCCATTTATGCTAATTTACAACATTGATGCCTTTCTCAGAGGCACACTAGATACTATATTGGGAAGAATCAAAAACATTGCAAAAGTACTCTGAATATCCTTTAAAGACTCAGGACCCAGTACAGGAAATTTTAGCCGTGCAAGGAAATACTCATGTCCAACTAAATAATACCACAAGATGCCCTGATTCCCATATTACCCTTGACAGTAACAGGGATTCTGTGCATGAATTGTCACGTACAGCCACTCAAGGGGAGTGCTCCACCATTCACCGGGGGATCCATCTACTGCCACTCAAACTTCAAACCCCAGTCGCAATAAGACTAGATCCCAGTACGAGAGAGGTGACGAGTGGCAAAAAATACACCTGGACTTACCACCAGTCGCTACACCTTATGTGGTGGTATTAGCAAACGTCTCGAAAATACCGACTGGGGCGGCAGAATCCTTGGAGCTCTTATTAAATAGAGCATTGAATTGTTTAGGCACAATGGTCTAGGTAGATAAGTCACTTTGTAAATCCCTACGCAACATTATACGTGTGCCAGGTATAATGTATGCAGGTCGTAGAAGTGACGCAATGAAATCTATGAGATTCCACTGGGCTACTTCTAGGATACAAATGTGTCAATACCTTACGCCTGCCTCACAGCAGGCGTAAGACTGACGCAGGCCCTTTTCACATGGGGCTTGCCCCATGTGAAAGGACACATTGCTGGAGTTGCGTCACTTTTGTGACACACTCCGGCAATGCGCCACTTTTGCGCTCTACAGATACATCAGAAATACTGACATATCTGTAACTCCTTGTGACATGATGCATCATACAGGGAAAACAGAACAAGGTGGCTGGACAGGGAAATTAACAAAAAAGTTTTACAGACACGCAGTCAATATGTACCACGTGACCACAGGGTTTGTATTCCAAACAAATTTATTTTCTTTTTGACTAAGGGTATCGATATTTCAAAAACACAAGCACAAACAAAGAACTATCACAACAGTGAATTCATGTGTACAATATCTACAAATATACAAGTTTACAAATGTACAATACTTACAACAACGAATCAAGCAAAACAAATGAGAAAGACACACCAAAAAACAATGAGAAAATTCAGTGATCAAAATAAATTGCAATTATGTACAGTGCAAAATTAGTGCATGAAGCAAAGGTACAACCAGTCCTTAGGACTATGAAACCAAGGGACAGGGCGCCTCTAGGATAGAATTCACCTTATTACTTTGGATCCTAGTTGTGCAACCCAATTTAAACATTAAACCACAGGTTTTGGTAGACAGGCAGGCACTTCATTCCATCTACCCCGCCTGTCCCTTGGTTTCATAGTCCTAAGGACTGGTTGTACCTTTGCTTCATGCACTAATTTTGCACTGTACATAATTGCAATTTATTTTGATCACTGAATTTTTTTCATTGTTCTTTGGTGTGTCTTTCTCATTTGTTTTGCTTGATTCGTTGTTGTAAGTATTGTACATTTGTAAACTTGTATATTTGTAGATATTGTACACATGAATTCACTGTCGTGATAGTTCTTTGTTTGTGCTTGTGTTTTTGAAATATCGATACCCTTAGTCAAAAAGAAAATAAACTTGTTTGGAATACAAACCCTGTGGTCACATGGTACATATTGACTGCGTGTCTGTAAAACTTTTTGTTAATTTCCCTGTCCAGCCACCTTGTTCTGTTTTCCCTGTTGCTGAGATCCGGGCTGGGCAGATGTAGGATCCAAAACCTTTACTGTTCCACAGAATGATGCATCATACAGTCATCAGGTATGTCGCAAGGAGTGCGCATTAAGAAGTCACGCATCGCTGCTTTCACGCAGCGATGCGTCATTTCTCATAAATAAGGCCCTTTCTTACTTAGGAATTGTATTTGACGGGTATGGTTCTTGGTCAGAGGCAGTGAAGATTAGACGCCTACTGTTTGTTGAGTCATTAATGGCATTATAAAACTTTAGCTATAAACTAGGCAGACGCCCTACAGGGGAATTATTACACATCTATAGGGCCAAATGTGTGGCAGTAGCCACCTATGGAGCGGCAATATGGGGCTACGCAGAGGTACATTCATTGTAAGTTGCAGAAAATTACTGTTTTAAATTTCTTCTTCCCTCCCTGATAGTACTTCAAATTACATCTGCCACCAAGAATTGGGTATGCCATATTTGAAGGACACATCAAGATCCAACCGGTCCTCTTTGGCATACAATTTGGACATCAGATGAAACTGGTTTTAATCGGGATATATTAACAAATGCGCTGGGGTTGGATGGTGCTAAACAAATGAGATGGCTAGAACATGTGAAAACATTTCTCTTAAAGTTAGACCCTCTGGAATATTTCACTGAGCCATATTTAATCCTCAGTGTCTCAAGAAAATCCCTGAAGGACATTTGTATGAGTCTTTTTGGTGAAGGTAGAGCGATCATTGAATTGAGGAAATCAACGGTACAACCCCACCAGTTAACTCTGTTGTCGCCAGCGATACAGCCATACCTATTATTAATAGTTGGTGATTTTGATAGTTTTCTGTTGACACGTTTTAGGGTAAATATTTTACATAGACTTTTAAGTTTACCTGATGTAAACAATTGGACAAGAGTTTTGTGTCAGTGCCTGTAGGAGAGTAGGGTCTGCTATCCTATGGTCACCCCAAATTTTTGCTTTTTGCTTCACTGTTTTATGACTTAATGTGGCTGTGGGCCTGCCAATCAGACTCACAGCCTGCTGTTCTCTCGCTAAATTACTGACAATGCACCCTAGGTGCATTACAAATTGGAACTGGTTCACCTTATAGGTCCCTGTACCAGTGTACCTAAGGTACCAAGGGCATAGGTGTATCCAAGGACTACCAGGGGCTGCAGCATGTATTGTGCCACCCCTGGCCTGGCCTCCATATTTGACACAACTGGCCGATCACTCAGCTGGGGTAAGTTGGTGTAATCACCTCTTACTTAGATATAGTATCCCTATATCTGACCTTAACTGGACACCTATAAGCCACTCCTATGGAAGGCCTCTGCAATCCTGGAGGCAGAGTGCGTGGTTACATGTGAGACGGTGCTCTAGCATGAGCTGAGCCTGTCTGCAGCTGTCGGGAACAACTCCCTTAGCTGTTCCGGGATACTGCCATACCATATACTCTTAAGTGCATTATAATCCTTGCGGTTATATGCTATCTTTGGTTTGGCTTTATCAAAACATGTCGAGTAAGGTGTCATACGAATTGGAATACTATCCCCTCAACAGTTCTGTTGACGGGGATAGCATTCCACCCTTCTAGAGGGACACAACATGTACATAACCTGAAACCCGGTTAAAGTTAAACTCGAGCCTCAGCATCACAAAATGGATGCTGCCACCACAGACACAAGTCTGACCTCCTGTTGCTGGGAGTCCTTCCAGCGAGGGAGGCTTGGACAAAGGGTTTCCTGCCTTGGGAGGTGCGAGCACCCCCCATACAGGACTTTGTATATTGGGTAGGACAGGGCTGAATAGAATCAGACATGGCCGGGGAACACAAGGTGTCCTTGTGCATAAGCCAGTGCAAACCGGTGCTGGGGCCTTGCAGCCCCAGTCCGGGCGCGGAGCTGGACTAAGGAAAGGGGTTGTAACCGCCCCCCTTCCTGGTCCCACCCAGAGGAGGGACCTAGCAGGTGATCCACGCCTCAGATTGGGAATAAGAGTGGGAGCAGTGCCATAGCACCTCAAATCATCCTGAATCAACTTGAAAATAAGAAGACGACTGGACTTCGACATTCTGCTGCACAGAAGACTGGAGAGCATCTCCCTTGTGGCCTAGGAGTGGCCACCCTGTGAACACAGGCACCATCCAGCAACTCGACATCTGCTTTGCCGCCGCCTCGTGCTGGAGCCCGAGCCCAGAGCCTGACGAGACCCAGACTCCCAGACTTCTCACAGCCTGATCCACAGTCCCTGCAAAGAAGGGACCCGTGGAGGCACCAAGAGACGTGGGACCGGACATCTCGAAAGACCCCCGAGAAGCTGACTGCGCAGCACCCGAGGTATCCTTAATGCTGTGCTTTGGGGATTGAGAAACCCCACAACTGAGCAGCCCTTGCACCGAAGATCATCCCCCCAGCATCTCCACGATCTGCGTGGGGCCCTTTTGCATCGTGCCACTAGACGCGCCATCCCGGCCACTTGCCACGTGGTCAGCGGCCATCTTGGCGACGAAACCTACAATCTACACTGCGGGTCTGGTTGCTTCAGACTTGCCCTCGCTCCTGTAAAAAGGAACACCCGCTCTGACCTTGCTGGTCCGAGTGAGAAGCTTGCATCGATTCCTGCATGGCTTGCATTAGCCAAGACCTGTTTGCTCCGATCAAGAAGCCGACACTGCCAGCAGCTAGAGCCTTTGTGGGATAGGTCTTGACCAATGCCTGGACATCCTTGACCTCTTCGTGTCCATGTGGCTGCAGAGACAATCTTCACCTCATTGCCTGTTTGCACTCGACATCGTCTGGTTCCATCCTGGTTCCACGGTAGTCACTGGCTAGTGACTTTGAACATTGTCCCCTCTGCTTTCAGGTCTTCACCACTTCATATCCACCCTAGGATTCACCGGAACTCTTCACATCAAGCCGCCTGCAGCATCTTCAGCTCCAAGCACCATCGACCTGCGTGACGAAACCCGACACTACTTCGCACCTGTGCACTCGCTTCCTGTGGGTGAGGTAACTCAGCAACACCGGTGTTCCTACACTGGTACACACCTCTAGTGTTTGTGTCTAAAGTTTCATTTTTCTAGGTCACTCGGAAGGTTCCTTAATAACTAACTTTGTAACTTTTACGCACCATTGACTTAACATTGGTATATGCGTGCACTTTCCGCACTGCACCTGAGTCCCGCGGGCCTTTCCCGACTTCATCACTGTTAGTCCCGAACAGCTCCAGCGATTCCCCAGGCCCTAGGCCTACTTCCTTTCAGCTAGGTGGTTCTTATACCACTATTTTAGAATATGGTTTAGGTGGCCCCTAGGGCTCATCCATATTGTGCAACTTTTGTATATTTAAACTGTTTTGTTTTAACGCATTTGCCTCTGTGCTCATAAAGAGTATAGGGGATTTTGTAGTAAATAAATATATATATATTTTCAATATATATCTGTGTGGTGTCCTTTCATTTGGTATTCAAGGGGATTGTGTATGGTAAAACAGCTTGCTTCACATGCCTTTACAGAGTTTAGCCTAAGACTGCTTTGTCCACGCTATTAGGATAGCTGGTCATAAGGTTGACTTACAACCAATCATCATAAGAGTTGTTTGGCATGGTACAAGGTGATCACTAGAATTAGTGAGCATCACATACCAGGCCAACTTCTCACATTTGTGAGCAGCGGTTGGGATTTGAGCTTGCTGTTGTTTTACCATTACAATCTTTGAGAGTATCATTTGAAAGATCATACAGGTACCTGCTAGGTACATATAAAACAAGACTATTTTTTTGTAAGTCAAAAATTTACTTTATTTTTTTTGTCACAACCATAAAGCATACATGTACAAAAATTCAATTTAAAATAGCAACAGGTTAAACATTAATTTAGTTAAAATATGTTTTCTCATTCTTTAATTGGACACTTTATCCCAGACCCTATCTGTGGTCTGTTTCTACTTTTTGAAACTGAGTCTCTACAAAGTTCATGAATTTTACCCCGCGGCATATTAGGATGTTTGAACCTGCTCCCATCCAGCTGGTCACAGCTTGCCTGCAGGTACGGATCTGTAACATATTAAAAATTGGTTTCAGTAAAGTTTTCCTCTTTTCTTTGGAGGACTCACATGTGCACAGGAGGTGGCAAAAGGTCTCCCTGTGGTAATCACATAGTCTACATCTTGGTCCCTGGTGTGTGTCCTTCCATGACGGGATCAAGTCTTTTGAGAAATGGTCACCCATTCTGAGGGCCGTAAATTTTGTTTTTAAAGATAGCCGGAAGTGTGCCATGAGGTAGGGTTGAGGTTTTAATCGTTTGTACGAGTTTAGAATGGTCCATGCATGTTGCCGTTTGGCCAAAGTCTTTTTATCTTCTATCAAAGATGGGCTTTTGCATTTAGCTTGCAAATATTTTTAAAGGATGATTCTTCTGGTGGATTCTTCCAGATCTCCTCTATTTTGAGGGTTTCTAGTGATGCTCGCAGATCATCGCCCCATGAGTTGGATTCCTGTTGGTCATATTGTTTTTTAATTTCTTGCAAACATAAGTTGTTTAAAGATCCTGTTTCCGCCGATCTCAATTTCCAACACCATTTCACTAGGGCTGCTTTCCTTTGATATATTTTGTTTTGCAAGCCAAATTCCACAAGACTAGTATACTTAAGTTCTACTGAACTTAGTTGTTGTAGAGGATATGGAGTAGCACACCCTGACTACAACTACTAGATAGGTTTAGTAGGTGAACACCAGAGTAGGTAGATTGCAACATATCCACCCACACTAGAGCAATGTCTGGAGCAGAGGGTTCCACTGGGAATGTCTCTGTTGAGAGTGACCCTCCAAGGGCACCATCCAAATTTGCTATGCTTAATTTTAAGGAATTGAGGCAGCTTTGTGCCTCAAGAGGTCTCAAGACAGGGCCAACCCCTACTACAGACCACCTTAGAGAGCTTTTAGACCAGTCTGAAGATCTAAAGACCTCTAAAGCAGACCCCACAGGGAATGCTGAAGGAGGCTCTCTCACTGAAGATGACAATACTGATACCCCTGTCCCCATAGTCCAGGTAGATGAGGATGACCAAGTCACTGGAGATATTCAGCCTGATGAGGAGGAAGAAGAAGAGGAGACAGAAGGGGGAGCAGTGATTCTGATGATGGCAGAAATAGTCAGGTGCCAGCCATCCGGCTTACCCAGGCTTACTTAAGTGTATTTGGGACTGAAGTAAGGATGACCTTACCCAGACACCCAAGTTGACTTAACCAGGAGCATAGGAGGAGGAGGAATCACTCAGGTGAATCCCATACCTCCAAGGCTTCTAGAGGTTCTCATGGTCACTCCAGAAGGGGGTTGACTAGCCCTCCGAGAAGGGAACATGAGGCCAAAATGAGAGAGGTTGAACCTAGGATCCAGAAGCAAGAATTAGAGGTTGCCCTGGCCCAAGAGAAACTTGCTAGAGCAAGGCAGTCTAGAGAGAGTGGGTTAGTACCCACTGGTGGCAGCATCATCCCTAAGGATAAAGACAGGTCTTTTGATAACAGAAACCTGAGTAAGATTGTGCCCCCCTACAAAGCTGGGGATGATATCCACAAATGGATGACTGCACTTGAGAGAGTCTGCAAAGTACAGCAGATCCCTCAGGAGCAGTGGGCAGCAATCTTGTAGCTCTCCTTTGAAGGTAGAGGCCGAGACAGACTTCTCACAGTTAGTGATGGGGATTCTAGAAACTACCTGGTCATGAAGAGTGCTCTGATTGATGGGTTAGGCTTAACCACTGAACAGTACAGGTTAATGTTCAGAGATACCCAGAAGACACAGACTCAGGACTGGTCTGAATTTGTTGAATGTGCTACTAAGGCTCTGGAGGGATGGCTGCTGGGAAGTAAGGTTACAGACTATGAAGGATTGTACAATTTGCTTATGAGAGAACACATTTTAAATAATTGTCAGAACCAGCAGTTGCATCAACATTTGGTTGACTCAGATCTTGAGGTTCCGTGACGATTTGAACCCGTGTTTTCAACGTTGTCGGAAATACATAATATTGGTATCAGCGAACCGCAAATGATCCATTTAGCATATCCTGGTGTTTTCGCTACGATACGAGCAAGAGTACTCCTGTTATGAACACATTTCTGATCTACCCACGGCATCCATCTTAGAACATGGCAGCCATTTTGTATTTCTTGCCCTCACATATGCAATAACCACTGATCACTTCATTTCGATTAAGGACACGTAGCCTTAGCCGGAGATTCACCTCTCTAGTGACACGTGCACCTTAAACCAGATCACGCTGTAGCTACATGACTCGGCAAAGACGGCCTCCTCTGCCCGAGGCCAGCCCTGCTGAACTGGTTCTCGTGTCCGTTGGCCTGATCATGATTAGGCGGCCGAAGCTGGTAGCCGTGCCCATTTACAACCCACAAACATCTCTTATCCCGCTTTTCTATCTTCTGCACCTGGCTCTGCTCCTTTCCTTCTGGGCCTTTATTAGGGGGAGGTAACGAACTTTACGATGAGGCGGTCCGGGTCCTGAATGGAAAGTTGACATGAGATTATGATGGAAAAGTGGGAACCTCTCATTCGTAATGTTGTGTCATCAGATATTGTCGACGATTCCTGTGCAACGCCAAATATTTATTGTTTAGGACACAAAGGTTTGGGAATGTACTAACATGTGAAGAATTTGCCTTAAGCACAAATTTTCGTATATAAGGAGCAACCCTCTTTGTACAAATCGAACAGGCTCCTAGACACTGCCCATGCGTAGTTTCTGTGACTTCTGTGTCCCTGCAGTAATAAACCTTTGGTCTTTGACGCCACCATCGAGAAGCCCGTGTTTCTGTTTATTTGTGCACCAAGGCAGGTGGAACTCCGGGGTCTTCGGGTGTTGTTCCCTGACACCTCTGGACGGAACCAAAAAGTCCAGAACTCCAATTGGCGCCCAACGTGGGGCGACGTCATTCGGTACCGGTCCAAAAGCCTGAAGAGTTCGAGAAGCTTCGTGTGAAGATTCCTGAGGGAGGCGCCCCACTTCATCGATCCCGGCATATCGCAAAAGTGGCCCGAAGTTCTCTTCCACGAGGGTTCCCGTTCGGACGGCTGCAGTGGTCCGTTGCCTTGACCGTCGCCCTGTCTTGGACCCGAGGTGCAGTCCTTAGTACGGCGAAACGTGACGGGTTTCTCCTTGGTGACGTCTTCAGTGACTCAGTTAAGTATTTAGTGGTTGCTAGCTAGTTGGTTATTTCGTAAGGGTTGTTAAAATCCTTTTTGGTTCTTGGTTTGGTTTAGTTTCGTAAGATTATCACTGGTTGTTCTGGTTACGATAATCTATTTGGTTCAATTTGGTATCGATACATCAGTTTGGTTTTGGTAGGCCTAAAAGTTCTTGGTTCAGGTGCACATATCTGTTTTGTGTTTTGTTTGTTTTGTGTTCCGGACTGAAAAATGGTAAGTCGGAAAAACTGTATGTTGTCTTGTTTCGGTTGCAACAGTGACTCACGATTGGAGGACTCATGTCTGGTTCCTCCGATTGGGACTCCCCTATATGACTTATATTGCAAACATGGTGTGGGTCCTATATCTTATAATGAGGTGTGGGTCCGCTACACGGTGAAAGATGGTGTCCTTAGTTGGCCACTACATGGTAGTTTTGAACCTGAAATTCTTGACAAATTAGAAGCGAAATTGTTTAGGAAGAAAGCCCGGCCGGCAATGTTTGATTCTTTCCGTTACTGGCGAAAAGAATCGAAACAGAGAGAAATGAAGAGGTTAAAGAAAGAACAGAAAGAGAAAGAAGAGTTGACTCTAGAACAAGCAACTAAACAGTTGCAAGATAATGAGTGTGAAAAAGCCATAGAGGTGGCCATTAGAGAGCATAATTTAGCGATCGACAAGTGCTATCCTGCCTTGCCATCGAAAACAGCTAAGATACTAGAGGATTCCGAAAACGATCCTCTGTTGTCTTATTTGTTACGGTCACCTCCACCGTATGCACAAGGTGCTACGGCTCCGCCTGTACCGAATGTCCAATTGCCGGTTGCTGGACAACCCGGTATTCCTGCTCCTGCCCCTCAGAATCAAGCTCCTGTACCTCCTGTGATTAATGTGAATGTTCCTACGGCTCCTCCTCTTCCTGGATTGCCGACTTCTATACCTGTATCTGTCTCGCTTACACCTTCTGTTCCACAAACTATTTTTCTCGATACTCCTACTGCTCCGCTATCTTTTCCTACCTCTACTGCGTTCTCTACATCTGCGAGTGTGTTGACTCCACTTTCTGTTCGTCGAAGAATCACTGGTTCTGTGTCTAATATGCTGTCTCCTTTCTATAAAACCTTAATCAAGACTCCTACTTCTGACTCTGTTCAGAGACGTAGTCAGCATCCAAGCACTGAGGAACGCGGAATTTTAGATTCCACGGCTCTCAGATGGATTTCGAAGAGTAGAAGATATAGTACGAGAGATGTGCTGGATACATTTATGCAGTGGAAGGAACCAACGCAACGGTATGTCTTTGATGAGATGTGCTCGTTGTTACGTGAAGAAATAGAAGAAGATGATGTTGAATCGAATCTAGAAGACTTAATTAAGGTTCAGAAAGAGTTTGCCGCTGGTATGATAGTAGGTGAAAATGTAGAAGAAGCGATGGAACTGATCTTGAGTTTTAGAAACGATCCATCTCTTCGTTCACCGAGAGATTTAGAGAGAGGTAAGACGAAGCTGAGTCGCCAATATCCAATGAGGGAAGTTCCTCTGATTTGGCGCGAAGCTGTGCAAGCTGACAATGTTCGTGGTATTGCGGCCGCTCCGGCGCAATTCCAGAGAGTGTGGATACATATTCCGTGGAAGCGAGCTGAAGTGTTAGCAGTGAAACAGGCCTTACCAGATCCGCGTAAGAATCCTGCTGGATATTACAAGGAATTAACACAGACAGTTGAGGCTTGTATAATGAACTTAGCAGACATCGATATGTTATTTGGAAATGTAGTTCCTCAACCAGTGTGGGCTAAAATTCGTAGAGAGGATCATCAAGTTGCCTTAGGTGGTGATTGGGCAGCTATCACTGCAGCGGATGGTCTGCAAACGGGTGGTGCAAAACCCGAACCCCTGATTGCTAATCTTCCAGGTAGAATAATCGACTTAATGAAGACTCTGATGCCCGCATTACGTGTTAATTGGGATAAGTTATCCGCATGCAGGCAAAAGAAAGACGAAAGTGTCTCCGACTTTTTCACGAGGTTCGAAGAGACTTTTGTAGATCATAGTGGTCAAGATATGAGCACAGAAGGAGGACAGAGACTGTTTGTCGATAAATTTGTGCATAATTTACTACCTGAATTATGCAATAAATTAAAAGATTCAGAGAGTGCGTGGGCTGTCTCTACGACTGCGCAAATACTTGCAACTGCCCAGTATTATGAGAATAGGGATAAAGAAGAGAAGGAAAAGTCAGAAAAGAAAACGAAAGATTTAAAGACTAAAGTTCTTTTGCAACAGGCGTATCCACCTCGCACGAATCAGACTAACACGCAACAGAATTCATATCAAAGGACAGATTATAATTCACCGAGGCCTCAATATCAGTGGAATCAGTGTGCGTACTGTAAGAAAGAGGGTCACTACAAGAATGAATGTCCGATCTTAGCGCAAAATAATGCAGCAGCAGCTCAGAGAGGTCGTGGTGGTTTTGTGCAGAATTCTAGAGGTCGAGGACGAGGTGCTATGCCTCCACAGACGAATGATCGTCCTTCCAATCACTTTGATCAGCGAAATGGACAGTCTACTCAGCAAAATAGATCTCAACAATATCTTGTTGAGGACTATTGTGAAGCGGATGAAGGATTTCAGCAAAATGGGTACTAGGACAGCCATGGACAGAGAGAGGGAGTAGTATCAGTTCCAGTGGATCAGAGTGGGCCTTATGTCGCAGTAGCAACATCAGGTGTAGTCGAACCGTTTCTGTTGGATACTGGTGCCGCAAAAAGTTCTATCATTCATGCGAAACTCCCTGGCGCACCTTTGTCCGGCTCAACAAATGTTTCTGTAGGTTTTTCAGGCGCCCCTGTTTACAACCCTATATCTGGTCCTTTGTCCATTTCTGTTGGACCGTGTCAATTGAAAGCACCTCTGATTTTAACGACAGGTTGTAATGAAAATCTACTTGGTTTGGACTTGTTAAAACGACTATATGCGACTTTGTACTGTTCTCCGGAAGGAGTACAGCTTACATTGGGTAAAAGAATCACCTCTCCGATGTACCTGTCAATGGATGCACTCCCACCAGAGCTGCGTTCACTCCCTGATTCTCTTTGGGCGACTGGTCCCAATGATGTAGGCCTTTTAGAAATACCACCATATGTAGTAACTTTGAAAGCAAATGTGAAGTTTCCAAGAATTCCGCAATACAAAATATCTAGTGAAGGTGAGCGTGCACTTTTATTAATTGTGCAAGATTTGATTAAGAAAGGTGTGGTTGAAGAAACTAGAGGAAATGTTTGTAATAGTCCTGTATTACCGATTTTGAAACGAACGGATCCTACAAAGCCTCCAGTGTATAGGTTTGTCATTGACCTTAGAGAGGTCAATAAGATTGTGGTCCCGCAGTTTCCTGTGGTTCCAGACATCACTGCCTTGTTAACATTGATTCCTGCTACAGCTACTTGGTTTTCATTCATCGACTTGAAGAATGCCTTTTTCAGCATTCCGATAGCAGAAGAAAGCAGAGATATTTTCGGCTTCTGTCTAGGAGGTCGCAGTTTCAGATTTAAACGCGCTCCTCAGGGCTACTGTGAGAGTCCATCTATTTACAGTCAAGCGTTAAAAAGCCAGTTAGATTCCTTTGTCCTTCCTCCAGGCTCTGCTCTAGTGCAGTATGTAGACGACCTTCTAGTGGCTGCCGATGACAAGGAAACTTGCAAAGCAGCTACGGTTTCGTTATTACATCATTTGTCCAATTTGAATCACAAAGTATCACCTTCAAAGATGCAATACTGCTGCCAAGAAGTGACCTACCTAGGTCATCTCTTGTCAAAGGAGGGAAGGAAGTTGACCCCAGAAAGAATAAAAGCAATTACGCAGATGAGTGTTCCACGCACACAGAGAGAAGTACGTGCCTTTCTAGGTATTACCTCTTACTGTAGACAGTGGATCCCAAATTTTTCTCTTTTAGCGAAACCATTGGTAGCTTTGACTGGGAAAAATGTTCCGAGTCCGGTGCCATGGTCTGATGAATGTCAAGAGAGTTTCACTGAATTACGAAAAGCTTTATGTTCAGCTCCTGTATTGGGTACACCCGATTACAGTAAGCCATTCACGCTCTACGTTCACGAGAGAGAAGGTTGCGCGTTGAGTGTTCTGACACAGAAGTTTGGTGATAAACAACGCCCCTGTGCGTATTTCTCATCAACATTGGATCCGGTAGCTAGAGCGTTGCCTAGTTGTTTGAGAGCTACAGCGGCAGCTGCGGCTTCCATTCGACAATCTGCTGGTTTGGTGATGAACAACATGCTAGTGGTCATGGTTCCTCATGCGGTGGATACACTCATGAATCGAACCAAGACACAACACCTTACTAGTGCGAGACTATCTGGTTACGAACTGACATTACTAGCGAGTCATATTCAGATCAAAAGATGTAATGTATTGAATCCAGCAACGCTGTTGCCGGCTAATCTAGAGTCGAGTGATTCCGAGCCACATGATTGTTGCTTTAGAACGGAGGAAGAGACAAAAGGACGTATTGACCTAAAGGATACTCCATTATCAGATCCAGATGGCACACTGTATGTGGACGGGTCATGTTTTAAATTGGAGAATGGTGATGTGACTGCTGCTTACGCAGTAACGACTTTGAAGACGATTGTGGAGACTGCAAGAGTGAGTCAGAATTCTGCCCAAGCTGCAGAATTAATAGCTCTAACAAGAGCATGTGTTTTAGCTAAGGGAAAGAGAGTGAATGTTTTTACAGATAGTCAGTACGCATTTGGCGTGGCCCATAGTTTTGGCCGTTTGTGGAAAGAAAGAGGTTTCATTACGTCCCATGGGACTAAGATTCAACATGGTCAGCTAGTTAACGACTTGTTGGAATCTCTAACCTTGCCGACTGAAGTTGCGATTGTGAAGTGCAGTGCTCATAAAGCAATCACGGATGACGTTGGTCGCGGGAATGCTTTTGCCGATGAGACCGCTAAACAGACAGCTAGAGACATGATGAGTAGGATGTATGTTGCTACATCTGCAAGACGGATTGCTGAGTCTGGAATGTGTGAGGATACAATGGAAAGTGTGAAAGACATTCAGAAAGAAGCAACTGAGGAAGAGAAACGTGTATGGAGAGAGAGTACGGGCAAGTTGGATTCAAATGGGTGTTGGATTGATTTGACAGAGCAGCAGCGTTGGATGTTGCCTGATGCGTATGTGCTTGCAGTGGTGACAATGGCGCATGGGGTAGCGCATATAAGTTCCAAAGGAATCTGTAAGATGTTGGCTCCGGTCTGGAAGAATGATGGGATCAGTAAGTGTGCAGAGAGAGTGGTGAAAAATTGTATGGTATGCCTGATGCATAACCCCGGCAAGGGAACTCCAACTCCTGCTGGTCACTTCGCTCCTCCTTCCTGCCCCTTTGAAGTGATTCAGTTAGACTTCATTCACATGGATCGCTGTAATAATTTGAAATATGTCCTGGTAGTGGTCTGTGCTTTTTCCAGGTGGATCGAAGCATACCCACTAAAGGACAATACTGCCCTATCAACTGCCAAGATCCTTCTCAAAGAATATTTCCCTAGGTATGGAATGCCACGGATTGTATGGTCAGATAACGGAAGTGAGTTTATAGGGAAAGTTATGCAGAGTGTGTGTGCAGGTCTAGGTCTGAAACAAAAGTTCCACAGTGCGAACCATCCCCAGTCTGCTGGTCTAGTGGAGGGTTACAATGGCACCCTCAAACTGAAATTAGCTAAGATACAAGCATCCACAGGTTTAGCCTGGCCAGACGCACTTCCTTTGGCTTTGTTATCAACGAGAGCAACTGTACATTCCAGAGTAGGGCTTAGCCCGTATGAGATAGTATTTGGCCGCCCGGCAAATATTTGGGGTGTGCCAAGGCCTAAGGAGTTCTGTTCTTTAGAATATCCTATGTTGATAGACTACCTTTATGACTTGACTGCTAAATTGAGTCTTATTCATCAACAGGTTTTCGATGCTTTACCTAAGCCTCCGGAGAGTCCAGGGCATCAGCTGAAACCAGGGGACCAGGTGGTTATTCGGAATTTCGCGAGGACGAAGAATCTTCAGCCTAGATACATCGGCCCCTTCCAGGTCCTGCTGGCAACAAGGACAGCAGTTCGTGTAGCTGGCCGCAAGCACTGGGTGCACGCGTCCCATGTTAAGCGTGTACCCCTGCCACTTCCTTACGACGACTGGGTGAAGAAGGGAATTGGTTCCTCCGAATCTGAAAGCACACCGAAGTTCATCCCTTTCAGCGATGCCGAATTGATTACTGACACTCCAAAATCTGACTCTCCTCCTGAAAAGACTCCTTTGAACTCTGAACATTTGTCTCCTGCATTACAAGAAACTCTGTCATCTGCGAACTTGAACGCTGCAACAAATACCAGTGATACACTATTTGCCGATCAAACAGTACCTGCGAAGCAAAGATATAATTTACGAAACCGTAAAATGGACAAATAAAGCAGGCAACTGCATATTGTGATATTTTGAAAATTGAACTTTTGCCTTCAGCCAGGAAGTTTGCTATTGTTTTATTGTTTTAAAATTGCCTTGCCGTCTGGGTAGCCGTAGGGTCGTGGCTGTGTGCCTAGTTGAATCTGCAGAGGTCTGACACAAGGTCGATCTTTCTGTTAGTTCTGGGAACTCCCAGGGCTGATAGAGGCATTTTCATCTACGTACACATCATCAGTGGTCGCGAGCGGATTGTAGAAGATGGAGCTTCCTGCGCTGCAACGAGAAAATATGATCTATGTTCGCAGAAACAGACTTAACAGAATTCTTCACAGCAAATGCTTTTTGATGCAATGTGCTATTACATTTTTAATTGTTTTGATAACGTTGGTGGGTGGAATCGTCTTCGGTATAAGTTTAATTTATGTGCCAGTAACTACAGTACCTCCCCTTAATCCTGTTACTTCTACTGTTTCCTCTATACACTCTTTTCACTCGTTTCCTGAACATGAGCAAGCCCGACGCTCAGAATTCATTAACAACACTTTTGTACAGCTCTTGCACCAACACCAACTGGTAGTTAACACTACAGACTGCTGGGTGTGTGGCTTGATACCCCACACTATGGATAAAGGCATTCCCTATCTGGTTTTGCCTTTCAGCTACAATGGATCATTTCAGGCCCTCCAAACCATCTTTGCTTATGCCCTTGAAACCTATCCTCCGCGTCCACCACGTTCCACTAAATATAACTCTGCCAACAAAGCTTTAGTCCAGGGAATTATTGACATGATCAAGGACGTCAATAATACTCCATCTTACCCTAGAGACGAATTACGAGTGTATTTGAGTTGGAATTCTTCAGAGTATCGCCTTAGTTTGGGAGAAAACAAGCGTAAAAGCTCAACTCCAGTCTGGGTCGTACCCCACCGAGGTCAGGTCTGTTTGCAAGGTAATGGGAGAAATCCGAGAGCTCAGCTAGGGAGGAGTGAGTGCGTTGAGACTTATGTGTTTCCGGCTAACTCTTCCCCTGCTTTCCTTACTGCTAGGGGTACCTACTTCATCTGTCGAGACAGAGCATATACATGGTTGCCTGCTGACTTTTCAGGTTCATGTTATATTGCTCGATTGTTGCCTCCAACATACACTGCTTCATCTGACTACCACAGAACAAGAGTAGCGAGAGGTGTCTTCTGCAAGGAAGATACCGCTGGTCAGGAAGCTGGAGACTTCTTCAAAGGCTTCCTTCCTTTCTGGGGGCCTATGGCCAATAGTAGAAACATACGTCAGCTAACACGGGTAGTTGAATCTACTATTACCGAAACTGCTGGTGCCCTTAGCAATTTGACAGCTGAGCTTCAAGCGGATAGACTCATGACGTTGCAGAACCGTATGGTTCTAGACGTTATACTTGCGGATCGAGGTGGGGTATGCAGAATGATCCAATCGAGCTGCTGTGTCTTTATTCCCAATAATGCTCCAACAGTCTATGAGGCGATCTCTAAGCTACACAAGATTTCCGACTCTATACACGTAGACAAGGGAAACTGGTCCTTCATGGAGTGGTTTTGGACTCTGATCTCAGCGTGGGGATGGAAGGTTCTAATGGTCATTGGTGTCATCTTAGTATTCCTCTTCTCATGCTGCCTGATTATCCAGTGTGGTCCTGCTCTGTGTAGTCTTTGTGCTGCAACCTGCTTTAGGAAACCACCTGCGTTTGGAGAAAAGGCACGAGAAAGGATGATGATACAACAGCATGTCACTGACCTGATGAGCATAGAATTAGATTCTGACATAGACTGATTAATTGCCTATGTAAGGGCAAAAGGAGGGTCTGAGGTTCCGTGATGATTTGAACCCGTGTTTTCAACGTTGTCGGAAATACATAATATTGGTATCAGCGAACCACAAATGATCCATTTAGCATATCCTGGTGTTTTCGCTACGATACGAGCAAGAGTACTCCTGTTATGAACACATTTCTGATCTACCCACGGCATCCATCTTAGAACATGGCAGCCATTTTGTATTTCTTGCCCTCACATATGCAATAACCACTGATCACTTCATTTCGATTAAGGACACGTAGCCTTAGCCGGAGATTCACCTCTCTAGTGACACGTGCACCTTAAACCAGATCACGCTGTAGCTACATGACTCGGCAAAGACTGCCTCCTCTGCCCGAGGCCAGCCCTGCTGAACTGGTTCTCGTGTCCGTTGGCCTGATCATGATTAGGCGGCCGAAGCTGGTAGCCGTGCCCATTTACAACCCACAAACATCTCTTATCCCGCTTTTCTATCTTCTGCACCTAGCTCTGCTCCTTTCCTTCTGGGCCTTTATTAGGGGGAGGTAACGAACTTTACGATGAGGCGGTCCGGGTCCTGAATGGAAAGTTGACATGAGATTATGATGGAAAAGTGGGAACCTCTCATTCGTAATGTTGTGTCATCAGATATTGTCGACGATTCCTGTGCAACGCCAAATATTTATTGTTTAGGAAACAAAGGTTTGGGAATGTACTAACATGTGAAGAATTTGCCTTAAGCACAAATTTTCGTATATAAGGAGCAACCCTCTTTGTACAAATCGAACAGGCTCCTAGACACTGCCCATGCGTAGTTTCTGTGACTTCTGTGTCCCTGCAGTAATAAACCTTTGGTCTTTGACGCCACCATCGAGAAGCCCGTGTTTCTGTTTATTTGTGCACCAAGGCAGGTGGAACTCCGGGGTCTTCGGGTGTTGTTCCCTGACACCTCTGGACGGAACCAAAAAGTCCAGAACTCCAATCTGACCTCTCCCCAAGAATTGGGAAAGAGGGCAGACAAATGGGTTAGAACCAGAGTTAAGCAAAAGAACCAGAACCAGAACCAGGGTGGTGACCAAAAAAAACAGACCAGAAGGGTGGGGAGCAGAAAGCTAAAGACCAGAAGTCTTCAACAGGGCCCCAAACTAATACTGAGGGTGGGTCCCAAACTTCCAAGAAGAAGAAGAAAGAAGGTCTAAGAAAACCCTGGTGTAGTACATGTAAAAACACCTCTCACTGGACGAGTGAGTGTAAAAAGGGTGGTGCCCCCAACACTGCAGCCCCTATGGCACCTGCACCCACTAGTGCAGTTGGCAGTGTTGTTCCACAAACTAAGGGGGTAGTGGGTATCACCTTGGGAACTGAGGGAGATTCTGGCTTAGTCAGAACCCCTACACAGGCTGTTCTGATTTGTGATGGGAAACTAGATTGGACCCCTACTGTCAGCCCCAGTAATCTCGGCAAGTACTGCCAGACGCCTTTGATTAATGAAAAAGTGTCTCAAGCATACAGGGACACATGTGCAAGTGTCACTATGGTGACACCTAGCTTTGTGGACCCTGGACAATACCTGCCAGGTGATGATTACCTGGTGACCAATGCCAGCAATGTCACTACTGCACATAGTGTGGCAGTTGTTAACTTTTCCTGGGGAGGGGTAACTGGCCTAAAAAGAGTTGTGGTTAGTGCTTATCTCCCAGTTGAATGTTTGTTGGGCAATGACCTGGAGAACTCTCTATGGCCAGACGTTGAGTACAGGACTCTTGCAGAGATGTTAGGGATATCATCACATGTCCTTGCTGTGACCAGGTCACTGGCCAAAAAGTGCCTCTTTGAACCTCAGGTCTTGGATCCTGGAACAATGGACCAAGCACCTTCCAAGAAGAAGACAGGAGGGTAAAGGCTGTGCCTTCCCAACTGCCTACAAGTGAGGATCAGCCTTCACAGGAAGATGATCTTGAGACCCCTGACGGAACTGTCCCTGAAGAACTTGAACCTGATCAGGTTGAGTTTCTGGGGGCAGGGGGGCCTTCTAGAGCAGACTTGGGGCAGGCTTAGTTAACCTGTCCTTCTCTTGAACCCCTCAGACAGCAGGCTGCTGCTGAGGCTGCTGGGAATGCTCAAGGTACCCATAGAGTGTATTGGGGAGATGGGCTCCGTTATTCTGAGGGTAGAGACCCCAAGCCTGGTAAGACCAGGAGGTTGGTTATACCTCTGCAATTTAGGGGCTTCCTTCTTACCTTGGCCCATGATATTCCCTTAGCAGGACACCTAGGCCAGAATAAGACTTGGGACAGGCTTGTCCCTCACTTTCACTGGCCTCACATGTCTGAAGACACCAAGAAGTTTTGTCGCTCCTGTGTAACCTGCCAAGCCAGTGGTAAAGCAGGTGGAGCCACAAAGGCCCCCCTGAAACCACTACTTGTAGTGGGGGTTCCCTTTGAAAGAGTGGGGATTGATATTGTAGGTCCAATGGATCCCCCTACAGCATCTGGGCACAGATTCATACTGGTGGTGGTGGACCATGCCACCAGGTACCCAGAGGCAATTCCACCTAGGACCACAACAGCTCCTGTTGTGGCCAGGGCCTTACTTGGAGTTTTCTCCAGAGTGGGGTTTCCTAAGGAGGTAGTATCTGACAGAGGTGCCAACTTCATGTCAGGATACTTGACAGCTATGTGGAAGGAATGTGGTGTCAACTACAAGTTCACCACTCCTTATCATCCACAATGTAATGGGCTTGTTGAAAGATTTAACAAGACCCTAAAGGGTATAATCAAAGGTTTACCAGAAAAGCTCAGGTGAGATGGGACATCCTTCTACCCTGCCTTCTGTTTGCTTACAGAGAAGTCCCACAAAAGGGGGATGGCTTTCGCCCCTTTGAATTGTTGTTTGGGCACCTATAAGTGGACCCCTATGTCTGGTGAGGGAAGGATGGGAGTTGCCTCTCAAAAAGCCTAAACAAGACATATTGTACTATGTACTTGGTCTCCGCTCCAGGATGGCTGAGTATATGGAGAAGGCCTCCAAAAACCTTGAGGCTAGCCAAGAATTACAGAAAGCTTGGCATGACCAAAAGGCTGTCTTGACTGAGTATCAGCCTGGACAGAAGGTATGGGTGTTGGAGCCAGGGGCCCCAGCAGCACTCCAAGACAAATGGTCTGGACCCCATACAATTGTTGAGAAAAAGGGAAAGGTTACCTACTTGGTGGACCTAGGAACTCCCAGGAGCCCCCACAGGGTGCTCCATGTCAACAGACTGAAGGCATATGTTGTCATGGCTAAGCATGGGCGGAAAATCCGTTCCGCTCGCGGATTTTGCGGATTTTCGGTAAATTCGCAATCCGCGAACGCTCGCGAATTTACCGAAAATCCGCAAATTCGCACGCAGCGGATTTTTTTTCTTGGTGATACAATTTTGCGGCGGGCAACAACAATCTCGCACTCGCGAAATTACAAAAATTGCAATTCTGCACAAGAAATCTACTAGCAAGCAGCATAGACCTTCTGAAAATGATGATTTTTATCAGAATAACTCCTCAGGTTGACATTTGCCTGCACTTTTTTGGATTTGAGGCCTTTTGATTTTCTTTGGATAACTTTTGGATTAGAAATCAACTTTCTCATATAAGCTTGTTCGGGGCATTACAGTTGCTGTAATGCTGTTCTGCAGAAAAACGAGTTTTGCAATAGTGAAAGCATTCAGCAGGTTCAAAAGTTCAAACTCATCATTAGTAACCATTCCCTGTAGTGCTTCCTGACAAGGGCCCTTCCAGAGTTCAGTTGCTAGTTGAAACAATTGTATGACCCTGCTCTGACCCTCACAGCAGCCTCATAGAATAGCTACAAGTAGGCCACAAAGGTCCTGGAAAAAAAAATTGCACTGCAACAGAAAGCAAATTACAGATAAGGAAGCAGGTGCCAGACTGGAATTTTAAAACAGTGACACATTAATAAATCAACCCCAAATGAATTCATGTCAGTTGAATCAGGCAGGTGTGCTTGCTTTTTCCCCCCATAATCTACAGTGATGATGAACCAGAGGGTGGCATTGATGAACCAGAGGGTGGCATGGGTGAAACAGAGGGTGGCAGGGGTGAAACAGAGGGTGCTGGGAACCTGTGATGATGAACCAGACGTAGAAACAACATAATCGTGACCTTTGCGAGCCGACATGTAAGTTCGCAATTGCGAACTGGTACAAAACCCTCGCGAACTGGCAGAAATCCTTGCGAACTGGCAGAAATCCTTGCGAATACAAAAAAAAATCCGCAAATTCGCGAGAATTCACGGATTTTGCGGATTGCGAGTTCGCAAATTCGCAAAATTCGCAAACGCCAGATTCGCAAAATCCGCCCATGCTTAGTCAGGGCAGACATGGGCTTGCTCATGGCTACAGATGAGGGACAGGAGAAAGAGAGTGACCCTCTCCCAGACCTGCTCACTCAGAACCCTGAGGATGGCTCAGTTGATGGTGTGGCCTTAGATGGCAGCCTCACTGAACATCAGCAACATGACTGTAGACAAGCTTTGCAGTCATACAGATATATGTTTTCATTGACACCCAGTCAGACTAACTGGTGTACCCATGTGGTGGACACTGGTGACTGTCTTCCTGTAAAAAGCAAGATTTACAGGCAACCTGACCACGTCAGGGACTGTATAAAGACTGAGGTGCAAAAGATGCTGGAATTAGGTGTTATTGAGCCTTCAGAGAGCCCCCGGGCTAGCCCAGTGGTTCTGGTCCCCAAACCTCACACCAAAGATGGCAAGAGAGAGATGAGGTTCTGTGTGGATTACAGAGGACTCAATGCTGTCACCAGGACAGATGCACACCCTATTCCAAGGGCAGATGAGCTCATTGACAAGTTGGCTTCTGCAAAATATTTGAGCACTTTGACTTGACAGCTGGCTACTGGCAAATCAGGTTAGCTGTAGGAGTGAAATGAAATGAAATGAAATTTGATTTGTAGAGCGCATGGCTGCCCGAAAGCGTCCCAGCGCTTGCTTAGGGAACCCGTCCTGGTATTCCCCTGCGAGATAACCCATTACTGGGCATCCCCAGGGTGAAAGCCAGGCATCCCGCTGCGAGGGGCCGTTGTGGAGATTAAGCAAGCTATTGCCCAGAGTTACAGAGTGGGACTCCATGATTGGAATAGGCACCGAGGCGAGAATTGTCAGGTCCGGGGAAATTTGAGCCCAAGACCTGCCGAGGCGGGGAATTGAACCCTGGTCCGGGCCAGACCTCTGCATCAGGGTCTGCCGCTCCAACCACTTGAGCCACACTTCTCCACTAAAGCCAAAACTGCATTTTCTACCCCAGGTGGGCATTATCAATTTGTGGTGATCCCCTTTGGTTTGAAAAATGCACCTGCCACCTTCCAAAGGTTGGTGAATCAAGTCCTTACTGGGTTGGATGACTTTTGCGCAGCATATCTGGATGATATTGCTGTCTTCAGCTCCACCTGGGAGGATCACCTGGTCCACCTGAAGGAAGTGCTTGAGGCTCTGCAAAAGGCAGACCTCACTATCAAGGCCACCAAATGCCAGATAGGACAGAGTAAGGTTGTGTACTTGGGCCACCTTGTAGGTGGAGGCCAAGTTCAGCCACTGGAGAGTAAGATCCAGACCATCAAGGACTGGTCCCCTCCAACTACCCAGACTCAGGTCAGATCTTTTTTGGGCCTGACTGGGTACAACAGGAAGTTTGTTAAGCACTATGGGTCCATTGTGACCCCTCTTAATGATCTGACATCAAAGAAGATGCCCAAAATGGTTCAGTGGACAGTAAACTGTCAAAAGGCATTTGACAACCTGAAGAAAGCCATGTGCTCTACACCTATCCTGAAGAGTCCTGACTACTCAAGAGAGTTCATTGTCCAAACAGATGCTTCTGAGTTGGGAGTGGGAACTGTGCTTTCACAACTTAATGTAGATGGTCAAGACCAGCCCATTGCTTTTATGAACAGAAGGCTGACCCCCAGAGAGAAACGTTGGTCAGCCATTGAGAGGGAGGCCTTTGCTGTGGTGTGGGCCCTGAAGAAGTTGAGACCATACTTGTTTGGCACTCACTTCAAGATTCAGACCGACCATAAGCCCCTCTTATGGCTTAATCAGATGAAGGGTGAAAACCCCAAACTACTCAGGTGGTCCATTTACCTACAGGGGATGGACTTTACAGTGGAGCACCGCCCTGGGACTGACCATGGCAACGCAGATGGTCTCTCCAGGTACTTCCACTTAGAACATGAAGACACAACTGGTCAAGATTAGTCTAATGTCCCTGCATTTGGGGGAGGGGTTGTGTAGGAGAGTAGGGTCTGCTATTCTATGGTCACCCCAAATTCTTGCTTTTTGCTTAACTGGTTTATGACTTAATGTGGCTGTGGGCCTGCTAATCACACCCACAGCCTGCTGTTCTTTCTCTAAATTGATGCCAATGCACTCTAGGTGCATTATGAATTGGAACTGGTTCACCTTATAGGCCCCTGTAACAGTGTACCCTAGGTAACCAGGGCATAGGTGTATCCAAGGCCTACCAGGGGCTGTAGCATGTATTGTGCCACCCCTGGCCTGGCCTCCATATGTGACACAACTGGCTGATCACTCAGCTGGGGTAAGTTGGTGTAATCACCTCTTACTTAGATATAGTATCCCTATATCTTACCTTAACTGGACACGTGTTAACCTATAAGCCACTCCTATGGAAGGCCTCTGCAATCCTGGAGGCAGATTGCGTGGTTACATGTGAGACGGTGCTCTGGCATGAGCTGAGCCTGTCTGCAGCTGTCGGGAACAACTCCCTTAGCTGTTCCGGGATACTGCCATACCAAATACTCTTTAGCGCATTATAATCCTCGCGGTTATATGCTATCTTTGGTTTGGCTTTATCAAAACATGTCGAGTAAGGTGTCATACGAATTGGAAAATTATCCCCTCGACAGTTCTGTCGACGGGGATAGCATTCCACCCTTCTAGATTGACACGACGTGTACATAACCTGAACCCCGGTTAAAGTTAAACTCGAGAATCAGCATCACAAAATGGATGCTGCCACCACAGACACAAGTCTGACCTCCTGCTGCTGGGAGTCCTTCCAGTGAGGGAGTCTTGGACAATGGATTTCCTGCCTTGGGAGGTGCGAGCACCACCCCAGACAGGACTTTGTATATTGGGTAGGACAGGGCTGAATAGAATCAGACATGGCCGGGGCACACAAGGTGTCCTCGTGCATAAGCCAGTGCAAACCGGTGCTGGGGCCTTGCAGCTCCAGTCCTGGCGCGGAGCTGGACAAAGGAAAGGGAGTGTAACCGCCCCCCTTCCTGGTCCCACCCAGAGGAGGGACCTAGCAGGTGATCCAGACCTCAGATTGGGAATAAGAGTGGGAGCAGTGCCATAGCACCTCAGATCATCCTGAATCAACTTGAAAATAAGAAGACGACTGGACTTCGACATTCTGCTGCACAGAAGACTGGAGAGCATCTCCCTTGTGGCCTAGGAGTGGCCACCCTGTGAACACAGGCACCATCCAGCAACTCGAAGTCTGCTTTGCCGCTGCCTCGTGCCGGAGCCCGAGCCCAGAGCCTGACGAGACCCAGACTCCCAGACTTCTCACCGCCCGATCAACAGTCCCTGCAAAGAAGGGACCCGTGGAGGCACCAAGAGACGTGGGACCGGACATCTCGAAAGACCCCCGAGAAGCTGACTGCGCAGCACCCGAGGTATCCTTAATGCTGTGCCTTGGGGATTGAGAAACCCCACAACCGAGCAGCTCTTGCCCCGAAGATCATCCCCCCAGCATCTCCACGATCTGCGTGGGGCCCTTTTGCATTGTGCCACTAGATGCGCCACCCCGGCCACTTGCCACGTGGTCAGTGACCATCTTGGCGACAAAACCTACAATCTACACAGCGGGTCCGGTTGCTTCAGACTTGCCCTCGCTCCTGTAAAAAGGAACACCCTGCTCTGACCTTGCTGTTTTGAGTGAGAAGCTTGCATCGATTCCTGCATGGCTTGCATTAGCCAAGGCCTGTTTGCTCTGATCAAGAACCCGACAACGCTAGCAGCTAGAGCCTTTGTGGGATAGCTCTTGACCAACGCCTGGACGTCCTTGACCTCTTCGTGTCCATGTGGCTGCAGAGACAATCTTCACCTCATTGCCTGTTTGCACCCGACATCGCCTGGTTCCATCCTGGTTCCACGGTAGTCACTGGCTAGTGACTTTGAACATTGTCCCCTCTGCTTTCAGGTCTTCACCACTTCAGATCCACCCTTGGATCCACGGAACCCTTCACATCGTGCCGCCTGCAGCATCTTCAGCTCCAAGCACCATCGACCTGCGTGACGAAACCCAACACTACTTCGCACCTGTGCACCCGCTTCCAGTGGGTGAGGTAACTCAGCAACGCCGATATTTCTACACTGGTACACACCTCTAGTATCTGTGTCTAAAGTTTCATTCTTCTAGGTCACTCGGAAGATTCCTTAATAACTATCTTTGTAACTTTTACGCACCATTGACTTAACATTGGTATATGCGTCCACTTTCCGCACTGCACCCGAGTCCCGTGGACCTTTCCCGACTTCATCACTGTTAGTCCTGACCAGCTCCAGCGATTCCCCAGGCCCTAGGCCTACTTCATTTCAGCGAGGTGGTTCTTATACCGCTATTTTAGTATATGGTTTAGGTGGCCCCTAGGGCTCATCTATATTGTGCAACTTTTGTATATTTAAACTGTGTTTTGTTTTAACTCATTTGCTTCTGTGCTCATAAAGAGTATAGGGGATTTTGTAGTAAATAAATATATATATATTTTCAATATATATCTGTATGGTGTCCTTTCATTTGGTATTCAAGGGGTTATATGTGGTAAAACAGCTTGCTTCACATGCCTTTACAGAGTTTAGCCTAAGACTGCTTTGTCCACGCTACTAGGATAGCTGGTCATAAAGTTGACTTACGACCAATCATCATAAGGGTTACTTGGCATGGTACAAGATGATCACTAGAATTAGTGAGCATCACATACCAGGCCAACTTCTCACAGTGCCCATGTGATGACATCTCTGTACAATCTACTATTCACATTTTTCTATTCTGTAGGTTATATGATACACCAAGAAGTGGATGGATCATCCCCGTTTTAAAGTAATTAGGACTAAAACAGTGTCATCCCGCATTTCTTGCAATACAATACCTAGAGAATGAATATGTTAGTGCATCAGTTACTGCATTTATAAAAAACGCATTTGATTTACGGAAAACATTATTATTGTAAACTGTGAATATGAATTCAAATGCGACTGAGTCCTCATTATTTTAAGTACTCTTGTTTTTTATGAATAATTTTTTTAAACCATTATGTATTTAATTAGCAATGAATTGAATGAATTTTATTTTCTGAATAAAGACATTTGAATTGAATGGAATTGAGAGGATATTCACATGTCACTGTGGTGGTGGTATCTGTGAAGGCTAACAACTCAGACTTAGACCTATTGATATGAAGGCCAGAGTACCTGCCAAAGTAGACAATCTTCCATACAATAGGGACTAAGTTTTCAGCAGGGTGTCAAATGAACAACAAAATGTTGTCTGCATAGAACGAGAGGAGCAAGGTGCCAGGGGAAAATTGCAGGATGCGATGTAGATGTCTCTCTTGTAGATGATCAACCAAAGGTTCCATGGCTATGATGAATAGAATTGGCAACAGGGGGCGCCCTTGTTTATTATGTTGAAGGTTTCTGAAAGAGATCTGGTAACACATAGCTTGGCAATTGGATTGGAGTATAATAGCATAACGAGTTCAATGATTGGGAGGCCCAGTATGCATAGTGTTGTGTGTAGGAAGGTACCCTACAAAGAGTCAAATGCCTTCTTTGCATCCACCAAGCCTTCTGCATCATGGACACTTTAAAAATTCCTGTTCAATGCTACGAATACCACATGGAGTTTCAAGGACTTGGCATGAAAAGGGACAAGCACAGTTTGTGCGAAATAATCTGGTCTATCAGTAATGTCAACCGAGTCACAGTATTTTGTTGTCAAAATTGCGTAAATTGGGGAAGTATGATATACCGAGTTGTGGGTATTTACCTGGCTTCAGTAGTAGGGTAATCACTGCTTCCATCATTGAGGGTCGAAAGAGTTCCATCCAGTAGGATCGTGCAGATGTAACTGAAGCCCATATAGGGGCTGTGTTTCTGGGTGGTCCATATAATGCTATCAAATTCAATATGGGTTCAGACCTGGACACAGCTCGGACACCACCCTCCTTCACATCATGGATGATGCCCTTCAAACCCTCGACCAAGGCAAAACCTGTCCCCTAATCCTCCTAGACCTATCCTCTGTGTTCGATACCGTCAACACTCCTGGACCGCCTCAAACTCTGGATGGGATTGGATGGCATCGTTCTTGAATGGTTTAGGCCCTTCCTCCAGAATCGCTCACAGAGAATCCTTATCAATGGCAACTTATCCGCTCCCTCCCCGATCACGGTTGGAGTCCCCCAAGGTTCAACTTTGTCCCCTACCCTCTTCAATCTTTACCTGGAACTGCTCACAGAGCTGCCACGTACCACCAACATCGCCTATGCCATATATGCAGACGACACACAGATCTACAATAAAATCTCTTCCCCTGAGGACATTCACTCCCTGAATGAGACCTGGAAGCAGAGGGTGCATTGACTCACCTCCAACCAGCTCAAACTTAATGCAAAAAAAAACGGAGGGGCATATTATCAAGGACCGGTGTTAAAATTATCGCTGTTTTATCAGCAGGAAACTGCCGATAAAATGGCGATCATGGGCTTGATAGTACGCCCTTGTTAATTCCGATAGAAGCCCATGTTCTCACCAGAACATGGGCTTCTATGGGAATTAACAAGGGTGTATTATCAAGACCATTATCACCGTTTTATCAACAGTTTCCTGCCGATAAAACTGCGATAATTTTAACACCGGTCCGTGATAATATTCCCCTGAATTTCTCCTTATCTCCCCACCTAAAACCAATTCAGACACTCAGGAATGGATCAAGGCTATCACAGCATTAAACTCCCCTCCGACCATTGTGGACTCCGTTAAATCCCTGGAAATAACCATAGACTGCAATTTGAATATGCATGGCCATATCAACTCCATGGCCAAAACTGCCAGATTTCACCTGAACTATCTAAGACACCTGAAACCTTTCCTTGACACCCCGACCTAAAAAAGGCAACCCAGGCACTAGTCATCTTCAGACTAGAATATGGGTGCTCTACCCTTGCAGGTCTACCCCCTTGAAAGCCTGCCTTTTACGCCGCCGCCGCCAAACTCCTAACAGGTCCAAAGAAATTCAACCGTATCTCTCCCCACCTCAAAGCTCTAAACTGGCTTCCTCTTGAGGCAAGAATCCAACCTAAGCTGGCTTGCACCACGCACAAGGCGCCATATTCCAAGACCCTAGCTTTTCTCGCCCAGAAAATAGTGATATCCGGAGGATCCAGAAACTCACCATCTGCCAGATTCCTTTTGCTCCAACCAGCATGTTTTAGGGAAAAAAAACATACAATCGGACCTTCTCTGGGGCCGTCCCAAGAATATGGAACTCGCTCCTGCCCACCATCAGAAGATTTCCATCCTTGGCACATTTCAAAAAGGAGGCCAAATCTTTTCCACGCTTAACGCTTGCATTTCAATCACTTCTGCAATTGTGTTTCTCCGTCTATTTGGCATTACTGATGCTTCTTCTGGATGATATCTACTTTGCACTCCTGGGCATACCACCCGGGAATTGAGACAGCTGCTCTCTTATATAAAGTATCTTTGCTGTGCAGTTGGTATTACAGGTGTGTGAATGTGCTGTCCTGCAGGCAGATATGATGTCTCCCCCCTGCGTTGGCCGTGAAGGGAGACTTTGGATCCCTCTCACCATGCCCTGTCCGCATGAGGTGTCCGCCCTGATTCCTTCGGAAGCGGATGCTCCCCACGACCCCTAGTCTCACCTGGGTATCATTGTACTGCTGCATTGTGCTGCTGACTTACTCTGCCACAGAGAATTCGTTCTGGTGCCGGCGCTGCTCGCATTGCCTCTCTAGCTGCATCTGCCATTATAGTGCTCGCTATATTCAGCTTAATTGAAATTGTGTGCTGCTCGCTTTGTTGTGTCTTATTTAATTCGCATTGCCTCTGTTAATTATTTCTTATGATTGTAGTGATTGCCCGCTTTGCCTTCAGAAGTGTGTAGCCTGATTGTGCCAGTGCCCCTGCCGACAGCGTAACCCTGTCTGTGTCCCGGCCTGTTCCGGTTTCATTTTTGCAGCCATTTTGTTGTTGTTGTGCATCGGAGCCCGTCCCCTCCATCACGCTCCCGCCTCCCAGCCGCTCCTTCCTCGCACCTCCCCCTCCACTATCCACATATGACAGATGCCTCTGCGCGCAGCGGTCACGCGCAGCGGTCGCGCCCCATGCGGCCGAAGGTGCGCCAAAGGTAAGCCCGTCTACGCCCATCCGCGCCTGGACCGCGCTCAGCGCCAGACCCCCTGGTCCTCGCAAAACCCACTCCTCCCGCATAACATATGACGCCGCTACCCTCTTCGCCCCTAACCCCGGACGCACACCACAATGCTGAGAAGCTGCCCCAGGACACACCCATGGCCCGTTCGCCTGCCACTCCTTCAAGTTCGCCTGCACCAGGACCCACGCCAAATCCACTACCTCCAAACACAGCTCCAACTCCAATCACCTGAAGTGCATCCGTTTGAACACCCGCTCGGTCCACAGACACGCCACTGAACTCTGGGACCTACTCGACACCACATTGCCGGACGTCGCCTTCCTTACAGAAACTTGGATGAACGCTTCATCAACGCCCGACATCGCCATAGCCATCCCGGACGCTTACAAGATCATCCATAAAGACCGCACCAACCAAACAGGAGGAGGCATCGCCATCGTCCATAAGAACACCATCAGAATCACGACCAGCTCCGACGATAACCTCGCGACCGCCGACCACCTTCACTTCCAGATCCACACCGACCCCCGGACCACACTTAGAGGCACCCTCATCTACAGACCACCAGGAACCCACACACAATTCATCGAACACTTCACCGACTTCATCAGCCCACATGCCCTCCCCTCCGAGAACTACATTCTACTGGAAGACCTCAACTTCCACCTGGAAAAGAAAAACGACAGCAACACTACCACCGTTCTGGACAACCTGGCCAATCTCGGACTCAAACAACTTGTTGAAACCCCCACCCACCTCGCCGGACACACGTTCGACCCTATCTTCACCTCCAGCAAGCACATCTCCTTAAAAAAAAACACAGCTCTCCATTGGACGGACCACAGCTGCATTCACTTCAGCTACAAAAAGATCATGACCCACAACCCCCCACAACCTATTCCTCAAAGAAACTGGAACAAAATCACCACCGACCAACTCTTCACATCGCTCAACCAAAACCCTCCTGCCAAATCAGCGGACCCAAACCAAGCTGCCACCAAACTCACTCAATGGATCACCCACAGCGCTGAAGAATTAGCACCCTTGAAAAACCACCAGATCAAACAAGGGAACAAAAAGGCCCCCTGGTTCAACGATGACCTTAAGAAATCCAAGAAGCTATGTCGTACCCTCGAGAAAACCTGGAGAAAAAACTCAACCACTGACAACCTGACCACCTTCAAGGACACCACCCGCAAACACCACCAATTAATCCGATCCACCAAGAAATCTGCATTTAAGGATCGACTCGACAACAACGCCCACAACAGCAAGGAACTATTCAACATCGTCAAAGAATTCACCTACCCCACCACCGGCACCAACGACATCACTCCCTCCCAAGACCTCTGCGACTCTTTATCCTCTTTCTTCCACAACAAAATCGCCGACATACACAACAGCTTTGAAAACCAGTCCGAAGAACTACCCACTCCACCCACCTCTGAACCAAAACAGCACTCTCATAAGCTTTTAGCCTGGAACCCGATCACCACTGAAGACACCATCCGCCTGATGAACTCCATCCACTCAGGAGCGCCAACCGACCCATGTCCCCACCACATCTTCAACAAAGCAGACTCCATCATCGCACCCCATCTCCGCAATGTCATCAACTGTTCCTTCAACTCCGCTACCTTCCCGGAAAGCTGGAAACATGCAGAACTCAGTGCCCTTCTGAAGAAACCCACATCTGACCCCTCTGAACTTAAGAACTACCGCCTCATCTCGCTCCTCCCATTCCCCACCAAAGTCATTAAAAAAGCCGTCAATAGCCAGCTCGCCTCCTTCCTCGAATCCAACAAATCCCTCGACCCTTCACAGTCCGGCTACCAAGCCAAACACAGCACCGAAACCGCACTCATCGCAGCAACTGACGACATCCGAAAACTACTGGACAATGGAGAAACAGTCACCCTCATCCTACTTGACCTCTCCGCCGCCTTCGACACAGTCTGTCATAGCACCCTTATACAACGCCTCAGCAACGTCGGGATACAAGGAAAAGCTTTGGACTGGATCATCTCGTTCCTCGCCGGAAGAACGCAGAGAATCTGCCTCCCCCCATTCAAATCAGAGGCCACCGAAGTCATCTGTGGTGTACCACAAGGATCATCACTCAGTCCCACCCTCTTCAACATTTACATGAGTCCCCTCGCATCAATCGCGCGACAACACAACCTCAACATCATTTCCTACGCAGACGACACCCAGCTGATATTCTCCTTCACCAAAAACCCATACACCGCCAAAACCAATCTACACGAAGGAATGAAAGAAGTAGCCGAATGGATGAAGAACAGCCGATTAAAACTGAACTCGGACAAAACGGAAGTCCTCATCTTAGGATCATCCCCCTCTGCCTGGGACGACTCATGGTGGCCACTGGCCTTGGGTACATCACCCACACCTACAGATCACGCACGTAACCTGGGCTTCTTCCTAGACTCCTCCCTCTCGATGACCAGACAAGCCAACGCCGTCTCATCTTCATGCTTCAACATCCTAAGCATGCTCAAAAAAATCTTCAGCTGGATCCCCACCGAAACAAGAAAGACAGTCACCCACGCACTGATCACTAGCCGTCTGGATTATGGAAATACCCTTTACGCCGGGACCACAGCCAAACTACAGAAAAAACTCCAACGAATCCAAAACGCCTCAGCCAGACTCATACTGGACATTCCCCGTCTCCTTACCCACGCACACAAGGCCCTCTACGACCTAGGACCCGAATGCCTCAACACACGATTGTCCTTCTACACACCCACCCGCCAACTACGATCATCCAATCAAGCCCTCGCCGCAATTCCGCACATCCACAGATCCACCATGGGAGGAAGATTCTTCTCCTACTTAGCGGCCTAAACCTGGAATTCTCTCCCCACTCACCTCCGACTTACACAGAACCACCTCTCCTTCAGGAAGCAACTGAAAACCTGGCTATTCGATAAGTAATGCACCCCCCTCCCTCAAGCGCCTTGAGACCCTCTGGGTGAGTAGTGCGCTATACAAATGCCTGAACTTGAACTTGAACATGCCCTCCATCACCCTCATGGCCAAGGCATGGTGTCTTGCACTCTCTTCCCTTTGGATGGATATCAGGTCAGTTATATTTCTGGACATTTCCTGCCAAGTGCTATCCATCCTATCCAAAGCTTGGCACACCCTGTCCACCATCTGAAGGAATTGGACCGTGTCCTGCAGGGACCCTGACATGATTGACAGGGTAGCACCTATGGCACGAATTTCCTGCTACACATGTGCCTGATGTTGGAAGAAGTCCAGCTGCCACCATCGCCAGGTGCCGGCCCCCATGTAGGTGCCTGTCAGGAATGAGATGAGCAGGTCAAACAACATGGGGGAGTGGCAGGTGGAAGGCTGTGGGCAGAAGAAGGGTACACAGGGGATAACTGCACCACAACAGGGCTGGTACTTTCCACAGATGTTGGAGAGAATGGCAGGGATACACTGTGTAGGAAGAGTGAGTGGGGGACCTCCATCTCGGTCCCGGACGTGAGGGCTGTGAGGGAGTGATGTCTGTGTTGTGATGCGTGTGAGCTATGGCTGGTTTGCTCTATGCTGGGGTGTGGGAGGAGGCTGACGAACATTGCTTGGCAGAGTATGTGATGCCGTGACATCAGAATCGTCATCCAGGGTGTAGATGGATATGTGGTCATCATCATCCTCAAAGTCAACGTCCTCATGATCTTCCTCCTCCTCTTGAGCATGCTTACGGCCGACACAACTGCCTGGAGGATCAGAGGATTCTCCCGTCTGATTACCCATCGGCCAGCACTGGTCATAGGTCTGTCATCCTCTCCCTCAGCAGCATCTGGAACACAGAGGTTGCAATCGTATTAGTGATTGACCTGGTATTACATGTGGTGCGACAACAGGGTTGTATTAACTGTACTTTGCATCAGCAGATGAGGATCATGTGACCTGGTTAGGGTACCACCACAAATGACCGCTCACACCACAGCACTGAGGTGTTACGCAGATATGTACATAATACTAGCAAACTCACCAGCTCCAGCCACAACTCTTTGTCCCTTCGCGTTCCCCCCTGGTGTATCCTGCTGAACCTGTCTCCTCATAGTTGTTGTAGACATAGCTGTAGAGGGAATAAACTACATTCTCAATGATCTGCATCACCAATTGACAGACAGGCACATGTGACACTCCTGACTTGTATTTCGCTTTGTAAACAACAACTGTTGACTCCATGCAGAAGGGGATCTAGATCTCTGTCATGGCTTAGTAATCTAAGCTAGTGACACACTCATGCCCGATTTACCTGAAGGACAGGTCCGCGAGGGTTGCACTGGTGCAGCCAGGATGTCATGCATCCCCCGGGATGTTGTCCGCTGCAGTGGTCTCATTCTGTCAGCAGCTGTGATGAGATATACATGTCCACATTTTAGTACAACAGATTGTATCTATGAGCCAACATGTCATTCTCAAGAACCATTTGCGGATAATCCAGGACAATGTGCAGCATGATTACCTCATGGACTTTACTTGTGGGCACCTGCTCACAAGCAGCATTTGACAGCTGTTACCTCCATGCAGCACTGACATCAATAAGATGACACATCAACTGACAAACTTGTATGAGAAGGTTACTGATATTTCAAGGAAGGGGATTAATGACCCGGACTCATCCGTATTACACTGATTTCACCTTTACCATTGAGACTTTATTTATTTTATGTATTTATTTTAGTGTTTTATAGAGCACGAGCTTGACCCGTCAGGGTATCCGAGCGTTTTACAGAGTCAGAGAGTCCTACAATAGGCAGGATATCACAAGAGTACTGAACATCAGAGCTCTTTACAGAGTCAGAGAGTCCTACAATAGGCAGGATATCACAAGAGTACTGAACATTAGGGGGGAGGGAGTGCTGGATACAAGAGGGGTGGGAGAATACAAGGATAACATTACAATTTCATAACAAGAACGAGGCTACATTATGCAATGACTTTTAATTGCAGATCCAAGCCAGTCGCATCACAATAAAACGGTTCCAATAAGAACAATGAGATAAAGTAAGACATTACACATAGCAACCATCAGCCTCTTTTAAATGCGGCTCCAAGCAGATAAGTAGCTCGCTTCATTCTCTCTTATTTAAGATTATTGTCTTTTAACCTTGTTATAGATATTAATTTCTGGGGAGGTTTAACTTAAAGCTGAGTTAATTCTCACATCATATTACTTTTGAATTCTCTTTTGGTTATCTTTCTATGGCCTTAACCCCACTTTCTACCCTCCCTCCTCCCCGGATCTGCAATTTATGGAGATCCCCCCCTCCTTTGTATTCTTTCCCTCTCAAAGCTTTAACTATGTCGCTTTTCACTCCTTTTAACAAAATAGCCCCTCCCCTGCGATCGTGTCGCTCGTTCGCTGAAAGGGAACTGTTCTAGAAAATTTTGTTGGTTTAGATTAAGGCGCTTATAACACCACAAGAGTTCTTACCCTCGATAAAAACTGTTGTCCCTTTTTTGCGTAAATGTTTGTAGAGCGTTAGACTTGCACGCCTACAACGAACCACGCGGAGCTATGCGATGTGACTGAGGGCCCACAGAGACCCCAAGGACCGCGTGATGTAGACTTAAGGTGCTGCCTTTAAAACGAAGCGCTGCCATGCCCAATACTCTTACCGCTTACCGCTTGGCAAATAACGTGGAGCACTCGCCTTTGCTAGCATTCCTCTTGCAGAGCCTTCTCTTCCTCGGCCGAGGGTAGCAGACAAGACGCGCTTTAGAGGAAAATTCCTTGGCAAGTCTCACGCTTCATGAGTGTCTTGACTAGGGACTTTCCTCAATCGCCTGACAGTTGATAATCAGCTGTTGGAGGCGTCGGAGCATCACGATTTTAGCCGTTTCTCTACTTATTCCTAGAGACATTAAAGGACACTAAAATTTATAAACCAGGGGATATAGGCACTTTGTTATTTTATGCCTATGCTTACTCTCCTTTTAAGAATCCCTTAATCTTTTTCAGCCCCTTATTTTAACCCCTATATTAACAGTGGGGAGTACAGAATACAAGTAGGGGCGAATAGCATTTTGTTTCCAAAAAATATTAAAAAAAAAAAAGAAATAATATGTAAAGACAAGATGGAAAATGTATCTGACTCTGATTCAGAAGAAAACAATGCTACAATACCTAATTTTTTTAAGAGGATTTTCGGTCTATGCTCCAAAAGGAAATGAAATCCTGTTTAAGGGACACCCTTGCTCAACTTGCCCCTTATAAAAGACCACTTCATTCCCAAGACGATGTGTCTGATGTGTTTATCTGTGACAAAGTGGGAGCAAATCGTACAAAGAAAAGTAACAACACCACTACTGAAACCCATGTGAGCACAGGAGGTCCTAGCACCTCTAATATTGTTGGTGGTCCTAGCACCACAACATTTTTGGAAGGTTTTTACACCTCGAATAATAGAGATGTCTTTTATGACTCACTTCAATCGGGTGCTCCTTGCTGCCCAAATACCTTGGATGCCCTTAGCGGCTCATTACTACAAAGTCTTTAAGACTACCAGGAGGGCTCCGATGATGACAATGATATAGATCCAGACGAATACGTTCTGGACTTGGATGATGGGGATGTTGGAATTTTTGATGAGGAGGACGAACTCCCTTCTACATCTAAAGATAGTACTCTAAATCCCTTGGGAGAGGAGATGTTCTCCCCCCTAATTCTAAAGCATCCCCGTTCCACACAATGGTCTCCACAGGAGCATGTATCTAAATTTATTAAAAAATTGATTTGTTTCCCTCTCGAAAGAGGGACAAGGAATATTCTAAGGGCTGAGGGTTCAAGACCCTCAATCGATGAAAAAGCATGTTATGCTCCTAAGATGGATCCAGAATTTGTTAAATACCTCTTTAGACTTGGGCGCGACCCTAGAAAAGTTCTTGAAAAAGCCTTTAAAGGATGCCAAGATCGCCTACTGGATGTGGTTGGTCCACTTAGTAGAATTCTTGACTCCACTGAGGAGTGTTACCTTAAAGGTACCCAACATGATACAGATCTAATAAGAGGTTGGAGTCAAAGAGCCCTCATTCTCCTAGGTAATGCCAATTCCAGCATTAACGCTGAAAGACGTAGGCTCATCTTTTTTAAACTAGACCCTAAACTTACAGATATGGCTGAGAAGGAACCATCCTCAAACCCAGAAGTCCTGCTCTTTGGTGAAGAGCTTATAAGATTTCTGGGAAAGTACGTCTCAACTTTTACTGCACTTGATAAGACACAAAAGAATATAAAGAGAGTATTCCGCAATAATGTTTTTGGAAGGGCCGGAAGAGAGGGCCTTTCTTCCGGCCGGTTTAACCAGAGGCCCTACCAGAGATCACGTCCAAACGGAAGAGGCAGCCAGCAAAATAATTATAACAACGGCTTCTACCGTGGAAGAAGAAACAGAGACAGAGGTGCAAGATCACAAGCTTCATTCTCGTCAAATCCTCAAAGTAAGTTTCAATCTTTTACTTTCCATTTCTATCCCTCCGAAGGTGGGAGGGAGACTCAGTCTTTTTTCGAAAAAATGGGAGGAAATAACACAAGACCCTTGGGTCCTGTCCACTGTGACAGGCTTTATGATAGATTTCATTCAAAGTCCAATTCAAACTTCCTTACCGAGGGATATTCCTATTTCAATAGAAAAAGAGAAGATAGTAGAGGAAGAGATCTACTCTATGCTCGAGAAAGGAGAGATAATAGAAGTTCCTTTAGATTCTCTAACAATCGTAAGCTCTTAATTCCTTGTGAAGAAAAAAGGAAAAGGTTGGAGACCGGTTATACATTTGAAGGGCCTCAACAAATTTCTGGTTTACAGGCACTTCAAAATGGAAGGAATACATCTCCTAAGAGACCTTCTTCAAAAAGATGACTGGTTAGTAAAACTAGATTTGAAGGACGCCTACTTCACTATCCCGATGGCGGAAATACATCAACCTTACCTACAATTTCTTTGGAAAAATCCTCTTTATCAGTTCAAGGCTCTCCCCTTCGGGCTTTCCTCCGCCCCATGGTGTTTTACCAAGGTAATGAGAGCAGTAGCTTCTATTCTAAGAGAAAAAGGCATTCTGCTTATTATTTACCTCAACGACATTTTGATAATGTCTCAAGACCTGCCTCAGATTCTTATAGACTTGGAAACGGTTATGAATCTGTTGGAAAGTCTAGGCTTCATTGTCAACAAAGAGAAGTCTGTTCTAACCCCCTTCAAATCTCTGGAGTTTTTGGGTTTCACTCTAAACACTTCCAAGTGCCTTCTCCTTTTACCTCCTTCAAAAATCTCGAAGATCAAGAAAGAGATTTGTCATGTTTTAAGACAGGAGGACATCCCATTAAGGGTACTGGCAAGACTTCTAGGCCTCTTCTCTTCTTCCATTCAGGTGATCTTTCCAGACCCTCTGAAATACCGGGCCTTGCAAAGGATAAAAGGAAGGGCATTGAGGTCCGGTCTTTGGTACGAAGACCGAATCACCCTAGATTTGGAGGCCAAAACAGAACTGAACTGGTGGTTAGAAAACCTGGAAGCTTGGAATGTGAAAGCAATTTTCGGGTCAGAACCGGATTTTGTGCTGGAATCAGACGCTTCCCTTCATGGTTGGGGTGCTTGTTTCCTAGACCAGAATATGGGTGGTGTTTGGTCTCAGGAGGAGTCATCTCATCACATCAATTTCCTAGAACTTACTGCTGGCCTACACGCCCTTATGAGTTTCAAGCACTCAATTCAAGGGAGATCGGTTGTTCTGAAAATGGACAATGTTACGGCAGTGGCCTACATCAATCGGTTGGCAGGTACGAAGTCTGCTGACCTTTCGAACCTAGCAAAGAAACTATGGATGTTCTGTTTAGAACACAAAATTGCCCTCAGAGCGGAATACTACCCAGGGAAGTCGAACGTTTCTGCCAATTGGAATTCCAGATTCCTTTCGGACTACAGCGATTGGAAACTGAACGTCGCTGTCTTCGACTCACTAAATCCTTATTGGGGTCCATTCGAGATAGACCTATTTGCGAGCCATCTCACCTTTCAGCTCCCGGCGCACAGGAAGTGAACGCATTCCTACAAACCTGGTCAGGGATCAATGCTTATGCCTTTCCCCCATTCGCAATGATACAGAGAGTCCTGCAGAAAATGAGGCAAGACCGATGCTCTCTAGTCCTAATAACTCCCTTCTGGCCATCACAAGCGTGGTTCCCCACTGTTCTGGAACTGACCTTCGAAATTCCCTTCCTCATTCCTTCCCTGAAAGATCTCCTTACGGACATAAACAGAGATCCTCACCTAATGACCCTATCCGGGAGTTTGAACCTTCTGGCCTGGAGAGTGTCAGGCGATCTAACGAAGTCTCAGGACTTTCGTCATCAGCTTCTACTCTCCTCAGAGAGTCATGGGCGCCGGGAACTCACTACAGATACAACAATATCTGGAAATGCTGGTTTCGTTGGTGCATGGAGAGGGATTTGGATCCCTCTCAAGCACCTATCGTTGATGTAGTGAATTTTCTCGCTGAACTCTTCGACAAAGGATTGAGTTATAGATCAATCAACTGTTATAGATCGGCAATCTCTGCTGGTCATGTCCTTATTAACGGCAAGTTGATCGGTAAAAATGTTATTGTTTGTAGGGTAATGAAGAGCATTCATCTAAAAAGAACCCAAGGCCAAAATATGATTCTCTCTGGGATGTGAATTTGATACTGGATCTTTTTACTTCCTGGCCAGATAATTCTTTTTTGAGCAGAAAGTTTCTTTCTATTAAACTTGCAACTCTTCTTTGCCTTATCTCCTGTCGTAGAGTTTCTGATGTTAAAGCTCTGGCGATCTCTAATAGGTCTTATAATTTATTTGGAGTTAAATTTGAGTTCTATAGAAGAACCAAGACCATGTCTGATTCAATCTTCTATCCTCATTTCGATCCTTCTCCGAAACTTTGTGTAGTTGAATGTATGAAAGCCTATGATATGACAAAGTCTAATCTTCGACCGCTTAATGAGAATCAACTTCTCATTTTCTTTGTTAAGACTTGTAAGGCTATTTCCTCCACTTCCATTGCCATATGGGTTAAGTCTGCTATGTCTCTAGCTGGTATTGATATTTCCAAATTTCAAGCTGATTCTCTTAGAGGTGCCATGGCAAGTAAGTCTCCTTGGTCTGGAGGTAAGTTGGATGATATCCTTAACCGCATCGCTGCGGCGGTTATTTTCGCGCTACGCAGCTTTTTTCTAAAAGCCGCATTAGATGACGAGCTCAGCTCGTCATCCGCACACGCCCCCCGTGGCTGATGACGAGCTGAGCTCGTCATCAGCATCGAAGGGGTTAAAGCTGCTGACTGGTCTACTGCAAGTACCTTTGCAAGGCATTATTGTAAACCAATTGAACATATGTCTAATGTAGTTTTACAGGGCTACCAACATGCATAATGTAGCCTCCGTTCTTGTAATGAAATTGCCATTCTCCTATTATCATGCCTAGAGAATCTAGATTTCATTAAAGACACAGAGGCTCACATTATCCCACCCAACCCTTCCCATGGTATTGGGTATAACTTACATGATGTTATTTTTCAGCTTGATGTTATGTATTTGAAATGTTCATTAATTATTGTTCAATTGTTCATCGGGATATGAGTCGGATTTCTTTGTTTTTAGGATACAATTTTTATTGTTCTTTTTCGTTCAGATAACCCTTCTACTTAATCTACTTTGGACCTTTTCGTCATCAGGAGGTCGATTGATTGTCTTCTTCTTCAATTTTACTTCTATTTACTTTGAATCTCCGTGAATCTCCTGGATCTACTTTAGCCAGATTTAAAAGAGGCTGATGGCTGCTATGTGTAATGTCTTACTTTATCTCAGTGTTCCTATTGGAACCTTTTTATTGTGATGTGACTGGCTTGGATCTGCAATTAAAAGTCATTGCATAATGTGAGCCTCGGTGTCTTTAATGAAATATAGATTCTCTAGGCATGATAATAGGAGAATCACAATTACAATTGCTGAGGACAGACCCCCGGTTTCTTGGTGGGCCGAGGTCTCAGGATGAAGGTAGTAGTCTCTGAGGTGGTTGTGGAACAGATTTAGCCAAGAAATTTACCCATGAGGAAGGATGTAGCCTCCTTTTTGAAACCTGCCAGAGAGGGGATTTTTCTGATGGCGGTTGCGAAGGAGTTCCATATTCTTGGTGCAGCCACAGCAACCGCATGATTATAGTTTTTTTTTCCGAAAGCGTGCAGGCTGGAGTAAGAGGGCACTGGTAAATCGTGAATTTCTGCTTCCTCCGGAAATCACAAGTTTTTGTGCAAGATACGCAGGGGAGTTTGAGTGTAGGGCCTTGTGCGTGATGCATTTTTCGTGAGTATAATGTTGTCTGTTGACAATTCAGAAAGGAGTTCATGTGTGAGATGTGCAGTAGTCAGGGACATGATGTTGCTCATTTGTGCTTCCCTATCCATGAGGACACACAGCTCATTTTTGAATGAGATAACACAGATTTCTTATGCCCATCCGTTGAGTGTCCTCTGTTCCCATACTCTTTTTCCAACATCATGGCACTACTTAGCTGACAACTGATGGTGTCTTGTCCAGCAGACATCCAAACCTCATATGTCAAACACTCACCTATACATGTGAATACTGTAGAAGAGGAGGCAAGCAAAAAACAACATTTGTTATGATCACACATTGCAGATGAGGTGGGAAGCTTTAGGCTTCCCGCCTGCACTGGATTATCGTGTTGCTCTTCAGCCAAGTCATTTTGCAGGTGTAACTGCATGAAGATTCACCTTAGCAGCACCTACACCCATCTCAAAGGTACACAACTGGCATCAGTGTGTGCCTCAGCCACACCAATTTCATTTTGATGTAACCATGTATGTTTTGCTAGGAATGTATCATATCAATGAATTGCAAGCCAGTTGTGTTTTGGTCAGTTCATATGACACATTGTTCTATTGTATGTTTATTCTGCACTGACTTGGCATACATTTTGTGTCAGCCTCTCATTTGCCACCAGAGTCTGATCTGCCATGTGTTCAAATGCCATATGTGAGCATATTGTGATGCAGGACAACAGTGTTGTTCAACACATACTTTGTATTAGATAAACAGGAGTAAACCCATGAACCACGTTGGGATGGGTGAGTAATGCAAAAAGAAACAATTCCCAACTGGTCTTAATGAAAGTCAATTAAATGCAGTATGCAGTTAGCATTACAAAGAACAGGACAGAACCAAGGAGTCTCAAAAACGTTTTTTTAGGAAAAGCTTATTATTTAGCAGGTTTTTAGGGGTCTTTCACATGGCTAAATACAGTTAAACAGCACTGTGTCGAGCAAATCATGTGACAACCGAAAAGGCACTTGGTGAATGGTGATATTTACAATAAGTGAAAGGTGCAAGTGCTAGAGTGAGCAGCGTGAACGGCGCATAGTGACAAGAATTATATACAGTGATGGCTCCACAGTTTCAAGTTGCAATTACTTTGAAGCAAAATTCAATAAATTATTTGGAGCACAAAACGTAAAATGCGTCAACAAATAATGCTGCAATGTCGACGGCGTTTCGATCCCCGTCAGTCGGGATCGTCTTCAGGACAAGGTTGTTGATGAGGGCAGTGCCGCGCACGCGTACATAGATTGCGTGAGGTAAGTCCTTCGGTCTGAGTCTGCGGAGGGGCGGGCTGATCGTTGCTTCTAGGAGTCAACGGCGGGGAAGCCTGTGTTATTTCAGGGCTGGAGCGAGCGATGCTCCTGCATCTGTTGCGAGCCCACCACGCCAGGAGAGCACTCACCGCTCGCTCCAGCCCTGAAATAACACAGGCTTCCCCGCCGTTGACTCCTAGAAGCAACGATCAGCCCGCCCCTCCGCAGACTCAGACCGGAGGACTTACCTCACGCAATCTATGTACGCGTGCGCGGCACTGCCCTCATCGACAACCTTGTCCTGAAGACGATCCCGACTGACGGGGATCGAAACGCCGTCGACATTGCAGCATTATTTGTTGACGCATTTTACGTTTTGTGCTCCAAATAATTTATTGAATTTTGCTTCAAAGTAATTGCAACTTGAAACTGTGGAGCCATCACTGTATATAATTCTTGTCACTATGCGCCGTTCACGCTGCTCACTCTAGCACTTGCACCTTTCACTTATTGTAAATATCACCATTCACCAAGTGCCTTTTCGGTTGTCACATGATTTGCTCGACACAGTGCTGTTTAACTGTATTTAGCCATGTGAAAGACCCCTAAAAACCTGCTAAATAATAAGCTTTTCCTAAAAAAACGTTTTTGAGACTCCTTGGTTCTGTCCTGTTCTTTGTAATGCTAACTGCATACTGCATTTAATTGACTTTCATTAAGACCAGTTGGGAATTGTTTCTTTTTGCGTTCAACACATACAACATACGATGGAGGTGAAAGGCCCAATTATTGAACATTCTGCCAGATTTATTCTAGGATTGACTTACCTTGGCCCAACACCGGAGAAGTGTGCGGTCCCTGAACAGATGTTACATCCAACCTTGTAGCAGAAGTCAGTGTGCGTCTCTTTGAGTCTGGGAGGACCGCATTGTACCTACAATGATAAGTATGTTTTGCAACTTTACATTTCTGCTGCCACATGTGATGCACTCAATTTCTGGCAAAAAGGACGGGCATAAGCAGTTGTGGGCACCACTGTTGCAGAAGTGAGTCATACATAATGTCATGAGTGATCCCACATATGACTTAGAATGTTCCCACTACCTAGATGCAACCTATATCACAATTACATGCCTACGAGATGCCCATTACATGGGACGAGACCTGGCAAATCACTCTGCACAGACCGGCAGTTCTACTCTACAACACATCTGCTTGCAGAGACACAGAACACTCTCCACGCCATCATAAGTTTGCAGCACATTTTCAGAATATGTGCCGAGACCTGCAAATCACTCTGCACAGACCGGCAGTTCTACTCTACAAAGCACCCACTTGTAGAGACACAGAACACTCTCCGTGCCATTAGGAGCTTGCAGCACATTTTGAGAATACGTGCTATCCACAAGATTATGTCTACCATGACCTCAGCATTGTGCTGAATCGAAAAATGCACCTGCCTTATTGCTTGGACCTTCACACCCTAAAATTATTGTCAGACACCGGGCCCTTATGAGGTACCATATACTTTGGACTGTTACACTGTTTAGTATTACGCAGGAAGCAGGGATGGGAGTATCACTGGCAATTAGCGAATACAAAGATTGGCTCACTACTTACAAGACTTCACTTGATTGAGACATTAGTCTTGCTCATATTGGACACGACCCACCAGGGTTGGAATTATCACCGACAGAGCATTCGTAGCAAGACTTTCACCACCTGTTCTTAGCCAATGAGTAAGTAGCGGGAAAACTCAAAATGGCTACGAAACACATGTTGGCTGGTTTTCGTGTGTTCTATTGAACAATAAAACGAGATTGAATACATTGGAGATTGAACAATAAGACTTTTTTCAATACTTTAAATCAGGAGTTTAACACCTGGTTCACGTGTGCCTGGGACTTCTATTGCATCAACATGTGCAGCACAGCCAGTAGTTTTGTCTGTGGAGGGATTTTGGTGATACGCTGTGTTGGTGCCTACAGCCTGGGGGCTATCTGTGTCAGTAGGCAGAGTATGAAGCTCCTTTCCAGCCTGTAGTGAACTATCGCACCCTCTGGCGTGAGGTCCATCAGGGTGGTGGATTGGCAATAGACCGGCTGTCTTGTTTGGCGCTGACTCTGTGGTGGTCCTTGAGGCAGTGGCAGTGGGTATTGTGGTGGCTTCGTGGGGCTCCGAGCTGCAAGAGTAGTACCTCCAGGGCATCAGTAGGTTAGCAAATGAGTCTCCGGGGTAGTCTCCCTTATGTACTCTTTTTTAATACCATTTTTTAAAACACCTTTTTTCAGGTCTTAAAATCCAGCAGCTAACGGGCCTTAGCAGCTGTTTTTGGAAAGTATAGCCAGACCGGGAATCCCTTGTAAATATCTTGTAAAAGCCTACCTTGCATCTCATTTTCTCTAGCTATCGCTAACAGATGTGGCGATTGGAAAAATGGACGATTTAGTGGCGTAAACCCCTTCTACATATGCCTGAGTGTTACAGACGGAGGAGTGTGAGGGTCACCGGAGGAGAGTAAATGCCACAGGAGGAGACTGAGGGTCACAGGAGGAGGAGTGTGAGGGTTACAGAACGAGATTGAGGATCGCAGGAGGAAGAGAGTAAGGAACACAGGAAGGTGAGTGTAAGTGTCATAGGAAGAGAGTAAATGTTGCAGGAGGAGAGTGAGGGTCCCAGGAGGAAGAGTGTGAGGATCACAGGAGGAGAGTGGAGGTTGCAGGAACAGATGAGCGAGGGCCACTGCTCTTGCTTCTTTCTGCACCTCTTTTGCAAAGTTCTGCATCCCTCTTGCCTCTTTCTGCACTTCTCTTCCCTATTTCTCCGCCTCGCTTGCTTTTTTCTGTACTTCTATTACTTCTTTCTGCACTGCTCTTGCTTCTTTCTTCCCCTCCCTTGCAAATTTCCAGATCACTCTTACTTCTTTCTGCACCCCTGTTCCCTCTTTCTGCACCTTTCTTGCCTATTTCTGCACATCTCTTGCCATTTCGGCACCTCTGTTGCTTCTTTCTGCCCTTCTCTTGCCTCTTTCTGCACCCCTCTTCCCTCTTTCTATACCCCTTTTACCTCGTTTTGCACCTCTCCTGCCTCTTTCTGCACCTCTCTTGCCTTTTTCTGCAGTTCTCTTGCCTTTTTCTACACCTCTTTAGCTTCTTTCTGTACTTTTCTTTCCTCTTTCTATACCCCTCCTGCCTCTTTCTGCACATCTGTTGGTTCTTTCTGCACTGTTCTTGCTACTTTCTGCACCTCTGTTGCAAATTTCTGTACCCGTCTTGCCTCTTTCTGTGCCCTCCTTCCCTCTTTCTGCACCTCTATTGGCTATTTCTACACCTCTCTTCCCTCTTTCTGCATTTCCCTTGCCTGTGTCTGTACCCATGTTCCCTCATTCCACAACTTTTTATGTCAGTTTCTGGAACCCTCCTGCCTATTTGTGCTTTTCTCTTGCCTCCTTCTGCACCTCTGTTGCCTCTTTTTGCATCCATCTTGCCTCTTTCTACACCTTTCTTGGCTCTTTCTACACCTGTTGCTTCATTGTGAACTTCTTTAGTTTCTTTCTGCACCCTTCTTTCCTCTTTGTGCACCCCTATTGCCTCTTTCTGGACATGTCTTGCCTCTGCCTGCACATGCACACAAAGAAGCAAGAGAAATGCAGAAAGAGGCAACAGAAGTCCAGAAAGAGGTACAGAAAGAAGCAAGAGATAAGCAGAAAGAACCAACTGAGGTGCTAAAAGAGGCCTTGTTGCAAAGTCATCCTTTGTCCTGGGCACCCCCACATTTTAGCTGACTGGTACTGGTGGTAAGTGATTCTGAGTTACCCAGGGCTCTGCCTAACCAGGCCCTGTGATTGGCATGACCTTCCCTGTAAGTCCCAAGTATATAATAGGGCAGGGGGATTACAATTTTCCTCTCTGTCCCACCTTATATGCAAAAAGCACCTGTTTCCTCCACAAATCTCCAGATGCTTTATAATATTATGCAGCTTCTCAGGAGTCATATACTATTGAAATAATATCTTATATTTTGACTCTCCATGGGGAATTGTCGGACCTGGTCCTTTCTGCAGTGTCACCCCAGATGTTTTTTGCCTTCCTTTGCTGAACCAGTTTTGTTGAATTTAGGACTTTTTCTCTACTAAAAAGTTTGTTCTCTCTATCTCAAATATGTTAATATTGGCCTGCTACATCTTATTGGTAGATTTAATCTACTTGTAAGTCCTTAGTAAATAGTACTTCCTGTACCAGGGTCCGTAAATTAAATGCTTCTAGTGGGTATCAACACCTAATATGACACCCATTAAAGTAGCCCTGTAAAACGTTTGTCAGGCCTGCCACTACAGACAATAATGCAGTTTTAAGCTACCATTTGGACCTGGCAAAACAAACCTTTAGCCAGGCCTACGCCTTCCTTTTTAATACTTATAAGTCACCCCCAAGGAAACATTGGGGTACCCTATCCACTCATACTAGACTGGCCTCAGCCACTGCAGCCCGGAGAAGCCTACATTGGCTTCCCATTGAGTCCAGAATCTCTTTTAAGATTCTCTGTCTTGCCCATGGGGCTCTCCACGGTACAGGTGCTGAGGGTCTTGGGTCACTTATCCATCTCTACTCTCCTAGTCGATCCCTCCGTTCCTCTAATGAAAACCTTCTTGAGGTCCCCAGGTTTGTAAGAACAAAGTGGGGAGGTAGAGCATTCTGTACGTTTGTACCAAGGTTATGGAACTCCCTCTCCCCTGAACTTCGAGGGCAACCCTCACCCGCTTTGTTTCGTAAAGCATTGAAAACCCTACTTTTTTCTGAGGTATGTCTGTAAATGCTCTTATTTGTGTCTGTACATTACATGACCAGCTAAGGCACCTTGATGCCCTTGGGCTAAGTTGCGCGATAAAAGACTCCCTTCATTCATTCATGCATGTATATTCAAGCAGCAAACTCTACCCCCAAAGGGCGCTCAGGGGTCACTTATCCACTAATACAGGTATATTAAAGCAGCAGACCCCTCAAGGGAGCGTGGGGGTTCCATATCTACTCATATATGTATATTCAAGCAGCAGGCCCCTCAAGGGAGCGTGGGGGTTCCATATCTACTCATATGTGTATATTCAAGCAGCAGGCCCCTCAAGGGAGCGTGGGGGTTCCATATCTACTCATATGTGTATATTCAAGCAGCAGGCCCCTCAAGGGAGCTTGGGCGTTCCATATCTACTCATATGTGTATATTCAAGCAGCAGGCCCCTCAAGGGATCATGGGGCACCATATCTACTCATAATTGTATTTTCAAGCAGCAGGCCCCTCAAGAGAGCGTGGGGGTTTCATATCTACTCATATGTGTATATTCAAGCAGCAGGCCCCTCAAGGGATCATGGGGCACCATATCTACTCATGTGTGTATATTCAAGCAGCAGGCCCCTCAAGGGAGCGTGGGGGTTCCATATCTACTCATATGTGTATATTCAAGCAGCAGGCCCCTCAAGGGAGCTTTAGGGTTTCATATCTACTCATATGTGTATATTCAAGCAGCAGGCCCCTCAAGAGAGCATGGGGGCACCATATCTACTCATATGTGTATATTTAAGCAGCAGGCCCATCAAGGGAGCGTGGGGGTTCCATATCTACTGATATGTATATATTCAAGCAGCAGGCCCCTCAAGAAGCATGGGGGCACCATATCTACTCTTATGTGTATATTCAAGCAGCAGGTCCCTCAAGGGAGTGTGGGCGTTCCATATCTACTCATATGTGTATATTCAAGCAGCAGGCCCCTCAAGGGATCATGGAGCACCATATCTACTCATATGTGTATATTCAAGCAGCAGGCCCCTCAAGGGAGCGTGGGGGTTCAATATCTACTCATATGTGTATATTCAAGCAGCAGGCCCCTCAAGGAAGCTTGAGGGTTCCATATCTACTCATATGTGTATATTCAAGCAGCAGGCCCATCAAGGGAGCGTGGGGGTTCCATATCTACTCATATGTGTATATTCAAACAGCAGGCCCATCAAGGGAGCGTGGGCGTTCCATATCTACTCATGTGTGTATATTCAAGCAGCATGCCCCTCAAGGGAGCGTGGGGGTTCTATATCTACTCATATGTGTATATTCAAGCAGCAGGCCCCTCAAGGGAGCATGGGGGTTCCATATCTACTCATATCTGTATATTCAAGCAGCAGGCCCCTCAAGGGAGCGTGGGCGTTCCATATCTACTCATATGTGTATATTCAAGCAGCAGGCCCCTCAAGGGAGCGTGGGGGTTCCATATCTACTCATATGTGTATATTCAAGCCGCAGGCCCCTCAAGGGAGCTTGGGGGTTCCATATCTACTCATATGTGTATATTCAAGCAGCAGGCCCCTCAAGGGAGGGTGGGGGTTCCATATCTACTCATATGTGTATATTCAAGCAGCAGGCCCCTCAAGGGAGCTTGGGGGTTCCATATCTACTCATATGTGTATATTCAAGCAGCAGGCCCCTCAAGGGAGCTTGGGGGTTCCATATCTACTCATATGTGTATATTCAAGCAGCAGGCCCCTCAAGGGAGCGTGGGGGTTCCATATCTACTCATATGTGTATATTCAAGCAGCAGGCCCCTCAAGGGAGCGTGGGCGTTCCATATCTACTCATATGTGTATATTCAAGCAGCAGGCCCCTCAAGGGATTATGGGGGACCATATCTACTCATATGTGTATTTTCAAGCAGCAGGGCCCTCAAGGGAGCGTGGGGGTTTCATATCTACTCATATGTGTATATTCAAGCAGCAGGCCCCTCAAGGGATCATGGGGCACCATATCTACTCATGTGTGTATATTCAAGCAGCAGGCCCCTCAAGGGAGCGTGGGGGTTCCATATCTACTCATATGTGTATATTCAAGCAGCAGGCCCCTCAAGGGAGCTTTAGGGTTTCATATCTACTCATATGTGTATATTCAAGCAGCAGGCCCCTCAAGAGAGCATAGGGGCACCATATCTACTCATATGTGTATATTCAAGCAGCAGGCCCATCAAGGGAGCGTGGGGGTTCCATATCTACCCATATGTGTATATTCAAGCAGCAGGCCCCTCAAGGGAGCATGGGGGCACCATATCTACTCATATGTGTATATTCAAGCAGCAGGCCCCTCAAGGGAGCGTGGGGGTTCCATATCTACTCATATGTGTATATTCAAGCAGCAGGCCCCTCAAGGGAGCGTGGGGGTTCCATATCTACTCATATGTGTATATTCAAGCAGCAGGCCCCTCAAGGGAGCGTGGGCGTTCCATATCTACTCATATGTGTATATTCAAGAGGCAGGCCCCTCAAGGGAGCGTGGGGGTTCCATATCTACTCATTATTATTATTATTATAATTACATTTATTAAGCGCGCAGCTACCCGGAGGTTTCCCGGCGCTATGTGTATATTCAAGCAGCAGGCCCCTCAAGGGAGCGTGGGCGTTCCATTTCTACTCATATGTGTATATTCAAGCAGCAGGCCCCTCAAGGGAGCGTGGGCGTTCCATATATACTCATATGTGTATATTCAAGCAGCAGGCCCCTCAAGGGATTATGGGGGACCATATCTACTCATATGTGTATTTTCAAGCAGCAGGCCCATCAAGGGAGCGTGGGGGTTCCATATCTACTCATATGTGTATTTTCAAGCAGCAGGCCCCTCAAGGGAGCTTGGGCGTTCCATATCTACTCATATGTGTATATTCAAGCAGCAGGCCCCTCAAGGGATCATGGGGCACCATATCTACTCATATGTGTATTTTCAAGCAGCAGGCCCCTCAAGAGAGCGTGGGGGTTTCATATCTACTCATATGTGTATATTCAAGCAGCAGGCCCCTCAAGGAAGCTTGAGGGTTCCATATCTACTCATATGTGTATATTCAAGCAGCAGGCCCATCAAGGGAGCGTGGGGGTTCCATATCTACTCATATGTGTATATTCAAACAGCAGGCCCATCAAGGGAGCGTGGGCGTTCCATATCTACTCATGTGTGTATATTCAAGCAGCATGCCCCTCAAGGGAGCGTGGGGGTTCTATATCTACTCATATGTGTATATTCAAGCAGCAGGCCCCTCAAGGGAGCATGGGGGTTCCATATCTACTCATATCTGTATATTCAAGCAGCAGGCCCCTCAAGGGAGCGTGGGCGTTCCATATCTACTCATATGTGTATATTCAAGCAGCAGGCCCCTCAAGGGAGCGTGGGGGTTCCATATCTACTCATATGTGTATATTCAAGCCGCAGGCCCCTCAAGGGAGCTTGGGGGTTCCATATCTACTCATATGTGTATATTCAAGCAGCAGGCCCCTCAAGGGAGGGTGGGGGTTCCATATCTACTCATATGTGTATATTCAAGCAGCAGGCCCCTCAACGGAGCTTGGGGGTTCCATATCTACTCATATGTGTATATTCAAGCAGCAGGCCCCTCAAGGGAGCTTGGGGGTTCCATATCTACTCATATGTGTATATTCAAGCAGCAGGCCCCTCAAGGGAGCGTGGGGGTTCCATATCTACTCATATGTGTATATTCAAGCAGCAGGCCCCTCAAGGGAGCGTGGGCGTTCCATATCTACTCATATGTGTATATTCAAGCAGCAGGCCCCTCAAGGGATTATGGGGGACCATATCTACTCATATGTGTATTTTCAAGCAGCAGGGCCCTCAAGGGAGCGTGGGGGTTTCATATCTACTCATATGTGTATATTCAAGCAGCAGGCCCCTCAAGGGATCATGGGGCACCATATCTACTCATGTGTGTATATTCAAGCAGCAGGCCCCTCAAGGGAGCGTGGGGGTTCCATATCTACTCATATGTGTATATTCAAGCAGCAGGCCCCTCAAGGGAGCTTTAGGGTTTCATATCTACTCATATGTGTATATTCAAGCAGCAGGCCCCTCAAGAGAGCATAGGGGCACCATATCTACTCATATGTGTATATTCAAGCAGCAGGCCCATCAAGGGAGCGTGGGGGTTCCATATCTACCCATATGTGTATATTCAAGCAGCAGGCCCCTCAAGGGAGCATGGGGGCACCATATCTACTCATATGTGTATATTCAAGCAGCAGGCCCCTCAAGGGAGCGTGGGGGTTCCATATCTACTCATATGTGTATATTCAAGCAGCAGGCCCCTCAAGGGAGCGTGGGGGTTCCATATCTACTCATATGTGTATATTCAAGCAGCAGGCCCCTCAAGGGAGCGTGGGCGTTCCATATCTACTCATATGTGTATATTCAAGAGGCAGGCCCCTCAAGGGAGCGTGGGGGTTCCATATCTACTCATTATTATTATTATTATAATTACATTTATTAAGCGCGCAGCTACCCGGAGGTTTCCCGGCGCTATGTGTATATTCAAGCAGCAGGCCCCTCAAGGGAGCGTGGGCGTTCCATTTCTACTCATATGTGTATATTCAAGCAGCAGGCCCCTCAAGGGAGCGTGGGCGTTCCATATATACTCATATGTGTATATTCAAGCAGCAGGCCCCTCAAGGGATTATGGGGGACCATATCTACTCATATGTGTATTTTCAAGCAGCAGGCCCATCAAGGGAGCGTGGGGGTTCCATATCTACTCATATGTGTATTTTCAAGCAGCAGGCCCCTCAAGGGAGCTTGGGCGTTCCATATCTACTCATATGTGTATATTCAAGCAGCAGGCCCCTCAAGGGATCATGGGGCACCATATCTACTCATATGTGTATTTTCAAGCAGCAGGCCCCTCAAGAGAGCGTGGGGGTTTCATATCTACTCATATGTGTATTTTCAAGCAGCAGGCCCCTCAAGGGAGCTTGGGCGTTCCATATCTACTCATATGTGTATATTCAAGTAACAGGCCCCTCAAGGGATCATGGGGCACCATATCTACTCATATGTGTATTTTGAAGCAGCAGGCCCCTCAAGAGAGCGTGGGGGTTTCATATCTACTCATATGTGTATATTCAAGCAGCAGGCCCCTCAAGGGATCATGGGGCACCATATCTACTCATGTGTGTAAATTCAAGCAGCAGGCCCCTCAAGGGAGTGTGGGGTTCCATATCTACTCATATGTGTATATTCAAGCAGCAGGCCCCTCAAGGGAGCTTTAGGGTTTCATATCTACTCATATGTGTATATTCAAGCAGCAAGCCCCTCAAGAGAGCATAGGGGCACCATATCTACTCATATGTGTATATTCAAGCAGCAGGCCCATCAAGGGAGCGTGGGGGTTCCATATCTACCCATATGTGTATATTCAAGCAGCAGGCCCCTCAAGGGAGCATGGGGGCACCATATCTACTCATATGTGTATATTCAAGCAGCAGGCCCCTCAAGGGAGCGTGGGGGTTCCATATCTACTCATATGTGTATATTCAAGCAGCAGGCCCCTCAAGGGAGCGTGGGGGTTCCATATCTACTCATATGTGTATATTCAAGCAGCAGGCCCTCAAGGGAGCGTGGGGGTTCCATATCTACTCATATGTGTATATTCAAGCAGCAGGCCCCTCAAGGGAGCGTGGGGGTTCCATATCTACTCATATGTGTATATTCAAGCAGCAGGCCCCTCAAGGGAGCGTGGGCGTTCCATATCTACTCATATGTGTATATTCAAGCAGCAGGCCACTCAAGGGAGCGTGGGGGTTCCATATCTACTCATATGTGTATATTCAAGCAGCAGGCCCCTCAAGGGAGCGTGGGCGTTCCATATCTACTCATATGTGTATATTCAAGCAGCAGGCCCCTCAAGGGAGCATGGCATGGGGGCACCATATCTACTCATATGTGTATATTCAAGCAGAAGGCCCCTCAAGGGAGCTGGGGGGTTCCATATCTACTCATTTGTGTATTTTCAAGCAGCAGGCCCATCAAGGGAGCGTGGGGGGTCCATATCTACTCATATGTGTATTTTCAAGCAGCAGGCCCCTCAAGGGAGCTTGGGCGTTCCATATCTACTCATATGTGTATATTCAAGCAGCAGGCCCCTCAAGGGATCATGGGGCACCATATCTACTCATATGTGTATTTTTAAGCAGCAGGCCCCTCAAGAGAGCGTGGGGGTTTCATATCTACTCATATGTGTATATTCAAGCAGCAGGCCCCTCAAGGGATCATGGGGCACCATATCTACTCATGTGTGTATATTCAAGCAGCAGGCCCCTCAAGGGAGTTTGGGGTTCCATATCTACTCATATGTGTATATTCAAGCAGCAGGCCCCTCAAGGGAGCTTTAGAGTTTCATATCTACTCATATGTGTATATTCAAGCAGCAGGCCCCTCAAGAGAGCATAGGGGCACCATATCTACTCATATGTGTATATTCAAGCAGCAGGCCCATCAAGGGAGCGTGGGGGTTCCATATCTACCCATATGTGTATATTCAAGCAGCAGGCCCCTCAAGGGAGCATGGGAGCACCATATCTACTCATATGTGTATATTCAAGCAGCAGGCCCCTCAAGGGAGCGTGGGGGTTCCATATCTACTCATATGTGTATATTCAAGCAGCAGGCCCCTCAAGGGAGCGTGGAGGTTCCATATCTACTCATATGTGTATATTCAAGCAGCAGGCCCCTCAAGGGAGCGTGGGGGTTCCATATCTACTCATATGTGTATATTCAAGCAGCAGGCCCCTCAAGGGAGCGTGGGCGTTCCATATCTACTCATATGTGTATATTCAAGCAGCAGGCCACTCAAGGGAGCGTGGGCGTTCCATATCTACTCATATGTGTATATTCAAGCAGCAGGCCCCTCAAGGGAGCGTGGGGGTTTCATATCTACTCATATGTGTATATTCAAGCAGCAGGCCCCTCAAGGAATCATGGGGCACCATATCTACTCATGTTTGTATATTCAAGCAGCAGGCCCCTCAAGGGAGCTTTAGGGTTTCATATCTACTCATATGTGTATATTCAAGCAGCAGGCCCCTCAAGGGATCATGAGGCACCATATCTACTCATATGTGTATATTCAAGCAGCAGGCCCCTCAAGGGAGCGTGGGGGTTCCATATCTACTCATATGTGTATATTCAAGCAGCAGGCCCTTCAAGGTAGCTTTAGGGTTCCATATCTACTCATATGTGCATATTCAAGCAGCATGCCCCTCAAGGGAGCTTGTGGGTTCCATATCTACTCATATGTGTATATTCAAGCAGCAGGCCCCTCAAGGGATCATGGGGCACCATATCTACTCATATGTGTATATTCAAGCAGCAGGCCCCTCAAGGGAGCATGGCATGGGGGCACCATATCTACTCATATGTGTATATTCAAGCAGAAGGCCCCTCAAGGGAGCTGGGGGGTTCCATATCTACTCATTTGTGTATATTCAAGCAGCAGGCCCCTCAAGGGAGCGTGGGGGTTCCATATCTACTCATATGTGTATATTCAAGCAGCAGGCCCCTCAAGGGAGCGTGGGGGTTCCATATCTACTCATATGTGTATATTCAAGCAGCAGGCCCCTCAAGGGAGCTTTAGGGTTTCATATCTACTCATATGTGTATATTCAAGCAGCAGGCCCCTCAAGGGAGCATGGGGGTTCCATATCTAGTCATATGTGTATATTCAAGCAGCAGGCCCCTCAAGGGAGCGTGGGCGTTCCATATCTACTCATATGTGTATATTTAAGCTGTAGACCCCTCAAGGGAGCTTTAGAGTTTCATATCTACTCATATGTGTATATTCAAGCAGCAGGCCCCTCAAGGGAGCTTTAGGGTTTCATATCTACTCATATGTGTATATTCAAGCAGCAGGCCCCTCAAGGGAGCGTGGGGGTTCCATATCTACTCATATGTGTATATTCAAGCAGCAGGCCCCTCAAGGGAGCGTGGGCGTTCCATATCTACTCATATGTGTATATTCAAGCAGCAGGCCCCTCAAGGGAGCTTTAGGGTTTCATATCTACTCATATGTGTATATTCAAGCAGCAGGCCCCTCAAGGGAGCTTGGGGGTTCCATATCTACTCATATGTATATATTCAAGCAGCAGGCCCCTCAAGGGAACGTGGGGGTTCCATATCTACTCATATGTATATATTCAAGCAGCAGGCCCCTCAAGGGAGCTTGGGGGTTCCATATCTACTCATATGTATATATTCAAGCAGCAGGCCCCTCAAGGGAACGTGGGGGTTCCATATCTACTCATATGTGTGCATTCAAGCAGCAGGCCCCTCAAGGGAGCGTGGGCGTTCCATATCTACTCATATGTGCATATTCAAGCAGCAGGCCCCTGAAGGGAGCATGGGGGCACTATATATACTCATATGTGTATATTCAAGCAGCAGGCCCCTCAAGGGAGCGTGGGGGTTCCATATCTACTCATATGTGTATATTCAAGCAGCAGGCCCCTCAAGGGAGCTTTAGGGTTTCATATCTACTCATATGTGTATATTCAAGCAGCAGGCCCCTCAAGGGAGCTTGGGGGTTCCATATCTACTCATATGTATATATTCAAGCAGCAGGCCCCTCAAGGGAACGTGGGGGTTCCATATCTACTCATATGTATATATTCAAGCAGCAGGCCCCTCAAGGGAGCTTGGGGGTTCCATATCTACTCATATGTATATATTCAAGCAGCAGGCCCCTCAAGGGAGCTTGGGGGTTCCATATCTACTCATATGTGCATATTCAAGCAGCAGGCCCCTCAAGGGAGCTTGGGGGTTCCATATCTACTCATATGTGAATATTCAAGCAGCAGGCCCCTCAAGGGAGCGTGGGCGTTCCATATCTACTCATATGTGTATATTCAAGCAGCAGGCCCATCAAGGGAGCGTGGGGGTTCCATATCTACTCATATGTGTATATTCAAGCAGCAGGCCCCTCAAGGGAGCGTGGGGGCACTATATATACTCATATGTGTATATTCAAGCAACAGGCCCCTCAAGGGAGTGTGGGGGTTCCATATCTACTCATATGTGTATATTCAAGCAGCATGCCCCTCAAGGGAGCTTGTGGGTTCCATATCTACTCATATGTGTATATTCAAGCAGCAGGCCCCTCAAGGGATCATGGGGCACCATATCTACTCATATGTGTATATTCAAGCAGCAGGCCCCTCAAGGGAGCATGGCATGGGGGCACCATATCTACTCATATGTGTATATTCAAGCAGAAGGCCCCTCAAGGGAGCTGGGGGGTTCCATATCTACTCATTTGTGTATATTCAAGCAGCAGGCCCCTCAAGGGAGCGTGGGGGTTCCATATCTACTCATATGTGTATATTCAAGCAGCAGGCCCCTCAAGGGAGCGTGGGGGTTCCATATCTACTCATATGTGTATATTCAAGCAGCAGGCCCCTCAAGGGAGCTTTAGGGTTTCATATCTACTCATATGTGTATATTCAAGCAGCAGGCCCCTCAAGGGAGCATGGGGGTTCCATATCTAGTCATATGTGTATATTCAAGCAGCAGGCCCCTCAAGGGAGCGTGGGCGTTCCATATCTACTCATATGTGTATATTTAAGCTGTAGACCCCTCAAGGGAGCTTTAGAGTTTCATATCTACTCATATGTGTATATTCAAGCAGCAGGCCCCTCAAGGGAGCTTTAGGGTTTCATATCTACTCATATGTGTATATTCAAGCAGCAGGCCCCTCAAGGGAGCGTGGGGGTTCCATATCTACTCATATGTGTATATTCAAGCAGCAGGCCCCTCAAGGGAGCGTGGGCGTTCCATATCTACTCATATGTGTATATTCAAGCAGCAGGCCCCTCAAGGGAGCTTTAGGGTTTCATATCTACTCATATGTGTATATTCAAGCAGCAGGCCCCTCAAGGGAGCTTGGGGGTTCCATATCTACTCATATGTATATATTCAAGCAGCAGGCCCCTCAAGGGAACGTGGGGGTTCCATATCTACTCATATGTATATATTCAAGCAGCAGGCCCCTCAAGGGAGCTTGGGGGTTCCATATCTACTCATATGTATATATTCAAGCAGCAGGCCCCTCAAGGGAACGTGGGGGTTCCATATCTACTCATATGTGTGCATTCAAGCAGCAGGCCCCTCAAGGGAGCGTGGGCGTTCCATATCTACTCATATGTGCATATTCAAGCAGCAGGCCCCTGAAGGGAGCATGGGGGCACTATATATACTCATATGTGTATATTCAAGCAGCAGGCCCCTCAAGGGAGCGTGGGGGTTCCATATCTACTCATATGTGTATATTCAAGCAGCAGGCCCCTCAAGGGAGCTTTAGGGTTTCATATCTACTCATATGTGTATATTCAAGCAGCAGGCCCCTCAAGGGAGCTTGGGGGTTCCATATCTACTCATATGTATATATTCAAGCAGCAGGCCCCTCAAGGAAACGTGGGGGTTCCATATCTACTCATATGTATATATTCAAGCAGCAGGCCCCTCAAGGGAGCTTGGGGGTTCCATATCTACTCATATGTATATATTCAAGCAGCAGGCCCCTCAAGGGAGCTTGGGGGTTCCATATCTACTCATATGTGCATATTCAAGCAGCAGGCCCCTCAAGGGAGCTTGGGGGTTCCATATCTACTCATATGTGAATATTCAAGCAGCAGGCCCCTCAAGGGAGCGTGGGCGTTCCATATCTACTCATATGTGTATATTCAAGCAGCAGGCCCATCAAGGGAGCGTGGGGGTTCCATATCTACTCATATGTGTATATTCAAGCAGCAGGCCCCTCAAGGGAGCGTGGGGGCACTATATATACTCATATGTGTATATTCAAGCAACAGGCCCCTCAAGGGAGTGTGGGGGTTCCATATCTACTCATATGTGTATATTCAAGCAGCATGCCCCTCAAGGGAGCTTGTGGGTTCCATATCTACTCATATGTGTATATTCAAGCAGCAGGCCCCTCAAGGGATCATGGGGCACCATATCTACTCATATGTGTATATTCAAGCAGCAGGCCCCTCAAGGGAGCATGGCATGGGGGCACCATATCTACTCATATGTGTATATTCAAGCAGAAGGCCCCTCAAGGGAGCTGGGGGGTTCCATATCTACTCATTTGTGTATATTCAAGCAGCAGGCCCCTCAAGGGAGCGTGGGGGTTCCATATCTACTCATATGTGTATATTCAAGCAGCAGGCCCCTCAAGGGAGCGTGGGGGTTCCATATCTACTCATATGTGTATATTCAAGCAGCAGGCCCCTCAAGGGAGCTTTAGGGTTTCATATCTACTCATATGTGTATATTCAAGCAGCAGGCCCCTCAAGGGAGCATGGGGGTTCCATATCTAGTCATATGTGTATATTCAAGCAGCAGGCCCCTCAAGGGAGCGTGGGCGTTCCATATCTACTCATATGTGTATATTTAAGCTGTAGACCCCTCAAGGGAGCTTTAGAGTTTCATATCTACTCATATGTGTATATTCAAGCAGCAGGCCCCTCAAGGGAGCTTTAGGGTTTCATATCTACTCATATGTGTATATTCAAGCAGCAGGCCCCTCAAGGGAGCGTGGGGGTTCCATATCTACTCATATGTGTATATTCAAGCAGCAGGCCCCTCAAGGGAGCCTTAGGGTTTCATATCTACTCATATGTGTATATTCAAGCAGCAGGCCCCTCAAGGGAGCTTGGGGGTTCCATATCTACTCATATGTATATATTCAAGCAGCAGGCCCCTCAAGGGAACGTGGGGGTTCCATATCTACTCATATGTATATATTCAAGCAGCAGGCCCCTCAAGGGAGCTTGGGGGTTCCATATCTACTCATATGTATATATTCAAGCAGCAGGCCCCTCAAGGGAACGTGGGGGTTCCATATCTACTCATATGTGTGCATTCAAGCAGCAGGCCCCTCAAGGGAGCGTGGGCGTTCCATATCTACTCATATGTGCATATTCAAGCAGCAGGCCCCTGAAGGGAGCATGGGGGCACTATATATACTCATATGTGTATATTCAAGCAGCAGGCCCCTCAAGGGAGCGTGGGGGTTCCATATCTACTCATATGTGTATATTCAAGCAGCAGGCCCCTCAAGGGAGCTTTAGGGTTTCATATCTACTCATATGTGTATATTCAAGCAGCAGGCCCCTCAAGGGAGCTTGGGGGTTCCATATCTACTCATATGTATATATTCAAGCAGCAGGCCCCTCAAGGGAACGTGGGGGTTCCATATCTACTCATATGTATATATTCAAGCAGCAGGCCCCTCAAGGGAGCTTGGGGGTTCCATATCTACTCATATGTATATATTCAAGCAGCAGGCCCCTCAAGGGAGCTTGGGGGTTCCATATCTACTCATATGTGCATATTCAAGCAGCAGGCCCCTCAAGGGAGCTTGGGGGTTCCATATCTACTCATATGTGAATATTCAAGCAGCAGGCCCCTCAAGGGAGCGTGGGCGTTCCATATCTACTCATATGTGTATATTCAAGCAGCAGGCCCATCAAGGGAGCGTGGGGGTTCCATATCTACTCATATGTGTATATTCAAGCAGCAGGCCCCTCAAGGGAGCGTGGGGGCACTATATATACTCATATGTGTATATTCAAGCAACAGGCCCCTCAAGGGAGTGTGGGGGTTCCATATCTACTCATATGTGTATATTCAAGCAGCAGGCCCCTCAAGAGAGCATAGGGGCACCATATCTACTCATATGTGTATATTCAAGCAGCAGGCCCCTCAAGGGAGCATGGGAGCACCATATCTACTCATATGTGTATATTCAAGCAGCAGGCCCCTCAAGGGAGCGTGGGGGTTCCATATCTACTCATATGTGTATATTCAAGCAGCAGGCCCCTCAAGGGAGCGTGGAGGTTCCATATCTACTCATATGTGTATATTCAAGCAGCAGGCCCCTCAAGGGAGCGTGGGGGTTCCATATCTACTCATATGTGTATATTCAAGCAGCAGGCCCCTCAAGGGAGCGTGGGCGTTCCATATCTACTCATATGTGTATATTCAAGCAGCAGGCCACTCAAGGGAGCGTGGGCGTTCCATATCTACTCATATGTGTATATTCAAGCAGCAGGCCCCTCAAGGGAGCGTGGGGGTTTCATATCTACTCATATGTGTATATTCAAGCAGCAGGCCCCTCAAGGAATCATGGGGCACCATATCTACTCATGTGTGTATATTCAAGCAGCAGGCCCCTCAAGGGAGCTTTAGGGTTTCATATCTACTCATATGTGTATATTCAAGCAGCAGGCCCCTCAAGGGATCATGAGGCACCATATCTACTCATATGTGTATATTCAAGCAGCAGGCCCCTCAAGGGAGCGTGGGGGTTCCATATCTACTCATATGTGTATATTCAAGCAGCAGGCCCTTCAAGGTAGCTTTAGGGTTCCATATCTACTCATATGTGCATATTCAAGCAGCATGCCCCTCAAGGGAGCTTGTGGGTTCCATATCTACTCATATGTGTATATTCAAGCAGCAGGCCCCTCAAGGGATCATGGGGCACCATATCTACTCATATGTGTATATTCAAGCAGCAGGCCCCTCAAGGGAGCATGGCATGGGGGCACCATATCTACTCATATGTGTATATTCAAGCAGAAGGCCCCTCAAGGGAGCTGGGGGGTTCCATATCTACTCATTTGTGTATATTCAAGCAGCAGGCCCCTCAAGGGAGCGTGGGGGTTCCATATCTACTCATATGTGTATATTCAAGCAGCAGGCCCCTCAAGGGAGCGTGGGGGTTCCATATCTACTCATATGTGTATATTCAAGCAGCAGGCCCCTCAAGGGAGCTTTAGGGTTTCATATCTACTCATATGTGTATATTCAAGCAGCAGGCCCCTCAAGGGAGCATGGGGGTTCCATATCTAGTCATATGTGTATATTCAAGCAGCAGGCCCCTCAAGGGAGCGTGGGCGTTCCATATCTACTCATATGTGTATATTTAAGCTGTAGACCCCTCAAGGGAGCTTTAGAGTTTCATATCTACTCATATGTGTATATTCAAGCAGCAGGCCCCTCAAGGGAGCTTTAGGGTTTCATATCTACTCATATGTGTATATTCAAGCAGCAGGCCCCTCAAGGGAGCGTGGGGGTTCCATATCTACTCATATGTGTATATTCAAGCAGCAGGCCCCTCAAGGGAGCGTGGGCGTTCCATATCTACTCATATGTGTATATTCAAGCAGCAGGCCCCTCAAGGGAGCTTTAGGGTTTCATATCTACTCATATGTGTATATTCAAGCAGCAGGCCCCTCAAGGGAGCTTGGGGGTTCCATATCTACTCATATGTATATATTCAAGCAGCAGGCCCCTCAAGGGAACGTGGGGGTTCCATATCTACTCATATGTATATATTCAAGCAGCAGGCCCCTCAAGGGAGCTTGGGGGTTCCATATCTACTCATATGTATATATTCAAGCAGCAGGCCCCTCAAGGGAACGTGGGGGTTCCATATCTACTCATATGTGTGCATTCAAGCAGCAGGCCCCTCAAGGGAGCGTGGGCGTTCCATATCTACTCATATGTGCATATTCAAGCAGCAGGCCCCTGAAGGGAGCATGGGGGCACTATATATACTCATATGTGTATATTCAAGCAGCAGGCCCCTCAAGGGAGCGTGGGGGTTCCATATCTACTCATATGTGTATATTCAAGCAGCAGGCCCCTCAAGGGAGCTTTAGGGTTTCATATCTACTCATATGTGTATATTCAAGCAGCAGGCCCCTCAAGGGAGCTTGGGGGTTCCATATCTACTCATATGTATATATTCAAGCAGCAGGCCCCTCAAGGGAACGTGGGGGTTCCATATCTACTCATATGTATATATTCAAGCAGCAGGCCCCTCAAGGGAGCTTGGGGGTTCCATATCTACTCATATGTATATATTCAAGCAGCAGGCCCCTCAAGGGAGCTTGGGGGTTCCATATCTACTCATATGTGCATATTCAAGCAGCAGGCCCCTCAAGGGAGCTTGGGGGTTCCATATCTACTCATATGTGAATATTCAAGCAGCAGGCCCCTCAAGGGAGCGTGGGCGTTCCATATCTACTCATATGTGTATATTCAAGCAGCAGGCCCATCAAGGGAGCGTGGGGGTTCCATATCTACTCATATGTGTATATTCAAGCAGCAGGCCCCTCAAGGGAGCGTGGGGGCACTATATATACTCATATGTGTATATTCAAGCAACAGGCCCCTCAAGGGAGTGTGGGGGTTCCATATCTACTCATATGTGTATATTCAAGCAGCATGCCCCTCAAGGGAGCTTGTGGGTTCCATATCTACTCATATGTGTATATTCAAGCAGCAGGCCCCTCAAGGGATCATGGGGCACCATATCTACTCATATGTGTATATTCAAGCAGCAGGCCCCTCAAGGGAGCATGGCATGGGGGCACCATATCTACTCATATGTGTATATTCAAGCAGAAGGCCCCTCAAGGGAGCTGGGGGGTTCCATATCTACTCATTTGTGTATATTCAAGCAGCAGGCCCCTCAAGGGAGCGTGGGGGTTCCATATCTACTCATATGTGTATATTCAAGCAGCAGGCCCCTCAAGGGAGCGTGGGGGTTCCATATCTACTCATATGTGTATATTCAAGCAGCAGGCCCCTCAAGGGAGCTTTAGGGTTTCATATCTACTCATATGTGTATATTCAAGCAGCAGGCCCCTCAAGGGAGCATGGGGGTTCCATATCTAGTCATATGTGTATATTCAAGCAGCAGGCCCCTCAAGGGAGCGTGGGCTTTCCATATCTACTCATATGTGTATATTTAAGCTGTAGACCCCTCAAGGGAGCTTTAGAGTTTCATATCTACTCATATGTGTATATTCAAGCAGCAGGCCCCTCAAGGGAGCTTTAGGGTTTCATATCTACTCATATGTGTATATTCAAGCAGCAGGCCCCTCAAGGGAGCGTGGGGGTTCCATATCTACTCATATGTGTATATTCAAGCAGCAGGCCCCTCAAGGGAGCCTTAGGGTTTCATATCTACTCATATGTGTATATTCAAGCAGCAGGCCCCTCAAGGGAGCTTGGGGGTTCCATATCTACTCATATGTATATATTCAAGCAGCAGGCCCCTCAAGGGAACGTGGGGGTTCCATATCTACTCATATGTATATATTCAAGCAGCAGGCCCCTCAAGGGAGCTTGGGGGTTCCATATCTACTCATATGTATATATTCAAGCAGCAGGCCCCTCAAGGGAACGTGGGGGTTCCATATCTACTCATATGTGTGCATTCAAGCAGCAGGCCCCTCAAGGGAGCGTGGGCGTTCCATATCTACTCATATGTGCATATTCAAGCAGCAGGCCCCTGAAGGGAGCATGGGGGCACTATATATACTCATATGTGTATATTCAAGCAGCAGGCCCCTCAAGGGAGCGTGGGGGTTCCATATCTACTCATATGTGTATATTCAAGCAGCAGGCCCCTCAAGGGAGCTTTAGGGTTTCATATCTACTCATATGTGTATATTCAAGCAGCAGGCCCCTCAAGGGAGCTTGGGGGTTCCATATCTACTCATATGTATATATTCAAGCAGCAGGCCCCTCAAGGGAACGTGGGGGTTCCATATCTACTCATATGTATATATTCAAGCAGCAGGCCCCTCAAGGGAGCTTGGGGGTTCCATATCTACTCATATGTATATATTCAAGCAGCAGGCCCCTCAAGGGAGCTTGGGGGTTCCATATCTACTCATATGTGCATATTCAAGCAGCAGGCCCCTCAAGGGAGCTTGGGGGTTCCATATCTACTCATATGTGAATATTCAAGCAGCAGGCCCCTCAAGGGAGCGTGGGCGTTCCATATCTACTCATATGTGTATATTCAAGCAGCAGGCCCATCAAGGGAGCGTGGGGGTTCCATATCTACTCATATGTGTATATTCAAGCAGCAGGCCCCTCAAGGGAGCGTGGGGGCACTATATATACTCATATGTGTATATTCAAGCAACAGGCCCCTCAAGGGAGTGTGGGGGTTCCATATCTACTCATATGTGTATATTCAAGCAGCAGGCCCCTCAAGGGAGCATGAGGGTTCCATATCTACTCATATGTATATATTCAAGTAGCAGGCCCCTCAAGGGAGCGTGGGGGTTCCATATCTACTCATATGTGTATATTTAAGCTGTAGACCCCTCAAGGGAGCGTGGGGGTTCCATATCTACTCATATGTGTATATTCAAACAGCAGGCCCATCAAGGGAGCGTGGGGGTTCCATATCTACTCATATGTGTATATTCAAACAGCAGGCCCATCAAGGGAGCGTGGGGGTTCCATATCTACTCATGTGTGTATATTCAAGCAGCATGCCCCTCAAGGGAGCTTGGGGGTTTCATATCTACTCATATGTGTATATTCAAGCAGCAGGCCCCTCAAGGGAGCTTTAGGGTTTCATATCTACTCATATGTGTATATTCAAGCAGCAGGCCCCTCAAGGGAGCGTGGGGGTTCCATATCTACTCATATGTGTATATTCAAGCAGCAGGCCCCTCAAGGGAGCTTTAGGGTTTCATATCTACTCATATGTGTATATTCAAGCAGCAGGCCCCTCAAGGGAGCTTGGGGGTTCCATATCTACTCATATGTATATATTCAAGCAGCAGGCCCCTCAAGGGAACGTGGGGGTTCCATATCTACTCATATGTATATATTCAAGCAGCAGGCCCCTCAAGGGAGCTTGGGGGTTCCATATCTACTCATATGTATATATTCAAGCAGCAGGCCCCTCAAGGGAACGTGGGGGTTCCATATCTACTCATATGTGTATATTCAAGCAGCAGGCCCCTCAAGGGAGCTTGGGGGTTCCATATCTACTCATATGTGTATATTCAAGCAGCAGGCCCATCAAGGGAGCTTGGGGGTTCCATATCTACTCATATGTGTATATTCAAGCAGCAAGCCCCTCAAGGGAGCGTGGGGGTTCCATATCTACTCATATGTGTATATTCAAGCAGCAGGCCCCTCAAGGGATCATGGGGCACCATATCTACTCATATGTGTATATTCAAGCAGCAGGCCCCTCAAGGGAGCTTTAGGGTTTCATATCTACTCATATGTGTATATTCAAGCAGCAGGCGCCTCAAGGGAGCTTTAGGGTTTCATATCTACTCATATGTGTATATTCAAGCAGCAGGCCCCTCAAGGGAGCATGGGGGCATCATATCTACTCATATGTGTATATTCAAGCAGCAGGCCCCTCAAGGGAGCGTGGGCGTTCCATATCTACTCATATGTGTATATTCAAGCAGCAGGCCCCTCAAGGGATCATGAGGCACCATATCTACTCATATGTGTATATTCAAGCAGCAGGCCCCTCAAGGGAGCGTGGGGGTTTCATATCTACTCATATGTGTATATTCAAGCAGCAGGCCCCTCAAGGAATCATGGGGCACCATATCTACTCATGTGTGTATATTCAAGCAGCAGGCCCCTCAAGGGAGCTTTAGGGTTTCATATCTACTCATATGTGTATATTCAAGCAGCAGGCCCCCCAAGGGATCATGAGGCACCATATCTACTCATATGTGTATATTCAAGCAGCAGGCCCCTCAAGGGAGCGTGGGGGTTCCATATCTACTCATATGTGTATATTCAAGCTGCAGGCCCTTCAAGGTAGCTTTAGGGTTCCATATCTACTCATATGTGTATATTCAAGCAACATGCCCCTAAAGGGAGCTTGGGGGTTCCATATCTACTCATATGTGTATATTCAAGCAGCAGGCCCCTCAAGGGATCATGGGGCACCATATCTACTCATATGTGTATATTCAAGCAGCAGGCCCCTCAAGGGAGCATGGCATGGGGGCACCATATCTACTCATATGTGTATATTCAAGCAGCAGACCCCTCAAGGGAGCGTGGGGGTTCCATATCTACTCATATGTGTACATTCAAGCAGCAGACCCCTCAAGGGAGCGTGGGGGTTCCATATCTACTCATATGTGTATATTCAAGCAGCAGGCCCCTCAAGGGAGCGTGGGGGTTCCATATCTACTCATATGTGTATATTCAAGCAGCAGACCCCTCAAGGGAGCGTGGGGGTTCCATATCTACTCATATGTGTATTTTCAAGCAGCAGGCCCCTCAAGGGAGCATGGCATGGGGGCTCCATATCTACTCATATGTGTATATTCAAGCAGAAGGCCCCTCAAGGGAGCTGGGGGGTTCCATATCTACTCATTTGTGTATATTCAAGCAGCAGGCCCCTCAAGGGAGCGTGGGGGTTCCATATCTACTCATATGTGTATATTCAAGCAGCAGGCCCCTCAAGGGAGCGTGGGGGTTCCATATCTACTCATATGTGTATATTCAAGCAGCAGGCCCCTCAAGGGAGCGTGGGGGCACCATATCTACTCATATGTGTATATTCTAGCAGAAGGCCCCTCAAGGGAGCGTGGGGGTTCCATATCTACTCATATGTGTATATTCAAGCAGCAGGCCCCTCAAGGGAGCGTGGGGGTTCCATATCTACTCATATGTGTATATTCAAGCAGCAGGCCCCTCAAGGGAGCGTGGGCGTTCCATATCTACTCATATGTGTATATTCAAGCAGCAGGCCCCTCAAGGGAGCATGGGGGTTCCATATCTACTCATATGTGTATATTCAAGCAGTGAGGTAATATGAATTTTTATGGTCAATTGTGTCCCCTAACGTGCACCGTCTCCATGTACGAGCTTAAAGTGCATGTAACTTCCCTCCTCGACCTGCTATGAAAATGCAAATACATTTGCGTCAAACGTTAACATGTCCTCTTTCAGATCCACCATGAATGGATCGATAATTCCGTTCCTAAGTATGCCTTGCCAACGTCTTTTCATGGTGCACTTCCACGTTTTCCTAGCCCTGCAGAGCTAGGCCATGAGCTAGGCCCTGATTTCTGCCATCGAGCCCTTTCTGTTCTCTACCTGAAAGCTGCAACGTGGGATGCATCCCTGACCTCTGTTCTACTCCCTGCGTGGCGAGCGGTGCCCGGCTCGGCCTGCTTGCCTGCCAAAGACAGTATTTTGCCTTCAAGTTATCAGTATAGCCGAGTTCAGCTCCTCGAAAACACATTCCAGTCTAGCAGAATAGATAAACATTCCCCGGCTGCAGAGCAAAGGGCCCGGCCTCTCTGTCTCCATGCAAGTAATTCATTGCTCCTGTTACCATGGTAGGCCCATGGCCCCTCGCATTACACGTAGACACGTAGTCACATATGCACGCATTAATAGTCAGTATAGAGTAGCCTCTGCCCAAGAGACCTTTCCTTCTAGATAGTATAGTTCCCCAAACACAAGATATCAGATATGATTTAGGAACGAGTCGATCTGACATGCCAGACTTCTGTCTCTTGCCTCTAGTGTTAAATGTCAAGTCCCCTGCACCCTCCAGCCTCACGTCAGTCACACGTCATGCTGCTGCGCGCGCATCCTTGCTACAGATTTCTGCTGACACTGCAAGATTCCGCTATGTTTCCACCCACTTGTGACACTTTCATATGACGTTTCTAGCACACACCTCTGTGTACGCCCTCGTGCATGCCTTTCTGTTACGCACATGTGTTCTTATCTCGTTTCTCTCAGCTGTTACGCCTTCTGTATCCATCACCATTATATGCATTTACTATAAATGATGTACTCTGTCAATAAAGTATGGCTCTATCCCTTCCTGATCCTTGATGGTGAAAGGAACATGATACCCTGGTTCGAACCATTCCATTTTATGGAATAAAACCCCTTTTTAACTCAGATATCACGGATTTTGCCTCTTATTTACGATTGAGTTATTTTATTGAATTTTACTGCATAGAAATTCTGACGGTAAATATTTATTTACCACATTAATTTGGCGCCCGAATAGGGACCCCTCCCCCACCTTACGCGCCGGTGGTGCGTTGCAAGCCTAGCCCCCTGCCACAGTCAAGACGGACAATTACGCGTACCCGCAGGATTTCCTGTATCTCCCTCTGGCCAACGGAGGTGACTGAGACTGCGATCGACACCCAGACGAGGCGGTAAGGAGTGCGGAGGATCCCGACCAGAGCCCAGCCAAGAGCGCAAGATCCGAGGTGTTTCGAGGCCCACCAGTATCGACGTGCCAGTGACGTCACGAGTCCCGAGCCGAGACGAGTCGAGTCCAGTCCGGTCCAGTCCAGACGAGTTTTCCGAGGCCTTCCGTTCCGTGCTTCCCGGTGAGTACCGTTGCTGGGGACGCATCTAGACGGGTGCATTACTATGTATCCGGTCAAGACGGGTTTGGGTACACAGACCCGGTCTGCACTGTTTTAGCAGTGTATCTGTACTGTTTAGCAGTATATCAAGTAATCAGTGTCTTCAAGAGTCCGATTTTATGTTTTCGTTTTAGAATTCAAGTATAGTTAATATGTGTTCAAAATGTTTTTATGTGAATAATGTCGTGGTGTGAATGACTGTTTGATATACATTACCGTGTTTTCTGTGTAAAAAGTGTGTTCAGGTTCAAGTAAGTATCAAGTACCAAGTATCAAGATGCCATTGTTTTCCAAATTAAGACAGATAGGAACTAGGAAAGGGATACTAGAGGAATCTATTCCTGTCCCACCTAGGGACACTCCCGGAAATTTTATGTACCATAAACATGGCTTAGATGCCATATTATATCTAGATTTATGGGCCGATTATACCAAGAACCTAGACGAGAGATATAGATGGCCCGTTACAGGGACATGGGATGCAGATTGCATCATGAGAGTAGAAGAAGCGTTATGGAAAAAGAAGGCCAGACAATCTCAGAAAGACGCCATAGAATTGTGGCGTAAAGAATCGCATAGACGTACAGAGAAAGAACTCAGAAAAGCAGAGAAACATAGAGAAGATTCAGATAAAGCCCGAGAAAATGCACTAGTTGAGGAAGGAATACGAGTTAAAGCAGAACAAGTAGACAGACAACGAAACACTCTTATGAATGGTATGTATCCTTTATTGGCCGAGGGTTTATCTAAGGCCACTCCGGAAATGCCAAAAGATCTGCCCGCTCCATTGGTTCCGACTAAATTACGTCACAAGACTGCAGCAGACATTTTTCTTTCTTCCTATTTAGACGATGTAGCTCCTACGTATACTACTGCACATGCCCATGTACCCGTACCACCTGCACCTGCTGACGGTCTTCCACCCCATGATCATCTGCCCCCAGGTCCGCAACAGCAGATCCTTCCAGGTCCGCTACCCGCACCCGTTCCCGTTGTCCCCCCTGGTATCCAACAACCGCATCCATTGAATCCTTTTGGGACTGGCATGGTCCAGGTCCCAACTCAGCCACAGCCGGTACCGACCCTACAGCCAGGTTATGCTCAAGCCTCCGGTTCAGGAGGTGCTACAGGACCTTATCAGACCCCCCCACAGATACACCGAATTACAATGAGAGATCTAGCAAAGGCTCGGACACCGAAAGGCGTTTCGACCGAACAACTTAGAAGAGAACTTACAGACTGTAGATATGACACAGTGCCTGGTACGTCAGGACCCATGTTGTTAGCGTCCATACGTTTGAGACGCGTTACAGATTATTTGATGCTACTACCAGAAATGCCAGAACATCTAGACAGATTGTATTTCTTCATTAGAACAGGAGAAAAACCGGAGTGTGTTGCTGAAGCCATGTCACGTCAGAAAGTTGAGACTAAAGGTTTACTAATGCGATTTATGGTTAATTGTTTAATAAGAGAACAAGATCAGGCAGGTTTTGAGCAAAGTGAGATGAAAAGACTGATTAGATGGAGTCAGAATATGGCGGAGGGTAAACATGATAAGGAGAACAGTATACATATTATGGTTAAAAAGATCCGTAAAGAAGTAATAGAAATACATGCCCAACGAGCACCTGACGAAGAACTTGATTTAGAAGACCCACCTACCTCGCAAGAGGAGGAGGAACCAGAGGATCTAGCAGAAACCTCACAAGAGTCAGACAAAGACCTGATAGCATATGTAGGTAAGGGAAAATACCTTAAGAAAACAATACGTCCAGAAAGCAAAAGACTTTTTCTCTCTGCTATATCAAATCCGAGTACTCCTGAACATATGTTTCAGGCTACCGATAAAATACTACAAAATCGAATGGGGTACCACGTACTCAATTCCATGGATGAACAAGAACTAGCCCGGTCCGCAGTACAATGGGCTGACAATTCTAGTATATATAATGACGATGTAGTAGCACAGACGTTTTTGAACCTTTCCCCTGATGAACAAAAATTAGCTGGTATATACATGATTCAGCATCTCATTACGTTGTTTAACCCCTTCGAGGCTGATGACGAGCTGGGCTCGTCATGGTGTAGCCTCCTCAAACACTGATGACGAGCCCAGCTCGTCATGAACAATGGGTTTTTAAAAAAGTCAGCATACGAGAGTAATAAGAGCAGCGCGCATGTGGTTAAAGGCCAACATTCTGATCCAGGTCCCTTACCGGATATATTAATAGAATTGCTCTCTAATTCTTGCATCACTTCCCTCAGACTATTATATTCTGACTGCCAATCGTGCACAAGGGAAGGCCGGAGGGGGGGTAGCAGCAATCATTTCGAAATCTCTTCACTTCCGGGAATTACCTTCTCTCACTCTCCCCAACACCGAAAACTTGGTAATCACATTAGACTCAGTGAGTGGGGCTCTCACTCTAATTCTGCTATACCGCCCTCCTCAATACATGGCCAGTACTCTTGGCAGAACAACTGGCCTCTCACGTAATAAAGTACTCTAAAACTGTCCTAGTGGGGGACTTAAATTATTGGTTCGACAGAATAGACACAGACACTCAAGCTGGAGAACTGAAGGATCTGCTTACAGATCTAAACCTGGTCCAACACATCCACTTACCCACTCACCAGAAGGGCCACAGCCTGGACCAAATTTGGACACATGATCTACCACCATTCTCTCCCATTATAAGTCCTTGTATTTGGTCAGACCATTATCTCATCCAGTTCCCGCTAGTAATTCAAGGGCAGTTTAAGGCCAAACCTTCTTTGGGAAAAGAGTTCCGTAAATGGAAATCCATGGACCGTTCTGGGTTCATGGACATGTTGAACAATACCCTTCCCCTATCAGGCGAAGACTTGGAGGCTGACGAGAGGGCACTGTCCTCCTGGCTCCTCCATGCAGCAGATCTGTTCGCCCCCTCCGTACACTTGTCTAACATTAGAGGTAATGATGCCCACAAATGGTTCACCCAGGAACTTAGAGCTCTTAAACTAGGGGTTCGACAGAAAGAAAGACAGTGGAGAGCCACTTATTCTCCACAGGATAGGGAAATTTTCTGCGCTACTAGGAAAAAATATCAAAAAATTTTAAGCCAACACAAGCTTAACTACTTTTCCACAAAAATTTTATCTTCATCTAACAAGTCCAAAGACATTTTTAATATAGTCAATGAACTCTGTGACAACGACAGGACAGCCCCCTCAATAGCTCCCACGCAGAAGCTATGTGATTCCCTGAATAATTTTTTCAGAGAAAAAATTGTCATTATTAAGTCGAGCATTGCTAGCTCCCCAACGTTACTTCCTTTGGATGACGCCTTTTATAATCCCTCTGTACTAGATGCCTTCCCGGCCATCGATGGTAAAACTTTTTCGTCACTGTTGGCGAGGGTTAAGTCCGGATCCCCAAATGACATCTGCCCCCCCCACATCTTCTCTGAAATCGGTCAGACTATTCCTCAGGGTATCCTACCTCTACTAAATAAATCATTGGCCCAGGGCAGGGTACCTACTGGTTTCAAACACGCCCTGTTAATCCCTCTGATAAAAAAAACGGGTCTGGACCCACGGGACTCATCAAATTACCGTCCCATTTCCCTGTTGCCGTTCTTATCTAAGATATTGGAGGCTCATGTCTCCAACTGTCTTTCCAACTTTGTGGAAACCACTGGGTTTCTGGAGCCCAATCAAGCTGGGTTCCATCCAGGCCATTCGACCGAGACGGTAACCCTGGCAGTCCAGAACACACTTCGGTGTAATGCAGACAGGAACGTCCACCAGGCACTGGTACTCCTTGACCTGTCTGCTGCATTCGACACGGTCGACCACACCATTTTGGTCGGCCGTGTCGGGCAGGCAGGCCTCAGAGGTGCTGCCTTGACCTGGGTGGAATCATTTTTGTCTGACCGGACTCAAGCAGTGAGACTGGGCACCTTCACAGCCCCTAGAATTAAGAACGACTGCGGTGTCCCTCAGGGCTCTTCCCTGTCCCCCCTTCTATTTAATATATACCTGCGTCCCCTCTTGTACTCCTTGAGGAAATTCAAAGTGTGGATCTTTAACTATGCAGATGATCTGCAATTGATTTTCCCCCTAGGCTCGCCTGACGCTGTTACTGAGTTTAGGGAGGTCATGGCTCACATCCAGAGGTGGATGGGCCTTAACCACCTAAAACTCAACCCTGGCAAGACTGAACTGATCTTGCCTGGGAAGATTGAACTCAGTTGGGGACCGCAATTTTGGCCTCCGGAGATGGGGAATCCCCCTTCCAAATCCCGCACGGTCAAGAGCCTTGGAGTCACCTTTAGTGAAGACCTCTCTTTGAAAAGTCAGGTAGGGACAGTTGTCTCCGCCTGCTTTTTTCAGCTGCGCAAGATTAGAAAGATTGCCCATCTCCTAACCCACTCTGCCCTGATACAGGTGACCATCGCCCTTGTGCTGTCTAGGCTGGACTACTCAAATAGTTTATATTTGGGTCTTCCAGCCGGGCAGCTCAAGAGGCTGCAGCTAGTTCAAAACCAGGCGGCCAGGCTGATCTGTGAGCTTCCTAAATGGCAGTCCATCAGGCCAGGCCTGGCAGATCTGCATTGGCTGCCGATAGCCCAGAGGGCGGCCTTTAAAACCGGCTGCATTATCTTCAGGGCACTACAAGGAAAGGGCCCCAAATTTATCATCAACTTGCTTGCCAGATATGTCCCCTCTCGCAACCTTCGTTCCAGTCACAAAAGCCTGCTCACGGTGCCGGCTGTTAAGAAACAACGTCAGGGCGGCAGCTCCTTTCACTTTCTTGCTGCCTCCCTCTGGAATTCCCTGCCAGCTTCTTTAAGGTCACACGAGGATATTCTGGCCTTCAGACAAGCCTTTAAGACCTGGCTCTTTAGAGAGGCCTATCCTTAGATGTTTCAGGCTGTCCTTCTGTTGTTGTGTTGTGTTTCTGGAAAACTTCCTACAGCGCCATGAAGCCTACGGGCGTACGCGCGCTTTACAAATCAAATTTAACATAACATAACATGGAGAGGCCTAGGTACTGATTTGATTAAAGAGATTCTAGAACATAGACACAAGTATAGTGCTTTCCTGAAACCACAGTTTATGTCTGCTCCACCACCCCCAGTAAGAAAAATGTTTTACTTTGACAGGCAGAACCCCTTACGGGAAGTACATCCGGTCAGAAAAGACGATAACTCACTAGAACGTGTATTCGTATATACACCCCTCACTAAAATGGAATTATTGGAAATGAAGAAAATAGTGCCCTGTCATGATAAAGACCCTGCAGGTTTTCACCGAGAGATTAAAGATATGTTACTCATGGGCGATTATACGTACACAGATATTATGAAAATGTTAAAGGTACTGTTGCCTGCTGGAATTTACGAGAAACTAAAGGAAAAAGAATGGGAGGTGGGAGACACAAAGATTGATTGGGCTGCATTAGAAGTTGAAGAAAATGGACGTACCGCAGGTTTAGGCCTTGGGGATAAAGCTAAAGCATTACCAGGTTTATTAGTACAGGTTTTGCCTAGACTGTTAGCGACCAAAAAGGAAGACTGGGATGCAATCTCAGCCTGTAAACAGAAACATGATGAAGACACTAGTGATTTTTATTCTAGATTCGAGAAATGTTTTATTATTAACAGTGGCCTGAAAACAAGTAGCGAGTCATACCCACACCTTTTTGTATCAAAATTAGTCGAGAATTCCCTGCCTCAAGTTAAGAACCGTGTTTTGAAAGTAGAAAGTACATGGCAAGCAAATACGCCGTCCCAAATGTTACAAATGTTACAGTACCACCAGAATAGAATTAGGGAAGAACAAGACCACGAACAGAGACGTATGAAAGATACGAAAATGAAAATGTTAGTTGCTCAGTCAGTTCCAGCTGACGGTCAGAAAAAGGGTATGACACAGTCAAATAATGCGGCGGCTCCCGTTAAAGGGACATGCAACTATTGTAAACAGCCAGGTCACTATGTGAATGAATGTACGGTTCTGAAACACAATATAGCAACAGGAAAAACTAAAGAAAGACCACGTCAGCCTAGACAGGACCAGGTCCAACACCAAGTTCAGCAACATATTCCACAGCCTGCTACACAACAGACAGTACAGACAGTAGCGGTACCACATCCACAGCCCATTGCCGCGACACAGCAAGTTTCACAACAGATGTACCAGTATGCACAATCTGATTACCCCGATTATCAGCGATACTCATGAAACAGCCTAGAGAGGGAGGTTGGCTTGCCTCTCATTGAAGTTCCTGTAGATCAAGAGGGTCCTTATGTACATAGTCAAGTATTAGGAAAAGATAGAAAGTTTTTAATTGACACAGGGGCAAGTCGAACAACAATAAGTCACGACGAGGTTCCAGGGGCACCCCTCTCAGGCTCACAGAATGTTTCCCTTGGATTTTCAGGACAGCCTATTGTTAATGAAGTATCGAAACCTGTTCCCCTAGCAGTTGGTCCATTGTCACGTATTACAGACTTATTGCTCACGAAGTCATGTCCAGAAAACTTGTTAGGTATCAAGACACTGAAAGCTCTAGGAGCAGTAATATGTTGTTCTCCGGAAGGAGTTAGACTAATTTTGCGTGATTTTAAAGGTCACTATGTATTACGAGATTTTGATGTCAGATTGAAAAATGTACCAGAACATTTGTGGGCGAAAGGCCCAACTGATGTAGGTTGTATGCACATTACACCATACCGAGTCACACTCAAGCCAGGAATTGTACTGCCCCGAATCCGACAATACAAGTTACCACCCGATGCTGTAGTGGCTTTACTGGAAATCATTGAAGAGCTTATTGCACAGGGAGTGGTTGTAGAAACCGACTCCAATTTATGTAATTCCCCTATCATTCCGATTCTTAAACGTACTGACCCGAATGCACCACCAGTTTATCGGTTGGTGATCGATTTGCGAGAATTAAATAAATGTATTGTACCACAGTATCCTGTGGTCCCCGACATCTCATCATTATTGACTGCTATTGATTCAGAGGCGACGTTCTTTACTGTAATTGACCTCAAGAACGCCTTCTTCAGTGTCCCCATTGATCCGGAAAGCCAATATCTCTTCGGATTCTGTTTAAATGGCCGTAGCTTCAAATTTGCATGCGCACCTCAAGGATTCACAGAAAGCCCCAGCATCTACAGCCAAGCATTGAAAAGACAACTTGACAGTATTCACATGCCAGTTAACACTTCCCTACTTCAGTATGTCGATGATCTGTTGATCACCGCCCGTAGCGAACCTGAATGTGAACATGCATCACTGACAGTTTTGCATTTTTTGGCTGACAAGGGACACAAGGTGTCCCCTTCAAAGTTACAATTCTGTGTTCAGCAAGTGGTGTACCTTGGGCACTTGCTGTACAAGAGGGGGAGACAGCTAACACCTGACCGCATTCAGTTAATTGCACACTTACCGCAACCCAAGACACAAAAGGAAGTGCGGGCCTTTATTGGCCTCACCTCTTACTGCAGACAATGGATTCCCCAGTACGCATTTCTAGCCAAGCCACTGATACAGTTGACAACACAGGAGGCAGCGACTTCGACTGTCCTCCCTTGGACTCAGGAACACACACAGGCTTTTGATGAATTAAAGAAAGCATTATGTCAAGCACCAGTCTTAGCAACGCCATGTTACAACAAACCTTTTACACTTTTTGTTACAGAACGTGATGGCACAGCATTGTCTGTCCTCACGCAAGACCAAGCAGGTTCACATAAGCCGTGTGCTTATTTTTCGAGTACATTAGACCCAGTAGCCCAGGCCCTGCCTGCGTGCTTAAAATCAGTTGCAGCAACAGCCTTAGCAATCCGACAAAGTGATTCCATAGTGTTAGGACATCCACTGACAGTACAAGTTCCACACTCTGTAGAAGTCCTTTTAAACAGAACACAGACTCAACACTTGACTATAGCACGACTGACAGGTTATGAATTGACATTGTTCCAGCCACACATAGAAATCAGACGTTGTAATATACTCAATCCTGCCACATTGTTACCTTCGAACATTACAGATCCAGTTCCACATGACTGTATAGAGATCATTAATGCAGTAACAAAGCCCCGACGAGACTTGACAGATGTTGCACTGACTAACCCAGACCTGACACTTTACGTAGATGGTTCATGTATGAGAACAAGCACAGGAGAATTAGTGGCCGCATATGCAGTGACCACTGAAACTGAAGTCAAAGAAACACACCGTATTGATACACTGTCTGCTCAAGCTGCAGAGCTCATTGCTCTGACCCGAGCTTGTATAGTAGCCAAGAACAGGAATGTTAACATATACACAGATTCACGTTATGCATTTGGAGTCGTACACGACTTCGGTGTACTCTGGCAGGAAAGAGGTTTCTTGACCTCTCACGGAGCCAAAATCCAGCATGGTCCCCTCATTCAAGAATTATTGGAAGCAATACATTTGCCATCAGCCATAGCTATCATGAAGTGCAAGGCACATACTAAAGTTACAGATTCTATTTCCCAGGGTAACGACCTGGCCGATCGAACAGCGAAAGACACAGCTCTGACTCATACACATGCAGCTGATATGACAAAGACAATAGTTCCGACACCGACACATTGCATGACTGTTAAGGATCCCGCACTAGAGGTAATAGACATACAGACACATGCTACTCCAGACGAAATAAAGAAATGGACTGAACTAGGAGGGATCCAGACAGATCAGGGATGGATGACGAAGGGAAAAGCCACATGGTTTCTCCCCGACTCTATGGTTCAAGTTATGATCAACACTGCACACAGTCCAGCACACTTAGGAGAAAAAGCCATGTTAGACAGTCTGCAGAATCTCTGGTACAATAAACATTTACGAGCAGCAGCAAAACAGAAAGTGCGTACTTGCATGATCTGTTGTCAGTTCAACCCAGGTAAAAGCATTCCTGTAGAGCAAGGTGGATTCAATCCTCCCGATCACCCTTTTGAAGTCCTCCAGATGGATTATATCCAGATGGAACGATGTAGAGGATTCAAATACGTCCTCGTAGTTGTATGTGCACTTTCCCGTTGGACAGAAGCATATCCAGTCCCAGATTACACTGCTCCGACCACTGCCAAACAGTTGGTTCGTGAATTCTTCCCACGGTACGGTTTGCCTCGTGTCGTGTATTCAGATAACGGCCAGCCATTCTCGTCCGAGTTAATGAAGCAGGTATCACTCCTGCTAGGATATCAGTGGAAGTTCCACTGCGTCGGACATCCCGAGGCAGCAGGTCTCGTGGAACGCCACAATCAGACACTGAAAACACGTCTTGCTAAGATTTGTGCCGAGAAAGGGGTAGACTGGATAGTCGCCTTGCCAGTTGCATTGTTTTACATGAGAATGGTTGCACACTCTAGAACAGGGCTATCCCCGTACGAGGTGGTCTTTGGTAGGCCACCGAATATGTGGGGGACGCCTCTGCCTCGTAAAATCACAGATGTTGACTGTAATATGCTGACAGATTACCTTGCCTCCTTGATGTCTGCACTACAATCTTGTCGTTCACAGGTGGCTGCAGCCTTTCCCGACAACACCGAGGTGAAGCCACACGAGATTGTACCAGGGGACCACGTCTTTGTTAGGAACTTCGACAGGAGGAGTCCGCTGGAGCCCCGCTGGCAGGAGCCGAAGCTTGTTTTATTAACTACAAGGACAGCAGTTAAGGTGGAGGGCCGCAAGGGCTGGCTCCACTCGAGTCATATCAAAAAGTATCATGGACTTCAGCCAGAGACAGACTCCCAGCCCGGCCCCATTCCAGAACTTGATACTAAACTCCCACTGGTAGAGAAAATTCCTCAGCAGGAGTATCATTTAAAGTTGAGGTCTAGCAAGTCAGACAGTTTAATTGTTTAAGTCCTCCCCTAGGTGAAGCGGTTAGACAGGTTCCTGACATGTACAAGCTAGACCCCAATAGAGAGAGAGTTAGACAGAACCAGCTCAAGAAACGTGAATATCGTAAATCTCTTCGTAGTCACTGTATCGTGACATTATTGATTATGTTTTTTCTGAGTCTTACGATTATTGCTGCAAGTTTACTGTTACACATGTATTTCCCTATCTCCATACATGCACATCTCTTTCCAAATAGCACTGTCGAACATACTTTCAGCGAACTGCCCCCGCACGAGTTATCCTACAGGCTTGCGCTGCGCAACAATACTTTTATCAGTATGTTACATCATTCCCATCAGTCCAGCAATGCTACCAATTGTTGGATATGTGGCCGACTTCCTCCCTTTCAGAAATACGAGGAAGTCCTGCCCCTCTTCCCGTATCCATTCACACATAATGGTTCCTGTGGTGCCTGGTTTAGTTTGATAAATTCTTTGGACTCTAATTCTATAGTTTACAAAGGCAATTGGGTATGGGGAAATCTGAACACAGTTCTGCATAAAGTATGTTATCCTGACAAGGAGGGTCTTCCACAAAGGACAGGGACCGATCTAGAAAATGAAGTATATGGATTAGGTAACTATACACTTAACCTCATGATTCTGAATGTCCAATCCGATACAGGTCCAGACTTACCCTCTATGTCCGTGTTACCAGTTAAAGGCGAATTATGTGTCAGAAAGAATGGTTCGGCACCCCTAGGTAATAGTAAATGTACTACTGTGATCGATTTCAGTGACAAAGGCAAGTCTACATTCAAAGCTACCCGTCATTCCTATTTCATTTGTGGTCATACAGCCTATATACGTTTGCCACTAGATTGGGATGGGACATGTTACATTGCATTCCTTCTGCCACCTGTTTTTCTAGCTCCACCTGACTATCATAAGAACTCCCGGCTAGTACCTAATAGACCCAAGAGAGAACTCCCGATTGTCGACTATACTGAAACGGCATGGGAACGATATACAGATTTCAATAAAGGTTTCTTTCCCTATTTAGGAGCTGTCTTCAATAGCAAATCAATACGTCACTTGACCAGAACCCTTGAAGCAGTGGTAAATGAAACTACTTCCGCCCTAGGCAACTTAACAGAGGAACAGTCTGCTATGAGACTTGTTGTCCTTCAAAATCGTCTTGTTCTTGATGTCATCCTGGCCGATAGGGGCGGAGCCTGTAGAGTCATCGGATCGAGTTGCTGTGTTTTCATTCCAGAAAACGCACCGTCAGTATATAAAGCCATAACGCGTCTCCATAAGATTGCAAGTCAGATACACCAGAATCCAGGAACCTGGACTTGGTCCGGTTGGTTCTGGAGCGTGTTATCAGCCTGGGGTTGGAAAGTCCTATCCTTCCTCGGAATAGCCCTTCTCATAGTATTCAGTTGTTGCCTATGTATGCAATGTGGGCCAGCGATTTGCGGCTTGTGCGCCACATCATGTATTCCTCATCCAAGTCCACGTTCTAAATCCCGCCTGAAAAAGGAAGAGCAAATGATGTTATATGAACAAATAGATGGATTAATGAAGATTGATATATCATGAAGGGTCCGTAGGGGACAAGGAGGGAATGAGGTAATATGAATTTTTATGGTCAATTGTGTCCCCTAACGTGAACCCCACCGTCTCCATGTACGAGCTTAAAGTGCATGTAACTTCCCTCCTCGACCTGCTATGAAAACGCAAATACATTTGCGTCAAACGTTAACATGTCCTCTTTCAGATCCACCATGAATGGATCGATAATTCCGTTCCTAAGTATGCCTTGCCAACGTCTTTTCATGGTGCACTTCCACGTTTTCCTAGCCCTGCAGAGCTAGGCCCTGAGCTAGGCCCTGATTTCTGCCATCGATCCCTTTCTGTTCTCTACCTGAAAGCTGCAACGTGGGATGCATCCCTGACCTCTGTTCTACTCCCTGCGTGGCGAGCGGTGCCCGGCTCGGCCTGCTTGCCTGCCAAAGACAATATTTTGCCTTCAAGTTATCAGTATAGCCGAGTTCAGCTCCTCGAAAACACATTCCAGTCTAGCAGAATAGATAAACATTCCCCGGCTGCAGAGCAAAGGGCCCGGCCTCTCTGTCTCCATGCAAGTAATTCATTGCTCCTGTTACCATGGTAGGCCCATGGCCCCTCGCATTACATGTAGACACGTAGTCACATATGCACGCATTAATAGTCAGTATAGAGTAGCCTCTGCCCAAGAGACCTTTCCTTCTAGATAGTATAGTTCCCCAAACACAAGATATCAGATATGATTTAGGAACGAGTCGATCTGACATGCCAGACTTCTGTCTCTTGCCTCTAGTGTTAAATGTCAAGTCCCCTGCACCCTCCAGCCTCACGTCAGTCACACGTCATGCTGCTGCACGCGCATCCTTGCTACAGATTTCTGCTGACACTGCAAGATTCCGCTATGTTTCCACCCACTTGTGACACTTTCATATGACGTTTCTAGCACACACCTCTGTGTACGCCCTCGTGCACGCCTTTCTGTTATGCACATGTGTTCTTATCTCGTCTTGCAAGATCAAATCAACAAATACCGCGAAAGAGGATACCCAACTACTGTTCTAGACGAATCCATGAAAAGAATCAAAACTATTCCAAGAGAAAGACTCTTCATACCTAAGTCGAACCCAACAGAACAAAAAACAGTATGTGTACTCAAATACTCAACAGAAGCCATGAAAATCAAAAAGATCATTAAAACTCACTGGAATTTAATTAAAATGGAACCAGATTTGAAAGACCTGTACAACGACAACATTACATTTGCATTCCAAAGATCAAAAAATCTAAAAGAAATCTTAACCACCGCCCCTGATCAAATGAAAAAATCTGAATTCAAAGGAATGCGCAAATGCCTTAACTGCACCCACTGCAACAATGTTATAGTGGGCAATAAATTCAGACATCCTACCCAAGGTTATGAAATTGACTTAAAACACAATAGCACCTGTGACACCACCAACACTATCTACGCTATCAAATGCCCATGTGGCAAGATATACGTAGGCCAGACGGAAAGGAAAATTAAAATACGAATAACAGAACACAAATCTAATATCCGACTGCATAACCAAAAATCAACTATAGCCAATCATTGGGATGAAGCAAATCACCAAATCTCTCAACTGAGATTCACGGTATTGGAGACTGTACCACAACGCAGTGACATGGACCCCACAAAACAACGGCTGAGAGCCGAATTTTTCTGGATTAAGAAATTAAATAGCCTACAACCATCCGGGATGAATGACCGGATAGAATTTTCATGTTTCCTGTAAATGGCATCATTAAGGACCTTTCCTACCCCCGCTTGGGAACTCTTGAAATCTAATGTTGTAAGAAAATGCCCCATTGATATTTCTAATTGTAACCATGTACATATCAATGTTGATTCACAGTTATATCATTATCATGAGAGAATAATGGAATGAACAGCCATTTTGAATATAATCTCCTATCCTTATTTATGTCTAACCTCACACCCTATACTTCATTGTTTGTCCTTTCACCACGAATAGTCGTTTAGTCTGTCTTCCGTTTTCACATATCCTCCAGTAAACCCTAACGCCGGGACTAGTTCACGTATTTCATGTTTTTTATTTATTTTTCCTCGATTGCACACATTCCATATGAATTCTTAACATTACTTTTAATTCGGACATCTCTCCTTGATGTTCGATCACTTGTCCATAACATCACTAGAAGTCTTTTTTCGACTTCCTTTACTAACACCCGCTCACGTGATCGGAACCCGACTCGCTCTTTAAAAACATTACCGCGAGTGTTCTCCTTCTACCGGCCCGGTACCTAAGGGAGCTCTTTTGCTGTACCCGCCCGCTACTTGTGGAATTGCCGATATCTACCGACTCGCGTAAGTGTCATTCTACCCTCTGAGCACGATTTCGGCGCCACGCGCGCCTGGTCACGTTACCCTCGCCTTTACTTTAATTTGACCTACACGCTTATGCAAGTATTTTCTTTCCCGCTTCTGCGCGCTAGTGCAACACTTTGGATATGAATTTCAACAATTTCTAACTACTTAACACACGCCATTGATGTAAACCCCAGACCATCACATTACCAGCTCACATCAATAGGACATGTTTTATTTATTGGCTATGTAGACATATTCGTGATTTACGTTACCATATTAATTGTTTTGAACCTATTATTACTGTTGGTACATTTTAGAATGTGTTATGTTTATATGATACTCAAGGTGATGGTCCTGTATTCGTCTTTATTCACAGGCCCCTGACGAAGGGTCACATGACCTGACCCGAAATGCATTGGGCAGAGTTGTAAAGATATTATGATTACTCAAGGATATGAAATGGCAAATATTCATGAATGAATCAAGAAAAGTATCTGACCAATAAAACTCTAAGCAAAAGAAAGAAAAAATGGAGTCATGAACTTTTGTAAATAATGGTTTAAAACAGGAGAAGAAACAAGTAAAAGTTTCAAGTTGAACCACAGCGCACGGTTAGTGGAGGTTAATCAACCTCCGCACAATTCGCCTTATCTCGTTTCTCTCAGCTGTTACGCCTTCTGTATCCATCACCATTATATGCATTTACTATAAATGATGTATTCTGTCAATAAAGTATGGCTCTATCCCTTCCTGATCCTTGATGGTGAAAAGAACATGATACCCTGGTTCGAACCATTCCATTTTATGGAATAAAACCCCTTTTAAACTCAGATATTACGGATTTTGCCTCTTATTTACGATTGAGTTATTTTATTGAACTTTACTGCATAGAAATTCCGACGGTAAATATTTATTTACCACAGCAGCAGGCCCCTCAAGGGAGCGTGGGGGTTCCATATCTACTCATATGTGTATATTCAAGCAGCAGGCCCCTCAAGGGAGCGTGGGCGTTCCATATCTACTCATATGTGTATATTCAAGCAGCAGGCCCCTCAAGGGAGCGTGGGGGCACCATATCTACTCATATGTGTATATTCAAGCAGCAGGCCCCTCAAGGGAGCATGGCATGGGGGCACCATATCTACTCATATGTGTATATTCAAGCAGCAGGCCCCTCAAGGGAACGTGGGGGTTCCATATCTACTCATATGTGTATATTCAAGCAGCAGGCCCCTCAAGGGAGCGTGGGGGTTCCATATCTACTCATATGTGTATATTCAAGCAGCAGGCCCCTCAAGGGAGCGTGGGGGTTCCATATCTACTCATATGTGTATATTTAAGCGTTAGAACCCCCAAGGGAGCATGGTGATAAGCTATCTACTCATGCATGTATTTTCAAGCATTTGTTGCCAATGTAAATTGAATGCGGTGGGAAAATAAAATATGAATACTAATTAAGGGGGTGGGTCTGTTAACAAAGCACAGACTGAAAAGAGTGACATGTAAGCATGGTGTGAGGATCTTTCCCCCTTGTCTAACCAATCAGAATTATTAGTTTTACGATATTGAAATTTTAGTGGGTGGTACATGAGGATCGAATACTTATAATTGAGGTAGTTTTTAGTGAGTTGGAGAGTCATCGATGCAGAATGCTGCAGAGCTCGGGATGCTGTTGGTGTTCAGGGTGATGCTGGGAGAGATTCTGTAAGATGCTGATGAAGAACCAAATGCAGAACCTATCAATTTAGCTTAATTGGGTTAGAAAGAAGATCGCGTAAGAACCTCGAGGAGGGAGAGAGTGTCAGAGAGGGGTGCGACGTGATCGTCGGTGTTAGAGGGGATACCTATCCCATCCTGAATCCTGTCCTGAAGTCTTTGTCCCTTGCACTATCCCGGGGGACCCCTACCAGCCCTTTGGGCAGGGGGTTGGTCTTCACACCATCCTAGGTAATTATAATGTTGTGAATTTGTAGATGTTCTTTTCTCTCTGTCCTCTCCTTTCTGAGCATATGTCATTGCAAGTCTGAAGTATGTGTTGATGATTTGGTTAATTGAATTTTCTCTCCTATGGGTGACAGTGACTGTACTGTACTTTGAAGTGGTTCACATGCAATTAATTTAGATAAAGACTTGCAGCCATATTCATCAATCTCCCGTTTTGCGAGGCCCTAATAGCGAATTATAGCGATTCGCTATTAAGGACTCGCAAAACGGGATTCATGTAGGATTAGCAAAAATGATTGCGATTCCTACTGATTCCTTATTTGCGATTAGCAAATTGCTAATCGCAAATAAGATTGCGATTTGAAGGATGCCAGGGGTGTCCAAAGGACACCCTGTAGAACCCCTCAAATGTACATTTGAACAGGTGTTGCGCACACACATGTCCAGAGGACATGTGTGTGTGCAACATGCAAAAGTAAAAAATGCACAAAAGTGCTTTTTACTCGTTTATCGCAATTTACCACGAAGTCAGATTTCGTGGTAAATTGCGACCAAATATTGCGAATTCGCAATTTCTAATAGGGTGATGAATTGCATTTAAGGAATCTCTATTAGAGATTCCTTAAATCCAATTCCTCGCAAATATGCGAGTTCGCAAATAGCGATTTTTGCATTTGGGATGATGAATCCCAAATGCAAAAATCGCACTCGCAAACGGCCAGATTCTCAGAATCTGGCCATTTGCGAGCGCAATTCAGGTTCATGAATATGGCTGTTAAAAACTTACCTGAGTCTGTGGTTATTTACTTTAAGAGATACACTTTAAAATTAAGTAGATTTTCACCATCAACTAGTTTGACTAATGGTACATCAGCCAGAGGAAAGAACTTTTTGATTAGTGAAAGGTTGCTTGAGAGTAAGGAATAATCACCTTGACTCCAGCGGTATACTCAATTGTGTGTGTTTATGGGCCCAGGTGAGTATATGGTATTGGAGTATCTGTTGTTGGTACGCCGCTGGATCAGTACCATGGCTCAGCCTTGGCCCACCAAGGATCTAATGTTATCTGACATAGCAACTGATGTGGTTTCTGTGTTGTTGTCAGCTCTGAACCGTGTCTGAGACGGGTTAAAGAGGTCATTAGTTTCTAGAAAGTTGGTCACTTGTTTATTGACCAATCTCTTCAATACTTAAGTATGGTAGCTGCGAGATTGGATGGTAATTTGCTGGTTTGTAGATTTCTAATCCTGTTTTTTTTAGAAGTGGAAAAACCACGGTTTCCTTGCATATGGCTGGGAATGATTTTTTTTTTTTTTTAAATATATTTTTATTGCAGGAATTAGCCAAGATTACATATCGGACTAGCAACACAAGTGCAATCAGAGATATCGAACATATCAAATCCCCACTTAGAAAAAGATAAGTGTACACAGCCATTCAGCCCACAACCCGAGGGTCGGGCGGCGAATACCAGAGGGGATCTGAAAGAAGGTCGAAGCCGGTCCGGATGATCCAATAATCTTCATCTGCTTTTCTAGATCAACCTACAAAAAGGGGCAACAGAAAACCCCCTCCCCAACAGCCCAATGATTCAACTAGTTCCCACCCCAACCCAACCATCAGTGTGTGTTGTAGTACGTGTAGGAAGGCCTGTGGGAAAACCCCGGGTGATTCTATAGTAATCTGAAGTATGATAGATTATCGGGACTCGGGATGTGCTGCATCCTCTGTCTCGGAATCGCTGGAAGCGCAATAATCTCTAAGGGCCTGCAATAACGTCTCCCATTCTAGTGCTGATTCCTGCGCTCTCTCGTTATGCTGCCGCTTAGCCAATTGGTATCGCAGGGTGCTCTCCCCCGCCGCCCATTTCAAAAGTTTGCTGTGCCACCTAGCCCCTGTCGGACCAACTCTTGCCTTCCAGTTCCTGGTCACCTACCGCTTAGCAAGGAGGAGCCCCAAGTCAATGAATTTACTTGAAATTTTATTTTTGGGGGTATGCGGGAACCAATGTAGGAGCCCCACCGCCGCGTCGACCGCTAAGGACCTCCCCGTTACCCTATTCAGAGTGTCTCCCACTCCAAGCCACTAGGAGGACAGCGCCGGGCAAGACCACAGCATATGAAGGAGGTCCGCTTCGGGGGCCCGGCACCTGGGACACTCTGCAGAATCCGCGGCGAAATATTGCTGGACCTTCACCGGGGTCAAATAGGCCCTGTGGAGTATGTAGAAGTGGACCAGTTGAAAGCGGGCATGGCGTGTGCCCTTCCAGGCCCGACGCATGAGCTGTGACCAGGTCGTCTCCGGGATCTCCTTCCCTATGTCTGCCTCCCAGCGGGTCCGTAAAGTGGCGAGGGGGGTCAACCCATCGTTAGTCAATCTGCTATACAGGCACGTGACCGTCTTGACGGTCCCCGCCGACATCATAACATACTGGCACACCGGGGACGTAGGCGGCTCCTCCAGTCCACTTTTCCAGTGCGCCTGAATCGCTCGGACCAAAGCCGTGTGTAAAAGGAAGTCGCCTCGGGGGACGTCAAAGCGGTCTAGGATCTCCTGGAAGGGCAATAGCGCCCCGTCCTCATAAAGGTCCCCCACTAACTGCAATCCTGCGTCCTCCCAGTGTCCCAGGCGTGACCAATCTCCCCCGTGAGGCAGTGCCGTCAACATCCCTAGTGGTATTTCAGGTGCATATGGAACCCTCAGCTGTTCCCGGGCGTGGGCGCGATTCCAACATAATCGAATAGTCTTTTCCTCAAGCGTCAGGTCTTGCAAGGCCAAACGTTGTCATAAGGTGATGAAGGAGATCACATGCCTAGGCATCCCCATGCCCCTCCCGGTCTCCGGGCCACGAAACTCCCTGGCGACCTCCTGGGTGAAGGTCTGCAATTGCGCCGCCAGGTAATATTTCTCGAAATCCGGTACCGCGAGGCCACCCTCGGATTTCGGCCTCATCAAGGTCTTGAGGGCCACTCTCCGGCGGCCCGAACCCCAAAGGAATCCCACCACCATGGATCGCAATAGCCGAAAGGTGGCCGGCGGGATCCAAATCGGTAGCGCTCGAAAGTAGTAGAGCAACCGGGGGAGGGCCACCATTTTCAACAGAGCGATCCGCCCTGCCACCGAGAGCGGCAAGGTAGCCCAAAAGTCCATGCTACCTCGCAACGCGCGAGTACAGCGGGCTATATTCCCATCCAGGAGGTCAGTGTGGTCGTGGTATACATATTCCCCCAGGTACTTGAAACAGTTAGGTTCCCACCTAATTTCCCCACTGCTGTCAGGTCTGGGCGTTCCTCTGCGAACCCGGAACAGACAGGTCTTGGCCCAATTCACCCGAAGGCCCGAAACCTCCCCAAAAGCCATTAGTGCCGTCGCAGCCCCATTCAGGGCAGCACACGAGTCCTCGAGGAAGAGCAATAGGTCATCCGCATAAAGCGAGACATGATGTGGGCCAGACGGTGTCCGCAAGCCGTTAAAGGAGGTCCCGGACCGGAGCAACAGCGCCAGTGGTTCCACCGCTAGCGCGAAGAGCAGCGGGGATAGTGAACAACCCTGCCTCGTGCCCCTCTCCACCGGATATTGCGGGGAAATCAGCGGGCCTGCCCTCACCCTGGCCGACGCCGAGGCATATAAAACCGTGGTCCACCTGACAAAGCCCTCCCCCAGACCGAACCGCAGCAGTACTCTACGCAGGTAGTCCCATTCCAGACTATCAAAGGCCTTTTCCAAATCCACCGAAAGAACCACCGGGCACGGGGCGTCTACGTGCGGTTCCCCCAGTAAGTGAAACAGCCTACGAATGTTCATGGTTGTGTTTCGCTTAGGAATGAATCCAGCCTGGTCCTCGTGTACTAAAGAGCGCATGTGCCCCAGCAGCCTCGATGCCAATATGCTGCTCAGGATCTTATAATCGACCGTCAGCATCGATAATGGCCGGTAGGATGCCGGGTCGGTCGATTCTCTTCCAGGTTTGAGGAGGGGAACCACTAAGGCCTCACGCATCGATCCGGGGAGGCGACCCAATCGCTTCGCCTCTCTGTAAACTATTAACAGCTGAGGCGCCAAGAGGTCTGCGTAGGCGGAGTAGAATTCAACCGGGAGGCCATCCAGGCCCGGGGTCTTATTCCTCGCCATCCCTTTAATGGCTCTACGAATTTCACCTAATTCGATATCGGAGCCCAGAGCCTTCGCCATTTCCGGCTCCAGCGTTGGCAACTCTAGGGGTTGCAGATACACATCAATCAGGGCGGGGTCCCTGGCCGAGGAGCTACGGTACAGTTGCTCATAGTAGCGCAGGTAGCAGCCCAAAATCTCCGGCTGGGTGTGCACCTCAGATCCTTCAGACGTACGCATGGACGTCATCAGCGAGGTCCGGCGCGTAGGATTGGCTAGCCACGCTAACAGCGCGCCCGACCTGTCCCCCTCCGTGAGCGACATAGTAGTGTAGGCCTTATAATCGAAGCAGCGTAGCCGTTCGACTTCCCCCGCCACAGTCTCTCTCGCCGCTGCCGTACGCTCTTGGAGTTCAGGATGACCGGGGCGGCGAAGCTCCATATCGCGGAGCTTCCGATCCGCCGCGGCCAAGTCATCGAGGATGACCCGCCGCATGCCCACTTTTTTAGAAATGCAGTAGCCCCTGATCACAACCTTAAATGCGTCCCACTCTAATGCCCTCGATCCCGCAGTACCCCATTGGACATAAAATACTCCGAGATTTTGTCCTCCAGGTCCGCCTTAAAGACTATGTCCTCCAGGATCACCGGTCGCATTTTCCAGGTGGGCACATTAGGAACCCCGGGAAACCAACGGAAGTCCACCAGGAGGGGGTTGTGGTCCGAGAGGGTCCTGGTCAAATATTCAGAGCGGACCGCTGCGGATATCAACTCCGCCGATCCCAGAAACCCATCTAATCGCACGTGCAACTCATGTAGGCCAGAGAAATAGGAGTAATCTCTAGAGTGTGGGTGTTGTGCCCTCCAGATGTCCGTGAGCCCCCAATGCGTCTGCCATTCCTTCCTCCCTTTAGCCACCCGGCGGACTGGGGAGTCTGGGAGGGGGGGGGTGCGAGCGGTCGGCCTCTACGTCTACTACCGAATTAAAATCACCGCCAAGTAAGAGGGTTCCCGAAAGAAAGTGGGCCAACGAACCCGATAACCTGGAGAGGAAGGCAAGCTGGTCCACATTAGGTGCATAAATACAGCAAATGCTTAAGTCCCTACCCCCAAGTGTGCCTGAGAGAGCCACGTAGCGACCCTCCGGATCTACCACTGATTTCGCAACCTGAAAGGGAACCCCAGCCCTGATCCATATTAGCGCCCCCCTTGCATACGCTGAGTACGAGGTATAGATGACCTGCCCTCTCCATCTACGCTGAAGCGCCGCCCCTTCCGCCTTGTTGAGATGAGTCTCCTGCAGCAGAGCTATCTGTACTCCTCTACGCACTAGATAAGCGTGAACTTTGTGCCTCCTAGACATAGTGTGAAGCCCCCGCACATTCCAAGTGATGCATTTCACGTTAGCAATATCAACCATTGTCCCATAGTGTCCGTTCCGGGCTTCCCAACCAAGGCCCCCACAAAGGGCAAGCGACAGTCAAGTCAACACTGATGGCGGCCATTTTCCCCAACAAAAGAACAACACCCGTCTGAAACAAAACCCCCTCCCACCCTCCCCAGAACAGGACTCAAATAGTTCCATCTAGTTCCCATCCAAACCATGTCTCCAACAATCCCACAATCCCCGACTAATCCTGCGGTCGCCACCGCAGGGAAGCCTTAAGGGCTAGGTGCGGGCTGGGAGCCAGTGATGGGCCCTCGAGTCTCGGACTGCCGAGACTAGAATGAGCCCAAAACAAAAAGCTACCGCTCGAGCAGGGCACCCTCCCTCCTCTACCGGATCCCGCAATCAATCGCCTCCCCTACCACACCCGCCTCAGACCCCCACCCAAATGGAAGTAGCTCACCCAGTCATCCCTGTCCGTCCAGCATGCCCTCAGCCGAGTCTGGAGTAACCACTGGCAAGTGGACACTATCAGTCTCTGATTCCTCCGTGTCTGTCTGCGCCCCCTCGCCTCCGGGTTCCAGTTCCTCCACAATGGGGCCACTTTGCGATCCAGACAGAGTAGACACCATCTCCAGCACTCCTCGTCACTCCGCCATTGTCTCCATAGTCGAAGGCCTGCCTGGCTTGCCACGGCGGCTGCGGAGCCTTTTGGAACGACGTTGCTGCCCAGGTTCCACGGCCAGCTGCGACGACGAGCCGAAGCCATCCTTGCCGGCCCTATAAAGTTCTAGCCAATTGCAGACTTCCTCCGGGGAATCGAAGAACTGGGTTTTGTCGTCCATGATAATGCGGAACCTTGCAGGGAACAGGAGCGAATATTGGATGCCCTCGCTCCGGAGCTCACGCTTGATCGCCAGGAAAGAAGCCCGTTTGCGCTGGGTCTCATACGTGTAATCCGGGAAAATGTTCACCTGGCTATTCTCCACCTGATAAGGGCCATTATGCCTGGCGGCAGTGAGGATGAGGTCTCTGTGCCGAAAGTGCAGCAAACGTGCCACCACCGGTCGCGGCCCTGTTGCGGCGGCCTCGCCGGCACCCTGTGCGCCCGTTCCAAGGTGTAGAAGGAGGACAGGCCCTCCGGAGCTACTTTGTCCCGGAGCCATGCTTCCAAGTAGGTCACCATGTCGCCATCTTCGATCTTTTCCGGCAGGCCCACCACCCGAATATTGTTCCGCCTATTACGGCCTTCGGCATCCTCCGCCCGTCTCTCCAGGGCCTCAATCCGGGTCAGGGCGTCCTTCATTGTCGCGGCCAGAGTCTTCTGTGCCGGTTCCAGGACCTTCACTGAATCCTCCACCTCCTTAACCCTGTCAGATAGCTTGCCGTGGTCTGCCCTCAGGAGGCCCAGGCTCGTCGCTACCTGGGCGATGTCTTGCTGTAGGGCTGAGCGCGTGGTTGCGATCGCTTCCAGAACCCGGTCAAATTGTTGTTGCAGGTGGGGGCCACCGGAGCTCTCCGGGTCACCTCGATCATCTTTATCCGGCGCCTCCGTGTCCGAGGCAGCTGGGGTGGTCCCTTTGGGCCCCCTTGGTTTCCCCATGGCGGTTGAATCCCGCGGAGGAAAGTTCGTCAGAGGCACCACCAAGTGTGGACGTCGACTATGGCGCTCCTGGCACGCAGTCGTTGTGCTGAGGGCCGCCGAGTATCGTCGCCAGGGTCCACTACTCCTCCGAACCTTCGGGCCGTTCCATCGTCGTGTCGCCGGAAGCCAACGAGAGGGAGGCGGGGATGATCGGCGCCAAGTCGGGCAGGTCCGCCTGATCGATATGGATCTGGAACGAGAATCACCAGTGCCACCGGAAACTCTGTGGCGCCAGGTCGCTGTGCTGCCCATGAAGTGCACGGAGTTTCGGCGAGTTCAGGCGCTCAGTGGGGGGCAGTCTGGTGCGGCCCGTGGAATCGTCTCCTCACACAGGGCCTCTGGTCGTCCGTGGTCAGATTTCACCGAAAATGCGATGAACAGTTCGTCCGGGGATGGTCACCGCGCTCGGACCCTTCCAAATATTCAATCAGACCAACGTGTCTCGGAGAGATAGGATGTAGATAGGAGTCCTACTAGGCTCCCACAGGTTTAGGGTCTCGACAAAGCAATCGAGAAGGTCCGGGCGCCATCTTGGGTCCCGCTCCGCGGTCCTCTTAACTTCGGTTTGTTATCGAAACCGCCAGTTTTCAAGTGTCGCCGGGCGTCCCAGCAGGTCCCCACTGGTCTGATCTCCGGTTTGCGGGGGCTATGGTGCCCCGCAGACTCCGATCTGCAGGATCAAAGCGGGCTCAGTCCCGGAGCCGAGCTCTCAGGCGACCATCGCCATCGGCGTCCAAGCCACGCCCCCCTGGCTGGGAATGATGCTAACTCCAGGGATTTGTTGAAGATTTGAGTGACATGCAGGCATAGAACTGATACTAATCGTAAGAAGATAAAGGGCCCGATTCACAGAACTAACTTAAGACTAATCCTAAACTTACTACCATTTTGGTATTCACAGAAGGCACCGACTCATTTTAGTATTCACAGAAGGCACTTACTCATTTTGGTATTCACAGAAGTTAAGAGCCCTAACTTTAGGACTCCTAAATGCCTTCTGTGAATACCAAAAGTTTTAAAGTCAGGATTTTTCTCAGTTTAGTAGTAGTACAGTTAGGACTCCTAACTTTAGGACTCCTAAATGCCTTCTGTGAATACTGAAAGTCTTAAAATTAGCATTTTTCTCATTTTAGGAGTAGTAAAGTTAGGACTACTAACTTTAGGACTCCTAAACTGAGCCAGTTTTTCCTTCATTTTTTGCTGTGACCCACTGTTGGCCTACCTGCCACTGAACGCTGCCCAGTACGCCGAGGGGGGCCGCCGCACTGCCGAAGTCCCGCAGAGTGCCGCAGAGTGCCACCATCAATACCTGATTGCTAGGGGACTACATCCCCCAGCATCCCACGTGGCCGTTCCGCGGCGCAACACGACCTCGCGACGGAAGAGATGTGAATTAGCCATGCAGGGAGGTGGTCACCCGGTCTAAAAGGGCCTTACTAGATAGAAGTGAGACAAGTAGTGCTGTCACCCCTTTAGCTGGCCCCATGGCAATAGCAATGCGAACCGAAGGGGTGGGGCGTCACACTGTTAACAGTAAACACAAGCAGAAAGGAACGCCAATCCTGGTCAGGGCTAAAGATATAGAAGGTCCAGTAGGGAAATTACAGTGGCAAATTGTGGAGAGGCAGGAAATGCGGGGGGGAGCACTCAGAATGGTGGTCTAGGTTGGAAACAATGTTAATTACTCACCTAGGGCCCATACATGAGAAAATCACATAAATTGAAGAGAACGTGTCCCTGTTGAAGGTTTGAAGGTTTTATTAAATTAGCACAGTTAATTAAAACCATTGCTATAGAGTGTCATCATAGCGCAGTTACCACGTTAAAAGCAAAAACAAAAAAAAACTTCAAGGTTTAAGTTCATATACATATAACTAAACAGACAATCTTGTAGTTACCATTATAATCACATACCAGGATTCCAAAGCCAAGAATAAAATAGATTAGTACAGGAATACTAGGACAGAGGACGAAAAAAGTCTGTGATAAGTTTTTGTGGGAGATCAACTGGAAGAGCAGGGGCCAAGGAGGGTAAAAAGAGATTGTCCAGGAGTCTCACATATTTTCCAGTCCTTACAAGCACTTGAGTGTCTAAGGAAGTGAAGCAAAGGGCCGATGCCTCCCAACATGTTCTAATGCCGCATTTTAAATATAAGGGTTTTAAAAGAAGTCTTCTGGAAGCGTCAAGGACAACAGCACAGAAGATGCAATCATGATTCGGACCTGTAGTTGCACAGTCTGCAGGCCCCCTCCTCACTTGTTGCAGCCCATCGGTTGAAGGCAGTGGAGCGCAGACCTAAGAGACGCATGAACATTATGTTCTTCAGGGCCACTCCATTCAGATTTTCCAGTAGGTAAGATTGAGGTACCCCAGGGAGGTATGAGATATTCAAAGGAAGCAGGATAGTTGATGTTGATGATTGCCCAGAATAGCAACCACACAAACGTGGTAACAGCACACACAGTAAATAGCTTTGGGGCATTAGATGTTCCCACCCCTTTAAGGGTTGCTTTGCCCTCAGAGAGACATAATGACATGAGGCATGCTGGCGAACATCAGAAGGGAATAAGGGAGGGTGTAGATAAAGAGCTTCTGGTGGGGTCTAGGGATGTTCTGAGGGAGGGTTTCCCTACTTAGGTTGGGAACATCCTGTGTTGTAAAATACCCCTCACACACCAAAAGGACCCTTGGTGTCATGCTTCATCATTGTGGTCTTCGCACCCCTCTACGGGATGCGGCGTGTTTCAACCAGCGACTACGCGGGAGCACCTATTTGGACTATGTATGGTGTGTGTGAAGGAATTTATTATGTGCGTGAGTAGTGAGGTTATACGGTGAGTGAGGTTAAAAAGGGCCTGGCTCGTGGGGTAAAAAAAACAATTTTAATCTGCCCCCGGGCTGGCGCTATTAAAAACGTGCAGTCAATGGAGGTGTATTATGCAAGACTATGTGCACTACCTCCCATGTGTGTGTGTCACACACACACATGGGAGGTAGTGCACATAGTCTTGCATAATACACCTTCATTGACTGCACGTTTTTAATAGCGCCAGCCCGGGGGCAGATTAAAATTGTTTTTTACCCCACGAGCCAGGCCCTTTTTAACCTCACTCGCCGTATAACCTCACTGCTCAGGCACATAATAAATTCCTTCACACACACCACACATAGTCCAAATAGGTGCTCCTGCGTAGTCGCTGGTTGAAGCACGCCGCATCCCGTAGAGGGGTGGGAAGACCCCAATGATGAAGCATGACACCAAGGGTCCTTTAGGTGTTTGAGGGGTATTTTACAACACAGGGTGTTCCCAACCTAAGTAGGGAAACCCTCCCTCAGTGGATTCCTTTTGTTTATTAACTATTGACCAGGGAGAACGAATCCACCATTAATCTCTCCCTCCCCTTCTTATTAATTTTTGGGGGTCGAGGGATGGAAATGCCCCGAGTTTAAGAGGTGCTTTGCGAGATAAGAGGTACACGAGAGCGGGACCGGTAGACCAGAACCGGAGTCCGAATGTAGGCTCGGAAAACACAGGGGGCATAGCAGGTAGAGCACTTGTACCACAGGATATTGTGTCCGCCCAAGACAACTGTGTAAGGTGTACCACGCTCAACCAGTTCTAGACCTTCTGGCAGCAGCCTGCTCTTACACAATAGTCATGAGAGGGGTCCCGGCCCTTAGTGGAAATAGAGAAGAAACTCTGCAAATGCTGATTATTAAGGCGACCCGCTGGCTGAATAGAAATTTACATTTCAACATCACAAGCCACAGGCATGTGTTAATGGCGAGACAGGTGTCTTGGATTGGTTATAGCAGGAAGTGCTTCCCAGGTGATACTGTGATTTTAAATGTTAGGTTTCCAGCAGGGGCGTAACACAGGCCCCTGCTGCTCACGTGTTGCTGGGGGGGCCCGCACTCCAGCAGGGGCCCCCCCTCAATTCATTATGAAGTAAATGGCAGCCTGGCCTCTTAATAAATTAAATGGTGCCATTAATGTAATGTTGCGCAAGTGCTGTGTACGAGCGGGCTCGACCGGGCTTCCGAGGCTCATTGTTTTCCATGAAATGGTGAGTTTGAGTCAGGGTGGGTGCGCGCACAGTTGTTCCACGACTCGTCTGCGCAGTCTTTAGGGTGCGGCAGGGGCGGGGCTAGTGGCCAATGTCCTGATTGAATTATACATCATGCTTATTGAGCGCGCGCATTTAAAAGTACGCTAGAGATGGTGTGGCATCCAAGGGCCCAGCCATGACCCTGCACCAAGACTGAGAAGATCTGCCCAACGTCCCCGGCCATAATTTAAATTAATTTATTAGTAGCCCCCGCCCCCTCCCCCACCCTGCCTGGCTAGCCTTTCCCTGCCCCTGCCTCCTGCAGCAGAAAATCAGTGAGCGGTGAGTGAGGAGTGTTGAGTGTGGGGAGAGAGAGAGGGTTGCGAGGACAATCTGCCTCTAATGGAAATAGAGTTAGATGGAGATGTGCGAGATCACTCTGAGCAAATGCATACCCAGGAGCAGTGTGGAATTTACCAATTTCACCATGGCAATATACTCTATTACACAAAGGGATGTAAGTCTGCTACTAATTGCGAGTGCTCGCCAAAGTGATTTCACCTTCGTGCTTGTATAAATGAGTCATGAAAAATAGTACAAGATTTTCAGTGAGGGGTTTTTGTGACATCATAAACCACAAGGCATAAGGTTTTCTAAATATCTCCAGAACTTAGAGATGTCATTATAGAACCATATGACCAGTGGTGGCTAGTGTCATGTGAAAGTGGTGAGGTAAAGAGCAGCAGGTCTAAGGGCTCACGGCAACAACTTCAATGCCCTGCCCCTCTGAGTCTTGCTTGTATGGGCAGTGTTAGGGTTCACCCCACCCAGGTGTGTGGGAGTGCCCCCAGACCCTGAGCCTGTGTCTTCTGTTCATGAGTGCAGGGGGTGGCCTTTGTCTTCTGTTCTTGGGGTGCGGGGATGTCTCTGTGTCTTCTGTTCGTGGGTGAAGGGGTCGCCCACGCATATATTGCGTCACGCTCTGACGTGCCTGTTAGGTACTTCCCAGGCAGTATGAGGTATTCCTTGCTAAGAACCAGTCAAGGTCTTCCAAGGACACCTCATTACTCTGTGTCAAGCGCGGCAGCTCTGCACAAGGGAACCTACCTCAGACTGACTTTCCTCGCTCCCTGCTGTCATCGGCCGGCGCTCCCCTCTGTACGTAATTCTGGCTTCTTTCTAATGATCCTGTAATGCTCTGATCATTGTCACCGGTGCTGATGGCATCATCAAGGGACCTGGCACAGCCCACGCCCAACAGAAGCCACTGGGTGGGGCAGGTGACCTGAACCCCACATTACTGACCAGACCCGCTGGATGGGGGCAGGTAACCTGAACCCCATATTACTGACCGGATCCGCTGGATGGGGGGGGCGTTAATAAAGGCAGGACATCTGGGAATGCTGGAAGGAACCCTGGCCCCTTGCTGCAGCTGCTCTCACTAATCATACCTGTGCCTTTCAGAGGGGGGGGGCAAACTGTTCAAGGCAACCTAGCGCCTTGAGGCGTGGCCTCCATCCTGATTTGAGGCTTGGTTGCTGGGGCTGTGTCCAACGGAGTGACTCATAACCGTGGTCTCTAGTCTTCTACTTAGAAGTGACTTCAGCCAGTTAATCAAGGAACCCTCGAGTGATGGCTGGGGCAGGCATCAGGGGACCAGAGGTTGATCTAAGCTGTTGTGCTACGGTGCGGGTATTTGTGTGTTACTCATGAGGGTTTCCTGCCGCTTAGCAGGTGTGTGCTTAGCAGGTGTGCGCTTAGCAGGTGTGCGCTATTGCAAGAGCCGCATCTTGAGCTTCTTGAGGAAATAAAGCCATGAGGAGAATACTCTGACGTGGTATGGGGGAGGGGCATTCCATGCATTAGGAGCGACCTAGGGAAAGTCTCGACCCCGGGTCTGTCCTTTGAATGCGTTGGATGTGTGTGCCTAGGAGGTGAGGGGTCTGGCTGGTTGGTGGGAGGAGATTTAAGTAATCAAAAAGACTGGGCCAGTGTTATGTAGTGCTTTGAATGTATGGGTGAGGAGCTTGAACTCAGTGCGCCTGTGTACCAGGAGCAGTGTAGTTCCCTGAGGTGTGATGTGAGCTCTGTGAGGCATGTTGAGTATGATCCAGCTGCCGAATTCTGTTGGTCTGTAGTCTCCTGGTGAGTTGCTTGCTGGTTCTAGTGTATAGGGCGTTCCCGTAGTTAAGTCTGCTCGTGATGGGTGTGAGTGACAGTTTTCTTGGTGTTGCTGGGTTGGGCGGGACATTTGGTCATTTAGTTCAGCAGTTTCGGCATGTGGTAGCATACAGCTGTGACATGACATGTCCAGTTTGTTGTCGGTGATGATGTCAATGTGGATGCTAGGTTTGGTTCAAAAGTCAGCCGGCCACCAAGTGGAATTCCAGGTGAGTTGGATTTGCTGAATGTCGCTACTTCTATCTTGAGACAACTGGCGAAGTCGGTCATGCCGGCAGTGAACCCATGCCTGGTGCTGTGGCTCTGTCTGATAGGACAGTATGAGTTGCGTGTCGTCAGCGTAGGAGAGGATGTTGATGCTGTTGGGATGGATGACATTGACCAGGGGACCCGATGTACGTTGAACTGACAGCACCTGGGGAATAAGGCAATAAAAGAGTGAACAGGGGTGAAAGTGGACGCCCCCAGCCCGGCCTTGGCCCGGAGCCCTGAGGAACCAGAGCTGGTTGTTGACGGGGTGTGATTATGTAGTGTCTGTGGTGTATACAGAGGAGGCCATGGTGTCTGTCACTGAGCTGCGGCCTTTGAGTTAGAAACAGAAGGACACTTCCTGCTGCACATATGGAGTTCATGCCTGCGGTACCGGCGGACATAGTTTATCACAACCCCAAATAATTATTGAATTTATGTCCATTTCCTTTACTCAGGTCAGTCATGCATGTGATTGCGGTCCGTTTTGTCTTCGGCGGTGGAAGGGGGGGGTTGCATCCTTACAACCTTCACCAGACCTCTAGGGCCCTGGTCAAAGAGGGACATGGCGGTAAGGGTAGCCCCCAGTGGCTTTAAGTAGGGCTTCACGGCACGTTCGCTGAAGCGCCATCTAGCGTTTAGGTGGCAGGCTGGTTTCCAGGCGCTGCCTTCTTCATTCCGACGACACTCAGATGGGGCAGGTCCCAGCACGTGCAGGAGGGGACAGACTTTGGATCATCTCAGTGCAAGGTGCCCGTTTTCATGCCCTGCCTTTGGTATCGACTTCCGGGTGAGATGCAAATGATAAAAGCTCAAACCTCTCCAGACTGACATACATGGGGCTCACAATGCTTTCATTCTGCCCCCTATATATCTCATGATTGACTGATCTACCGCCATACCTGTGAGCCCCCAGGGATCTAGCACCGTCCCAGGGTCTGCTGTGCTCTTTCAAAATCGCAGATTGCTTGATCATGTGTGTCAGTGTGACAGCTTCACTTTCAGTGGCAACACCTTATTCCCCTCCGTACCCCAGGATCTGAAACTATAATCACACCAGCGCACTCGGAGTCAGTCCCCCAAGCCGCCATCACCATCAGCGCCTGTAGCTATATCACACCTATGCACTCTCAGGGCCTGACCAACCCCTCCCAGGGGCCCCTTCATTGTACCTTGCAGGGGGGCCCCCTCATCTTTTGTTACGTCACTGGTTTCCAGGGCTGGTATATGATCTCCTCACCCAGTGCAAGGGGCCCTTCCAGGCAGAGGGCGGCTCAACCATCAAAATATTACCACTGGGGTTCTTTTATAGGGATTTGAAGGGGAGCAAACAATAATGACAATCAGAGGAGTGATCAAGCAGGACGCGTCAGAGGGGGCCCCCCTGTTCAGTTCTTCAATTGGTATGCTCCTCTTGAAAACGTCTCGGCTCTAGACGATATTGATTGAGGTGAAAGGAGCATCCCAGCCGGGGATGGCCACAGATTGGATGATGTTTCTCTCAATACAGGCACGGGAGGGACATCACTGTTACAGGCCAAGGTGCCTACATTCCCGTTTATCTCAGGAGACTCTAGTGGCCCTGTTATTGAAGGGAATACTCAAGTAACCACTGTCCCCCCAGACAGCCCAGACACATTTAGTCATGGTACTATTGAGATTATCTCATGGAATATAGCTGGGCTCTCATCTCAAATATCCAACACTGAATGGCTATCCTATATAAAGACTTTCCAGGTCATCTGCCTTCAGGAAACATGGGAGATGGACAGTAGCTCGTTCTCCCTTGAGGGTTACAAAATGTATTTTGTACCGGCTCGCAAGGGTGTTGTTGGAAGAGTAAGGGGAGGCCTGATTACATACGTGGATTTAAGGCTTAAGGGAAGGTGGGACGATTTGGGCTGGGACTCGGATTTTTTTGCAGGAGGATAGACTGTGTCACAATAAAATTTTTATCAACTTTTATAATGCTGTTTTATTGGGTCAACCCACAGTAAGACTGAAGGAACTGGAGAGCCGGCTAGCAGGGATACACGACCAGGGGGAACGGGTGCACATGTTGGTGTTACTAGGAGACATTAACTGTCACCTGTGCCCAAACATGAAACTCAGTAGAGGGGATTGGTATTCTGGCCCACTGGAAGAGGGCGCATGTAGAGCACACAAAAGAGGGAAAGGAGCTAAATTAGGTGTTAGGAACCCATGCGCTCTCAGATACCATGGACCTGATTAAAGTAGGGGAGAATGGCCTGGTCCATCCAACCTTCAAAGGTAGAGGCTGTGACTCTTTTATTGATTTTATTTTTGTTTCTAACACGTTAAAGGGGGGGATTTTAGGGTTCAAGATACAGTTAAGTATTTTTAGCGACCATAACCCATTGGTCGTGTCGCTAAGGGATCCAAATTTAACTAAGCATTCTGTCCGTATGGGGGAGAGTGGCGTTTTAACAGCCACTGATCAAGGGAGGAGACTTAGATGGTCTCAGGCAGATGGTGAAGCCTTTCATAGAGCCTTATTGGAGAACAAACAACAGTATGTTAGAAGTGCCTGCCCTGAACCCAACGGTGGACGGGGCAGAACTGGTTTTAGCCTTTGAAGGTGTCACTAAGCATAGTCTACTTAGGACTAAATCTGTCAAATGGGAAAGGAGGACTCTAGGTGGTTCGATTGGGATTGCTCTATGGCCTCGAAAGAGCTGAAGCTAGCTCTAAAAGCAGTCCCGAAGGAAAAGAAAAGGGTGTCCACATGTCGGGCACTCTACAAACATGCAGTTAAGCAAAGCAAAACCGCCTTGCAACAGCAGGCTTGGGAGAATCTGAGGGAAGCGGTTGAGTCTAAGAACATGACTGACTTTTGGAAAGTTATTAATGACCCCTGCTTTCAAGATGCTAGCAACCCTAAGATAGCAAACCACATCCTGCCAGAATCCTGGTATGGGCACTTTAATGGACTATACAATCACGGCATGATAGAGGATCATATAGTAGCTGAGGAAGGGGGCGAGACTGGGGGACATATAATATTCTCTTTGGGCGAGATAAAGGCAGGCATTGAGGTTCTGACAAGTAACAAGGCCCCAGGGCCCGACGGGGTTCCCCATGATCTTTTCTTGAGTCAGGAACAACTGTGGACACCTATTCTGACCAGAGTTGTTAATGCTGCAGTAGATTTGGGCATGTCTGCATCCTGCTCCACAGCCACAATTGTACCCATTTTTAAAAAGAGAAATAGGGACAGCCCATTGTGTTACCGTCCCATCTCTCTCATTGATGTGACAGTGAAAGTTTTGGGTAGGGCAATCCTCAATCGACTACTGGACTGGGCAGAAGAACACTGTATAATCACTGACACTTAGTTTGGGTTTGGGTTTAGATCAGGACGTTCAAAGGCCGATCAATGCCTCAATCTCTATTGACAGCCAAGTACACTATTGCCAGTCAGGAGGCTTTGTACTTGGCTTTCATGGACTTGACGGCGGCTTTCGACCGTGTGAAGCTCAAGAAATTGTGGAAACTCATGGGGCTCTCGGCTTGGACCCAGGCTTAGTAAACATCTTAAGAGCTCTAAATAGGAACACTTTTGCTCAGGTCAGACATAATGAGGAGGGGAGCTTGACTGATCAATTCCCATGCTCAAGGGGGGTTAGACAGGGTTGCATATTGGCACCTTTTTTATTCACCCTGTATATAAATGGTCTGGAGCAGGCGTTAGATGTTTTGGGGGTGGACTGTCCAAGTATAGGAACAAGGGGGGTCCCCGTTCTGCTTTATGCAGATGACGCGGTATTTCCCGCACGGACCCCCCGAGGCCTACAATGCCTAATAGATGGCTTTGTCCATTTTATGGAGAGTCTAGATCTGTCTGCTAACCTTTCCAAATCATATATTGTGGACGCAGAAAAAACGCAGAGAAGGAATTACAAATATATGATTGGCGCGCACTGCCTGGAAAAAGTCCAGACATTTTCTTATTTGGGTATTTTATTTTATACCCGTCTTAGTTTGAAACCCTTGCTAGATGAGAAATGTCGCACCTTAACTAGTTGTTTCGTGGCCATTATGAACTTTGCGCGTAGGTTCGGTCGCTGATCACCGGAACAAATTTTGAATCTCCACAACTTGATGTGCTGTGCCAAAATACTTTATAGGAGTGAGGTTTGGGGCTTTACTGATGCGCACATTTTCCAAAATGAAGAGAATAAATACCTGTGGCGATTGCTGAAAGTCCCGCAAAGCACCCCGTCCTTCATCATTCACGAGGAATTGGGTGTCAGTTACATGAGAGAAAGGATAGAATTAAAACCCATCAATTGTTGGGTTAAGATTTGGACCAACCCCGAGACCGCACTAACCGAGGAGATTATAATGGACTGCTTGGTACGTGACCAGCGGAGAAACATCCCATGGCTGAAGTATGTGAGAGAAACCCTGTCAGCCCTGGGTTGTGTAGACTTCTATAATAACCCCACAAAACTGGTAACTATGGATAAGGCCTATATTAAGATGGAATTCCTGAAACACGTGGCTGCCCGTAGGGAAGGCAGAGAGGTGAACAAACCCTCTGTGAGAGCGCACCTTTTGACCAAATCCTGGTTGGGCATTGAGCCTTACTTGTCTTTTATCCACAATGCCCAAGACAGATTTTTAATGACACGCTTCAGGCTAAATCTATTACACCACAGTTTAGCGGTGCCAGCAGGTTACACTAAAACTATAGAGTTGAAGGGCCCGTGCGGCTGCGACCAACGGTCTAACCAGGATACCCTTCACTTTGTCTTACTGTGACCATACTATGTGCACCCCAGGAAGCTATTTGTAAAAAGTATTTTTTTTAAAAGCTGGTTTTTAGCAGGCTAAGGTAGCCCTATTATTTTTGAAGTTGTCTACAGAGGTTTTAACTCTGTTTTAACTCTTTGTTGTACTGTATATTCTTTAAGGTCGGCAATGCGACTTAGAAACACCAGAGGATAGGAGTGAATATATTGACTCTAGTATTGCTAGGCTAAAGGTCCCGGTAATGAATAGTGTGGGTGAGGGTACTTTTGAAACAAATGACTACCTATTGTGTTCCCTGTTAGGAGGCTGTGTCTTGCATGTGTTATTATTTTAACAGATGATGCCACTTCTTTTTTTTAAGACACAATATTTATTAATCACCTGTATAAGAATGATAGCAGAGAACGGGCTTTATCAGTAAACGTTTTGTATATGTATTGTTGGGTCGGGACCGTCTTATTGTAATAATTATGACATTTGAATGTTTTTATACTCTGCACTTTTATGGTATTGTATTGATGCCGAATAAAGTATATATTGATTGATTGATATAAAAATATTCTGTAACAATAATTTTATATTCCAATTTGTTTCAGATATTCTGTCCAAACACTTATTCAAACAGAATACCAAAGATTCTACATAGTGCACGCATATAACAATCCAATTTAACATCTTTATTCTGTTTTATATATTTTAAAACCATAAAACTACAGTGCTTCAAACATATACAACTTATTGGCACACATAAACAAAATAGTATTTATGTACACAATTTACCCAAAAAAGCACTGGAATTTCAGACCCTCAAGCGCGCCTCACAGACAAGTTCTTATTCATATCTTATGAATATCAACTTGCATTACCAAGGAGTATAACAACAGTCACTATTTCCCCCGCCCAGCCTTTCCTCTGCCACCGTCCATGTCTCTCTCATGTGCCACCTCTTACTTAGGCCCAGATCTCTGTACTGGGGTGAATGTATGACATTGTTCTGCATTCTGTCCATCAACTATTGTTTTTGCATTTGTCACCCTGAGTGGGGCGGGTATGCTCAGACTTGAGTCCCGTGCTCTCCATGCCACTGGAATCAATCTAGCCAAGCTGATGAGGGCTGAAAGGCCGAAACCGGTCCTTGGATGCTTGTTTCCAGTCCAGGGAGGACCTGGCTTGGTATTTCGGGCTGGACTGTTCCCATGGGGCACAGGGTCAAGACTGATTTGCATATGGCTGGGTTCAAACTGGAATGGCATGGTGAGCAAAAAAACGATGGATTTAGGCCCAGATCTCTGTACTGGGGTGAATGTATGACATTGTTCTGCATTCTGTCCAACAAATATTGTTTTTACCTCTTACTAACCAGCAAAGAATAAATCATATTGTCTTCCTAGCCAGATCTTCACACTCACCCAGAACATAGCCTTTCCTAATACATAATAATACTGTTAATCCAGCTATTTATTTCCAGACAAAAATACTAGTTAAATTGAGTTTTCAAACTTATCTAAATTAAATAGTCACCTACATTTTAATATAACCTTGCTATCCTACATGTCCCTAACATGGACCAGATGTAAGGCATTAAATGCATCTTTAAAACACAATGATAAAGTCTAATAAATTCCAGGTGTTAAAATACTAATAAAGATAACAACACTAATATTAATTATAATGACAACTAGCAGCCCGTCCCGACGTTGTCCGGGGATGGCCGATGTTCAGTGTTGCCTTTACTTTTTGTTCGCGTAGTAATGTGTGTTTATTTCATCCGCAGGTTTTCATTGAGCCACACCTAATTTTGTTTTGCTGTCCTTGTTGAGAGTGTTCCCCCTGTGTGCGAATGTTGTTGTTTCCCAAATGTTGTCATTTGCGCCACAAGTGCAGCAAGTGTTACAGTGGTCGCTCAGATGTTTTTGGCCTGAAATTGCTTGTTTGTGAAAGGGGCTTTCCTTGTTTACGTTTTCGATCCCTTTACTAATGTCTTTTTTTTTGTTTTTATCGGCGCAAGTACTGGCAGTGTTTCACTGATAACGCAGAGTGTTTGAAATTCTGAAGTGTTTGTGTAAGTTTTAAATTTTGTCCGCAGCATACGTAACTATTCGGAGCCTTGTGAGTAAAGTCTCGTTCATGTTCCGTCGATTGGCTTTCTTGTCTAAGAAATGGGCGCCTATTTGTTTACGTTCCTCCCCCTGTGACAACGTTGTTGTTTGTCAAATGGTTAAACATGTGTTATGTTTTTTGTATCGCAACTCGTGTGTGTGTTAATCATTGTGTGTCGTGATTGGTGGGCTGTGCGAAGCAACGCGAATGATAGGCGGCTTTTTTTGTAATGAAAAATATACAATATATCCTGAGCTAAGAGTTCATAAGTATTCAAAAAAACAATATCACATCCAAGAGTTCAGAGTGTCTTCATCTCATCTTCATTTATTTTCCATTTTTCATTGAGTTCAATCTTCACCATAAATGAAATTTATAGCCACTGCCACTGCCAACACGTGTTTCGTCTAGGTCGTGAAGACCACTAGACTTCATCAGGGCAAAAAGGTTTGGAGGAGAAGGTAATGTCGAACTCAAGAGAACAGTTGCCTTCGTCCATTCACGTCAATATCTTTTAAATCGAAAAAGATTGAATTCCTAGTCGTCTTAAGAACGTAAAATCCAAAGGCCCAGTCCTTAAGCGTCAGTAATGAGAAAATAAGTCCGAAGTTGTATCTGGGTCTATATAATGCGATTAAGATAGTCACTCCTGTCCTCCGAGTACAGAGCGGAAACAGCAGTATGTCGATCTGAGGCGGCGTGCAGCACGTTTTTACGTTTTTAAGACGACTAGGAATTCACTCTTTTTTCGATTTAAAAGATATTGACATGAATGGACGAAGGCAACTGTTCTCTTGAGTTCGACATTACCTTCTCCTCCAAACCTTTTTGCCCTGATGAAGTCTAGTGGTCCTCACGACCTACACGAAACACGTGTAGGCAGTGGCAGTGGCTATAAATTTCATTTATGGTGAACATTAAACTCAATGAAAAATGGAAAATAAATGAAGATGAGATGAAGACACTCTGAACTCTTGGATGTGATCTTGGTTTTTTGAATACTTATGAACTCTTAGCTCAGGATATATTGTATTTGTTTCATAACGTTACATTTGTGATATTAGTCACAGTGTTTGATCCTGCCTGGGTGATCAGGATCTTATCCTTGGAGCTAATCGGATATTGCAGTGTATTTATAATCATTCTTCCCAGCGCAATTTCTCCTCATTCACCTGTTCGCTTTTTTTGTAAGCCTGCCCCCTGTGGCACTGTATTATTATGGAAGGCGCACCCCTTTTTGGATGTCATCCCACGAAGGCGTTAATGTTTGAAGGGTAACGCCGACGAATGCGCGAATGTCGAGGCGAGTGATAGGCGGCCCTTTGCAAATGCGCAGGATGCACAGTTAAGGGTGTGCCTTGCACAGTGAAATCATTGAAATCGCATTTGCGCTATGCACATTGAAGTGTGTGGTGAAGTGTGTGCCTTGCACAGTGAAATCAGTGAAATCGTTTGGCATATGTTTATTGCTTGTACTTTGGGCCATGCCCCTGTAAACGCCCACATCTTTTGTTTGACACGCCCCTCTAAACACCCACATCTTTTCTTTGACACGCCCATGCTAACGCCCACAAGGGACTACTTTCCCACTTTTGGCGTTTTTGCTTTTTTAATGTATATGGTGTCCACATCTATAGCCTATGTCCTTCTGCTTCATCTCCCCTTTCAAATGGTGTATTGGGTGTAGTGATTGGTGCAGTACTTTTTGAGTTTACCTGGCTCAAAGGGTTGTGTTCTCTCTTTATAATAGTAGTATAGATAAAAATAATTGCTTAATTCTCTAATCCTGGGCTTTTCTACTCAACAAAAAAGTTCTTAAATTCTTTTTCAGGGATAGTATGTGCTATCTAAATGCATACTAGAGTACAATGCTGAACATTCATGCACATACACTCAATCATAGAGAAACAGGTCAAGAAGACATACAGAAACATTCATAAACACATGCACATAGAGACAAGCTCAGACCCACATGCACAGGCTAACAAGCATGCACACACAGACAATGTATCCATTCATAGACCAAAAAGACTACCATCCACAGAGATATATACACACAAATACACACACACACTTGTTGCAGTAATCTACATCCACCTTTTACTACCTCCTATTCAAATAACGTGCTTTTCTCTCCTGCTGTTCGTAAACTTCATCATAAGCACATGCAGATCAATTTAAACACACACAAATATCAACAGAGATATAGCCGTATGTAGATTGACATAAACAAAGACACAGAAACCTGAGCACAAAAACACTCACAGAATTACAGTACACAAATGTTCACTCTGTTCTAATAGATTGCTGTTTACCTTGAACTGTGTTCTGCAGGTTCCTCTGTGACTTGTATTTTTTATATAAAAACACAGATATCACAAGGATGTTTTAGGCTACCACTCATGTTGATATAGCACGCTTCCTGTTTAGCATAGCCATCCTAATATTTACATTTCACATGTGAACGGTGCATACCATTTCAAAGGGGTTCAACCAGCTGCAAGGGTAGGAGAAAAATGTGGGATTATTTTTGTAACACATGCAACTATCTCCAACATGGTCTTGGGAGAATTATCTCCAACCTTGTCTTAGTGTGTCAAAGGGGAGTATCAGACCCCGCCCCTTTGTTTATATTCAGCATTCAATTATTTCTTTCTTCTTGTCCACCAAAGGGTAGAACAAAACATGTTATTCACAAAGGGTCAGATGTTTGTAAGAATGGTTTTCCGATTTCCTATTTGCAAATCTTTTTCAATTTGCAATTTGGAAATCGCGAAACGGCATGTATGCTAGTGTGTTGAACACTTTCTTTGATTCTTATGTTATTTTGTTATGTTATTTTTATTTGTACCGCGCACAGCTGCTCCAGCAAAGGGGCATCCTGGCGCTTTGAGAAGGTAAACACAACACAGCATTAAAAGCGGGCAGAAAGGAGAAGAGACACAACAGATGAGCTAAACAAATAAAAAGGTCTTGATAGCCCGTCTAAACTGAAGGAGCTCATCGATGGCCCAGATTTGTGGAGGAAGAGAATTCCACCAGCTCGCTGCCAGGACTCGAAAGGAGCGGCCACCAATTCTGCTCAACTTAAAACGCGGGACCACTGCTAAGTTCTGGCAAAGGACTCGGCTCCTTCCGATGACACTTGGACCAACACATAGGAATCAGAGAATCGAGGGCACCAGATATCCACTCACAGAAGGAGTCATATCCACAATCGACCTCGGTGAACGGACCTAAAGGAACCTCCTCGAGCAGATGGTAAAAATCCTCCAGTCTTAATTTGTTCCAGTGTCGTTTAAGAACAAGTCTGTCCTGAGATAGAAAAGGAGAGTTAGACAAAGAGCATGCCGTTTTCACCAGCATGTGGTCTGTCCAGACCAACTGGGAGGAACCAAGAACTCTGAATCCTTCTAGATTTGTGAAGAACGGGTCAAGAGTATGACCACCTCTATGTGTGGGGAAAGTAATCATCTGCGAGAGCTGTAGAGCCTCAAGATCCGCCAGAAAGCTCCTAATAGAGGGTAAAGAAGGGCAGTCCAAATGGAGATTAAGATCTCCCACAACATTAAAATTTGCGCATCCTAGTGCCTCTGTACTAATGTACTCAGGAAGAGCAGCCCTAAAAACAGAGTCACAGCCCGGAGGCCGGTAAATTAATAAACCAGAGAAGGTAAACTGGTGACTAAACGCTATTTTAAATAGGGCACCCTCACACCCCAAAAGTTCAGCGGCTTTCCACTCGCAGGGATAACACCGTTTGGTGGCCATCGCAATGCCTCCACCTCTAGTCATCCGATTTAAAGTAAAAATAGCATACTCTGGGGGAAAGGCTAGGTTAATTATCGAGGAGTCAGAGTCCTGGAGCCACGTTTCCGTCAGAAAAAGCACATCCGGCGAACCATCAATGAGAAGGCCGTAAACCTCCTGATGGTGCTTTACCACAGATCTGACGTTTAAGCTCCAGATACTTAGGTCCCGTTGTCCTACCCTCTTTATAACAGGCCCCAAGGAGCGTATAAGAGAGGGGGGTTCCAATGACCAAGCACCACACCTACAATGATATGGGCCACAAAGCGGGACTACAGGCGAAAACTTGCAATGTGTACATCGGTCCCGAAGGGCCAGTAGATCGGCCCTACTATAAGTTCTCAAAGGTAAAGTCATGATGGCCAGGTCCAGAGTTCTGCCGCGTTCCGCGCCTCCTTAGCGCGGACGGGCGCAGACGGGCAGGACTCTGGCACAGCGAAGGCACGCCCACTCCGCATAACCGCTGCGCATTGGAGGGAGCTTTAAATAGGCGTCCCTCCACTCAGCCGGAGCGCTAGACCGCTCATCAGCAACACCCACCCAGAGTGAACACCACTCCAAGATGGCGCCCAAAGTGAACACCACTCCAAGATGGCGCCAAAAGTGAACACCACTCCAAGATGGCGCCCAAAGTGAACACCACTCCAAGATGGCGCCCAAAGCCAATCCCACCCCAGAAACCAGACCCGCCAAAACAGCAGTGAAGGAGCGGATTAGAGTGCAGGTGAGGGGATTACAATACGTCCTATTAAAATCCGGGCAAAATACAACTAAGAAGAACACAAATAGTTATAAGGGTAGCTTTAAAAATGATAGCGCTGTATTTAGGCGCATAGCGCTATGCAAAGCGCGAGTACCTTCTCAGGGCAGTCCACAGGGCAGGTCGCCTTAAATAGGCGTCCCTCCACTCAGACAGAGCGCTAGACCGCTCGTCAGCAACACCCACCCAGAGTGAACACCACTCTAAGATGGCGCCCAAAGTGAACACCACTCCAAGATGGCGCCCAAAGTGAACACCACTCCAAGATGGTGCCCAAAGTGAACACCACTCCAAGATGGCGCCCAAAGTCAATCCCACCCCAGAAACCGGACCTGCCAAAACAGCAGTGAAGGAGCCGATTAGAGTGCAGGTGAGGGGGTAACAATAAGTCCTATTAAAATCAGGGCAAAATACAACTTAGAAGAACACAAATAGTTATAAGGGTAGCTTTAAAAATGATAGTGCGGTATCTAGGCGCATAGCGCGATGCAAAGTGCGAGTACCTTCTCAGGTGCAGTCCACAGGGCAGGTCGCCTTAAATAGGCGTCCCTCCACTCAGCCGGAGCGCTAGACTGCATGTCAGCAACACCCACCCAGAGTGAACACCACTCTAAGATGGCGCCCAAAGTGAACACCACTCCAAGATGGCGCCCAAAGTGAACACCACTCCAAGATGGTGCCCAAAGCCAATCCCACCCCAGAAACCGGACCCGGCTAAACAGCTGTGAAGGAGCCGATTAGAGTGCAGGTGAGGGGGTTACAATAAGTCCTATTAAAATCAGGGCAAAATACAACTAAGAAGAACACAAATAGTTATAAGGGTAGCTTTAAAAATGATAGTGCGGTATTTAGGCGCATAGCGCGATGCAAAGCGCGAGTACCTTCTTAGGGGGTTGCAAATGACCTTCCTCATGAATATTAAGGGATGGTGGCCTGCTGGGGTCAGCAGCCCACCATGTCCGTGATTGCTTTTAAATAAAGCAAACCTTTTTTTTTTTAAATGCAACCCAGAAAAAGTATATATAATACTTTTGTAAAACAGCGCCAAACCAGATTGACAAAGGCCTCTTGAGGCCGAAACGTGTCTTTCCTTGTGCTCGGGATTGAGGGCGACACCAACTAATAAAGAGATGCCGATTACTGAACCACTTCCTGTCCATGCTTCCTTCCATGGTGTCACTGTGGGAGGTGGATTGATTGGTTCATTCAATGCAGCACGAGCGGTTGTCACGCTTACATATAAAAGAATGTTCAGTTTGCACATAACGCATGTCAGGCCTATAGGCAGTAAATCCCCCGATGTTACTTTGGAATCTATCCTGCCAATTATTAGTGTCTAGTGGCCATACTAACCATCTCCTCCAAGTGTGACCTGATGAGTAATGTCTATTCTTATGCAGAATAGTATCAATAATGGGTTCATTGTATGCTTTTATTTGCTGCCAGTTGTCAAGTGGTGTAAGATTAGGGACCTGTGGTGTGTTCAAGTCTAGTATCTTGGCAAGGCCAAAACATGATGCCTATTCCGCCATTCTGCTCACTAAAATCATCTGTTTTTTTATATTAGGCAGGCTCTGAATAAAGCCTCAGTTCCCTGAACCTGCCAATCTTTATGTCCCCAAAAAGATTTTACTACTGTGTCCCTATAAATGTCAAAACCTTGCCCAGAGAGTTAGGAAAGAAAGAAAGTATAATATAACAGTTCTTGTTATTTGAATAGAAGGTACTAAAAGGTGGATATAGATTACTGCAACATGCGTGCATATGTTTGTGTATATATATCTCTGTGTATGGAAGTTGTTTTGGTCTATGAAAGGTCTATGAATGGGTAAATTGTCATTATGTAAATGCTTGTCAGAATGTGCATGTGGGTCTGAGCTTGTCTGTATGTGCATGTGTTTATGAATGTTTCTGTATGTCTTCTTGTACCCGTTTCTCTATGATTGTGTGTATGTGAGTGAATGTTTTGTATTGTACTTTAGTTGCATTTATATAGCACTTACTAGCCCTGACAAAGAATTGAATAACTTTTTTGTGAGTAGAAAAGCCCAGGATTAAAGTATTAAGCAATTATTTTTATTTGTATTATCATTAATATTAGTGTTATTATCTTTATTAGTATTTTCACCCCTGGTTGGAATTTAATAGGCTTTAGCATTGTGTTTTAAAGATGCATTTAATGCCTTAGGTATAGGTTCCTTTGAGGTAAATGTAGGACAGCTATCTATATTAAAACAGAGGTGATTAATTAATTTTGATAAGTTGAAAACTCAATTCAGCAACCAATTTTATTGTGGAAACCAATTGCTGGATTAACCGTATTATTATGTATTTAGGAAAGGCTATGTTCTGGGTCAGTGTGTACATAGGGCTAGGAAGATAATTTGATTTATCCTTTGCTGGTTATTAATAGGTACCACATGTGAGAGAAATTTGGCTATTTGGTTTACTTGTCAGACCCTAGTCTAGTGCACTGAGTGTGTCCAGGGTGTGTAAATCTAAATGCTGCTGGTGGGCCTGCAGCACTGGTTGTGCCACCCACAGAAGCAGCCTTGTAAAATGTGTCTATGGTCTGCCATTGCAGGACCTGCGTGCAGTCTGATACTGTCATGCTGACTGGGCAAGTGCACCCACGGCGTAAAGGGTGTTTCCGTAGTCCAGTCGGCTTGTGACCAGTGCATGGGTGACCGTCTTTCTTGTTTCGGTGGGGACGCAACGGAAGATTTTTTTGAGCATACGTAGGATGTTGAAGCATGATGATGAGACGGCGTTGACTTGTTTGGTCATCGAGAGGGAGGAGTCCAGGATGAAGCCCAGGTTACATGCGTGGTCTGTTGGTTTGGGTGCGTTTCCCAGGGCCGGTGGCCGCCATGAGTCGTCCCAGGCGGAGGGGGATGATCCTATGATGCGGACCTCCATTTGGTCCGAGTTCAGTTTAAGACGGCTTTTCTTCATCCACTCGGCTACTTCTTTCATCCCTTCGTGTAGGTTGGTTTTGGCGGTGTTTGGGTCTTTGGTGAGGGAGAGGATTAGCTGGGTGTCGTCTGCATAGGAGATGATGTTGAGGTTGTGTTGGCGTGCGATGGATGCGAGGGGACTCATGTATACGTTGAAGAGGGTGGGACTGAGTGATGATCCTTGTGGAACGCCGCAGATGACTTCAGTGCCTTCCGATTTGAAAGGGGGAAGGCGGACTCTCTGGGTTCTTCCGGCGAAGAACGAGATGATCCAGTCCAATGCTTTTCCTTGTATTCCGATGTTGCTGAGGTGTTGTATAAGGGTGCTATGACAGACAGTGTCAAAGGCTGCGGAGAGGTCAAGTAGGATGAGGGCAGCTGTTTCTCCGTCGTCCAGTAGAGTTTGAATGTCGTCTGTTGCTGCGATAAGGGCGGTCTCGGTGCTGTGTTTGGCTCGGAAGCTGGACTGAGATGGGTTGAGGGATTTGTTGGATTCGAGGAAGGCGGCGAGTTGACTGTTGACGGCTTTCTCAATTACTTTGGCAGGGAATGGGAGGAGCGAAATGGGGCGGTAGTTCTTAAGTTCAGTGGGGTCTGATGTGGGTTTCTTCAGGAGGGCGCTGAGTTTGGCGTGTTTCCAGCTTTCCGGGAAGGTAGCGGAGTTGAGGGAGCAGTTGATGATGTCTCGGAGGTGGGGTGCGATAATGGAGTCTGCTTTGTTGAAAATGTGGTGGGGACATGGGTCGGTTGGCGATCCTGAGTGGATGGAGTTCATCAGGCGGATGGTATCTTTAGTGGTGATTGGGTTCCTGGCGCAAAGGTTGTTGGAGGGAGGTTTTAGTTTGGAGGTGGGTGGGGTGCACTGGTTGCCAAAGCTGTTATGTATGTCAGCGATTTTGTTGTGGAAGAACGAGGCTAGAGAGTCACAGAGGACTTGGGAGGGAGTGATGTCGTTGGTGCCGGCGGTGGGGTTGGTAAACTGTTTGACGATGTTGAATAGTTCCTTGCTGTTGTGGGCGTTGTTGTCGAGTCGATCCTTGAATCCTGATTTCTTGGTGGATCGGATCAGTTGGTGGTGTTTTCGGGTGGCGTTCTTGAAGGTGGCCAGGTTGTCAGCGGTTAGTTTTTTTCGCCAGGCTTTCTCGAGGGTGCGACAGATCTTCTTGGATTTCTTAAGGTCATCATTAAACCAGGGGGCTTTTTTGCTACCTTGCTTGATTTGATGGTTTTTCAACGGTGCTAATTCGTCAGCGCTGAGGGTGATCCATTGTGTGAGGTTGGTAGCTGCTTGGTTTGGGTCTGATGATTTGGCAGGAGGGTTTTGGTGAAGCGATGAGAAGAGCTGGTCGGTGGTAATTTTGTTCCAGTTTCTGCGGGGAATTGGTTGTGGGTCGTGGTCTTTTTGTAGTTGCAGTGAACGCAGCTGTGGTCCGTCCAAGGGAGAGCTGTGGTGTGATTGAAGGAGATATGCTTGCTGGAGGTGAAAATTGGGTTGAGCGTGTGCCCGGCATAGTGGGTGGGAGTTTCGACAAGTTGTTTGAGTCCGAGATTGGCGAGGTTGTCCAGAAGGGTGGTGGTGTTGTTGTCGTTGTTCTTTTCCAGGTGGAAGTTGAGGTCTCCTAGTAGAATGTAGTCCTCGGAGGGGATGGCGTGTGGGCTGATGAAGTCAGTGATATCTTTGTTGAATTGTATGTGGGGCCCTGGTGGCCTGTAGATGAGGGTGCCTCGGAGTGTGGTCTTGGGGTCGATGTGGATCTGGAAGTGAAGGTGTTGGGCGGCTGCTAGGTTATCGTCGGAGCTGGTTGTGATGCGGATGGTGTTCTTATGGACGATGGCGATGCCTCCTCCTGTTTGGTTGATGCGGTCCTTTCGGATGATCTTGTAGCCGTCCTGGATGGCTATGGCGATGTCGGGCGTTGATGAGGCGTTCATCCAGGTTTCTGTAAGGAAGGCGACGTCTGACGATGTGGTGTCGAGTAGGTCCCAAAGTTCAATGGCATGTCTGTGGACCGAGCGGGTGTTGAGCAGGATGCACTTCAGGTTGTTAGTGTCGGAGCTCTGTTTGGAGATTGTGGGTTTGGTGTGGGTCCTGATGCATTCGAACTTGCAGGAGTGGCAGGTGAAGGGTCCATGGGTTTGTCCTGGGGTGGCTTGGTAGCAGTCTGGGAGTCGGCCGGGATTAAGTGCTGAGAGGGTTGCGGTGTCGTACGTTATGCGGGTGGAGTGGAGTTTGCGGGAGCCAGGGGGTCTGGCGCTGGGCGCGGTCCTGGCGCGGACGGGCGTAGACGGGCTTACCTTTGGTGCACCTTGGGTGCGCAAGGGGTGCGACCGCTGCGCGTGAACGTTGCGCGCAAAGGCATCTCTCATAAGTGAATACTGGAGGGGGGCGGGGCGAGGGAGGGTCAGCTGGTAGGTGAGAGCGGGGTGGAGATACGGGCTGGGAGGCAGATAAGCTAAAGTGAAACAGGACGAGGTTGGGCACAAGCAGGGACAGCGTTACAATGTGGGCAGAGGCACCGGCACAATCAGGCACAGACACAGTCAGCAGGCAATGCGATCCCAGCAATATAGCGCCACAGTATCAAGCAAGCAATATAGCGCTACAGTATAAAGCAATGTCAAGCAATGTGGACTATATGCAGCAAGCGCTACACAGCCAATCAGGCACAACAACAACTCTGGACAATGAGCGCAGATCACAAGGTATCGGCAGCAAAGCAGCAAAGCGCTACGATACCAGCTGGCTAGGGAGCGAGGGGAGTGACCGCTTCTGCGCGAGTCAGGGCGGTCACAGCGCTGGGGTAGGCGGGTCATTCCTATACTTTCAGTGGGAGGGAGGGTCAGCTGGGAGGCGGGAGCGGGGTGGAGATACGGGCTGAGAGGCACAACAACAAAATGGCAGATAAGCTAAAGTGAAACAGGACGAGGTTGGGCACAAGCAGGGACAGCATTACAATGTGGGCAGAGGCACAGGCACAATCAGGCACAGACACTGTCAGCAGGCAATGCGATCTCAGCAATATAGCGCCACAGTATCAAGCAAGCAATATAGCGCTACAGTATCAAGCAATGTCAAGCAATGTGGACTATATGCAGCAAGCGCTACGCTGCCAATCAGGCACAACAACAACTCTGGACAATGAGCGCAGATCACAAGGTATCGGCAGCAAAGCAGCAAAGCGCTACGATACCAGCTGGCTAGGGAGCGAGGGGAGCGACCACTTCTGCGCGAGTCAGGACGGTGTTTCTGTATGTCTTCTTGTACCCGTTTCTCTATGATTGTGTGTATGTGAGTGAATGTTTTGTATTGTACTTTAGTTGCATTTATATAGCACTTACTAGCCCTGACAAAGAATTGAATAACTTTTTTGTGAGTAGAAAAGCCCAGGATTAAAGTATTAAGCAATTATTTTTATTTGTATTATCATTAATATTAGTGTTATTATCTTTATTAGTATTTTCACCCCTGGTTGGAATTTAATAGGCTTTAGCATTGTGTTTTAAAGATGCATTTAATGCCTTAGGTATAGGTTCCTTTGAGGTAAATGTAGGACAGCTATCTATATTAAAACAGAGGTGATTAATTAATTTTGATAAGTTGAAAACTCAATTCAGCAACCAATTTTATTGTGGAAACCAATTGCTGGATTAACCGTATTATTATGTATTTAGGAAAGGCTATGTTCTGGGTCAGTGTGTACATAGGGCTAGGAAGATAATTTGATTTATCCTTTGCTGGTTATTAATAGGTACCACATGTGAGAGAAATTTGGCTATTTGGTTTACTTGTCAGACCCTAGTCTAGTGCACTGAGTGTGTCCAGGGTGTGTAAATCTAAATGCTGCTGGTGGGCCTGCAGCACTGGTTGTGCCACCCACAGAAGCAGCCTTGTAAAATGTGTCTATGGTCTGCCATTGCAGGACCTGCGTGCAGTCTGATACTGTCATGCTGACTGGGCAAGTGCACCCACGGCGTAAAGGGTGTTTCCGTAGTCCAGTCGGCTTGTGACCAGTGCATGGGTGACCGTCTTTCTTGTTTCGGTGGGGACGCAACGGAAGATTTTTTTGAGCATACGTAGGATGTTGAAGCATGATGATGAGACGGCGTTGACTTGTTTGGTCATCGAGAGGGAGGAGTCCAGGATGAAGCCCAGGTTACGTGCGTGGTCTGTTGGTTTGGGTGCGTTTCCCAGGGCCGGTGGCCACCATGAGTCGTCCCAGGCGGAGGGGGATGATCCTATGATGCGGACCTCCATTTGGTCCGAGTTCAGTTTAAGACGGCTTTTCTTCATCCACTCGGCTACTTCTTTCATCCCTTCGTGTAGGTTGGTTTTGGCGGTGTTTAGGTCTTTGGTGAGGGAGAGGATTAGCTGGGTGTCGTCTGCATAGGAGATGATGTTGAGGTTGTGTTGGCGTGCGATGGATGCGAGGGGACTCATGTATACGTTGAAGAGGGTGGGACTGAGTGATGATCCTTGTGGAACGCCGCAGATGACTTCAGTGCCTTCCGATTTGAAAGGGGGAAGGCGGACTCTCTGGGTTCTTCCGGCGAAGAACGAGATGATCCAGTCCAATGCTTTTCCTTGTATTCCGATGTTGCTGAGGTGTTGTATAAGGGTGCTATGACAGACAGTGTCAAAGGCTGCGGAGAGGTCAAGTAGGATGAGGGCAGCTGTTTCTCCGTTGTCCAGTAGAGTTTGAATGTCGTCTGTTGCTGCGATAAGGGCGGTCTCGGTGCTGTGTTTGGCTCGGAAGCTGGACTGAGATGGGTTGAGGGATTTGTTGGATTCGAGGAAGGCGGCGAGTTGACTGTTGAAGGCTTTCTCAATTACTTTGGCAGGGAATGGGAGGAGCGAAATGGGGCGGTAGTTCTTAAGTTCAGTGGGGTCTGATGTGGGTTTCTTCAGGAGGGCGCTGAGTTTGGCGTGTTTCCAGCTTTCCGGGAAGGTTGCGGAGTTGAGGGAGCAGTTGATGATGTCTCGGAGGTGGGGTGCGATAATTGAGTCTGCTTTGTTGAAAATGTGGTGGGGACATGGGTCGGTTGGCGATCCTGAGTGGATGGAGTTCATCAGGCGGATGGTATCTTTAGTGGTGATTGGGTTCCTGGCGCAAAGGTTGTTGGAGGGAGGTTTTAGTTTGGAGGTGGGTGGGGTGCACTGGTTGCCAAAGCTGTTATGTATGTCAGCGATTTTGTTGTAGAAGAACGAGGCTAGAGAGTCACAGAGGACTTGGGAGGGAGTGATGTCGTTGGTGCCGGCGGTGGGGTTGGTAAACTGTTTGACGATGTTGAATAGTTCCTTGCTGTTGTGGGCGTTGTTGTCGAGTCGATCCTTGAATCCTGATTTCTTGGTGGATCGGATCAGTTGGTGGTGTTTTCGGGTGGCGTTCTTGAAGGTGGCCAGGTTGTCAGCGGTTGGTTTTTTTCGCCAGGCTTTCTCGAGGGTGCGACAGATCTTCTTGGATTTCTTAAGGTCATCATTAAACCAGGGGGCTTTTTTGCTACCTTGCTTGATTTGATGGTTTTTCAACGGTGCTAATTCGTCAGCGCTGAGGGTGATCCATTGTGTGAGGTTGGTAGCTGCTTGGTTTGGGTCTGATGATTTGGCAGGAGGGTTTTGGTGAAGCGATGAGAAGAGCTGGTCGGTGGTAATTTTGTTCCAGTTTCTGCGGGGAATTGGTTGTGGGTCGTGGTCTTTTTGTAGTTGCAGTGAACGCAGCTGTGGTCCGTCCAAGGGAGAGCTGTGGTGTGATTGAAGGAGATATGCTTGCTGGAGGTGAAAATTGGGTTGAGCGTGTGCCCGGCATAGTGGGTGGGAGTTTCGACAAGTTGTTTGAGTCCGAGATTGGCGAGGTTGTCCAGAAGGGTGGTGGTGTTGTTGTCGTTGTTCTTTTCCAGGTGGAAGTTGAGGTCTCCTAGTAGAATGTAGTCCTCGGAGGGGATGGCGTGTGGGCTGATGAAGTCAGTGATATCTTCGTTGAATTGTATGCGGGGCCCTGGTGGCCTGTAGATGAGGGTGCCTCGGAGTGTGGTCTTGGGGTCGATGTGGATCTGGAAGTGAAGGTGTTGGGCGGCTGCTAGGTTATCGTCGGAGCTGGTTGTGATGCGGATGGTGTTCTTATGGACGATGGCGATGCCTCCTCCTGTTTGGTTGATGCGGTCCTTTCGGATGATCTTGTAGCCGTCCTGGATGGCTATGGCGATGTCGGGCGTTGATGAGGCGTTCATCCAGGTTTCTGTAAGGAAGGCGATGTCTGACGATGTGGTGTCGAGTAGGTCCCAAAGTTCAATGGCATGTCTGTGGACCGAGCGGGTGTTGAGCAGGATGCACTTCAGGTTGTTAGTGTCGGAGCTCTGTTTGGAGATTGTGGGTTTGGTGTGGGTCCTGATGCATTCGAACTTGCAGGAGTGGCAGGTGAAGGGTCCATGGGTTTGTCCTGGGGTGGCTTGGTAGCAGTCTGGGAGTCGGCCGGGATTAAGTGCTGAGAGGGTTGCGGTGTCGTACGTTATGCGGGTGGAGTGGAGTTTGCGGGAGCCAGGGGGTCTGGCGCTGGGCGCGGTCCTGGCGCGGACGGGCGTAGACGGGCTTACCTTTGGTGCACCTTGGGTGCGCAAGGGGTGCGACCGCTGCGCGTGAACGCTGCGCGCAAAGGCATCTCTCATAAGTGAATAGTGGAGGGGGGCGGGGCGAGGGAGGGTCAGCTGGTAGGTGAGAGCGGGGTGGAGATACGGGCTGGGAGGCAGATAAGCTAAAGTGAAACAGGACGAGGTTGGGCACAAGCAGGGACAGCGTTACAATGTGGGCAGAGGCACCGGCACAATCAGGCACAGACACAGTCAGCAGGCAATGCGATCCCAGCAATATAGCGCCACAGTATCAAGCAAGCAATATAGCGCTACAGTATAAAGCAATGTCAATCAATGTGGACTATATGCAGCAAGCGCTACACAGCAAATCAGGCACAACAACAACTCTGGACAATGAGCGCAGATCACAAGGTATCGCCAGCAAAGCAGCAAAGCGCTACGATACCAGCTGGCTAGGGAGCGAGGGGAGTGACCGCTTCTGCGCGAGTCAGGGCGGTCACAGCGCTGGGGCAGGCGGGTCATTCCTATACTTTCAGTGGGAGGGAGGGTCAGCTGGGAGGCGGGAGCGGGGTGGAGATACGGGCTGAGAGGCACAACAACAAAATGGCAGATAAGCTAAAGTGAAACAGGACGAGGTTGGGCACAAGCAGGGACAGCATTACAATGTGGGCAGAGGCACAGGCACAATCAGGCACAGACACTGTCAGCAGGCAATGCGATCTCAGCAATATAGCGCCACAGTATCAAGCAAGCAATATAGCGCTACAGTATCAAGCAATGTCAAGCAATGTGGACTATATGCAGCAAGCGCTACGCTGCCAATCAGGCACAACAACAACTCTGGACAATGAGCGCAGATCACAAGGTATCGGCAGCAAAGCAGCAAAGCGCTACGATACCAGCTGGCTAGGGAGCGAGGGGAGCGACCACTTCTGCGCGAGTCAGGACGGTCACAACGCTGGGGCAGGCGGGTCCTTCCTATACTTTCAGTGGGAGGGAGGGTCAGCTGGGAGGCAGGAGCGGGGTGGAGATATGGGCTGGGACGCACAACAACAAAATGGCAGATAAGCTAAAGTGAAACAGGACGAGGTTGGGCACAAGCAGGGACAGCGTTACAATGTGGGCGGAGGCACCGGCACAATCAGGCACAGACACTGTCAGCAGGCAATGTGATCCCAGCAATATAGCGCCACAGTATCAAGCAAGCAATATAGCGCTACAGTATCAAGCAATGTCAAGCAATGTTCTTTTGGAAGTTCCTGCTGCTGTTTTGGGCCTTCTGAGGAACTGCGTGTTGCAAGGAGCTGGAAGCGTGACTTCTCAAGAAGAAGCGTGTCGCCGTTGCTGTGCCTGCCGTCTCAACTCCGAAGGAGGGTGTCGCTGCTGAAACTGTCGCACTGCACCGTATTGGAGAGAAGCGTGCCACAACGAAGAAGAAGCACATCGCCATCGCTGCAGGTGCCGTCGCAACTCCAGAGGAGGGTGTCGCCGCTGTAGCAGTCGCATTGCACCGCATCGAGAGAAGAGTCTCGCAACAAGGTCGGACTGTGTCGCCGTCACTGTGCCTGCCGTCGCAACTCCAAGGGGGGATGTCGCCGCTGGAACTGTCACACTGCACTGCATCGAAAAGGCGCGCCGCAGTTGGAGCTGCTGCTATCGCATCTTCGATGTCGCCGCTGTAGTTGTCACATCTTCACGCATCGTGGGAGAAGAGTGTTGAAAGTAAATCTGCAGTCGAATCGCGGAACAAGATTGTCGCAGCTGCAGTCCACGCATCTAACCGAGAACTTCTCGCATCTCCGGAGAAGCGTGCTGCATCTAGGAGATCTTTATTTCTTCGTACTTGAACTTTGTAGCATTTCCCTCGCTGCAACACTGCTTGTCTTGGAAGCACAACGCAACCTAAGGTACATTGACCCAAAGGGTCACATCTTAAGAACTGAACTAAACTAAGCTAAATCTACCATCTTAAAGTAACAGTATTGTGTATTTTTGTTGTTTATGGTCTTGTGATAACTCTATATAAAGTATATCTATTTTTGATATTAAATCCTTGTGTGGTGTTCATTTGTAGTGTTGTCACTGAGTTATTGTATGTGGTCACAAATGCTTTACACCCTGCCTCTGAGTTAAGCCTGTTTGCTCGTGCCAAGCTACCAAGTGGGTGAGCAGGGTTTTTTTTAGGAGTGTAATCCCCTTATCCTAATTAGAGGTTAGGGTCCCTATTTGTCACAAGTACCTACCTGTGCCAAATAGAGACCACCAAATCTAATATTGATGGTCAGTGGTGAGGATTCTGGACTTGCATTTGCGACTCATGTACAGTGATTGGTGAACACTACTTAGTGAGTGCACACCATAACGCAACTACAAACTTTTTGATAGATTCCTTTTTGGATTTTTAGTTCTATTTTTGAAAGATGCCTAATTCAGTTGTAGTAGATGTAGGAAGGTGGATATCTGACTATATGGTTATCTCAACTTTTTGCCAAGTGTTTAGCTGGTTTTCGACTTAGTTGGCCTGGGATCCTGCTATTCAGGGCCCCAGGCTATCTGCTCTCTCTGTAGAATGGACTCCATGTACTTTAGGTACATAGGTACCCAGGGAATAGGTGCATCCAAGGCCTACCAGGGGCTGCAGCATGTATTATGCCACTCCTGTCTGGCCTTCCAAACTGACACCACATGCTGATCACTCAGCTTGGGCAAGGTGGTGTAATCACCCTTTGCTTAGATATAGTATACCTATATCTACCCTTATATATAGATACATATATAACTATAAGTCCTTGGCAATCCTGAAGGCAGAGTGCTTGGTTTTATGTGAGAGGGTGCTCTAGCATGAGCTGAGCCCCTCTGCAGCTTTGGGAAACATGTCCTTATAGCTGTTCTATAATATAGCCATACCATATACTCTTAAGTGCATTATAATCCTCGCGGTTAATGCTAACTTTGGTTTGGCTTTATCAAAACATGTTGGGGCAGATTTATGATAACTGGCGCATACCCAGGGATGCGCCAGTTATTTTGCGCCGCTGCTCCGCCACCCATGGTGCGTTGCATTTACAATGCGGCGCACCATGGGGCAAAAACGGCACAGATGCGTGACGCATTGCTGGAGTTGCGTCGCAAGCGTGACGCAGCTCCAGCAAGGCTCGGGGGTGCCCCATCTTTACAATGCTGCGTCAAGACCTACGCCTGCTTCAAGCAGGCGCAGGGTTTTGACGCAGCATTGGCCTGAAAGTGACTGAGTGCAATCTTATAGATTTCACTCAGCCACTTTTGCGATGCGCACCTTCCCCGGAACACCCACCCTGCGCCGGAACGCCCACAAGTGGCGCAGGGCTTTACAACGTGATGCATCTGCCTAGATGCGTCAAGTTGTAAATGGGTCGTGGGGGGGGGCCACGTTTACGCCGCAGTTGCGTGATGCAAACGTGGCGCATTTCCAACATAAATCTGCCCCGTTGTGTAAGGTGTCAAACACTTTGGAATACTAACCCCCGTGCCAGTTCTGGCGGCGGGGGTAGCATTCCACCCTTCTAGAGGGAGAAGACATGTAGTTACTACTTTACCCGGTTAAAGTTAAATAGAGCCTCAGCACCACAAAATGGATGTTGCTGCCACAGACACGAGTTTGACCTCCTGCAACTGGACGAAACTCCGGCAAGGGAGGCCTGGATAATAGGTTTCCTGTTGAGGGAGGTGCTAGCACCTCCCCAGACAGCCTGTAGTGTATTGGGGCAGGGTGGGTTCAATGGAAAGATGCTTCCTGGGGCACACAAGGTGCTCAATGCATAGCCCGGTTCAAACCAGTTGCTGGGGCACTCCAGCCCCAGCTCTGGCAAGAAACTGGACAAAGGGAAAGGGGTGTAACCACCCCCTTTTCAGGGTCCACCCATAGGAGGTATAAAGATAGGAGCTGTGTCTAGAGACAATAGATTATCCTGAACTGAAACTCTGAAATGAAACTCTTGGACCTTCAACGTTCTATACCGACTAGAAGACTGAAGACATACCCCTTGTGGACAAGGAGTGACCACCCTGTGCAAACAGACACCACCAGTAACTTGCCAGTTTGCTTTGTCAATGCTCCGGCTGGAACCCAAAGACTCAGCGACTCAGAAACTGGACTTCCAGAGATCACCAACTCTGATCCACATCCACAGCAAAGCTGAGATCCGTGGCAGACACAAGAGACGTGGGACCGGACACCCTGGACTACCTGCTCTTTGCTAAACCGTGTACATTGGGGTTTGAGAAGCCCCAGACCCGAGCAGCATTTGCACCGAAGCTCAGCCCTCCACACTCCACGAGTGCTGCGTGGGGCCTCCTCCTGCATTTCAGCTCGATGCGTGTTCCTGGTTGCTAGCCCGTTAGCTAGTGAGCCCTGCGAAGACTTCTTTTTGAAACTCACCATTTGCCTGGTTGCTCTAGGCTTGCTCCAGCTTCCCTGTGAAGGAGAAGTACCTCAGACCTTGCTGGTCTGAACTGAAGCCCATCTTCCCTTCCTGCATGGATTGCGTTTGCCAAGACTTATTGGGTCCAATCCGGATACCGACACCGCAGTCAATTAGATCCATTGTGGGACAGCTTGAATACAGCTCCTGGTCATCGTCGACGCCTGCTGGTCCTCGTGGCTGCAGAGACAAGCTTCACCTTCTGCACCTGAAACACTCGACATTGCCTGGTTCCTTCCTGGTTCCTTCCTGCTCACTGGCTAGTGACCCAGACTGTATCCCCTCTGCTTTTAGGTTCTTCTCATCTTTGATCCACCCGGACACTTTTCTTCTGGTTGCCTGCGGCACTTCTTTGCAGCTCTCCATAGGAAACAGCGACGAAACCCGACACGAAAGAACACCTATGCACCCGGCTTCCCTGGGTGAGGTAACTCGAGTACTCCAGTGCTCCCATTGGTGTTGACTCCCGAAGTGTCCTAGATTAAAAGGGTTTTACTGTAGTCCATCCGGAAGTGTCCTTAATCTACTACTTTGTAACTTTTACGTTCCCACTATGGTAACTTGCGACTGTGTTTAGACACTGCACGCGACTCCCATGGGACTCCTACTTCCAATATCTTTATTGTCCAGTGTAGCCCCAGCGATTCCCTAGGCTCTAGGCCTTTTCACTATTCCTGATATGGTTCTTATACCACTTACTTAGTATATGGTTCGTGAGGCCCCCAGGGGAGAATTGTATTTGTGCAACTTAAAGTATGCTTAATGAGTAACTTGTAACGTATCTCGATATCTGACCTCATAAAGAGTTCAGAGGGGTTGTGTTAGTAATAAATCCATATATATTTTGAAATATACCTTGTGTGGTGTCCTTTCATTTGGTATTTAGAGGATTATAATTGGTAAAATTGCTTGTTTCACATGCTCTCTGAAGTTTTAGCCTAAGACTGCTGGTCCATACTACCACTAGGATAGCTGATCTATAAGGTTGACTTTACAATCACCATCAAAAGGGTCATTTAGACTGGTGCAAGGTGCCCATTAGAATAGTGGACATGATATACCAGGCTAATTTACCATATTGGTGTGCAGCGGTTGGGATAAGAGCTTGCTGTTGTTTTACCATCTAATCTTATAGCGCCAAGATGCCCACGGCCCTTTGCTGCGCTTAACAAGTGTTTAAATAAATAAAATAATCTTATGATATCATTTGAAAGATCACATTAAGGTACCTAGAGGTACATATAAATCAAGTCTTATAATACTTAAGTTCCACTGAACTTAGTTGTTGTAGAGAAAAGGGCATATCACACCTTGATGACAACTCCTAATGAGGTTCTAGTAGATAACACTTAGTGTAGGTAGGTGCACACACCACACCTCACTAGAAAATGTCCTTAAGAGGAGAACCTAGTGGGTCTCTCCCAGCAGAGGTTGACCTTCCAAAGGCACCTTCTCCCTATGATACATTTACTTTTAATGAACTTAAAAGTTTATGTTCACTCAGGAAACTGAGACAAGGACAGAGTCCAACCTTGGGACACCTGATAGATCTTTTAGTGGAGTATGATGCAGAAAAGGCAACAACCCCAGATCAGACAGGTAGAGGAGGGGGGCCATCCCTCAACAGAAGATTCCCATGATGACAATCTAGAGGATGATGATGATGAAGAGGATGCTGATCAGGTCCAAGTAGGAGAACTGAACCAGATCAACCTAAGCCTACAAGTGGCTGGAGGGGAGAGAATCACATCCAGGTCCCTAAGGATGCTAAAAAGTGAGCACAGAGAGAGGAGATCCCTTTCCAGGGAATCCAACCACTCTGGTGACTTAATAGGGTCAGATGCCTCAGCTCTCAGAGAAGGGAGGATGAGGTGAGGATGAGGGAAACCAAGCTTAGAAACCAGAGGCAAGAAATTGCCCTTGAGAAAGAGACCCTGGCTCTTGAGAGAGAGAGAAAATTGTGAGGACTAGAGTCCACTGGTGGTAGCAATATCCCTAGAGATAGGGAAAGGTCAAAAGACCTTAGAAACCTAGGTAAGATTGTCCCTCCCTACCAGAGTGGGGATGACATCCACAAGTGGATAACTGCTTTGGAGAGGGCCTGTAAAGTAAAACAGGTACCCCAGAGTCAGTGGGCAGCTGTACTATGGCTCTCCTTTTCAGATAAAGGCATAGATAAGCTCCTCACAGTTAGTGATAAGGATGCTGATAACTACAATATCCCGAGGAGTGCTCTAATAGATGGGCTTGGCTTAACCACTGAGCAGTATAGGTTGCTTTTCAGAGATACCCAGAAGACGCAGACTCAGGACTGGACTGATTTTGTAGATTGTGCTACTAAGGCTCTGGAGGGCTGGTTACTGTGCAGCAAAGTACATCGCCATCGTCCACAGGAACACCATCCGTATCACGACCAACACCGACGATGTCCTCCCAACCGCCAAACACCTGCACTTCCAGATATACACCGACTCCAAGACCACCCTCAGACGCACCCTCATCTACAGACCCCCGGGACCATGCACACAATTCAGCGAAGACATCGCAGACTTCGTCAGCCCACACGCCCTCCCCTCCGCTGACTACCTCCTCCTCGGGGACCTCAACTTCCACCTGGAGAACAACAACGACCGCAAAACCGCCACCCTGCTGGACAACCTCGCCAACCTCGGTCTCAAGCAACTGGTAACCACCCCCACCCACTACGCCGGACACACACTCGACCCCGTCTTCTCATCCAGCAAGGACATCGCCTTCAGCCACACCACTGGACTCCACTGGATGGACCACAGCTGCGTCCACTTCAGCTTCAGAAGGACCACGGTCCACCACCACCAGCAACAGCTTGCACGCAGAAGCTGGAACAAGATCACAGCCGACCAGCTCACCGCTGCCCTGAGCCTGAACCCTCCCACCAGCACAACGAACCCCAGCCAGGCCGCCAACAACCTCACGAACTGGATCAGCAACTGCGCAGACGACCTCGCCCCTCTGAGGACCCTGCCTAGCAGACCCGGCAGCAAGAAAGCCCCATGGTTCACTGACGAACTCAAGAGCTCCAAGAAGAACTGCCGAGCCCTCGAGAAAGCCTGGCACAGAGACCCAACACCGGACAACATGACCACCCTCAAGCTCGCCACCCGAAAACACCACCAACTGATCCACGCCACCAAGAAAACCGCATTCAGGGAACAACTGGACAACAACGCACACAACAGCAAGGAACTCTTCAACATCGTTAAAGAGCTCTCCAACCCCAACGCCGGAAACAACGACATCACCCCTTCACAAGACCTCTGCAACTCCCTCGCCTCCTACTTCCACAACAAGATCGCGGACATACACAACAGCTTCAACACTCAACCGACGCACGCCACGACCGCACCATCGCCCCCCACCACCACCCTCCGCGCTTGGACCCCGATCAGCACCGAAGACACCATCTGCACGATGAACTCCATCCACTCCGGATCTCCAACCGACCCCTGCCCTCACCACGTCTTCAACAAGACCGACTCTGTCATCGCACCCCATCTTCGGGACATCATCAACACCTCCTTCGACACTGCTACATTCCCGGAGAGCTGGAAGCACGCCGAACTCAGCGCTCTACTGAAGAAACCATCAGCGGACCCCACCGAACTCAAAAACTACCGCCCCATCTCGCTCCTCCCGTTTCCGGCCAAAGTCATCGAAAAGACCGTCAACAAGCAGCTTGCCGCCTTCCTCGAGACGAACGCAGTCTGGCTTCCGGTCCAACCACAGCACCGAGACCGCCCTCATCGCTGCCACCGATGACATCCGAGCCCTGCTCGACAACGGAGAAATAGCGGCCCTCATCCTCCTGGACCTCTCCGCGGCATTCGACACGGTCTGCCACCGCACCCTAGTGCAGCGCCTCAACAACATCGGAATCCAGGAGAAGGCACTGGAGTGGATCATCTCCTTCCTCGCCGGAAGGACACAGAGAGTCCGACTCCCCCGTTCAGATCAGAAAGCCATCTGCGGCGTTCCTCAAGGCTCCTCGCTCAGCCCAACCCTCTTCAACGTCTACATGAGCCCCCTCGCAGCCATCGCACGCCAACACAACCTCAACATCATCTCCTACGCCGATGACACCCAGCTGATCCTCTCCCTCACCAACGACCCCGCCACCGCCAGAGCCAACCTACACGAAGGGATGACAGACATAGCCAAGTGGATGATGAACAGCCGCCTGAAACTGAACTCAGACAAGACGGAAGTCCTCATCCTGGGATCTTCACCCTCCGCCTGGGACAACTCCTGGTGGCCCCCCGCCCTGGGCAGCGCACCCAAACCAACAGACCACGCACGCAACCTGGGCTTCATCCTGGACTCCTCTCTCTCCATGACCAGACAAGTCAATGCCGTCTCCTCGTCGTGCTTCAACATCCTGCGCATGCTTCGTAAGATCTTACAGTGAATCCACACCGAGACCAGGAAGACGGTCACCCAGGCCCTCGTCACCAGCCGGCTGGACTACGGCAACTCCCTCTACGCCGGAACCACCGCCAAACTCCAGAAGAGACTCCAGCGGCTCCAGAACGCCTCAGCAAGACTCATCCTCGACATCCCTCGACACAGCCACATCTCCGGCCACCTGAGAGACCTGCACTGGCTTCCGGTCATCAAGAGAATCACCTTACGTCTCCTCACCCACGCACACAAAGCCTTACACAACCAAGGCCCAAGATACCTCAACAGCCGCCTCAACTTCTACGCTCCCACACGCCAGCTTCGATCGACCGGGCACGCCCTCGCCACCGTCCCCCGCATCCGAAGAGCCACCACAGGAGGAAGGTCTTTCTCCTACCTGGCCGCCAATACTTGGAACTCACTCCCAGCCCACCTCCGCCTGGCCCAGGACCACCTCGCCTTCAGGAAGCAGCTCAAGACCTGGCTGTTCGAGCAGTAGCGGACCCCCCCTCCCCAAGCGCCTTGAGACCCTCCGGGTGAGTAGTGCGCTATATAAATGCCTGATTGATTGATTGATGACTATACAGGATTGTATAATTTGATTATGAGGGAGCAGATCCTTAGTAATTGTCAAAAACTGCTTTTACACCAGCACCTGTTGGACTCTGATCTGACCTCTCCCAAAGAATTGGGTAAGAAGGCAGACAAATGGATCAGAACCAGGATTAGGCATAAAAATCAGGTTGGTGACCAGAAGAAAGATTCTACCAAGCCTCAAGAGAAAGGTGGGGATAAATCTAAGGACAAATCCACTACAGGGCCCCAAAACTCCTCTGAGGGAGGTAGGTCCCAAACTCCTTCCTCTAATATCAAGAAACCCTATTGTTATATATGTAAGCAACCTGGCCATTGGAAAACTGACAGTAGTTGCCAAAAAGCGAACAATAAGGAAAATAGTCCTCCAAGTAATACTCCCAAACCTCCTGTTACTATTAGTAGTAATCCCCCAGGTGGTGGGAGTGCCCCCAAAACTGTGGCTGGGTATACTTGGGGAACTCAGGTGGACTCTGGACTAACCAAGTCCCCTACTACAGAAACTCTAGTCTGTGAGAATGGCATGGTGTTTGCCAACTTCACTGCTTGTCCCAATACCTTGGGCAAGTACAGACAGGAGCCCCTCATCAATGGTCAGAAAGTTGAGGCCTATAGAGATACAGGGCCAAGCATCACTATGGTAACTGAGAGACTAGTCCCCTCAGAACAACTTTTACCTGGGTTCACATACCAGGTGATCAATATTGATGGAGTGCAGAAAGATCATGTCATGGCAGTAGTAAATCTCAGCTGGGGGGGTGTCACTGGCCCAAAGAGAGTGGCAGTGTGTACAAACTTGCCTGTTGATTTTCTACTGGTAAATGATCTAGAGATCTCAGCCTGGGCTGAGACAGAAAAAGACATCCATTCCAAAATGGTAGGCCTTCCTGAAAAGGTTGGTAGGGCTGTGATGGTCACAGCCCAAACTCAAACAGATTTTTGTGTTGTGAAGCCTGAAACTATATATATATATATATAGATCACTCCACTCAGGCAGAGAGTATTGGGGAGGAAGAAAAGTCTCCCTCCCACCAGACATTAGGTGAGGGTCAGCCTCCTCAGGGAACTGACCCTACCCCTTGTGAAGGAACTGCCCCAGAGGTAGTCAGGTCTAGCCTGGCAGAGCCCCTGATGTCAGTGGACCCTTCCAAGGTGGGACCCGGTCTGGAGCAGGTAACCTGCCCCTCACCACCCTGCCTCAGTCAGCCCAGGGCTGTGGAGGTCAGGGAGGCCAGGGGACCCCAAAGGGCCCCCTGTCCAAACGAACCCGCCATCCCCAGATTAGGGGCACCCCGTCTAGCAGCCCTAGCCAGGTGAAAATTCCAAAAACTTCTGAGGGATCCCCTTACCCTTAGGTAGCAACCTCCCCCAGATGGACTCTGTTGGGCACAGGCAAACCTGGGATCTAGTGGCCTCAAACCTGACCTGTCCCTCCAGTGGTCCAAAAAAAGGGACCCAACCTCCAGCTGTAGGTAGCCAGAGGTTGACCCTGAGAGCACAGTGCAACTCAGTCATGGAAAGAAAGGCATACATGGTGGATAGTGATTGGAGGAAGCTGAGTGTTTACTTTGCCAAAAAACACCACAGGTAGAGATTCCCTATGGTGGAGACCCTCTGATACCCTTAGGTTGAGGGATTGCTTAGTGGACCATGAGACAGGGGGTAACCATGCTAGTGCAGGTACTTCCTTGTATGGCCACTTAGTCAATACAGGCTTACCTGGTCAAGGATAGCCTTATCTCCTTTCGTTTGGAGAGGGGGGGTTGTGTAGGAAGGTGGATATATGACTATATGGTTGCCCCAAATTTTTGCCTAGTGTTTCGCTGGTTTTTTACTTAGTTGGCCTGGGATCCTGCTATTCAGGGTCCCAGGCTATCTGCTCTCTCTGTAAAATGAACTCCATGTACTTTAGGTACATACCTAATTTTTAATTGGGCCACCTTTGTGAGTCCCTGTATAGTGTACCATAGGTACCCAGGGCTTAGGTGCATCCAAGCATCCAAGGCTTACCAGGGGCTGCAGCATGTATTACGCAACCCCTGACTGCTGGTCCATGCTACCACTAGGAAAGCTGATCTATAAGGTTGACTTTACAACCACCATCATAAGGGTCGTTTAGACTGGTGTAAGGTGCCCACTAGAATAGTGGACATCATATACCAGGCTAACCTCTCACAGTAGAGAGAGCAGAATCCGTAGCCTCTGTTGATATTGAATGAGAAGAAGAGAAATTGGAAAGCTACAAAGCTGCACACCTGAAGTACTTTTGCAAATAGGTCAAGGTTCCCACCTCTGGGTTCAGAGTGAAGGAAGAATTCTACAAGGCGCTGAGGGCCTGGATAGAAGCAAGGAAAACTCCTGAGATTGAGGAGGATGAACTGTCAATTATGCAACAGGAAGAGCCAGTGGGCTCAGGAGGAAGGAGAGTGCCTTCCCCCGCAGGTAGCATTGGTTCTGGCAAAAGTCTGTCTCCAGAGGAGTTGGAGGACAGAGAGAGATCAAAAAGGCATGAAATGGAGATGACAAAGTTCAAGGTGAATAGGCAACTGGAATTAGAAAATAGAAGATTAGACATAGAGGAAAAGAAAATGCAGTTTGAGCATGAAAACGTTTTGAGGGAGTTGGACTTTAAAACCAAAAGGTTTGGAGGTTACTACCTCTGGTGGCAACATACCGTCAGTACATGTAGAAAGTAGAGTGTATATTCCCAAAGATGTGGTGAAAGAGTTTTACAAAAATGATGATATTGGTCAGTGTTTCAGAGCCGATGAGGTAGCCATTTCTTCCCACCGGGACCCTGAGAGAGAATGGGGAGTGGGGTTGAGGGGAAGGTTCCTTAGTGAGGGGCGGGACACACTGTTAGACTTGCCTTCTGAAGTCCACCATTCATACAGCCACATGAAGGAAGCATTGATGTCTAGATATGGTTTGACACCTGAACTCTATAGACAGAGGTTCAGGAAATGCAAAAAGTTAGAAAACAATACTTGGGTTGAATATGTCACTTTCTTTTGGTGGGTAAAGGGCAGCAAGGTTAAATATTTTCAAGGTCTCTTGGATTTGTTTGCATGGGAGCACTTGTCTGATAATTGTTTTCCAAGAGCTGCGCCAGCATCTGATAGATAGCAAGCTGACTAACCCTAGGAAGTTTACTGAGTAGGCGGACCGCTGGGTGAGCACCCGGGTCCACAAGGGTCATGTGGGAGACTCAGCCAAAGGTGGGCAGGATCCCCAGCAGAACAGTGGGGAGGACAAGGGTAAACAGAAGGAGTTCCGCAAAGGGCCCCAAAGTAATTCCCAAGGGAACCAAGGGAGAGGTTCCCAGCCTCCCCTTGAGAAGAAGCAAGGGGCCCGACTGGTAGTCCTGTTCCCCATGGGGCCCCTGAAGTGTTACAAGTGTGGCGACCGGGTCATAAGGCAAATGATACCAGGTGCCACCTGTTTGGTAAACCAGCATCCACTGGTGCTACGCCCCGGCAGATGGCTAGTGTAGCCTTGGAGGAGGAGATTGATGTCCAAGGTTGGTGAGGTCCCGCACAGATGACCTTAGTCTCTTTAGGAGACTGCGAATTGGTCTCAGAAGCTCAGCTGCCCAAGAGCACTAAGAAATATGGGCAGCGAGTGACCATCAATGGCCAAAAGGTGGAGGCTCTTAAAGATACAGGAGCCAGTGTTAGCTGTCAGGTGTCATCTGGTGTCTCAAGAGCAGATTCTCCCACATTCATTTTGCCGAGTTGTTGCCGCCGACAACACAGAGAGTCATTGTCCAATGGCTCGGGTTCCCTTTGAACACTCTTCAGGTAGCTGTGGGGCCCGCCATGCCTGTTGACTGTTTGTTGGGGAATGATTTGGAGAGCTCCCCTTGGGAAAAGGTGGAGAAAACAACTCACTTGAAGATGGTTGGCCTGCCTGACTGGGCGTGCGTGCGTGACCACCCAGTCAATGTCAGCCAGTAGGGGTTCTCAAGAGGACCTGGAGCCTGAGAGGGAGGCCCAGGAACCTGCCTTAGAGAGAATTGGCTGGGCGTGGGAAACGGGCCCCCGAAGTTCCCACTACCCAGGAGGAGGTAAACCCTGAGGGGGATGCCCTGGAGCCTACCGGGGAGCAAGTAGCTGAACTGAGGGACCTGCCTGAGCTGACCCATTGACAGCAAGAAGGAGGCCCCTCCAGGGAAGAATTCTGCAAAGAGCAGAGAGAGTGCCCTTCTCTTGAGGGCTTGCAGCAACAGGCTGCAAGCCAGGCAGCAGGTGATCAGTCAGGATCACACTTGATTTACTGGGAGAATGGTCTCCTGTATAGCGAGCCTAAGGTTGCTGAGCCTGAGTCAGCCCGTGTGCTGGTGGTACCCCAGAAGTTCAGAGCCTTCCTACTGGGGCTGGCTCATGATGTGCCGTTAGCAGGACATTTGGGGCAGAACAATAACTTTGAAAGGCTTGATACCCACTTTCATTAGCCCCAAATGCGTAAGAGTTAAGATAGTCATTGCAGAACTTGTCATTCTTGCCAGGCAAGTGGAAAGAGTGGGAGGATGCACAAGGCTCCTCTCCAGCCATTCACTGTGGTCATTAACCCCTTTCAGCGGGTGGAGATTGACATTGTGGGGCCACTGGACCCCAAGACAGCCATGGGCAACAGGTTCATCCTGGTCTTAGTGGACCATGCCACCCGGTACCCGGAAGCCATACGTCTGAGCACAGTGACGGCCCTCTTGGTGGGACGAGCACTGATGGGAATTTTCTCATGAGTAGGATTTCCTTGCAAGGTAGTTTCTAATTCTGACCGGGAAACCAACTTCATTTCCAAGTATATGAAGTCCCTGTGGCAGGAGTGTGGTGTAACCAACAAGTTCACCACTCCTTACCACCCCCAAGGAAACAGGCAGGTTGAAAGGTTCAACCGAACCCTAAAGGGCATGATTATGGGTCTTGAGGAACCTATGAGGAGTAAGTGGGATGGCCTCTTACCATGCCTGTGACGTTTGCATACCGTGAGGTGCCATAGAAATCTCTAGGTTTCAGTCCCTTTGAGCTTCTCTATGGAAACCCAGTCAGAGGACCCCTGAGTCTGGTCAAAGAAGGCTGGGACCAATCTCCCACGAAACCTCCCCAGGATGTATATAGCTACATGCTGGCCTTCAGGAACCAGACTAGGCATTGCAGGCAACTCGCTGAGGCGAATCTGGATGCCAGCCAGGGGGAGATGAAGCGATGGTATGACCAGAATGCCACTCTGGTAGAGGTTCAACCTGGCCAGAAAGTTTGGGTCATGGCCCCAGTGGAGCCTTGCGCGCTCCAGGATAAGTGGACTGGACCATTTGAGGTTGTGGAGCGCAAGAGTCCAGTTACTTACTTGCTGGACTTGCGGTCTCCTAGGAACCCCTTGAGGCTCCTACATGTCAACCGCCTTAAGCCCCACTTGGAGAGGTCTGAAGTGGGTATGCTCTTGACAACAGATGCTGGGATAGAGGAGGAGACTCAGCCTCTTCCTGATCTCCTGTCAGCCTTAGAGCAAGATGGGTCAGTGGATGGTGTTAACCTCTCTTCCACCCTGACCCATGAGCAACATAATTACTGCCGCCAGTTGTTGGGACAGTTTTCTCATCTGTTCTCCCTGGTTCCTGGTGTCACAGATTGGTGCGTCCAAGATGTGGACACAGGAGACAGCTTACCTGTGAAGCATAAAACTTATAGGGTAACTGACAGGGTGAGAGCTTGCATCAAAGAGGAGGTCTCAATGATGCTTGCTCTATGGGTGATTGAGTCCTCCAGCAGGCCTTGTGCCAGCCCAGTGGTCTTGGTCCCGAAGGCTGCAGCTCCAGGTGCCACACCCGACCTCCGGTTCTGTGTGGAATACCGAGGGCTCAATTCAGTCACGAAGACTAATGCGCACCCCATCCCCAGAGCTGATGAGCTCATTGATCGGCTAGGGGCTTCACGGTACCTCAGCATGTTTGACTTAACATCTGGGTACTGGCAGATCGCCTTGACTGATGGGGCAAAGGAGAGGTCAGCATTCTCCACACCAGATGGGCATTTCCAGTTATGTGTTATGCCCTTTGGGATGAGGAATGCCCCTGCCACCTTTCAGACGTTGGTCAATCAGGTGTTGATTGGACTGGATGAGTTCAGTGTCGCCTACCTGGATGACATTGCAGTGTTCAGTGCCAGTTGGGAGGAACATCTGTGCCACCTCTGGGAAGTGTTGATGGCGCTGCTGAAGGCAGGCCTCACGATCAAGGTGAGTAAGTGCCAGATCTGACAGGGTTCCCTGGTGTACTTGGGACATCAAGTTGGGAGCGGTCAGGTGGCGCCACTACAACCCAAGATTGAACCCATCCTGGCTTGGGACCCACCCAAAGCCCAGACAGAGGTGAGGGCCTTCTTAGGTCTCACAGGGTATTACAGGGTTGTCAAGGGTTATGGCAACATTGTTGCACCCTTGACAAAGCTGACTTCCAGGAAGCAGCCCAAGAAGGTGATCTGGACTGACACCTGTCAGAAAGATTTTAAGGCCCTGAAAGCTGTCATGTGGACGCCGCCCGTGCTCCAAGCACCCAACTTTTTAAGCGAGTTTATCATTCAGACAGATGCTTCAGAGCATGGTGTGGGGGCTGTTCTGTCACAGATTAATGAAGAGGTCCTAGATCAACCTATAGCCTTTATCAGTAGAAGGTTACTTCCAAAGGAACAGAGGTGGAGTGTTAATGAGCGTGAGGCATTTGCTGTGGTCTGGGCACTGAAGAAGCTGAGACCATACCTGTTTGGGACTCACTTCCGGTTTCAGACATACCACAGGCCCCTCAGATAGTTGATGCAGATGAGGGGTGAGAATCCAAAGCTGTTGAGGTGGTCCATTTCCCTACAGGGTATGGACTTTATGGTGGAACACCGCCCTGGTACAGAACACGCCAACACTGATGGTCTGTCCAGATTTTTCCGCCTTAGTAATGAGAACTCACAAGAGTTAGGGTAGTTCTCCCCACATTTCAGCTGGAGCGGACATGTGTTAGACTTGGCACCATTTGTGTGGGTCTCCCTTCCATTTTTGCTGTTGCCTCATGTACAGTGCAAATGCTCCGTATTGTAAATTGATGTATTAACCAGTGGTTCCATGTTTGACTATTTGGTTTACTTGTCAGACCCTAGTCTAGTGCACTGAGTGTGCCCAGGGCGTGTAAATCCAAATGCTGCTGGTGGGCCTGCAGCACTGGTTGTGCCACCCACAGAAGCAGCCTTGTAAAATGCGTCTAGGGTCTGCCATTGAAGAGCCTGTGTGCAGTCTGATACTGTCATGCTGACTGGGCAAGTGCACCCACTTGCCAGTCCCTAAACCTTCCCTTTTCTTCATATCAGTCACCCCTATGGTAGGCCCAATGGCAGGAAGCATTGTAAGTGTAAGGTAGGACAAGCCCTGATATGTGTGGCATGTCCTAATAGTGAATTACAGCCATTTTCATTTTTCACTCTTGCAAGGCTAACTGTTCTCCGTAGGCCAGAATAGGCAATTATTACATGTTTATAATCCTAACTGTCTCAGAGAACATGGTATAAATTCAAGTTTAGTATGCCTAAACTCAGAATGATAAAATACATCTTTTAGTGTAGTTGGTTTTAACATTCTGTGTTTGCAAATGCCACTTTTAGAAAGTAGGTATTTGCTTGCCTAACCATTTCAAGCCTGCCTCTGCTAGGTTGTGTATTCCTTTGTCGGGTTTTGTGAGTGACAGGACTGGGGGATTCCAAGAGACAGGATGAGTCAGCCCAGAGGTGAATAGAGAGATCTGCATCCAGAGGGGAAGGAGGAGTTGCACCTGAACCTTGAATAGGGCTGTGCCTGCCTTCCACTTTGCTGGCCCCACCCCCTGGGGAGCGGCTGATGTCTCTGCCCTGCACACTGAAAGAAGAGAAGCAATCCTGGAAACAAAGGGCTCCAGGACTGTACTCGCCTTCCACAATGCTGGCTCCACCTCCTACAGGATATCTGATGTGCCTACCCTGCGAAAGGAAAGGAGAAGTCTAGTAAAAAGACTGCTTCAGAACTGGTTTGGACTGGGCAAAGGCCCCTCTTCCCTCAGAAAACAAAGGATTTTGGGGTATAAATATTGGGACCCTGATCCCATGAAATTAGATCACTTTGGACTACAAAAAGAAACCTTTACTGAGGAGAGGAACCTGAAGAAACTGAGGAGAGACTATTCCCAACAGATAGGGGACTTGTTCATGGTTAAACTAAACACTAAGGGAAACAAAAACCATGATAAGCGACAGGGCAAATCAGGCTGGTACTCATCGGCGTGCCGTGCTGGAAAGAGAGCCCTAATCTTGGCAGTAAAGAGTGGTGATACATCAGCAATAGCTGCGAAACGCAAGTCCTACAAATCTGTATTAAAGGCAGCCAGGAGAGACTGGGAAGATGCCTTCTGGCAGGAACTTCGTGCAGCTAGCGCAGAAAAAAATGCTAAAGGCTTTTGGGACTTGTTACGAAAGAAACACAGACCTTTGGACACTGTCATTACATGCAATATAACCGAAGATCTGTGGCACTCACACTTCTCAAAACTGTATACTGCATCTGCTGTGGAAGCGATGGACTTTCCACTACCTCAGATCCATCAAGGTGTTGGCAGCTATGAGGAGAGCTTATTCTCCAGGAAAGAGGCTGAAACCACCATAAAATCTCTGGTCCCCCGCAAAGCTGCTGGACCTGATGGCCTACCTGGCGACCTTCTCCGCATGGACATAAGCGAATGGGGTATGCTAATTGCATCGCTACTGAACGCAGCTATGGCAGGCGCCCCCCTCCCTGCTTCTTGGATGGCAGCTGAGGTGGTCCCCCTGCACAAGAAAGGCTCAATAGACGACCCAGCTAATTATAGACCGATTAGCTTAATAGATTGTTCCCAAAAAGTGGCGGGTAAGGTCCTCTTATCTAGGGTCCAGCAGTGGGCAGATGAAAACAAGATACTCTCGGACTTTCAGGCTGGGTTCAGAGCCGGTACAGGGACAATAGAACAATCGCTAAGGCTGCTCATGATCTACTGGAAGGTCGTCACGATTGGGAAGGGTACCTTATATCTGGCCTTCATCGACCTCCGGACGGCCTATGATTTGGTGCCTAGAAACAACTTGTGGAAGGTGCTGTGTGACCTCGGTATGCCACCCTACTTGCTCCATCTGATCATGAGGTTCCACGAAAATAACTACGCCCAAATACGCTGGGGGCCAAATGGACAAAAGACCTCAAGAATAGAGGTGAATAGAGGTGTGCGGCAAGGCTGCGTACTTGCCCCAACCCTATTCTCCCTATATGTAAATGGGGTGGTAGACTTCTTGACCCAGATACCAGCAGATGCGCCCCGTCTGGCAGGTCGTTTAATCCCTACCTTGCTCTTTGCTGACGATACTTTACTTTTGTCAAAATCTCCAATGGGCCTCCAGCAGCTTCTCTCCGGATTTGACAACTTCTGCAAGCAGAGAGGTCTCAGTATCAATACAGACAAAACTAAGTATCTCATCCTGAACCCCCCACAAAAGCTCGGCCCCCCTCCAACATTGGGGCCCGTTGCACTAGAAAGAACCAAGATGTTCGACTATCTGGGCATCCGCTTGGTGGATTCTATGAAATGGGACTGTCATTTGACTAAAATGTTGTTGAGCCTGAAAAGAGTGACTGGGGCCCTGTTGAAAGAGCAGAGAGCAGCATCTACAAGGCCAATAGCGGCAGTAATGGACATTTACTCGGCCAGAGGAGTGAGTGCAGCACTTTATGGGGCAGAGCTCTGGGGGATGTCAAACATGAAAGAGCTAACCCGAGCCGAGAATGCCTTCCTGAGAAGCCTAATGTCTCTCGGTCCTTCTGTCCCTATTCTACCCTTGCAACTGGACATGGGCTGCCGGGCGATTGAAGATCAAGCAAAATTACGCCCCCTGCTATTGTGGGCCCGCATCTGGAGAGTGCCAGAGCTCTCAAGTTACGCGGATGGCCTACGGGAGATAATTAATTCCACAGGTTGGGCAAAAATAAAATGGCTAAGGGACATTAAGGCTCTACTTGCCAATCTGGGGCTGGAAGAAGCATGGCACCAACAGTCAGCCCCGCCTAAATCCATGCTAAAACAACTCTATTGGTCATGGGTGGCAAGCAAAAGAAACTCTTCCTCAACGACTTGTAAGTCCACCAGAAACTTTGTGGAGTTTAAAGATGTCCCCATCAGAGAATTGTACCTGGACATTATTTCCGCCCCATGGGATAGATCCCTGTATTTCAAATTTAGAGTAGGTCTTCTCCCTGTAATGGAGCTCACATGCCACTGGAAAATTCCATACCAGACTGCGCCATGGTGCCCATTCTGCCCTCAGTGCCGTGAATCTGTCCCCCATCTGTTATTCGAGTGCCCTGCCAATAAGGTTCCTCGCATGAAATGGATTAAACCAATGTGCCTCACCTGGGCACCAGACATTGTAATGTGGCACTACGAATTTTACTTACAGACACTCGTTCATTCTTCGCATGCGCCACCTCGAAGTACCTAGGTTGGGCATGGCGAATACGGTCAAAAAGACTTAGGCAAATTGTTTAATTAAGATTTTAACATATGGTCTGTTTCTGGCCTACATCTTTTTTAGCTAATTTAAATAAGTTTACATTCAGAAATGGTAAAAAAAAAAAAAAAAAAAAAAAACGTTGAGTATTAGTATATTAAGGGCTTTTTATGCTTTTTATCTAGTAATGTTCTAAACGAATTTATCATGTATGTACGCTTTTTAAGATATTTTTATGTCGAAATAAAGCCTATTTGACTGACTGACTGACTGACTATTCCCAAGCTGAAATGCTGCTTGGGGTTTGGCTTGCAGTGGTTGCCTTACTGCCAAAGGAAGGAGAAAGGATCTATGTGTACTGTACTTTCAACTTGTGAACGATCTCCAAGGGCTTGGAAAAGATCTTGCCTCCTGCTGAAATCGCAGGCACAACAGACTTCACACTCCAGCTCCCCAGAGTTCTTTTGGAAGTGCCTGCTGCTGTTTTGGGCCTTCTGAGAAACTGCGTGTCGCAAGGAGCTGGAAGCACGACTCATCGAGAAGAAGCGTGTCGCCATCGCTGTGCCTGCCGTAGCAACTCCGAAGGAGAGTGTCGCCGCTATAGCTGTCTCATTGCACCGCATCGAGAGAAGAGTCTCGCAACAAGGTCGGAGCGTGTCGCTGTCGCTGTGCCTGCCATTGCAACTCCAAGGGAAGGTGTCGCTGCTAGAACTGTCGCACTGCACCACATCCAAGAAAAGCGCTTTGCATCCCCGAGAAGCGCGCTGTCATCTGAGCTGCTGCCGTCGCATCGTGGATGTCGCCGCTGCAGTTGTCGCATCATGCGGAAGCTTCACGCATCTTGGGAGAATGGTGTCACAAGTGGATCTGCTGCCGTCACATCGCGGAACAAGGGTGTTGCCGCTGCAGTCCACACATCTAACCCAGAACTTCTAGCATTCCCGGAGAAGAGTGCCGCATCTGGAAGATCTTCACGTCTTTATTTCTTTGCACTTGAACTTTGTCGCATTTCCCTCGCTGCAACATTGCTTGTCGTGGAAGCGCATCGCAACCTAAGGTACATTGACACAAAGTGGCGCATCTAAAGAACTGTACTAAACTAAGCTAAATCTACCATCTTAAAGTAACAGTATTGGGGGGCGTGGCCAAGATGGCGTCGGAGTAGGACGCACTTCTGAGCCTCTCCGTCGCCACTCCAACAAAGCAACGTACAGCGGGGTCCCGGGAGTGCTGCACGGCGCACCGCGAACTGTGGCAACTGGCGGAGTGCTCCGGTGCCGCCGAGGGGGAGATCTGGAGCCTGCGACGCCTCTGGGAGCCGATCCAAGCTGCGGCCTGAGACGCCGCGACCTCGCGTACTGGAGGGTCCGGCCTCGGCTTGAGCAGCGTTTAGCCCCTGTCGGGCCCGGCCGTTGCTGGCGACCCCGGCGTGGGTCGGACGAGAACGGGACACATCCCTACAGGGCCGCTGAGCGCGGGTGCTGCAAGGAGGAGCGCATCGGCGGTCCCGGCGAGGCGGGACCGTAGACGGCAGCCCTGAGCTCCGACGGAGACGGACCAGCCGGGGCGCCTTTGCTGCCCCCGCCGCCAGAGCACGGCGGAAGGTGAGCCGGAACGGCGGTGGGGCGCAAGGAACCGGCAAAGACGTGGAGGGCGCCGCAGCAGAGGAAGACCTGGGCCAGGGGCAGATCGGGAGCGGCGCCTCGGCCCTAGGGGGGCGGGAGCTTGACCGGCAGCACCGGGGGAGTTCTCTCGGCCTTCCAGCGCTCTGGGCTCCTCTGCACCATGGATGCTGCCTGATAAAGCGCCACGTTATTGAAGAGTTCTCATCTTGAGGGAAGGTCTGTGAATGGAGGAAAAAGTTTGGTGAATGCCTTCAAGGACGCTCCTCGTTCCATAGATGCTGCCATGTGTGTGCTTTAATGAAACAATTCACTTGCTTCTTTGAGAGTCCTTCACTTGTCACACTTTCTGCGAGACAGGGGTGCTTCCTCTACATTGCTTGGATTTGCCCGGAGGAGCACTTTGCACGATCCGGGCGGCCGGGACGATTGGCTGCCTGAGGTGGGCGACCCGCCGTGCAGGCTGGCGCCGCCATCTTTGTGAACCCCTGTTTGGCGCTCGACCTTGCGGTCTCTCTGGCTTGAGCTGCTGGCTAGAGACGCCCACCGCAATCTCCCCACACCTGCGACCGGCTGACCGCTAGACCTGTGGTGCTGCCCCTTGCACCCTAAAGTAGAGGAGGGAACGCAGCTGGAGGACACGGAGACCGGACGGTGGCGTGCTGAATTCACTGACCACCGGGAGGAGGACTCTTCCCGCGACGGCCCGCGTGGTCCTGCGGGCGCTGGAGGTGGGTGCCTCACTCGAGCGCCGGCGAGCAGTGAACGCCTTGAGGGGAGGAGGCCGCCTTGCCGACTGGGCATGCCTGCATGACCTCGGGAGGAGGTGAACTACACCGCCGACAGGAGGCCCGACGCGGTGAGTCCCTCGCCTGTGACTTGTCCTCCCGACTGCGCCTACCTAGAGCCTGGTGGAAGGAGTGTGGCGGAGTTCACGGCCATGTCCAATTCACAGCGCAGAGGGGGAAATAAGGGGAAGGAGGGGGCCCCCAAATCATCGCAGCAATCTGCGTCGCCGGGAGCCAGCGGTTCCTCTAAACAGTCAGACGATGAGGCACCGGCGACTAAAGCTTTCATGAAGGAGCTCTTCGCTACCATCAAGGAGGACATTACCGAACTTCGTACACAGCTGGCCTCGGACCTCAGGGAAGTGCGGAGGGATGTCGATGGGATTGGCGAGAGGGTGGCGACGCTGGAGGACCATGACCTTAGCATGGCGAATGATGTTCACCAACTCCAGCAGGACATCCTACGTCTCACGGAGCAGAATCTGGATTTACAGACCCACGCAGAGGACTTGGAAAATCGCTCCAGAAGGAACAACATTCGTATTAAGGCGGTGCCGTGGGATGGTGAAGCGGGGGACCTGCGTGGGTACGTCCAAGCCTTGTTCCTTCAGATCCTAGAGGATGAAGAAGTGCGGGATATCCTGATGGACAGAGTGCATAGAGTGGGGCTGCCCAGGAGGGGTGGGGGCCCGCCGCCGGACATCCTTGTCTGTGTGCATGACTTTCAAATGAAGGAGAGGATATTGAGGAAAGCTAGAACCATTTCCTCGTTGCAATTCATGGGCCATCGCCCCCAGCTTTACCAGGACCTAGCGGCGACAACCTTGCAGAAGCGGAGGGACTTCCGACCTGTGACCGCCTTCCTCCGGGAGCGCGGGGTGTCCTACTCCTGGGGTCACCCTTTCCGGATCATCTTTCGGTGGGAGAATAGACTGAGACAGATCAATTCCCTGCAGGTGGCGAAGGAGCTGCTGGGCATCGAGGAGACGGAACCATCGCAGGAGGCACGTATCTCGCCATTCCGTAGGCGGCGGCGCTCTTCCTCGTGGCACAGGGTGGGCCCATCCCCGGAGCGGCGGCGACCGGACTCGGCGGCTAGTGCGCAGGAGAGGGATGCCGCGGTGGCATCAGTGGCTTCCGCCACTGTGGCGGACTCCCAGCTAGGCTCTGGAGCAGCTTGACCCCACATTAGCGACATGGCGTCGGAGTGGGCTCTTGGCCTGAGGTCCTCGGGGTACTAAGGTACTTTTGGAGAAGACACCCCGGATTTCGGACCTGGGGGTCCCAAGGTGGACTCCCCTGCCCCTACTACAGTCCACTGGGGGACTTTTGAACCGTGACCTGCTGGAACTGAAGACTGCGAGGTTCAGGTTCAGTGCCTTGAGTGGCATTTTGTTGTTCTTTGTTCCTGGGGGGGTGCTGGGGGGGATTGTTGGCGCTCTGATTATGGGTGTCGTGGCGGGGTGTTTTGGGTTGGGGTTGGGAGTTCGAGGGGTGGCGGCGACATTGTGTGGTGAACGTGAGTTGACAGGTTCTTTATCGTTACTTTCATTTGTGTTTTACATATGGTTCTGGGAACTGCCTTCGTTGACCCTTATGTGCCTTAGGGATGTGGTTGCCCCATGGGATTCGCGGGGTGGCCGGGGGGGCCTCCTGAGTTGGTTGTGGCTGGGTTTCTTCCCTGGAGACCCCATGGTTGTTCTTTTTCCCTGGGCTTGGCTTGTGGAGCAGGTACGAGTCTGGAGCGGGCCCCGTGGCTGTTTGACTGTGAGCATGGCGTGGAATCTGTGTAAGCCCTTATGCCTGTCAGCGTAGGGACTTGGAATGTCAAGGGCCTTAACTCCCCGCAGAAGAGGCAGAAACTCTGGAAGTACATCATAGATCACCATCTGGATGTAGTGGCCCTCCAGGAAACCCACCTGGCTAGGAAAGATGAGTTGAGGCTTCGGCATCGGCAGTTCCCCCTTATCTACAGGGCCTCTGCGGCCACGAAGCACAGAGGGGTGGCCCTACTCTTTCGGGCTTCCCTTCATTTTCAGCCCATGGGTGTGAGTGCGGATAGGGACGGCCGTTGGCTTCTGGTGAAAGGTCTGTTGCGGGACCGCCTGTGTACCTTTGCTGTCTTGTATGCCCCTAATGCGGGACAGAATGGCTTTCTGCAGGATCTGCTGGACAGGATGGGGGACTTTGTGGAGGGTCATTTAATATTGCTAGGCGATTTCAATATGGTGTGGGACAGAGGGCAGGATAGCTCTGGGGGCCGCAGGTCAGACACAGGCGTCTTCTCGGACAAAACTAAACAGCAGTTGGGAGATCTAGGGTTGTTTGACGGTTGGCGCTTTCTTCACACACAGGCCAGAGACTACACCTTCTTTTCCAACGTACATCACTCATACTCCCGCATTGATTACATCTTGCTCAGTCAGGCTCTTCGGGGGGATATACAACTGGCGAGTATTTTTCCACTCTCGCTATCGGATCACAGCCTTGTTGTTCTGGGACTGCGCTGGGCCGCTGGGGGGGATGGTTGGCGTAAGTGGTATTTTCCAGCAGCTCTGGTCCGGGATGAGGCGTCGTGTAAGGCCCTACGTAAGGCGATTGGTGATTTCTTCCTCCTTAACCCACCCTCGGACACGTCCGTGTATTCCACGTGGGACGCGTGCAAGGCCTCCCTGCGGGGCACGTGCCTCGCTCTCAACGTGAACCTGAATAAACTACGGCGCGAGGAGAGGGAGGCTCTGGAATTAGAACTGACTACCTTGGAGCAGGCCCACAAGGCGAACCCCTCCAGGGTGACCCTACGCCCCCTGACGGCGGTCCGAGGGAAACTGAGAGCCCATTACAATAACAGGGCGGAATTCACCCTTTTGCGACTTAGACGTACCTCCTATTCCCAGGGCAACAAGATCGGGCGTCATTTGGCCCGGCAACTGCGGGACAAACACGAGAAGGACTATGTCGGGGGTATTCGCGATCAGGCGGGCTCTGTCCAGCATAGAGACGCGGACAAAGCGGCCATATTCGGGCGCTTTTATGCTGCACTCTATTCGAGTGATACTCTCGATCCCGGCGCACAGTCCAAATTCCTGGAGGGCCTGTCTCTCCCGAAGGTTTCTAGAGAATGGAACGAATCACTATCCTCCCCCATCACCCGTGAGGAGATCTTGGAGGCCATTAAAAACCTGAAGCTGCACAAGGCCCCCGGGCCTGACGGCTACACGGCCCTCTTTTACAAAACGTTTGCTTCTGAAATATGCGACCACCTGGTCTCCCTCTTCAACGCAATGGCGGTTGATGGCAGAACCACGGATTCTATGGCTGAAGCACTAATCAGCATTATTCCCAAATCGGGGAAGGATCCTGCCCTTTGTTCATCCTACCGCCCGATAGCACTTCTCAATTTGGACGCCAAACTGTATTCCTCTATCTTGGCGAGTAGGCTGCAGGACCTGATGCCTGCCCTGATCCATCCTGATCAATCGGGATTTATCAAGGGCAGACAGACCCATGATAACCTGCGCCGCGTCATGCACCTCATCGAAAAGGCGGAGCGATTCCGCATACCCGCGGTGCTCGTGGGGCTCGACGCAGAGAAGGCTTTCGACCGCGTCGACTGGGGCTTTTTGCATCAGACTCTAGTGGCTTTCGGCTTCTCGCCTGCATTCGTGAAGATGATTGAGGCTAACTACAGTGGGCCCACATCCCGTGTACTGGTCAATGGCCATAGATCCACGACTTTTCGCCATTCCCGAGGGACGCGCCAGGGATGTCCCCTCTCACCCCTTCTCTTTGCTCTGAGTATTGAGCCATTAGCATTAGCGGTCCGAGATAATGAGGGGATTTTAGGTCTTCCCTTTACGGGCGAACAGCACAAGATCTCGCTCTTTGCGGACGATGTTCTGCTGTCCATCAGGGATCCAGCGCTGTCACTGCCGCATGTCCACTCAGTGCTCTCGGCCTACGAGGAAGTGGCGGGCTTTAAGGTTAATTTCGATAAATCCTACATCCTCAACCTGACTCTCTCGGCGGGGGAGGTGCACGCGGCCGGGCTGCTCACTCCACTTGCTTGGGCGTCGGAGTCCTTGCTCTACTTGGGCGTACGGTTGACCTCTACCGTGAATGCCCTGTTCCACGCTAATTTCCCTCCGATGTTATCCTCCGTGAGGACTGAGCTGGAACGTTGGAAGCCTAAATACATCTCGTGGCTGGGCAGGATACACGCCCTTAAAATGGTACTCCTTCCCAAATTGTTGTATTTATTTCAGGCTTTACCTATTCCGATAGGGCTGGACTACTTCCGCCAATTGAAGACCATGATGCTGCGTTATGTCTGGCAGGGCGGCCGGGCAAGGCTCCCATTCCACGTCCTGAGGCGCCCACGCTTAGAGGGGGGGGTGGGCTTTCCGGACATGCATTTATATTACAAAGCTGCCCAGCTGAGGGTCATTGTAGAGTGGTCCCAACAGCAGTCGGAGAAGCACTGGCTCCACATGGACCGTAGCGTGGCGGGCCGCTCCATTTGGGACTTAGCCTGGAAGCCTAAGGCGGACCGCCCCAGGAATGCCTACATTAGCACCCCCACGAGCACGGTGCTGAAGGTATGGGACACGGTGAGTGGTGACGACCGCTGGACCACGTTCCCATCCCCGTTCACCCCAATTCATTTCAATCCGGCTTTCCCACCGGCCCTGGCGGAGGGACCGTTTGACGTTTGGAGGGAGGGTGGCTGTAGAGCACTCACCCACTTGTTCCATGGCACCGAACCCCTCACTTTCCACAACTGTATGAGGGCCTATGGTGTCCTCCCGACGGAGCGCTTCAGGCATCTCCAACTCCTACATTGGGCAACATCGCCTGCCGTGGTGGACGCGGCTACCAGGCCCTTGTCAAAATTTGAGTCCTTCCTTCTTCACACTACTACCATGAGGGGTACGGTCTCTTTCCTGTACAAACTGTTATTAGACTCTGCCGTGTCACCACGACCACGATATCAGGACCATTGGGAATCCACGCTGGGGAGGGACATTTCTGCTACCGATTGGCGGGCCCTATGGAGGGATGTGACGGCGCACAATCACTCTGCTGATCTCAGAGAAGCACATATGAAAGTCATCTTTGATTGGTACCTGTACCCCTCCAAGTTGCACCGCATATTCCCAGCTACTTCGGATAGGTGTTGGCGGGGCTGTGGGATGTTGGGAGACTTTAAGCATATTTGGTGGGACTGCCCTACCATCCAGCCGTTCTGGGCTGAGATTCTGTCCCACATTAGAGACATCTTGGGTTACCCGATACCGAACTCCATGGACTTTGTCCTACTGGGACTTAGAGACCCGCTGCTTGAACACCAGACTAGGATGGATTTGGGCCCAGATCTTTGGACTGGGATGAGTGTGTGACATTGATCCACATTCGGTCCATCACCTGTTGTGTTTGCATATTCCGCCCTAAGTGCGCTGGGGATGCCCAGACGTGGGTCCCAGGCACTCCACACCACTGGAGTCAAGCTAGCCGGGCTGATGAGAGGTGTTACCTCGAAACCGGTCCGGTCCTCGGATGCTTGATTCCGTTCTGGGAAGGACATGGCTTTTGTAGTTCGGACTGGACTGTTCCCATGGAGCACAGGGTCAGAGCTGATTTGCATATCGCCATTGTCTAACCCAGGGTGGTGTGGAGTGCAAAAAAACGATGGATTTGGGCCCAGATCTTTGGACTGGGATGAGTGTGTGACATTGATCCACATTCGGTCCATCACCTGTTGTGTTTGAACACCAGACTAGGGCGGATAAGCGGGTGATGTGGTTGTGTTTGGGTGCGGCCAAAAAGACTCTAGCGGCAGCGTGGAAGTCCCCATCTGCCCCGGCTATTTCCCTGTGGCATGCCCGACTGTGGCGTCTGTTAAGCATGGAACGCCTCTCTGACATCTTCCTGGGGAACTTTAAGAACTTTATGTACAATTGGGGCTCACTTGTGAGATTTCTATCCCGAGGTTTGCCCTCAGCTGTGTGCCCGCCAACGCTGCGATCTCTCCATCTTTTCCAGATTTGATCTCAAGAATGTCTGTATTGTGTGCTATGAGTGCTAGTCGCCGCCACCGGGGGGAGGGTGATGTTGGGGAGGGTTGTGGGTGGGGGATAGTTGGTGTGTCCGTCTTATGTTCTCCTTCCTCCCTTTTCTCTCGCTGCGACTAACTATGCCTGGGGAGGGCTACGGTGCCACGTGTGGACTTTGAGCGGTGCTTCGCTCTGAAAATACCTATACTGGGCTAGAATCCCTATTACTGGTGGACTATGGAGCTCTATCGCCCTTCCTCTTTGGATGAGTCCCTCCCCCTTCTTTGCGCCCCCTGTGTGGGGTTTCGTGGCGGTATGTCGCCTATCTTTTTTCCTTTTTTTACTATACTGCAAAATAAAAATTTAAAAAAAAGTAACAGTATTGTGTATTTCTGTCGTTTATGGTCTTGTGATAACTCTATATAAAGTATATTTATTTTTGATATAACAACCTTGTGCGGTGTCCATTTGTAGTGTTGTTACTGAGTTACTGTACGTGGTCACAAATGCTTTACACACTGCCTCTGAGATAAGCTTGTCTGCTCGTGCCAAGCTACCAAGTGGGTGAGCAGGGGTTATTTTAGGAGTGTAATCCTCTTATCCTGACTAGAGGTAAGGGTCCCTATTTGTCACAAGTGCCTACCTGTGCCAACTAGAGACCCCCAAATCTAACAGCAGTGATTCAAAACCTTGGCTTCTATCTGTGAAAAAAAGACACCTCCCCTATTTGGGATAATTGCCCCACAGGCATGCTAGCATGCACCGACTGGTTTCCTAACCCTACGAACACAAGGGTCAAGGAGTTGTGATCACTAAATGGGCTACATAAATAAATAAAAGTGCAGGTAATCCCAAAGAGGCCAAAAAAAATCAATAATTGTGGCACACCCCCTTCCTTTATAGGTTGGGGAAATATGAGACGTAAAAGGGTTTGTCCCTTATCTAAGGTGAAAACTAGATTTCAAGGGAGTCAAAAATTATTCAGTTCAGCACCTTTCTGGGAGCGCTCCATATGTGTTCTCTCACTGAACGTGCATGTTTGGTAACTATGCGGGTAGTGTAGTGAATTTGGGTCCAAGTGTCAACTAAAGTCCCTTAGCAGAATAAGGGGGCATATTAGCAAGAACCTCATTAAAATTATCACTGCTTTAGCGGCAGGAAACTGAAGCTAAAATGGTGATAATGGGTTTGCTAATATGCGTAATAGAATTCCAATAGAAGCCCAGGTTAGATGTCCTGCACATCTAACCTGGGCTTCTATTGGAAGTCTATAACGCATATTATTAAGCCCATTATCGATGGTGTAGCTGCAGTTTCCTGCCGCTAAAGCGGAGATAACTTTAACGCTGTTTTTTGATAATATGCTTTAATAAATAGGATCCATCGTTCATCTAAAAACTTTGCAGATAGGCCTGCCAGGTTCCATGAAGCGAGGCTTAAATATTTCCCAGTACCCTGATTGTGGCTTAAGGAGGGCATTGTAAAGCCTACACATTTGGCTATGGCTCGTGAGGAGGTGGCCTGCTAGATTGGTGCATTGTGTTTAAGATTGGCGAGTCATCAATATCTGCTGCATCCCGTTGGGGGGCACTAGGGGTGTCCCTGAGGTGTGCATCTATTGTCACTCTCTGAGAGTCAATCTGAATCGTAAAAATCCACCTGAGGGGTATAGTGGTTAGAAGGTGCCGTGCACCCACCCGGGGAGCATTCTACCCCACCACAGGCAGGAGGTTGAGCTCTATTTGTAATGCTCTGGGAGGGTCTATAAAAGAAGTCCAGCTGTAGTTGGTTAATACCATATTCGGGAAAATAAGTTTCTCAAGATGTTTCATACCATTTCTGGGTCTCTGACGGTAACCATTAACCAATCTCACTCAAAGATTTCCAGGAGAGCCCTATCCATAGACCCTCCTGGCCATCAGGGCGTGCCTGTGGCCTGCAGCATTATATCTAGTGTGTTTGCCTAACCAGTGAGAGACTTTGTTAATAAATAGGCTTGTGGTTTCCTGGTTTGGAGAGCCAAGCCCAGGCGCCCCTGTCAAAACTAAAGTATTTACTGGTAAGAGGGACTATTATTGAAGGGCCTGAAAGTCGAAGCTACTGAGGAGGTGCATGAGGGGGAACGCTGGCTAGCAAAGGCTGAATCCTTGCCACAGGAATAGGAAACAATAGGTCGAGTAGGGTATTCAACGTTCTCCACCACTCAAATGAGCAGAGGGGGTCACATCAGTGAATAAAGTATGGTTCTGCAGGGATAGGCAAGGGACATGTTTGTCAAAGGAGGATCTATTGAACATGTCTCTTAAGTCTGCCATCAATTTTGCAATTTTGTCCCAGAGTGGGGCCATTAGACCAGTGAGTGCGTCTTTAATGTTTTGCAATAAGAGAGCCCACAACTCCTTCATATCCGCCAGAGTATTTCTTGCCTGTTCACCCCATTCCACTTTCTGAGTGTCTTGCGGATCATCACACTTTTTGGCCTTCTGTTTCCATTCAGGGCTGGAGGAATCATCAAGTCACTGCCGGCGGGTGAGGCTAAAGTGCCCGTGCTGTTGGTGAGGTCAGAGAGGGGAGTATGATAACCCCTTGTTTGGAGTAAGGTCATCTGGGCCCATCAGTTAAACATCTGTTTCTAACTCCCCCTGGCAATGGTGGGGGGGGGGAGGACCTCCAGGACCTCCAGAAAGCCTTCTTTCCAACCAGTCAATTTATTTTGCGAAGGCCCCCGTCGTTTTTGCTAGAAAAGAGTCAATAGTATATTTCTTTGAACCAATGGGTGTCGTGGCCGGCACAGCTTTCCTTTTCCCCATAGTCCCTAAGTTGTGAGAAACTGTAGGGGGCAAAAGCATGAGACCATGACACTATAAGACAGCAACCTACTGCGGAATCTTCTTTTAGGTCCTACTGCCGGATGTGCTGCTGTTGTTAATCCAGCCCCACAATTTGTGGAGAATGGGAGATGCTGGAAAACCAAGAGAGTAGACCCGGCCTCCTCCGGCTGCTGACGGGCCCGGACAGTAAATAGTAAATTGGGCCAGCAAGGGGTTTTGTTTATATTATCAGATCTCAGCTAGTGCGGGACTTAAATTGATTGATAACTCGCACTATTATGAACTGCTAGCTGAGGAAAATGAATTTGTAATGCAAGCAAATAATGTTACCACACTAACATTATATGAAATAATACGATAACCAGGTATTTAGAGTCAAAAAAGTTTGTTATTTACTTAAAGACAAATAATTCATCATTTGATAAAATAGGGTACAGAAGAATTCAAATTAAGATATAGTGGGATTGTATTACATGTTCCACTAGTATATCAAAAAAAGGTCTAAACTGCTAACAAATAAAAACATTGATTTCAAATCAGACAGTAGATGAAAACCAATCGTGGTAGATGAATCAGGTGCAGAATTAGACACAGTTGTCGACGTTTCGGTCTTTGCGTTATTATTTCATAAGACCATCATCAGGACAGAGAATAAGAGCATTTGAATGTAGACCCTGTATTATAGTATACACATACACTTACTAGCCAGGTCAGTGATGTAGTTTCAAAATAAATCAATTGAAGATGATATTTGAACGAAGTTGAAATCTGCGTCTTCAAAAGAATGGAAGCGCTTTCAAATTTAGCTCAGCAAGGTGCTTGGGGCTCGTTCAATTGTCGTAACTATGTTCTCAAGTTTTTAATGGTCGAGAATTTTCGGCAAACGTATTCGTTCGGGTCAACCGCGGCAGCGTATTCAGAAGGAACAGCCGCTCTTGGCCCAGTCTTCAACCAAACCACACCTGGGCGTGACCAGTCCACGTCCTGCAGCACCAGTGGCCTTCAGCCGCGAAGGTTTCTGGGTTGTGTAGTTTGCCCCTCTGCTCTCTGCTGCTTCTTTTACGATCCTAAATTTAAACAGATTGATATCATGCATTTTTATTTTTAAAAACATTATTTGAATTGTAATTGTAATTGAATTTATATAGCGCTTGCTACACCTGATTAGGCGTTGAAGTGGTTTACACCGGGCAGCAAGCTGCTCCTGATCCCAAGTTTAATGGTTAGTTCAGTGTTATTGGTCACCCTTAGTCATTGGGATTAGTCTTGTGGACTCAAAGCAAACTGATCCATGCAGCCACTCCAGCATTGTCTGTTCTGGACTAAAGTATTAGTGGTTAGTTGCAAACATTAGTAGGAAAGTGAGCTCAAGCACTTGGTTGATGGGATTAATACAGGAGTTAGAGGAGATTAGCTATTGTTCGGTTGCGTAGGTGCGACTTCAAGGAAAGAGGAAATATTGTGATCTAGTCAATGACTTGTGGGACATTGGCTGAAATGGACAAACACCAAAGGTGATGTCAGAGCAGGCTTAGAAACAGGAGGCAAGCAAAGGATGAAGGGAAGAAAAGGGACATTTGAAGAGAGAATAAAAACATAAGGGGACAAACTGAAGTTTAAATTAAAGGAGATTTTTTAATGCTGGATTTTTGAGACAACATGCAGTTTGAGGATGTAAGAATGTAGAAATAAGCATTATTTACTTGTGAAGTTTGTGCTGTATTGGTAACTTTTGGTAGGTACTTGCATCAGGTAACTCATCTCTCCACTACTAGGCTACTGGCATATCACCCGTCCAGTGAGTTAGTTCAAGGGTTGAAAGTGAAACATAATGGCTGGACGCACATGTTGAGAAAATACATTGAGAGTAATGTACACGTTTAAAAGAGATTCTGGCGTTCATCCTCAGATTTGACTCTGAGTATTAATCATACAGCAGAGGGAGATACATTTAAATGCCTCTGGTTTGCATCGGCACCAGATGGAAGAGGAGGACAGCCCCCCTAGCAGAGGGAGGGTATCACCTGCACTCCAGTGGCTGGAGGGCAGGGGATGCAAACACTGCTGTGAGTTGGTGAGGGGATGGTGAAAGGGCTCCCTTGACAAATTCAATGAGCGCTTTTGTGAGCAAATGACTGCTGAGTAGACTTCCCGAAGCTCTGCCCTCTCCGTAGATGCTAAAGACGAGTAGGGGTCGAGCTGCAGGTGCAGGGGGATCCCTTGGGTGAGGTTAAGCATTTGTCCACATTGAGCACACTTCAGTGCAGAGGCCCGCCACCTGTTTGTGCCTCTGTTGTGGGTGCTCCCGTCTGGAGAAAGTCCTGCTGTGAGGGGCATCACTACACAAAGGCCGTGTCTGGAACGCAGGCTGGAAGACATTTGAAATGAAAATGTACTAATATGTTTATTTTATTTTTATTTTTTTTATATTATTTTTTATTTTATTTTTAAGGTTTTATATAGCGCTGGCTAGACCCGGTTTTATATACCGCTGGCTAGACCCGGTGGTATCAGAGCACTTTACATGAGCATCAGATCATAGTTACAGGTTACATTGTTACTAAGGTTACACATTTAGTAGAGCATGGCAACATAGCTACTTGTAAGGTCAAGATAAACAATAAGCACAAATACGTAAGGGGAAAAGCAAGCAAGGGGGAAGGAGTTGGGGAATTAGACAGGTAAAGAAGGCGGGAAAGAGGAGTTTGAGGGTTAAGGACATTGCATGGAAAGAGGAGGGGAAGGGCAACAGGGACACAAACCTGTAGACGAGTCAAAGTAACGTTCAAAGTCCAGTAAGAAGTGGTATCGCTTCCCTATCTCTGTTGCGGGAGGCTCCCTTTATGCAGTCGACTCTCCCAGAGGGGTCTTTGAGACTCCAAGGCCTATGTAAGCGTTTTCACACTTCGTCCTTAAGTAACTGTAGCATAAGTATCAAAACAGTCATTGACAGTATCACAATAAGTGTTTCATTCACGCGTCAAATTGTTAAACAGTTTTGAAACACTTGGCAGTAGATAAGAAAGTGTGCAGGGCGCGGTCTTTTGAGTTTCAGGAAAACAGTCTTCAGTCTCTCTCTTTCTCTTGGTCACTCTTCCCCGTAGGACACAGAGGAACACTACCATCACGAACTGTATATATTCTTAAACCTCTCTGCGTGCACCCGTCACCAAGAACTTGGGGTCACCGAGACTCGTGATATCTTTATTACGGAGGAAGGGTCGGGGTAGTGAGGAATGGGGAAGGGAAAGGCAAGTGTTTCGCATGCAGCGTGCACCACTTATTTATGCCACAAGCCCAACAGTCCTGTGCCCTCCAACCTCCTCCTCCACCGTTCTCCCCACGTTACCTGCCTCGGGCTACGGTCCCCGGTGACCGTAGCAATGGGTATTGTGGTGTCCTGTTGCTTAGAGGGACAGCCGGATACGAGCGCAGTGTGTGTTGGGGAAACCTCCAGTGGGTCAGCTCTGCCGCTCCGCTTCGCCACTTCCTTGTCTCCAGCACCTGGACTCTCCACTCCAGTTCCACGTGTTCCGTCGTTCGATGCTCTGTCCTGCGTAGCTTCGCCTCCTCTCCTACAGCCGTCCGTCGCAGCCTCGCCTCCTCCGGATCTCCAGTCACCCGGCGGCCCACAGCTGAGCCAACGGCTCTCTTTTAGCTTCTGCCCGGGCCCCTGCTCCTCCTTGACGCCGCAGACTAGACCGTTCAACTCCTCTGGTTGGAGTGGACCATTGGACACCATCTTGAAGTTCTCGGCAGATCGGGTGATAGGATGCTCTCTATCACATTGCCTCTCTTCTGGAGATGGACGATCGGGCCATTCAGCTGTCGGAAATCTGGAGAGATAATCTACATTCCCTTGGAACTTTCCCGGCATGTGCAGAGTCTGAAATGAAAAAGGCTGTAAGGCTAAAAACCATCTTAGTACTTTAGCATTGGTTTCCTTATTGGTTGCTAACCACGTTAGGGGAGCATGATCTGTAACTAAAAAGAAAGTCCTCCCCAACAAATAGTACTGTAAGGATTTCATGGCCCACTTGATGGCCAAACATTCTTTTTCCATGGTGGCATAACGTGTCTCCCTCGGAAACAGTTTGCGGCTCAGAAACAGCACTGGTTTAAGCAGTCCTTGATTATCTGGTTGCGATAATACAGCTCCCAGTCCTTTATCTAAGGCGTCTGTTTGCAACACAAATGTCTTTTTGTAGTCGGACAAGTCAAAATCGGGGCCTTGCAGAGTATAGTCTTTAGGGCTTCAAAGCTCTTCTCTTGCGTTGGACCCCACCTGATTTTTGCTCTTGAAGGTTTTCCTCTCAACAAGTCCGTGAGGGGGCTGGCCATGTCAGATAATTGGGGAATGAATCTTCGATAGTACCCAACTAACCCCAGGAAGGCTCGTACCTCTTTCCTGGTGGTTGGTCTGGGAATATCTTTAATAGCTTCCAGTTTGTCAATTTGGGGTTTTAGGGTTCCTTCACTGATGGTGTAACCTAAATAGTTTATTTGATGGGTGCCCAGAGTGGTCTTGTTTGGATTCATAGTTAATCCTGCCCGAGTCAAGGTCTCAAATACATTCTGTAGGTGTTCTAGATGGGTTTTCCAATCAGGGCTATACACAACAATGTCATCGAGGTAAGCAACGGCCTAATTTTGATGAGTTTCTAGTAAAATGTCCATTACTTTGAATTGGTACAACCCGGAGGGTGTAGAGAAGGCTGTCTTCTCTTGAGCTGCCTCCGTCAGGGGTATTTGCCAATATCCCTTGGTCAAGTCAATGGTGGACATCACCCTAGCCTCTCCTAGTTTTTCAATTAGCTCTTCCACTCTAGGCATTGGATAATTGTCAAATTTAGAATTGGCATTTACTTGGCGAAAGTCAATGCAGAAACGGATACTGCCATCCTGTTTTGGCACTAAAATGATGGGGGAACGCCAGTTACTTTTGGACGGTTCAATAATACCTGCCTGTAGCATCTTTACTATTTCTTGTTCTACCGCCTCTCTCCTAGCTTCGGGTATGCAATAGGGTCTCACATTCACCACTCTTCCCGGTGGGGTAACAATATCGTGGGCTACCAGGGACGTTTTCCCCGGTTTTCCTGAACTAAGGGTAGAGTATTGGTCAAGCAGTTGCTCTAACTGCCGTTTTTCCTCTACAGATAATCGGGGACCCATAGCTGGCCATTCCTCCTGTTCGCCCCTCCCCATCTCCTGGGGTAACTCTAGAGGTGTGATTGTTACATGATTTATGGATTGCACTATCTCAGCCCCTTAGGATCCTGTATTTGGTTCCTCCCACTTCTTTAATAAGTTAATGTGGTACGTTTGCCCCACCTTGTTACTGTGTGGTACTGCTACTCTATATGAAACAGGTGTAACTTTCTGAGTAATGGTATATGGTCCTTGCCATGTAGCCAATAATTTCTTATCAGTGGAGGGAAGTAAAATCAATATCTTGTCTCCCACCCTCAACTGGCTTTTCTTGTCATATTGCTCTTTTTGTCTACTTTGTTCTCTGTCCATGTTTTGGTGGACCGTATCCCATAGGGTGGCTAAAGTTTCTTTAACGGTCTGCATGTATCCTAACAGCGGTTTCCCTTCATCCTCTTCCTCCGTCCACTGCTCGGCAGCCATATCGAGCAAGGTACGGGGTTTCCTCCCAAATAGCAACTCGAATGGGGGGAATCCCGTGGATTTCTGTTCATGTGTCCTAATAGCAAAGAGCACAAGAGGTAACTTCCTATCCCAATCCTTCCCTGTCTCGCTTATCAGTTTCTTCAGGATGGTTTTAATCGTTCGGTTATACCTTTCCACTAAACCGTCAGTGGGTGATAGACTGCCGTTCTAATCTGTTGGACCCCCAAAAAGTGAACACACCTCCTTCATGAGTTTCGCCATAAAAGGAGTTCCTTGGTCTGTCAAAAGTTCCAATGGAAATCCTACTCGGGAGAAGAAAGATATCATAGCTTGAGCCACAGTTAGCATAGTCATGCTTGTCAGAGGTATAGCCTCAGGAATCAGGATATCTTGTTGCATAGTCTACTAGCACTAATATATACTGATGCCCCCTGGCTGAAGGAATTAATGGACCTACCAGATCCATCCCTACACGCTGAAATGGAACATCAATAATGGGTAAAGGACAGAGGGGTACTTTCTTGTCTTTGAGGGATTTATCAACTGACACTTTGGACAGGTGGCAAAAACCTAGCAGGTTCTCTATACACTCCCGGCCAGTAAAAACGATCCAATAAATATTTCAGGGTTAATTCTTGCCGTAGTGACCCCCACCCGTCTTGTTGTGTGCTAATTGAAAAGCTTGCTCTTGAAAGGCTACTGGGACCAACAACTGTTCTACCCTTCCACCTGTCCCTTCACTTACTCGATACAGTAATCCCTGTTTTATACAAAAATAGGGTCCTACCTTCTCTGGGTCATTCTCTTGCACTTGATTCCAGGCATTCGTAAGGGTGCTGTCATCTTTCTGAACTGCACGGAAGCTTCGTGCAGGAGTATCTCCATGCTCTGGGGAAGAAAGTAAACATGAAGCAAAAGACTGACAGGCACTGGTATACCTCTCTTTGTCCCTTCTTTTCTCATTTTTCGACTTATGTTCTCGGACTCTGGGTTGAACTAGATTTTTGCTAGAAAATGGAGCCTCCTGTAATCATTGTGCTCTGGCTTTTTCTTCCGAGGCCTCCATTAAATAATCATGAAATTTAGGCAAATCTGTTCCCAACAAAATATTTTCAGGAAGTCGAGGAACTACCCCCAATCTCTGTACTTGTGGATAACCATCTATTTCCAGTAAGACTTCTGCTAAAGGATATTCCTTAACGTCTCCATGAACACAGGAAACTAGAACAGTTTCTCCCTCATAGAGAGTTCAGGGGTACCTATTCTTGCACTACTACCGTATGGTGACATCCTTTATCTAATAAAGCTTCAATAGGTTTCCCATTTAGTCGGATGGCTTTCTTGTATGTTTTCCTGCATAGACCTGTAACCAAAACTCGCCCTCGTGACCTACCCACTTCCATTGGTTCAGAGCCGTCATTGTTCAATGGACAGTTTCATGAGATATGCCCCCACTCTGCACACCTAAAACATTGAGGTCCCACCTGAACAGGGGCGTTGATTTTTGAAAAGGGCTTTGGGCTGTTTTAATGGTAGTAAAAGGGCGTTTTTCTACACTGTCATTGGAAACTCGGGGTGCAGGTTTAGTGAATACAATGGGAGTTCTCCCAGTAAGAACTTTGAAGTCGGGAGACCTATGGTAAGCACAGGCTAGTTCGATAGCAGATTGGGACGTTAGACCAGGATGTTGTTTTAACCACACTATAGTATTGGCAGGTAAAGCATCCAGATACTGTTCTAGAAAAATTTGTTCCATAACCTCTTCCATGGTGGCCGTATGAGGCTGCAGCCACCTGTTCCCCAAGTCTCTGACCCTGTAAAACAATGCTCGAGGATTATCACCTGTAACGCATTTTTCTTTGCGAAAGCGTGCCCTATGTATGTACAGGCATTTATATAGCGCACTACTTACCCGGAGGGTCCCAAGGCACTTCGACCGCTGCGAAACCCTTCCTGGCTTCCCTGAGAGATGGTCCCTTAATGGGTATCTCCAGGGTGAGACCAGGCATCCCCGGCGGTCTGGTGGGGCCGTTAGTGAAGATGGGGCAAGCTAATGCCCAGAGTTGCCGAGTGTGATCGCTGATCAGAGTGGGCACCGAGGCGAGAGAATTATCGAGTCCGCTGACCCTGGTCCAGAAACCTGCCGCACCTGGAATCGAACCCTGGTCCCGGGCCGTCCTCTGCTCTCGGGTCTGCCGCCTCTAACCAGTGAGCCACACTACCTCACTTATAATACTCTTGGTCACACCCTAATCTCTTGAGAATTGCCTTCTTTATCTCGGGATAAGGAGTTACTCCAGCTGGTTAGCCGCTTGGTACGCCGCCTGTAGTTCTCCAGACAATAACGGCGCTACATATTGTCCCCACCTGTCTGCAGGCCAAGTGGCTGTGGTAGCAACTATTTCAAAATTGGTGAAGAAGAAGTCTGGATCTTCTCCTTCTTGGAACTTTTGTAACACACTGCCGGGGATGTTAGGGTGGACACGGGCACTAGAAACTGCATCTGTAAGGCAGAGAATAGCTGTATCTTGGACTTTCTGGTTACTTGTTAACAGAATTGCTTGCTCTTTCAAAGCCTCTTGAAACGACTCTCTTTCTTTTTGGGCATTCCTATTCTGTTCTTCAAACACTAACTGTAAATGTCTCTGACCTTCGGCCAGCTGCGTTATCATATCTTGCACAGTCACTGCTTGCGTCATCTTGTATCAAATGACAGTATCCCACTTCTGACACCACTGTAAGCGTTTTCACACTTCGTCCTTAAGTAACTGTAGCATAATTATCAAAACAGTCATTGACAGTATCACAATAAGCGTTTTATTCACGTGTCAAATTGTTAAACAGTTTCGAAACACTTGGCAGTAGATAACAAAGTGTGCAGGGCACGGTCTTTGGAGTTTCAGGAAAACAGTCTTCAGTCTCCTTCTTTCTCTTGGTCACTCTTCCCCGTAGGACACTCATACCGACGTCTCTCAAAAAGCGAACAGAGGAACACTACCGTCACGAACTGTATATATTCTTAAATCTCTATGCGTGCATCCGTCGCCAAGAACTTGGGGTCCCCGAGACTCGTGATATCTTTATCACGGAGGAAGGGTCGGGGTAGTGAGTAATGGGGAAGGGAAAGGCAAGCGTTTCGCATGCAGCGTGCACCCCTTATTTATGCCACAAGCCCAACAGTCCTGTGCCCTCCAACCTCCTCCTCCTCCATTGTTCTTCCAACGTTACTTGCCTGGGGCTATGGTCCCCGGTGACCGTAGCAATGGGTATCGTGGTGGCCTGTTGCTTGGAAGACAGCCGGATACGAGCGCGGTGTGTGTTGTGGAAACCTCCCGTGGGTCAGCTCCGCCGCTCCGCTTCACCTCCTCCGTGTCTCCAGCACCTGGACTCTCCACTCCGGTTCCTCGCGTTCCGTCGTTTGATACTCTGTCCTGCGTAGCTTCGCCTCCTCTCCTACAGCCGTCCATCGCAGCCTCGCCTCCTCCGGATCTCCAATCACCCGGCGGCCACAGCTGAGCCAACGGCTCTCTTTTAGCTTCTGCCCAGGCCCCTGCTCCTCCTTGATGCCGCAGACTAGACCGTCCAACTCCTCTGGTTGAAGTGGACCATTGGACACCATCTTGAAGTTCTCAGCGGATCAGGTGATAGGAGACTCTCTATCACAGCCTACATACTGGATCCTTTCCCAAAAAGGGGAGAGGGAGTGCTTTGGCAAGGGGTGCCATACCATACCTCAGCTGTGAGTGGCTCCCTTGGCGCAGTGGACTCTCTCAGAGTGCTTAGTCAAAGGGCACAAAGGACAGGGGGCTAGGAAGACTAGCAGGCAAGATGAGAGATTCAGGAAAGAGAGAATAGGAGCTAGGAGCTGGGGAGGTAGACAAAGGGAGAAAGAGTACGAAATGGGAACAGATTTAATTAATGAGTTATTATATAGCGCTGGCTAGACCCGATGGAATCAGAGCGCTTTACATGAGGGCCAATAATGTTGCAAATTACATCAGTTAAAAATTACATAAGTATCAAGAAAAGCATTTAAAGAACATAGGGGACAAGGTGAATGGAGCAGGAAGGGTAAGGTGATAGGGTAGAGGGGTAGGAGGAAAACAGGACATAGAGACGAGGGGAAAATCTGCCCAAGGTCTGGCTGGGTAGGTGACGTTAGGGAGGGTGAGTCTACAACCCATCTCCTCTTTAGCTATATGGTAGCTCTACCGGGCATCAGCCAAATCGCTAGGTTTCCACAGTCTGGGTTAAGTTCCGCAGGTTCCAAGTCCTGATGTGTAGGCAAGTTAGAGGATAGGTTCAAGGTCTGGTCAATGTCCAATTGTTAGCCCAGGGAAGAAAAAACAACATGTAGGGGATCACTATGGAAGCCATCTTGGGGTCAGGCAGGGGACTGTACTGTACACTGGTACTCTGGTGGCCATCCTAAGGATAGGCATCAGGCATTTACAGTCAATATCCAGGACAGCGGCCGCCAGAAAATAACAACTTCAGCGTGCACATACCATCACACGCACAGACATGCACAAGCACCCACCAATGAGAGGACACACTCTCCAATGCGCACTGATGCACACAGACAAGCATATAGCCAGAAACATCCAAGAACACAAACACAGATGAAATCCCATTCTCTAATGCAAAAACACCCATATACAATTTTAAAGGCAGGATGACAGTGTAAAACTCGCTCCCTCCCTAACTGCGGATATAACAAAGAAATGACCTTTTTAATATGCACACTTGCTTCGCCTGCTTTTTTATGGAACAGTTTATTTTCCATGGGGTATGACATTTATTTGTACACCTAGGTATATGTTGTTGTTCTGTTTCAGATGACAACCCTGGCCTCGAGCTCAATTTACGGCAAGTTCATGGTTCCCATCCCCCTGTTTACAAGGGCGGCATCAATAGGAGCAGCACCAAAATTAAGACCAGGGAATCCCTGGGGTTGGGGGGTGGACGGTGGGATGGACACTAGGTGGGGAGCAGTGGGAAAACCCCCCAAAAAGATTGTCCTCTATATCAGCAGAATACACGAACCACAGTAGCAGCTCTGTGTGGTGTCAACGTTGAACCATTAAGATGAGGGGAGTTAACGAGTTGCATTCTTGTCTTGGAATGCCAATGGGCTGAGGTGTAAGCGTTGGCAGATTCTGGTAATGAAGATCCTGGAGGAGAGTGAAGCGCATGGAAGTTCACTCCGGGAACCCCACTTAGATGCTAATGAGAGCCAAGCCTTACTTTAAAGCGCCGCTGGAGAGATGCTCTTTAGTCTCAGCGCAGACGGCACACTGCAAGGGTGTTGCTATTCCAATTAGATGGGGGCTGGATGTGTCATCAAATCTTCCAAAACTGATAAGTCAAGGAGGTGGATAATTGCAACCCTGGGCGGTGGAGGGGCCGTTCTATGGGCCTAACATTGATGATCCATCAGATTTATCTAATCTAGAATGGAATCTAAAGGAGGTGGCATCTCCAATAGTAATCGGGAGGGACTTTACGGTTCTATTTTACCAACACAGGGTAAGCCTAACATAAGGAGCCATGATCATGCCTCCATGTGTGCCAGGTCTTTAAAAACATGTTGCATGGTTTGGTCCTACTAGATGTGTGGAGGCATAAAATGGGAGCCAGACAAGGTTTTATGTTCTATAGGAAAAGTACGGCCATTTCTCCAGGTTGGACTACCTTTTCGTGGACAGGGCTATTTTAGATACAACTACAACATTGAGTATTCTCCCTTGTTATATTTTGCATCATGCTGCAATTAGGATGTCCCTTTTGGGATACGGTAGAGTGTCTAGGCCAAGATGGACATTAAAAAGGACATTCCTTACTGACCCAGAGATTGGTGAGGGGCTTAAGCAGGCAAGTGTAGCTCATTTTAACAACGATATAAGGTCCGCCTCTTTAGATGTTGTGTGGGATGCCTTCAACCATATATTAGAGGGGTGCTGCAAAACCCTGCAAATTTTAAAACTAACGCTGAGAGATCAAGTCCAATGAAAGTTGAAGATAGAGTGGGATCATTGGAGGAGGACCTTCTTTAGACTGGCTCTTGGTCTGATGCTGCAAGGGAGCAGACAAAGAGACTCTTAGTAGAGGCAAGTCAAGATTACAGGACTAAAATGAACCAAAAGTGTACAGCCTAGAGGCAAGCCAGCTTTATGCAGAACTTTTAATATGGGGAGAAGTAGGTGCATTACTAGTGTGGAAAGCTAGAGCGTACAGATCAAGGAATATCATAAATAAATTGGTAATAAATTAAGGGGGGGTGTTTTAGACAAAACAGAGGAAATGCAAACCTGCTTCGTATCCTTATTCTCTGAATGATATAAGGAGAAACTTTGTCCCAATCAAGATCTCCGCAAAGCCTAGCTACACAATTGCCAAGCTTGAGAATGGAGAGTAGGGAGATACTTGCAACCCCCATAACTAAGAAAGAGATCTGCCTAAGCCTAGCTAAGAGTAGGAACGGTAAGGCTGCGGGCACGGACACTCTGCCGAATTAGGTTTATAAATTATTAATAGAGGAATTGGTTTCAGTCCTCGAAAATATGTTTAACTCAATATATCAGCAGGGTAGATGCGTCCCTTGATCTTGGAAGGAGGGTACAATAGTTCCCATCTTGAAGCCCACCAAAGATCCTAGCAGGGCAGATTCCAATCGACCAATCTCCCTGCTGAATGCGGATTATAAAATCGTTATGAGCATTTTACTGGGGAGATTGGCAAATCTTACTCTACAGCTGATGCACTCAGATCAGAAGGGCTTTATTCCTAAGAGGAAGGTACAGGAGTTGAGGCATCGACACAATAGATCTCCCAATGGAACGCTTGTCCCCCCTGACAGTGGTTGCTATGGATGCGGCCAAAGCTTTTAATTGAGTGTGTTGGGTGTATCTTTGGGAGCTCTTCAGAGCAATGGGGTTTGGTCTTGGTTTTCGGTATACACTTCAGATGATGTTTGAGGATGCATCGGCTAAGATTCTTTTAAATGGCACATTGACTCCCAGTTTCAACATGTCAAGAGGAACACTGCAGGGCTGCCCTCATTCACCCCTTTTGTTCAATATATATATAAGCCTTTGGCCTAACTTTTGAGATCATATGGACAGGTTGTTCCTTTTAGCTCCTCTTATTACAGCAGTAAGGTCACGCTGTATGCAGACGACTTGCTGATCTACACGGCAGATCCCGCCACAACTATTCCGAGAGTAGAACATCTTCTAGCAGAATTTGGTGCCCTATTAGGATATTCAATGAACACCTCTAGAACTGAGGTATTGTGCTGGGATGTTAAAGATTGGGGCGGGAGAGTGAGCCCAGAACTCAGATATTTAGGGGTTTCAATCATGAATGAGGTGGATAACATCCCCCAGCGTAATCTGCGAAGGGTGGCCAAAGACATTGATGGCTCAAGTGCCAGGTAGAAAAACTTACCAGTTACCATTTTTGGGCTTGTTAATCTGATAAAAATGGTGATACTCCCCAAACTGACTTATCTTTTTAATTCTATTCCCCCTGTGTTTCCAAAATCAGGCATTGACAAAATCCAGAGGAAGGTAGTCAGCTTTATTTGGGCTGGTAAGGGCGCTAGGTTGGCCTGGTCGAAAAAGCTCAGATGTAGGCTTGATCAGGGAGGGTTGGCCCTGCCCAATTTTAACATCTATTTGCAGCGTTTCAGGTAAAAAATGTGCTGATGTTGTTAGGGAAGTCAGACGACACCACGTGGGGGAAGCTTCTAGGGGATAGGATGAGAGAACTGAGGGATAAGTTTGGTGCTCCCATATTTTTTTTTAAAAGTCTGCTTAAAAGTACTGAGATCAGCTTTGAATGGTATAAGATCAGGAGAATGTGTCTAGGTCCAAATTGGTCACATTGGCCTCTTGGTTTGCGGTCTCAAATCAGGAGAGGGGGGCGACTGGGAGCTAGAGCTTCTCTTCCAGGACACAAGACCTAAGAGTAAGAAAGTGGCAAGGTGGTATGGGAAACTTTTGGAGGATGAAGAAAACAAACTAACACCTCCTCACTTAGTCTGGAGAGGAGCCTTTCAGGAGATGGATCTCCAACTTGTTTGGGATAACTCCCTGAGGCTCCTGTATTTCACCATCAAACCAGGCAACTTGAAGAGGAATCATTTTTTACCATCAACCACCTTTGCTGGACACCATTCAAAATTGCAAAGTTTGTCCCACTGCTTCCTCCCAAGTGTAAAAGGTGTGGTTGCTTAGAAGCCAAAGACATACATATATTTTTTCAATGTCCCAGGTTAATCAACTACTGCTGAGGAATATAACTTTCTTTGAAAGATATGTTTGGTGTTGAGATTAGTATGAATGCAACTCTTGCTCTTTTTAGAGTGGATGAGGCAACAAGTAACCTTCTGAGGCGGCAGCAGAGAGCGCTGCTTTTCTATTTTAAACCAATTGCAAGACGAGAAATCTGCAAGAAGTGGAGAGATCCTATACCCCCGAAAGTAGAAGATTGGGTAAAGGCGGCTTTCTGGGTATGGGGGTCAGATCTGGGCTCAGAAACAAGCCGCCCGCCTGTTACATGAAGTGACTTCTCAATTTGGTGCAGATCTTTGGGAATTGGTCACACATTCCAATGATTACACCAAGGCACTAACAGAGGAGTAGGTCCTATTTGGTGTCCGGACCCCCAATGAATGCAGTGACCGCAGAGCGGATAGATCGATTGGGAGGTCTTCTGAAAGTTGCAGATGCTTCTGATGATATGAGGAATAAAAAAGAAAAAAAAGCCATGTTAAGTGGCTTAACGCTGCCTTGTAAAAGTGACGTTACAATGGCGATAGGGGCTTGTAAATATGCCACAAAATGTGATACATCATGCATCCATTGAAATATGACCATTGTGTTAATCTTACCCTTGAACCTAAGCATTACTGGGAAGCATTTAATTGCCACTGCATGCAAAAGTGCCCCACACACTGTGGAGTGAAGCTCATTGGCACACATTGCAGTCTTCAAGCTATCCTCCAAGAGTAGCCGAGGAGTGCATGGGATTTCTTGCAGAAGCCGCCTTAAGTGAGTTGTCCTAAGATTTGCTGTGGGAAATACATAATTATGAGTTAAAAAATTATAGCTCAGAGTACCTGTTCGTGGGCTCTGCTCGTCAAATAGATGCCGTATTTCCAGGCACCTCATCATAGAAACCCATGTACCTGAACCCTTAAAATAAGAGTTCTCAGAATCTGTAAGATGCTCCTCCAAAGAAACCCGTGTATCTGTATCACCACAATTATCAGATCTCAGATACTGTACCTGGGCCTGGTGGTAAGAGATCTAAGAGTCTATACCTCCTGCCATTTTCTTCCCCACAGCCTCCTCCCGGAGCCTGCCCTCACCGCCTCCTCCAAAGCCGCCTCCACTCCCTGCCCTCACAGCCTCCCCCACAGCCTTCCGTCACAGCCTCCTCCACAGCCTGCCGTCACAGCCTCCTTCACAGCCTCCTCCACAGCCTCCCAAACAGCCTCCTCCCAACTCCCTGCCCTCAGAGCCTACCCTCACAGCCTCCTCCACAGCCTCCTCCACTCCCTGCCCTAACAGCATCCTCCACATCCTCCTCCACAGCCTCCTCCACTCCCTGCCTCACAGCATCCTCCACAGCCTTCTCCACAGCCTCCTCCCACTCCCTGCTCTCACCGCCTGCCCTTATAGCCTCCTCCACAGCCTCCCCCACTCCCTGCCCTCACAGCCTCCTCCACAGCCTTCTCCCACTCCCTGCCCTCACAGCCTCCTCCACAGCTTCCTCCACTCCCTGCCCTCACAGCCTCCTCCACAGCCTCCTCCATAGCCTCCCCCACTCCCTTCCCTCACAGCCTCCTCCACAGTCTCCTCCCACTTCCTGCCCTCACAGCCTGCCCTCACAGCCTCCTCCACATCTTCCTCTACTCCCTGCCCTCACAGCCTCCTCCACAGCCTCCTTCACAGCCTCTTCCACAGCCTCCTCCACAACCTCCTTCACAGCCTCATCCACAGCCTCCTCCCACTCCCTGCCCTCACAGCCTCCTCCACAGCCTCCCCCACTCCCTGCCCTTACAGCCTCCTCCACAGCCTCCCCCACTCCCTGCCCCCACAGCCTCCCCCACTCCCTGCCCTCACAGCCTCCTCCCACTCCCTGCACTCACAGCCTCCTCCCACTCCCTACCCTCACAGCCTGCCCTCACAGCCTCCTCCACAGCCTTCCTCACTCCCTGCCCTCACAGCCCCCTCCACTCGCTGCCCTCACAGCCTGCCCTTACAGCCTCCTCCACAGCCTCCTCCCACAGCCTGCCCTCACAGCCTCCTCCACAGCCTCCTCTCACATCCTCCTCTCACAGCCTCCGCCCACTCCCTGCCCTCACAGTCTGCCCTCACAGCCTCCTCCACAGCCTGCCCTCACAGCCTGCCCTCACAGCCTCCTCCACAGCCTGCTCTCACAGCCTCCTCCACAGCCTCCTCTCACATCCTCCTCTCACAGCCTCCTCCCACTCCCTGCCCTCACAGCCTCCTCCACTTCCTGCCCTCACAGTCTGTCAGTGCTTCAATCCTGGGGACTCACCTCACTATTTAACTGCCCTCACTGGGTGGTGAGATCAGCAGACTCTCAAGCCTGCCCCTAACAGAATCGAACACAAAGCAAAACATTTAGATAACTCCAATTCTCAGCTTACCTTGAGCAATCACGGCCCAGAGATGGCTCTTTCCATCTTGTGTGCTGTGTTCTCAAACACCACAGATTGAGTTTCCAGCAGCACTTCTGTGTGTTCTATTTTCAACCATTGAAGATGTAAGTTTACTCCAGTGTTGTGTGTTCTGTTTTCAAACCCTGAAGGTCTGGGCTCCCTCCAAACTCTGTGTCCTGGTCCAAGACTTCTCTTCTTCTTCCCGAGCTCCAGTCCAGAGTGTCCTTTAAGGGTGGCCCTGGGGTCAATCTCTGAATGGAAACCCATGAGCTGCTCTTACAGACCAGGTCAGTGGAGGTGAGAATAGAGTGCACTGTGCTAAATGCAGCCTTGAGGTGTGTGGGGCTCAGCTGTAGCACCACTGATCCCAAAGCAATAACAAACATACTGTCCTTCAGAAAAGAATAACTGCATGTCTATCCCCTCAGCCTCACAGCACTCTTCTGCCACCTAGGGGTGCTCTAGAATGTTGCAGGAATAGACTGGCTGAAGGGAACTTAGCAAATCATGTCTCATTAAACCTCTAACCTGTTTTCTTTCTCTGTGTCCTGGTCTTGTGCAGAGATCCCTTTCTCCAGACACAGCCTGAAATGGAACTCCATGAGGGGGCAGCAAATGGGGACATTAGGAGTGTTTTAGCCTTATGGGCCGGAGAACAAAACACTTGTGATTCACACAAACACAATTGCTTGGTGGCCCCTAAGGCAGTGTTTGTTGCAAACACCTTTTACCAAAGCAATGGGCAGTCACAAGGCCTCTTGATATGGTTATATTTGTTTCAGCAGCCTCTGGTGTGTGCTCAAAGCTAAATAAATGTTATGAGGTCAGGAGAAAAACAATCTTAAGTACTGCAGCTGTGCCCTCGCTGAGCTGTTTACATCTGTCTGTCTGTATGAGGACCAGGGGCCCCTTTTCACCTGGTAGTTTTAGGACAGGCAAAATGATGCTGGGATTTGAAAGGTGTAAATAACATAGAAAGGCAGGAAATACCATTCACTCACTGCCTTTCTAGAGCATACACACTTTTCAAAATATATGCTGAGCTTCTGAATTAGGAACCACAGTCGCTGTCTCTCAGTCCCTGTTAGATTTGTCATTCACTGGGTGGTCTTCCTCCAACATTTTGCTGCTTGCCTCCACGTCCTGTTGTATCTTTTCTTTGGCATTAGGACTCTGAGCACTTTGCCCCTGCTGACCAGTGTTAAAGTGCGTGTGCTTCTCCCTAACCATGTTGACATTGGTGTATACCTGATTGGCATACTTAGTTTACTTGTAAGTCCTTTGTAAAGTGGTATACCATATACCCAGGGCCTGTAATCTATATGCTATTAGTGGGTTGCAGCACTGATTGTGCCACACAAGCCGCCTTTCAAACTTATCTCAGGCCTGCCATTGCAGGGACTGCGTGTTCAGATTACCGTCACCTCGACTTTTCATTTAAAACCGCATGCCTAGCCTTAAACTCCCCTTTTATTACACATTGGTCACCGCTCAGGTAGGCCCTGAGTAGCCCTGTGGACAGGGGGCTGTATAACTAAAAGGCAGGAGATGTGTTTATAAGATTTGCATGTTCTGGTAATGACAAACAGCTACATTAATTTTTCATTACTGTGAGGCCCATTCCTATCATAAGCTAGCATTGGGGATTCATTAAAACACTTTTGTGAGAAGTTGGCCTGGTATATGATGACCACTAATTCTAGTGAGCAGCTTGTACCAGTCCAAATGACCCTTATGGTGATTGATTGTAAGTCAACCTTATAGACCAGCTATACTAATGGTAGCGTGGGCAAAGTCTTAGGCTAAACCCAAGAGGGCTTGTGAAGCCAGCTGTTTTACCATATGCAACCCTTTAAAATACCAAATGAAAGGACACCACACAAGTTATATATGACAAAATATATGTATTTATTTCTAGAATAATCCCCTTAACTCTTTATGAGCACAGGAGCACAAGCGTTAAACAAAGAACACAGTATAACATACAATAAGCTGCACAATTATGGATAGGCCGGGTGGCCACTCAAACCATATATTAAGAAAGGGGTATAAGTACCACGTCACAAACAATGAACAGGCCTAAGGCCTAGGGAATCACTGGGCCTACACTGGACTAATGAAGGTTAGGTCGGGAGAGGCCCTCAGGATACGGGTGCCGAGTCTATAGGCAACCGTGTTTACCATACAAGCCAATGGTGCGTAAAAATAAGAAAGTGTTAGGTTTCGGGGACTTCCGACTGGACTAGAACTTAGCCACTTAAAACTAGGACACTAGAGGTATAAACCACTATAGGAGCACCGGAGTTTCGTTACCTCACCCACAGGAAGCGGGTGCATAGGTGCCAAAGTGTGTCGGGTTTCGTTGTGAAGTTCTATGGAGCCTGGAGGAAAAGATGCTGCAGGCGGCAAGGAGAGAAGAGTCCGGTTGGATCCAAGAGTGGATCGAAGATGTAGAGTACCTGAAAGCAGAGGGGACAGAGTTCAGGTCACTAGCCAGTGACCAGCGAGGAACCAAGAAGGAACCAGGCGATTTCGGGTTGCAATCAGGTGATGTTGAGGGGGTTGTCTCCGCTACCACGTGGACCAGGAAGGATCCAGGATGACCAGCTGGTGAACACGAGCTGTCCCACAAAGGCTCTTGCTGTCGGCGGTGTCGGTACTCGATTCGGAGTCACCAAGCCTTGGCAAAGGCAACCCACGCAGGACTCGAAGATGTCTTCTTGATCAGACCGGGAAGGTCAGATCGATGGCTCCTCTTCAGGGGAGCTGGGGCTAGTCTGGAGCAACCAGACAGCAGTGTAGTTTTGATGTTTCTTCGTCACAAGCACAGCATTAAGGGTGCCTCGGGAACTGCACAGGAAGCACTTTGTGGACTTTTCAAGATGGCCGGTCCCACGTCTCTCGTCACCTCCATGGGTCTAAGCTTTGCTAGGACTGTGGATCGGGCTGTTGGAAGTCTGGGAGTCCAGGTCTTGTTGGTCTCTTTTGGTCGAGCTCCAGCAGGAGCAACAGCAAAGAAAGTCTTGTCGCGCTGATGGTGCCTGCTTGCGCAGGGTGTTATGGACAAAGGGGTCCTGGACTTACAAGAACAAATTATGTTCAATAAAAGGAGAAAACTTTGCATAGATGAGAAAAGAAGGAAGAAACAAATCCAAAGTGCAATGTTTTAATTCACAAAGAACTTATATCAACCTTATCATAGGTTATACGATATGTATCAAAGACAAATTTTTGAACCTTTTCAAAAATGTTTGTGCCCACATGAGAAAAGGGGAAGGGAAGTGCTGTGAGGGAGTTCAGTGAAAATAAGTGAAGATTAACACAGTATTCATTTATAAGACATAAAAATCCAATGTTCAATATTCATGTATACAATCCTGAAATGGTCCCACTGAATCGGGGGCACGTAAAAAATCAGCACATGTCACTGCAATTTTTATATAAACCAAACTCCTAAAAAAAGCTGTACAAATCCTGCTGGCGATAGGAGTTGGTAAGGTAGGCGGAAGTAGTCTACGTTTCGACCCTTTAACATGTAGGGATAGTTACCCTTACAGCACGGGTCTTCTTCAGGACAGGGGGGGCGGTGGGCTGACCTCCTAGGGTTAAAAAGAGTAAGAAACTAATCAGTGTCAAGGGTCCACAAAAGATAAGGAGATACTTACCTACACAGAAGATTACATTGACCAACTATTGCATGATCCGGCCAACAATTTTTTGTCAGTTGGTACACACCTATTATTGACCTACTATTGACATTACCCTCAATGATAACATCTCCCAACTGGAGAGACTTGAAAAAAAGCTGATTCGCACAAAACTACATGGTAATTTTCTTGCACAGTGTCTTCAAAATAATATCATACCCACAGGGCTACAAGTTAGAGTTGAACCTGCCATCTTTGTAGACATCCCTAAATTCCGTGAGGGTTTTAGTTTTGTTGCAAATAATTGTTCCCGACACTGGATGGTGTTGGGGATAGAGACTGCAGCAGAACAGGTTGTGGTCCTCACCAAACAGATATCCGAATTGAAGGCAAGCATTTCTGGCGACAGCACACTCACCAACTCAAAGGAGGCCCTATCTAAACTTGTTGCGACCCTTCAAGACTTTGAAACTACAACTATCAAGAAGAAGCTTGACAAACTAGCACGAGATCTCAAGTTTTATGACAAAAAGAAAACATACCATTACCTATCTGACGACTATTTCCGACAGGACCAACAGGGACGCTTCACGAATCGGGGCTACAGAGGTGGTAGATCAAGAGGACGATTCACCACATTTTCCGACTCTTCGTATAGTTCTGGAGAAGACTCCGAACAAGCAGGTACTAGCAACTCCTACGGCTACCAGGATAATTATCGGCCACAATATCAATCAAACTCTTTTTTAGAGCAGGGGACATGGAGACCACCCCGTGGACGAGGCAACAACTGGAACCGAGGGACAGGACGTGGCCAGCAAGGCCCCACGATGCAGTGGGACAACGACGGTGGCAGAGGTAGCGGAGTGAAACAGGTTCGATTTCAACCGGAGGAACACGGCGAACGCTCCACCAGGCGCAAGAACTACAGGTGGTAAAAACAACTGACACACCAATCATCAACTTGTCATCTCAAGAATTAAATGAGGATGAACTCAGAGTCTTAAGCAAGGGCTTGTCCTTTGTTCCAACAACTCCGCCAAATTGCTTCAACACTCTAATGGAACTTTCAAAATTCTTCCGCAAAATAAGACTGCGATTCTTTTTCAAGAATCGACCACCACCTAAGACCTTATCGGTGACCGGATTTAGGGTACCATTCACATTTGTACCCCCGTCTAACACAATGAGCCACCGGATTTTGGCTTATGAAAGTATTATCACAGAAGAGGTGAAGAATATCTTGAGTGAGAAGACTTATGTGAGATACAATATCCGTAAGACCGAAAGAACAGCGCTAGACACCTTAAAATCCAATCGCAATGTTGTGGTGAAGACCGCTGACAAGGGCGGGGCTATCGTCATTCAGGATATATCAAAATACAAAGAAGAGATTAGGCGCCAATTGAATGATGGTGTAAGTTACAAAAGACTAACATCCGACCCCACGAGAGACCTAGCTGCGGAAATTCAGAGGGTGACACAGGAAGGTGTCCAAAAAGGTTTCCTCACGGATCAAGAATACCGATACCTCATTCAGAGCCACCCACGCATACCAACGATATATACCTTACCCAAGGTGCACAAAGACCTACACAATCCCCCGGGACGACCCATCGTCTTCGGATGTGGATCTATTCTAGAGCCTCTATGCCGATATGTAGACTTCTTTTTAAAACCATTAGCTGAAGCCACATCCACCTATCTGAGAGATACAACACATACCATTACCTTGGTAGATGGGAAAGCTTTCAATCCTGATGAAGAACTATTAGTCACTTGCGACATAGTATCGCTTTATACAAGCATCCCGCAACATGAGGCCCTAATGGTGGCCACCGAAGCCCTTGACAGCCGTTAAGCCCCGGTACAAGTACCAACCTCATTCATAATCCTCCTGTTGAAGATCGCAATGATGAGAAATTTCTTCATGTTTCAGAATGTGTTCCCGGACCTGGCAATCTTGTTCATGGCCTTCTATGAAAAGACTTTTGTCATCTGTGATCACAACCCCTTTCGGCACCATATACAACTTTAGGTACGCTATATTGATGATGTGCTTTTAATCTGGAAGGGCAATGACAATGAACTTGAACATTTCCATTCTTGGCTAAACCAACGATCTGCAGATATTCAGTTCACGATACAAGCCAGCAACCAGAAGATTGATTTTCTTGACATCACGCTAGTAGCAGAGGAAGGCACACTGCATACTACTTTATTCAAAAAACCTGCAGAACGGAATTCACTGTTGCAGTATTCAAGCCACCACCCACGGAGCCTTCGAGACAACTTGCCCTATGGTCAGTTCCTTTGTGTCCGAAGGAACTGCAGCAAAAAAGAAGATTACATGCTACAATCAGACATCTTGATGGAACGTCTAATAGAGAGAGGCTACCCGAAACGTTTAATCAAACGCTCTAGGAAGAGGGCCTGGTTTTGCCATCGCGAGACACTCCTGGAACCTTCAGCACGTAATCAGCAATCAGAAGACCGCATGATATGCGTGACTACTTTCTCAACAAAGAGCCACTCCATAAAAAAGGCTATAAACCAACATTGGAGCCTCATTGCCAAGGACTTGGAGATTATGAATGTACCCATGCACGCCTTCAAAAAGGCGAGGAATGTAAAAGACTATGTAGTTTCATCGCTCTTAGAATGTCAACCTGAACCTACTTTAGCCTCGTGCTGGAAACAACCACAGATAGTTGGACATTACAAATGCGGGAATTGCAAAGCTTGCCCTTCGACCATCCAATCTAAAGACTTTGTTTTCAAAGACCATCGACATACTCACAAAACCCACACAAACTGCAACACTAAGAATGTGATCTACGGCATAATCTGCCCTTGCGACCTCATCTATGTAGGTCAGACTCAGCAGCGTGTTAAAGCCCAATTCCTTTCACATTGCAGCAGAATTAGATGTAAGGTACCTGGGGCACCCTTGGTCGAGCACTGTGTTAAACAAAACCATTCGCCTGAATCACTAAAATGGGTGGTCTTTGAACATGTAACACTAGGTCCAAGGGGTGGTGACTTACCTAGCATTCTAAACATCAGAGAGCTCAAGTGGATCTATACCTTTAACTCTGTAGCTGAGGGTCTAAACGAATCTGAAAATAGTTTTGTGCAGTTGGCAAATCTTTGATTTGCATCTCCAGGGTAAAATGTTGAGCATAATTGACATTAACAATGTTTTGCTTCCACCCTTACAGTGATACTGCCTGAGTTTACACTATCCTATGAGATAAGTGCACTCTATTTTTCAAGTTAAAAACACACACAATTGTCTAAATGCCTATAACAAGAGGAGTAAAAATACGTGATGTTTGTCTAAATTCTTTTTCAGCTGTATGTATATTTTCGTGTAATTCTCTCCCTCTGAACTATCTATCCTATGAGTTTACACTATCCTATGTGATAAGTGCACTCTATCAATTATGTATGAAATGTATATGCCGAGAGAAATCCAAACGTATAGATGGTTCACGAATGCAAAAATTTCATCGAATACTGCATATAACAACTGTATAGCTATACTACTTTAACTCCTAACCACTGGGGTTTTTTGACTTTACTCGCATTAAGGAACAATACACCTAACAAAGTCGCCCCTTTGATATGTTTCGAATGAATTTTGCTATTTTTCGGGAGGATAAATTGCGTCGCTATAATTGGCACGATTGAATTAGTAATAATTGTAGTTCCACAACCCGGAATCATCTGAACTACCAGGCTTTGAGCAAGACGAGTCTTTCTTTGCCCCACATGACTCGAGGCTCCGCCCCCTCGAACACGTATCAGGAAGTAAATAGTTACATTGCGGCTTGTGACCGAGCTTAGAGCAATTTGAACACCACGAGGTGAACGTTGCACCGCGGACAGTGACAGAGCACGGAACGATGGAGCAGGCGGACCGGTAGACATCCAGAGGTAATGATCCTATCCCGCCCCTCTATATTTAAACAAAGCGGCTGAATAACGGGCCCCTTTTTGAACCCATGAATGTTGTATTATTTACATAGGGAGCTGTGAAAATTACTTTGGATCAAGTCTTCCCCTGAGATAGCACCTTACTTGCTGAGGTAAGAAAAATAATGTAGACCCCCTCCCCCCGCCTTTTGGTTACAGTCCAATACGGCAGACAATGCAAAAGTTCACTTTTTCCTTATTTTTCAGGCGTAAATTAAAGCCCATAAACTTTCCAGGCAGACGCCCCCTGATACCTTCTGTTCAATAGAGGTAACCTCTATACTAGACTAATTTACAGCCAGGTTGCGCTCACTTCTTTCTCCCTTTTTTTAAAGCCATTCGCATGTATTTAATACAGAATGAAAATCTGTTTTCTCTTTATACATAGGTGTTTATTTTTAACCGTTTTCCGGTTAATCTACAGCAATTAACATGATATAATACAGAATTTTGACTGTTGTGCTACTTACACCGAATGCACCTTGTTTGCTAACCAATTTCAATACCAGTGGTAAGCCTTACCAACTTATCTTTTCTAGACATCTTGAGTCTCAAGGTAATGATGCCTCTAGTTTATGTTTAAAATAAACCCTTCTCCTTGTCTTAGGTTGCATAATTTCAATAACCCACAAGGATTTATCAAGGCACTGTCAAGACTCCATGTGAAATTTTTAGAGATCGGGGGTAAATGACGAATATAAGTCTTGTATATCATCACATATTAGATAGTATGTCACCTATTAGGGACTTTTCACTATCTAGCTGCACATTAATTATTTGCACCAATGTGTGTCAATGAAGCACAGACTTGCTTTCGATCAGAAAGAGGAATAACCCAACAAGCTCTGTTTAATTTCCAAACTTTGTCTGTTCCAACTGACATCTGTAAGATCTGTAGAAACAAAAGTTCTTTTCTTGTTATCTGCAGTCAAAATAACTACTACAATCCGGGTGAATTTACCTTCTGTTGATCCAGCCCCTTTCGCAATTCGCGATAGGTGAGCAACATTTCCTTTGTACTTTTCAACTTAACAATGTGATTCTGACACAATTTGACAACACGTTTTTTTTAATTCTTACACTGTTCCACCCTCCTTGGAATTGTTACAGGATGGGTGTGTTCCTAATTTGTTTTTTTAACTATCCCCCAGGAGGTTGCCCACCCACAACTTCTTTGTCCTGACGAAGACCCTCTTTGTAAGGAACAGACTCCTACCTCCTAACCGGGTCGAAACGTAGACTACACAATCATCGACCAACTCCGACCCCAAGCAAGACATTAACGGCTCTAGCGGAGTTAGGCCTTTGTTCTTCAGTTATATTTTGGACTCTTTATGAGCCTCATGGTGTGGCCTTTTGTCAAAGGGACCACATGTACACAGTCTTCAAATTAAGAATAAGACTTGTCACTGAATGCATCAGACCATTCTTATCCTATCCCTGACACTTCCCTCACTTCACCCCTCCCCGTTGTGAATGTAGGCACGTACATTTATACAAACTTGCTATATAAATTAAATGTATTATAAGTTCTTATCCATTGAATAGGATGTTTATGTAATTTTGAATTAAACTCTTTTGCATACAATGGCTTTGCTTTTTTTGAATGAATTGAATTGTAAATGAAATAGTTTTGAATCTATATTTTTGTGTCTGAGGACCCCTTCCTTTCATTGTGCTTTGAACGGAGGGCGGGAGGGACGTACCCGGTCCACCAGAGTCTCTACTCCACCGGGGGTGTTGAACCAAAAAAGATCAGATTTTTCGGGATTACACTTCAGAGGGGTCCTCAGCAGCCAGTTAAACACCCTGGTGAGGCATGATCTAATCTGGGTATTATCGGCACATGAGACTATTGTAGCCCCGCTTGCTTCAGCCAGGGAAGCTAGTGGAGACGTATATAGACTGAAAAGTGTTGGGTTCAGTACAGAGCCCTGTGGGACCCCCACTTTCGAGCTGGCAATGGTGGCCATAAAAGTTTGGGTCCAAACTTCCTGACTTCTGTCCGCGACAGAAGCCTCAGGGTTCAAGTTGTAATGGGCCTGATTGTTCCCCTTCCCGGGATCTATTCTCACCTTGGATTTTGGTAACTCCTCGAAAGGGGAAAATCGAGGGGCATATTAGCAAGAACCTCTTTAAAGTTATCACTGTGTGAGGACATCTAACCTGGGCTTCTATTGGAATTCTATAATGCATATTATCAAACCCATTGTCGCCGTTTTAGCGGCATGTTCCTGCCACTAAAACAGCAATAATTTTAACGAAGTTCTTGCTAATATGCCCCCAAGAGTTTTCACCCATAACGATGGTCCCGGACCCAAAGTGTGATGTGACCAAACAGTTTTAGCAGAGTTCAGAAAAACCCTCACCAAACTAATCATCGTATAATGTACATAACGAAAAGAGAATACAAACATTTCTGATGTTCTTTTTGATGTTTCAATTCTTTAGGTTGTTTAAAAAGACTACTGTCTAAAGAATTTGAAGGGTTCTCTTTTCTTACCAGAATTTTTGAAAAGGATGAGTGCATTTGTATGTGGTGACGGATATATTTAGTGGCATAGGCAGGGGGCAAGGAGAGAGGGCACACAAAGCTCAACACAGTTTTAGTAAATTCAGAAATGTAAAGTTAGCCAGTAACAGTACTTCAGTGAGTCATGCAAGGATCTACCACTGAGACTACTGGGGGCTCTTGTGAACTTCCCTGGGGTTACTGAGGGCTCTTCTGATCTACCCCCGGGGCTACTGGGGGATCTTGTGAACTACCTTGGGGCTACTGGGGGCTCTTGTGAACTACCCCTGGGGGTACTGGGGGCTCTTGTGAACTACCTCTGAGACTACTGGGGGCTCTTGCAAACTACCCCTGAGACTCCTGGGGGCTCTTTTGAACTACCTATAGGGCTACTGGGGGCTCTTGTGAACTATCTTTGAGCTACTGGGGGCTCTTGTGAACTACCTTTGAGCTACTGGGGGCTCTTGTGAACTACCTTTGGGCTACTGGGGGCTCTTGTGAACTACCTCGGGGGGTACTGGGGGCTCTTGTAAACTACCTTGGGAGTACTGGGGGCTCTTGTGAACTACCCCTGAGACTACTGGGGGCTCTTGTAAACTACCCCATAGACTACTGGGGGCTCTTGTGAACTACCTTGGGGCTACTGGGGGCTCTTGTAAACTACCCCTGAGACTACTGGGGGCTCTTGTGAACTACCCCTGAGACTACTGGGGGCTCTTGTGAAATACCCTTGGGCTACTCTGGGCTCTTCTGATCCACCCCTGGGGCTACTCAAGGCTCTTCTAATCTACGCCAGAGACAACTGGGACCTCTTGTGAACTACCCCTGGGGCTACTCAAGGCTCTTGTGAACTACCCCTGGGGCTACTAGGGCTCTTCTGATCTACCCCTGGGGCTACTCAAGGTTTTGGTGAACTACCCCTGGGGCTACTCCGGCTCTTCTGATCTACCCCTGGGCTACTCAAGGCTCTTTTGATCTACCCCTGGGGATACTCAAGGCTCTTTTGATCTAACCCTGGGGCTTTTATGGTCTCTTCTGATCCACCCCTGGGGCTACTGGAGCTCTTCTGATCTACCCCTTGTGCTAATCAAGGCTCTTCTAATCCACCCCTGGGGCTACTGGAGCTCTTCTGATCTACCCATGGTGGTAATCAAGGCTCTTCTGATCTACCCTTGGGGCTACTGGGGCTCTTCTGATCTACCCCTGGGGCTACTGGGGCTTTTGTGATCTACCCCTGGTGCTACTCAAGGCTCTTCTGATCTACTCCTGGGGCTACTGGGGCTCTTCTGATCTGCCCCTGGGGCTACTGGGGCTCTTCTGGTCTACCCCTGGTGCTACTCAAGGCTCTTCTGATCTACCCCTGGGGCTACTGGGGGGTCTTCTGAACTACCCTGGGGCTACTGGGGGATCTTCTGATATAACCCTGGTGCTACTCAGGGCTCTTCTGATCCACCCCTGGGGCTACTAGGGGCTCTTCTGAACTACCCCTAGGGCTACTGGGAGCTATTCTGATCCACATCTGGGGCTACTGGGGGCTCTTCTGAACTACCACTGGGGCTACTCAGGGCTTCTATGATCCATCCCTGGGACTACTCAGGGCACTTCTGAACTAGCAAGGTGCTATTCGGCGCTCCTCTGATCCACTGCTGGGGCTACTGGGGGGGTCTTCTGACCTACCCCTGGTGCTACTGGGGTATCTTCTGATCCACCCCTGGGGCTACTTGGGGAACTTCTGATCCACCCCTGGGGCTACTTGGGGCTCCTCTGATCCACCCCTGGGGCTACCTTAGGATCTTCTGAACTACTCTCTGGCTCTCAGTGCCCAAAGAAGAAGAACACAGCTGCTGATTGCTGCATCTGGCACACAAAGGTCACTGAGGAGCTCCATGCCCTCACTGTAGGAGAGTATGATCTGCTTACTATGGTTACACCCACTTTTTGCTGGTGTTTCACTGTTTTTTGACTTTAGTCTGGTTGTGGCCCAGCTAACTAGGACCCCAGCCTAGCTGATTCCTCTCTAAATTGATTTCATGTATGTTAGGTACACTCTAGTTTGGTTACTGGGTTATCCTTGTGAGTCCCTAGTGTATGGTACCTTACATACTAAGGGCATAGGTACCCCAGAGGCCTACCAGGGGCTGAAGGATGCATTATGCCACCCCTGGGAAGCCTTCCAAAATGGCACCACAGGTCTGCACTTGCAGCCTGGGTAAGGTGGTGCATTCACCCCTTACTGAGATATAGGTTAACTATATATATACCTTATATCACTGACACATATAAACCTATAAGACACTACTATGGCAGGCCTTATCAATCCTGAAGGCATAGTGTTTAGTTTTGTGTGAGAGGGTGCTCATGCATGAGCAGGACCCCTCTGCAGGTTTCCGAATCACTTCCCTGTAGCTGTTCTGTGATGCAGCCAGTGTAAACAATATGGCATATTATTGACTTTTATCAAGGGAGAAATCGTAAGGAAGACACCAAACTAAGTAATTAAAAAATTAGATTTCATTTAATATATTAATAAGTCTTCACGGTTATAAACAATTCATAAAAGTACATAATATAAATCTGTTATGTGAACAACAAAATTACTCAAACAATATATAATCCATAAAAAGTGCATACAACATAGCATCTACTAGTGGCAAACAATATTATACTATTCGACGTGCGTTTCGGCGTTTTTCGGAACGCCTTCTTCAGGAGCCACAGTAATATCTGAAAAACATATTTAATGCATAAATAAAAAATGCAAAATTTTCTTTTTAAAAAAAAAGATTAATCACATTCCTAATTTACAAACAACAAGTAACAAAAGCAATACGGTGTCTAAATCACAATAACTTCCTACTTATATAGCAAATAGAATGTTGCTATATAAGGAACAAACTAACATAATTATATTTTGAGCAGTGGTAACTATTAGAGAAGGAGACTTTAAATGTCTAAGGTCATGTGATGGCAATACTTGTATATGAGACACAGATTTCCACTAGTATTCAGTGTGGGGAAACCATTCTGTTTCCAACATAATATGATTTTTATTCCAGGATAGACCTTGTGCAAATATTCCATATAAAACAGAAGTCTGTATTGAGGACTCTGATGTTTTTAAAGAATTTAGATTGATGATGTTGCTGTTGGTAAATCTTTCTAAGTCTAAATGATCAAAGATAGGTTTCCAGGGTATACGGATACAGGGGCCCCAATTCATGGTATTAAAGCTCACTTACCAATACCATAAGACGTTGAGTTTGAAGAGCATATCTATATCTTCCTTTATGAGTCAATGTCCGTGGAATACCATCTAAAATATGGATTTCTAATACAAAAAGATGGTAGGGAAAGCTTGATACATGTCAATAATATGCCATATTGTTTACACTGTTTATTTCCCTGTACTATGAATTAATTTTCTGAACAGGGGGTCCTTGTTATTTACATTATTATACTGTGATGCAGCCAGACCATATACTCTTAAGTGCAATATAACCTCGCGGGTAATGCTAACTTTGGAATGGCTACTTGGAAACATGTTGTGTTTGGTGTCAAACACATTAGAATCCTCCCCCTCCCCCACCAGTCCTGGTGGTGGGGGCAGAATTCCACCCTTCTATAGGGAGAGACATGTACACACTGGTCTAACCGGTGATAGTTTTAAAGAGCCTTGGCATCACAAAATGGATTTAACAGCCACAGACACGGGTCTGACCTCCTGCTGCTGGACTAAACTCTGGCAGGGGAGGCTTGGACAATAGGTTTCCTATCATAGGGATTTGTAATCGCCTCCCAGACAGGTTTTAGTGTATTGGGGCTGTGTGGGTGCATTCAAAGAATGCTTTTCAGACAGTGCTGGGTGCACACTCGGTATCCCTGTGCATACCCCAGTTCCAACCGGTTACAGGGGCACTCAGCCCCTGGTCTGGTGCAAAACTGGACAAAGGTAAAGGGATGTAACCACCCCCTCCATGGGTCCTGCCATAGGTTGGACCCTAGAGTACGTCCAACCCCTAAACTTAGTATAAGTATAGTAACCAAGGGGCATATTAACAAGATGTGCGTTAAAAAACGCACATTGCACATTTCACTATCGCCGGATTTCTTTGCCGCGTTAGCGCAATATTATCAACGCGCAACACGTAGGCGATAGTAAATCCTGCGATAGCCGGTGATAGTGAACATTAGCGCGTGAAAACAACTGTTGTTTTCATGCGCTAATGTGTGCCTTGATAATATGGGGGAGGTGGATTCAGCTTTATGATCCACACCCCCATGTTATCAATGCCTAACGCCTGGTCAGAGCAGGCAATGGGAGACCTGCGATAAACAAGTTTATCGCAGTTCTTTTCCTCCCAAAGCCTGCCTTGGTGATAGGGTGTTCCCACCTCCAACCACATTTTATATGTGGTTGGACGTGGGAACGACCACTTTGCATGTCAATAGCGATGTTTCTCGCTGATATGCAAAGTGGGCTTGTGGCAGGCGTTGCAATGCCCTTGTTAATAGGGCGCTGGAAGTATCGTTGCTTTCTCGGCGAATTGTGCAGACTAAGCGGCGATACTTCAGCTTGTCAATATGCCCCCAAGTCTTTAGGACTTCAGATTACCCTGGATGAAACTCTGCAATATATATCCTGGAACTTCGACATTCTATTTCGACTAAAAGATGAAGGACCTGTTCAAATAGGCACCAACTGCATCTTTGCCAGTCTGCATTTACGAGGCTCCCGCCTGATCCAGAAGAATCTGCGACACAAGACATGGACTTCCAGACATCTCTGAAGCTGACCCGAGCTCCCAGCAAAGCTGAGACCCATAGGTGACACAAGAGATGTGGGACTGGAACTCCTGGACATCCTGTATTTTTGCAACTGCACCTACTTACCGAGGTATCCCGAAGTTGTGCATTGGGGTATTTGAAGTCCCTGCCCCAAGCACCTTTTGCACCGAAGTACAGAGGCCAGCACTCCACGAGTGACCCGTGTGTCCCCTTTCTTCACCGCAGCTCTAGGTGCCTTTACGGTTCTAAGTCCATTGGCTAGTGATCCTGCACAAAGGCCAATCCTTTGTTTCTTGAGTTTTTCTGGTTGCATCAGCCATGCTCCCACTCCTCTCCAAAGGAGGAGTCCCTCAGACCTTGCTGGTCTGCATCAAAGCCAATCTTGTCATCTTGCATGGATTCCTGTTGCCAAGGCTTGTTAGGTCCAATCTAGATTCTGATGCCGCAGGAAGCTAGATCCGTAGTAGGACAGCTCGAATTCAGCTCCTAGTCATTGTTGACCCCTCCTGGTCCTCGTGGCTGAAGAGTCAAGCTTCACCTCTTTCCCCTGAAATCAACCAACATCGGCTGGCATCTTCTCCTCACCATCCTGGTCACGGGCTAGTGACCCAGACACTGTCCCCTCTGCTTTCAGCTTCTTCATATCTCCAATCCACCCTTGGATCCACCCGGACACTTCTCCTCTGGTCGCCTGCAGCATTTCTTTGCAGCTCTCCATAGGAATCGACGACGAAACCCGACACCAAAAGACACCTATGCACCAGGCTTCACTGGGTGAGGTAACACGAGTACTCTGGTGCTCCCATGGGTCTTAACTCTCAAAGTGTTCTAGTCTAAAAGGGTTCCATCGTAGTTCACCTCTAAGTGCCCTTAATCTGTAAAATTGTAACTTGTTTGTTCTCCATAGAAAGTCAGTGGTGATCCGCGGCTGTGTTTAGACACTGCACGCGTCCCCCGTGGGCCTCCTGTGTCCCTACCGTGGGTGGTTCCTGGTAGCCCCAGTGGTTCTACAGGCCCTAGGTCTGCTTTCTAACTCTCAGGTGGTTCTTATACCACAATTTTAGTATACGGTTTGTGAGGCCCCTAGGGCATAACGTATACTGTGCAACTTATCGTATGCTAATTAAGTTCCTTGTATTGTACTTTTACCTCTAACCTCATAAAGAGTCCAGAGGGGTAGTGTTTAAAATAAAAACATATATATTTGATATATACCTTATGTGGTGTGCTTTCATTTGATCATTCAAGAGATTATAATTGGTAAAACAACTAGCTTAACTCGCCTCTAAGTCTTAGCCTGAAGGCTGCTCTCCACAGCTACCACTAGGATAGCTTTCTATAAAGGTTGACGTTAAACCTACCATCAATAAGGGTCGTTTGGACTGGTGCAAGGTGCCTACTAGAATAGTGGACATCATATGCCAGGCCAACTTCTCACATTGGTGTGCATCCTGTGGGATTAGAGCTTTCATTGTTTTACCAAATAATCTTGAGAATATAATTTGAAAAATCACATTAAGGTACGAGTAGGTACATATAAATCAAGCGTATAATACATAGGTTCTACTGAACTTAGCAGTTGTAGGTGTTCAGGGCTTAGCAGACCCTGACTACAACTTCTAGAGATGTTTAGTTGGAAACTAAGTAGTGTTGGTAGGTGCACACTACACACCATACTAGTCATGGCTTTAAGGGCAGGAGCTAGTGTATCTCTGCCAGATGTCAGGCAGGGGCAGACATCTAAATATGATGCATTCTCCTTCCAGGAGTTAAGGGGTCTGTGTGCCATAAGAAAATTAAAGCAAGGACAAAGTCCCACCACCAACACCTGATAGATATCTTAGTGGCAGATGCCTTAGAAAAGTATAATATCCAGATAGACTAGGTAATGGGAGTGGGGTGCATCCATCAGCAGTAGAGGATAATGGTGAGGTGCCTCACCAGACCTCTGATGATGTTGAGGATGATGCAGACCAGGATGATGTCAGTATACTCAACCTGCCAAACACATGGCTACCAGGAGAGGAAGTGGGCCAAAATGGGCCACCCTCCGTCCCCACACGTAGACCTGTAGGTGTGCCTAGAAGAGAAAGATCACATTCAGTGGAATCTGGCCATTCTGGAGTCCTCTGTCTCTGCTTATAGAAGGAGAACTTCTCTTGAGAAGAGGGAACATGAAGCTAGAATGAAAGAAGTTAGGCTTCAGATAGGAAGGCAAGAATTTGCCTTAGAAAAAAAGAACCTAGCTTTTGAGAGAGAGAGGAAAAAGATGGGGCTTGAGCCCCATGGTGGCAGCAATATCCCTAGTGGTCAATCAATCAATCATTACATTTGTATAGCGCGCTACACACCACTCAGGGTCTCAAGGTGCTGGGGGAGGAGGGTAGGGGGAGGGGAGCTGCTACTGATCGAAAAGCCAGGTCTTGAGAAGTCTTCTGAAGGCCAGCAGGTCCTGGGTCTGTCGTAGGCCGGTAGGGAGAGTGTTCCAAGTCTTGGCGGCAAGGTAGGAGAAGGATCTGCCGCCGGCGGTGGTTTTCCGGGTGCGTGGTACTGTGGCGAGGGCGAGGTTGGCAGAGCAGAGGCTGCGGGTGGGGGTGTAGAGTCTGAGTCAGTCTTTGAGGTGTGCTCGTTTGGCATTGTGTAGGGATTTGTGTGCGTGGTTTAGGAGTTTGAAGGTGATCCTCTTGTTGACGGGGAGCCAGTGCAGGCCTCTCGGGAGGGGTGTGATGTGGCTGCGTCAGGGGACGTTGAGGATCAACCGAGCTGAGGCGTTATGGATGCTTTGCAGCCGTTTCACGAGCTTGGTTGTTGTTCCTGCGTAGAGGGCATTCCCGTAGTCCAGTCTGCTGGTGACGAGAGCCTGGGTGACGGTTCTTCTCGTGTCGGAGGGGATCCACTTGTAGATCCTGCGGAGCATTCGGAGAGTGTTAAAGCAGGAAGCGGAGACAGCGTTGACCTGCCTGGTCATGGAGAGGGCGGAGTCGAGGATGACCCCCAGGTTGCGTGCGTGGTCGGTGGGTTCTGGAGCTGTTTCTAGCGATGTTGGCCACCAGGAGTTTCCCAGGCTGAGGGGGTTTAGCCGAGGATGAGGACCTCCCTCTTGTCTGAATTCTGATTCAGCCTGCTGTCCTTCATCCATTCGGCGATGGCCTTCATTCCTCTGTGGAGGTTGGCTTTGGCGGTGTGGGGGTCTTCGATGAGGGAGATGATGTTGAGGCTATGTTGTTGTGCTACGTGGGCGAGTGGTGCCAAATAGATATTGAACAGCGCGGGCTGTGGGATGATCCCTGGGGAACACCGCAGATGATCTTGGTGGCCTTGGAGCGGAAGGGTGGGAGGCGGACGCTCTGGGTTCTGCCAGAGAGGAAGGATGTGGTCCAGGCCAGGGCATTCTCTCGGATTCCGGCGTCGTGGAGGTGTGCTGTTAGGGTGCGGTGGCAGACCGTGTCGAAGGCTGCTGATAGGTCCAGAAGGATGAGGGCGGCTGTTTCTCCTTTGTCCATAAGGATCCTGATGTCATCAGTGGCGGCGATGAGGGCGGTCTCGGTGATGTGGTTGCTGCGGAAGCCAGACAGGGATGGGTCCAGGATATTGTTGTCTTCGAGGTAGCGGGTCCCATGCCTGTTAACGATCTTCTCCATGGCATTCGCTGGGAAAGGGAGCAGGGAGATGGGCCGGATGTTCTTGAGGTCCTTGGGGTCCGCCTTGGGTTTCTTCAGTAGGGCGTTATTCTCTGCGTGCTTCCAGCTCTCTGGGAAGGTTGCTGTCTTGAAGGAGATGTTGATTGTTTTCCGGAGATGGGGTGCAATGGTGGTGCTGACTTTGTTGAAAACGTGGTGAGGGCATGGGTCAGATGGGAACCCGGAGTGTATGGAGTTCATGGTCTTGATGGTGTCTTCGTCGCTGACGTTGGACCAGGTGGTCAGGCGGCTGTTGCGCGTGGTGGTCGCTGGGGTGGTGTTCTCGGCGGTGGAGGTGGGGGTGGTGGTGTTGAGGCTGTCATGGATGTAGTTGAAGCTGTCGTGGATTTCGGTGATCTTGCGGTGAAAGAAGATTGCCAGTGAGTCGCACAGGTCTTGTGATGGTGGAATGCCGTTGGTGTTGGAGCTGGGGTAAGAGAGTTCTTTCACGATGTTGAAGAGGTCTTTGCTGTTGTGTGCGTTGTTGTCTAGGCGTTCCTTGAAGGCAGTCCTCTTGGCGGTCCTGAGGAGTTGGTGGTGTCTGCGGGAGGCGTTCTTGTGGACTGTGTGGCTGGCTGGTGTTCGGTGGCGGAGCCGGCTCTTCTCCATTAGGAAACACAAACTTGTGTCCCTTTTCAAAATGTAGTCTTCTCCCCACTCTGGAAGAAAAACTCAAAGACTCCCACGGAACGTACCGTCTATGGAACCAAGTAGGTTACCAGTTCTAGGAACAGAAGCCGCAAATTACGCAAGCATCGCCTTTGGAACACGGACGCCCATGAAGCGGATTCTTACCGCTCTTTGAGTTTTTCTACCAGAGTGGGGAGAAGACTACATTTCGAAAAGGGACACAAGTTTGTGTTTCCTAATTAACACTCATCGAGGGTAGGACACGCCTTAGCGTGTGCGTACCACCCAGGTCTTTTTCTCTTTTTCTATTTGGTCCTGACGAAAACCCACAATTGCAAGAGGTTGAAACATGTAGACCTATGACCTTAATTTTAAATCACATAGCACACGTCGCTATTTTAATAACACTACACGTCTTGTACACCGAAGTCTACATAATTAGACATAGGTGTCACAGTTCTTTTATTAAGGTGCCCAGTCGCTCAGGAATAAAATCTTGAAGTGAGTAGATCGGGCCCCTTTTTAAATCACTTTCACCCCTTTTTATCACTGCACATATAAAAGAAAAAATACCCACTCCACTGTAGTCAGGTGTCGTAGCACACCCTGTTGGCACTCGGCCTTCGGGGTGGGACCCCAATGATGAAGCATGTCACCAACTAGGTTGGTGAGTGAGGGGTCTTCAAAAAGGACATGCTATGTCCTACGTAAAGGTTGGGCACACTTGCTTGATTAAGCCTTAAGGTTTTGGCACAGAGACTTTCTCTGTTTTGCCTATAGGGGGTACTCCTCCATTTGTTTTGCTAGATTTCAAGAGCAAACAACAGAAAGGTAGGACAAAGCACATGGTGAGCACGTGATAGCACATGACATACAAAATAGCTGCCAGAAATACAAAATGGATAATACAAAACGGGCAAGATATCCTCTAAACACAGGATGGCTTCTGCTAATAATATCCAAGTTGCTGCCAAATTATAACAGACAACCCTTTTAGCATTAGCTGAAGACATCTAGGGTAGTCTAAATATGAATCCTGTACATTGATGCTCATTATCTCAGTGATCTCTTTATTCAGCATGAGTTGGGCTTTTATTTCTGAAGCATTTCTCTTAGAAGGTGTACAAGCAGTGATGCACATGGAGCAAAGCCTAAGACCACATTGTATACATGCACAGCATGTAAATAATATCGCCAGCAGTATACATAAGATAGTCAGTAGTTTCCAGCCCCAAGTGGCGAAGAGTGTCCAGAACTAGGTCAAAAAAGTCCATGTGCCAGTCTCTGGGTGAATTTCTGCAGCAATTTTATGCAGTTTTGATATTGCATCATATACTAAAGGTGAGTGATCCGTTATGAACACACAACAGCTGCTACCGATGATGCGGCATGCACCACCTCGATCAGCCAAAATCACATCAAGAACTATATGATTTTGAAGTGCTACAATTTTTGCAATTTGCAGTTCTTCTGTAATGTTCCCAAGTGCCATTGCTGTCTGATTGGTAACAGATTCTACAACACAAGTTAATCTCCTTCTCTTTCTACTGTTCAATGCTGTGCCCACAAAGAAAAACAAGCCTAAATTAAAATTGACATATTGTTGCAAAGTGGTATCAGTTTGATCAACCTCTTTTGTACTTATTGTTCTTTTGTCACCGTTCTTGGAGATATCGTTGTTCAGTTTCAAGTCCCGGTGATACGATGGAGGTGCCAAGAATGCAGGGGGTAACAGAAATTATACATAACATACCCCAGACCATCCAATGGGGAGTTGATAATATCCCTTACTACCGCATACAAAATACGTGCTATGTGATGACGTAAAACTACTATTATTAGCACCTTCAATAGGGGGGCGTGGCTTAGGAGCTGATGGGACAGGCTGTGTGAGCACTGAGCTCCGCGCCGATCCCCCAAAATTCTCCTGATTTCGGAACCTCTCGGTCCCCCAAAAGGAACCGCATGAACGGGGGCAACCTTGAATGGAGGGGCGCTGATCAATGTCCAAAAACATGGTGCGATCTGATCGCAGTGGTCATTCAATGGTGCGAGGGAGTCGAACACCGAGGACCCCAAGATGGCGGCGGTGACTGTCACGCCCTCCGGTCGGAGCTAGTGCTGGTGCTTATCACTGGAGGAGAGGGGCTGTGAGCGGAGAGGCTCTGAAAAAGTGAGCGCTGTGCCCCGTGTCAAGCGTACCTCCACAAGGTCCCTGTTGTTTCCGTCTTGAAGATGCTTGATCCCAATTCCTTGAAGAACTGCTAGAGTGACAAGGAAGTGAGCACTTATCACTGCCAGTTAGCTCCCAAAGGGAAGGGGAAGTGGAAGAGAAACAAACAAAGAAACACTGGATCTCTTCTGAGATATCTGGCGTTGTTTCTCTCGAAGTATTCTGGGCTGTGTGTCGTAATTTGCAACACCTTGAAACATTCAGTAGTATAACAGTTTGATTACTAAAAAGTCTACCAGCAAAAAGACTCCTTAAAAATATTATACATACATTTCAATACATACCAAAAGTAAGATCAGCCCATTCCTATACTTCTTTTGCAAGGACATAAACTCTTTGATATTATGTTATGCGCCTCTTGCCTATGTATTCTAATGCAGTAAATTGGAGTCTGTAAAATAAGGTAGACAAGAAAAAACAAGGCAAACCTAATATTCCTTGTACATATCCATTAAGAATTGTTGTGCTCACTTTTGGTGCAGTTATAAATCACTGCTACAGTTATAAATCACTGCAGTTATAAATCACTGCTGAGTATATTTCCAATTCTGTGAATATTTCTAATACTGTGAATACAAACACTTTCTCATAAGTGAATTCAAGTAATTACAATCATTACCCAAGTCCTGAGCCTCTCAGAGCCTCTCAGAAGCGGTCGCTCCCCTCGCTGCTCCCTGCTCATCCTCACGTGGTATCGTAGCGCTCTGATTGCCACGCATTGCTCGCACTGCTATAATATTGTTTTGTCATAGTAGCGCTTATTGCCAGACTTGCTCGCATTGCCGAATATTGAATCATAGTAGCGCTTACTGCCAGACTTGCTCGCACTGCTGAATATTGAATCATCGTAGCGCTTTAGTATCAGTGCGTGATTTGTGATTTACTGTGCCATTATTATTTGCTGTGCCACTCGCTTTGCCTGCTCTAATAATTGTTGCCTGACTGTGCTGCCCCAATCTCGTCCTGTTTCGCTGTTGGCGTGCTGCGATTTTGTTGTTTGTTGTGGTGCCTCCCAGCCCGGCTCTCCACCCTGCTCCCGCCTCCCAGCTGCTACTCCCTCGCCCCACCCCCCTCCACTATCCACTAATGACAGATGCATAGCGCGCAGCGTTCACGAGCAGCGGTTGTGCCCCATGCGTGCCGAAGGTGCGCCAAAGGTAAGCCCGTCTACGCCCGTCCACGCCTGGACCGCGCCCAGCGCTAGAGCCCCTGGCCCCCGCAAACCCCTCTCCACCCGCAATGCGTATGACTCCGCCACCCTCTCAGCACTCAACTCCGGCCGTCTCCCCGACTGCTACCAAGCCGCTTCAGGACTCACCCATGGACCTTTCACCTGCAACTCCTGCAAGTTCGACTGCATCAGGACCCACACCAAATCCACTCACTCAAAACAGAGCTCCTACAATAACCACCTGAAGTGCATCTTACTCAACACCCGCTCGGTCCACAGACACGCCATTGAACTTTGGAACCTACTCGACACCACATCGCCGGACGTCGCCTTTCTTACAGAAACCTGGATGAACGCCTCTTCAGCGCCCGACATCGCCATAGCCATCCCGGAAAACTACAAGATCATCTGAAAGGACTGCATCAACCAAACCAGAGGAGGCATCGCCATCATCCATAAGAACACCATCCGCATCACGACCAGTTCTGATGACAACCTCACAACCGCCGAACACCTTCACTTCCAGATTCACATCGACCCCAAGACCACACTCAGAGGCACCCTTATCTATAGACCACCCGGACCCCGCACACAATTCAGCGAAGACATCATTGACTTCATCAGCCCTCACGCCCTCCCCTCCGAGGACTACATCCTATTGGGAGACCTCAACTTCCACCTGGAAAAGAACAACGACAGCAACACCACCACCCTGTTGGACAACCTCGCCAACCTCGGACTCAAACAACTTGTTGACACCCCTACCCACCTTACCGGGCACACGCTCGACCCAATCTTCACCTCCAGCAAGCACATCTCCTTCAATCACACCACTGCTCTCCATTGGACGGACCACAGCTGCGTTCACTTCAACTATTTATTTTTTATTTTTATTTATTTTTGGAGTTTTCTATAGTGCTGGCCAGACACGGGGGTATCGGAGCGCTATACAATCGGCTGGAGGGAACAAGTGTAGAGCGGTATATCAAGAAAAAGTTTCATACAAGTTCAAGGATTAACATTGATATTTGGCGCCTGAGGGGCTTGTTTGAGGTACTGATTATGAGGTAGACATAGTTGCCGGGTGGGCTGCTGAGGTAGAGTTCGGGAATGCGCGGTTGAGGTAGAGGATTTTTAGGCGTCTCTTGAAGTCTGGAAAGGAAGCTGTAGTCCTGATGTCCACTGGGATGGAGTTCCAGATTTTTGGGGCATTGCCGGCAAACGAGCGAGTTGCAGTTTTTTGTTTCCGGGTTCTCAAGGGGATGAGTAGTAGGGAGTTTGAACTTCTGAGGTTTCTGGATTGGCCCGCTCTCTTGAGTTTGGAGGCTAGGTATTCCGGTTTCCCGTGTGCAAGGCTTTGTGTGTAAGACAGGCCATCCTGAAGCTGGCGCGCATTTCCATTGGGAGCCATTTTAAGTCTTTGAGTGCGGGGGATATGTGGTCGAATTTCTTTGCCCCCGAGACCATTCTGGCAGCTGCATTGAGGGTAGTTTTCATTGGTGCAAGGTGTGAAAGGGCTGTGCCGGATAAGGTTGCGATCCCATAGTCCAGTCTGGACAACACCAGAGATTGGGTGGCTAGTTGGAGATCCCTTTGTGGGATGTGCGGTTTGATTTTGTTGAGGAGTTTGAGATTGAGGAAGGCGCTCTTTGCAGAGTTCTTAATGTGGTTTGACATTGAAAGTTTATGGTCAAGGGTGATTCCAAGAGATTTTACGGAGTTAGTCAGAGTGAGATTTCCATTGAGAGCGTCAATAGCTTTCACCCATTCTGTGATTTGGGGGTTGTCGTCCTTATTGGAGATGAGGAGGAGTTCGTTTTTTCCTTGATTGAGTTTGAGGTGGTTCGTCCCAAGCCAGGCTTGGATTTCTTTGAGAGTGTTGTTGAGCCTTATGATGTCGTTGAAGGAGGTGGTTTCTATGTAGATCTGTGTGTCATCTGCGTAGAGATGGAAGGGGATGTTGGCTTTCTTCAGTATGATGGTGAGGGGTACCATGTATATGTTAAACAGTTGGGGGGAGAGAACGGATCCTTGGGGAACCCCTCTGGTCACAGGAAGAGGGTCGGATGTGAAGGATTTTATTTTGACTCTTTGGAAGCGGTTCTGAAAGAAGGAGTCAAACCATTGCAGGACCACATCGTTTGCACCAACTCTTTCCTTGAGGGCCTTGATGAGGAGCTTGTGGTCAACCGTGTCGAAGGCCGCTGACAGGTCTAGGAGGATGAGTAGGCAGCACTGATCCGCGTCAAGGGAATTGCGGATGTCATCTATAATGTTCAGTATTGCGGTTTCAGTGCTAAATCCTTTTCTGAAGCCCGATTGATTGTGGTCAAGAAGGTTGATGTTGTCGAGCTGTTTGTTGAGTTGCCGTAATACACACTTTTCTAGGATTTTGGCTAGGAAAGGCAGACTTGAGACTAGGCTGAAGTTGTTGAGGTCGTTGGTGTCTAAGCCTGGTTTCTTCAAGAGAGGAGTTACCTGGCCGACTTTGAGGCAGTCCGGGACGGTGCCAGTCTTTAGGGAGCTATTGATGATTTCACACCAGAGTGGAGCAAGGGTGAGTTTGAGGTCTTTGGCCATTTGGGAGGGGATGGGATCGAGGATGTGGGAGGAGGGTTTGGAGGATGAGATTAGGTTGAGGATCTCGGCTTCATGGACGAGGTCGAAGGAGGACCAGGCGGTAACAGTGGGATCTGTGGAGAGGTTTTCTGTTACTGTTGGATTGATGTTGGTAGCCAAGGGAGGGCTGGTGCCTAGGGATAGTTCGATTTTGGCTATTTTATCGTTGAAGAAGGTGACAAAGTTATCACATAGGGCTTTGGAGGGTTGTACAAGGGCAGTGGTTGGCTTGGATGTTTGTTTTTTGATGATGTCAAAGAGTTCTCTGGGTCTATTTTTTGCCTTGTCAAGCTCATTGCAGAAAAAGTTTGTTTTTTCGCTGATGATATGGTTTTTGTACCTTCTTCGAACTTCCCTGAGTTCCCTGCGATGGATGGCAGAGGGGTTCTTTCTCCAGTGTCGCTCTGAGGCTCTGAGAAGTCTCCTTTCCTTGTTGATGTCCTTGTTGAACCAGGTTCTTGATGGGATGTTCCTTTGTTTTTTTTGTTTCAGGGGTGCCAGTTGGTTTAGGATGTCAGACGTGGTCGTGTTGTAGTATGAGGTGAGTTCAGTAGCTGAGAGTCCTTCTGAGGGGATTGGCAGACAGGAGGCTATTCTTTCTTCTAGATCTGATGTGTTGATTTGTGATAGGTTTCTGGACCATGTGGGGGGGGCTGCAATGGGGGGACGAGACTGGGTCCCTTGAGAGAGTTGAAATAGGATTAGGTGGTGGTCAGACCAGTGTACCGGGAGTATGTGATCGATGGAGATTGCATCATGTCGGGCGATGATGACGTCTAGGATCGACCCTTTGTAGTGTGTCTCTTCTGAGCAGTGTTGGGAGAGGTTGTTGGAGTGCAGAAGATCGTTTAGGGATTTAATAGTGATGTCGTTCTCGTTGTTCCAGCGTAGATTAAGATCCCCTAAAATGAGAGTGTTGGACTCTTTGAGAGAGCAGTTGGCGATCAGGTTTGAAAGTTGATCCGTGAAAGTGGCGTTGTTGCCTGGGGGATGATATAGTAGATAGCATTGCGTTAACTGGTTGTCGCTTGTTTTGATGTTAGTTGTGAGGCATTCAAAGGAGTTGTAGTTAAAAGCATCTGTTTCAGTCACCAAAAGTTCGTTCTTGTGGATGATTGCCACGCCTCCTCCTTTTTTTTTTATGATTCTTCCTATCTTTATTGATGATGGAATAGCCTGGTGGGACAAGCATATCTAGATTAGGTGATGAAGAGTCGTTGAGCCATGTCTCCGTGATGAATGCTATGTCTATATTATGGTTGAGGATGGTCTCTGCTAGCTCTGTGGAGTGTTTGGTGGCCGATCTGCAGTTTATGAGCAGGCAGTTGGTCCCGGGAGAGTCTTTTTTTGTAGGTTCGGTGGGGATGTTAATGAGGGAGTTCGGGGGTCTAGGAGGTTTGCGGGGGGGGGTTCTCGTTTCTAAGACTGGTAATTACCTGAATAGCGGACTGGGGGAGGGGGGAGGTAGGGCTGGTGTAAGAGGCGGCCAGGTCGAGCGTCTCTTCCCAGGTCATGGCTTTCTCCGCTCTGTTGGGTCTCCGGGTTAAGGGTGGGGTGGGGGGCTGTGTGTTGGAGTGAAGAGATGAGTTCGTTTGGCTGGGGGGGCTATAGTTGTAGGGGGGAGTATAGGTGAAGGGGGGGGAGGACAGGGTCTTGGGGTTTTGTCCAGTCGAGAGGCTGGTGAGGATGAGGTTTAGGCCTTGTATTATGGTGTCTATTTGTCTTTCGATGCGGGTGAGGCGGTGGTGAGGCCCTTCTTGAGGGGGTGGGAGTTGCGCTTGGGAGATGTTTTGGTTGTGTTGTGGTTTAGGGTTAACTCGGGCGTCTGAGCGGGTTTGGGTGGCTGCTTGGGTCAAGGTCTGGGGAGGTGGTGAGTGGAGTTTGGGGGGTGGAGGGCGGTTTATCTTGAGGGAGAGTAGTGGTTGGATGTGGGGGGGGTTGGGGTTAGCCGTCTTACCCACTGGGTCTGGAGGGGGAGAGGTCCGCTTCGGGAGTGTTTCTGTAGTGTGGGCTGTGGTGGTGGATGGTGTCCCGGCCTTGTTATCTAGGGGCTTGTAGATGAGTGGGGGATGTTTAGGGGTGGCTGTGTTCCTTGTGTATGTTGTAGGGGGGTTGATAATCGTATGGGGCTGGTGGTCTTGGTAGGCGTCATGTGTGACAGAGTTTGCTAGTAGGGAGGGGAATGAGCGGTCAAAGGCCTCCAGATTGTTGTTGTTGGCTTGAATCAGGACTGTGCCGTTGGAGTAGATGAAGTAAAAAGATGGAGTAAAAAGACTACGACCCACAACCACCCACAACCAATTCTCCGGAGAAACTGGAATAAAATTACCACCGACCAGCTATTCACATCACTTCACCAAAACCCACCTGCCAAATCAACGGACCCAAACCAAGCAGCCACCAACCTCACACAATGGATTACCCACAATGCCAACGAATTACCACCCCTGAAAAACCATCAAGTCAATTATGGCAGCAAAAAAGCCCCCTGGTTTAACGATGACCTTAAGAAATCCAAGAAAATCTGCCGCACCCTCGAGAAAGCCTGGTGAAAAAACCCAACCAATGACAACCTGACCACCTGCAAGAACGCCACCCGCAAACACCACCAACTGATAAGATCCACCAAGAATTCAGCATTCAAGGATCGACTCGACAACAACGCCCACAACAGCAAGGAACTTTTCAACATCGTCAAAGAGTTTACCAACCCCACCGCCGGCACCAACAACATCACTCCATCCCAAGACCTCTGCGACTCCCTAGCCTCATTCTTCCACAACAAAATCTCTGACATACACAACAGCTTTGGAGACCAGCCCACCCCACCTACCTCCGAACTAAAAACCCCCTCCAACAACCTCCACGCCTGGAACCTAATCTCCACTGAAGACACCATCCACCTGATGAACTCCATTCACTCGGGATCGCCAACCGACCCTTGTCCCCACCACATTTTCAACAAAGCAGACTCCATTATCGCACCCCATCTCCGAGACGTCATCAACTGCTCCCTCAACTCCGCCACCTTCCCGGAAAGCTGGAAACACGCCGAACTCAGCACCCTCTTGAGGAAACCTACAGCAGACCCCACTGAACTTAAGAACTACCGCCCCAATTCGCTCCTCCCATTCCTGGCCAAAGTCATTGAGAAAGCCGTCAACAGTCAACTCGCCATCTTCCTCGAATCCAACAAATCCCTCGACCCCTGACAGTCCGGCTTCCGAGCCAAACACAGCACCGAGACCGCCCTCATCGCAGCAACAGATGACATTCGAACTCTACTGGACAACGGAGAAACAGCCGCCCTCATCCTACTTGACCTCTCCGCTGCCTTCGACACAGTCTGTCATAACACCCTTATTCAACGCCTCAGCAACGTCGGAATACAAGGAAAAGCATTGGACTGGATAATCTCATTCCTCACCGGAAGAACCCAGAGAGTTCACCTCCCTCCTTGTAGATCAGAGGCCACCGAAGTGATCTGCGGTGTACCCCAAGGATCCTCACTCAGTCCCACTCTCTTCAACGTATACATGAGTCCCCTCGCATCCATTGCGCGCCAACACAACCTCAACATTATCTCCTACGCAGATGACACCCAGCTGATCCTATCCCTCACCAAAGACCCAAACACCGCCAAAACCAACCTACACAAAGGAATGAAAGAAGTAGCCGAGTGGATGAAGAACAGCCGTTTAAAACAAAACTCGGACAAAACGAAAGTCCTCATCTTAGGATCATCCCCCTCCGCCTGGGACGACTCATGGTGGCCACCGGCCCTGGGATCCGCACTGAAACCAACGGACCACGCACATAACCTGGGCTTCATCCTGGACTCCTCCCTCTCGATGACCAGACAAGTCAACGCCGTCTCATCATCTTGCTTCAACATCCTACGTATGCTCAACAAAATCTTCTGCTGGATCCCCACTGAAACAAGAAAGACGGTCACCCACGCACTGGTCACTAGCCGACTAGACTACGGAAACACCCTTTACGCCGGAACCACAGCCAAGCTACAGAAAAAACTCCAACGCATCCAAAACGCCTCAGCCAGACTCATCCTAGACATCCCCCGCCAAGCTCACATCTCCGGGCACCTGAAGGACTTCCACTGGCTCCCCGTCAACAAAAGAATCACGCTCCGTCTCCTCACCCACGCTCACAAAGCCCTCTACGACCTAGGACCCGAATACCTCAACACGCGCCTGTCCTTCTACACCCGCCAACTTCGTTCGTCCAATCAGGCCCTTGCCACAATTCCACGCATCCAGAGATCCACCATGGGAGGAAGATCCTTCTCCTACTTAGCAGCCAAGACCTGGAATTCCCTCCGCACCCACCTCCACCTCACACAGAACCACCTCTCCTTCAGAAAACAACTTAAAATTTGGTTATTTGATAAGTAAGCTCCCCCCCCCTCCCTCAAGCACCTTGAGACCCTTGGGGTGAGTAGTGCGCTATACAAATTTAAACTTGACTTGAACTTGACTTGTCACAAAAGTGTTTCAAAATGCTACAAACACAATCTCAGCAAATGTCCAAAAACGTTACCAGAAACAGTCTCAGCAATTGTCCAAATTGCATTTACCAAGGATTATTTGTTTACACACTGTCTCATTAGTCTATGTTCTTACTGTCTCCTAGGATACCGGAAGGAAGCACGTGGAGGCCGGGATCGCCGTGGGACAAGGTCCGGTCGAAAACTCACTCCGTCAGGAAACCGGAAGTTCGGGTGTCTGAGCGCCGACGGAGCCTTCACTGAGCTCAGAGACTCCCCTGCAGTCCGGCGCGATGAAGTAGGACGATGGAGAAAAGAAAACTGGAGGTAAGCGGGAACAGGATGGGAAGCAGGACGCTAAGACTGGAACACTCGTGAAGGGACGCTGCAAACTCCAAGTGAAGCGTCTTTCACGAGTTAGGCGGGGTTTTCATAGTCTTTTCCATGCGTGAGGTTTACGTGAGCCTGTGTCTTCACGTGCAACGGAAAAGCGGTTTGGGTAGGGCTTCCACATGTGTGTTTCATGAATATATTAATCAGCCACCTTGACATTTCAAAGGAACAACAAGCCTTGGCAACATCAGTTCATACAATAACCAACAAGCATTGCTAGTGTCAAAATAAACGATGTACTCCAGATATGTTTCCTTTCCAGATCTATTCTGACTAAACTCTACTTTCTCATAACTGTTCCCCCCCCAAAGGTCTTCTGACTGGCCGTGGTTTGTGTGGGTGAAGAGCATGAAATAAACGAACCAATCTTGGCGCGTGAACATTATTCTCAGGCTCCCATGATCTTTATGAAGTGTCATAGCATTCCAGTCTAATAGATAATGTAAACGGCCACGAATACGCTTGGCATCTAAATTTTTCCTGACCTCATACTCTTCATGGTCTCCAACTATAATAGGGGGAGGTGGGTCATCAGGACGAGTGTTTGGTTGTACTGGTTTAATGAGAGACACATGAAACACGGGATGAATTGTATAATCAGAGGGTAAGATCAGTCTAACGGAAACTGGATTGATGATTTTATCAATAGGAAATGGGCCAATGAATCTAGGTTTCAACTTTTTAGGTCCCTCAATTTGTATGTTTTTTGTAGATACCCAACCTTTATCTCCTGGTTTATAAAGAGGAGCTGGAGTTCTACATCTGTCAGCGTATCTTTTCATAGTGTCTTTGTTTTTGGCCAATGACTTTTTAACACTTTCTTGAAAATTACGTAAACTGTTTAACCTTTCTGAGATTGCAGGCATGTCACTTGTCTTTTCTGGAAACAAAATTGGTAAGGTTCGGGGATGCTGACCGGTGAGAAAATAAAATGGAGAGCATCCCAATGCGGAGTGTTTAGTATTATTATAGGTAAACTCTGCTAGAGGTAAAGCTTCAACCCAGTCAGAAGTCAAGGTAGTGGTCAAGCATCGTAAACTTTGTTCTAGATATTGATTTAATTTTTCTGTTTGACCATCTGTTTAAAGATGGAAGGCTGAAGATAAGGCTATATCTACACCTAATTGTTTGCTTAGTTGTTTCCAAAATTTTGATAAAAATAGTGGGCCCCTATCTGAAATAATTTTTTGTGGCAAACCATGGAGTTTAACAATGTTAGTGAAAAATATGTCACTGAACTCTGCAGCTGTTGGCAGTTTTGGTAAAGGAATAAAATGCCCCATTTTGGACAATAAATCCACTACCACCAATATGGTAGTCATACCATGTGACTTGGGTAAATCAGTGACAAAATATAAGCTGATTGTATGCCAAGGAGTTGAAGGAATTTCCATAGGTTGCAACAACCCCATTGGAAGAGAGTGAGATGATTTCTGTTTTGCGCATACTGGGCAGGTCTGAACATATTGATGTATACTTGTCTTCATTCCATCCCACCAAAAATATCTTTGACATAACTCCAAAGTTCTACTTTCTCCTGGAGGAGCGACTATAGCTAGATCATGGTTCCATTTTATGACTTGTTCTCTTAGTATTTCAGTAGGAACAAATATTTTATTCTTACGATAGAATAACCCATCGGAAATTGAGGTGTGTTTTTGTGAAATCCAATGATCCTGGTTTAAATCTTTACTTTGGTTTTTAAGTAAGGTCAAAAAGTCTGTAGTAGCGATTTCAGCACAAACCTTCTCTACAGGGACTATACTCTGTAATTCGGAGTCTAGTTCCTTGCCTTTATTACACACTAAACGTGAAAGTGTGTCTGATAATAATTGTTTTACTCCTGGACGATACATGATTATAAAATCAAATTCGCAGAAAAATTGTAACCAACGCATCTGTCTAGGAGTGAAACCTTTCACTGTGGAATCAAACTGCAAATTTTTATGATCTGAAAAGATTGTTTTTGTGTGTTTGGCTCCAAGGAGATGATGTCTCCATTCTTGGAAAACCACCTTAATTGCTAAGAGCTCACGCTCAGCAATGGTGTAGTTTTGTCCGGCCGGTAACAGTTTTCTTGAGAAGAAAGCTATTGGGTGAAAATTTCCGGTTTCAACATCCTTCTGTAATAAAACTCCACCTATAGCTGTTTGAGAAGCATCCGCTTCTACAAAATATGGTCGGTCTGGATCAGGATGTTTTAGGATTGGTGCGGAAGTAAATGCCTGTTTAAGGGTATTGAAAGTAACCCTGGGCGAAGAACTACGCTCCGTTCGCGGAGTTTGCGGAGTTTCGGCAACTCCGCGCTCCGCGGAGAACGCGAAGTTGTCGAATACTCCGCAAACTGCTGCGTAGCGTAGTTCTCGCGCGCTCAATAGCATTTTCGCGTGCGCGAGGATGCTTGTCGGTAAGATCGAGTTGCCGAACACGCAGAAACTGCAATCTGGCACAGAATAACTCGCGAACACGTTAGTAGTGACCGGAAATAAGGGGACGCGAGCGGGCGGGACAAACCTCATGGGTAACTTCGCGCGCTACACATCACAAGCACGCAGGCAATCAATCAATCAATCAATCAGGATATTTGTATAGCGCGCTACTCACCCAGAGGGTCTCAAGGCGCTTGGGGGAGGGGGGTCCGCTACTGCTCGAACAGCCATGTCTTGAGTTGCTTCCTGAAGCAGAGGTGGTCTTGGGTCAGGCGGAGGTGGATGGGGAGGGAGTTCCAAGTCTTGGCTGCCAGGTAGGAGAAGGATCTTCCTCCCATGGTGGATCTTCGAATGCGTGGCACGGCGGCGAGGGCGTGGTTGGTTGATCGTAGTGGCGGGTGGGAGTGTAGAAGGTCAGGCGGTTGTTGAGGTACCTGGGGCCCAGGTCGTGGAGGGCCTTGTGTGCGTGGGTGAGGAGTTGGAACGTGATTCTCTTGCTGACGGGGAGCCAGTGAAGGTCTCTCAGGTGTCCGGAGATGTGGCTGTGTCGGGGGATGTCCAAGATGAGTCGTGCGGAGGCGTTCTGGATGTGTTAGAGTCTTTTCTGGAGTTTGGCTGTGGTTCCGGTATAGAGGGTGTTTCCGTAGTCCAATCGGCTGGTGACGAGTGCCTGTGTGACCGTCTTCCTGGTTTCGGTGGCGAGCCATCGGAAGATCTTTCGGAGCATGCGTAGGATGTTTAAGCATGATGATGAGACGGCGTTGACTTGTCTGGTCATCGAGAGGGAGGAGTCCAGGATGAAGCCCAGGTTGCGTGCGTGGTCCGTTGGTTTGGGTGCGCTGCCCAGGGCAGGGGGCCACCAGGAGTCGTCCCAGGCGGAGGGAGATGATCCAAGGATGAGGACTTCCGTCTTGTCTGAGTTCAGTTTCAGGCGGCTGTTCCTCATCCACTCGACTACGTCTTTCATCCCTTCGTGTAGGTTGGTTCTGGCGGTTCCTGGGTCGTTGGTGAGGGAGAGGATCAGCTGGGTGTCGTCGGTGTAGGAGATGATGTTGAGGTTGTGTTGGCGTATGATGGCTGCGAGGGGGCTCATGTAGACGTTGAAGAGGGTGGGGCTGAGTGATGATCCTTGTGGTACGCCGCATATGACTTCGGTGGCCTTGGATCTGTACGGGGGAGGCGGACTCTCTGGGTTCTTCCGGTGAGGAACAAGATGATCCACTCCAGTGCCTTCTCTTGGATTCCGATGTTGCAGAGGCGCTGCACTAGGGTGCGGTGGCAGACCGTATCGAATGCTGCGGAGAGGTCCAGGAGGATGAGGGCCGCTGTTTCCCAGTTGTCGAGCAGGGCTCGGATGTCGTCCGTGGCTGCGATGAGGGCGGTCTCGGTGCTGTGGTTGGTGCGGAAGCCGAACTGCGAGAGGTCGAGGCTGGTTCGGCGAGCGCAATTGGTGATCCACTGTGTGAGGTTGTTGGCTGCTTGGTTGGGGTCCGTTGAGCTGGCCGGAGGGTTCTGGCTCAGTGAAGTGGTGAGCTGGTCGGTGGTGATCTTGTTCCAGTTCCTGCGGGGAACCTGTTGCGGGTGGTGGTGAGTCGTGGTCTTTCTGAAGCTGAAGTGGACGCAGCTGTGGTCTGTCCAGTGGAGTCCGGTGGAGTGGCTGAAGGAGATGTACTTGCTGGAGGAGAAGACTGGGTCAAGCGTGTGTCCGGCGTAGTGGGTGGGGGTGTTCACCAGTTGCATGAGTCAGAGGTTGGCGAGGTTGTCCAGCAGGGTGGTGGTGGTATTGTCGTTGTTGTTCTCCAGGTGGAAGTTGAGGTCCCCTAGGAGGATGTAGTCAGCGGAGGCGAGGGCGTGCGGGCTGATGAAGTCTGCGATGTCTTCGCTGAATTGTGTGCGAGGTCCTGGGGGTCTGTAGATGAGGGTGCCTCTGAGTGTGGTCTTGGGGTCGGTGTGTATCTGGAAGTGAAGATGTTAAGCGGCTGTGAGGGTGTTGTCTGAGTTGGTCGTGATGCGGATGGTGTTCTTGTGGACGATGGCGATGCCTCCTCCTGTCTCGTTGACGCGGTCTCTCCGGGTGATCTTGTATCCGTCCGGGATGGCGACGGCGATGTCGGGCGCTGAGGAGGCGTTCATCCATGTTTCCGTGAGGAAGGCGACATCTGGAGATGTGGTGTCGAGCAGGTTCCAGAGTTCCACGGCGCTCCCAAAGACGAAAAATGGCTCGAGAACGGGTCAAGCAAGCTACTACGCATGCTCGCGGAGCTATGCGTAGTTCGCGGAGTGCAAGTGCATCTTCGCGTAGCTCGCGGAGTGCGGCTACGCGAACTACGCCCAGGCTTAATTGAAAGCTGAGTCAGCCTCTGAATTCCACTGGAACTTCTATCCCTTTTGCAATAGTCGTGTAATTGGCACCACAACTTCAGAGAATTTTGAGATAAATCTACTGTAGAAATAAGCAAATCCCAAAATTCTTTGTACTTCTTTTATAGAGGTAGGAGCCGGCCACTTTAAAATTGCTTCCACCTTTTTTGGATCCATTACAATTCCCTCGGATGACAGCCAATCTCCAAGGAATTCCACTTTTGAAGTGTTAAAAAGGCACTTTTTTAACTTAACGAATCGAGAATTGTCCCTAAGTTTTTGTAAAACCGATCTAACATGACCTACATGTTCTTCAGGATTTTTTGAGTAGATCAAAATGTCATCAATATATACAATAACACAGATATCTAATAGGTCGTGCAATACTTCATTAATAAAGCATTGAAATGCCGCTGGTGCATTGCACAGACCAAATGGCATTACAGTATATTCGAATGAGCCGAATTTAGTACTAAAAGCGGTTTTCCATTAGTCACCCTCTTTTATGCGGATTAGATGATATGCTCCGCGTAGGTCTAACTTTGTGTATATGCTTGATCCTTTTACTTGGTTTAAAAGTTTCGGAATCAAGGGCAGAGGGTAACGGTTCTTAATCGTAGCCTTGTTTACTGCACGATAGTCGATGCAGGCTCAAAGATCTCCTGTCTTCTATGCTACAAAAAACAGAGGAGACGAGGCAGGAGAGGTAGAATGACGGATAAAACCTATCTCCAGTAACTCATCTAAATAGGTCCTTAAATACTGATTTTCTGGCTCAGTTAAAGCATAAATTCTGCTGCAGGGTAAGACAGCTCCTGGAATTAAATCTATCCTGCAATCATATACCCTGTGGGGAGGTAATTTAGTAGCCTTCACAGGATCAAAAACAACAGAAAAATCTTTGTACTCTTTTGGAAGATCTGAAGAATTGGATTGTACTATGGCACAAGAAAGGGGCATAAAGGAATCTGTTGTTTCTTGATAGCAATGTTCTTTACAATAGACTGAGTCTAAAGTTACCGTGCGTTTAACCCTATCTATTTTAGGATTGTGGAGTTCTAACCACAGTATTCCTAGAATGACCCCAAAAGCTGGTGTGTCGATCAAATCAAATTTAGTATATTCTGTATGACCATTGTCTGACACGAGAATTAAAGGTGTGGTATAGAATCTGATTAGACCTGAAGAGAGAGCTGAACCATCAACAGCCCGCACAGGTTCTGGTTCTTTTTTGGGAACTTGGGTTAGTTGTAATTTTTTAGCAAATTCCAGATCAAAAAAATTACCGGTAGCTCCTGAATCGATAAGCACAAGTATGCTATGTCTCTCGTGATTAGACAAAATCAAAATCATTCTAATGGTAAAATGCCTAGGTACATAATTTCTAACACAAGTTGCATAATGTGAGATCCTCTGACTGTTTTCAATCGAGAAATCGATCTCTTCTTTTCTCGAGACATCTAGTTTTCCGACTCCTGTGCAGAGTTTTGTGTAACTGCCATAACCTTCTTTCTAATTGGTCTAATTGGACAGTCTTTGGCAAAATGACCGGATTTGCCACAGTATAAACATAAATTACCCTTTCGCCTTCTATCTTTTTCTTCCTGCGTCAAGGGTCCCTTGACCCCTCCTATTTGCATAGGTTCAATCTGAGCATTTTTATCCTCGACTGCCTTTCTTTCTGGTTTGAAATATAGATTTCTAAAATCATTTCTAGGCTTTTCATTTTTTCTTTCACCTAATCTGTGATCAAGTTTTATTACCAGATCCTGAAACTCAGCAAAATCTTCAGGTAAGTTGACTATGTGAGCCAGGGAATCTTTTAATTCCTCTCTAAGGCTTAGATAAAATAAAGATACCCTTTTATTCTCAGGCCATTGTGTCTCTGTGGTAAATAAATATTTACCGTCGGAATTTCTATGCAATAAAGTTCAATACAATAACTCAATCGTAAATAAGAGGCAAAATCCGTGATATCTGAGTTTCAAAAGGGGTTTTATTCCATAAAATGGAATGGTTCGAACCAGGGATATCATGTTCCTGTCACCATCAAGGATCGGGAAGGGATAGCACACATTTTATTGACAGAGTACATCATTTATAGTAAATCCATATGATGGTGATGAATACAGAAGGCGTAACAGCTGAGAGAAATGAGATAAGAACACATGTGCGTAACAGAAAGGCGTGCACGAAGGCGTACACAGGGGTGTGTGCTAGAAACGTCACTTGAAAGGGTCACAAGTGGGTGGAAACTTAGCGGAATCTTGCAGTGTCAGCGGAAATCTGTAGCAAGGATGCGCGCGCAGCAGCATGACGTGTGACTGACGTGAGGCTGGAGGGTGCAGGGGACTTGACATTTAACACTAGAGGAAAGAGACAGAAGTCTGGCATGTCAGATCGACTCGTTCCTAAATCATATCTGATATCTTGTGTTTGGGGAACTATACTATCTAGAAGGAAAAGGTCTCTTGGGCAGAGGCTACTCTATACTGACTATTAATGCGTGCATATGTGACTACGTGTCTACGTGTAATGCGAGGGGCCATGGGCCTACCATGGTAACAGGAGCAATGAATTACTTGCATGGAGACAGAGAGGCCGGGCCCTTTGCTCTGCAGCCGGGAAATGTTTATCTATTCTGCTAGACTGGAATGTGTTTTCGAGGAGCTGAACTCGGCTATACTGATAACTTGAAGGCAAAATACTGTCTTTGGCAGGCAAGCAGGCCGAGCCGGGCACCGCTCGCCACGCAGGGAGTAGAATAGAGGTCAGGGATGCATCCCACGTTGCAGCTTTCAAGTAGAGAACAGAAAGGGCTTGATGACAGAAATCAGGGCCTAGCTCTGCAGGGCTAGGAAAACGTGGAAGTGCACCATGAAAAGACGTTGGCAAGGCATACTTAGGAACCGAATTATCGATCCATTCATGGTGGATCTGAAAGAAGACATGTTAACGTTTGACGCAAATGTATTTGCGTTCTCATAGCAGGTCGAGAAGGGAAGTTACATGCACTTTAAGCTTGTACATGGAGACGGTGGGGTTCACGTTAGGGGACACAATTGGCCAAAAATTCATATTACCTCATCTCTGCTAACAATCTGTTAAAAGTGGTTACATAAGAGATTAAATCCTTTGAGCCCTGACGCAAGTTTAATAATTCATTGTCTGAAGCCTGCAAGAAAACATGTTTTGAAAACAAGCTGGACATGGCTGTTTTAAAATTAGTCAAGTAATGAATTAGTGGATCATTCCTGTCAACTAAGGGCATTGCCCAGTTAGCCGCCACTCCTCCCAGATAAGAAATGATAAACGCCACTTTAGGAGTATCAGTGGTAAAAATTTGTGGTTTGCACAAAAAATGTAGTTGACATTGACTCATAAAAGTATTGAAAGAATTACCATCTCCAAGGAACCTTTCACGGTTTGCTAAAGGAACCGGACTTGGTGAAACTACTGTTAATTGAACTGGCTGATTTTGATGTTGATAACTAGGAACCCCAAATTTTGGTGAAGTAAAACCGGAAACCCCAAATTTGGGTGGAGTTAAAACAGGTCGACTATCTGTATTCGGATCTCGCCATGAAGTAAAGCTATTTTTAGAATTATCTAGTTCTTGTCTAAGAGCTTGGATTTCTAGCCGTAAATCCTGTACTTCATCATTCATATTCTGGGCTGTGTGTCGTAATTTGCAACACCTTGAAACATTCAGTAGTATAACAGTTTGATTACTAAAAAGTCTACCAGCAAAAAGACTCCTTAAAAATATTATACATACATTTCAATACATACCAAAAGTAAGATCAGCCCATTCCTATACTTCTTTTGCAAGGACATAAACTCTTTGATATTATGTTATGCGCCTCTTGCCTATGTATTCTAATGCAGTAAATTGGAGTCTGTAAAATAAGGTAGACAAGAAAAAACAAGGCAAACCTAATATTCCTTGTACATATCCATTAAGAATTGTTGTGCTCACTTTTGGTGCAGTTATAAATCACTGCTACAGTTATAAATCACTGCAGTTATAAATCACTGCTGAGTATATTTCCAATTCTATGAATATTTCTAATACTGTGAATACAAACACTTTCTCATAAGTGAATTCAAGTAATTACAATCATTACCCAAGTTGTCACAAAAGTATTTCAAAATGCTACAAACACAATCTCAGCAAATGTCCAAAAACGTTACCAGAAACAGTCTCAGCAATTGTCCAAATTGCATTTACCAAGGAGTATTTGTTTACACACTGTCTCATTAGTCTATGTTCTTACTGTCTCCTAGGATAACGGAAGGAAGCATGTGGAGGCTGGGATCGCCGTGGGACAAGGTCCGGTCGAAAACTCACTCCGTCAGGAAACCGGAAGTTCGGGTGTCTGAGCGCCGACGGAGCCTTCACTGAGCTCGGAGACTCCCCTGCAGCCCAGCGCGATGAAGAAGGATGATGGAGAAAAGAAAACTGGAGGTAAGCGGGAACAGGATGGGAAGCAGGACGCTAAGACTGGAACACTCGTGAAGGGACGCTGCAAACTCCAAGTGAAGCGTCTTTCACGAGTTAGGCGGGTTTTTATAGTCTTTTCCATGCGTTAGGTTTACGTGAGCCTGTGTCTGCACGTGCAACGAAAAAGTGGTTTGGGTAGGGCTTCCACGTGTGTGTTTCATGAATATTCATCAGCCACCCTGACATTTCAAAGGAACAACAAGCCTTGGCAACATCAGTTCATACAATAACCAACAAACATTGCTAGTGCCAAAATAAACGATGTACTCCAGATATGTTTCCTTTCCAGATCTATTCTGACTAAACCCTACTTTCTCATAACACCCCGAGGACAAGCGCGGCGTCGTTGTGGAGCGGTATAGCGCCCTGGACAAAGGTGAGCAGGTGCCACGAGCACAGAGTGCGTGGGACGCTCGGAGCCAACGAGCTGGCCTACCAGGGTCGCGGGAGGCCCAGAAGGACACCAGAGCTACTCTGAAGGCACGCTCGGCCTGCGGACCGGAGGAGGGCTTTCCCCCCCTGGCGCTGAAGACGGCGCGTAGTGGCTGGTCCCTGCCGGGGGGGAGAGAACAAGAAGCTGGCTGAAATTGGGACCTTTCTGCTGTCGCTGCCCCTCTTGCCTGAAACGATCTGCCAACTGGGTTCAAATCGGCCTCCGTGAGCACTGGGGGGGCGGCGAAGGGTCACCGCGGTGAGCGGGTATGAGGGGCCCAGGCCTATACTGATTGAGCCCTCCTCACCAGGAGAGACAAGGAGGTAATATTGGTGGTGGATTGGCGGCATGTGGGTGAGCACAGAACGCCCTGAAGGGTGAACATCGGGGCGCTATAACAGGCCCACCTGCTGGACCAGGAGGCACTGTGCAGGTGCAAGGCCGCGGTGATGGGCGGCGACCCTGAGTTTGCCCTCCGACACAGATTGCGATGACTCAGAACTGCCCAGACCTTGGGAATTGAGTGAGGGGCCCGGTGTGAGAGGCGGGGAGCTGAGGGGACTGGCACCCTACATGGTGAACTCTGCAAAACCAAATATCGCCCTGACTATACAGCTTCTAGAGCCGGAGACGTTTCCAGTGTGGTGTGGCTTTGATGAGAGGAGGCCACTGCAGACTGTGAGAAGTGCTGAGGGTGCAGCCCTGCAGGACAACTCTGTAGGCGAGGAGCCACCACAACATAGGATTGGGGTGTGGTGCATGATACGACCATGGGCAAGCCTCAAGTGCGGAAAGAGGGGGATCCACCCCATTGGACGCCAAATCCCCGGCTCAGGAGACTCGAGGTGAGCAGGAAATACCGCAGGACTCGGGAATTCGACAACTGGACAAAATACTATCAGCCACAGCGGATACTCAAGCTGCGCTCCAGCAAGTCATTGCGCAGGTTGCAACGGGACTAGGTCTGCTGCGGGCGGACCACTCTAAACTTGCTGACCGAGTGTAGCAAGCCAAAACAACACTTCAGGAGATAAACCCAGCACAGACGGCATTAACTGCATCGATGGCGGGCGTCCTGAATCGCCTCACGGTGCTGGAGCGACGGGCGGAAGATGCAGAAGGCAGGAATAGCGGCAACTACATCCGCGTGGTGGGCCTGACAGAGAAAATTGAGGGATCAGACATGGTAGCCTATTTAGAAAATTGGCTCCAAACTGTTGTTGCCCCTGAGGGACTGTCGAGATTCTATACTTGGAGCGGGCGCACCGAGTCTCGGCTAAGCCGCCGCTACAAAGGCGCCCACCGTGACCGGTGGTGGCGCGACTACTACACTTTCGGGATCGTGACTTGCTTCTTTGGAAGGCCTGCAGCGATGGCCCATTCCAGGTGGACAACAGTAAGGTTACTCTTTTCCCAGATTACTCTTTCGACACGCAACGGTGCCGCATGTCCTTCCAGGCGGTGAAGAAGGAACTGCGCACAGAAGGGATTCAGTATTCTCTTTTCTTCCCAGCCAAGTTGCGCATAGTACTGGATGGAAAGGCCCACTACCATGATACGCCAGAGGATGCCTGGGAATGGCTGTAGTTGTGTAGAGCAGGCAAGGATGGTCAGGAAGCAAAGGCACGGGAGCTAGTTGGTGGCTCTCAGCCTCGCAGGTCACAGCATTTGCAACGCCGTAGGTAAGGCCTTCGGAAACCATCGACCTCGCAGACGGCCATAGAACGTAAGGGTGCTCTGGAAGCGGTGTCGGCGATCTCTGGAGAACTGCAGAAGACCTCACCGGAGGCATCAGACCTTGGCAGTGATAAGCTGACTCCTCTGTATCGGATGATCAATGACTGCCAACAGTTAACCCTGGCACGGCAGATGGACTGCTGGATGAGTAGACATGGGGTTACTGATTGGTCGGGGAGCCCGGCTCTGGAATAATGTACTACTTTGAGTGTTCTTATTTGAGTGGGGATAGTAATGGAGTGCTAGTAATGAGGGGTGCTGGAAATATGAATCAGGAATGCCCAGGATTGGGGTGGTAACGATGGTTATGGGGACTCCGGGGGGACTCGGGAGCTAGTGCATCTGGGGGGATTTTGAGGCGGGCACTGATTGTGTTACATACTTTCCAGCAGGTAGTCTATTAGGCTCTATCCAACCCCACCGGATGGTACTAGTTAGCTTGCCCTAATCTTCCATGGGGCACGTAGTTGGGGTAGTTTGGATGGGATTCACTATGTTAGTGCCTGTTCTTGGGGGAAGGGAGATGTGTTGGGTGGGGGGGAGGTTGGGGATGGGTTTGGATTATTTAGGGGTACTTGCCTGCCAGTGAGCGTACTTGAAGAAAAGATGCTGTTGAGTGTTGGGTATCCGTAAAAGGATGTTGCCGTCCAGCGGCCAGAAGGGAGGGGCTGCTGTGGGCGGCTTTTATATCACTGTTATTGGTCCGTCACCTGATGTAAAATGTAGAACCTGGAATGTTTGGGGATTGCACTCCATGCAGCGTAGATATAGGATACACTCCTATTTGGTCCGTAGGGTCGCGCAAATAGCTCTCTTACAAGAGACACACCTGACTAGGCCAGAGGGGCTTGCTCTGCAGCGCAGGTGGCGAGGACAGCTGTACTACACCACTTACTCAGCCTTTGCTCGGGGGCTCCTGATCTGGATTAGAGCTGGGGTACCTTTTCAAATGCTAGACCAACTGTTGGATCCTGAGGGCAGCCATGTCGCAGTTCGCACCCGCCTCTATGGGCGCGAGATCAACCTCTGAAGTATCTATACTCCCAATGTAGACCAGGCGTTCTTCTTGGAGACTTTGTCGTCGATCCTTGTGGATTATTTCACGACACCGGTATTGATGGGGGGAGACTTTAACTCAGTGGTTGACATTTTCATGGACAGGTCCCATCTACCATTACCCACAGCCCGATTAATAAACTAGCTGGGGCTCGGGCCCGCTGGCAAGAAAATTGGGGACTCCTTGACATGACAGGAGAGAATCCTCTTGGGTTTTATTAAGAATAGAATTAAGAGGTCTACGAACAGCGTATTGGCCATTTACCTGTAAATGACGCTTCCTATATTCTCTCTCTTTACGTTCTTTAATTTCTTTATTTTTCATTTCCAATGCTTTTACATGAATGCTCTTATGCTGTTCTTTTTCAACCGAGGCTTGCTCATGCTTCATTTGCTCACGCACTTCTTTCTCCCACATTCGTACACAGTCAAAAATGTCTTGTCTAGCCTTTCGCTTAAACACTTGTTGTTCCACATACTTAATCTTTCGCAAATCAAATGACCCATGCATAGGCCAACGCAACTCAGGATCCTAATGAGTATATTTATTCCAGAACGTGCTGTACATTATAGAAGAAATACCATATTTAATATACATGTCCCTATTAGGCGTCCGCTAGACTTCAAGCTGCTGGAGGACTGTCACCAACCATCAGAGTCGATCCAGCAAAGATGTGATCTTGCTGGCCTAACAAAACAGATTCCTCCCACTTTGAGCTTTTCGGCAGCAGCAAATCCTGTCAGTGGGTCCTCAACAAAAAGGGGCAGATTTATGTTAACTGCCGAGGGATGCGCCAGTTAACGAGCGCCACAGTGCGCCACAGCTACGCCACCCATGGTGCGCCACATTTATAATGCTGCGCACCATGGTGCAAAAACAGCACAGATGCGTGACGCATATGTGCCGGAAATGTGGCGCATTGCTGGAGTTGCGTCGCAAGCGCGACGCAGCTCCAACAAGGCTCAGGGGTGCCCCATCTACACAATGCTGCATCAAGACCTACGCCTGCTTCAAGCAGGCGCAGGGTTTTGACCCAGCATTGGCCAGAAAGTGACTGAGTGAAATCTCATAGATTTCACTCAGCCACTTTCAGGAGGCGTTCCTGCGCAGGAAGCCCCCCCTCCCCCTCTGCGCAGGAAAGCCTCCTTATGGCGCATGGCTTTACAACGTGACGCATCTCCTAGATGTGTCACGTTGTAAATAGGGTGCATTGTTTGCGCCGCAGTTGCGTCAAATAAAGTGACCCAATTGCGGCGCAAGGGCATCATAAATCTGCCCCAAAGTTTTTTGAGTCCTATGGACCTTATCAAACACAACATACTGCCTTATCCAGAAGGAAAAATCTAAGCTGTTAAATTTGATCTTTCCGGACATAGCCTACTGCAAGATTCTAATTCCATTTTGGAATCTAAGCCTGATTTAGATCTTAGTAGATAAGTTATTTCATCACAAACATGACCGATAATCCACGTCCCTAACTTAAACTGCATTATATCCTATAGTACTTGTAATTAAGCAGATGGGATATCCATCTGTCAAACTCTAACATTGGCCCTAAATCCGAATATATCATTCTTAACCGGGATGTCCCTTTTGTTGTATACGCCCTCGGTATCAATCTTGCATTGCCCAAAAGTGTGCATACCTTCTGGTCTACTTTGGCCATATACTAGTGCTTTTTGGAGCTATTTTCACTTAAAACCTCATCAAGTTATATCTATTGTTCTCCTTGTTATATTATTGATATTATGAAGACATTCCCTTTTACCAAAATCTACTCTAGTGTTCACATTCAGTTTGTACTTTTTATTCTTTGTTGTTTTGACTTTATTACTCTTTTGATACTGCATAAATTCTATATACATTGCTCTGACTTGATTCTGTCTGCTCGGTGCCATAGCTACAATGGGGTTGAGATCAGGTTAGTTTAGTTGCTTTGTATTTACCCTGAGAAGTTAGTTTTATTATTGCTTGAGGTGGGTGACTGCCCACCCAAAATATGAATCCCCTTTGTTTCTTACATGCAATGTGGAGCTGCAGCTGGAAAGAAATACACATTATTAAAAGTTTTTAATTATAAAAGCAAGACCGCCTCCTTTCTTGTCTAGTCTGTGATCTTAATAATAATAATAATAATAATAATAATAATCCACATTTGTAAAGCGCACAATCACCCGTAAGGGTGTCTAGGCGCTGGCGGCCTTTGGGAAGATTAAGCAAGCCATTGCACAATCACATGGTGCTGGGCTAATCTGCCGCCTGAGCTGGGAAACGAACCAGGATCCCCAGATTCCGGAGTCAGTCGCCTTAGCCGCGGCACCACACCTCTTCCACCTCTTGACACAATGGGGCATGTTCTCAAGAACGTGTGATAACCATTGCAAAAGTAACTCAAAGCAAACTCCTATCATTGCAATCTATCGCCCTATGCGATAGTCCCCAGAAAATGCGTCAACTGACCACGTTAAAACCAACGCCACGCCACAAAAATGCAAAACTCAAACGTGAAAAATACTGCAATGAGGCCAGTCGCGGTACAAAAAGCAACAAAAACCAGCGTCAGGCCTGCAAATCCCATGCATCTTATGGTAAAATGCGCTATAAAAAGAATAGAAACAAAGAAAAGCGCGTAGCAACATGGATGCACCTTGACCGAGCTCAGAGGCTGTAGTGTATTTCCTATATTCCCAATAGGCTCTGCACATTGGAATAATATATCCTATAGATGTGACGTAGAACTTATATCTATTCGGTCTCTATCGAATATATTAGACTTAATTGTGAGTGCCAGCTGGCTCAGAGGTCACTTGAAACTTTCTCGAGTTCAAAAGAAGGGATTTAGTTTCTGACAACCGCATAAACATGACAACTTTGTTACCCCAAGATAAAACTGATCTTAAGAGTCGTGGAAACAATTGATAGATATTTTACTCAGTCGTTCATGCATGCTTCGTTTCCCCGGTGGTGCAGAGAAATAGAGAGACGGGCGTTTTCAACAAAAGTATTTATTGAATAGTCTACTTTCTCATGCAGAAGAAATGAACTACTACAATCGCAATACTGGCTGTAAAGTATAATGCGAACAGCAAGAAGTATATTATAAAATAATACTGTAAAAGCATGGTATGGTTTCTAAGCCATAAAATACATACATGAATAAATAAAGACTAAAAGTACTCAACTGGTGCTTCTAAAATACGCCTACCCCGATGTACCTAACCTAAGTCTAGTAAGAGGGAAGAAGTAAGTGAGGTATAGCCTAAGTTTAGCATTCTTTTGCCAAGAATCTATCCAAGATTTCTCTTAGGCTCTAATCAGCTCCGTACCTTGGTTTAGAATGAAGGAGGTCAGTCTCAGGACTTGATTTCCCAACACCCCACAAGGGGAGCTTGGAAACACTGGAGCTGGATTTCCCAGCAGGAGAAAAGACAGCGTCTCTCTCAGTGCGTCTGCGGGAGGGTCGGCTTCCTTCGGCACTTGCTGTAGCAGGATGCGTTGAGCAAGTAGATAGTCCAACTGCTCCAAACCACTGTTTGTTTGCTTGGGCAAGTTTGGGCATATTTATACCTTGAAGGTGCCGAGTTTGACGTAAAGGTGGACATAATAACGTCATCAAAGAGTCTCAGTTTTTGAAAACTCCATGAGTTCTTGGACAAATTAATATTCAAGAAAGAGGAAGTCCCTAACTACTAAAGCCGAGTTTTCCAAGAAATCGTTGTGGATTTTCAGAACTAGTGGAAGTAGCCATGCCGCATTTGGACTGCATGAGCTATGTCTAAATAGGGTTATGATTTCTATGCCTATATAAGGATATAGTGATTTATACCTATATAAGGGCATGAATCGGGAAAATACACTAGGGTCCAAAAATGCTACACAACACCCACTCCACTTTATTATGTCCGACATTACTAAATCTAAGCATTAAAACATATCTAAAGCATGTGTTTACAATTCCACCCAAAAATTAAAAAAATGCATTTGAAAATGGTTGTACACATAAAATGAGCATTTGTAGAGTACGCATTTAAAGGCAATGCTTTCACTGTAAGCATATAATATGATATACGAAATGCTACCTGAATGAAGCACGAAAATATATTTATGAAATGGCTCTTAATACAGAAAGAAAAATAAAATCGAGACCATTCCATAGACGGATATCAAAAGTAATTTGGTTTGTGGATTAGGTAAATATTGTCTCTAGGAAGTATTCAAAGAATTATTTTTCTCTAAGAATAGTTCTAATTTAAGCAGATTGCTTTGTGCCAAAATTCAGTTTTGGAAAAAAGTCAAATCAAATCGTAGAAATTTAGAGTTCCGAAGTTAGAAGTTTTTGTTTTGAAAAAGCGAAGGTCGAATTCAGAGTTGATAGAACGCTGTGTGCTAACTTCAAAAGTTATTCTCGGTGTAAGGAGAAAACATTAAATCTTCTAAGCTGGCAAAGAAATGATCTACCACAGTAGGTGAAAGTTAAACCACTTCTTTAAGTAGATCAATCGTACACAGATGAGAAGCATCGCCGCCAAAGGCATCAAGGCATGCATCTCCGCAGAGGACCTTGCAACTTGCCGATCATACGTCTCTCTGGACGAGGTCAGTGGCACAGTTTTTTGTAAAAGAATGGCTTTCATTCTGCTTAAAGTATCAATTTGTATAGAAGAGATGTTTAGTAAAGGCCATAGTGACGACTACCCATCTGTCTTAGTTTTTGGAAACAATACTTGCATACAGCAAGTGACCCTGGCTGACACACTAACGAGATATGCTATTCCTGGCATCATTCCACAACAGCTGTGATCATTCAATATTATGTAGCTACCATTATAAAGCTGCCTAAAAAAATGGATCTATCACTGCTGCCGGGGAACCCTGCAGGTGGCACAATAAGTTGTTTGAAGAACCATCACAGGCTCCATGCAAATTAATGCCCTGACATAGAAGTGTACCACTCAATGTTGTTTTGCAATTTTTACCACTGAGAAATACCTCCTTTTCCCCACTCCAACAATTGTGTGTGTATGGGAAATCCCAGGTCGACTTTATGTACTCTTTACCCAACCTTTCATACAGGCCTGCTGGTATGTGTTTTCTGATGGGGTAAAGATACCTTCAAGGGATTTTAATAGACACATGAATTTTGAAATCACTTAAAGGATGAGATTGTGTGGGCTTAGTGATTTGGACCCACTAATGCTGGTTATGCAACAACAAAAATGACATGTATTCAAAGCTGTTGCTTGTGAGTAATCAGTCAGGAGAGAGAGCAAAAAGAGATTGAAAAACGGGTGTATATAAACAAAGAGTATTTAATCTTTTTTTCAAATCAAGTTAAAAAGTTGGGTACATGATAAACAGCAAAGATGTAAAAGGGTAAAACCATTAATCCACACAGCCCTTGTTACATCAATTGCTCAAGCTTTTCTATCTAACACAAAATTAATTAAATATTCAATGGTAGATAAAGCCACAGTATGTGTTTTAAGCAATACTGAAAATGGAAAACCGTCACTGGTATTGTGATGGTGCCATGTATTATCCATTCAACGGCTGGTTTCTCAGAAACGGTTAATGGTAATCTCTCGAGTTTGCCTATGCTCAGCACCGTATAGTCTGCTCCCCTCTGTGCCAAACAGATTTGTTTATCTGTAAGGTTAAATCCAGTAAACAATGACGTGATGTTGATTAGACACTAAGGCACATAGCCTGAACGAAGGTTTTATAACGTCCAGCCTAGTAGCATTATAGAACGTAATTAAGACTAGCCATGTTGTAACATGAGCAAGTCTTGTTCCATTATTCTATGGCAGAGGATACAATGCTGTCCAAAGAATACATTCTGGATGTCAGAGTTGTTAACCCATTATCAACTACAGAGAGAGATTTCTCTAAATTAATACAATCAATTTCTCGTATTCGTTCTGCAGTTTCCATTTGTGTGACTTTCCATGCTTCATTATAAGCATCGCAAATACCTGCATATATGAAACATTTATGACATGGTTTGCAAGGTCCTAGTAAGAAGTCTCGTAAGTCAACATCATCTTTAAGTAAAGTTAAGTGATGTTTTATATCTGGGAGTGCAGATTTTTGTAGCCACTCAAGGCACCGTTTTCCTACACTGTAAGTTGTTATTATCCATGGATGTTGTGTCTGGACATATCTTGGATCTGGCCTAGTTACTGTAAACCCTTGTGTCTTGTTCAGGAATCTATCTTGACAGTTCTTTGTGTCTGTGGGCCAGATTAACCATTCAGGATTAGTTCTGTTTTGTTGTAAAATGTATGTACGTCTACCTCCTCATCTGAAGTTCTATTACTATCAGGTGTGGGCATAGGTATGGACGGTTTGTTTAAGTCTTTTATCTTAGCCATGCCAAGAAAAGATGTCTGTTGAACAGTTTCATTTAAAAACATTATTTGTTCAGGGATGATGCAGGCTCTAAATAAGACTTCGATTTCCTGCACCTGCCAGTCTTTTGTGCCCCAGACAGTTTTTGTCTCAAAGTTGTCTTTCCAAAAGTCAAAACCTAATGTGGACAATTGAGCATACAAGGCAGCAGAATACATTTTCTTAGTATTAGTCAACATACTTTTTATGCCTGTCTTATTAACATTTTTAAAGTAAAAAGTTTCTGGATTTGTGACATTAAAACCTGAAAAGTATGGACATTTTCATAAAATGTTTTAGAGCTACCCTTTGGTGGCATTGGACAATGTTCCCATTGATTATAAGTTAAAACATTTCTAGGGTTTTCAGATTTGTGCAAATAATGATGACCAAAATGATTTAAACGATACATTTCTTCATAACTTGATGAACAATCTAAGTATTCCTGTTTTGCAAATTTTGCTGACATTTCTAAGTCTGCCATCATGGTATTATTTTAGTCTCAAAGTCCCAATCATCAGAAAATGTACTGGGTGAAACAAAATCACTTAAGGAAACCTTAATGTGGTGTGGAATCTTCAGCAGCTCGACAGGGCCATGAATGTCATAATCAGTTCTATCCCATGCTATACATACGACCAGGTAGAGGAACGGCTGTGATTTTTACTGATGACAGGTCTCTTTGTTCATGATGAGATGATTTGAGTGGTTTCAGGAGCAAGTTAATGTTCCTACTTGCTGTGTCCATTTTACTATATTTTCCATCTGTCAGCTTTCCCAAACCTAAAACAAGAATGAGCCATAGTAGGAGAAAAGTACATCTAACACAATCCAAAATGCAACCTATGGTGAAAACAGATATGTATTTGCAAGCTGGTGAAAACGTTCTTTTACATGTTCCTTGAAAGTTTTTTCTGTTGGCGTTGTTTCAGGCTCACTGGGATCCTCAGAAAAGGTATCTAGGTTGATGAAATAGCCAGAGGCAGTTCTGTCAATAGTTGGTATCGCATCCAGGTTATTTGAAATCGCTGGAGATGCTTGTTCCCTTGACATATTAGTATAATCAGATGCATGTTACATCAGTGTAGATGGGAGTTTCTTTATGATCTGTTATTTGGGTTTCAAGAGGCACAAGTTCCATGGCTTTGTTGCATAGTCCTTCTTTTCTCACTGCAGATTCTTCAAAGGTGATGAGTCTTTCAGTTTGAACATCTTGGATAGTAGCAAGATTTGGCCGCCAGCTACCTCTTTGGAGTCCACTGGGCCTACTACTTATTATTGGCCACATGGTGTGGTTTAACCAGGTCAATTGATAGGGACCGGTTCGCCTTTCTTCCAGCAAGGGGCGCCAGTAACACTGTTCTTGATCCGTGGACTGCTAGTACAGTTACTGGTTTTCTGTAAGAAGGCCCAAATTCCTTCTTATCCCCTATTTTCTCTCTGACCAGAACCCCAATCTTTGGAATCCAGACAGGTCTTGCTGGGACAGTTGGTTTTTCTTCAGTGGTCGTTGGCTTTTGTTAACGTGTTGCTTAGACTTCTTCGTGTTTCATTTAATCCTGCAAAACAGCCAAACGGTCTTTAATATCAAATGGTTTTTGTTCTACCACTGAAGTATGACGATCAAGGTCTTCAACCATCATTCTAGTACCAAAAAGGATTTCATATGGAGTGATTCCACCCAGAGAATTTCTTGGCAGGTTATTAAGACTACGTTGGACTCTTATTAGATGTTTGACCCACCCAACACCCTAACCTAATACCCTAGATGTTATAGATTGCTTTACGTCAGGGTGTTTTCTTTCCACAACCAAATTTCCCTCAGGATGGAATGGACTTGAGTACCGCAATGCAAGGCCCAAACTGGCCATGGCCTCCTTGTAAGCTCGAGAGCTAAAAGCAGGACCCTGGTCAGAATGTAGCTTGCCGATTGCGTATGACTCGCAAATCTTTCATAACAGTTAGGGCATCAGCCGAGCACTGAGGCCACATCCAAATGAATCTTGTCCTAATATGTGTGGGTCCGCTTTTGTCCATAGAGACGTCTGAGCGAGGATTGTCTAATGCTATCTAACAATGGTGTCTGTACTGGGCTGGCTACACTGTAGTCAGGTATCTGGCGGCGCTCTAAGCTGTGATTTCTGTAGCTGACATCGCAATTAATTCCAAATTAATAAATATGGGCGTTCATCCCTGGCCACCAGTACATCTCTTTTAATTCTAGTAGAGATTTTGAGATCCCTTGATATATCAGACCCTCTCCCATATGTGCTTCTTGAATCAAAGAACCTCTCTGATTCCTGTTTGGAATTACACTAACCCCCACTTCAGGGATTTGAGCAAAAGTAACCGAGTTGGCATTAATTATGTATGTATATTTTAGTGGATAGTTTAGAGGTAACGCCGCTCCGCTGCCTTTGCTTGTGGCATTGACAGCTAACATTGTTTCACCGTCTATTTTTGTTTTTGAACAAGTGATTGCAGCTACGGAAGCGGTTTGCACAGCTGCCTTTGCGGCTTCATAAGCCAATGAATTCCCTGCAATGTGAACGCCATCACGCTGATGACTCAGTGTAGAGATCACGTGAGTCTTTTGTAGTTCTTTCTATAATAGAACTACTTGTTCCCAAAGCAATTCATGCTTGATTGTGCCACCTTTTGCATCTTTGAAATCGTTTTGTACCTAGTTCTGCAAGTATTTGTTGTAAGATTGAACGCAGTGATAAAAATCGCACACTATGAGTGTGGGGAATTCGCGATCAGTATTATTAAGCGCCATCTTGAAAGCCTGTAGTTCAGCTCGCTGAGCTGTACAGTCTCCGAGAGAATGAGTTTTTGTGACCATATGTGAGAAAGTGCCATCTTTCTTGCCTTGGTATGCCCCCACTTTTTTCTGAATTGCTGATATGCTTTGACTGAGTGTGCCCTGGGCTCCTGCCAACCAGGTACCCAGGGCCTGTGTTCCTTCCCTAAAGCTGTACTGAAACTTTACCCAATTGGCATCTATGGCCACCTGTCAGCCCTTAGTGGTTGGTACCCTAGGTACCCAGGGCATGGTGAGCAGAGAAGACCCCTGAGGGCTGCAACACCTATTGTGCCACCCTCAGGGGCCTGGTACCCTGGCACCCACACACTGCTTTTGCAGGCTGAGTGCCTAAGTACAGAACTAAAACCAGAGTCGACATGGCACACATCCCTGTGTGCCATGCCCAAAGAACCCACTGCCCTGGCATACTTCGGTCACCCCTCTAGCTGGGTGCCCTATGCCAGAGATGTGGGCACAGGTGCATGAGCTCTGTGCCCCTATAGTACCCAGAACCATTCCTGGGCACTGTAAGTGCAGTGATGCCATTAAGAGTATGTAGTGCTGGGAGGTTGGCATTACGAACTCTACAGCACCATAATGGCTCTACTGAAGACTGACAAGTTTGATATCAAACTTCTCAGCACATTAAACCCACATTGATGCCAGTGTGGGATTTAATGTAAAATGCACCAGAGGGCATCTTGGAGATGACCTCTGAAACCCTAACCTACAATTCACGTCTGGCTGAGTGGCTGCAGAGGCTGCTACACAACAGACATGTTGCTGGACCCCTGGGTAGGAGAGCCCCTGCTCTTCTGGGCCTGCAACAATGCATATCTGGGCGAGGTGCTAGGTCTCCTCCCCCAGGATGGGCAGGGGGAAGTTTCAAAGGCATGTTGCCTCTGTGAGCTTCTCCAGACCATTTGCTGTACTCAGCAACCAGCCCCCACCAGTCCTGCCCCCTACTCTGTTGGGGAGACTGGCAGGAAAAACTATGTCAGGAAGGGGGTGTGCCAGCCTGTGCCAACCACACACCTCAGATGGGGGAGATGAGGTGAAGCACAACCCCGGGCTCTGGCCATCTTGAAGATGGGGAGCCCTGCCCTATCACAGCTATGCTCCTGCCCCCCTCCCACAGGAGAGGAGTAGGCTACGAGGTGTACCCACCCCAGGGCAGGGACCCATTGGTCCCTTTCCTTGCCCTACCTGTAATGCCCCTAGATTCAGTATTTATGGGCTCCCTGAACCTTCTTTCCTCAGATCCCGATACGAAAAGAAGAAAGAAGATCAAGAAGAAGAAGACCCGCCGTCCAGCTGCTAACATGACGACAACAACTGACTTGGCCCCAGCCCTACCGGTCTGTCGATCCTGGAACCTGCTCCTGCTTAATCCCGGTGACTCCTGCGATCAGCAACCTTGGGACACCAGGAGGACCTGCCTGCCTTGACCCTCTTGAAGACTGGGACTCCCATCAGCAGAGGCTCTGCTGCAACAACCCACCTGGTGACAACCAGGAAGCTCCGTACCAGCCCACTCTGCACCCGCCGAGCCCAGGTCTGGCCAACTCGAACCAAGACCACGAGTACGTCACCCCGGGAATTGGGACCAGAAGTCCAGTGCCCGAAGACCCTCATCAATGAACCAGCCGACGCCTGCAGACTCAGAACGAGGGGCCACCCCAACCGCGACCACCCGAGGGTAAGCTTTTCCACACCCAAAGACACCCCTGCACCAGGTGCCCTACAGCCCCGTGTACCACCCTTTGGGGTACCTACCTGTGCTCCAAGATCCCAACTTACCTCTCGAAGTGCTCGTCACCCGTGGAGAGTCTCAGTCCCCGAGCCTGCAGCCTTTGTTCCTCTTTGACCTTCCCCATTGGATAACATTGAGCGGCCAATGGCTCAAAAGCACCCTGCCCCCAGCCGCCCGAGTGCCGTTGGCTGTGACCCCTGTGCCCTATCCTACTTCCCTCTTGCCCTGAGCAAGTGACCCGGAGCCCAGATCCCACAGCCGTGTGGCCTGCTAGCCAGCAGCCACCAACCGACAGCCCCCCTTCCCTCTTTGGATATCATTGGGCCAACCTACCTCTGTACTTGGCCGCCCCTGTGCCTCTGGGAGTGAACTAACTGTACTTACCTGACCCTGGGGAACCCCTGAGTCTCTGCCCAGAACCTCAACTTCACCAACCAAGTACTCACCTGGAAACCGGTAATTTACTTACCTGCCGTTGGATAACATTGAATCATTTTGACTTGAAAATTTTCTAAGTGTGAAGTTTTGAAATCTGAAAATATTCACATAAAATCAGCCAAAGTCCGAATTCCGAAGTACTCACCTGTGATCAGGGGAGAAGCCAGTGCTGTACCTGTCAGCCCAGTACTGAACCGCAAAAGTAATCCCTAGCAGGGTTACTAGTAATCTGTATTTTCTCCATAGGAACCCATTGTCTGCTTTTCTATGAAATTTCTTCTAAGTGGCTACTTTTAAAAACTTGAAATATTCTTTAAAAATCACACGAAATACTGAAACGCAATTACCTACCTGTTTTGAGTTAAGACCCCGGTGCTGGCCCTAGGAGACGAATGCTGGGTTACAAAAGTAACGCGATCGTACTTTACCTGCAACCTGAATTTTCTCCTATTGAATAACATTGTCATATTTCCTTTGAAAAGTTTCTAAGTGTGAACTTTTAAAACAGCTTTATTTTCATGAAAATTCACTGCAGTAACTAAAACGTTTTTGCTAACCTGGTTTCAGCTTAGACCCCAGGACTGAATCTAAGATCTAAGATCTAGTTCTGGGACTACAAAAGTAATCTATATAGTAATTAACTGTACTTACAAGTGGAAAACTCATTAAGCTCAATGCTATTGTGTTGCTTACTGCTAATACCGTATTATTTGTGTGCATAAACTTTATTGCTCTTTTGCAAAGTAATTACATGAGAGAACCCAAAAAAAAAGTATATTTTTATAACTGTTGGTTCTAAAAATAAAACAGCTATGTCTGTGGATATAAAAACAATTGGCCGCAACACTCAACGCACTCAACACTGGCTGGAACCCTGCCTGCTACCAAGCCACCCGAGACGCACCCACGGACCCTTCGCCTGCCAAGCCTGCCGTTTCTCCTGCTACCGGACCTGCACGGCCCCCGCCAAGCCCTGCACCAGCAGCAACCACCTGAAGTGCATCCTGCTCAACACCCGCTCCATCCACAGGCACGCCGTGGAACTCTGGGACCTGCTCGACACGACAGCACCGGACGTCGCCTTCCTCACCGAAACCTGGATGAACGCCTCCTCAGCGCCCGACATCGCCATAGCCATCCCGGACGGATACAAGATCACCCAGAAGGACCGCGTCAACCAGACGGGAGGAGGCATCGCCATCGTACACAAGAACACCATCCGCATCTCAACTAACTCCGACGAAACCTTCACCGCCGCCGAACAGCTGCACTTCCAGATATACACTGACCCCAAGACCACCCTCCGCGGCACCCTCATCTACAGACCACCGGGACCACGCACACAATTCAGCGAAGACATCACAGACTTCATCAGCCCGCACGCCCTTCCCTCCGCCAACTACATCCTCCTAGGAGACCTCAACTTTCACCTGGAGAACAACAACAACAGAAGCACCACCGCCCTGCTGGACAACCTTGCCAACCTCGGACTCAAGCAACTAGTGAACTCCCCCACCCACTACGCCGGCCACACGCTTGACCCAGTCTTCGCATCCAGCAAGCACATCTCCTTCAGCCACGCCACCAGACTCCACTGGACCGACCACAGCTGCGTCCACTTCAGCTTAAAAAAAACTACGACCCACCACCACCCGCAAGAGGTCCCCCGCCGATGCTGGAGCAAGATCACCGCTGAGCAGCTCACCGCCTCCCTCAGCCAGAACACTCCCACCAGCACAATGGACCCCAACGAAGCAGCCAGCAACCTCACCAAGTAGCTGACCACCTGCGACGATGACCTCGCACCACTAAAGAACCGTCCCAGCAGACACGGCAGCAAGAAAACCCCCTGGTTCACCGACGAACTCAAGGAATCCAAGAAGATCTGCTGCACCCTCGAGAAAGCCTGACGGCTCGACCACACCACAGACAACAGGACCGCCCTCAAGCACGCCATCCGCAAACACCATCAGCTGATCCGCGCCACCAAGAAGACGGCACTCAAAGAACGACTGGACAACAACACCCACGACAGCAAGGAACTCTTCAGCATCGTCAAAGAGTTCTCCAACCCCAGCGCCGGAAACAATGACATCACTCCCTCGCAAGACCTCTGCAACTCACTCGCCTCGTTCTTCCACCGCAATATCGCCGACATACACAACAGCTTTGACGCACAGACCATGCGCCCTACCACCGAACCAACGCCCGTCACCACCACCCTCTGCAACTGGACCCAGATCAGCACTGAAGACACCACCCGCACGATGAACTCCATCCACTCCGGATCACCAACCGACCAGTGCCCACACCACGTCTTCAACAAAGCCGAAGCCACCATTGCACCCCATCTCCGAGACACCATCAACTCCTCCTTCCACACAGCCACCTTCCGGGAGAGCTGGAAGCACGCCGAGCTGACCGCCCTCCTGAAGAAACCAACGGTAGACCCCACCGACCTCAAGAACTACTGTCCCATCTCGCTCCTTCGTTTTCCGGCCAATGTCATCGAGAAGACCGTCAACAAACAGCTGGCTGACTTCCTTGAGACGAACGGATCCCTCGACCCCTCGCAGTCCGGGTTTCGGGCCAACCACAGCACCGAGACCGCCCTGATCACAGCCACGACGACATCAGAACCCTGAGCGACAACGGGGAAACAGCGTCCCTCATCCTCCTGGACCTCTCTGCAGTATTCGACACCGTCTGCCACCGAACTCTAGTGAAGCGCCTCAGCTACATCGGAATTCGAGAAAAAGCGCTGGAATGGATCATCTCGTTCCTCACCGGAAGAACCCAGAGAGTCTGCCTCCCTCCGTTCAGATCCGAGGCCACCGAAGTCATCTGCTGCGTACCACAAGGATCCTCACTCAGCCCAACCCTCTTCAACGTCTACATGAGCCCCCTCGCAGCCATCGCATGCCAGCACAACCTCAACATCATCTCCTATGCCAACGACACCCAGCTCATCCTCTCCATCACCAGCGACCCCACCACCGCCAGAGCCAACCTACACGAAGGGATGAAAAACGTCGCCAACTGGATGAGGAACAGCCGCCTTAAACTGAACTCGGACAAGACGGAAGTCCTCATCCTGGGACCATCAACCTCCGCCTGGGCCGACTCCTGGTGGCCCCCGGCCCTGGGCACCGCTCCCAAACCGACGGACCACGCACGCAACCTGGGCTTCATCCTGGACTCCTCCCTGTCAATGACCAGACAAGTCAACGCCATCTCATCCTCGTGCTACAACACAATGCGCATGCTCCGCAAGATCTTCAGATGGATCCCCACGGAAACCAGGAAGACCGTCACCCAGGCACTCGTCACCAGCCGACTGGACTACGGGAACACCCTCTACGCCGGAACCACAGCGAAACTTCAAAAAGGACTCCAACGCATCCAGAACGCCTCCGCCTGACTCATCCTCGACATCCCCCGACACAGCCACATCACCGGACACCTGAGAGACCTGCACTGGCTCCCCGTCAGCAAGAGAATCACGTTCAGACTCCTCACCCACGCACACAAGGCTCTCCACAACCTGGGCCCCAAGTACCTCAACGACCGCATGACCTTCTACACTCCCACCCGCCAGCTACGATCAACCGGTAACGCACTCGCCACCGTACCACGCATCCGCAGAGCCACCGCCGGAGGAAGATCCTTCTCCTACCTGGCAGCCAAGACGTGGAACTCCATCCCCACCCACCTTCGGCGAACCCAAGACCATCTCGCCTTCAGGAAGCAGCTCAAGACCTGGCTGTTCGAGCAGTAACTTTCCCCTCCCCCAGCGCCTTGAGACCCTCCCGGGTGAGTAGTGCTCTATACAAATGACGCGATTGATTCATTGAGTGTGTGAAACCTTTTGCTGACTGAGTGGGTACAACACATGCTTTACACTGTCCTCTTGTACTGCCTTACTGCTCGACCAAGCTACCACTTTGGAGAGTAAGGCCAGTGCTGACTTTAACCTCTGTTATACCTCTGGGGTTGTGTGACTCTATACACGCTGTACTCCATTCTAGTCCAGTATATATAGAGCCACTTTCTCACATTGGTGGATCAGCGTTGGGATACAAACTTGCATTTGTTGGACTACTTGGTTACCATCTGCGCCAGGAAACCCACGGTGTCAGTGCGCTTTATAAATCCCATTTAATAATAATAATAATAATCTGATCACACGACAGAACTCATAAATTGCCTTTGGAATTCTGAAATTGGTCTTTTCCAAAAATACTAAGAGTCTGGTAGGGCCTTGCTTAACTCCCATTAGAATTTTCAAAAAATAAAAGTAACAACAAGCTAGGGTAGAGGGTTAGAACTATCAGGTAAGAATGTCTCAAAAGAACCCAGCTGTTAGTCAAGATAATTTAAACCTGGTGGAGGAACTCGACCTCACACCTTACTTGCACTTGGTCTTCAAGGAATTGAGGGCCCTATGCAAAGGTAAAAAAAATAGCTGTAGGTCTGCATCCAACCAAACAAGGGCATATGCAAAAGACCACCCCTCTGAGCAGAAGGAAGAAGGAGTGGATGAGGAGAATGATAATGATCCCCCCATCATTCCTAGGGAAGAAGGGGGTCACTGTACCCTTGACTCCAAGAGTTAGACTTTGGGAGCCTGAGAACCACACAGGTGGACAGGGCCCCAGAGAATACATTGGGGAGATTCCCAATGGAGAGAACAACTTAGCAAAGTTGGCCAAGAAATTAAACCTAGAGACCAGACTCCTGGCTCTAGAAAAAGAAAAAAAAGAGATGGGCTTAGCCCCCATCTCTGGTGGCAATAATACCAATAGCAAGGATAGAGAGCAATTTTGTGATCCTAAAATCCCCAAACGAACTGTCCCTAAATATGAGGACGGTGATGACATCACCAATTTGTTCACAGCCTTTGAGAGGGCTTGTGATATCAGAAAACGAAAGAAACCTCTCTGGGGGCACTTCTCTGGGAACTGTTCTCTGGTAACTGCAGAGACAGGCTTCTGACCCTCTCTGGGCCAGAGGCAGGGTCCTATGACCTCATGAAGAAAACTCTGATTGAGGGATTTGGACTCACTACTTAGGAGTATAGAATCAGGTTCAGGAGGGCTCACAAAACCCAGACCCAATCCTGGATAGATTTTGTAGACTACTCAGTAAAGACACTGGATGGTTGGTTAACTGGACACAATGTGCACAACTTTACTGGACTTTAGAATTGTCACAATTCAGGGCAGAGCGGGCTCCAAATAGTGTGAGAATGAAATAGGGGGTGAATGCACTACATCTCCCAGAAAGCCGAGAGGGAGGATGTAGTCCTTTCTCTCTTTCTCCTTTTCTGTTTTCTTAATCTCCTTTAGCCAAGGAAAGGGTGCTTGTCACCTGTTTTCTGGATCTGGCTTCCAGAGATATATCCCTCTTGGAGACACAGTAACTGTAGATACGCTCATGAACGGGCTGCCGCCATCGTACTTCTACAGCGCTGAGCCGCGCTGCAACGCCAGGGAACTATCGTGGCACTTTCATTGGAAAGACACCCGTAAGCTCGTTGCCGCCATCGTACTGCTACAGCGCTGAGCCGCGCTGCAACGTCAGAGAACTTTCGCGCCTGGGGGTGTTTTTCAAGAGAGAGGCTCCCGTGAGCTTGTTTCTGCCCGAGTTTATTTATTTGGCACTGAGACACGCCGACAAGTCACTCGAACCTTCGTGCCTTGGGCATTGTTGATTTATTATTTTTCCATGAGACGCCAGGTGTGTCTAGAAAGTATTTTTTGTACATTGGGCAATTAACATTTAGAAAATGGAATCTTGCCTACACCTGGATACAAGGCTACTATAGAGAAGGCTTATCCGTTTCTAAGTCTTTGCTAGTACTTGGAACACTATTTAGCATAGGCGCGCTTTCAGTGTTGTTTACTTGGCTTCCTACTTCATCTCTTAAGTTCAACTAGCCCCCATGAGCTGTTGAGGGCTCGGATTAGTTCACGGACTGTGCGGATACTTTCCTAAGGAATTCTACTGTACCAGAGGTCGGCCTGGTGTCAGATAAGTACTCTGTTCAACATTTGTACACCTATATTGAAGGCCTTGGTATGGTGACACTACATTATCACTGAGGAAAGTGATAGAAACTCTTGATTTTCCTTTTTCTTTATTTTTTCCTTTTGTGCTTTTTGTGAAGAAGTATGTGGAACAGCTTGTAACTGTAAGTGTATATCAACACATATATAATTGATAGAAGTTGAAGATCTTGAGTGCATTTTAAGTGTGTTTGGTTCTTTCTTTATACAGGAAGCATTGAGAAACCAGAGGGTGGCACCACAACCTATCTGTTCTTCAGCTCTTCTCTGCATTTATTTGACTGCTGCAACTTTATTGTTTCTTTTGTCCCTTTTTGACCCTTCCCCGACTGTCTTGATATCTGGTGAGTGTTCCTATTTACTCACAGGTGGTACCATATAGGGGAAGGGGAGATCTAGCATCCTCATCGCTCCTGCTGTATCCGGCTTCTCAGGTTAGTGATAACCTCACTTGTGACAATAATTTGTTAATGAAGAAACACATTTTGAGTAATTGCACAAAGGAAAAGTTGAATCAGCATTTGGTAGACCTAGGTCTAATTTCTCCCCAAGAATTGGGAAAGAAGGCAGACCACTGGTTCAAGACTAGGGTGACAAGGACAGCCATGGGGGATGGCCAAAAGAAGGTAGTCACAAAACCTCCCAGAGGGAAAGGTGGTGAGAATCCCCAAGATAAAAAGTCTGAGTCTTTCAAATGCTCCCCAAAACCTGTACAGGTGGCTGGGTCCCATACTACTCCCTATGTGCCTCAATCCTATAGAGGAAGAAACTTTGATCCTAACAAGGCCTTTTGTAACAACTGTAAGAAGTTGGGACATTTAACTGTAGACAAAAACTGCCCCTACAACAAAGCCCCTAAGGCACCCAATACAGTTACTCCAGGGACAGTAAATCTGCAGATGGGATCAGAGGAGTGCCCAGAGCAAATCTGGGAATACACTCAAGCTAGTCTAGTCTCCTTGGGGGAAATGGAGGTTGCCAATGTAGCTGGTTGGCCACCCAACTGTAACAAGTATCAGCAATACCCCTCCATCAATGGAACTAGAGTAGAAGCTCTGAGGGATACAGGTGCCAGCATCACTATGGTAAGGGAAAAGCTGGTTTCCCCAGAGCAGTACCTGGTTGGGAAAACTTACTCCATCACCAATGCTGACAGCATTACCACCCAACGCCCTCTGGCTATGGTGACATTAGGATGGAGGGAGGTTACTGGCCTGAAACTGGTAGTGGTCTCTCCACAATTGCCAGCTGACTACCTGCTTGGAAATGACCTGTATACCTCAGCCTGGGCTGAAGTTGAGCAAGTAACCCATGCAGCCATGGGGTATCCCTAGCATGGCATGATATGTGTCCAAACCAGAGCACAGAGCAAATATAAGGATGAACAAGTGAGGTTGGATCCTGAAAGTTTGGCCCAATCAACCAAGAGAAAAAGCAAGGATACTACACAGCCAGCTTCTCAGGACCCCTCTCCTCAGGGAGAGGACTTGGAAACCCTAGAGGGAACTGAGCCTATGGAGCTTGAGCGTTACCAGGCTGGACTCCTGGTCCCAGGGGGAACCACTAGGGAAGAGCTGTGCCAGGGCCAGCGAGACTGCCCCACTCTTGAAAGCCTGAGGCAGCAAGCAGCTGCAGAAGCAAAGGGAGATGCCAGTGGTACCAACAGAGCTTATTGGGAAGAGGGATTACTGTATGCTGAGGCAAGAAACCCCTATCCTGGACCTACCAGGAGAGTGGTAGTACCACAAGAAGTACAGGGAGTTCCTCCTAACTATAGCTCATGACATCCCCCTAGATGGACACCTGGGGCAAACCAAAACTTGGTGAAGGCTAGTTAGCCACTTTTACTGGCCCCAGATGAACCAATAAGTGAGGGAGTTTGTGAGCTCCTGTGTTACCTGTCAGTCAAGTGGCAAGACAGGAGGCAACCCAAAGGCCCCCATGATACCACTGCCAGTGGTGAGGGTGCCCTTTGAAAGGGTAGGTGTGGAGAATGTGGGTCCACTTGTGACTCCCACAGCCTCAAGGAACAAATTCATTCTAGTAGTAGTGGATCATGCTACTAGGTACCCTGAAGCAATTCCCCGGAGGGTTACTACAGCTCCTGCAGTAGCAAAGGCCCTCCTAGGTGTCTTCACCAGGGTAGGGTTTCCTAATGAGGTGGTTTCAGACAGAGGTGCCAACTTCATGTCTGCTTACCTGAAACACATGTGGAAGGAGTGTGGATTACAGTACAAGTTCACTACCCCATACCACCCAAAAACCAATGGTCTTGTAGAAAGGTTCAACAAGACATTGAAAGGTATGATCATGGGGCTCCCTGAAAAACTCAAAAGGAGATGGGGTGTCCTGTTGCCATGCCTGCTTTTCGCTTATAGGGAAGTACCACAGAAGGGAGTGGGGTTTTCACCCTTTGAACTTCTGTTTGATCATTGTGTAAGGGGACCACTTTGTCTTGTAAAGGAGGGTTGGGAGAGCCTCTACAAGAACCCAAACAAGACATTGTGGACTATATGCTTGGCCTAAGGTCCAGAATAGCTGAGTACAAGGATAAGGCATCAAAAATCTTGAGGCCAGCCAGGAGCTGCAGAAGCACCAATGTTGGACTTGGCCCGTCTGGCAGGTCCACCCCTGAAGTTTTGTGCTTATTATATGTGTCCGGGGGATGGTGATTCCCCTTCTGAGTGTGTGTGGGGTGAGAGAGACCTGCCTCCCGTAGGAATGCATGGGGAATGTATGTGGCTCGGGTAGTTCCTGATGCGTGGGGCGTGCCGGGTCGTGTTTGGTATGTATGCGCTCATGAGGTTGAATGCTACAAGATGATGTATGCGGCATGGGTGTGACTAGAAGGGAAGTGCCACTTCTAGACCTTGGTGTGTGTGTGCAGTAGGTGTGCTGGCGCCTGATTGGCTGAAGCCGGCCGGGCCTTCCCCCACCAGGCTGGCTCCACCCCCCTGGGGTGCGTCCAGTGCCCCTGGCCTGGCCAGTAACCTGAAATTCCTTATAACCAGTTCTGGCTGGTTCTCTCCCTGCCTGCCCCTTTTGGAGACAAAGGAAGCTCCTGTATAAAAGGAGGGTGGGCCCTCTTCTCTCTCTCTTCTTCTTCCTGCTTGGGTCCCTACCTGGGTCGTGCTGCTGCGTGGGCTCAGGGTTGGCTGGCCTCCCTGGGCCCTGCCCTGCTCCTGAACTGCTGATGCCCCTTTTTCCCTTCTAAGAGCTGATGTGCTCCCCCTGAACTCCTGGACTTCCTATGGACCCTGCTTTCTATGGCCCTAGCGCTTGAGAGCGCTTTCCTGCTATCCTAGCGCCTGGGGGCGCTCATTCCCGCTTCTAGCGCTTGGGAGCGCTTTCCTGTTGTCTTAAGCACCTTGGGGCGCTTCCTCCCGGCCTCTAGTGACATCCGGCTGTCCTAGCGCCTCGAGGCGCTGCCGTTCTGCCCCCAGCGCTGGGAGCGCTCTATTCCTCCAGCTGGTGCCCACCCGGCATCTGCCTGTCGTGGGAGGGGGCCCGAGCCCCCAGCGAGTGCCTACCTCGCTTTATTTCCGTCCTGCCTGCCTTATCGAGGGAGCCGGGCCCTCGTCAATTTCCCCTGTGTTCACCGCCGCAGCCCGGAACCCCGCGTGAAGCCCGCCCCCGGGCCGCGCTCTGATTGGCTGTCGGCCCGGGCTGAGCTGATGACGTTTCCCCGGGCCGCGCTCTGATTGGCCGGCGGCCTGGGGAGCTGTGGAGACGACCGGAGAGAGCCGCAAAGGCAGGGGTCGGCGGGAGCCTACTCCGCGCCCCTGCGTCCCACCAGGACCACTGCCGCTTCCCCCCGGGGCCCCCAGGAGCGAGAGGGAGCCCCGGAGAGCGAGGAGGACCGGCGCGTCTGCCCGCCGACCGGTGAGTGCTGCCGGAGGGGAGGCGGGGCGTCGGAGCACATTTTCGGTACTCGCCCCTCCCCTCCAGCGCGAGCACGCATGTGCCTCAAGGCCCGAAAGGCCCCCAGTGATGCCGGGTCCCCCGAGGGGGGCCCCGCCTGCCCACAGTTCTGGTCCTGAGCCCGCGAGGCTCCGTCACGGCCCCTGGGGCCTCCATTGATGCCGGGTCCCCCAAGGGGGGGCCCCACCTGCCCACCGTTCTTGTCCTGAGCCCCGAGGAGGCTCCAACGTGTCCTGGCCCCCGAGCCCCGAGGAGGCTCCAACGTGTCCTGGCCCCCCGAGCCCCGAGGAGGCTCCAACGTGTCCTGGCCCCCGAGCCCCGAGGAGGCTCCAACATGTCCTGGCCCCCCGAGCCCCGAGGCGGCTCCAACGTGTCCTTACCCCTGAGCCCTGAGGAGGCTCCACCACGTGTCCCTGGCCCTGCCTGGGCCCCGAGAGGCCCCACCACGTGTCCCTGACCCTGCGAGAGGCTCCACCCTCGCCCCCCTGTCCCCCCAAGCCTGCAGGGCTATGTCCAAGTCCCTCAGCGGCCCAGCACTTAGTGGGCCGCTGCCACGTTTAGGTTTGCCCCGGGCCCCTTGCAGCCCACTCTGGACATCGAGACTCTAAGGCGCCCTTGCCTCAGGAAGGCCATCTGGCCTATGGGGTGCTACTGACTAACATCAAAGTGATACTGAGAATTCTTATGTGTGCCCTGCTGATAGGGGCCTCTGTTGTGTTGTGTAACTTGCCTCATGTATGTCTATGCTGGTTAGAGTGAGTTCTATTGCTAGTCCTATGAGACCCCGGGGCGTGACGTGTTCTAATGCTAAGCTCCTGGTGAATATGTGTTCTAGTCCTAGTCCGAGGAAGCTCCCAGTTGTTATATGTTCTAAAATACCAATACCATCATGTGCACCTTCCTGGCAGTGGCCCCTTGGCCCTGCTCTGTACCTTTCCCCTGGTAACCCCTGCTGTGCCTTGAGCACATTGTAAAGTGTATGTTCCTGTGTGTCCTTCCTAATACAAAGACTATTTTCATATATACTTTGTGTGGAGTTCCTTTTGTGGGAGGCCTGGGATGTTGCCGTTGGTGGGTGCGTGCGCAAATGCTTCACACATGTCCTCCGAGATAGGACTGACTGCCCGCTCCGCGTTACCTAGAGGGCGAGCAGGGGTCGACTTTATATAGGGGTGGCGGTCTCTGACTGGCTGTGGCGCAAGCCCTGGCCGGCCGGGGGTCCCATTTCCTACAACCAATATGACCAAAAAGCTGCCATGGTTGAATTTCAACCTGGGAAACAGGTGTGGGTTTTGGAGCCAGTGGCACCAAAGATTCTCCAAGAGAGATGGAGTGGCCCTTACCCTATCCTGGAGAAAAAGAGTGAGGTCACTTACTTAGTGGAACTGGGCAGCATAAGGTCACCCAAAAGGATTATCCATTTGAACTGCCTCAAGCTCTACAATGACAAGGCTGACCTCACCATGCTGATGGTGACCGATGAGGAACAGGAAGCAGAAAGTGAACCTCTCCCCGACCTCCTCTCTTCCAGCACAAAATATGGGTAACTGGATGGAAAAGCTTTATAAAAGCTCAATCAGAATACTATAAAAATATAAAGCTGGCAAGAAAACAACAATTAACACAACAAATAGCAGAGGCAGGTAATAGCCCTAAGGAGCTTTTTAACATTCTCCAAAACTTTATAAAGCCTACGGCTTGTGAAAGCTCAGACGACTTCTCGCAGGATTTGTGCGACAAAGTCTCGTTGTTTTTTGAGGATAAAATCAACATCATATATGAAAAAATAGTAGCTGCCAACAATATCAATAAAAATAAAACTAAACTCTGTTCCACCACGATTACTACTACAGACAATAAACTCTCTCTGACGTCCTTCCCTCCTGTTACGCACACAGAGCTTCTTACTCTCTGTAATCATATCAAAACAGGATCCCCCAATGACCTTGTCCCAGCCAAAATGGTAGGCCCTTTGCTTCCTATATTAGGCCCCCACATACTTGAAATGGTCAACATCTCCCTTAGGACAGGCCAGGTCCCGGCAGATTGGAAAAAGGCAGTGGTGAACCCGATAAGAAAAAAGGCATCATCTCCCTGGACAGACCTATCCAACCTACGTCCCATCTCTCTCCTACCCTACCTAGGCAAGATCACGGAGAAGCACGTGAACACCTATCTTTCCCAACATCTGGAAGCGACGGAAGGCCTGGACCATTCTCAATCCGGGTTCAGGCCGAACCACAGCACAGAATCAGCACTTCAAACAGTGACCAACAACATCAAAATGGCACTGGATGATGGTTGCTCTATGATTCTGGTGCTGTTAGACCTTTCCGCCGCTTTTGATACGGTGTCACACAAGGTGCTTCTCCATCGCCTAAAGGAGGTAGGAATAGGGGGAGAGGCTTTGACATGGTTGGAGAGCTTCCTGTCCGGGCGTTCTCAAGAGGTTAGGCTGGGCGCCCACACATCCATCCATAGGGAGCTCAATAAGGGGGTGCCACAGGGCTCATGTCTGAGCCCCACACTTTTCAACATATATGTGGCCCCCCTTGCCAACCTAGCGAGATCTTTCGGGTTCACCCCCGTGTCGTACGCTGACGACACCCAACTCCTTTTTCCCTTTAAAAATCTTACGCCTGCAGTAAAAAGATCATTTGCAGATGGCATGAGAGCCATTGCAGACTGGATGTCATCAAACTGTCTGCAGTGTAATGTCGGGAAAACCGAAGTTATGTTGTTCGGTCAAGCGATGACACACTGGTCATCAGACTGGTGGCCTCAAGAACTGGGTCCTGTCCCCACCCCCAAGAGTAAGATCAGAAATTTGGGAGTATTATTTGACCAACAACTTACTTTCAAGGACCACGTTAATCAAGTAGCCGGCACCTGTTTCCGGGCTATAGGGATGCTAAGACGTGTCTTCCCCTATCTTCCGGATCACCACAGAAAAACTCTGGTGCAGGCGCTGGTTATCAGTAGGGTCGACTACTGCAATGGATTGCTCCAAGGAGCCAACGAGGAGCAACTTAAGAAATTGCAGGTCATTCAAAATACTGCCGCAAGGATTGTCATGAATGCTCCTCCCAGGACACCATCTTGCCCCCTACTGTCTCAGCTTCACTGGCTTCCAGTGAAGAAACGAGTTCAGTTCAAGACTCTTTGTACTATACACAAGAGCCTAACGGGGATGGGCCCTAAGTATTTCACTGACATCTTTCAGCCTTACATTCCAGGACGCTCTTTGCGCTCCAGTAACCAGCAACTTCTCAAAACACCCAGAATCAAGAAAACCAGACAAGGTGGCCGTGCACTGGCCTATACTGGACCCATACTATGGAACTCACTACCGCTTGAACTAAGGTCAATCACCAACCATATGATGTTCAGAAAAAATCTAAAAACCTATCTGTTTCCCAGCTACTAATGTCACTCTATCCCTGAATACACTGTTACTCCTACCTCCATCAGCAGTTATAGCGCGGAGATACACCTTCGGGGGTCTAGTCAGGCGCTCTATAAGCAAATAAAATAAAATAAATAAAATAAATGACAAGGCTGACCTCACCATGCTGATGGTGACCGATGAGGAACAGGAAGCAGAAAGTGAACCTCTCCCCGACCTCCTCTCTTCCAGCACAAAATATGGGTAACTGGATGGAATAGTCTTTTCAGGCACCCTCACTCCCCAACAGGAGGCATACTGCAAGCAAGTCTTGCAGCGGTTTGCTAGCATATTTTCCATGACCCCTGGTCCGACCAGCTGGTACCCATGATGTGGACACTGGTGACAGTAACCCTGTCAACAACAAGGTCTATCGATAATCAGACCAAGTCAAGAAAAGCATCAAAGCTTAAGTCAGCAAGATGCTGGAGATAGGGGTGATTGAACCTTCTGGAGCCCCTGGTCTAGCCCAGTCCCCAAACCTCATCAACATGGTGGAAAGAGAGAGATGAGGTTCTGTGTGGACTATAGAGGGCTCAACTCTGTCACCAAGACAGATGCTCACCCCATTCCAAGAGCATATGAGTTGATAGACAAACTAGGGGCAGTCAAATTCCTAAGCACCTTTGACTTAACTGCAGGGTACTGGCAAATTGGCATGGCCCCAGTAGCCACAGAGAAAACAGCATTCTCCACCCCTGATGGGCACTATCAGTTTACTGTGATGCCTTTTGGGTTAAAGAATGCCCCTGCCACCTTTCAGAGGTTGGTGATCTAAGTCCTGACTGGGTTGGAATCCTTCAGTGCAGCCTATCTTGATGATATTTAGCTCCACCTGGCAGGATCACCTGATCCACCTTGGGAAGGTTCTACAAGCCCTGCAATCTGCAGGTCTGCCTATCAAGGCATCCAAATGCCAGATAGGGCAGGGCACTGTGGTGTACTTGGGCCACCTTGTTGGTGGAGGCCAGGTCCAACCCTTGCAGCCCAAGATCCAGAGCATCCAGGACTGGGCAGCTCCAACCACCCAGACCCAAGTCAGGGCATTCCTTGGCTTGACTGGGTACTACGGAAAGTTTATGAAGGGATATGGGTCTATTGTGACTCCCCTCACAGAACTCACCTCCAACAAAATGCCCAAGAAAGTGAACTGGACTGTTATCTGCCAAAAGGCTTTTGACACCCTGTAAGAAGCAATGTGCTCAGCACCCATCCTAAAAGCACCAGACTACTCCAAGCAGTTCATGGTGCAGACTGATGCCTCAGAGCTGGGGATAGGAGCGGTCCTCTCCCAGATCAATGAGGAAGGCCAAGACCAACCTGTTGATTTTATAAGCAGGAGGCTACTCCCCAGAGAGCAGTGTTGGAGTGCCATTGAGAAAGATGCCTTTGCTGTGGTTTGGTCCTTAAAGAAGTTGAGGCCCTACTTGTTTGCAACTCACTTCCTGGTTCAAACTGATCACAGACCTCTCAGATGGCTAATGCAGGTGAAAGGGGAGAATCCAAAACTACTGAGATGGTCCATCTCCCTACAAGGTATGGACTTTGAAGTGGAACACAGAACAGGGACTGCCCACGCCAATGCAGATCAACTTTCCAAGTTCTTCCACTTAGACAATGAAGACTCTCTAGGGCAAGGTTAGTCCCATTACTTTTCGTTTGGGGGGTTGTGTGAGAAAGTGCCATATTTCTTGCCTTGCTTGGCCCCCGCTTTTTTCTGAATTGCTGATGTGCTTTTAGTGAGTGTGCCCTGGGTTCCCGCCAACCAGGCACCCAGGGCCTGTGTCCCTTCCCTAAAACTGTACTGAAACAAAACCCAATTGGCATCTATGGCCACCTGTGAGCCCCTCGTAGTTGGTGTCCCAGGTACCCAGGGCATGGTGACCAGAGAAGACCCCTGAGGGCTGCAGCACTCTTTGTGCCACCCTCAAGGGGCCCTGTACCTTGGCACCCTGTGTGCCATGAACAGAGAACCCACTGCCCTGGCATACTTCAGTCACCCCTCTAGCTGGGTGCCCTATGCCAGAGGTGTGGGCACAGGTGCCTGAGCCCTGTGCCCCTACAGTACTCAGGGCCATTCCTGGGCATTGTAAGTGCAGTGATGCCATTAAGAGTATGTGGTGCTGGGAGGTTGGCATTACAAACTCCACAGCACCATAATGGCTCCACTGAAGACTGAAAAGTTTGGTATCAAATTTCTCAGCACATTAAACCCGCACTGATGCCAGTGTGGGATTTAATGTAAAATGCACCAGAGGGCATCTTAGAGATGTCCTCTGAAACCCTAACCTACAATCCATGTCTGGGCTTAGTGGCTGCAGAGGCTGCCACACAACAGACATGTTGCTGGACCCCTGGGTAGGAAAGCCCCCGCTCTCCTGGGGCTGCAACAATGCACATCCTGGGCGAGGTGCTAGGTCTCCTCCCCCAGGATGGGCAGGGGGAAGCTTCAAAGGCATGCCGCCTCTGTGAGCTTCTCCAGACCATTAGCTATAGCCAGAAACCAGCCCCCACCAGTCCTGCCTCCTACTCTGGCGGGAAGACTGGCGGGAAAACTATGTAAAGAAGGGGGGGTGCCAGCCTGTGCCAACAGGAGAAGTGGAGAAGTGTGGCTCAATGGTTAGAGCGGCAGACCCTGATGCAGAGGTCTGACCCGGGACCAGGGTTCAATTCCTGCCTCGGTGGGTCTTGGGGTCAATTTCCTCGGACCTGATAATTCTCGCCTCAGTGCCTATTCTAATCATGGGTCCCACTCTGCAACTCTGGGCAATAGCTTGCTTAATCTCCTACAATGGCCCTGACAGCGCTGGGATGCCTGGCTTCACCTTGGTGGTGCCCAGGAGTGGATATTTCACAGGGAAAAGCCAGGAAGGGTTCTACAGCAGTATGCGTACAGTGCCAGGAAACCCCGGTTGGGGTATAAGTGTGCTTCACAAGTACAAATTAATTTCATTTCAACCCCACCCCTCAGGTGGGGGAGACGAGGTGAAGCACAACCCTGGGCTCCAGCCATCTTGAAGATGGGGAGCCCTGCCCTATCACAGCTAGGCTCCTGCCCCCCTCCCACAGGAGATGAGCAGGCTAGGGGGTGTTCCCAGCTCAGGGCAGGGACCCATCGCTCCCTGTCATTGCCCTACCTGTAACACCCCTAAATTCAGTACTTGGGGCTCCCTGAACCTTCCTTCCTCAGATCCTGATACGAAAAGAAGAAAGAAGATCAAGAAGAAGAAGACCAGCCGTGAAGCTGCTAACAACAAGACAACAACAACTGATTTGGCCCAAGCCCTACCGGCCTGTCGATCCTGGAACCTGCTCCTGCTTAATCCAGGTGACTCCTGCGGACAGCAACTTTGGGACACCCGGAGGAACTGCCTGCCTTGACCCTCTTGAAGACTGGGACTCCCATCAGCAGAGCATCTGCTGCAACAACCGACCTGGTGCCAACCATGAAGCTCCGGATCAGCCCACTCTGCACCCACCGAGCCCGGTCTGGGCCCAACCGAATCAAGACCACGAGGACTCCCCTCCGGCGACTGGGATCCGAACTCCAGTGCCCAAAGACCCTTCTCGATGAACCAGCCGACACCTGCAGACTCAGAACCAGGGGCCACCCCAACCACAACCAGCCGAGGGTAAGCTTTTTCGACACCCAAAGACACCCCTGCATCCGGCACCCTACAGCCCCCTGTGCCTCCCTTTGGGGTACATACCTGTGCTCCAAGATCCCAACTTACCTCTCGAAGTGCTAGTCGCCCCTGGAGAGTCTCCGTCCCCGAACCTGCAGCCTTTGTTCCTCTTTGACCTTTCCCATTGGATAACATTAAGCGGCCAATGGCTCAAAAGCACCCTGCCCCCAGCCGCCTGAGTGCCGTTGGCTGTGACCCCTGTGACCAATCCTACTTCCCTCTTGCCCTGAGCAAGTGCCCAGGAGCCCAGCTCCCACACCCGCGTGGCCTGCTAGCCAGCAGCCACCAACCAACATCCCCCCTTCCCTCATTGGATATCATTGGGCCTACCTACCTCTGCACCTGGCCGCCCCTGAGCCTCCGGGAGTGAACTAACTGTACTAACCTGACCCTGGGGAACCCCTGAGTCTCTGCCCAGAACCTTAACTTCACCAACCAAGTACTCACCTGGAAACTGGTAATTTACTTACCTGCCATTGGATAACATTGGCTCATTTTGACTCGAAAATTTTCTAAGTGTGAAGTTTTGAAATCTGAAAATATTCACATAAAATCAGCCAAAGTCCGAATTCCGAAGTACTCACCTGTTATCAGGGGAGAAGCCAGTGCTGTACCTGTCAGCCCAGTACTGAACCGCAAAAGTAATCCCAATCGTGGTAACTAGTAATCTGTATTTTCTCCATAGGAACCCATTGTCTGCCTTTCTATGAAATTTCTTCTAAGTGGCTTATTTTGAAAACTTGAAATATTCTTTAAAAATCACACAAAATGAGGGCGTGGCTTGGACACCAGAAAAGATGGCGATTTAAGCCTTTCTCTCCTTCTATCGGGGACAATTACGGTGATTCCCTGCTACTACATATCATATCCTTCGGAGCAGTAATGTAACGGAACACATCCGGACCCCAACCTGCTGCTACAGCGGCCCGACTACTGTGGCCATCTGCAATCCTGCACGAGGCTCTGCGGATCCTCCGGGCGCTGGAATGCGCCCTTTCAGAACGGCCCACCTGGCTCCTGACTCTGATTCCCAGCAGATGCGGTGAGGGTTTAAAACTTGAAATCTGAGGACTCGGATACCCGCAGCCCTGCCCTTCACCACAGGTAACACAAGCAGCGAGCAGCCTTCCGCAAAATGGCGACCTCCCTAGCTTACGTCTGCCTGATTCCGTAATACAGAAGGTCATTTTGCCTCTCCTTGTAGGCCTCTGAATTATGACAAAACGGAGCGCAAAACAGAGCGCAAATTCACTGGGTCCTCTGGCGTAATGTTGCTACCCCCACCTGCTGCCTAAGTCTGCCTTAATCAATGCTGCTGCACCTGGCAAGGGGGTTCATACTGCAGAATCAGCGTCTCATTAATTCTTCATATCTTGCACCCACAGCTGCCTTCAACCTGTTATATGTTTGATCTAGCTCTACTCACCTGGAACCCATTTGATAACTGAGTGACATATGGCATTCTCAATAACAAAGGGTTGAATCCACTCATTTGCCATCCTTGCCTGACCCTAATATGGCCGCCAAATAGGACACTCTGCAGCCTTTCACCAGTAGCGATACTTGAACCAATCTAAGGTGTCTGGACACAGTGTTAATGTTTACTAGTAAACCGCAACCTCACCATGCTATCTAGGTGAACCAGGTCCTAATATTTCAGCCAATCTACTACTTCTTCTGCCCCAGATAGCGCTCAGTGACTGAATATCGCTAATCAACTGCCATACCACGACTTGGCACTGTACCACTACAGCATTAAGTCACATCCAGTCAACCTATCCTAGCAGTTATCATATCCCACGCCATGGGAGAAAAAGAGGCCAAAAACCTCAAAAGACTGAAAGCTGAGCCACCGAACCCAGAGTCTCCAACCAAAGGGAAGCGCGACATAAACGCAACGTTGGGCACGATCCTGCTCAAAGTTGCCGAGGTTCATGACATCGCAAAAACAACCCAAGATGAGATTGCGGCGGTCAGGCAGGACATCAAAGACACAAATTTAAGGATTTCAGAGATGGAATGTCGAATCGGTCAATTAGAGAACTTGGAAGTAAAGGGGACCTACAGGCACATGCATCAATATTGCTTTTTGCGATTCCTTAATTGCGAAAAATAAGGAATCGCAATTAAGGAATCGCGAAATGCAATGCATCAAGAAATTGCTGAAAAAATTGGGATTTCTTAATATTCCTTAATTGCGACTCGCAAATTGCGAGTCGCAATTAAGGAATACCTCCCCATTCCTTCCTATGGGCCTGGAGGCCCATAGGAATGAATGGGACAACATTCTCAATTTGCGATTAGCAATTAGCGATTCCCAAATTCAGAATGCGATTTCAAGGGTGCAGGGGTGTCCAAAGGACACCCTGTTGCACCCCTGAAATCAATCTGTGCACATATGTTGTGCACACTCATGCCCTAAGGGCATGTGTGTGCACAATATGAAACTTTGAAAAATGCACAAAAGTGCATTTTTCAAAGTTTTCGCAAATTACCACGAGGTTCAACCTCATGGTAATTTGCTCCCCCCAATTGCGAAATCGCAATTTTTTAAAGTTTCATGCATTGCATTTAAGGAATCGCAAAATGCGATTTCTTTAATGCAATCGCAATTTGAGAATTCGCAAATATTTGTGAATTCTCATTGCGAGGGCCTTTACCCTTCATGCATTCCAAAAGCAGATTTTGCAATCGCAAAAGGCTGATTTTTGCGATTCGCACCGTTTGAGATCGCAAAATCCTTTGATGCATGTGCCTGCAAATCCCTTAAAGAGTTATCAATATCAACAACCTCCATGTCACGGCGCCTCTCCGAATTGGAAGATAGGAATCGCAGGGGGAACCTGCGTATTTTTGGCATTCCGGAAGGGGCAGAAGATAAAGATGGATCATGCATAGCTTTCCTAGAAAATTGGTTTCCGCGGGCCACCAATCTCTCCTTCAGTAACCCACTTGTGTTCGATCGAGCCCACAGAGTTCCTGCCCGTGTCACATCAGGCCAAAGGGGTCCTAGACCGATTGTCTGTAAACCGCTCAGGTATCAACATGTGGAGCAAATCTTGGCGTTCATGCGCAAACACAATCACATATTGTGGAAAACTACCAAAATATTCATCTCTCAAGATTACTGCAAAGAGACTGTCAACTTAAGGAAGAATTTCCTGGCCTCCGACCACGGCTCCGCACGCTCAACTATCTATATGGATTTGTAGTTCCAGCGAGATTTCGAGTCCTGATCCAAGGAGTACTGCAAAAATTCACAGACCCGGCACATCTGAAGAAATTTCTTGACGGCCCGGACGACCCTTCAATGGACACGGCTGCATCAAGCGCTCATGGCGATGGCACCTGACTCACCTGTCCCAGGATGTTCACACAATAATGCGCTAACGTACCTATGGCCACTCATCCTTGACTGTTCCTCACTTTATAGTGATGTTCATGGCCCTTTGTCTTAGGTCTTAAGTTGTTCTGAAACATTGAAAGTCTAACTCATAGACTTCTGTTGATTACACGTCTCAAGTACTCTATGGTGTAGGAGGTGATTTGCGGTATGGTAGGACGCACCTTTCATTGCAACATGACTAAACTAATGTTTTCTTATTATTCTCCTATGCATGCCAATACGTTATTTGAGTATTGTCTGTTTCACTTGACTTTCGCTTCTAATCTAAAACGATTGAGATCTTCTTTATCTAAACGATTGCTATTCACTTTCAGTCCCTATGGTGGATTTGAGCTGTCATTGCGCACTGACTCAAAATGTGATCCACAAGGCCACATGATGCGCTCTAAGTGAGTTGTAGTAGTTTTGGTTGTCTCTCACTCTTTGGTGTACGCTAAATTCATAATCTTAGCTTTGGTATTTTAGTACTGTTTGTTCATTCAATATGTTAGAATGGTGATCCACGTGTGGATCTTATGGCTGATTTAGGCAGTATCTTAAAATCATCACATGACACACTCCACCCTGGGAGACTAGTCAGTTGTGTCTTTTGTGTCAGTTGCCTTTACATTTATCTGCTGTAATTTGTGCTTCATGCTTAGTAATGAGCGTTCTTTTTTGTAGCAATCCAGGGTGTGTACATAACACCTGTTTACGTTTACTGTTCCTATTTCTGTAAAGTTTGTGCAGGACTACCCTGCAATTGCCAAGGGAGGAGAGCAGGGCTCGAGAAATCATTAAAAATGCACTAGAGCTGCAGGTCTAGTAAACTACAAAATCTCCTTGACCTAACTGAAAGGCTCTTGACCTCAAACTCTGAAAACTGAGCAAATGTGACAAGTTAACAAGATTTAAAAGCATTTTTATTGCTCATTTACATTGTGAACAATAAAGATTGCTTTAAATCTTGCTATCTTGTCACATTTCTCTGCTTTCAGAGGCAGAAGTCAAGTGTCAGTTTTTATTCCTACTTCAGAAAGGGCGAGTAGGACCTAAAAATAGCTCGACCTTAATCAATCTGACTCGCAAATGCGAGCAGTCGAGTGAATTTTTCGAGCCCTGGAGAGTACCCCGTGCTGTTGCTCCTTCTCCCTGGTCACCATGTTCTCAGTGTACTTTTGGGGTGGGGTGGAGTGGGGTGGGTGGGATTGGATTGTGGGGGGGTTGGGGAGGGATCTTGTTTTTCCTGCTATTTATTTTTGCTTTGTTTTTGTATTCTCGCCTGACTTTGTACTTATGCAGCAGCGCCTTTTATTCCTGTGACAGTGACAATACCAATCCTGTATAAACATTCCTCCAATGTTCGTCCAGTCTGTGGTTCTTTTACTTCATATCAGTCAAGCACCTAATGGCTAGCACGCAGCCGGAAATACACGTCATAGTGCACTCCCCATCACTCTTCCTCCCTCTGTATGGCCTAGACTAAACAAACTATTAAGATAGTGTCACTAAACGTTAAGGGCACCAATCACCCAATCAAGAAGAGGAATATACTTGATTACTTACATAAACAAAAGGGAGACATAATATTATTGCAGGAAACTAAGATTGATTTGCCACAATTTAATTCTATGAAAAATAAATAGTACAGCGAGGCACTTGGTTCTGATGCCCTGAGGAAACGAAACGGAGTGTTAACTCTAATCGCGAAAAGGGCCAACATTGATGTTCTGAAGAGTACTGCTGATACCAAGGGCAGATGGGTCTCCACAAAATTGTCGATGGACAATAAAGAGTTTTATGTAACTAATGTCTACGCTGCCAATAACGATGATCCGACATCCCCGAAGAACTATAGGCCTATATCATTGATCAATCTTGACTGTAGGATTTATGCCATGGTATTGGCCAAACGGATTCAAAAGGTCTTGCCTAAACTTGTTCACCCGTCCCAGGTGGGGTTCCTTAAAAAATAGACTGTCTAGCGACAACACACACACCCTGGCACACATTTTGGAAAGAGCAAAGTTCACTACCTCCCCAACTGTGGCAGTGGCTCTGGACACCGAAAAGGCCTTCGATATGGTCGATTGGTCCTATTTGGAGGCCACTCTCCACAAATTTAAGCTAGGGACAGACTTTATTTGGATGGTAATGGCCCTATATTCTAACCTCTCAGCGAGAGTACGAGCAGGCGGTTGCCTTTCATCCTCATTTCATCTGGAACAAGGCACAAGACAAGGTTGCCCCCTCTCTCCATCCCTCTTTCTACTGGCTATCGAACCCTTTCTTTATTCTCTCCGGAATAATGATATTATTAAAGGAATTTCCTTTGAAGGTACCACAGTCAAAATCTCAGCCTATGCGGACTATGTACTAGTAATCTCTGAAAATGCGGAGTTAGCAATACCTGCTCTGCTATCCTCTATTGCAGATTTTGCAGAAGTGTCAGGCTACAAGCTTAATAAAGATAAAACTGAGGTGAAATTATTCAATAACATAGGCGACAAGAGTATATTGGGTGGTTCTGGACTGTTCTGGCAACCAAACAGCTTCAAATATTTAGGAATAGAGTTTGAAAACGACTTAATTAGCACTCTCAAAATCAATGAACATGCCCTCCATAAAAAGATATCCTTCCTTCTGGACGGTTGGTCCCCAAAATTTTTATCATGGTGGGGCAGAGTAAAAACTCTGAAAATGATGATTACACCCCTTGTCAACTATCTAGTAAGTATGCTGCCTATGTTGCTATCTGATGACTTCCTCACCAAGGTATACAAGCTCTTTAATAACTTTCTGTAGCAGGGCAAAAAAACACGGATCTCCTTGCAAAAGCTCCAAATTCCCAAGGACAAGGGAGGAATAGGTTTATCAAATTTTAGGTGCCATCACATGGCATACCTATGTAAGCAAGGCGCTTACTGGTTCCAAAGTGACTCAGAGTACACCTCTGTTTGGATCCATATTGAAAAAGCTGTCATCAAAAACTTACCACTTTCGGCTTTAATGACGATGGACGTCACAGTCTTCTCTCACTCCAGGTATGTTATGTTATGTTATGTTATTATAAGCTTGTAGAGCACTATATCACCCAGGGGTATCTAAGCGCTGTCAGCAGATACACAACATCAGTGGGTACAAATGCCAGATCACAGAGGTCCCCACGCCTCCTCAAAGAGCACCGTCTTCAGCCTTTTCCGTTTCTTCCTTTCCTTCTCCCCTCCTCTTGTCTCCTCTATTGTTTCCGCTCCCTCTCTCTCTCTCTTTCTCTCTCTTTCATTTCTTTTCTTTCCCCTTACTATACTCTTCACATGTTCTCAGTTTTGCTACCATACCTGATGCTTAGATTACATGTTCATGTATATGATATACCTTGTTTATTAATTGAGATCTCTCTGTTATAAATATATTTGAAATGTATTTTTTACTTTTTCCATGATGTGCGTATTTTAGGTTGCATTATCGTCTTGCATGTATTTCAGAGTATCCTTTGCTTTTCTTGGTTTTGTATCTTTGCTTTTCTAAAAATAAAAATAAAAATGATTTGAACTTAAAAAAAACCATCACACGAAATACTGAAAAACAATTACCTACCTGTTTTGAGTTAAGACCCCAGTGCTGGCCCTAGGAGGCCAGTGCTGTGTTATAAAAGTAACGCAATCGTACTTTACCTGCAACCTGAATTTTTTCCCATTGAATAACATTGTCAGATTTCCTTTGAAAAGTTTCTAAGTGTGAACTTTTAAAACAGCTTTATATTCATGAAATGTCACTACAGTAAATAAAACATTTTTGCTAACCTGGTTTCAGCTTAGACCCCAGGACTGAATCTAAGATCTAATCCTGGGACTACTAAAGTAATCTATATAGTAATCAACTGTACTTACATGTGGAAAACTCATTGAGCTCAATGCTATTGTGTTGCTTACTGTCAATACTGTTTTATTTGTGTGCACAAACTTTATTGCTCCTTTGCAAAGTAATTACATGAGAGAACTCATAACAAGAAAAGTATATTTTTATAACTGTTGGTTCTAAAAATAAAACAGCTATATCTATGGATATAAAAAAAAATGGCCTTGAGTTCAGTCATTGAGTGTGTGAAACCTTTTGCTGACTGAGTGGGTACAACAAATGCTTTACACTGTCCTCTGGTACTGCCTTACTGCTCGACCAAGGTACCACTTTGGAGAGTAAGGTCAGTGCTGACTTTAACCTCTGTTATACCTCTGGGGTTGGGGGACTCTATACACGCTGTACTTCATTCTAGTCCAGTATATATAGAGCCACTTTCTCACACCATAGGTCTGAATTTACCATAGTGCCAGCGACCTTTAACAATCACGCACGCAGCACTATAAGCTTGTTTTCCCAAAATTGCGGGCTGTCCTGATCCGTCTATATAAATTATACATCCATAATGTTCTAGAGGCAGAATCTCAGTGGGCAGAGGACATTCTTGTTTGTATTGGAGAAATTCTTGAGTCTTCAAGTAGGGGTCAAAAATTGTATTCAACATCTATTGCAGCAAGATAACTAACCCATTGTATCCATCTTGGATGTAAAGCTTTTGCATTCGGAATGCTTGCCTTTGTCACTGCCTCAAGGGCAGGTGCCGGAGTAACAACCTTTATGCGTTTTCCCTGCGCGCGGGCTCTCTCTTTTGCTACTGCAGTTTGAACCGCTGTCAGAATTTTTCAGTTGATGTGAATTTTATTTCAGCTTGTGTGTACATGTGTGATTTGTAAGCTATTGGTACCTTTTCCCCTTTATTATAGGTTAGGTACGTGAATCCGCATCTCCCTGGGATGATTCAGATTATAAGGTTGCGTTCTTTTACGCGTGTCTGTAAATGTGTTGTTGCTAACATGTCTGTTTCCACTGAACGCAAAATTTCGGTGTGTTTTTGAGTTGAATTAGTTTGTTTGAAATCAGGTTTGATTAGTTTGTAGGGAGGTTTAACCCTTTCTGCGTAGTTTAGAATGTAAGTTTTTCCGAAATTCTGGAATCCTAAAACTGACTGTAAGTTTTTCAGCATTTTTGGAGGTTGGAGCAGCGCATATTTTTCTAAAAAGTTTGCTGCTAGGCTTCTGCCTTCACTTGAAAGTACGTATCCTAACAATAGGACGTTGATGTTGAGGTGGGCAAATCTTAAGTTTTTTTTAAATTGAATTTGTACCCTTCAGAGGCGAAGCCAAGTATTATGGTGTTCACCCTGTTCAAGTGCCTCTCCAAATCATCGTCTGTAAGATAGATGTCATCGATATGCGATAATGCCTCATCATCATACATTTGTAGTAACTCTGTCACTCTGGCTGAAAATAACCCTGGACTATTCTTGAATCCCTGTGGGAGACGACAGAAGTGACGCTGTGTCCCCATAATTGAGAAAGCGGTCAAGTACCAGGTGCCCGTGTCTCGTGTCCCTCCCGCTGCTGCTGCTGAGGGTTCGCCGCCCCAGGTGACTGCCTGGCTGTATTTCTTTTTCTGCCTCAGTCTTTTTCTGCCATGAGTGTATTTTTCATTTAGTATTGTATTGATGCCTTGTTGCCTTATTTGTTGATTATGGTCTCTCTGCCTGGGCGCTCCTTCTCGTGCCACTGCCCCTTAGCCATCCTGCCCCCCGCTTCCCGCCGCTGCTCCCCGCCGCCTTTTTGCCTTCTGTCTCCCTGCCTTCGCCCATTGGCCGCCCCGCTCCCACCTCCCAGCTGCTCCTCCCTCCCACTTGGCCTCTTATGGAGGTCGCCGCGCGGCAGTGAGTGCGACCTGACTTCGGGTCGCTCCCCACGCCGCACGGCTCCCTCCAGGTGCCCGTGTCTTGTGTCCCTCCCGCTGCTGCTGCCGAGGCTGCCAGGTGATTGCCTGGCTGCATAACTAACCTTTTTATTCTGCCTCAGTTTTTCTCCCACGAGTTTATTTTTCATTTAGTATTGTATTGTTGCCTTGTTGCCTTATTTGTTGATTCTGGTCACTCTGCCTAGGCGCTCCTTCTTGCGCCACTGCCCCTTAGCCCCCTGCTTCCCGCCGCTGCTCCCCTGCGGCCCGCCCCCTTTTTGCCTTCAGTCTCCCTGCCTTCGCCCATTGGCCGTCCCGCTCCCGCCTCCCAGCTGCTCCTCCCTCCCACTTGGCCTCTTATGGAGGTCGCCGTGCGGCAGTGAGCGCGAACTGACTTTGGGTCGCTCCCCCTTGGTGCCCATGTCTCATGTCCCTCCCGCTGCTGCTGCAGAGGGTTCGCCGTCCCTGGTGACTGCCTGGCCGCATAACTAACCTTTTTCTTTTTCTGCCTCAGTTTTTTTCTCCCACAAGTGTATTTTTCATTTAGTATTATATTGTTGCCTTGTTGCCTTATTTGTTGATTTTGGTATCTCTGTCTAGGCGCTCTTTCTCGCGCCATTGCCCCTTAGTCCCCCCGCCCCCGCTTCCCGCCGCTGCTCCCCTGTGGCCCCACCCCCTTATTGCCTTCTGTCTCCCTGCCTTTGCCCATTGGCCGCCCTGCTTCCGCCTCCCAGCTGCTCCTCCCTCCCACTTCGCCTCTTATGGAGGTCGCAGCACGGATGCGCAGCGGACGCGCCGCTGGCGCGCCGAAGGCATGCCAAAGGCAAGCCAGTCTGCGCCCGTCCGCGCCTGGACTGCACCCAGCGCCAGTACCCCTGGGTCCCGCACCCCCGCAATGCCAAACTGCTCTACGACTCCGGCACCCTCCACGCACTCAACACCGGACGAGACCACTCCTGCTACCCGGCCAACCCAAAGAGCACCCAAGGGCCCTTCACCTGCTGGAACTGCAAATTCACCAGCATCCAGCCCTCCAAATCACCAGCCAGAGATCCCAACCACCTCTGCTGTATCCTCCTCAACACCCGCTCCGCTCGCAAGCACGCCATCGAACTCTGGGGCCTCCTAGACTCCACTGCTCCTGACATCGCCTTTCTGACGGAGACCAGGCTGAATGCCACCTCAGCACCAGACATTGCCATAGCCATCCCACAGGGCTACAAGATCTCCCGCAGAGATCGTACCAAAGGAGTTGGAGGGGAAATCGCCATCATCCACAAAGACACCCTCAGAGTCTCGACCAACACCGACGACACCCTCACCACCGCCGAGCACATGCACTTCCAGATCCACACCGACCCCAACACCACCCTCAGAGGAACACTCGTCTACAGACCACCCGGACCACGACCACAGTTCTGCGACACCATCGCCGACCTCGTCAGCGCCCACGCCCTCGCTTCCATCGACTACATCCCCCTCGGGGACCTGAACTTCAACCTCAAGAACAACAACGACGCCAACTCCACCGCCCTGATCTACAACCTCGCCAACCTCGGACTTAAACAGCTCATGACGACACACACCCATGCTGCGGGACACACGCTGGACCCCATCTTCTCCACAAGCCCCCACGTCTCCTTCACCCACACCACCGAACCCCACTAGACCGACCACAGATGCATCCACTTGACCTTCAGAAAACCGAACACACACCTCCGCACCCAACAGCTACCACGTCACAGCTGGGGCAAGATCACCAAGGACCAACTGACTACCACCCTCGCCCTGAGACCACCCACCAACCCCACTGACCCAGACACCACCACGACCAACCTCAAACAATGGATCGACGACTGCGCCAACACCCTTGCCTCTCTCAAGACCTCCACAACCAACCACACCTACAAGAAAGCCGCCTGGTTCACCGAAGACCTCAGGATCTCCAAGCACACCTGTCGGAAGCTGGAGAAGAAATGGCTCCACGACCGAACACCGGACAGCCACACAGCCCACAAAAGCGCCACCTGCAGACACCACCAACTCATCAGGACCGCCAAGAGGACCGCCTTCAAGGACCGCTTAAACAACAATGTCCACAACACCAAAGAGCTCTTCAGCATCGTGTAAGAACTCTCCAACCCCAGCTCCAACACCACCGACATCCCAACATCGCAAGACTTGTGCGACTCCCTAGCCACCTTCTTTCACCGTAAGATCTCCAACATCCATGACAGCTTCAACTCCGACACCCCCGCACCCACCACTGAGACCACCACCCCTGCGATCACCACCCGCACCAGCCGCCTGACCGCCTGGTCCCATGTCAGCGATGAAGACACCATCAAATCCATGAACTCCATCCACTCCGGATCCCCATCTGACCCTTGCCCTCACCACGTCTTCAACTACGGGAAGAGTGAGATTTGGGACTGGAGGCCAACTAACTGACAGCTTCTTAATAGAGAAGGGGGTCAGACAAGGGTGTGTGCTGGCCCCTTTCCTATTTACCTTGTACACCAATTGAGGTATTGGGTTCTCCAGTCCTACATACTCCGCAGAATACCCACTACACCGTAAGAACTGTTGGCACGGAAACTAGAAAATGTAAAAGAGAAGTTTATTAAGACCCCATGGGGTGGTGGTACATTCCTACAGCACCCTTCGGCAATGCAAGAAGTATCACACCGAACATCGGTGTAAGTCCTTCTTTTATACAGTTTACAGACAATAAAAAGGTAGGCGGTACATGGTTACAGAGGTTTAAGTACATATATGGTCATTTTTGGAACACAGCCAACTCATGGGAGGGGTTACAACACCACTGGTCAGTTAGGCGGAACATTCCTAAGAGATGACTGGTCAGTTGGAACTGCGCATGCGCAAGCTTGACCGTTACTAACAATAGCCTGTTGCTGGGCAAACTCAAGTGGTCAGTGGCACGGACAAAGGACTGAAGGGCACGCTGACCACGAGGCAGCTCGTTCTCTAAAAATGGCCGCCGTAACATACAAAATGGCATTTTCAAGTAAGGCAAGATAAGGGAAATAACGTGTAGCAAAGCTTAACGCTAACCCAGTCATTGTCAAATTACGACAGACGACCCTTTTAGCATTTAGCTGAAGCTACCTCATAATGGACATAATCAGGATACTCATCTTCTATATCGATGGACATAATCTGGGCCACTTCTTTATGAAGCATTAATTCATTTTGGGCAAAAGCTCGCCTAGATGGAATACAAGCTGATAAACACATAGAACATAATGCCGGGCCACATTGTATACATAAGCATAAGAAGAATAATATCCCAATTACTATACAGAGAATCGTCAGTAGCTTCCAGCCCCACGTACTAAGCATTGACCAAAACCACCCCGAAAAGGTCCAAGTACCATTATCCGGATGTATTTCAGCAGCAATTTTATGCAATTTGAATATGGCATCATATACAGATGGTGAATTGTCTGGCACGTAAACACAGCAACTACTTCCGATAATTCGGCATGCCCCCCCCCCCCCCGATCAGCTAGAACTACATCTAGAACCATCCGGGTTTGAAGCGTTACAATTCTAGATATTTGAAGTTCTTCAGTGATATTCCCCAATGCAAAAGCAGTATCATTGGCAACAGCTTCAACAACACGAGTTAATCGTCGTATTTTCCGACTATTTAAAGCAGCTCCCACAAAGGAAAACAAACCCAAGTTAAAATCTTCATATTGTTGCAGTGCGGTATCGGTCTGGTCTATATCTTCGAGGACTACTGCTCTTTTGACTCTGTTTAGTACAAAGTCATGATACAAAACATAATCATTATGATACATTGGCGGGGCAATGAATACAGGGGGCAATACAAAAGAGATGTAGCATGTTCCTAACCATCCTAACGGGAGACGATGATAACCTTTATTGCCACATATAAAGTACGTATTTTGGGAGGCTACAAATGTAATGCCATTCGGGCTATCAAAGGTAAGTGTGGTGTTACATTCACTTCTGCCAACTGGTATTGTACCTTTATTACGTATACAGAGATCAGCCTTTGTGTCAATGACATTAATAACATGAGAATTAGACATATTAACATTCCGTTGGTTGCTGTAGATTCGCGGTGCAGATATATTGTCGGGGCGATACTCCTCCCATTCAAACCTAGTACCCTCAGCTTGTGGATAACCGTCCCGGTCATGGTAGCATATTTTATTTAAACGGAAAAGTAGCCCCCCTTTTGTTGGCCAGCGCAAAGTGAACAGGAGAGTGTACCAGGCATTGCAAGACCCATTGTGGGAAAACGGAAGTGGGATAAGCTGTGTGCCTCCTTTCTTTTGATGTCCATGCAACATCCCACATACCCAACAGTTAGAAGTGTTCGTCATATTGTGAGTATGATGCAAGATTTGAATGAAGCTATTGTTCAAATAAGTCTGTCGGTGCCGTTCTTCATGATATGGTAAGGTGAAATGAAAATGTTCAGATGGAGCCGGGGTAGTCGGCAGCAAATGTTCTTGTACAGGTACCACAAGTTCTACTACCCAGGCTATCACAGCTATTACCACAATTGTCAACACAAATAATACAGCACCAAGGATTCTTTTATCTCGTGCTGCAGAAGACGCCATAGTTCAAAAGTTCACAATGTCTCGAAATATACAACTAAAAAATAAAAATATGAGTGCTGAGCTCCGAGGTAGCCGTTGTTTTCTTCTCCGGGGTCAAGACGGGTGTCGCTACTCTTGGCAGAACTGATCCCCCCCCTTGAGATTCCCGGCTTCCGTTTCACAAACCCCAGAGTGGTAACTCAACCAGTCTCGCACCAAAAAAATCTTCCTCTTATCGTGGTCGCAGATTGTATCGTTGTCGTCCAGAAACAGTGTGGTCCGGGAAGGCTCCCTCCAATTCGGCTGACGTTACAGCTGGGCTCTTTTCTTTGTCCAAGATGTCTCTGTAGTCAGAAAGCACAGTAGAATTCACCAGGTCCGGAGAGACACGGCGGCAGTGAGTAGAGTGCACCCACCGCTTTCTGTTGGTCACCCGCACAGCTGTACGAGTTGCAAGCAGTACTTGCTCGGGGCCACGCCACCTCGGTTCCAAGCTGTTTGCTCTCTCGGAAGGACTTGATCATCACGTGATCCCCAGGACGAAGATTGTGAGCCTCTCCAATGGAGTTGTCAGGGAGCGCTTCTCGAACCTGTTGATGAATAGAAAGCAAATCATTTGTTAATCGTGCCAAATAATCGTTCATCATTATACAAGGCACATCATGTAACAATCGAGGCTTAGGAACTCCCCATATATTCATCGGCCTTCCGAACACCACTTCATAAGGTGTGAGGCCAGTTCGAGAGTGGGGCACTGATCTGATAGAGAGTAATGCTAACGGTAAGGCATCCGGCCACTTTAAAGACGTGGATGCCACAATCTTAGCCAACTTTAGTTTCAAAGTAGCATTGTACCGTTCAACAAGACCTGCTGACTGAGGATGGAACACAGCATGAAACTTTTGCTGAATCCCCATTCCCTTCAACACATACTCCACAATTTTCCCAACAAAATGGGGACCATTATCGCTCCACAAAAATTTGCAAACGCCATATCGAGGGAAGTACTCTTTGAGCAAAACCTTAGCTGTTGTCAAAGCTGTATTATCCTTCGTGGGGAAGGCCTCAACCCATTTGCTAAAGGCACATACCACCACTAGGACATACTTAAGGTTATTGCAACGCTCAAGCTGGATGTAATCCATTTGTAGTACCTCGAATGTTGCAGAAGGTGGAACGAACCCTCCTTTCGGAGTATGCGTCCCTTTTCCTGGATTGTGCTGTAAACATATCAAACAGGTCTGCACTACTCTCTTGGCCGTGTTAGCAATCTCAGGATGCTCCCAAACTCGTGTTAGCAAACGACTAATTGCAAGAGCTCCAACATGTGCCAACCCATGTGTCATCTGGACCATCGCTTGCAAGTAAGCTGCAGGCAATTTCCATCGTTCCATGTCTTTGCTCCTCCAACAACCCTCGTCATCCAATACTCCCTCTGCTGCCCAAGTTGCAAGTTCTGTTTCAGTCACTGATTTCTGGATATCTAATATCTCCGCTCTAGCATCATTCCATCGCTCGGCCTGCGACTTCACTACATACATAGGGGAATCATTTCGTGACATAGCCGTTTGTCTTGCTATACTATCTGCAAAGGCATTACCTTGTCCCACTTTGTCAGTGACCTTTTTATGTGCACTGCATTTGATTATCGCCACTTTCTTTGGACAAAGTAACGCATTTAGAAGATCACGCACTAGTTCTCCATGCATGATGTGCACTCCGTGCGAAGTCAAAAACCCACGCTCTCTCCAGAGTAGGCCGAAGTCATGCGCTACTCCGAAGGCGTAGCGGCTGTCTGTGTAGATATTCACACATAAGCCAGCACTCAGTTCGCAGGCTCTTGTCAAAGCTATCAGCTCCGCTGCTTGGGCCGATTTCTGTGGTATTCGTGCTGTTTCTACCACCGTCTTAAGTGTCGTGATTGCATATGCTGCAGAAGTTGTGCCATCTGGCAGCCTCAAACACGATCCATCAACCCACAGTTCCCCATCCACATCTGGAAGTGGCGTATCCTGTAAGTCGACACGACCCTTTGTTTGTTCTTCGGTCAGGAAAACACAATCATGGTGTTCTTCCTCTTGGCCCTCAGCAACCGGATATGGCAATAAAGTGGCAGGATTCAGGGTAGCACATCTTTTTAGAGTGATGTGTGGCGCCAGAAGTGTAAGCTCATATCCTGTCAAACGTGCGCTTGTAAGATACTGTGTTTTCGTTTGATTTAACAGGGCATCCACTGCATGGGGAACCAGCACCAACAGTTTGTGCGACAAAACTATTCCCTCACTCTGTCGTATAGCTACTGCTGTTGCTGCAACTGCTCGGAAACACCCAGGTAACCCTCGTGCTACAGGATCAAGAATGGCAGAAAAATACGCACATGGCCTCTGCTTATCCCCGTGTGTCTGCACTAACACTGATAACGGGCACCCATCTTTCTCGTACACGTACAACTTGAAAATCTTTGTGTAATCTGGTGTACCTAACATGGGTGCAGAATAAAGGGCCTGTCTCAATTGTTCAAAAGCATTTTGACATTCGTCTGTCCATTCAAGAGGCATTGGTGTAGTTTTGGACAGTAACGCTAGCAAAGGTTTTATAATGTGCGAAAACCCCATTATCCACTGTCTACAAAAGGACGTTAGTCCTATGAAGGCGCGTACATCTCTCTGAGTGCGGGGGACTGGTGTATCTAAAATCGCTTGAATTCGATCAGATGTTAATGCACGCCCCTCCTTAGACAAAAGATGACCGAGGTAGGTCACCTTTTGTCTACAGTATTGTAGCTTTTTCCTAGAAACTTTATGATTTTTCTGAGCCAAAAAGGAGAGCAGGGCAAGTGTACTTTCCTCACATTGTGCATAGGTGTCTGCCGCCAATAAAAGGTCATCAACGTATTGAATAAGGGCTACTCCAGATTGCAATTCAAATGAATCGAGCTGTCTTTTTAAAGCCTGGCTATAAATGCTAGGGCTCTCTGTGTAACCTTGAGGAACACGACAAAATCTATACAATTTATTATTTAAAGTGTAGCCAAATAGGTATCTGCTGTCGGGATGAATGGGAATGGAAAATAACGCATTTTTAAGGTCAATAACAGAAAAAGTTGTTGCAGTAGGGGGGACCAAAGTAAGTAATGTTGTGATGTCAGACACCACTGGGTACTGGGGAATGACAATTTTGTTAATTTCTCTCAAATCAATAATAAATCGATAGACCTTGTCGTCAGTGTCTTTTTTAAGAATCGGAAGGATAGGGCTGTTACAAACATTGTAAGGAACTTCCTCCACTACTCCTGCAATAATCAGATCCTGAACGATGTGCGTCAAAGCAATTTTACCTTCTCTGGATATCTTATACTGCGGTACACGTGGCAAAGATACTCCCTCCTTAACAGTAATTCGAATAGGCGGGATAAGCATCTGTCCCACATCCGTATCTGAGGTCGCCCATAACGTGTGTGGGAGAGAGGCTAACGCTTCAATTTCTTGTATGGTACAGAATCTGCCTGAATCTGGATAATTGTCATTCAAAATAACTCGCACTCCTTCAGGAGCACAGCGTATCGTTGCTTGAAAATATTTGAGCAAATCAATACCCATAATATTGTCTGGAGTGTGGGGCGACAACAAAAATTGGCAAAAACTAAAAAATTTGTCAATACAAAATGCAAGAGGTTGTGATAATGGGCTTGGAGAGGGTGTGCCATCGAACCCTATACATGTAATCGTTTCGCCAGACAGGGGAGCCCTTGGAACCAAGTTTTTAGACAAAGCACTACGAGTAGCTCCTGTGTCAACTAAAAACTGATCAGTAGAACCCAAAATGCCCGCTAATACATATGGACCTCTTTGATCTACTGGCACTTCAACCGATTCCATACCCCATCCTACACAGTCCTATGCAAGCACATAATCCTGACTCTCTACGTTCTCACCCTCCGATATCTGATACTGATTTCGTTGATCAAAAGTGTTTCGTTCGTCCTGACCACGACCCCTCGCTTCAAACCTACCACGATCACCTCCATTACCTCTCGCTCCCGAATAACTATTCCGTGACCTTCCACCTCCTCGACCATGCTGACTACGTTGCTCACGAAGCACCGGACAATCTTCGGCCCAATGCCCAAACTCTTTACAATACGCGCATTGATCCTCCGCAATATCGGTACGACCATACGACGCATTACGCCCTCCTCGTCTGCCTCTGTCATTCCCTCTAGAATACGTACCACGAACCTGAGCCAACATCACCTTCGTCTTCAACTCCTTCGCTTTCTTATCAACACTTTCTTTAGCCTCTAATTCCTGCCGCTCGTAATACTGAGCCATAGTTAACAAAGACGCAGGGGTCGCCGTGGTCCAGGAATTTTCACTTGTTTTTAACCGCTTTGCAATCTCCGGTAGGAGATTAGCCACATACTTGTCGACAAACAGATGCCTACCCGTATCATCTGATAACGATTTCCCACTGTAATCATGAAACGCTTCTTCAAAACGTGTGAAGAAGTCAGAAACCCACTCATCTTGTTTCTGTTTACATGATGCTAACATGGTCCAATCAATCTTTTTAGGGGAACAAGCGTTTTCAATTTATTCAAAATAGCTGTTGGAAGATCTAAAATCAACTGACAAGGTTTGCATGCAGGCTCCCTGTCTAAATCAGCTTGGCTTATATCTTTCCAAGTTCCCCCAAACATTGCTTGATCATCAAACTTACGAATCGCTCTCCACAAATCAGGGGGAAGAATTAATCCTAAGAAAAGATCTATATCAACATGCGTCATAACACAAGAAGAAATAGCCCCCTCCACTCCTTCATAGAAAGCTGCCAGATTTTTACGGGGATCGGGCAAAGCGTTTTTCAATGCCATAACATCCGCTCTATTCCAAGGCGTATACACCCAATTATATATAAAATACCCTTTTGCATCTACGGACGTTTTATCATCATCTGTACCTTGCCCTTTAGGGGGAACATACAAAGGTGCAGCTTCACGCATAGGCATAACATGCACTTTAGAACTCTTATCTGCTCCAAAGATAGAACACTCTTTGGTTAAATCCATCGACCCCGGCACAGACTTCTCTGCTGCTTTCCGTGCTTCCCGCAATCTGGACGCCTCATCCCGTAGCTGGACCAATCGTAGGAAAAAGGTATCCGCATCTGAAATATTAAATAGACCTTTACGCATATTGTCATGAAGGACTGATATATCCTTAGATTCTAATTCCTCTGAATTTTTACGAAATCGTTCAACAACTTCATCTGCAAAAGTACTTAAAAAACACATCTGTTCTCATTCTGACCATTTTTTCCATTCAGCATTAAGTTCTGACAAAGTTATATGATTCAGATTTAGTTTCCTAGCGAAACTTCGCAATTCTGAGGCTCTATTAGCAGACAACCTAATACTTCCACTATCCCGGTCATAACCAGAATCTTCTTCCGGAGCCGTAGGCTGAACATACGGAGGCGGAGACCGATCTAATAACGAAAAATCATCAACTTCATTAGTAAGGACAGGATAAAGCGGACGTTGAATAGGAAATTGACCGGTCGTTTGCAAATTACGTTCCCGTGCCTCCCTCTCTTTCTTCTCCTGCAACTCCTTCTCCTCCAGCTGTAAAGCTTTATCTCGAGCAGCCTTGCGTTGCTCTTTGTCCGCCAAGGCAATCTCACGCTTCATACGTTCACGCACTGCTTTCTCCCACATTCGCACACAATCAAACATATCCTGTCTAGACCTGCGCTGAAACAAACATTGCTCCACAAACTGAACCTTTCGTAAATCAAACGACCCATGTAGTGGCCATTGCAACTCGGGATCAGATTTAGTGTATTTGTTCCATAATTTACTGTACAGTATAGGGGGAAGGCCAAACTTTATGTACATTTCATGATTAGGGGTTCCCTCTGGGGGAGCCGGCTGAGATTCATTTAACCTGTATGTGGTACCATTTCCAAGACAGCACATCCCTCGGAGTGTGCTTAAAACAGGCATGTTCAAAAAGTACCACGAAAACGTGATACCGTAAAAATGGCACTTACTATACTTCACACAAATGTGCCGCTCAAAGTACAAACCAAGTTAGAGAAACATCTCTACATGCCTGCCTATGTGAAGTGCACTACACATATGTGTTCAAATTCACAAACTCAAATGTTAGCTAACTCAAATCATAGTCATATTCATAGTACTACAGTAAGCGTCTGCAGACTACCTTACCACTCACAATTCTTACCCAAATCTCAAATATCCAGGTTCCAACTGCCAAGGTCTTTAATCGAATCAGCCAAACAGGCACTGTACAGCAACACAGACGAGCAGGATCTCAGTCGGGGACCGGCGCCACCTGGAAGGTCAGATCAGAAGGAAGGGAAGAAAACACCGTGGGTGCCAAGACTCTGGTCACTCAGTGGCAGCGTACGCGTCCATGGCGAGTTTCCAATCCTTCGTCATGACCTCTCCTTCGGGCATCCGAGTCGCCGATGAGTCCCTTCGTGGTCGCCAATTTGTGGTATTGGGTTCTCCAGGCCTACATACTCCGCAGAATACCCACTACAGCGTAAGAACTGTTGGCACGGAAACTAGAAAATGTAAAAGACAAGTTTATTAAGACCCCATGGGGGGGTGGTACATTCCTACAGCACCCTTCGGCAATGCAAGAAGTATCACACCGAACATCGGTGTAAGTCCTTCTTTTATACAGTTTACAGACAGTAAAAAGGTAGGCGGTACATGGTTACAGAGGTTTAAGTACATATATGGTCATTTTTGGAACACAGCCAACACCACTGGTCAGTTAGGCGGAACATTCCTAAGAGATGACTGGTCAGTTGGAACTGCGCATGCGCGAGCTTGACCGTTACTAACAATAGCCTGTTGCTGGGCAAACTCAAGTGGTCAGTGGCACGGACAAAGGACTAAAGGGCACGCTGACCACGAGGCAGCTCGTTCTCTAAAAATGGCCGCCGTAACATACAAAATGGCATTTTCAAGTAAGGCCAAGATAAGGGAAATAACGTATAGCAAAGCTTAACGCTAACCCAGTCATTGTCAAATTACGACACAATGGGTTAGAGGTTGCTATGTTGGAGGGTGTGGAAGATCTCCCAGCAGCCGGTCGTCGGCAGATACCAGCCTTATTATACGCCGACGATGCGGTGATCCTTGCCAGAACCCCAGTCCAGCTCCAATGGGTTCTGAACATGTACTGCTTGTTTATGGCCAGCTTGAATCTTAGAGTAACCATAGAAAAGACTTACGTGATGCATGCTGGCATAAAGCGTAACAAACCCAAGAAAATTTATGTGGACAAATCCCCCCTTGAAAGAACAGAAACATACCCCTATCTAGGGATTTTAATTGACAAGGCTTTTAAATGGAGGGAAGCTGTCAATTCCCGCAAATTGGCCTTTTTAAGGGCCGTTGCTGCACTGAAGGCTTTTGCATTTCGATTGGGCAAGAGACCCCAGACTGAAATGCTCAAAATATATAACGCAAAATGTCTTAGCATTGCGATCTATGGAGCAGGGGTCTGGGGTGGGGCGAACGTAGATCAGCTCCAAAAAATTGAAAACTAATTTTTAAGGTTTTTGTTGGCAGTCCCAAAAAGTACCACAACATATGGTTGTCATCTTGAACTTGGTTTGGACTATATTTCGGACATCATTAAAATCCAACCAGTCATGTTGTGGCAAAGGATTTGGGCAACAGAACAATGTCACCTCACGAGAACAATTGTCCAAGACTGCATGAAACTTGACAATATGGGGAAGATTAGGTGGCTGGTTTATGTCAAATCATTCCTTACTGACATTGGACTTGCAAGATTTTTTGACGACCCTCCTTCAGTATTGGACCTCTCAAAAAAAGATCTAAAAATAGCATGTTTGTCGCATTTGTCCCGAATGCGTTTGTTAAACGAAATAGGGAAACCTTCTGTACAGCAATGTCTGCTAATACAACTTGTTCCTACTATCCAACCATACCTGCAGTTCAATTTAAATCAGTTTGCTAAATTTATGTTGACCCATTTCAGGTTTAACGTGTTCCATCGTATGATTTCCTTCCCTTCCCAAAATGATTGGTCTACAAATCTCTCCCCCTGCCCCAGTGATTCTATTTCTTTACAATCAATTATTCATGTACTTTTTTTCTGTAAATTTTATGTTCCAACACGCAGGCGGTGGATAGTACTACTTCTGAAGGTCCTGAGGTTGCGTCAGTGTCGCCCAGCTTATCTGGCCTTACAGTTCTTGGAAACTGAACCTATGACAAAATCCATAGTGCACTTTCTTAAATATTGCATTAGACATCGTACCAATCTGTGATAAGTGGTTTAAATTGCTTTACGTTAATATGAACACTGGCAAAAAATAGCTTTTAATATTTGAAACTCAAAATGCTAATTTTTTTATGCTTTTAAATGGGCTTTTATATATGAACATGAAATTGATGTATTTTATGAACTTTTATGGTATTTCAAAAACAATGGGAAACCGAATAAAGATAATTTGATTTGATTTGATATGGTTACTCAGTTATATCAAGTTCTTTTCGTTTTCAGTGGATCACCACTGATGCTGCTTCATCTTTAATATTAGCCAATATTATAGCTGAAACCAGTTTGACATCCTTCAGTAACTTCATACCCAGATTTAAAGCAGGCTTTGCCCCGTATTCATTTTGAATCTGTTTCAGGACGTCTGGTATTACCGCCATGGACGGAACACCATGTGTTTTTGTGTAGATTGCAGCACAGTCTGTACCCCAAGTGTCACAGTCCTCCACATGTGGTGCGATCCCCATTGGTAAACAGATTGTTAGAACGTGTTTTTCTCATGAGGTGTACTATCGGGAAATACTGCCTCGATCTGAGTAATTTTCTGAGCTAACCAGAATGGAATTTGTTCCCTTTTTGTTGGTAATTTACCAATGACCGATTGTATGGTCTGTGGTGTTATTTTGTTTGTGTTCCCCTGATGAGGGGTGTGCTGTGGAATTCTTATAGCAGGTTGGATTGTTAGAGTCCGCATGACATATTGTACCAATTGTCTATGGATTTTAATTAATTGCTTTAGCTGAGCTAACAGTTCTGAACCTGTCATTTGTGCAATGGCAGAATGTGGTGTATAGCTGGCTAGTGCCGGCCATGTTGCTCCTTTTCTACCTAGTGGATCAAGCCTGGTAATGTGATTTTGATGTTGTAGGGCACATTTAAACCAGAGCTGATGCTTTTGGTAAGTTAGTGGAATTTCAATGTCCTCGAAAGGAATGTATTCCGCTGGATGTTCCTCTATCTTATAGAAGTGGAACACATGTGTTGTTGGATTTGCTTGTGGAAAGATAATCCATGAATAGAATACCTCTGTCTGCCGATATTCATGTGCCTCTATCACAAATATAACCCTACCACCTCTCGGTGATAGGCCATTTTCTATGAGCTTTATAGCTATTGTTTTCCATAACTTTTCTGGGATGATTATAGCATCTGGGTCATTTTGTTGGAAACCTGTAACGTCTAACCCCGTTTGGGCTGCAGTTCTTGCAGCGCCACCGTTCTCGGTGTCGCTATCCGACATTTTGTTCACTGAAAGTTTGCAGAGCAAGTTTCAAGGAAACAAAGATAAGGTGCCCAATATGTTTGGAACACTGTAGCCTTCAACTTTGAACAAAGACCAAAAACTAATACATAGGATTTTTCGTCTTACTCAGTTATGGCGAATATTTTAACCTTTCACCCACTCCAGACGTCTATTGGAGTATTCTACGGGAAAAAGGGTTCTCTGTGAAAAGCACAACTGAGTTACTCTAGTATCTAGTGTTAAATTAGGGCCTTACCAAACGTTGGGCGCCATGTAGTGTAGTTCTTATATTCCCAATAGGCTCTGCGCATTGGAATAACATTTCCTATAGATGTGACATAGGACTTATTTCTACTAGGTCTCTATTGAATATATTGGACTTAATTGTGAGTGCCAGCTAGCCTCGAGGTCACTAGAAACTTTCTCGAGTTCACAAGAAGGGGTTTAGTTTCTGACAACCGCATAAACATGACAACTTTGTTTTCCCAAATTGATCTTCAGAGTCATGGAAACAATAGATAGATATTTTACTCAGTCATTTGCGCATGCTTCGTTTTACCAGAGGTGCAGAGAAATAGAGAGATGAGCGTTTTCAATAAAAGTATTTATTGAACAGTCTTCTTGCTCATGCAGAAGAAATGAACTGCTACATTCGCAGTACTGGCTGTAAAGTATAATGCGTACAGCAAGAAGAGTATTATAAAATAATACTGTAAAAGCATAGACCTTCTTCTAAGCCATAAAATACATGGGTAAATAAATAATGCCTAAAAGTTCTCAACTGGTGCTTCTAAAATATGCCTACCCCGATGTACCTAACCTAAGTGTAGTACGAGGGAAGAAGTGAGTGAGGTGTAGCCTAAGTTTAGTATTCTTTTGTCAAGAATCTATCCAAGATTTTTCTTAGCATCTAATCAGCTCTGTACCTTGGTTTAGAAGGAAGGAGGTCAGTCTCAGGACTCGATTTCCCAACACCCCTCAAGGGGAGCTTGGAAACACTGGAGCTGGATTTCTTGGCAAGAGAAAAGACAGCCTCTCTCTCAGTGTGTCAGCGGGAGGGTCGGCTTCCTTCGGCAGTTGCTGTAGCAGGATGCGTCGGGCAAGTAGATTGCCGAACTGCTCCAAACCACCGTGTGTTTGCTTGGGCAAGTGTGGGCATATTTACACCTTGAAGGTGCCGAGTTTGACGTAAAGGTGGACATAATAATGTCATCAAAGAGTCTCAGTTCATTGAAATCTCCTTGAGTTCTTGGACAAATTAATATTCAAGCACGGGGAAGTCCCTAATAAGGGTGGGCGTAAAATCCGTTTCGCGGGCGAATTTGTGGATTTTCCGCGATTTCGCGATCCGCGAATCTCGCGAAATCGCGGTAAAATCCGCGAATCAGCGGGGACGAATTTTCAGCCAAGCAAGGGTTACAGCAGCAGGTGCAAAGTTGAACCTAATTTCTTTGTAACCTTTTACAAAAGGGTTACAAACAAATTAACTTCAACTTGGACACCTGCTGCTAATTGCTTCCTGGCGCCTCGTTGCCTACTTGCAACTATTCTCTGACCCTGCTCTGACCCTTGAAGCAGGGTCAGAGAACAGTTACAGGTAGGCAACGAGGCACCTGTCCAAGGAATTAAACCTCATCAGGAAGCACTTACAGATATAAAAAACAGGAAGAAAGGAGAGGATGGCAAATACACCCATTTTGAGTTGTCAGAAGGGGTTAACTAAAAGAGAAATTTACAGCACAATTTTCATATGCATTTTGCTAAAAATAAAAAGTTGTATGTTCTGTAGGGGCAACTCGGGAATCTGGCCCTTCAGAGATCCGGCCTCTCTTTCTTTCTCTCGTTCTCTCTCTCCCTCTCTCTTTCCCTCTCTTTCTCTCTCTTTCTATCTATCTATCTATCTATCTATCTATCTATCTATCTATCTATCTATCTATCTATCTATCTATCTATCTCTCTCTCCCTCTCCCATAAACGACTGCACGCAGTTCGCGAAGATGCAAAAAGCCCAGCGAACACGCAAAAAACCCAGCGAACACGCAAAAAACCCTGCAAACACGCAAAAAACCAAAAAATCCACAAATTCGCGAATTTTGCGGATCGCAAATTCGCAAATCCGCAAATTCACGGATCGCGAATTCGCAAAATTCGCCCATGCTTAGTCCCTAACTGCTGAAGCCGAGTTTTCCAAGAAATCGTTGTAGATTTTCGGAACTAGTGGAAGTAGCTTTGCCGTATTTGGACTGCATGAGCTATGTCAAAATATGGTTATGATTTCTATGCCTATATAAGGATATGGTGATTTATACCTATATAGGGGCATGAATCGGGAAAATTACACTAGGGTCCTAAAATGGTTCTATGTTTGCATGGCATGCAAAGCATGCAAATATATTTCGAATGTGAAGACTGTGCATTATCCTTTGACTAATTCTGAGAGAAGCATTGAGAAGCATTTAACATGCTTGTCTGACTATTGTGTCTATGTCTTGATATGCCCTTGTGCAAAACAATACGTGGGGAGCACAATGTTCCCTGCCAAGAAAAGAATTCTTGAGCACATGAGGGCTATTGCAAAAAAGGACAAATTATCAACAATAGCACGCCACTTTGAAGAACTGCATAACAGCAATCGCAATTTATTGCGCTTCTTTGCGATTGATAGAGTACCTCTATCTAGCCGGGGTGGAGATAGAATTCACAAGTTGCGTCAAATGGAATCAAAGTTCATATTAGAACTGGACACTAAATTTCCTGGGGGCCTAAACTATGAAGAAGAAATGAATTGGTTCTTGGGAGAATGAAGTCCGTTCTGATGAAGTTAGCTTTATATCATAGTTGGAATATTGTTGAATTCTGTAGTCTCTGTTGACCTTTTTCAGCTTCTGATATTGTTTTAAAATGTTTTAATTCACTTTCTTAATTTGTGTTGAAATCAAATTGGCCAATTTGGGATAAGCTACATTGTACATCTGATTTCCTTTTAGGTGAGGTCCCAGGAAGGAGGTTATATCTAATTAATATTTGGTACCATGAGTCTTGGAATATACCCACTTGGGATTGAGAAATTGTGCCAAGCACTCAAGATAATTGAATATTGTAAAGCGCTGACATATAAACTCATTTTGGATCTGTGAGTCTTGGAATATACCCACTTGGGATTAAGAAATTGTGCAAAAGCATTTGAAAGAATTGAAATACTGCAAAGTTTTGTTATGAGTTGACCTGTTATAAAAATGCAAATAGAATGCTGCAAGATTTGGGCTACAATTTGGGGCCATTACTGTTATGGTTTCGGATTTATTAAGAAATGTGTTGCCCTTACATAATTACCCACTGGGGATTTATATTGATAATTTCACTTAGAGCTGCTATGTTTGCAAGGATTAAGTACAAATGAATGCAATGAGAATGTTATTTGCGGTTCATCCCTGTTCTCTGAGTGGACATCAAAAGTCGGGGAATGGAACGGCTGACGTGATCCCACGCACATTGCCGTAGTGCTTCCTGCTTCCCCATGGCTCCGCCCATGATTGAATCGCGGGCTCCATGCCTGTCGCTCCGCTCCGCTGAAAAAAATCTCTGGGGAGACTAGCTTAACGCCCCGCTGCTGCCTACGGAGGACCTGATGCCCGAGTCAGGCTTGCCTCTGCTTCTGCGGGTTTGGTCGATGTTGGGCTTCTGAGAAGTCGGACTTCGAGTTATCGAGAGCTGAGGTACGCTGCCCGCACTTTTGCCTAACTCTCCCTCATACCTACCCTGCCCTGCTTCAGCAGGCCGACCTGCACGGGAACGAACTACAAAGGTCTGCGCTCAAAGCTATCCCTCGCCTGTATTCGCCTTATGCTTTTCGAGCTTAGAGCTTGGAACGGTTTGAGGCAAGGTCTAAGCGAAGGGGAGGCAGAAACCAGGGTGTGGAAAAGAAAGCTGAGCTCTGCAGTCCATAGACAGCCGACTTGAATAGGACCCCTGACAGAACTTTTACGGGCTATACTATCACCCCCCCCCCCTCAGCTGTGTGTTAAAAAATTGGACAATAAGCGGGATAATAGGCGGGGGAGTGTCTTGTATGATCTGAGAGGCTGAGAGAACCAGTATATTTGGTTATTCGACGTCACCGTGACCTGATTTCAATAACCTCACGCAGATATGGCGGCAAGAGTAAATGGCAGGCAAGCCAAGCCGGAGCTGGGGAGGGAGCTACTAAAGTCACAGATAGCGATTAGACCCCCACCAGTAGCAGCGGCTAAGGGAGAGAAAAAAAATAGATTGAAAACTCAACAAAAAAACGCCCTGAAACAAAAAGCAACAGAAACTGCTGAAATATAGAGGAAAAATAAATATAATGTCTTAAGAAAGCAAGTTGATGAAGATAATGATGAAAACGAAGACGACTAGGAGGAGGGCGAGGAGGACGAAGATGCAGAGATTTTGACTCTGTCTGAACTTTCGGCGGAACTGAGCCTGTTAGTTGTTGGTGAGAAAGGAGAGGAGGATGGGGAGGACAAGGGAACAAAGACAGGCCGGGTGGACAAAGTGGACAAAGAGGTGGACAAAGTGGTCAAAGCTGATAACATACCACTGGCTAAGGGATCTGAGAGTCAATCAACCCCCAAGCAATACCCTCTCTTCTCGAAACACCTTCTCTAACAGGGGCAATTTTTGAGCACTCCCACAGGGGGGAGATTAGTCGAGTAGGAGCAAGAGGCATGGCGGACCGAGTTGTTTCTAACGCTGGAAGGAATATAAACAGCCTCACAACGCCTGAGCCACCAGTGCCAGTACAAGAGGCTGCGGAAGGCTCAGAAGAAGCTGTCTCAGCAGCATTAACTGTATTAACTAGAGTTTCCTCTTCCGTTGCGCTGCCACAGGCCCTCTCCCACCCTCCGGTCCAGCTGATTACAAGCCCAAGCCGCAAGGTAACTACAAAAGAGCTAAGCCAAGACTCAAGCTCACAAGCACCTCGGGTTTCCCAAGAGGGCGGTTTGTCCTCTCTTCTGAATACCACAAAAGCGAACTCTATCGAAGACATGCTTGCAACTATCCTCCAGGAACTAAGAGACATTAAAAGTTCCCAGCCTCAGGAAATCTCTCAGCTACACAGCAGGCTTACGAAAATGGAGGAATATCTTGGCAATCTCCCCTTGAGAGTCTCTGAAGCTGAAGCTCGGATCTCATCCTTAGAGGACTCTCTTACGGCAACGCAGAAAGATTTTCATGTGGCCAATAAAGAGAAAACTCAACTAACGGAAAAAATGCAGGACCTTGAAAACTACAACAGGAGGTCCAACCTACGCTTAGTAGGCATACCAGAGGGACTGCAAGATAAGGATCTAGTTATATGGTCAGAGTCCCTTTTGAAAAAAGCGATACCTGAACTCGAAGGCGACCTAACGATCAAAAGGGCCCACAGAGTCCCGGCTTATAAACCCAGTAATTTGAAATACCCCCGCACAATTCTGCTTAACTTTTCACATTTTAGGGTAAAAGAGAAAATCCTAAACACTGCATTTTCTAAGAAAATATTCAATGCGGAGGGGGCGAATAACTTTCAGATTTTTTCTGATATGTTGGCGGCATCTGCCCATAGACGCAGAGACTTTGTTAAATTGATTGACTCTTTTAAGAGCAAGGGAGCTCAAGCTATGATAGTACAGCAATCGAAACTTAAAGTACTGGCCAAAGGGATTTTTTTTATTTTTACGGATCTGCTTGAAGCTCAGTCTTTCCTTGAAGGTCTTGGAGCATGAGTCTCTGATGAGCTTTCAATCATCTTAAGAGCGAGTCCACGGTGGAGACAGGAAGCACACAAGGATGCAACGAAATGGCATCCAAAAAGAAGAAATATCAGAGAAGGACGTAAGTGGGACACTGGGGGTTTCCGTCCACTCTAGGGGGGGAGGGAAGGGGGGTGAAGGGGGGTGCTACAGGGGGAAAAAAGAGAGTTCATACACTGAAGTATTATTTGTTTTTATACTGACACGGCTATGGTACGGACAATGCTACAGTTTAAAGGCTTTTTTCTGCACAAAAGGGCAATTCAATTTCTGCCATCCTGCACCTGACACTTTAAAGTTCAATTAATAGGTTTTTGCTCCTATTTCTTCTTGCTTTGCTGCTAATATACAATTCCTGCTTATTTGCGTGTTTGCACACGGAGTGGTTAAGAACAGGATGTTTTCCTGTTGGTATACTAGTGTGCTGTTTATTTGCTTACCTGCTTGTTTGATCATATGCACAATGAGAGGTTTAGAACAGCATGATCTTGTCCTTTTGGATTTTCTGCTTTTATAATATGTCTGTGTCTACTCGCCTGTTTGCGTATTTGCACTAGTGGAGGTTTAAACCAATATGTTTTGCTGCTATTATACAATGATGCTGCTTATTGCATATTTGCACAAAGAAAGACTTAGATCTTTTGCTCTACTGCACGTATATGCTGCTTTTCTGCGTATTTTGCACAACAAGAGGTTTAGAACAAAAAATATGTTGTTGGTTTCCTATGACTATTTGCTGCTTTAATACATGTATGCTGCTTTTTGCTCTTTTGCACAGGCTGAGGTTTAAAATTCCCTGGGATATATTTATTTATTTATTATTTGTCGTTGTTATAGATGTTTCAATATTTTGAAGAACAAATAGTATGTTGAAGCTTATTTCTTTTAATGCGAACAATGTTCGCAAAAAAAACGCCATTGAGTGCTGGTTAAAATATCTTCTCCCAGATGTTATCTACTTACAAGAAACCCACTATAGAGTCAGATAAAATTCTTAAGAGCTGGGTTGGCCACAAAATATCCTCAACAGCTGGGCTTGCGCAGAGAGGAGTATGTATTTTAATAGGAAGACATGTAGGCTTCAATCTGGAAGGGACATTTATAGACCCCAAAGGTAGATGGGCAGTTGCGCATGGTAAATTAAACAATGCAAACATAATCTATGCCACAATCTACGCACCAATTTTAGACGACCCTCTGCCAATCTTACAGATAAAGCATGCTATAACAGGCCTTCCTGGACCAATATTATGGGGGGGAGATTTTAATTTTTTACAAAATCCTCTATTGGACTCCTCCAAAAAAGATCGGCGCTAGAACAAACCCCAAGTCGCTATGGCCATCCAAAGCTGGAAACTAGACCTCAACATCATTGATAATTGGTGATTCTCCAATCCCCTTAAACGAGATTATTCATGTCATTCAGCAAAGTATAACTCTGCATCCAGGCTAGATTTTTTTTTAACATCTCAAGATTTAGAGTTATATAATTATGCCCATCTACCAAATGCCTTCTCAGACCACGCAGCACTATGTATGGTGGTAAAATTGGAGATAAATGACGTAAGGCCCTTAAGAAGATGTTTTTTTACAAACTGAACCTCCTAGATCCACAATGGTGTATAGATATGGAAGAAAAGATTGAGCAGTTTTTTGCACAGAACAGAGTCACAGCCCCATTAAATGCGATCTGGGATGCATTTAAGGCCACCCTACGGGGGTTTATTACATCTAAAGAAATACCAAAGCAGATTGCAAGAAGGGAGGAGAAAATCAATCTACAAATTGAACTCACGCAGGCAACCCAAGAACACTACAGGGTTAGGTCATTGCTCTTTGGGCAAAAGCTGTCTGAGGCAAAGTGCAGGATGAAGGATTTTTATTATGACCTAGGCGAGACTAATAGCAACCTCTATGCCCAAAAGATATATGAGGAGAGTAAATACACAGGAAGCTCTTGGCCTGGCAAGCCAAAGAAAAGCAGGCCCGAAATATGATAGACCAACTAACTGACGCCATCACTAAATTACATGCTCAGACCACTGCCTCCATTGGTGAGTTGTTTTTGAAACATTACGAGGGAGTCTATCAAGCAATTGAAGGGGCTTCATCCTACTCCATTGGGGAATTTTTAGAGTCACTCGCAATACCTAAACTAGATGATGAGGGCAAGAAATACCTCACAAAGGACTTCTCAATGCTAGAACTAGAAGAGGTGATCAGCTCTTTCCCCAATGGTAAGGCTAATGGCGATCATGGTCTTCCTTTTGAATCTTTAAAAAAATGTGGAGGTACCCTGCGTAAAGAACTTCTGCTTTTAGTCAACTACCTACTTCAAGGAGGTCCTCCTCCGGACTCTTTCCATTCAGCAGTGGTGGTTAGCATTTTAAAAAAAGGAAAGGACAAGGAAAAATTAAATTCATACAGACCCATAAGTCTTTTAAATACAAACTATAAAAAGTTTACAAAACTTTTAGCAAACCGATTAAATAAAATAGTGGGATCTCTGGTAGCCCATGATCAGTGCGGTTTTATTGCAGGTAGGCATCTTCAGTCAAATACAAATTTTTTATTGGAGGCACTAGATTATTTTAAGATCAATAAGGTGAAGGCTCAAATCTGGCTTTTAGACGCGGAGAAAGCCTTCGATCTAGTGTCATGGGACTGCCTTTTTGCTATTTTGCACAGCTTTAATTTCCCTATTGTTTTTATTTCTCTTTTAAAACAACTTTATATGAATTCTAGGGCACAGATTATCATTAATAATACCAATATCGAGACATGTCAGGTCTCAAGGGGCACGCGTCAAGGATTCCCCCCTGTCGATAATTTTATTCGCATTATTTATTGAACCGTTGGCGATTGCAATTAGGATATATGGACCAACACTGCCCCAGTAGTTGGAATGACAAATATAAAATTATATGCAGATGATATTGCTCTTTTTTTAGATTCCAAACCCCCAAGTCGATTGAAAATGTTAAAATTTTTCGCTGACTTCAAACATTAGGGGGCTACAAGATTAATGTTAACAAAATGGAAATTGTTTTAACCAACTGCACTATAGACACTTTAGTACCGGAGTTCAGGCAGGTATACAACACATGTCCAAAGAGATACCTGGGAATATTCATATCAGACAATCTGGAAGACCTGTATTCGCTGAAATTTCTATCTCTATTAAAAAAGGTTGGGTCTCTTTTAGATCGTTGGAATTAACTATCCTTGTCTTCAATTGGACATGCAGCATTAGTACGCATGTCAATTTTACCTCTTTTCAATTTTCTTTTCAGCGCCGTACCTTGCGCAATCCAGGCCTCCTTTTTTAAAAAAGTTGATCTCTTCTTTTCCCTGGGCAAATAAATCTCCTAGGCTTGCACTCAGCACTTTATATCTTCCATTTGCACAAAGAAGGCTGTCTCTCCCAACTATTAGAGAATATTACTTTGCGTCTTTCGCACACCATAGTTTTAGGTTTTGTTTTTCAGAAACACATGAGGTAGACAATTTCTTTATGAAGAAGATGCTGTCAGAATCAAAAATCACCGACCCAGTTAGAATCACGAAAGATCCAAAGAAAGTTTGTTATAAATGTTGTGCTCCAAGCGGATCAAAACCGGAGAGAGATGCCAGAAAAAGAACTGGAAGATGAGATGGAGGATCCTCTGTTAATAAATCTATCACGCCACAGTCAGAATTCAAATCTGTTGGTACCACGGCTCCCTTCATCCCCAAAACTGTTTTCTTTTCAAGCTTGGGGGGAACGAAGAGCATATGAGAAGAGACAGTCTTGAGACAAGTTTCATTTGGGGGGCAACCTCAAACCATGTAGAAGTGTGGCTCAGGGGTTAGAGGCGGCAGACCCGGAAGCTGAGATCGGCCCTGGACCAGAGTTCAATTCCCCGCCTCGGCGGGTCTTGGGCTCAAAATTCCACGGACTCGATAATTCTCGCTCTGGTGCCTTCTCGACTCACGGGTTCACACTCTGCGACTCTGGGCAATAGCTTGCTTAATCTCCACAACGGCCCCTCGCGGCAGGATGCCTGGCTTTCACCTTGTGAATACCCTGCCGGGGTTATCTCACAGGGGAATACCAGGACGGGTTCCCTAAGCAAGCGCCGGGAAACCCTTTGTGGGTAGCTGTGCGCTATATAAGCTCAAATACATTACAAATACATTACATTACATTTTACATGTACAACTGAGTGAAGAAAGGGGAGATAAATCAAATACGCAGAATCCAAGAAAAAACAGAAGTCAAATAACCCCTGAGAGAAATAATCAACAGGATCCCGATCTCTCAGCTGCCCCTACCATCTCAATGATGGACCTGCTCTTAATGCGGGTAAATATGAGAGGTACCCCTTAACTAGAGTCAAGGGAAATAGGGTTAACTAACCGGTGAAATAAAGTGTTCCCTTGAACGTAAATAAATGGGAGAAGCCAGAGGGTCAAAGAGAAAAATAATTACAAAATACAAGTATATATAAAGAATTCTTACAATTTATTTGAAAATACAAATGTTAAAAGGAGAGTGGTCCAAAGTGAAGCCCACTCAACACAGATAAAACAATAAAAAGTTTTTTTAACATTCAATTTTGGCCAGCAAGATTGAATCACAAGGACAGAAAAAAACTGTAAGACATGGAACTTGTGCAATACTGATTGTATATTCGGACTCTATTGTTAACACCTAAGCTATGTGCACTATAATACAGTACATAAGCAAAGATGTCGAGATCCTGAATTATACTGGGTGAAGCGTCGACGCGTTTCGGTGGTTTTCCAAATTTTTGTCCACCTTTATCAAGACACCTTTTAATTTTGGTCGAGGTATTGGGGTCAATATAGTTACCCTTGGAGTCCGTATGCGAGGGTTGAATTGAATTTTTATGTTAATCCATTGTTGGACACAAATTATAAAACTGTGTGTCTGGGTCGTGCTACCGATATGGTGCTCCTGTTACTTGGAGGTACGTATAATAAACATAAACATAAACATAAACATAAACATAAACATAAACATAAACATTTATTTTTCCATCGACCTTTACATATACATATATAAAACATATTTATTTTTCAGAAAGACACACATTCACTGGATGTTGTCATCAGTGATGTCATGAGTGATGTCACTGACCATGTCATGAGTGATGTAATATGTGATGTAATCAGCAGTGCATTACACGCGCAAGTTATAGTGAGTCCAACTAACTATAACGTGGAATTTCATTGGTTTTATGTCAGTAAAATTTCCAGCTAACTATAACTGGTGTGAAACCTACGGTTTTTTCAGTGAATTTCTTAGGTTTTTTAAATGCTAATTCCTAACTATAACTGGTGTGAAACCTATGGTTTTTTCAGTGAATTTCAAAGGTTTTTTAAATGCTAATTCCTAACTATAAGTCTCACTTTATAAGTAAGACTGTTAGCGCTCTAGTTGTTCTTTAGAACACTCTGGTTCATTCTGTCTTTGGGCTATATTTGGGCTACATCTGGCTGATATATGGGCTACATTTGGGCTACATTTGGGCTACATTTGTTTTTTTGTCTCTGGTGGCCAACTTTGGGCTACATTGGGCTACATTTGAGCTACATTTGGGCTCTAACATATATATAGCCCCTTGTAGCCCAATATATATTTTTTCAAAGGTAATGTTCATAAAAACCACTTGAGCATGTATCTTGAGACATAGCAAAGGCACATCGGGCTTCCAGTCCCTACAATTTTGCCAATTTTTTTTGTTCAATATTGTTTTTTTTTTTTGCCTTGGAGCGCTCCCCGTGCGCGCCCCGGTGAGCGCCCCGGAAAGCGTAGTTTTATGAAGCGCCCCGGGGCGCGCACCGGGGAGCGTCCTGTAAGCGCCAATATCGCGAACGAAAACATGATCGTGACGTATCGTGTAGCCGCGTCCGCATGATACGCACGGCGTAAGCGCACCCGGAAGCACTCGAGCAAATACGATCGCGCAACGTAGGCGTCCGACGCGCTTACGCGACTCGCCCCTGGGCGCGCCCCGGGGCGCGTAGCATAAGCGTGTCGGGTCATGTGACCTGAAAATAACACTTTTCATTGGTTCATAATAGTTTTGCTTTCATAATGATGAAGCCCCTGGTCATGTGACCTAAAAATAACACTTTTCATTGGTTCAATACATTTTTTTTCCCAAAAGGATGAAAGAACCCACCTTTTTTCCTTATTCTAACTTTGTCCTTTGACTTAGGAAGACCTGTTTGTACCTCTTTGTACCTTTTTGATCAATATAATGGCTTCAGTAGTAGCAGCAGCTGGTGCATCTGCACCACCACCACCACCACAACCACCAAGAGGACCACCTCAAGATATCGGTTGGTTGTAAAGCTTTATTCGAGTTATAGACTCATAAAAGCACAAACATACATTTTAAAATACATAGTAGTTAAAATCCATATTTCATACATATAAATACATTTTGGACAGTTGTGCAAGCTTTAACAAGGAAAACTGCTATAAAAATTTCAATTTATGTTGAGAGATAAAGCCCTCTGCCTAATGGACCATGCCCACCCCAAGTACTTTGCTGTTCCCAGCACAATAGGCATGTCAGTGGAGGTACAAATAATTCTTAACCCCTCAACACCGCTAGATACCCCAAGATTTCTACAAACTGGGGCCAGCCATGTTCTCCTTGGGATTGCATAGGCTTCACACAGAAATAAAAAGTGGGCTATGCTTTAGTTAATTGCACCACACACTGGGCAGCATGAGGTATTCGAACTCCGCCACCTACCCGTCAATGATCTCAAGGGAAGGGAGCCCGACCTTAACTGGAAAAATAACTTCCTGTCTATCGGGACAGTAATACTGTCCCAGTATTGTTCTAATACAGGTCTCATTTTAATTTCCAGAAATCTTCCCCCCATTGTTTCGGCTTGTGTACTCCTCCAGAGTCTTTCTTCTATGTAATCCCAATAGATGGTCTTAATGTTGTTTTTGCTTGGGAATACTTCCCCAGAGGGATTATCCCAAAGATTAGGGAGACCAAGCTCACCAAGAACAACCCTGAGTGTCTTCAACCATGATATTTTATGGAAAGTATCTGATTCAATTAAGGCTAGAAACCCATCAGCATAGTGTCGGATCTCTGGGGTTGTCCAAAGCCGTCTCCAATAAAGGATAGACCTTAATCGGGCTCGGTCACTAACTGATCTCCTCCCTAGATCAAGACCAAGCGGAATTAATGGCGCGCTCTGGGGGAGGCCCGTAACTCCCCTCAGAAACCTATTCTCTGATATTTATAAATTAGGGAACCTCTCAAAACCCCATACTTCTGCCCCATACAGGGCTGACCCTAGAGCTTTGGCATCATAGACCAAAAGGATCGGTTTTATAGGCCTAATTTTTGATTTTACTTGCTCTAACCGAAGCGCCCCTGCAATCTGCTGGTGTCTCAATACCACCTTTTCTATATGGCGAGACCAGCCTGGCTTGCTAGATATCTCAACCGCAAGATAGGTAAAAACATTTACTACCTCGAGTTCGATGTTATTCAGAGATACCCTTGGTTGGGGTCTACGCCTTTTGGGAGAAAACCATCAGCTTAGTTTTGCCAGCATTAACTTCAAGGCCATGCTCCCTACAAAAAGTATCGAATATATTTAGAGCACGCTGCATTCCAGCTGGGGTTTTGGACACAATTAGGGTGTCGTCAGCGAACATCAGGATCGGGACCCTGATGCCAGCTAGAGAAGGTGCATCCACACTTGCGTCCAACACTCTACCCACAATTCCATTAATGAACAGGGAGAAGAGCAGGGGTGCCATTGCACATCCCTGCCGTACTCCCCGCTCGACAGGAAAGTCAACAGTGGATTCCCCGTTCAACCCCCATTGGACTTTGGCAAAGTTACACTCGTGGAGTCGCATTATCAGAGTGAGCAACTCAGGTGGGACCCCTATCCTGTTCAAAACTGCCCAAAGCTTGCTCCTTGGGACCAAATCGAAGGCAGCCCACAAGTCTACAAAAGCGACATATAGGCTGCCCTCGCCAAGGAGCACCGTCCCCCAACGCAACATGGTAAAACAGAATATTTGGCCTACCGTGCTGGTCGCCCGCCTAAAACCTGCCTGGTAAGGGGAAAGAGCATTATTCTCCTCTACCCAGTCCATAAGTTTGTTTACCACCATCTTCCCCACCACTTTTTGGACAGTGGCAATCAAACTTATTGGCCTGTAATTGGCCGGGAGTGACCGATCACCTTTCTTGTAGATGGGTATAATTATTGCCCCTTTCCCTATTTCTGGGATTACAGCCCCTTTTGCTACGGCATTTCCCAGTAGGGTCACATACCTGGCCCACCGTACCTTATCATTTTTAAATATGTCAGAGGGTATCCCATCTAAACCCGGTGCCCTTCCCCCTTGTAAAGAGGAAATTACCAATTCTGCTTCTTTTTGGAGAACAAACTTTCCTTACAAAATACAACTGGAATTGGTTCCGTAACTACGGTCTCCCTGCTCTCTGCATACTGGGGTTTGAAATACTCAACCCAGGATGCCTCATCAACGTTGTTATCTGGGTTGTTTGGGGTTCCACCTCGGCCCCACTTCACAATTTTCCAGAAAAGTCTGGAATCCCTTGCCCCTGAGGCCTCCCGCAATTCGTCCCAATATTCTTCGTCCTCAAGATATCATTGGTGGTCAACAAGAGGAGGAAGAGGAGGACGAGGAGGAGGAGGGGAGTACAAGATGGCTTGAAGAACAAAATACCCCATACCAGCCAAGACCACACATTATTTGGGAGTTTTTTTCTATCCCAGAGGGGAAGAAAAAAGTAAATGCCGCCAAGGTGACTTGCCGAATCTGTGGCGTGGAACTTTCCAGGGGAAACCCGAATAAGAAATAGTCATTTGGGAACAACACGATGATACGCCACATGCAGCGCAAGCATCCAATAAATTATTCTGCTGCAGAGATGAGGGAACTGGCCAGTAACCCTCCCCAATCCACAAGCACCACCTCAAAAAGTAAGCAACCCACTCCGTCTTCACCAGAGGAAAGTGAGACGATGCCTTGCATTCAGCCACGATTTGCAGATTTCAGAATTATCTGTAAATATTGTGGGAAAACCATCTCCTACGGAGAACAGAGCGTAAAGCTCATCGTCCTTGCTGGGGACAACCATAAATGCCCCAATCAACCCTAATTATTTCTTTTCTTTTATTTTTTGCTCCAGTTGAGCTATTTTCAATTCCCTGTTTTTTCGTTTCTCCCCATGAAAAATACAAAAAAATATAAAACTGTTCAGAAAACCCTAAAAAAGTACAAAATGTTCAAAAAAACAATAAAAGAATATAAAACAACAAAAAGAAGATAAAAAACAGTACTTTTTAGAACTACCTCCAATTTATAAAAAAAGGCTTCATTTTTGGAAAAGTCTGTCATTCTTTCTTCCCCATGGTACGCTCCCGGAGCGCTCCCCAGTGCGCGTACCGGGCACTCCCCCCGCGCAAATAAAATAAAAATAAAAAATGTTTGCCCCGCTGGGCCCTTTTATGGCCCCCACATCAAACCTAGGAGGTCAGGGGGGTCTATCCCTGCCCCCTTATGGTCATTCCCCCCTTTGATTTTTCCACCTCTTATGTCTCGATTTTACCGAGACACAAGATGGCGGCCGCTCCGGACTGTTTCGAATGTTTGCAGACACCTGAGAGCCAATCAGCTTTCTGTGCGCAAGTCGCGTGGCGCACCCGGAGAGCTCCCTGGTGTGCGTACCGGGGCGCTGCCATAGATATATATATATTTTTTAACCTAAATTACTCAAAATCCACTGGAGCACATATCTTGAGACATAGCAAAGGCACATCGGGATACCAGTCCCTACAATTTTGCCAAGTTTGGTGGAAATCCATTCAGCCGTTCGGGCTAAAAGTTAAACCGACCGCCCTATGGAAATCAACATGGGGAAAACATGTTTTGGGACCCCCCTTTTAACTCGGCCCCCACTTGACGAATCCCCCCCAAACTTTCAGGGAAGGAGCGGAGCGTAGTGGGCCATTTTCTTGGAGAAATTTGCGAATATTCGTCCACCAGCACCAAAGAATGTTGCGGATTTCCTATGGAAAGTAGATCCTAACTATAACTACCTACTGGCGACTGCCAGTAGGTAATATATTTATATATATATATATATATATATATATATATATATATATATATATATATATATATATATATATATATATATATATATATATATATATATATTACCTACTGGCGATAGCCAGTAGGTATATATAGTTAGGATTTTTTCTCTATGGAACTTTTGAAAATTCTGTGCCTAATAACTTTGGCGTTTGTGGACGGAATTGGCTGAAATTTTCAGGAAAATGGCACATTTTGGTTCTGAGCAGCCCCTGAAAATTTGGTGGGGGTTCGTCAAGGGGGGGACGAGAAAAAAGGGGGGTCCCAAAACGCGTTTTTCCCATGTTAATTTCCATAGGGCGGTTGGCCTCACTTTTAGCCCGAACGGCTGAATGGATTTCCACGAAACTTGGCAAAATTGTAGGGACTGTTAGCCCGATGTGCCTTTGCTAGGTCTCAATATATGTGCTTCAGTGTATTTTGAGAAATTAACGTTTAAAACAAGATATATATCTGTAACAGCGCTCCGGGTAGCGCTCCGGTTCGCGAACTTTTCGCGTATCGGAACTTTGCGAAGCGAAGCTGATTGGCTCTCCGGTGTCTGTCAACATTCTAAACAGTCCGGAGCGGCCGCCATCTTGTCTCTCGGTAGGATCGAGAGACAAGAGGAGGCCAAAACAAAGGGGGAAATGAAGGAAAGGGGGCAAGGTAGACCCCTTCTGACCCCCTAGGATTGATGAGGGGGATATTATAGAGCCACGCGGGGCCCAAAAAAAAAAAAAAATAATCCGATTTTTTTCGCCGTGGAGACGCGTCTTGGTACGCGAACCGGGCAGCTAACCGGGCAGCTAACTGGGAAGCTAACCGGCAGTGTAACGGGAGTCTGAGGAGAAGCTGATTGGCTGTTATCATTGTAAACAGTCTGGAGCGGCCGCCATCTTGTCTCTCTGTGGGATCGAGAGACAAGCGGTGGAAAAAAAAAGGTGTAAATGAATGAAAGGGGTAAGGCAGACCCCTCCTGAACCCCTAGGATTGATGAGGGGGCTATTAAAGTTCCCTGCGGGGCAAAAGAAAAAAAAATTGCGATTTTTCGCGGTAAAGGTGCTTCCTGGTACGTTAACCGGGCAGCTAACCGGCAGCGTAACGGGAGTCCGACATATTGTGTTTTTTGAACGTTTGTGATATGTGCACGTGTGGATTTTGTCTAATTAAGGTTAAAAAAATATATATATATCTTTAAGCGTGTTCTGGCGCGCTTACGTTTTGGGTTTGGTTTGCGCTGCAGAGACGATACGTCACGGTTATGCGACGCATCATGAGGCGTCTCACGGGCTACGTGATACGTCACTTAATAAAGAATATATTTTACAGCTATAGATATTAGCTTTTAAAAAACCAATGAAATTCACAGAAAAAACCATAGGTTATAGACCATATATAGTTAGGAATTTGCATTTACAAAACCTTGAAAATTCACTGAAAAAACCATAGGTTATAGACCATATATAGTTAGGGATTAGCATTTAAAAAACCTTATTTTATTTGCACAAAACCATTGAAATTCCATATATAGTTAGTTGCACTAACTATATATCGCGGACCCGCAATCCACTGCTAATGATGTCACATATTACATCATTCATGACATGGTCAGTGACATCACTGATGACATCACTGATGACATCTCAAATGACATCACTGATGACATCACTGATGACATCTCAAATGACATCACTGATGACATCACTGACATCTCATTTGACATTACTGATTACATCACTGATGATATCATTTATGTGATAATACATCTTCAGACTCTAATATAACCTTAGATACACTCAGTGTAAACAGGCACTCACAGACTGTCACACATCCATGGAGTTACTCACACACCTAGTCAGTCATGCAAAGAATCAATCACATCTCCATTTCCTCAACTATACAGTTATACACACCTTACTTATTCAAACATATAGTAACGCATATTTACTCTCTTATACAATCCTTGATACAAGTTCACAATGATTCATACAGCCACTCACACATTCACTGGCTCTTATGTTCAGTTATTTATATATGTCAACTCTCACATGGAGTGTGTTTTACATATGTACTTACTTTGACATGTAGCACTGAGATATCCATTCACTCACCAATATACTCATGCACACAGTCAACTGTCCATACAGCTGTTTCTACATGCACTTTTGAACCCATACACCTAGGGAATCAACTGCTCACACATCTATGCACAGAGTTATACACCTCCCAGCCACCCACACACATACTCAGTCTCCCATACAAATACTTGGGCAACCATTCAATAACCCATATAGTTACTGATATAGCTACTGATTTAAACATGCAGCAGTTTACAGAACAACATAAATAATGATTTCCAAATTAAGACACTTTAATCACTAACCCATACACTCAGTGAGACACATTAATCATTCTCTCATACAGTCAGTCATGCACCTACTAAATCCTTCATCCAGACACTTATACATCCACTCATTCTTCAATATGTAAGACATATTTTAACTTTACAGAAACATACAGTCACTGGGTGTTGTCATCAGTGATGTCATCAGTGATGTCATCAGTGATGTCATTTGAGATGTCATCAGTGATGTCATCAGTGATGTCACTGACCATGTCATGAATGATGTAATATGTGACATCATTAGCAGTGGATTGCGGGTCCGCGATATATAGTTAGTGCAACTAACTATATATGGAATTTCAATGGTTTTGTGCAAATAAAATAAGGTTTTTTAAATGCTAATCCCTAACTATATATGGTCTATAACCTATGGTTTTTTCAGTGAATTTTCAAGGTTTTGTAAATGCAAATTCCTAACTATATATGGTCTATAACCTATGGTTTTTTCTGTGAATATATATATATATATATGTATATATATATATGCACTGAAAAAAACATAGGTTTCAGGCCTCATATAGTTAGGAATTAGCTTTTAAAAAAACATTGAAATTGCTCCTATATAGATAGTTGTACTAACTATATTTCGCGCACCCGCAATCCACTGCTGATGATGTCACATATTACATCATTCATGACATGATCAGTGACATCACTAATGACATCACTGATGACATCTCAAATGACATCACTGATGACATCACTGATGACATCATCCAGTGACTATATGTTTCTGTAAAGTTTAAATATGTTTTACATAATGAAGAATGAGTGGATGTATAAGTGTCTAGATGAAGGATTTAGTAGGTGTGTGACTGACTGTATGAGTGAGTGATTAAATGTGTCTTACTGAATGCATGGGTTAGTGATTAAACTGTCTGAATGTGTGCATCAGTATGTCTGTTGTTGTGTAAGCTGCTGCATGTGTTGATCAGTAGCTATATGAGTAGATATATGGGTTATTGATTGGTTGTCCAAGTATTTGTATGGGAGAGTGAGTGTGTGTGTGGGTGGCTTGGAGGTGTATGAGTCTGTGCATAGAAGTGTGAGCAGTTGATTCACTAGGTGTATGGGTTCAAGAGTGCATGTGGAAACAGCTGTATGGGCGGTTGACTGTGTGCATGACAAGTCAAGTCAAGTCAGAAATTTGTATAGCGCGCTACTCACCCAGAGGGTCTCAAGGCGCTTAAGGGAAAGGGGTTCGTTATTGATCGAATAACCAGGTCTTGAGTTGCTTTCTGAAGGAGAGGTGGTTCTGGGTAGAATGGAGTTGAGAGGGGAGGGAGTTCCAGGTCTTGGCCGCCAGGTATGAGAAGGATCTTCCTCCCTTGGTGGCTTTCGAATGCGTGGGATCACGGCGAGGGCTAGGTTGGACGAACGTAGTTAGGGGGTGGGGGTGTAAAAGGATAGGCTATTGTTGAGGTAGCTGGGTCCTAGGGTGTGGAGGGCTTTGTGTGCGTGAGTGAGGAGACGGAATGTGATTCTCTTGTTGACAGGGAGCCAGTGCAGGTCTCTCAGGTGTTCTGATATGTGGTTGTGTCGAGGTATGTCCAGGATGACTCGGGCGGAGGCGTTCTGAATGCGTTGAAGTCTTTTCTGCAGTTTGGCTGTGGTTCAGGTGTAGAGGGTGTTTCCGTAGTCTAGTCGGCTGGTGACAAGTGCTTGGGTGACCATTTTCCTAGTTTCGGTGGGGATCCATCGGAAGATCTTACGGAGCATGCGTAGGATGTTAAAACATGATGATGAGACGGCGTTGACTTGTTTGGTCATGGAGAGGGAGGCATCTAGGATGAATCCTAAGTTGCGAGCATGGTCCGTTGGTTTGGGTGCACTGCCTAGGACCGGGGGCCACCATGAGTCGTCCCAGGCAGAGGGGAATGTTCCTAGGATGAGGACTTCTGTCTTGTCCGAGTTCAGTTTTAGGTAGGCGGCTGTTCTTCATCCATTCGGCTACGTCTTTCATCCCATCGTGTAGGTTGGTTTTGGCGGTGGTAGGGTCTTTGGTGATGGAGAGGATCAGTTGAGTGTTGTCAGCGTAGGAGATGATGTTTAGGTTGTGTTGGCGTGCGATGGATGCGAGGGGGCTCATGTAGACGTTGAAGAGGGTGGGGCTGAGCGAAGATCCTTGTGGTACTCCGCAGATGACTTCGTTGGCATCTGATCTGAAGGGGGGAGACGCACTCTTTGTGTTCTTCGGTGAGGAACGAGATGATCCAGTCCAATGCCTTATCTTGTAATCCGACGTTCCTGAGGCGATGCACTAGGGTGCGGTGGCATACCGTGTCGAACGCTGCAGAGAGGTCCAGGAGGATGAGGGCCACTGTTTCCCCGTTGTCGAGCAGTGTCCGGATGTCGTCTGTAGCTGCGATTAGGGCGGTCTCGGTGCTGTGGTTAGCACAGAAGCCGTACTGTGAGGGGTCAAGGGAGCCGTTGGACTCAAGGAAGGCGGCGAGCTGGTTGCTGACGGTCTTCTCAATGACTTTGGCAGGGAACAGGAGGAGAGAGATGGGCGGTAGTTCTTAAGTTCGGTGGGGTCAGCAGAAGGTTTCTTTAGGAGGGCGCTGAGTTCGGCATGCTTCCAGCTTTCCGGGAAGGTAGCAGTGTTGAAGGAGCAGTTGATGATATCTCGGAGTTGGGGTGCGATGCCGGAGTCGGCCTTATTGAAGATGTGGTGAGGGCAAGGGTCGGTTGGAGATCCAGAGTGGATGGAGTTCATCGTGCAGATGGTGTCTTCGGTGCTGATTGGGGTCCAGGCGCGGAGGGTGGTGGTAGGGGGCTTCAGTTCAGAGGTAGGGGGAGAGGATAGGTCGCTGAAGCTGTTATGTATGTCTGCGATCTTGCTGTGGAAGAACGAGGCTAGAGAATCGCATAGATCTTGAGAGGGAGTGATGTCGTTGTTGCCGGCGCTGGGATTGTTGAGCTCATTGACGATGCTGAAGAGTTCTTTGCTGTTGTGGGCATTGTTGTCTAGTCGGTCTTTAAATGCTGACTTCTTAGTGGTGCGGATCAGCTGGTGTTGTTTGCGGGTGGCGTTCTTGAAGGCTGCCATGTTGTCTGCGGATGGGTTTTTCCTCCAGGTTTTCTCGAGGGTGCGGCAGTTCTTTTTGGAGTTCTTGAGGTCGTCGTTGAACCAGGAGGCTCTTTTGCTTCCTGGTTTATTGGGACGGTTTTTCAGGGGTGCTAGTTCATCAGCATAGTGGGTTATCCATTGTGCAAGATTGAAGGCTGCTTGATTTGGGTCTATAGATCTGGCGGGAGGGTTTTGGTTCAGTGATGTGGTGAGCTGGTGGAGGGTAATTTTGTTCCAGTTTCTGCGGGGAACCTGTTGGGGGTGGTGGTGGGTCGTTGTCTTTTTGAAGCTGAAGTCGACGCAGCTATGGTCTGTCCAGTGGAGTCCTGTGGTGTGATTAAAGGAGATGTGTTTGCTGGAGGAGAAGATTGGGTCGAGCGTGTGTCTGGCGTAGTGGGTGGGGGTGTTCACCAGCTGTTTGAGTCCGAGATTGGCAAGGTTATCAAGCAGGGTGGTGGTGTTGTTGTCGTTGTTATTCTCCAGGTGAAAGTTGAGGTCTCCTAGGAGAATGTAGTCCTCAGAAGGAAGGGCGTGAGGGCTGACAAGGTCAGCGATGTCTTCGTAGAATTGTGTGCGGGGTCCTTGGGGTCTGTATATGAGGGTGCCTCTGAGTGTTGTTTTGGGGTCAGTGTGTATCTGGAAGTGGAGGTGTTCGGTGGCTATGAGGGTGTCGTTGGAGCTGGTCGAGATGCGGATGGTGTTCTTTTGGACGATCGCGATGCCTCCTCCTGTTTTGTTGATGCGGTCTCTTCGGATGATCTTGTATCCGTCCGGGATGGCTATGGCGATGTCGGGTGCTGATGAGGCGTTCATCCAGGTTTCCGTGAGAAAGGCGACGTCCGGAGTTGTGGTTTCGAGTAGGTTCCATAGTTCAATTGGCATGTCTGTGGACCGAGCGGGTGTTGAGCAGGATGCACTTCAGGTGGTTGTTGTTGGAGCTCTGTTTGACATTTGAGGTTGTAGTGTGGGTCCTGATGCAGCAGAACTTGCAGGATTGGCAGGTGAAGGGTCCATGGGTACGGCCAGGGGCAGCCCGGTGGCAGTCGGGGAGTCTGCCGGTGTTAAGGGCAGTGAGGGTTGAGGAGTCGTATGTTCTGCGGGTTGGATGGCCACTGCGGGGGCCAGGGGTTCTGGCGCTGGGCGGGGTCCAGGCGCGGACGGGCGTAGACAGGCTTACCTTTGGCGTGCCTTGGGCGCACATAGGGTGCGCCTGCTGCACGTGAACGCTGCGCATTTGCCACTCTGCCATAAGTGGAGAGTGGAGGGGGGCGGAGCGAGGGAGGAGCAGCTGGGAGGCGGGAGCGGGGTGTCGAGTGGGGAGGGGAGCAGCGGTGATGCAGGAGGGAACAGGGTTTGGGCTGAGCGCCAGCAGGGAGCGGGGTGGAGGGACACAGGGCACGACAACAGGAATACAATAACAGAAACCGAAACCGGAGGGGCACAGCGGGCAGCGGTGGCGGCAGCAATCACGGAGCACTACAAAAACAATGCAGACAATGCAACAATTACGATACTGGGCAATATTGAAAGAAATAGAATACTGCACAATACCAGATCCTTTGGCGAGCTCAGGGACACAGCAGCTCAGGGGCACACCAGAGGCACAGCGGGCAGCGAAGGCGGCGGAACTCTGGGGTCAGGCACGAGGCGGGTGGAGCGATCGGCTCTGACCAGGTCAGGTCAGGTCACAGCTCCCCGTCTCGCTGGAACAGACCTTAGGCTACTAGTGGAAGGGAGGAGCAGCTGAGAGGCGGGAGCGGGGTGGCGAGTGGGGAGGGGAGGAGCGGTGATGCAGGAGGGAACGGGGGTTGGGCTGAGCGGCGGCAGGGAGCGGGGTGGAGGGGCGCAGGGCACGACAACAGGAATACAATAACAGAAACCGAAACCGGAGGGGCACAGTGGGCAGCGGTGGCGGCAGCAATCACGGGGCACTACAAAAACAATGCAGACAATGCAACAATTACGATACTGGGCAATATTGAAAGAAATAGAATACTGCACAATACCAGATCCTTTCACGAGCTCAGGGGCAAAGCAGCTCAGGGGCACATGTGAGAGTTGCCATATATAAATGACTATACATGAGAGCCAGTGATTGTGTGAGTGGCTGTATGGATCATTGTGTACTTGTATCAGTGATTGTATAAGAGAGTAAGTATGTGTTAGTATATGTTTGAATAAGTAAGGTGTTGTGTGTATAACTGTATAGTTGAGGAAATGGAAGTGTGATTGATTCTTTGCATGACTGACTAGGTGTGTGGGTAACTCCATGGATGAGTGGTAGTGTGTGAGTGTCTGTATAGGTGTTTGAGTGCAGATGATAGTGTTGTATTGGTGAGTGACTGTATGTATGAGTGATTCTATGGGTAAATGAGTGGATGTGTCTATAGACCTAGGAATCAGTGTGTGCATATGTAGTAACTGGTATTGGTGTGTCAATGGTTTCAAGAATGGTAGTCTGTATTTAACACTGGGTGTATCAAAGGTTATATTAGAGTGTAAAGAAAGCGTTGCTCCCCTTGTGACTAACTGAGTGCTAGCACCTGGTTCGCCGAAGCACCGCGCACGAGATGAGCTGCTGAGGAATGGTTGCCGTCCTCTCGAAGCTCCGATGTCTCCCCGATGACTCTGAATTTTGAACAGGGGTCTCTAGTAACTTGAAGCTTTCTGTGTATGGAATTCAGCATAGGCGCGCCTGAGCTCTGTTTAAGGCTAGGGAGGAGTGCTCTGAGAAGCGAGGCTGTGCTAGCTACACCGGCAAGACGTCAACGCTATGCCGAGCTGCGGAATGCAAAGTGCGGAGTGGAGGGAGTGAAGGGGCCCAAAAGAGAGACAGGGCATCCTGCAGAGGTATTTTTCATGTCGGAGCAGTCAGAGCGCTAGGTGAGAGTGTTCGCATTGCTTTTGACCTCTGTTGCAATCCGTCATCTGTGGCTGCCTGCCCCTCTGTGCTCCTGGACTCTGTGTTTTCTGCACACCTATCTACCTGTTCTGGAGCCTGGAAGTCTTTAGCCATTGATCATTTCTGGCTTTTCTAGTACCTCCAGCATTGAAAAGCCTGCTCTACAGCGCCATAGCCTCTATGCTGCTGCCGCCTGCCTGCCTGCCTACCTGCCCTCTGGCCTCTAACCCGGTCTGTAACTCCTTAATTCAGTGAACTTCTTCCACTAGAGCTCCCACACCGGGGAGTGATAGCTATATATGCTGCTGCCGCATGCCTGCCTGTTTTTCTGCTCTCTTGCCTCTAACCCTGCCTGTAATTCTTTAACCAAATGAACTCAGTGAACTACGACCATTTGTTCTCCAGAACCAGGCAGTAATAGCACCAACAACGTCCTTCTTACAGCCCTAAAATCAACTGGGGCATCGTCAAAGGACCTCGCCTGAAAGCCCGGAAATCACGCTCACCTGCCTTGCTCTCCCCCGCCGCCGCACCAACCACCGCGGCCGCTGAGAGGGGGGAGCATCAGCCAAACAGGGACCACATCTCCCAGGATCCCTTGCTGGGACTCGGGGGACGCCGCCTGCAGCGTCACTTTGCCACACCCGGAGGCGCAAAAAGCCGCAACGCTTCTCCCGCGTCGCGGGACGCCCGCGGGCGGAGCCCGGGCAGAGGGCAGGCCATCAGTGGCTATCTGGGGATGACCAGGGATGAGACGGGCCACCCCCCTTGGTCCTGCTTAAAGGTACTGTTGGAAACTGTTATCCGCATCCCTGAAGACTATATACTGAAAGATTTAGGTATTGATTAAAAATACTGTAAAAAGGACATTGAAAATCGCTAGGTGTTAATGTGGACATATCAGCGGAAACTGTTTTTATCATATTGGTCTTAATTGTCCCAAGCACAACAGGAAAAGAGAGGGAATAATATATATTGCGAACTGTAAACTATGGCTACTAAACCTAAAACCCGCTCGACAAAGAGCAAACTAGGAACTCCCCTTAAACCAAAAAACTCTTGCCCAGAGCCTAGTGATATAGCAGCCCATAAAGCCACTCCTACGGTCATTGACTTAATGTTATGCAAGGTTGCCGGGGATATAGAGCGTGCAGAGAGACGTATATCAATGACCCTAACCTCCCTGCCACTGACTCCCACACAAACTGAAGATCTAAGCCCCACTGACACGCTAGATATAGGTAGCCGGGAAAACTCATTAGACGCTGTCCCTTGTGCCCAACTAGCAATAGAGAAAGAAGTATCTACAAATATAGACACTAACACTACACCTAAACTATTAACCAAAAAGCGTTGCCATAAGAACTTGCAAACAAGGACCAGGAAAAAGACTAATAAGGGTAGTAAGCCAAAAGACATAGAAGATGAAGTCCTAATAATAGAACCTAAAGCCCCCCCAATCCCCCCGAGGTGGCTTGATTCCATAATTATAGATCTGCAAAAGCACCTGGAGGCATTTATAACTAGTCAAATTAAACCATTAGTGAGCAAAATAGATAAAATAGCTAACAAATTGCAGAGACAGGGCAAGGCAAGGGAAATTCCAACAGTCAAACACTTAGATAAGGTGGTACCAACAAATAATCTCCCAGTCCAACAACCCTTAGCACTTAACAACTGTGTAAGCTATGACCAATGCACCATCGCCCAGGAGCATGTTGCGCCCGAAGGGGTAACTGAAGGGGGAGGGGGGAGAACAAACACACATGGAAATAAGGATAGAAATAAAACTCAAAGACAGGGTCCAGGAGCGCAAAGGCAGCCAGACAATACCACTTCCCTGCATCAGACATACAATCATCAACCAAATAGTGAGCAAAATGCTAGAGCTCAAGGTCCCCTTTCATGTGTAAATCTACCCCCAGAAGCAAGCCCCTTTGTTGTTATTTTCACTGGGGTACCCGGGCTTAGACAGGGGCAGAGAGAAACCTATATCGAACTCAAACAAAAGATCACTACCTGGCTAAACATCCACAGACCCTTGCAGGGAGGGAGAGGGGGGGAAATTCTACATCTAAGAAGGGCACACTGGGTGGGTACCAGAAGGAAAGAAATAGAGGGGAATTGTATCATTGCCAACTTCAGAGACCCGAACCTAGTGGATTATATATTAGCTAATGACAACAGAAATACCACTAGCACGATAAGGACCATGCCACTAGCATATTTCTACCCCAGGAAATTGGTTACACACCAATTAAATTTCCAACAGCCAGGAAGGAGCAGATTTATAGATGGATATGGTCCAAGGCCCATGGAGTATGGCATCCAACCCATAGCATACCAGGGCGGCCCCCAATGGACAAATAGATATAGCCCCTAACAGTCCCTGGACGAAAATGAATGACTAGGGTTAGGAGATGAGGATAAGGGAGAAAAGACTATAATGCATGATAGAGAGGTGGTAGCGGAGGAAAGTGAAGATAGGCACAACACTGTAGAATACTCAAACAATAAAGTTAAAGAAAAAGAGAAGGCTGGGACAGAGAGGCTAACTGGTTTATTCCCATCCGTGCGGGATATGAGAAGGGGGGAAGAGCGGATAGGAAAGCTGAATATTATGTCATTGAACATAGCGGGTTTATCAGGAAAATTTGATAATCCCGACTGGAGACATGGGCAGTCAACTCTACACCATACCAAATAGAGGGCTACAAGTGCTTTTTTGTGCCAGCACAAGAAGGTAGAGTAGGAAGAGCGAGAGGAGGGTTGGTGCTCTACGTTGATTTAACTCTAGAAGGCAGATGGACTGTACCAACCTGGACGTCGCATACCCTGCAATCTGCAATATTTCAGAGTAGAGGGCTGAGGTTACAGCTTTTTAATGTTTACAACCCAGGACCCATAAATGGGAAAAATGCCGCATTATGTGAGCTAGATGAAAGACTCATGCAAGAAGCAGAGCAGAAGAAAGGGGGGGGTTCTAATGACATTAGTAATGGGCGACTTTAACTGTCACCTCTGCCCAAATTTGCCCCCGGACCTTCTAGACTGGGATACCTGCCCTCTTAATGTTGGGCCACATTTGGAACACAACCAGGAGGGCATACAATTAAACACAATAATAGAAACCCACTCACTAGCACACACTATCGACTTAATAGTCCCGAAGGTAGAGGGCACATATGTTCCAACGTTCAAAGGAATCATAGATTATATATTGATATCCTCCTTTGCCAAAGATAGAATTGCCAAGGTCAAAACTAAATGGAGCACCTTTAGTGACCATAACCCCCTTGTTATGGAAATTATACATACTTGCGGGGGCAAGTTTAAAGGGGGGGACACTAGCCTTCAACCAACAGACCAGGGGAGGCGACTAAAGTGGGCAAGGATAAATCCCCACGAGTTCTATAAAACACTAATCCAAAAAGGAAGAAAACAGGTCGAAGACTGTCTGGGCCCCCTAAAAGAAGGATTAGAATTAGTGGCGTCATTTGCATCGCTGACAAATCTAGTGGATAAATTGTTGGAAGCTACAGGTCTGAGGAAGGATTCCAAGAACCCACGGTGGTTCGATAAGAGCTGCTCCAAAGCTTTAAGGGACCTAAAAGCTTGCCTCAAAATTAAACCAAGGAATAAGACAGAAGTGGCCAACTGTAGAATAATCTATAGAACCAAAGTAAAGGAGAGGAAGACGGTGCTACAAGCAGAAGTTTGGGCAGACTTGAGAGAGGCGGGAGAAAACAGGGACTTTGCAGAATTCTGGAGAATTGTAAATAGGCCCTGTTTCAATGATAACTCCGCCCAGGTGATTAGTAGCAACATCCTCCCAAATCAATGGGTCAATCACTTCAAAGGTTTATACAATAAGTCAAAACTAGAAATTCAGGAGGGTGAGTGGCAGGGCACCCGGAGTGATAAAATAATTTTCTCACTAGAGGAGATAACAAAAGCAATCAGTGGGTTGTCCCCTAATAAGTTGAGCCAAAGGAAAATCCCTGGACTGTGTACTGATTGCTCTATAGCTTCTATCTTCATACATAAAACTCAATCAAACCTTACAATTCTCATACAGTATCAAGCCAACACGAAAATATGACGTTTACAGTCTTTATGTTTTTATTAAAATCTTTGTATCCAAGGTTAAAAAACAGACCTATGTCTGTAGTACATAAAAAACCAATTTGTTATACACTTTTTTCAACTCTAATACATGAAAATATCTACATGTACAAATTTGCAAATGGAAAAATACATTGATATAAGAAAAAGGCAAAGAACGGTCATACGAGTTACATAAAGTATATTCCGCTAAGTTCCACAAAACAACCCCTTTCCACCATAGGTAATGCGTTTTTCCTATTCTTGTTTAAGCATGACCCAGTATCCTCTTTTAGATATGCTACACAAGTATACAAATGATGATTGAGATCACAGTAACTAAAATCCAGATATATCTGTTCTCTGTTTGGGATCTGGCTGGGTTCGATTTTATAACGCGTCGACGCGTTTCGGTGTTCTCAACTGATATGTGTACACCTTCATCAGGACCGCGGTATACGTGGGGTTCATCAGTATTGTATATCTTTTTCTGTGTGTAAAACAATAAGATACAGTTAAGAGAGGTCTGTATTTTATTAGCTCTACCTTTCATTTTTGGACCTGGGGTCCATTACACTGACCACTCTAGACCTAAAGTCCTCTATCTGACCGTTACCTATTTGAGGAGACATTTTTCTAACATCATTTGGTAATATTGTGATTAAGAAGTCCGCATAGATGTAACAATACCCGACATCACAATTAGAAGAAATTCCCCAGATATGCATCCGTTATTTTTAGGTGTTGGATTCTTGTTCTCACACAGTTCCACACATCCATTCACTCGCATTCATTCACACACTTTACTCGCTTTGCAAGGAAGGGTAAAGATATATTCTTAGCTCACTTCCAGGAAGGTATATCCTCTACTTTAGTCAGTCTCCCCCGTAATGATAAGGCAAGTGGAGCTACCTATGGGATCAAGAAACACTTTCTTTGGTAAGTGGGTTTCTAGATCCCTGGCTTTACATTTGTGATTGGATTCGGTTGTTACCTTTTGTTATTCAGGACGTCACTTATTCTCTTTTCAGGGTGAAAATCCTGTTTTGCATCTCTATCAGACAGTGGTGTACTTCTTATCTTTTGGTGCTGGAAGTATATGAAAAAAGGGATGACAGGGGAAATTGTATCATTCCTTATACCTTTGCTATGATTCTGTTTTACTGACTGCAAACGCTTTATGGGCATTTATTTACCTTTTCTTATATATGGCGGGTGCCTTGTACTTATTTGAGTTTGTTTCATGTGCTGTCTTGATCTGGACATCAGTTAAAATTATCTCTGTAAACAATGGGTAAAGTGTGTTATTATACTATCCCTCTCTTATTTTCGCATTCTTGACATTTTCTCATAGAATGACTCCTACCTTGGTTAGGTTAAAACTCGTAGCATCGAGGTATAGCTTTTTTCCTTCTGCGTGCCAGCGAACCAGATATGTTCTGTAGAGGAATGACAATAATGTCCTCCATTATTCTGACTACCTTTCCATGTCTCTATGATTTAATCACTCTTATCTTTCTGGATTTCATGAGCATTTTGCTGTTCTTAATTTAAAACCGTGGGCAGTGAGTGATATTTGTGTCACTTTTAAGTCTCTGGGGTTTCCAAAAGATAAATGATCTGATGGATTTACTCCCAACTAAACCCCCCATTGAGTATTGTTGATATCCCTATTTTAGACCTCAATGTGTCTCCCTTGTTGTTTCGCCACCTGTTGTATAACCTGCCTGATAATACAGTGGGACCAATTATATTTAAGAAAAAGAAGAGAGTATTTTAAGCTGTTTTGCAGAAAGAACATTTATTTCTATTCCCTCGTTTAAGAATGCCGTCAATATCTGAATATACCAAGAAACACCCGCTACTCGGGTTTTTCTCTACCGACAAACTGGCCCTTAAAACTTCATCCTGCTTACCGGTGTGTCGGGTGATCCGCGCGTCTACCTCGTCTTTCCGTTGTGTGGTTAGGGACGTTTTTCTTTCCCTATTTGTAGCGCGCGCGGAGCTCCGATATTGTTTACCGGTGTGTGTGTGTTTATTGCGCACATGCGCACATCACCGCTCTCTGTTGGTTTTCTGACACCGCCATCTTGGAACAATGTTCCCTGTCTGTATGATCGTTGCTGGGATACGGTTTTGTGTTATTCCCTTTCTGTGCTTCATATGGGCGATATATTAATAACGAGTGTATTTCCTTTTTTGAAATATTTACATGATTATTTATTTATTTGTGGTTAGTATGTTTTTTCAAAGAGGTTACTTTATTCGGGTGAAATTATGGATTACACACATCCCGATTCAGCGTTAGTAGAAAAACCGCTCTCTAGAGTTGTTGAAAGGTCATTTATTTAGAGGCGATATTGTGCTAATATATATCCTTATCTTATGGGATTAAATAAGTATTTCCGGTGAGATATTCATAAAATTCTCAATTTATGATGTTAGTTTGTTTAGTAGAGTTAGAACACCTATGTCTCTTGATGTTTAAAACTCCATTATTTAAAGTTCTTCACTATCTAAAGGCCGTCATGCCAACTCCTATCTGTAATGTGTGAATAGAGATTGTTCCGGGGGGGAAAATTTCCCTTCCATAAAGTCACTATTTAGGAGCCATCAGAAGATGTGCCTTTCTCATAATATATGGAATCATTTAATTTTTCCAGGGTTGTGTTTATTTCATGTTTTCGAGTTGCCAGGGAAAGTTAGACTTAAGTCAAGTCAAGTCAGAAATTTATATAGCGCGCTACATACCCAGAGGGTCTCAAGGCGCTTGAGGAGGGGAAGGGAGTTACTTGTCGAATATCCAGGTTTTAAGTTGCTTTCTGAATGCTAGGTGGTTCTGTGTGAGACGTAGGTGGGTGGGGAGTGAGTTCCAGGTTTTAGCTGCGAGGTAGGAGAAGGATATACCTCCCATGGTGGTTTTATTGATGCAAGGAATGGTAGCAAGGGCTTGGTTGGAAGATCGTAGCTGGCGAGGGGGGGTGTAGAAGGAAAGTCGTGTGTTGAGGCATTCGGGTCCAAGTTCGTAGAGTGCTTTGTGAGCGTGGGTTAGGAGTCGCAAAGTAATCCTCTTATTGACGGGGAGCCAGTGGAGGTTTTTCAGGTGGTTAGAGATATGGTCTTTGCGTGGGATGTCTAGAATGAGTCTGGCTGATGCGTTCTGGATGCGTTGGAGTTTTTTCTGGAGTTTTGCGGTGATACCGGCGTATAGAGTGTTTCCGTAGTCCAGGCGACTTGTAACCAGTGCATGGGTGTCTGTCTTTCTGGTTTCGGTGGGGATCCAGCGAAATGTTTTTTTGAGCATGCGGAGGATGTTGAAGCATGAAGATGAGACTGCGTTGACTTGTCTGTTCATCGAGAGAGAGGAGTCCAGGATGACGCTCAGGTTTCGTGCGTGGTCCGTCGGGATGGGTGCTTTTCCAAGGGCCTCTGGCCACCAAGAGTCGTCCCAAGCGGAGGGGGAGGTGCCTAAGATAAGGACTTCTGTTTTGTCTGAGTTCAGTTTCAGACGGCTGTGCTTCATCCATTCTGCTACTTCTTTCATGCCTTCATGTAGGTTGGTTTTGGCGGTTTTGGGGTCTTTGGTGAGTGATAGGATCAGTTGGGTGTCGTCTGCATAGGAGATGATGTTGAGGTTGTGTTGGCGAGCGATGGTCGCGAGGGGGCTCATGTATACGTTGAAGAGGGTGGGGCTGAGTGAGGAGCCTTGGGGTACGCCGCAGATGACTTCAGTGGCCTCGGACTTGAATGGTGGGAGGCGGACTCTCTGGGTTCTTCCGGTGAGGAATGAGGTGATCCATTACAGTGCTTTTCCTTGGATCCCAATGTTATTGAGGCGCTGTAGGAGAGTGCTATGGCAGACTGTGTCGAAGGCTGCGGAGAGGTCGAGGAGGATGAGGGCGACTGTGTCTCCGTTGTCTAGTAGAGTTCGAATGTCGTCTGTTGCTGCGATGAGAGCGGTCTCCGTGCTGTGTTTGGCTCGGAAGCCGGACTGTGAGGAGTCGAGGGATTTGTTGCTTTCGAGGAAGGCGGCGAGTTGGTTGTTGACGGCTTTCTCGATGACTTTGGCCGGGAATGGTAGGAGCGAGATGGGGCGGTAGTTTTTGAGTTCGGTGGGGTCTGCTGTTGGTTTTTTCAGAAGGGCGGTGAGTTCAGCGTGTTTCCAGTCTTCTGGGAAGGTAGCGGAGTTGAAGGAGCAGTTGATGACGTCTCGGAGGTGCGGAGCTATGACGGAGTCTGCTTTGTTGAAGATGTGGTGAGGGCATGGGTCTGTGGGGGATCCAGAGTGGATGGAATTCATCAGGCTGATGGTGTCCTCAGTGGAGATTGGGTTCCAGGCGTTAAGGGTGTTTACGGGGGGAAGATAGTCAGCAGATGGTCGGGTGGGTTGGCTTCCGGGTTGGTTGTCAAAGCTGTTGTGGATGTCAGCAATCTTGTTGTGGAAAAAAGAGGCTAGGGAGTCGCAGAGGGTTTGAGAGGGGGTGATGTCGTTGGAGTTGGCCGAGGGGTTGGAAAATTCCTTGACGATGTTGAAAAGTCGTCCCAAGCGGAGGGGGAGGTGCCTAAGATAAGGACTTCTGTTTTGTCTGAGTTCAGTTTCAGACGGCTGTGCTTCATCCATTCTGCTACTTCTTTCATGCCTTCATGTAGGTTGGTTTTGGCGGTTTTGGGGTCTTTGGTGAGTGATAGGATCAGTTGGGTGTTCTCTGCATAGGAGATGATGTTGAGGTTGTGTTGGCGAGCGATGGTCGCGAGGGGGCTCATGTATACATTGAAGAGGGTGGGGCTGAGTGAGGAGCCTTGGGGTACGCCGCAGCTGACTTCAGTGGCCTCGGACTTGAATGGTGGGAGGCGGACTCTCTGGGTTCTTCCGGTGAGGAATGAGGTGATCCATTCCAGTGCTTTTCCTTGGATCCCAATGTTATTGAGGCGCTGTAGGAGAGTGCTATGGCAGACTGTGTCGAAGGCTGCGGAGAGGTCGAGGAGGATGAGGGCGACTGTGTCTCCGTTGTCTAGTAGAGTTCGAATGTCGTCTGTTGCTGCGATGAGAGCGGTCTCCGTGCTGTGTTTGGCTCGGAAGCCGGACTGTGAGGAGTCGAGGGATTTGTTGCTTTCGAGGAAGGCGGCGAGTTGGTTGTTGACGGCTTTCTCGATGACTTTGGCCGGGAATGGTAGGAGCGAGATGGGGCGGTAGTTTTTGAGTTCGGTGGGATCCGCTGTGGGTTTTTTCAGAAGGGCGCTGAGTTCGGCGTGTTTCCAGCTTTCCGGGAAGGTGGCGGAGTTGAGGGAGCAGTTGATGACGTCTCGGAGGTGTGGTGCTATGATGGAGTCTGCTTTGTTGAAAATGTGGTGAGGACATGGGTCTGTGGGGGATCCTGAGTGGATGGAGTTCATCAGGCGGATGGTGTCCTCGGTGGAGATTCAAGTCAAGTCAAGTCATAAAATTTGTATAGCGCACTACATACCCAGAGGGTTTCAAGGCGCTTAGGAAGGGGAGGAGGATTATTTGTCAAATATCCACGTTTTAAGCTGCTTTCTGAACGCTAGGTGATTCTGGGTGAGGCGAAGGTAGGCGGGGAGTGAGTTCCATGTTTTGGCAGGTATGAAAAGGATCTGCCTCCCATGGTGGTCTTGTTGATGCGAGGTACAGTGGCGAAGGCTTGGCTGGAAGAGCGAAGTTGGCGGGAGGGGGTGTAGAAGGACAGTCGAGAGTTGAGGCAGTCTGGTCCGATGTCGTAGAGTGATTTGTGTGCGTGGGTAAGCAGTCTGAAAGTGATCCTCTTATTGACGGGTAGCCAGTGGAGGTCTTTAAGGTGACCAGAGATGTGTTTGTTGCGTGGGATGTCTAATATGAGCCTGGCTGAGGCGTTTTGGATTCGTTGTAGTTTCTTCTGGAGTTTAGCGGTGGTACCTGCGTAGAGGGTGTTTCCGAAGTCCAGTCGGCTCGTGACTAGAGCGTGGGTGACTGTTTTCCTTGTTTCGGAGGGGATCCAGCGAAATGTTTTTCTGAGCATGCGAAGAATGTTAAAGCAGGAAGAGGATACGGCGCTGACTTGTCTGTTCATTGAGAGTGAAGAATCCAGGATGACGCCAAGGTTCCGTGCGTGGTCTGTCGGGATGGGTGCTTTTCCGAGGGCTTCCGGCCACCAGGAGTCGTCCCATGCAGAGGGGGACGTACCTAAGATGAGGACTTCTGTTTTGTCTGAGTTCAGTTTCAGACGGCTTTGTTTCATCCATTCGGCGACTTCTTTCATTCCTTCGTGTAGGTTAGTTTTGGCGGTGCTGGGGTCCTTGGTGAGAGAAAGGATCAGTTGAGTGTCGTCCGCGTAAGAGATGATGTTGAGGTTGTGTTGGCGGGCGATGGCCGCGAGGGGGCTCATGTATACGTTGAAGAGGGTGGGACTGAGTGAGGATCCTTGAGGTACGCCGCAGATGATTTCAGAGGCCTCGGACTTGAATGGTGGGAGGCGGACTCTCTGGGTTCTTCCGGTGAGGAACGAGGTGATCCATTCCAGTGCTTTTCCTTGGATTCCGATGTTTCTGAGGCGTTGTAAAAGGGTGCTGTGGCAGACTGTGTCGAAGGCTGCAGAGAGGTCGAGGAGGATGAGGGCGACTGTGTCTCCATTGTCCAGTAGAGTTCGAATGTCGTCTGTTGCTGCGATGAGGGCGGTCTCAGTGCTGTGTTTGGCTCGGAAGCCAGATTGTGAGGGGTCGAGTGATTTGTTGGCTTCGAGGAAGGCGGCGAGCTGGTTGTTGACGGCTTTCTCGATGACTTTGGCCGGGAATGGAAGAAGCGAGATGGGGCGGTAGTTTTTGAGTTCGGTGGGGTCTGCTGTTGGTTTTTTCAGAAGGGCGGTGAGTTCAGCGTGTTTCCAGTCTTCTGGGAAGGTAGCGGAGTTGAAGGAGCAGTTGATGACGTCTCGGAGGTGCGGAGCTATGACGGAGTCTGCTTTGTTGAAGATGTGGTGAGGGCATGGGTCTGTGGGGGATCCAGAGTGGATGGAATTCATCAGGCGGATGGTGTCCTCAGTGGAGATTGGGTTCCAGGCGTTAAGGGTGTTTACGGGGGGAAGATGGTCAGCAGATGGTCGGGTGGGTTGGCTTCCGGGTTGGTTGTCAAAGCTGTTGTGGATGTCAGCAATCTTGTTGTGGAAAAAAGAGGCTAGGGAGTCGCAGAGGGTTTGAGAGGGGGTGATGTCGTTGGAGTTGGCCGAGGGGTTGGAAAATTCCTTGACGATGTTGAAAAGTTCCTTGCTGTTGTGGGCGTTGTTGTCAAGTCAATCCTTGAATGCTGTTTTCTTGGCTTTTCGGATCAGTTGGTGGTGAGTGCGGGTGGCGCTTTTGAAGGCGTCCTTGTTGCTGGTGGATGGGTCTTTTTTCCAGGCCTTTTCAAGGGAGCGGCACAGTTTCTTGGACTTTTTGAGATCATCGTTGAACCATGAGGCCTTCTTGTTGCCAAGTTTGTGTTGACGTTTTTTCAGTGGTGCTAAGGTGTCGGCGGTGTTGGATAACCAAAGGGTGAGGTTGGAGGCGGCTTCGTTGGCGTTAGAAGAGAGGGCTGAGGAGGTATGAAGGAGCGATGTGGAGATCTGATCCGTGGTGATTTTGTTCCAGTTTCTTTGTAGAGTTGGTTGGAGGTGGATGATGGGTTTCGGCTTGTTGTAGGTGAAGTGAACGCAGCTGTGGTCAGTCCAGAGGAGATCCGTAGTGTGGCTGAAGGAGACCTGGTTGCTGGAGGTGAAGATGGGGTCGAGTGTGTGACCTGCGATGTGGGTGGGGGAAGTGACCAGTTGTTTAAGTCCGAGGTTGGCGAGGTTGTCTAAGAGGGTGGCGGTGTTGCGGTCGTTGATCTTTTCAAGGTGGAAGTTGAGGTCTCCCAGAAGGATGTAGTCTTTGGAGGGGAGCGCGTGTGGGGTGATGAAGTCCGTGATGTCTTCACTGAATTTTGCGCGGGGTCCTGGTGGTCTGTAGAGGAGGGTGCCTCTAAGAGTTGTATTGGGGTCGATGTGGATCTGGAAGTGAAGGTGTTCGGAGTTAGCGAGGTTGGCGTCGGAGCTGGTAGAGATGCGGATGGATTTCTTATGGACGATAGCGATTCCTCCTCCTGTATGGTCGGTGCGGTCCTTGCGTGTGATCTTAAAGTCATCAGGGATAGCGATGGCGATGTCAGGGGCGGAGGAAGCGTTCATCCATGTTTCCGTTAGGAAGGCGACGTCAGGAGAGATGGTGTCTAGTAGGTTCCAAAGGTCAATGGTGTGCCTGTGGACCGAGCGGGTGTTGAGAAGGATGCATTGTAGGTGGTTGGGGTCGGGAATCTGTGGTGTGGTCGTGGCGGAGATGTTGTCGGTGCCGCTAAATTTGCAGGAGAGGCAGGAGAACGGTCCATGGGTGCGTCCAGGAGCGGCTTGGACGCAGTTGGGGGCGCGACCGGGGTTAAGGGCTAGGAGGGTGGCGGCATCGTAGGTAGTGCGGGGGGGCTGGGCAGCGCGAGGGGCAGGGGGACTGGCGCTGGGCGCGGTCCAGGCGCGGACGGGCGTAGACGGGCTTACCTTTGGCGCACCTTCGGCGCGAATTGGGCGCGGTCGCTGCGCGTGAACGCTGCGCGCGGGAACTCCTGTCATATATGGAGAGTGGAGGGGGAGGGGCGAGGGCGTCACAGCTGGGAGGCGGGGCGGGCACACGAGGACAACAACAAACAAAATGGAGGCGGAGGGGGGGGGCACAGCGTAGCGCTACAGTCTAACGCGCTAACAGGAATGAAAGCACTGTGGAAATAATCAATGAAGCGGTAATGAATCAAAGCGGCAATATTCTACACAGCAGATAAATTAAATTACACAATTAGAGCAGTTCAGGCAAGTCAGCGCTACGGAATCGTTAATACAGCAGGCGGAATGTCACAAAGCAGTTCAGACAGGCAGCGCTAATAAATAAATAATTAATACAGCAGGCGATATGAAAGCAAATGAAAGGCGCTTTTTAAACTCAAATTTCTATCAATGCAGCGCGTTAAAACCAGATGCCTGCAAGAGACACTGGGAGCGACCACTCAGCTTGTAGGCGAGGAGCGAGTCACGAAGCACGTAGGGAGTGGAGCACACTTTCTATTCTGTGGGAGGGCGTCACAGCTGGGAGGCGGGGCGGGCACACGAGGACAACAACAAACAAAATGGAGGCGGAGGGGGGGGCACAGCGTAGCGCTACAGTCTAACGCGCTAACAGGAATGAAAGCACTGTGGAAATAATCAATGAAGCGGTAATGAATCAAAGCGGCAATATTCTACACAGCAGATAAATTAAATTACACAATTAGAGCAGTTCAGGCAAGTCAGCGCTACGGAATCGTTAATACAGCAGGCGGAATGTCACAAAGCAGTTCAGACAGGCAGGGCTAATAAATAAATAATTAATACAGCAGGCGATATGAAAGCAAATGAAAGGCGCTTTTTAAACTCAAATTTCTATCAATGCAGCGCGTTAAAACCAGATGCCTGCAAGAGACACTGGGAGCGACCACTCAGCTTGTAGGCGAGGAGCGAGTAGCTTGCTTTTCTTTCTGTACATTATATCACTAAATGAGTGTTTCCCAATCCTCTTTTGAGTTCAGGCCGAGTTTTATAGTGTTAAATTTAACAATATACCATTGTTCTTGCAGTTGACGTCTCCTTTTGCTTTCTCCTATCCTGGTTTGTTCTATTATTTTCTCCAGGATGACCCATTGTATGTCATCAATTTTGTGGCCTTTCTGCTTCCAATGGTTTACTAAGGGTGAATTGTCCTTGTTAGTTCTTATTGCTGATTTGTGTTCACCTATTCTCTGTCTTAGTTCCCTGCCTGTTTCCCCAATATATCCGCAGCCACAGGGGCATAGAATTAAATACACTACATTTTTACTTCTGCAGTTATTTAAGGTGGTAATTTTAAGTCTGGCGGCATTTAGAGTGATCTCTTTGGTTTCTAGACAGAGATCGCATATGCTGCACGAGCCACATTTGTAATTACCCGATGCCTTCTCACCCAACAGGTTTCTTTGAGTCTCCACCGTATCCTCCCTATATGTGTGGACAAGGCTGGAGCGTAGGTTTTTGTTTTTTCTGTAGGCATACATAGGACGTGGTATACTGGTTTCTTTGCCGTCATTTAAGATTTTCCAGTTACGGTTAATGATGTTTTTTACCTGGTTTGCGATACTAGAGAACTGGCTAACCATTACTATCTTTTCCAGATTCCTGTCTTTGGCCTTTTCCTTTACTAACAGGCAGTCTCTATCATAGTAGCGGGCTCTTTTTAGGGAATGGCTGATAAGTTTTTTAGGGTAACCCCTGTCTAGAATTTTTTGCTTCATCTCTTCTGCATGTTTGTAGTAGTCTTGTATGGTCGTGCAATTTCTTCTTAGTCTAAGTACTTCCCCGAAGGGGATACTGTCCTTTTGAATTTTTTGGGTGGTAGCTGTTGTAGTGTAGGACCGTATTACGGTCCGACTCTTTTTTGTACAGCTCCACCATAAGTTTGTCATCTTCCACCTTGATGCAGATATCCAAAAAATTCACTCTGTGCAATTGCTATAAGATGCGGTGAATTTCAGGTTTGCATCACCAAGATTGATCCAGGTTAGAAAGTCCTTCAGATCGTTCTCTGTGCCCGTCCATATGAAGAAAACATCGTCTATAAATCTGGCCCAATTCCTTATGTTCTCATAAAATGGACTAACTTCATTATAGACGTGTTTTTCTTCGAACATGCTTACATAGATGCATGCTAGACTGGGCGCACAGGTTGCGCCCATGCTGGTACCTTTCCGTTGAAGATATAGTTCTTTTTTAAACAGGAATATGTTATTTAACAGGACCAAGGATACGCATTGTAATATGAATTCCTTGTTCGCCCCTCTTGTATCTGTGGTCTCTAACACTGTTCTTATTACTTCTATGGTGTCATGTTGGGGAATATTAGTGTAGAGGGATTCTACATATAAGGTCACCATGAATTCCCTCTCCCTACAAAAACTTAGACCTTCTGTTTTTCCTATCATGTCCGTCGTATCTTTTATATAGGATTTCTGTGCCTGTACTATTGGTTTTAAAAAGGTGTCAGCGTATTTACTGAGGGGTTCCAATAGTGAATCAATGGATGCCACTATTGGTCTCAAGGGAGGGTCTTCCATTTTCTTATGGACTTTGGGAAGCCCGTATATTGCCGGGGTTTTGGGGTTATTGTTATTCAAGAATTTATATTCCTCCTCACTGATATCGCCGTTCATTTTAGTTGTTAGTAGGCAGGCTTCTAATTCTGTTTTAAGAGCTTTTAGTCTAGATTGTGTGACTCTGACGTAGTGTTGCTCATTTGATAAAAGGAGCATTACCCTTCTGTTATAGTCTTCTGTCTCGAACACCACTACCCCTCCTCCCTTATCGGCAGGTTTTATAGTAATTTGGGTGTCATTAGCCAGGGATTCTATGGCTTCTCTATGTTCTTTTGAAATGTTATGGGATTGGTGTTGTTTTTTCTCCACTAGTTTACCGATCTCTATTTTTACTACGGATTCAAAAATTTCAACATTTTTGTCTATCATCCCTGCTCCTGGGGTGAAAGTTGATTTAACTCTAAGTCCTGAATCACTCGGGGCTTCTCTTTCTGGTTTGTTTTCGAAAAATCTACGTAACCTAATTTTTCTGAAGAAGGCTCTGAGGTCTTTCTCTATTTGGAATTTATTTATGCCAGCCGTGGGGACAAAATTAAATCCCATTTCTAGTACCTGTTTCTCTTTCCCAGTAAGTTGTCTATTAGAGAGGTTTATTATAGGGGTCTTTTTTAGTTCCAATATACCTTGTTTCTCGTTCTTTTGTATTCCTGAGGGGCCTGGGGTTTCTGGTATTCTTGGTCTTGCTCCCTCATGGTTGGTTTCCTTGTGTATGTTCCCCTCCCTCTGTTGGAGAAACCCCTGCATGGTCTCTGGGGGCGCTGTCCTAAAAAATTGTCATAATCTCTGCTCTGATGTGCATATTCCTCCTCCTCTCTTGATGTTACTTCCTCATCTCCACTACTTTCAGAAGTCCCAGAGAAGTTAACATGTCTTGGTCTTCTGGGCTGAAATCTGACTCTAGGTCCCCTTTCCCAATTGGGTTCAGGTTTCTCTGTGTAATATTCTTTGTTCAAGAAAGGATACATTACCTCTTGACTAAATTTAATTATGTCCTTTCTTAGTTTTTGGGCCTTCCTGTTCGTCAGATATTCATAATACCAATTCATATCCTGATTGATTTCCTCAATCTTTTTTCTGGCTTCTTCCAAAACATTAGTGTCAGATAACAATTTTTCAAGGTCTTCTATCTCTTTTTTTCTATTAGGATGGTACTTTGGGCCGTTTCTATTATAAGGAACATCCAATCTCTGCTACATCTGTTTGAGATGAATGTCCATCTTTCCAGAAATTTGGTGTTGTTTACGAAAAGACATGGAAAGGTAGTCAGAATAATGGAGGACGTTATTGTCATTCCTCTACAGAACATATCTGGTTCGCTGGCACGCAGAAGGAAAAACGCTATACCTCGATGCTACGAGTTTTAACCTAACCAAGGTAGGAGTCATTCTATGAGAAAATGTCAAGAATGCGAAAATAAGAGAGGGATAGTATAATAACACACTTTACCCATTGTTTACAGAAATAATTTTAACTGATGTCCAGATCAAGACAGCACATGAAAGAAACTCAAATAAGTACAAGGCACCCGCCATATATAAGAAAAGGTAAATAAATGCCAATAAAGCGTTTGCAGTCAGTAAAACAGAATCATAGCAAAGGTATAAGGAATGATACAATTTCCCCTGTCATCCCTTTTTCATATACTTCCAGCACCAAAAGATAAGAAGTACACCACTGTCTGATAGAGATGCAAAACAGGATTTTCACCCTTGTTCTGAAAAGAGAATAAGTGACGTCCTGAATAACAAAAGGTAACAACCGAATCCAATCACAAATGTAAAGCCAGGGATCTAGAAACCCACTTACCAAAGAAAGTGTTTCTTGATCCCATAGGTAGCTTCACTTGCCTTATCATTACGGGGGAGACCGACTAAAGTAAAGGATATACCTTCCTGGAAGTGAGCTAAGAATATATCTTTACCCTTCCTTGCAAAGCGAGTAAAGTGTGTGAATGAATGCGAGTGAATGGATGTGTGGAGGTATGTAAGAACAAGAATCCAACACCTAAATATAACCGAGGGATATCTGGGGAATTTCTTCTAATTGTGATGTCGGACATTGTTGCATCTATGCGGACTTCTTAATCACAATATTACCAAATGATGTTAGAAAAATGTCTCCTCAAATAGGTAACGGTCAGATAGAGGACTTTAGGTCTAGAGTGGTCAGTGTAATGGACCCCAGGTCCAAAAATGAAAGGTAGAGCTAATAAAATACAGACCTCTCTTAACTGTATCTTATTGTTTTACACACAGAAAAAGATATACAATACTGATGAACCCCACGTATACAGTGGTCCTGATGAAGGTGTACACATATCAGTTGAGAACACCGAAACGCGTCGACGCATTGTAAAATAGAACCCATCCAGATCCCAAATAGAGAACAGATATACCTGGATTTTGGTTACTGTGATCTCAATCATCATTTGTATACTTGTGTAGCATATCTAAAGAGGATACTGGGTCATGCTTAAACAAGAATAGGGAAAACGCATTACCTATGGTGGAAAGGCGTTGTTTTGTGGAACTTAGCGGAATATACTTTGTGTAACTCGTATGACCGTTCTTTGCCTTTTTCTTATATCAATGTATTTTTCCATTTGCAAATTTGTACATGTAGATATTTTCATGTATTAGAGTTGAAAAAAGTGTATAACAAATTGGTTTTTTATGTACTACAGACATAGGTCTGTTTTTTAACCTTGGATACAAAGATTTTAATAAAAACATAAAGACTGTAAACGTCATATTTTCGTGTTGGCTTGATACTGTATGAGAATTGTAAGGTTTGATTGAGTTTTATGTATGAAGATAGAAGGTATAGAGCAATCAGTACACAGTCCAGGGATGTTCCTTTGGCTCAATTTGTCGATAGTACCCTGTTCCCTGGAACTCAGTAGGGTCTTCTCTTTTTTGTGAAATCATGTCCCCTAATAAGGCCCTGGTCCAGATCGTACCCCACCGGACCTATATAGAAGTAATATAGACCTATGAGCCCCGATCCTAACCAGGGTCTTAAATGCGGCCATTAAATCAGGGCTACCACGCTCCTGGTCCACTGCATTGATCGTACCCATTTTCAAGAAAGGGTTCAGGGATGATCCTAAATGCCACAGGCCGATTTCGCTCATAGATGTCTCCCCCAAAATTTTGGGTCGAGTGATCTTAAATCGGCTCATGGAGTGGACTGAAGAACATCAAGTTATAGTTGACATACAGTACGGGTTCAGAGCCGGAAAATCGACCAGTGACCAGTGCCTAAATTTGTATCTTTTAACAGCTAAATATACAAAAGCCAGTAAAGGCACTGTCTATAAGGCATTCATGGACCTGGCTGCGGCCTTTGACAATGTCAATAGGACTAAACTGTGGTCCATGATGCATAAGCTAGGTATTGAAGAGGGGTTGATAAATATCCTGAAAGAGTTGCATTGGAACACTACTGCCAGGGTCCGTTTTAGCCCAGAGGGGGGCGAACTGACCAATTCCTATGCTCAGGAGGAGTAAGGCAAGGGTGCATACTAGCCCCTTTTCTCTTTTCACTCTACATCAATGCCTTAGAGAGTGCCCTCACCGCCCTAGATGTGGATTGCCCCAAAGAAGGAGCGCGTCAAATCCCAGTACTACTGTACGCGGATGATGCGGTCCTGCTGGCCAGGACCCCGAGGGCTTTACAACTTTTGGTGGATGGATTTGTTAAATTTATGGCTGACTTGGACCTATCTGTCAATTTAAATAAATCGTTTGCCATGGTGCCTGGCAAAAAACCTGCCAATAGGTGTGTGTTCAAGATAGGGTCACATACCTTGGGTTAAGTAAAGACTTTTCCCTACCTGGGCTTGCTATTTGATGGTAACATTCAGTTTACTCAGCTGCTCGAGGAACATTGTACCAAGCTTGTCTCTTTGAATGGTGCCATATTAAGCTTTGCCCGAAGGTTGGGGCGTTGGTGTCCAGAACAGATAATGGCACTATATGGCTCAATCAGTACAGCAAAGGCCTTGTATGGTGCTGAGGTATGGGGTTTCAGGGACTGCAAGCAACTGCAACAACAGGAAGATAAATTTTTCCGCAGAATCCTGAAAATCCCACATACCATCCCTGCTGAAATTGCCCATGCCGAACTGGGGATGCCATACATTTCAGACAATGCTAAACTGAGGCCAATCATGGCATGGACTAGAACTTGGACCAACCCGGAGGCAGCCCTGAGCAGGGAAATCGTGTTAGACTGCTTGCAGAGGGACAAGGGGCTACAAATTCCTTGGCTAATATATGTGAAAGACTCTTTAGTGAACATTGACCAGTGCCAACTTTTTAATGATCCATCCTCGATCTCAAATAGTTGTAAACCAAGGGTGAAAAAAATTACTCTTAGAAAAATTTGAATCTGACAAAAGTGGTCTTGGCTCTGTAAAGAAATCAATAGCAGCTCACGACCTTGTAAGAAATGGGGTGGGAATGGAACCATATCTGTTTCTGATGTACAGCCAAAATGACCGATTTTTAATGTGCCGTTTTAGGCTCAATTGATTACCCAACATTTTAGCCTATCCTGCTGGTTTTACTGTAACAATTGAGCAGAAGGGTGCCTGCGGCTGCGACAATAGGTCTCCGCAGGACACCCTTCATTTTGTACTTTTATGTTCATTTTATAGAAACCCTAGACATTTGTTCTTGGTAGACATTCTTAGGAAACAGAAATTTCGCCATGCAAAAGCTGCATTGTTGTTCCTACAGAAAGCTAGTGATACCCACACTTTATGTGCCATTTTAAGCTTTTTAAAAGAAGCAGTAAGATTGAGGAACACAAGAAATTAATTTATCTTCGTAAATAATCAGACTCTCTCTATGAATTGTACCCTCTCTTTTTTAAAGTTTTAATTTACTAAAAGTTCAGGAATGATATATAATGAAATTTTATTATGTAATGTGTTTTTATGAGGAATTTTATTCTTCAAAATAAAGATTTACTGAACTGAACGGAACTGAGTGTAAAGACGTGCATCGTATTATCACATGAATGATATCATCAGTGATGTGATCAGTGATGTCAAATGAGATGTCATCAGTGATGTCATTTGAGATGTCATCAGTGATGTCATCAGTGATGTCACTGACCATGTCATGAACGATGTAATATGTGACATCATCAGCAGTGGATTACGGGTGCGCGAAATATAGTTAGTACAACTAACTATATAGGAGCAATTTCAATGGTTTTTTAAATGCTAATTCCTAACTATATAAGGCCTGAAACCTATGGTTTTTTCAGTGAATTTGCACGTTTTTTTAAATACCAATACTTAACTATATATGACCTGAAACCTATGGTTTTTTAAGTGAATTTGCAAGGTTTTTTAAATGCTAATTCCTAACTATATACGTCCTGAAACCTATGGTTTTTTAAGTGAATTTGCAAGGGTTTTTAAAAGCTAATTTCTAACTATATAAGGCTTGAAACCTATGTTTTTTTCAGTGAATTTGCAAGGTTTTTTAAATGCTAATTCCTAACTAAATAAGGCCTGAAACCTATGTTTTTTTCAGTGAATTTGCAAGGTTTTTTAAATGCTAATTCTATTAGCGGATAACGTTTAAATATGTTAATATCCTTGTGGGACAACCTGAGCAGCCCTAGAGATCTGATTTTTGGACCAGAGCAAGATGCTCTCTGATTGTGCCGTATTTCTTGCCTTCTGCCCTCCTTATTGTGCCGTATTTCTTGCTTCTGCCCCCCTGATTGTGCCATATTTCTTGGCTTCTGCCCCCCTGATTGTGCCGTATTTCTTGCCTTCTGCACCCTGATTGTGCCATATTTCTTGCCTTCTGCACCCTGATTGTGCCGTATTTTTTGCCTTCTGCTCTCTGATTGTGCCGTATTTGTTGCCTTCTGCCCACTAATTGTGCCGTTTTTTCTTGCCTTCTGCCCCCTGATTGTGCCGTTTGTCGGACCTTCTTTCCCCTGATTGTCCCGTTTTTCATGCCCTTGCCCCCCTGATTGTATTATCTTTGCCAGTGTTTGTTTGCTGCTGGTATTGCCTTTGCCTGCGTTTCTTTGCTGCCGTTATTGTCTTTGCCAGTGTTTTTTTTCTGCCGTTATTGTCTTTGTCAGTGTTTGTTTGCTGCCGTTATTGTCTTTGCCAGTGCTTGTTCGCTGCTGGTATTATCTTTGCCAGAGCTGCGTGGGCTGTGTGGGCTGTGATATCGGTGTGGGCTGTGAGAGCTGTGTGGGCTGTGAGAGCTGTTTGGGCTGTGAGATTGTGGGCTGTGTGGGCTGTGGGAGCTGTGTGGGCTGTGTGGGCTGTGAGAGCTGTGTGTGCTGTGATAGCTGTGTGGGCTGTGAGGGTGTGAGGGCTGTGAGAGCTGTGTGGGCTGTGTGGGCTGTGTGGGCTGTGAGAGCTGTGTGGGCTGTGAGAGCTGTGTGGGCTGTGAGAGCTGTTTGGGATGTGAGAGTGTGGGCTGTGTGGGCTGTGAGAGCTGTGTGGGCTCTGTGGGGGCTGAGAGAGCTGTGTTGGCTGTGAGAGCTGTGTGGGCTGTGAGGGCTGTGAGGGCTGTGTGGGCTGTTTGAGCTGTGAGAGCTGTGTGAGCTCTGAGAGCTCTGTAGGCTGTGAGAGCTCTGTGGGCTATGAGCTCTGCTTCTTTTGTACCTCGGTCTACCTAGCACAAGATGAATGCCAACACTTCCTGGTTAGAAGTGTTGACAGCCAATGAGCATGCTGCTTTCCTGCGAAATGCATGCTGATTGGCTGCCACTGTCTGTCAACACTCCAAACCAGTAAGTGTTGGCAGCCATCTTGTGCGTCGCTAGAACCAAGGCACAAGAAAGCAGTGAAACAAAGGTGCAAAACACGCAAAAGTGGCAGGGTAGAAGCACCCTGTCCCCCTAGGCCTGCTCAGGGGGTCCCCCAAGGCCCCCCCAGGCCCAAAAACAAATTTTTCTTTTTCGAAAAATCACGGGGTGCTCATAAGGTGCGCGTACGGTACTCGTACTGTGCACGCACGGTGCGCGTACCCCGCGATTTTTCGAAAAAAAAATAATTTGGGGCCTGGGGGTGCCTTGTGGGACCCCCTGAGCAGGTCTAGGGGGTCAGGAAACTTCTACCCTGCCCCCTTTTTGAGTTCTACATGTTTGTTTTTCTGCTTTCCTGTGCCTTAGTCTACCGAAGCACAAGATGGCTGCCAACAATTTGTGTTTTGGAATGTTGACAGACATCCAACAGCCAATCAGAATTCCGTGCGCGCACGCTAAGGTCCGTGCACGTGCAAGGACGGTGCAAGGACGGTGCGTGCATGGGCGTGCACCGTGTCCCGCCTATAGATATATAATTTGAAAAAAGTCGATTTTCTCAACAATTACTTGAGGGATTTTTACCAATATACAAAATAAATTATTGCATATCAGTCTTTACAATTTTGCCAAGTTTGCAGTAATTCCATTCAGCCGTTCGGGCTTTAGCTGTGTCTAAAGGTCCAATGCAAAATTGCATTGGACTCATTTTCACATTCCGTTTTCTCAAAAACTACTGGACTGATTTACACCAAACATACAAAAGGCACTACTCCATACCAGGCTCTACCATTTTGCCAAGTTTGGTGTAATTCCGTTCAGCCGTTCGACCTGTAGGCTTGTCAGAATGTCTCCATGGAAATTAACATGGGGAAATCATGTTTTGGCACCCCCCTTTTATCTCGGCCCCCGCTTGACAAATTCCCCTGAAACTTGCAGGGAAGGAGCAGAGCGCAGCGAGGCAAGTTTGAGGAAAATTACAGTCAGATCCCTCAATCGGCGCCAAAGTTATTCCCAATAGAATGTTCGGCATTTCCTATGGTAACTAGGTCCTAACTATATCTACCTACTGGCGCTATATATATATATATATATATATATATATATATATATATATATATATATTCACTGAAAAAACCATAGGTTAGAGACCATATATAGTTAGCTGGACATTTTATTGACATAAAACCAATGAAATTCCATATATAGTTAGTTGCACTAACTATATATCGCGCACCCGCAATCCACTGCTGATGATGTCACATATTACATCATTCATGACATGGTCAGTGACATCACCGATGACATCACTGATGACATCTCAAATGACATCACTGATGACATCACTGATGACATCTCAAATGACATCACTGATGACATCATCTAGTGTCTGTGTGTTTTTGTAAAGTTTAAATATGTTTTACATATTGAAGAATGAGTGGATGTATGGAAGACTGAGTGTGTGTGTGGCTGGCTGGGAGGTGTGTGACTCTGTGCATATCAATGTGTACTTGTATCAGTGATTGTATAAGAGAGTAAGTATGTGTTAGTATATGTGTGAAAAGTATGGTGTTCTGTGTTTAACTGTATAGATGAGGAAATCGAAGTGTGATTGATTCTTCACAGGACTGACTAGGTGTATGAGTGCATATGATAGTGTTGTAATAATGAGTGACTGTATGTATGAGTGATTGTATGGGTGAATGAGTGAATGTGTGTGTAGACGTAGGAATCAGTGAGTGCGTATGTAATAACTGGTATTGGTGTGTCATGATGTCATCAGTGATGTCATTTGAGATGTCATCAGTGATGTCATTTGAGATGTCATCAGTGATGTCATCAGTGATGTCACTGAAGTATGGTGTTCTGTGTTTAACTGTATAGATGAGGAAATGGAAGTGTGATTGATTCTTTACAGGACTGACTAGGTGTGTGAGTAACTCCATGGATGAGTGGCAGTGTGTGAGTGTCTGCATAGGTGTATGAGTGCATATGATAGTGTTGTAATAATGAGTGACTGTATGTATGAGTGATTGTATGGGTGAATGAGTGAATGTGTTTGTAGACGTAGGAATCAGTGAGTGCGTATGTAGTAACTGGTATTGGTGTGTCATGATGTCATCACTGATGTCATTTGAGATGTCATCAGTGATGTCATCAGTGATGTCATTTGAGATGTCATCAGTGATGTCATCAGTGATGTCACTGACCATGTCATGAATGATGTAATATGTGACATCATCAGCAGTGGATTGCGGGTGCGCGATATATAGTTAGTGCAACTAACTATATATGGAATTTCATTGGTTTTATGTCAATAAAATGTCCAGCTAACTATATATGGTCTCTAACCTATGGTTTTTTCAGTGAATTTTCAAGGTTTTGTAAATGCAAATTCCTAACTATATATGGTCTATAACCTATGGTTTTTTCAGTGAATTTCATTGGTTTTTTAAAAGCTAATATCTATAGCTGTAAAATATATTCTTTATTACGTGACGTATCACGTAGCCACGTGAGACGCCTCATGACGCGTCGCATAACCGTGACGTATCGGTTCTGCAGTGCAAACAAAACCCGTAACGTAAGCGTGCCGGAGCACGCTTACAGATATATATATTTTTTTTAACCTTAATTAGACAAAATCCACACGTGCACATATCTTGAGGCCTTGCAAAGGCACATCAAACAAACAGTCCCTACAATTTTGCCAAGTTTGCTGGAAATCTATTCCCTTAATTTTTTTTTTACTGTTTCTCTTGGTTTTCCCCTTGTTACGTTTACCGGGACGCTACCCGGTACGCGAACCGGACGCTCCAAAAACACAAGATGGCGGACTCCCGTTACGCTGCCGGTTAGCTGCCCGGTTCGCGTACCGGGAAGCGCCTCTACCGCGAAAAATCGCGGGAGACTTTAATATCCCCCTCATCAATCCTAGGGGGTCAGGAGGGGTTTACCTTGCCCCCTTTCCTTCATTTCCCCCTTCTTTTTTCACCACATCTTGTCTCTCGAACCTACCGAGAGACAAGATGGCGGCCGCTCCGGACTGTTTACAATGTTGACAGCTACGCTGCCGGTTAGCTGCCCGGTTAGCTGCCCGGTGAGCTGCCCGGTTCGCGTACCGGGACGCGCCTCTACGGCGTAAAATCGCAAAATCTTTTGCCCCGCGGGGCACTTTAATATCCCCCTCATCAATCCTAGGGGGTCAGGAGTGGTCTACCTTGCCCCCTTTCCTTCATTTCCCCCTTCGTTTTTCACCACATCTTGTCTCTCGATCGTACCGAGAGACAAGATGGCGGCCGCTCCGGTTTGTTTAGAATGTTGACAGACACCGGAGAGCCAATCAGATGCGCTTCGCGAAGTTCCGTTACGCGTTTGGTACGCGAACCGGGGCGCTAACCGGAGCGCTGTCACAGATATATATATTTTTTTAAACGTTAATTTCTCAAAATCCACTGGAGCACATATATTGAGACATAGCAAAGGCACGTCGGGCAAACCATATCTACAATTTTGCCAAGTTTCATGTAAATCTATTCAGCCGTTCGAGCTAAAAGTGAGTCTAACCGCCCTATTGAAAAATGAATGGGAAAAACGCGTTTTGGGACCCCCCTTTGTTCTCGGCCCCCCCTTGACGAAACCCCACCAAATTTTCAGGGGCTGCTCAGAAAATAAATGTGCCATTTTCCTGAAAATTTCAGCCAATTCCGTCCACAAACGCCAAAGTTATTAGACATAGAATTTTCAGAAATCCCATAGAGAAAAAATCCTAACTATATATACCCACTGGCTATCGCCAGTAGGTAATATACATATATAAACATATGTAATCTGCATATCTATATAAATATAAATGCATGCATACATATACATATATGCATACATATGCATGTTATTTACATGAAAGTTTTAAAAACACTAATAAAAGCAAAGCTAAAAAGCCACCTCATTACAAACAGAATGGCTTTAACTTAAACGAGGGCGAGATCTATTGCATTTTCAATGCTTGTTTACTTTGGTTCTATCAAGAAGGCATTCAGATGTGTCACACATTTGCCATAAATTCTGAATGTTAGCACTCTAGTTGCTCATTAGATCACTGTAGTAAAGCTAGTGCTCACCAGGGAAGTCTGCTGCTAATCATGGTTTGCAGCCATTTTCCCGCATTTTTTATCCAGCAGACTTTCAGTCCGCATACCATTATCCCGCAAGGTCATTGAGCTCGCATACCATTATCCCGCATTTTTTCAAAACGCATGTGCATTTATCGCGCATGCCTTTACAAAGAATTACGTTTTAAAGGCATGTATGGTAAATGCATTTGCGTTGTGAAAACCACGATGACGAGAGAGGTAAGTGGGTTTGTGTTAATTTTTTCGTGGGTTAGTGATTGTGTAGTGTAGTGTAGTGTTGTGTAGTGTAGTGTTGTGTTAGTGTAGTGTAGGGTTGTGGTGGTTGTTTAGTGTAGGGTCATGCTGGGGGTAGTGTTTTAGGGTTTAGGGTTGTGTTGTAGTGTTTGCGTAGTGTAGGGTCATGCTGGGGGTAGTGTTTTAGGGTTCAGGGTAGTGTTGTAGTGTTTGCGTAGTGTAGGGTCATGCTGGGGGTAGTGTTTTAGGGTTTAGGGTTGTGTTGTAGTGTTTGCGTAGTGTAGGGTCATGCTGGGGCTAGTGTTTTAGGGTTTAGGGTAGTGTTGTAGTGTTTGCGTAGTGTAGGGTCATGCTGGGCGTAGTGTTTTAGGGTTTAGGATAGTGTTGTAGTGTTTGCGTAGTGTAGGGTCATGCTGGGGGTAGTGTTTTAGGGTTTTGGGTAGTGTTGTAGTGTTTGCGTAGTGTAGAGTCATGCTGGGGGTAGTGTTTTAGGGTTTTGGGTAGTGTTGTAGTGTTTGCGTAGTGTAGGGTCATGCTGGGGTGTAGTGTCTTAGGGTTTTGGGTAGTGTTGTAGTGTTTGCGTAGTGTAGGGTCATGCTGGGGGTAGTGTTTTAGGGTTTTGGGTAGTGTTGTAGTGTTTGCGTAGTGTAGGGTCATGCTGGGGGGTAGTGTTTTAGGGTTTTGGGTAGTGTTGTAGTGTTTGCGTAGTGTAGGGTCATGCTGGGGGTAGTGTTTTAGGGTTTAGGGTAGTGTTGTAGTGTTTGCGTAGTGTAGGGTCATGCTGGGGGTAGTGTTTTAGGGTTTAGGGTAGTGTTGTAGTGTTTGCGTAGTGTAGGGTCATGCTGGGGGTAGTGTTTTAGGGTTTAGGGTAGTGTTGTAGTGTTTGCGTAGTGTAGGGTCATGCTGGGGGTAGTGTTTTAGGGTTTAGGGTAGTGTTGTAGTGTTTGCGTAGTGTAGGGTCATGCTGGGGGTAGTGTTTTAGGGTTTAGGGTAGTGTTGTAGTGTTTGCGTAGTGTAGGGTCATGCTGGGGTGTAGTGTTTTAGGGTTTTGGGTAGTGTTGTAGTGTTTGCGTAGTGTAGGGTCATGCTGGGGGTAGTGTTTTAGGGTTTTGGGTAGTGTTGTAGTGTTTGCGTAGTGTAGGGTCATGCTGGGGGTAGTGTTTTAGGGTTTTGGGTAGTGTTGTAGTGTTTGCGTAGTGTAGGGTCATGCTGGGGGGTAGTGTTTTAGGGTTTTGGGTAGTGTTGTAGTGTTTGCGTAGTGTAGGGTCATGCTGGGGGTAGTGTTTTAGGGTTTTGGGTAGTGTTGTAGTGTTTGCGTAGTGTAGGGTCATGCTGAGGGTAGTGTTTTAGGGTTTTGGGTAGTGTTGTAGTGTTTGCGTAGTGTAGGGTCATGCTGGGGGTAGTGTTTTAGGGTTTTGGGTAGTGTTGTAGTGTTTGCGTAGTGTAGGGTCATGCTGAGGGTAGTGTTTTAGGGTTTAGGGTAGTGTTGTAGTGTTTGCGTAGTGTAGGGTCATGCTGGGGGTAGTGTTTTAGGGTTTAGGGTAGTGTTGTAGTGTTTGCGTAGTGTAGGGTCATGCTGGGGGTAGTGTTTTAGGGTTTAGGGTAGTGTTGTAGTGTTTGCGTAGTGTAGGGTCATGCTGGGGTGTAGTGTTTTAGGGTTTTGGGTAGTGTTGTAGTGTTTGCGTAGTGTAGGGTCATGCTGGGGGTAGTGTTTTAGGATTTAGGTTAGTGTTGTAGTGTTTGCGTAGTGTAGGGTCATGCTGGGGCTAGTGTTTTAGGGTTTAGGGTTGTGTTGTAGTGTTTGCGTAGTGTAGGGTCATGCTGGGGGTAGTGTTTTAGGGTTTAGGGTTGTGTTGTAGTGTTTGCGTAGTGTAGGGTCATGCTGGGGGTAGTGTTTTAGGGTTTAGGGTAGTGTTGTAGTGTTTGCGTAGTGTAGGGTCATGCTGGGGTGTAGTGTTTTAGGGTTTTGGGTAGTGTTGTAGTGTTTGCGTAGTGTAGGGTCATGCTGGGGGTAGTGTTTTAGGGTTTAGGGTAGTGTTGTAGTGTTTGCGTAGTGTAGGGTCATGCTGGGGGTAGTGTTTTAGGGTTTAGGGTAGTGTTGTAGTGTTTGCGTAGTGTAGGGTCATGCTGGGGGTAGTGTTTTAGGGTTTAGGGTAGTGTTGTAGTGTTTGTGTAGTGTAGGGTCATGCTGGGGGTAGTGTTTTAGGGTTTAGGGTAGGTAGTTTAGTTGTTTAGTGTATGCTAAAGGCATATTCGTTCTAAAAGTTTTCGTTATTTTAATTTGCGGCCTAATAGTACATGCGGGATTTTTTTTGCGGACTGATGGTATGCGGGATTTCGTCATATATTCGCTAATCATACTTTCTATGGCAAAATGAACCCCCTCATTTTGTTCCTTTTTAAATTAAATGTTTTAAGAGTTACCACTTTATTCCAATCAAGATGGCTTCAGGTGTGCCATACCTTTGTAATAAGTAGGACTGTTAGCACTCTAGTTGTTCTTTAGAACACTCTGGGACAATCTGTCATTGGGCTATAGTTGGGCTACATCTGGCTGATATTTGGGCTACATTTGTTTTTTTTTGTCTCTGGCGGCCATCTTTGGGCTACATTGGGCTACATTGGGCTACATTGGGCTACATTTGGGCTCCAACATATATATAGCCCAATGTAGCCCAATATATATTTTTCAAAGTTAATTTTCGTAAAAAACACTGGAGCCTATATCTTGAGACATAGCAAAGGCACATCGGGCTACCAGTCCCTACAATTTTGCCAAGTTTGGTGTAAATCCATTCAGCCGTTCAGGCTAAAAGTGAGGCCAACCGCCCTATGGAAAATTGCATGGGAAAAACACGTTTTGGGACCCCCCTTTTTTCTCGGCCCCCCCTTGACGAAACCCCCCCAAATTTTCAGGGGCTGCTCAGAAACAAAATGTTCCATTTTCCTGAAAATTTCAGCCAATTCTGTCCTCATAAGCCAAAGTTATTCGACATAGAATTTTCAAAAATCCCATAGGAAAAAAATCCTAACTATATATACCTACTGGCTATCGCCAGTAGGTAAAATATATATATATATATATATATATATATATATATATATATATATATATATTACCTACTGGCGGTCGCCAGTAGGTAGTTATAGTTAGGATTTTTTTCAATGTTAAATCTCAAAGTTCTATTTGGAATAACTTTGGCGCCGGTTGATGAATCTGACTGAAAATTTCCTCAAAATGGCCTCGCGGAGCTCCGGTCCTTCCCAGAAAGTTTGGGGGGGATTCGTCAAGTGGGGTCCGAGATAAAAGGGGGGTCCCAAAACTCGTTTTCCCCATGTTAATTTCCATAGGGCGGTCGATTTCACTTTTAGCCCGAATGGCTGAATGGATTTCCACCAAACTTGGCAAAATTGTAGGGACTGGTAGCCCAATGTGCCTTTGCTATGTCTCAAGATATGTGCTCCAGTGGATTTTGAGTAATTTAGGATAAAAAAAATATATATATCTATAGGCGCGCCCCGGTATGCGCACCGGGGAGCGCACCGGGCGCGCCACGCGACCTGCGCGCAGAAAGCTAATTGACTCTCGGGTGTCTGTAAACATTCTAAACAGTCTGAAGCGGCCGCCATCTTGTGTCTCGGTAAAATCGAGACACAAGAGGTGGCAAAAAAAAAGGGGGGAATTGACTATAAGGGGGCAGGGTAGAACCCCCTGACCCCCTAGGTTGGATGTGGGGGCCATTAAAGGGCCCCGCGGGGTCTCCCAATTTTTTTCTTTTTTCGATTTTCGCGGGGGGAGCGCCCGGTATGCGCACCGGGTAGCACTCCTGGGAGAGCTCCTGGGAGCGTACTATGGGGGAAAAAAAATCAGTTTTAAAAATTGTATGTTTATTAATTGTTCTTTTTGTTGTTTTTTTATTTTTTTTATTTAAGTACCAACATGTAGGTATCAATGCAGAGTCTATAATTTAATGTACACCGTTTCCTTTGTAGATATCTTGCATGTTGTTACAGAAGTTATTGTGGTATATGGAATTCATAGCGTAGTCTGTCAGGAAAGCAGAAACAACATTGAGGCAGGAGATGATAAAGAGATGTTAAATACACATTGGAGATAATGTAGTGGGAGAAAGGCAGTAACTATGAGCAAACTTTCTATGTAACACAAAAAAGTTGCACAGTATACTATAAGTCTCACTTTATATTTAAATTTTTTTTGATCTACTTGATGAATTTCATATAAAAATGAATAATGGCTCGAACAACTTTTGATTATTAAATATAAATGTATTCTTCTGATTCTTTTTCATAATTTAATAAAACTTCTAATAATATATTGTCTGGAATCTCCTCATTTACATTCTGTGTTTCCATTGATTCCACACACTCAAGTAATTCAAGGTCCAGAGACTCATCCATAAAGTCAATGTTATCATTTTCAGCATTTTTTCCATCATGGTTGTTGTCCAAAACAATTTCAAAAGAAATATTCTTTTCTCCTTCCATTTTGTTGCTGTAAATTGCATAAAAAATAATTATATCAGTAGAGATAGGGCACTGTTGTGTTTCAGTTCAGAGTTAATCAAGTGAAAAAATGGACACTTGTAACAAATCCAGACCATTGGTTGGAAAAAACTATGGTACCCTCAAAAGACCCAATGTGAATAGGTTTAGCGGTATATATCGTTCCTCCGCCCCTACATTGTGGTTCGTTGGCAGTTATCATTGGGTACCATAGAGAGTGTGGGTGCCTGCCTCATCCAGAGGCTCCTCTGGTCTGGGTTGCAGTGTCCAGAGAGAAAAATTGTGCAAAGAAAAATCAAAAAAAGACTGTTAAAAATAAGATCAGCACCTAGGGAGATTTTAATGAGATGGTGAAGATCTTATAAATAAAACCAATGGGTACTTGTCCTAGATCGAATTATGGGATCCAGAAGTGCAAATTTACAAGGGTGTCGACATGTTTCAGCCCCCCTTGGCTCAAGAGAGTCTACGGGGCTTTCGTCAGGACAGAAAAAGGACAGACAAACATAGATATTCTACTCACACGTATTATGTGGAGTTCAATGGAAGTTATGTGGGTCAATTTTTGAGCCACTCAGGTATTAAGAGCCTGCAAAAGACAATACAGACAGGTTGTGCAAAGTAATGAAACAATCATACAATATTGCTTGAATGAGGTGGGCACAGTAGTAAGCATTAGTCTTAATTACTACGACAAAGCATATTTAGCCAAACAAATTACATTTTATTTCTAAACACTAGGAGCATCCCCTGGTAGAGTAGAGGAAAGAGGGGTAGGTAGAGAGCGGCTAAAGGAGCTGTAAGAATGTGTAATACAGCGTCATTATATGCGTAAGTTATGCAAAAGGACCCCAGAATGGGGGGGGCCCATCATACGTGCTGTATGTTGGAGAGTCCATCACAACTGTAAACACGAGGGAGGTTAATACAACGGAAGTGTTTGCGTTGCTGAGAAAGAGTTCGCGCTGCTTGAGAAGAACGCGGGGTCCCTGACCCTAATGCGGTACAATAGAAAAGACGCGCCCATATGGACGCGCTAGTTTGGCACTTACCCCCTAATGCGGAGATTGTAGCTTTCAACGGGGAGGTTCAGAGCTGTAGGGAACAGGTATAAGAGGGTCAGAATTCTCTTACCTTCTCGGAGAAGGAATTACCGAGAGAGACACACATTCAGCCATTACCCGCGTGGGATCCTACGCCGCTTGTGCTGACTCTGCCCCCGGACGTCAAGCTAGCGTCCGGGGGAGGGTTTAAGACTGCGTTTTTTTGAAGAAACTTTATTAGAATGTTACACGTAAACCTGGATGTAAGGGTCAGTGGGTGTGTACACAAATCATCAAGGAGAGTATAATTTTAAATTTTAATGTGAGATAAGGCAACGCAGTAGGAAATGTGGTCTGTGTTGCGAGTAGACTGCAGAACCAAGAAGGGGTAAGGAAAAATACAGCGACCCCATTATGAAAAGTCATGGATTCTACACTGGAGAAATTTAGGTGTAATCTTTAAGATTTATAAGATTTTTAAAGGGGTATACAGACCATCAAGTTGGAATGAGATAGAGTAACCTCAAATCTTAGGATATATTCAGTGAACCGCAAACTGGTGCCAAGGGACGTTGTCATTCATCCCAGTGATGTTGGTCTTCAAACTGTCCACCCACCGTTGTTCTTTTTCGTGCAGAATTCTTTCTGCGTTAGGGGTTTTTTCGGTCAACATCTCTATGACAGTCCATCTGATGTCATCACAGGAGTGTCCTTTCTCTAAAAAGTGGGCACACAGTTTTGTAGTGGTTTTCTTCAGGCGAATGTTACTACGGTGTTCCCCTATTCTGATCTTGATTTTGCGACACGTCATACCTATGTACAGTTTCTTACATGGACAGTTGACCATGTAGATAACACAGGAAGAGTTACGGTTCGTGTGTTGTTTCTGGGTCCAGTTTAGAGTCTCTGATAATTGTAGCTGTTTTGAATGGGTAGTGAATTGGCAGGCTGTACAGTTTCCGCAGGGATAGTGACCACTGACCGGAGACATGGAGATGTTCCTGATAGTTTCTTGACTGTATGTTTTTCGTGGCCGGGTGTGGACCAATGTGTCTCGTAAGTTTTTGGTTCTTCTATTTGCAAAACGTGGTTTTGGCCAATTGAATTTCCCAGTATTGAGGATTTTCCAACTCTTGTTTACCAATTTTTGGACCTCATAGGTGGACGGGCAGAAGGTAGTTACACATGTCGTGAGATCCGGAATGGGGTCTTTAGGGTAAGTTTGTAGAAGACATTCCCTCGGTTGATGGTTAGCACGTTTCATGCATTTCTGGATGGTCCTCTGTGTGTAGTCTCTCTGTTTCAATTTTATACACAGATCCTTCGCTTGGACTTTATAGTCATCGGTCTTCGTACAGTTTCTTTTCAAACGTAAAAATTGGCTATAAGGTAAATTGTCCCTCAGTGGTTTTGGATGATGGCTCTTATAGGATAATAGACTGTTTTTGGCAGTAGGTTTGGTGAATGTTTTCGTTTTAAGTTGGTTGTCTTCTGCAAAAATTGTGAGATCGAGGAAGTCAATGGACACGTTGTTGGCCATGTGTGTAAATTTAAGCCAAGGGTCTTTTTCATTTAACCACCTCAGAAAAGGATCCAGGTCAAGTTTGATGTCCCAAATGAGGAAGATGTCGTCAATGTATCTCTTCCAGTATAGGATACTGGAAGAGTACGGGTTTACCTCATTAAGCACAAATTGTTGTTCAAAATTGCTGACGTACAGTCCTGCCACCGAAGGGGCAAAGGCACTGCCCATCGAGGTTCCGTGTTTTTGTAGATACATCGTTCCGTTGTATTCGAAGACATTTTCTTTCAGTGCAAGTTGACAACACTGTAAAATAAAATGTCTAGGAGTGTGATATTCCCAGTCTTCACTGTAGAGGACATCTTCCAGCATTTGTAGGGTGTCGTCTTGGGGCAGGCTGGTGTACAGTGACTCCACGTCAAGACCTACCAGGAGCATCGTGTTCTGATCAAACGGTATATCCTTGATTTGTACTAGTAGGTCACGTGTATCTTTAAGATAAGTAGGTGTCTTTTGCACTATTGGTTTCAAGAACTCATCTGCGAATTTCGACAGGGGTTCGAGCAGTGATCCTATGCCGGCCACAATGGGGCGTCCTGGCGGGGGTGATCTATTTTTGTGGGTTTTGGGTAAGGAATAGAAGAAGGGGATTTTAGGTTCCTTAGTACATAGATAGTCAGCTTCCTTCCCTGTTATCCACCTGTTGGTTTCAGCTTCATTGATCATTATGTTGATTATGTTCTGGAGCCTTTCTGTGGGATCCTCCTTAATTTTCTCATAATACTTGGTGTCTGATAGGAGGGAGAGGCATTGCAAATCATAACCCTCTTTGCTGAGGATCACGATCCCTCCCCCCTTATCTGCTGGTTTGAAAACAATGTCTGTGTTGGATTCTAGAGCTTTTAAAGCCTGTCGTTCTCTGTTACTCAAGTTTTGAAAATGTGGTTTCTTTTTAATAGTCAGTTCGTCTATGCCTTTTAGTAATGCCTGTTCAAAGGTGTGAATTTCAGGTGGTATACTGCCTGCTGGAGGATTGAAGGTAGATCTCTTTCTTAGATTGGTATCGCCTTCAGATGGTAGGAAGGGTTTGTCAGCCAATTTTTACGTTTGAAAAGAAACTGTACGAAGACCGATGACTATAAAGTCCAAGCGAAGGATCTGTGTATAAAATTGAAACAGAGAGACTACACACAGAGGACCATCCAGAAATGCATGAAACGTGCTAACCATCAACCGAGGGAATGTCTTCTACAAACTTACCCTAAAGACCCCATTCCGGATCTCACGACATGTGTAACTACCTTCTGCCCGTCCACCTATGAGGTCCAAAAATTGGTAAACAAGAGTTGGAAAATCCTCAATACTGGGAAATTCAATTGGCCAAAACCACGTTTTGCAAATAGAAGAACCAAAAACTTACGAGACACATTGGTCCACACCCGGCCACGAAAAACATACAGTCAAGAAACTATCAGGAACATCTCCATGTCTCCGGTCAGTGGTCACTATCCCTGCGGAAACTGTACAGCCTGCCAATTCACTACCCATTCAAAACAGCTACAATTATCAGAGACTCTAAACTGGACCCAGAAACAACACACGAACTGTAACTCTTCCTGTGTTATCTACATGGTCAACTGTCCATGTAAGAAACTGTACATACGTATGACGTGTCGCAAAATCAAGATCAGAATAGGGGAACACCGTAGTAACATTCGCCTGAAGAAAACCACTACAAAACTGTGTGCCCACTTTTTAGAGAAAGGACACTCCTGTGATGACATCAGATGGACTGTCATAGAGATGTTGACCGAAAAAACCCCTAACGCAGAAAGAATTCTGCACGAAAAAGAACAACGGTGGGTGGACCGTTTGAAGACCAACATCACTGGGATGAATGACAACGTCCCTTGGCACCAGTTTGCGGTTCACTGAATATATCCTAAGATTTGAGGTTACTCTATCTCATTCCAACTTGATGGTCTGTATACCCCTTTAAAAATCTTATAAATCTTAATGATTACACCTAAATTTCTCCAGTGTAGAATCCATGACTTTTCATAATGGGGTCGCTGTATTTTTCCTTACCCCTTCTTGGTTCTGCAGTCTACTTGCAACACAGACCACATTTCCTACTGCGTTGCCTTATCTCACATTAAAATTTAAAATTATACTCTCCTTGATGATTTGTGTACACATCCACTGACCCTTACATCCAGGTTTACGTGTAACATTCTAATAAAGTTTCTTCAAAAAAACGCAGTCTTAAACCCTCCCCCGGACGCTAGCTTGACGTCCGGGGGCAGAGTCAGCACAAGCGGCGTAGGATCCCACGCGGGTAATGGCTGAACGTGTGTCTCTCTCGGTAATTCCTTCTCCGAGAAGGTAAGAGAATTCTGACCCTCTTATACCTGTTCCCTACAGCTCTGAACCTCCCCGTTGAAAGCTACAATCTCCGCATTAGGGGGTAAGTGCCAAACTAGCGCGTCCATATGGGCGCGTCTTTTCTATTGTACCGCATTAGGGTCAGGGACCCCGCGTTCTTCTCAAGCAGCGCGAACTCTTTCTCAGCAACGCGAACACTTCCGTTGTATTAACCTCCCTCGTGTTTACAGTTGTGATGGACTCTCCAACATACAGCACGTATGATGGGCCCCCCCCATTCTGGGGTCCTTTTGCATAACTTACGCATATAATGACGCTGTATTACACATTCTTACAGCTCTTTTAGCCGCTCTCTACCTACCCCTCTTTCCTCTACTCTACCAGGGGATGCTCCTAGTGTTTAGAAATAAAATGTAATTTGTTTGGCTAAATATGCTTTGTCGTAGTAGTTAAGACTAATGCTTACTACTGTGCCCACCTCATTCAAGCAATATTGTATGATTGTTTCATTACTTTGCACAACCTGTCTGTATTGTCTTTTGCAGGCTCTTAATACCTGAGTGGCTCAAAAATTGACCCACATAACTTCCATTGAACTCCACATAATACGTGTGAGTAGAATATCTATGTTTGTCTGTCCTTTTTCTGTCCTGACGAAAGCCCCGTAGACTCTCTTGAGCCAAGGGGGGCTGAAACATGTCGACACCCTTGTAAATTTGCACTTCTGGATCCCATAATTCGATCTAGGACAAGTACCCATTGGTTTTATTTATAAGATCTTCACCATCTCATTAAAATCTCCCTAGGTGCTGATCTTATTTTTAACAGTCTTTTTTTGATTTTTCTTTGCACAATTTTTCTCTCTGGACACTGCAACCCAGACCAGAGGAGCCTCTGGATGAGGCAGGCACCCACACTCTCTATGGTACCCAATGATAACTGCCAACGAACCACAATGTAGGGGTGGAGGAACGATATATACCGCTAAACCTATTCACATTGGGTCTTTTGAGGGTACCATAGTTTTTTTCAACCAATGGTCTGGATTTGTTACAAGTGTCCATTTTTTCACTTGATTAACTCTGATATTACTTGGGGAAATAAATGGACACATTTTCCTCGTCCCTCCCCTGATTATCTTTGTGTTTAAGTTCAGACAGGTAGTTTTTTAACAGTGAAGTTATCTTTGGGCAGTGTATGGTATCAGGTTGGAATTTGAAATATAACAAAGAGTATGTGATGAAGCCTAAGTAAATTTATAATAATACAAGCGAAGCCTAACTCAATCCATAACTATAACAGAGATGCCTATCTCAATCTATTCCTATTACAGAGGGATAGTATATAACTAACAGAATATTTTTTCTCAAATTAACTTAAAGTGCACAACATACTTCACTTTCCAAAATACCAACTTACCTTTGAGAAAGCAGTTGAAGTTGTCAGTGTTATTTCTTTTCAAATGTACTTCAGGAAGCAGTAGTCAAAATGGCTGTGTTTCCTTCTCTTTTTTTTTATTTATTCATGTACATAACCAATCAAATGTCAGGAAATATTCGTAGAAAATGAAAGAAACTTTTTAATTGGTTGTAAATTCCTACACTTCATATGTGTTTTGGTCATGTAATTTACCTCAGGATATTTAGACAGGCCTGTAGCCTAAATGTCTCAATGGAATTCCACCAAATTTGGGCAAATGGTAGGGACTGCTATGTAGTAGGGCCTATTCTATATTTGATGAAAGTGTCTCCAGTGGTTTTTCTGTAAATTACTTTCCCACCTTTTTTTATGGAGTGCTTACCGGTGCGCGCACCGGTACGCGCACCGGCATCGTTACGGGAGTCCTCCATTTTGTGTTTCGGTACAATCGAGACACCAGATGGAGGGCAAACAATGTTCGGAATGGGTAGAAGGGGGCACGGTAGACACTTCCTGACCCTCTAGGTTTTCTGAGGGGGGCTTAGGAGGCTCATAAAGGCTAAAAAAAAAATAATTCTTGAATTTTCCACGGGGGAAGCGCCCGGTACGCGCACCGGTGCACGTACCGGGAAGTGTACTTTGGTGAAAAATAGTGAAAAAATTTAGAAAAAGATAAACCTTTTGAATGATCAGAGGTAGGGTAGCTCTGAAAAGAGCTTTTGGGTTCTGTGATTGATTTAGGTACCTACAAGTAGGTTCCAATGCACAGTCTTAAATTCAGGAGGAAAATTCTATTTCCCTCATCTGAGAAGTGCACACCATCTCCTCTGTAGATGTCTTGCATGTTGTAACGCAAGTTATTATTGTATATTGAACCCATTACACAGTCTCTCATGTAAGCAGAAACAGATTTATTCACATGCTTCCGTGCTTTTTCAAATTGTGGACAAAATTGGTTGGACCAGTTCCATTTCTGTCTTTGGCATATATTGGAATATACCAAGGCAGTTTGTGGAAAAAGTGTCATCAATTGATCAAAGGTGTCCTTTAAAAGCATTTCCAGACCAACCCCAGTCATAGTGCACAAATCATTTCCACCACAGAGCACTATTAAGAGGTCAGGGTTTGGCAGATGCAAAAAGGTTTTCACCAATGGTATCAATTGATGACATCTCAATCCTCTCTGGCCAATCTACTTGATTTCCAGATTTGATAAATCAAGGTTGTGATAATTTCTGCTAGTTGCATACCTTTGATCCCAGTGGATGTAGCTATGTCCAATAATCCATACAGAATACATGATGTGAGAAGGTTCTGGTGCAGTCAGATGAAGTGTAGGAATGAAATGGCAGTTGGAGCAGTAGGAGTTTACAAAAAAATAATTGTGGAATTTCTCTGCTCTTGAATCACAAGCAATGATTGGTGGATTCAGATAGTTGAAAACTGAAAGTTAGGGTGCATGGTTGTGTTGTGTGAAAGAAGCAATTTGAATGGTTAAGAAAAAGTCACTAAAAGCAATAATGCCCTGGATAAGCTGGTGTATTGAGAGGTCAAACATCCTTGCTGACTTAATTTGCAACATTGTAGAAGAAACTTTTGAACCTGAGAGTTCAGTTAGGAGGGAGTTGCTATGGTAACAGATAGAAAGATCTGAGAGGGGGAAGGGTGTTGGTTTGCAAATAGTGAGGGAAGACTTTTGATTGGTTGAAATAAGGCATATGTGTGCAAAGTTAGAGATTTTCTATGCCAGTCTTGGTTTCAGTGTATTGAGTGCACACCTTTTGCTCTGCTAAAGAAAAATTGGTGTGTGTGTGTCTGACACTGTTTTCAATCTCCCAAAGCATTTGTAAAGGTAAGTAATGATTTATTTAATTTAGATAGAGACTTGTTTGCTGTATGGAGAATATTTGGAAGCAGATAGTTAAGTTTTAGTAGTGAAATTGAATGCCTGTACATAGGTTCTGTGCAGTATTTCTAAAATGTTATTCAAAAAACGATTTTGGGTGCAAATGAATGGTATTTTCATTTGGCCCTTATTAATGATTGCCTTGTGCAACCGAAGCATCACTTTATACATGGGAAATAAGTGACGCTCTTCTGGCGCAAGGTCTTCATAAATAAGGTTTTGAGTTTCTTTGCTTTTAGTTTGTGTTCTGCTTTTTGATAATGCTTGATATCAACATTTGCAAGGTAGAGGATTTGTATTTTGGGAAACAGTGACGTTTCAAAAGTGAAATTCAGTGCTTGTACATAGGTTCTGGGCAGTGTTTTTTAAATGTTATTCAAAAAACGATTTTGGGTGCAAATGAATGGTATTTTCATTTGGCCCTTATTTATGATTGCCTTATGCAACTGGTGCATCACTTTATACATGGGAAATAAGTGACGCTCTTCTGGCGCAAGGTCTTCATAAATAAGGCCCTGAGTTTCTTTGCGCTTGGTTTGTGTTCTGCTTTTTGATAATGCTTGATATCAACATTTGCAAAGTAGAGGATTTGTATTTTGGGAAACAGTGACGTTTCAAAATGATATTGAGTGGTTATACATGGGTTCTGTGAAGTGTTTTTTAAATGTTATTCAAAAAACGATTTTGGGGGCAAATCAATGGTATTTTCATTTGGCCCATATTTATGATTGCCTTGTGCAACCGGTGCATCACTTTATACATGGGAAATAAGTGACGCTCTTCTGGCGCAAGGTCTTCATAAATAAGGCTTTGAGTTTCTTTGCTCTTGGTTTGTGTTCTGCTTTTTGATAATGCTTGATATCAACTTTTGCAAGGTAGAGGATTTGTATTTTGGGAAACAGTGATGTTTCAAAAGTGAAATTCTGTGCTTGTACATAGGTTCTGCCCTGTGTTTTTTAAATGTTAATCAAAAAACGATTTTGGGGGCAAATCAATGGAATTTATATTTGGCTGTTATTTATGATTGTCTTGTGGCGTAGGTATGTCACTTTATACATGGGAAATAAGTGACGCTCTTCTGGTGCAAGGCTTTCATAAATAAGGCCTTGAGTTTCTTTGCTCTTGGTTTGTGTTCTGCTTTTTGATAATGCTTGATATCAACATTTGCAAGGTAGAGGATTTGTATTTTTGGAATGCAACATGTGTTGCACTGGTGGTGCAAGGCCTTCATAAATAAGGCCCTGAGTTGCTGTTGTATAAACTTAAATATGTTGCAATTTATTGTTTATATTCTTTGCTTTTTGTCATTACTTTGTTGTTTGCTAATAGTGGTCTTTCATGTGTTTTTTTTTTTCAGAACAACAGATTCAAATCAACTTCTGAATAGCAAGCAAAAATGCCTTCAAGGCAAAGAAGTATCTATTGGTAATGTGAATATTCAGAAGGAGACAGCAAATATAAAAAGTAAGGAGAGGCCCACAAAAAATGTCTCGATTGGAGCAGTAGAGAAGAGAATGGATAGCAATAGAAGGGTAAATCAATTTAAGGACATTCGTAGGCGAATGTTTCGCAATAGGGTAGTTTTAAATTTGCTAAAAAATGATAAGAAAGGTAAACAGAGAACTGCTTTTTACAAGAAAAAGAAAAGTGTAGAGAAGATTGTTGATCAGGCTTTTGAAGTTAAGAAAAAATTATTTATTTTAGTAATCAATAGAATTAGGATACTTAATAAGGCAATTGATGTTTTCAAATCGAACAGTAGATGGAAAAGAATTATTAATCGGACTAATTTTTGTGAAGTATTGTCTGGCGAATGGATGCATAGTTCAAGTTCTGAGCCATTTTTCAGTTACTTTCAGGAAAATGATTTGGTGCATGCAGTTGACACTAGTGGTCGAGCATATGAGGTGAAAGATGGTTGTGTGATGGAAAAAGAGAAACTTGTGTCTAGAGATGCAGAAGAGGTGTTAGCTCATGAAGTTTTAGGGAGACGTACTAAGGGTCCTGTGTACACATGGAAGTGCAGTAGTATTTGTAGTGTGCAACAGGATTCAATCGATTTGCTTCGAAATTTCTTACGTACATATAGTAAGAAAAGTCTCAAACAAAAAATGAAGATCTTGCAATGAGTTAGATCCTTGCAGAGTGAGAGAAAGCACAGGTTTGCATGGGCATTCACTGGCTTGTCTTTCTAGAAAAGTATGTCAGAGTGCTTTTCATCATTTTAGGATGTTAGCAGTGCATCATAATAAGGTGAGGAAATTAGTGAGAAAGTTGTATTATGCAAAAAGTCCAGCACTTAAGCTTAAACATTTAAACAGTGCTCTTTTGTGTGGATCTGAAGTGGATGTGAAGACTATTTGTGAAGAAATTGAGTTTTGTTATTTTGGGAACAAAGAGGACAGTGTAGAAATGGATATAGTAATGGATGGTAATGTGGAAGATAATGGACAGATTTCAAGTACAGAAAAGTTTGATGAGGAAATTACCAAGTTTAGGGTGAAATCAAGTGAAAGGCCTAATTTAACTTGTGTGTGTTGTCGACGGACTCATTATAAGATTCAGACTAGGTTAGTTGATTTATATGCAAAATGTGAATTGGAAAATAATAGTGAATGGAAGGATTTTGTAAGTTATTTGTTGGTGGAGAATTCTTTTGATTTGAGTTTTGATCAGCGTATTTGTAATTATTGTTTGAAAAAATTAAATGAAAATAGAATGCCTGCTAGAGCAGTTCATAATAATCTTCAGTTGATAGATATTCCTTATGAATTGATGGATTTAAATACTTATGAATCAATTTTGATTCAATGTGTCTATCCTTTTCAAGCTATTATTCGCATGGAGCCTAAGATAGGGAAATTCCCTCTACAGATTTACAAAGAGGATTAAAGGGAAGAGTTGTTTATTTGCCTCTAGATGTGAAGAAAAATATTGATACAATTGGTGTAGAAAGAGTAGAAGAGGATCCTCTAGTTATTCTAGTTAATGGGGTTCCGACAAAGAGTAAGAAAATCTGGCAAGATTTAGTGGATGTTAGAAAAGTCAAAAAGGCAACGTTGTATTTGGTCAAAAACAATGAGTACTATAAAGATGTAAGTGTTGGAGCAGAGGAAACAGCTACAGAAGAAGACAGTGATTGTTCAGTTGGCCAAATTGAAAAAGTTGATGTGTCTAGAAATGAAGAAATATATGAACATTATACTGTTCATCCTTTGCATTCCAAAGAAGTAATGGGGAATGCAATTGACTTGTTTCAAATGAAAGCAGCAAAAGGAAGTCCTATTAGTGTATGGGAAGAAAGTTTGGAAGCTCGTTGTTTTCCACAGTTATTTCCAACAGGTCGTGGTGGACGATATGACGATCGACCAGTTCAAATTCCTGCAGCTGAATACCGGACTTTAAGATTATATGCTGAAGATCCAAGGTTTCGGCAATGCATTCCGTATTTATTTCATCTACTGTATGAAAGTGATTTGTCTGGTCTTTCTTATGCAGTTAATCATATATTGAAAAGTGGAGCTCATCTGCAAAATGTTTCTGCAAGGGACTTTATGGAGAAAGTTAATCTGCAAGATAGTATTTTGGAATCTCAGCTAATCAATCTCATGGCATGTCAACGTGGAACCAATGAGTATTGGTTCCGTCGTCATGGAGAATTGAAATGTATGCTAAGAAACTTAGCAACTCCTACATGGTTCCTCACTCTTAGCTGTGCAGAGTATGCATGGGACGACTTACTTGAATTTCTACGAGAGGCAAATGGAAACATACAAAATATAGAATTGAAAAACCCTGGAGAACTGTGTTCTTTGGATCCAGTAAATGTTTGCAGATATTTTAATCATAGATTTGAAGCTATGATGTCTTTTATTACCAACAAAAAAAATCCTCCCCTTGGAGAGGTTTTGGATTTCTTTTGGAGGAAGGAATATCAAGCGAGAGGTGCTCCTCATATACATATGCTGTTATGGATTAAAGATGCACCCAAATTTGGATCAGATTCGGATGAAACAGTGATGAGTTTCATTGAAGAGTATTCAACATGTGCTGTTCCAAAATCTACTGAAGAAAACAGTTTAAGGCAACAAGTTTTACGTTTTCAAAATCATCGTTGTGGAAAGTACTGTCGTCGAAAATTTAAAAACAAGGAAAAGTACTACACGAAATGTCGTTTTGCGTTTCCACGACCAGTGATTTCCAAGGGAAGAGTAAATAATTTGATGTCATCTCTACGACATACTGTGACGAGGAAATCTCCCAAAAATACATACAATTTGAAAAGAAACGAAGAATCTAAGTACATCAACGATTACAATCCAGTGATTTTGTCCATGTGGAATGCTAACATGGATATTCAGTTCATTGCTGACAAGTCTATTGCTGTGGCTCGATATGTGACATCTTACATCACCAAAAAAGAAAAGACAGAACTGAAGGAAATGTGGGAGGACATTTCACATGAAAAGAGTCTAAGCAAGAAATTATATAGTTTCAGTCTGAAGATGTTGTTGCATCGAGAAATTGGAGCATATGAATGTTCTGATCGGTTATCATCAGCAAGTCTCTATGCCAAATCAAGAACAATCATTTGGGTGAGTCTATGTCTTGCTGCAACACGAAACCTGTACAAGAAATTGAATATTTGGTGGAAAAAGAACCAAACAGTACAGATATTTTGCAGACAAATATGTTGGATACATACTATCCAAATAGAAGTACTCACCTTGAGAACACTTGTTTGTATGAAGTTCTGCAAAACTACAGTTATAAGAGGAACATCACAGAAGATATCAATAATGGAAAATATGCAGTCATTGGCTATGAAGGATGTCTAGTGAAGCAGAAAAAAGGCCTTTTGATTAATCATCAAAAATTGACTTGTGAAGCTCCAGACAAACGAGAATTTTACTATTTAGCTCTTTTGTAACTCTTTAAGCCATGGCGTACAGAAGACGAACTACTTGGAGATTTTCTCTGTTATGAAGACTCTTTTAATGCAACTAAGGATACCATAGAATGTCCTATTTTTCTAAATTATCTGCAAATGTTGAACGAAGAAATAGAGCAAGAAACCACAATTGCTGAAGAGATAGCTAGAGACAGTTCTCAAGACAGTCAGAGTTCTACTTCATTGAGTCAGGATCCGCTAGGAGGACCTATTATCCAAAATGAAGCTGCCACTGCCATGGATGAGGTGGAAAGAGCTATGGAACAAGCTCAAGAGGATGGAGTTAACTTAGAAGATTTGGTAAAGCAACTAAACGTTGAGCAGAAAAAGATATATGATGAAGTCACAGAGCAGATTGAACATGGATTCAGACATGAGAAAAAAGAGTGCTCATGTACATCACTTGAGCCTGTCCAACTGTACGTAAGTGGAGAAGCGGGGACAGGAAAAAGTTTTCTAATTAAAGCCATTGCAAGTTATCTGCAGAAAAGGACTGATTCACCGCTGTCTTGTGTTGTAACTGCTCCAACTGGTCTGGCAGCACATAACATTAAAGGGATTACTCTACATCGTTTACTGATGCTGTCAGTTGAGCATGATAATAAATTGCATTACAACAAGTTATCTGGAGATGCGTGTTCTGAAGTTTCAAGAGTCTTGAAGAAAATGAAACTTCTTATTATTGATGAAGTAAGCATGGTCTCAAATTTAATGCTTGCTTTTGTGCTTTTGAGAATGCAAGAAATTCTCAGAACAGAGTATGATGTGTTATTTGGAGGGAAACACATTATTGTTTTTGGAGATCTATTGCAGTTGACTCCAGTAAAAGGACAACCAGTGTTTAAAATGCTCACGCATGAAGATACTAGGAAGTCCCTTGGAAGCATTGGAAACGTTAATATATGGTTACATTTTAAATATGCTGAACTGCTTCTAAATATGCGACAGGCAAAGGATGAAGAATAGAAAAATATTCTACAAGATGTAAGAATTGGAAAAGTAAGCGAGCTTGGGAAAAAAGCTTTACATGGTCGATTAATTTCAAATTTGTATCCAAATGAAAACATTCTTCCAGAGAATATTTTAAAAAAAATGACTGAGAAGAAATCTGGGATATGTTTGATGCCAACTCTGCAAGAATGTTCCATCTTCAACAACAAAATGTTAGAGTTAGAAAATGAAGAGATTATGAAACTGGAAGCAATAGATAAAATAGAGCATATGGGTGCAACAATTGTTTTGTCAGAAAATTTGAAAACCAAATTGGATTCATTAGAGAAAAGTATTTCTAAAACAGCTGGTTTTGAAAAGACTCTGAATGTGTGTTTAAATTGTCGTATCATTTTGAGAAGGAATTTATATGTTGAAAGAGGTCTGGTAAATGGAGCAATGGGTTATGTTGTTGATTTTGTGAATTGTAGAAATAGAGATGGAATTGAATTTTTAAAAATAACATTTGATGGCATTGAGCAAGTACAACAAATCAGTCGTTGTTCTGCTAGATTTTTACTTGTAAAAGACTTATATGTTCGCCGAAAACAGTTTCCCGTTTGTTTGGCATATGCAGTAACAATTCATAAATCTCAAGGTTTAAGTGTAGATAATGCTTTAGTGAACATTGGAAGATCTGTGTTTAAAGAGGGTATGGCATATGTGGCATTATCACGAGTCAGAACTTTATCAGGATTGTACTTGATTGAGTGTGATGAGACAAAAATTTGTGCAGATCTAGATTGTGTTAAAGAATACAATAGGTTAAGAAGAGAGTATGCTCCACATTTGCCTCAATATCCTCTGTTTGAAAAACGTGTGTGTAAGGGGGTGCCCAGGGTGCCCCCAGGAGAAACAGTAACCTGTGACCCCTCCCTCTTATTTTCACAGCCCCAGTGTCCTCCCTCTTGGAACCAGGTGGAGGAGCGCTACAGTTGCGATAATGAAGACCTTGACAGCGGCCCCTTTAACTGGTACCGAGGGCTTGAGGAGGAGGGGCCCGACTCCACCTTAAAAGAGGAAGGAGTTCAAGACCAGGTGTGTCTATACACCGGAGGAGCGGTCAGCAGGAGGAGCGGAGTGGCGTGGAGCAATAAGGACGAGAGCTACGAATGGTGGGAGGACGACGACTCGCTGGAGAGGAGACTGCAACGAGGAGAACAGCGGGACGACTCGAGCCCTGAGGAGGAGACGCTGAGAGAAGTCAGAGGACTCGGAGGAGCGCCTTGGGAGCCGGAGGTATACAGAGACGCAAGAGAAGAACCGGAGGCGATTTGGGAAGCCGTCACCTTCGAAGGTGAAACCGGAGCGGAGGTGCAACCGGAGAGAGTGGAGGACGCAGACAGATCGGGATCCGAAGATACAACGAAGCCAGGAGGCCACCGACACCGGGCTCCACCCAGCCACTCCCCTGGAGGGGCATGGCTCACAGAGGTACGTTCCCGTATAGCGGGCTGGGTGGGGAGAAAAGCGAAACGCAAATAGACTACCCTGAGCCCATTTTCTAGTCTGATAAAGTAATACACGGCGTACACAATCCTCACGTTCACTAGAGTGTTTTTCTTTAGCACCGGGCGTCCCTCACTACCCACCCCCCTTGTGTGTTTGGGTGTTACCTCTGCCGGCCGTGATTCTAAAATACCTCTATTGTTTCTCCCCTCCACCGGTGGAGCCAAGGGCACGACGGAGTCGGAAGGAGGAGAACGGAGGAGGCCTCTAACCAAAAAAAGAGAGGAAGGGGTCCTATCAAAGAGCCAAAAGGAAAGTAGCCGCTCACCTAGGAAAACTGTACCTAGAAAAACTTGTACTGACCACCTTTTGCACAGAATAAAACCACTGAATACAGTAACAAGAACTCGTCTCCTGCCTTTCCCTGTCGCCCCCGTTACAATGTGGTAGGCCGAAAAAGAAGAAATGAGAGTAATTGCAGTGAGGTAGTAGCAAAAAGACAAAAAGTAGACAAAACTGTAATTGAAAACAGAAAGAAAAAGGGTTGTGAAGAAAATGTTGTTGGATTTCAGTTTGAAAATAGTTCTGGTATCAACTGCTATGCTAATGTAGTGGTTAATGTTGTTTTTTTTCTTAAAACTTTACAAGAACAGATTGTTGAAAATCGGGATCAAAGATTGTGTGGTTTATTGAATTCTGTGTTTGAGAAATGTAGCAGTGATAGAGCAAAAATAGAAAGTGTAACAGAAATCCGAAATATTTTAGATATGTGTTCTGGTCAAGATAAATTTTCACAGAACATTCAGCAGGATTGTCAGGAATTTTTAATGTATATGTTTGGTGTTTTGGAAGATGAAGGTGTAGATGTAGATAATCTTTTCAGCCTTTCTTATCAATGGCAGCATGACTGCCACAATTGTAGTTCATCAAGTACTACTAGAATAGACACTGAAAGATTTATATATTTGACTTTACCTGACTGTAAATCAGTGTCATTTAAAAATCTAGTTAAAGCAGCAGATCATAATATGGTGTGTACTCAATGTAACTATCCAATGCTATCCACATTATTTATACAAAGTTATGGTCAGTATATCATTTTAGTTTTACAACGATGTAGACCTGATGGAACTAAATTGACAATTTCTATCAAAAATGTTGTGGCTTCTCAGTTATCAATTTCAGGAAGAACCTTTACAACTGAAGCTATTATTTATCATGACGGTCCTTCGACAACATCAGGACATTATACATGCTACTTAAAATGTCAAAAAGGTTGGAGTTACTGCAATGATTCTCATTTGACTTATAAACAATGTTTGCCTTATGACTCTACAAATTCTTATCTAGTGTTTTTAAAACCAAAGTTTTAGTAAAGGGAATTGGCCTTTGAAGATGGGAATAGATAATAAAAGTTAGTTAGTTAGTTAGTTAATCTAATGTTTTAAATTATTTATCTCATATAAATACTTTAAGTGGATCTGAAAGTAAAAAATACTGATATATCTGACACAAATTGGCCGTGAGGAAAGTGTAAGGGATGATGTTCTTAGATCTTTTTTCATAGGAAGTCGATGAAATGGAAGTTATAGAGCACAGCAGACTTTTTTTCCACCAAAAGGACCTTCACTATCTTCTATTTGGCCTCACGGAAAAGTAAGTGAATCAAAGATTAGTGTACATATATGAGATGTATGTTTGAATGGTTTTTTTAAACACAATCTTTTAGATTGTGTTTTTTTTCCCGCTGTTATATGATGAAGACTTTGAACTCACTAATTTAAGTGAAATTCAATATATTCTGAGAACAGCAAAAATAAATAATGTAACATATTGTAGAAGTTATTCTATAGTTTGCATTGTGCAATTTATATTGTATTCACATCGTCTCACACTCATTTTCCTTTTTCACCCTTATTTACCTCTCTTTACTCATTTACACTGCCTTTTTTTAACTTTGTTTCATCGCTGTTCCTTTACTGCACTTCATTTACAACTTCTCAATCCAATTTGAACTGTCTGCATTTCCTCTCTTCCTTCCACCACTTTTTATCTTTTACACATTCTCTCAATACCACTGCTTTAGTTTTCTTCCCCTCTCTTTCTTTCTTTTTCTCCTTTTTTTTTCTTTCGCACTCATTGTACTGTAGTTCACTCAGTCTTTCTCATTGTTTTTCTGTATACTTACATTCTCACTCCTTTTTCATCCATCGTTCTATATTAACCTCATTCCCTTCATCCCTTCACTCTGTGACTCCTCTTCACTCACTCTCAGTCATCTTCTATTCCTCTTTTTTATTAATAGTTCCTCATTCAGACTTCTCTCCTTTTCACTCATTTTCCTTATACATTCTTATCTTTCCTGATTTAGTTTTGGTATCTCACATTCTTTTAGTATCTTACTTACCTTCAGTAATTTGTTCTCTTTATATTTCTTTTTCCTTCTTTTTTCTCTTTCTACATTACTTTATTTCTGATTTTCTATCCTTCACTATTGCTTTATTTCTTAGTACACTTTTTTGATTTTTTACCTCTTCACCTGTTTCTTCTATTTTAATATATATTTTTTACTAATTATAACGTGTTTTTTCTTTTGTCTTTCACAGATACAAGTAAGTTAACATAAATTATATGGTAAGTGTGTTTACAAAATATAGTATGTTATCACCCTTTGCTTTAACCTCACTACTTTTCTCTCACCCTACCTCACCCTTGTTTCCTTACTTTGCTTCCCTCACTTATTCTTATGCTCCATGTTTACTTCCTACCACATTCAACTTCTTTCAGTACCTCTGCTTATCCACACTCCTTCACTTACCTTTTTTACTAGTTCACTTAGTCCCTTTCTGACACTCCTTCCTTTACTCTCTCTCTTCTTTCTCTCTGTCACTCCCTATGTCTTACCCTTGTTCACTTATATACACCCTCTTTCACTCCTCTTTACTAACACTCACTGCTATTTTCCTTCCCTCCGTCACTACTGTTTTTTTTCTCTGGTTCCGTCACTATCTGTCATTCCTCATCCTTTACTCTCCTTCCTTTTACTCTCATCACCCATTCACATTCTCCCAGAACATCTGCTTTAGTCTTCTTCCTCTTTCTTCTCTTCTTTTGCTCCCTTATTCATTTTCTTTTTCTCAGTTACTTCCTCTTACACCTTTTCTCTGTCTTACTATCTATTACACAGTCCCTCTGTGTTCCTCCCTCTAGCTCTCTTTCTCTTAACACCACTCTCTCTGTCCCCATTCCTCATGCTTACTCCTTCATTATTTTTTTTTTCTTTTTTTTTTCTTTTTTTTTTGTTGGTGCGCTGATGGGCGCGCACCGGTACGCGCACCGGGGCGTTCACCGGTACGCTCATCGGGAGCGCACCAGGGTCAAATATGAAAAAAATATACTATTTTTAAACAAAAATATTATCTTAATATACAATATAGGGTTTATTTTTAGAAAAACATACCTTTCTCAGCTAAAGACATTTGCGAAAAAATAACCTTAGAAATTCATTAAAAAGTACAAAGGTATGAAGCCCTATAAAAAGTTAAAAATTAGCAGTTAAAAAACCTATGAAATTCACAGAAAAAATCAAAGGTTTCACACCAGTTATAGTTAGGAATTAGCATTAAAAAAACTTTGAAATTCACTGAAAAAACCATAGGTTTCACACCAGTTATAGTTAGGAATTAGCATTTAAAAAACCTAAGAAATTGACTGAAAAAACCATAGGTTTCACACCAGTTATAGTTAGCTGGAAATTTTACTGACATAAAACCAATGATATTCCACGTTATAGTTAGTTGGACTCACTATAACTTGCGCGTGTAATGCACTGCTGATGACATCACATATTACATCACTCATGGCATGGTCAGTGACATCACTCATGACATCACTGATGAGACAATCCTTGTGACAGAGTGACAGACCTCCTTTGACTGTAAAGTAACCCTTGAAACACATATTCAAAAATAGAAACTAACATTTTCAAAAAACTGGATATACCCATACCAGTTACAACAACCAATTCAGTAATTCCACCATTTATGTACACATTCACATATTCACCAACAGTTTTAAATAGTCACTCATACATATACTCACTCATCATATGTAGTGATACCCCTACACACCGACAGTCATCAAAAAGTTACTCACACACACACTCACACATGCAAATAAACTAATAAACATCCATTTATTTGCATATACAGATATACACACACTACCACGTTACTTCTAAGGAAAGTTACACATATTTACTCTCTTAAACAATCACTTATAGAAACACATACTTATTTAAACAGGAACTCTTACAATCTCTCACTCTCACATATACTGACTTATATACATCAATACTCACATATACTAGATTAAAATATATCTTGTTACTGATTAAGACACTAGTGAGACAGGCATTCAATCACTAATACACACATATACACATTCATCCACTCATACAGTCCTGCACATATGCTGTTTTCAAAAAACATACAAACAGTGAGTCAGTTATTGATGCATCTATGTGCTAAGCAACACCCCCACCAAATCTTACAGACACTCATACTGATACTAAAAAAAACATATAATAACCCATATACACATATATGTAGCTACTCACCAACCAATGCAGCCACTTATACACAAAATGATACATATATTTAAATATTTAAACATTACTCGCTAATGTATGTATTCACTAAGATAAACTTAATAAGCCAGTTAACCAATCATTTTTTTTTAAAAACATCCATTAAGACACTTATTTAAACATTTATTCTTCCATCGACCTTTACATATACATGTAAAAAAAATATATATTTTTCAGAAAGACACACATTCACTGGATGATGTCATCAGTGATGTCATGAGTGATGTCACTGACCATGTCATGAGTGATGTAATATGTTATGTCATCAGCAGTGCATTACATGCGCAAGTTATAGTGAGTCCAACTAACTATAACGTGGAATTTCATTGGTTTTATGTCAGTAAAATTTCCAGCTAACTATAATTGGTGTGAAACCTATGGTTTTTTCAGTGAATTTCTTAGGTTTTTTAAATGCTAATTCCTAACTATAACTGGTGTGAAACCTATGGTTTTTTCAGTGAATATATATATATATATATATATATATATTACCTACTGGCGGTCGCCAGTAGGTATATATAGTTAGGATTTTTTCTCTATGGAACTTTTGAAAATTCTATGTCTAATAACTTTGGCGTTTGTGGACGGAATCGGCTGAAATTTTCAGGAAAATGGCACATTTTGTTTCTGAGCAGCCGCTGAAAATTTGGGGGGGTTTCGTCAAGGGGGGGCTGAGAAAAAAGGGGGGTCCCAAAACGCGCTTTTCCCATTCATTTTTCCATAGGGCGTTTGGCCTCACGTTTAGCTCCAACGGCTGAATGGATTTACACAAATCTTGGCAAAATTGTAGGGACTGTTAGCCCGATGTGCCTTTGCTGGGTCTCAATATATGTGCTCCAGTGGATTTTGAGAAATTAACGTTTAAAAAAACAGATATATCTGTGACAGCGTCCCAGATAGCGCTCCAGATCGCGTACTTTTCACGTAACGGAGCTTTGCGAAGCGAAGCTGATTGGCTCTCCGGTGTCTGTCAACATTCTAAACAGTCCGGTGCGGCCGCCATCTTGTCTCTCGGTAGGATCGAGAGAGAAGAGGAGGAGAAAAACGAAGGGGGAATTTAATGAAAGGGGGCAAGGTATACTCCTCTTGACCCCCTAGGAATGATGTTGGGGTTATTAAAGGGTCCCGTGGGGCAAATAAAAAAAAAATTATTTTTAGCGGTAGAAGCGCTTCTTGGTTCGCGAACCGGGTCGCAAACTGGTAGCGAAACGGGAATTTTGTCATTTTGTGTTTCGATTTAATTAAATTACAAGATGGAGGAAAAGCAATGTGAGTATTGGGTATAAGGGGGTATGGGAGACGTATCCTGACCCGCTATGTTTTCTGAGGGTGGTTGAGGAGGCTCATATATGTTGATACTTGTCTTCCGGTGGTTGCGCATGAGCGTTTTTATTTTTTTTTTGCCGCTTGACTTCTGTTAACGTTCGATTCGAAGGAAATCAGGAAGTGTTGACCGCCATTTTGATACTGCGATTAAATATATTGTTAAAAATTATTGTTATAAATTAATTTGTATTGATAAACATTGTTTGCGCCATCTTGCTTTTTTTCCAATGCCACACTTTTGTCATGCACAGCAGCCATTTTAGATGCCTTGACCAGACCCACTCTCTGCACGCCGCCGATCCTCAGCATGGCTCCCCACCCTCGCAAGCATCTCCCCCACGCACTGGTCACCCCCGCTCTCTGTCTCATGCATGGGCCATAAACCTCCCCCCATCTGCGCTGCTCTTCCCTGAGAATCACACCCTGTGCCCGCCAGACACCACCCTTTCACCCTATTCACTACCGCACCCTCTGACACTCCTCTTCTTCTGTGTCCGATTGTCCAGGCCGGTCCCAGGCTATCACCTAGCCCTGCGGATGTAGTTTATGGCCCCAACTGTAAAGAATCATCCCTGTTCAAAGGAGTTACAGTAGATCAAGGCCCCCACCTCATGAGATCCGTCACACCACACGCGTTCCTACTATCTGATAACGATCCTGTATTGTGATTGGGGAGGGGATTCTCACTGTAAGGGTGTGTGGGACCGAGCCTGAAGCGGAAGATTCCAGGGATGCCTTTTTGTACATCAAAGTCTTCACAATTATGTGTCACATTAAAAATATATAGCACTCCAACAAAGTAGTAGTATTATAACAATTTAATAACTTATAAATATATACAACGCTCCAACAAAGTAAACACATTAAAAAAAAACTTTTTAAAGAACTATTTACATGACATTGCTTTAACCAGGATAGACAAAGAAATGACACAGTGATGTAAAAGTTTCTGAAAGAAATGCCAAGAACGTCCCATGTGAAAGTGAATTTTATCTGGCAATTTTTTTCTTTTCCTTCTCATGAAAAGAAAGTTAATGCCAGGTTCGTTATCTGCCTCATCTGCAAAAAAAAAACTCTCGAGAGGGACCGAAAAAAAATATAGCTATGGTAATCATACCATGCATCGGCACATGGAGAGGTGGCACCCTCTTAATTATTCTAAAGCACAACTTCGAGATTTGGTGGATAATCCCCGACCGGCAAAAACATCCACCAATGACTTAGCAATAAGTGAGTCAGAGGCAAGGGAAACTGTCCCAAATCTGTAAAAGAACTTTAGGCAGATGAGATTGACTTGTGTAGCATGTGGAAAATTAATTTCATGCGGAGAGATGAGTATTACTTTAATAAATAGATCATATGAAAATGTCCAAAACGTCCTAGAAAGTAATTTTTGTCATTTTTGAGGAAGAGAGATAACCTACAGTGGTACGGGGTCGTTTTCGTTCGTACTAGGGGGGCCAGGTGACATTTGTTCGGGGTGGTTTAGGTGCATTTAAAACAACTTCCCTGATACAGGTAGCATATAAAGTAGAGGCTAAATACCAGGATCTTTATCGATTGCTTTATGCTGTACAAAAAGGAAAAACACATACAACAAACCTGGACCATTCATATTTTCAATGTTTCTGCGTACTATACTTTTTAACCCTTAACTAATTGATCTGCTTCATTTCACCTGCTTTTTAAAAAAAAAAAAAAAAAATCGGAAACAGTGGCCATTTATTCGAAACTCACCAATCTACGCGTTACAACTTCGTTTGCTTTTTCAAAAACCTTTAATAAAAATGTTGGTGCCCAAATATGGGCCTACAACCCCGTGGGCCGGCCACGGAGCAGGCTGGAACTGTAAATGGGGGGGGGGTATTTATTTGTGGAAAACATAACAGAGAGTCAGTGGTCGTTGATTTCATAGTAAAAAGTGCGACAAGTGCAACAAAATCATATCGATAATTCATTGTGAGCAAGTACCAAAAGTGTCGACAATTCGAACCTTCAATAATAAATACAGTAATCAATGATGCATTAGAACTTAATATCAATTCATTGTTTGAACGTGTAATCAGTACCCGTCCCATGTCAATTCATTGTACGAATGTATAATCAATACCCATCCTGGATCAATTCATTGTCCGAACATATAATCAGTCTTATTCCATATCAATTCATGTGCTAAAAACTGCAGACATATCTCATGATATCAAGGCTGAGCAATCGGGGCGCAACAAGGAGTTGAGAGTTTCATTTGTACTGGCGCTATTTTGGGTGAGGTCAGGAAGGTCCAAGTATAGTCAAAATGTCTCCACCAACTCGTGGTTGGACCGGGACCTCTTTCGGCAGTCCAAAAGTTTTCGTTGAAGGGTAGCAGAGGGGACTGCCGACATGAACCATCAGTCAAAGTGGGGTGGGAGGCAACAATCTCTCCTACCGGGTCATACTGGTGTACCACCGGAACTGATCAAGTTGGTAGTCTTGCAGGATTTTAGTCATTTCAAGACTGAGGCCGGCGCCGGCATGAGCGCGCCGACGTCCCGCGGCTACGTCGTGGTCGTTCCGTGGGTGATCATGGCAGTCATTTCCCATCGGGGGTGTCTGTGGGGGTCCGGGGCCCCCGTGGCTCTTATAGAATCTTCAAAGTTGAGGAGAACGTTTCTGGACGCAGGACTCATTTCATAGTTGAACTCAGAAGCGTCGTTGCACCGGAACAGTGGACGAGACCCCCGCTGGGTGAGCGGAGCATCATTGCCTCGCAATAGTGGACGAGACCTTTTGTTGGGTGAGTGGAGCGTTGGGGGTGCAGCTGAGGGGCCCCCACCTGGGGGGGTGGGAGAGGCTTGTTCGCGCCGCCTCTCCCTCCCAGCGCACCCCACGCCGACACCTGGCGTTAATATCCGTGATGTCCGGACCAGGCGATAAGAGGGGGGGGGTCGGTGGCATGTGCAAGACATCCCCCCCGTGGCCTGCAGGGCGCCGCTTCAGGACTGAACGGGGAGCTCATACCAAGCCGGGGCCAGACCAGGAGATACGAGGGGAGGGGAGGGGGGGGGTCGGTGGCATGTGCAAGACATTCCTCTCCAGTGTTGTTGCAGCTAAAGTTCCCGTCGGCCTCGGCTCCTCTCCTGGTGCACCTTACGCGACGACCCTTTTGATGGGTGAGTGGAGCGTTGGGGGTGCAGCTGAGGGGCCCCCACCTGGGGGGGTGGGAGAGGCTCGTTCGCGCTGCCTCTCCCTCCCAGCGCACCCCACGCCGACACCTGGCGTTGATATCCGTGATGTCCGGACCAGGCGATAAGAGGGGGGGGTCGGTGGCATGTGCAAGACATCCCCCCCCCAGTGTTGTCGCAGCCATTTTTGAAGAAAGAAGAAGATACCGTCTGCCTCGGCTCCTCTCCTGGTGCACCTTACGCGACGACCCTTTTGTTGGGTGAGTGGAGCGTTGGGGGTGCAGCTGAGGGGCCCCCACCTGGGGGGGTGGGAGAGGCTCGTTCGCGCCGCCTCTCCCTCCCAGTGCACCCCACGCCGACACCTGGCGTTGATATCCGTGATGTCCGGATCAGGCGATAAGAAGGGGGGGGTCAGAGGCAGAGGCAAGACATCCCCCCCCCATGGCCTGCAAGGCGGCAGAAGAAGGGAATCGGGAGACCAGTACATTTCGGGCCATCCATGCAACGGCAGATGGCGGTTAGCTGGGCCCCGCCCTGCACGTGTCGAGGCCTCATCTTCCGGATGGGCGTAACCGTGGCCCTGTTGCACTTCGGGAGTTTCCGGAATGGGGGTAGGTATCTGCTGATTTGTATCTATTTCATGTTACCGTTAATGGCGTGGCGGGCGGTGGGACAGACATGCTTTGAGCAGTGGGGGGGTGGCGGAGCCTAGCTACCTCGTGGCTGCCGTAACGTCTAGCTTGGCTTTTTTCACTACTTTCATGTTTCTTATTTCTAGCGAAGTCAAAAACTCTTCAGTGGCCTACTGATTTTGTTCGATTTCTTTCCCTTCCTTTTCAAGTGTGTTTCATGCTAAAGTTTCGGTTTAACAGGTTACAGTGATTACTTCGTTTTTTACATATGTCTTCTTTATTAGGGGTACTCTCCGGTTGAGCCAGATGATGTACCTCTAATAAATGGTCCGGGTGGAACTAGTTTCTCAATCAGTGGGGAGTAGATGGGCATGACAGATTACAACGGGGGACAAAGGTCCGCATTACCCACCCTTCACTACTTGCAAAGACTAGACAGAATATTTCTATTCCACGTTATTTGCAAACAGAGAATACCTCGAGAGATCTATTCCTTGAACAATAAATGTCCAGCCAATCAATCAATCAGTGGGGAGAAAAACAGGCATGACGGATTACAACGGGGGACAAAAGTCCGCATTACCTATCCTTCACTATCTGCAAAGGGAGACAGAATATTCCTATTCTTCTCTGTTTGTAGATAGGGAATATATAAAAAAATAGTAGGATTATAACACTTTAATAACTTATAAATACATACATCGCAACAAAAATAGTAAACACCTTAAAACATTTTTTATTAAAACAGAAGCAAAAATGACAACTAACAGTAGTGATATCCTGGGCGGGTGATGGAACTGGGATTGTTAATGGAAAAAGATCTACAGAGAAAGGTATTGGTGAATTATACTTCTCCGGAAATTTTAAACTCACAAATGTTTTATTTGTGTAATCGTTTCAGGTCAAACGGATTGTGGGACAATGTTCAGAATGGAAGAGTCACCAAAAGGCAAAAAGTTCCGCTTGACCCCGGGAGCCGGCCGCCTATGTCGGGTGCGATCTCAGGCCACACCAGGGCAACAAGACTTGGGGAGGGGGTCGGAGCCAAGCGCCTTCTCCGAGTCCGTGCCATCACACCGCCCCTCGGGGGCCTCCATCAAGCGGTTTAGGGAGGTACAGTATCACATTGTTTTCAAATGCAGTCAGGTCCACAAACGGCCCCCACTTACTTTGAGAATAGTGAAGCTGCAGCAGGTGCAAATAAGCTTTAGACAGTGTTACAAGCGCTGCTCAGAACTCTGAACTATGGCACCCAACATCCAGGACTTATGCCATTTGTGCAAGGCAGTGACATCGAAGCAACTCAGGGACCAAAACCATGAACGTACACTCATGTTTGAAAATCTTACTATTGATGCTTGACTGAGGCCAAGGAGATCAGAGTGCATGAGTCTCATGCTCGATCAATTGAGCTAGCCGGATCGGGCAACTAAAAGTATAAAATAGTTATGTAAATAGTTATTTCATAAAATGTTTTACCCTGTTACTTTGCTGGTGTGTTGTATATATTTATAATATTTGCATAGGGTTTGTCGTTATTTTGGGTGGGGTGGGTGGCGGAGCCGAGCTGTCTTGCAGCCATCATGGTGTGGAGCTCAGTTCATCTCACTAGTTTCGTATTTCTCATGAGGGGTTGTTCTTAATGTTTCTATTTTAGCGAGGTCAAAAAGAGATCCCATTAGTGGCCTACTGATTTTGCTCGATTCCTTTTGTTTTTTTAAACGATTTTTCACTATCTGCAAAGACTAAACAGAGTATTGCGACTCTGTGCTTGTTTGTAAATAGAGAATAAACCAAAGAGAACCAATTCTAAAACAGTAAATGCTTGGATAACAATCAATCAAATGGAGAGAGAAGCAGGCACGACGGATTACAACGGGGGCAAAGGCCTGCGTTAACTACCCTTCACTATCTGCAAAGAGAGAGTACTCCTAAGAGAAAAGCGGGGGGGGATTGGGGGGAGGCAGCGTTCAAAGCACATCAGCGTGCATAAACACGAAAATGTTTTACCTATCACGTACTTGACATTTGACAGCTTTTGATATTTGCTATTAAAAAACCATTGAAATTCACTGAAAAAACCATAGGTTATAGACCATATATAGTTAGTGATTAGCATTTACAAAACCAAGAAAATTCACTGAAAAAACCATTGGTTATAGACCATATATAGTTAGGAATTAGCATTTACAAAACCTTAATTTACTCGCACAAAACCATAGAAATTCGAATATATAGTTAGTTGCAATAACTATATATCGCGCACCCGCAATCCACTGCTGATGATGTCACATATTACATCATTCATGACATGGTCAGTGACATCACTGATGACATCACTGATGACATCTCAAATGACATCATTGATGACATCTCAAATGACATCACTGATGACATCTCAAATGACATCACTGATGACATCACTGATGACATCACTGATAACATCTCATTTGACATTACTGATCACATCACTGATGACATCGTTCATGTGATAATACGTTGAACCTCTTCAGACTCTAATATAACCTTAGATACAATCAGTGTAAACAGACACTCACAGACTGTCACTCATCCATGGAGTTACTCACACACCTAGTCAGTCATGCAAAGAATCAATCACACCTCCATTTCCTCAACTATACAGTTATACACACCTTACTTAATCAAACATATACTAACACATATTTACTCTCTTATACAATCACTGATACAAGTTCACAATGATCCATACAGCCACTCACACATTCACTGGCTCTTATGCACAGTTATTTATATATGTCAACTCTTACATGTACTGTGTTTTACATATGTACTTACTTTGACATGTAGCACTGAGAAATCCAATCACTCACCAATACACTCATGCAGACAGTCAGCCGCCCATACAGCTGTTTCCACATGCACTTTTGAACCCATACATCAACTAAATCAACTGCTCACACATCTATGCACAGAGTCACATACCTCCCATCCACCCCCACACACACACTCACTCTCCCATACAAATATTTGGGCAACCAATCAATAACCCATATAGTTACTCATATAGCTACTGATCAATACATGCAGCAGTTTACAGAACTACAGAAATAATGATGCACAAATTAAGACAGTTTAGTCACTAACCCATGCACTCAGTGAGACACATTTAATCATTCTCTCATACAGTCAGTCATGCACCTACTAAATCCTTCATCCAAACACTTATACATCCACTCATTCTTCAATATGTAAGACATATTTTAACTTTACAGAAACATACAGTCACTGGATGATGTCATCAGTGATGTCATCAGTGATGTCACTGACCATGTCATGAATGATGTAATATGTGACATCATCAGCAGTGGATTGCATGCGCGCGATATATAGTTATTGCAACTAACTATATATTCGAATTTCTATGGTTTTGTGCGAGTAAATTAAGGTTTTGTAAATGCTAATTCCTAACTATATATGGTCTATAACCAATGGTTTTTTCAGTGATATATATATATATATATATATATTCACTGAAAAAACCATAGGTTTCACACCAGTTATAGTTAGCTGGAAATTTTACTGATATAAAACCATTGAAATTCCCACGTTATAGTTAGTCGGACTCACTATAACTTGCGCGTGCAATGCACTGCTGATGACATCACATATTACATCACTCATGACATGGTCAGTGACATCACTCATGACATCACTGATGACACCATCCTTGTGACACAGTGACAGACCTCCTCTCAGTGTAAAGTAACCCTTGAGACACATATTCAAAAATAGAAACTGAATTTTTTAAAAAAATGGAGATACCTATATCAGTTACAACAAGCAATTCAGTAATTCCACTATCTATATACACATCCACTCATTCACCAACAGTTCTATATAGTCACTCATACATATACTCACTCATCATATGAAGAGATACACCTATACATCCTGTTACACACCGACATTCATCCAAAAGTTACTCACACACATATTCACACGTGCAAATAAACTATTGAACAACCATTTATTTGAATATAGAGTTATACACACACTTCCACCTTACTTCTATTGAAAATTACACATATTTATTCTCTTAAACAATCACTTATAGAAACACATACTTATTTAAACAGGAACTCTTACAATCTCTTACTCTCACATATACTCACTTATATACATCAATATTCATATATACTAGATTAAAACATATGTAGTTACTGATAAAGACACTAGTGAGACAGTCATTCACTCACTAACAAACACATATAGACACTCATCCACCCATACAGTCCTGTACATATGCTGTCTTCAAAACACATACAAACAAAGAGTCAGTCACTCATGCATCTATGTGCTAAGTAATACCCCCACCAAACCATATAGACACTCATACTGATACTAATAAAAATATCTAATAACCCATATACATACGCATGTAGCTACTTATCAACACATGTAGCCACTTATACACAAAGTGAAACACTAATATATATATTTAAATATTTAAACATAACTCACTAATATTTATTTTTCAGAAAGACACATATTCACTGGATGGTGTCATCAGTGATGTCATGAGTGATGTCACTGACCATGTCATGAGTGATGTAATATGTGATGTCATCAGCAGTGCATTGCACGCGCAAGTTATAGTGAGTCCGACTAACTATAACGTGGGAATTTCAATGGTTTTATATCAGTAAAATTTCCAGCTAACTATAACTGGTGTGAAACCTATGGTTTTTTCAGTGAATTTAATAGTTTTTTTAAATGCTAATTCCTAACTATAACCGGTGTGAAACCTATGGTTTTTTCAGTGAATTTCATAGGTTTTTTTAAATGCTAATTCCTAACTATAACTGGTGTGAAACCTATGGTTTTTTCAGTGAATTTCATAGGTTTTTTTAATGCTAATTCCTAACTATAAGTTTCACTTTATAAATAAGACTGTTAGCACTCTAGTTGTTCTTTAGAACACTCTGGTACATTCTGTCATTGGGCTACAGTTGGGCTACATCTAGTTGAAATTTGGGCTACATTTACATTTTTTGGTCTCTGGTGGCCATCTTTGGGCTACATTGGGCTACTTTGGGCTACATTTGGGCTACATTTTGGCTCTAACATATATTAAGCCCAATGTAGCACAATACATATTTTTCTAAAGTTAATTTTTTTACAAACCACTTCAGAATAGGGCTACCTGTCCCTACAATTATCCCATTTTTTTTTAAAATTTTTTTTTGGAGCGCTCCCGGAGCGCACCACGGGGAGCACCCCGAAAAGCGTTCTTCTGAAAAGCGCCCCGGGGCGCGCTCCGGGGAGCGTCCCGTGAGCGCCAATATCGCAAACGAAAACATGATCGTGACGTATCGCGTAGCCGCGTCCGCGTGATACGCACGGCGTAAGCGCACCCGGAAGTACTCGAGCGAATACGATTGCGCAACGTAAACATCCGACGCGCTTACGCTGCGCGACCCGGGGCGCGTAGCGTAAGCGCGTCGGGTCATGTGACCAGAAAATAACACTTTTCATTGGTTCATAACAGTTTTAGTTTCATAATGATGAAGCCCCTGGTCTTGTGACCTGAAAATAACACTTCTCATTGGTTCAGGACAGTTTTTTTTTCTAAATGATGAAAGACCCCACCTTTTTTCCTTATTCTGACTTTGTCCTTTGACTGAGGAAGACCTGTTTGTACATCTCTGTACCTTTTTGATATTAATAATGGCTTCAGTAGCAGCAGCAGCTGGTGCATCTGCCCCACCACCACCACCACAACCACCAAGAGGACCAGCTCCAGATTATATTGGTGGTCAAGAACAGGAGGAGGAGGAAGAGGAAGAGGAGGAGGGGAGGAGAAGATGGCTGCCTGAAGAAAATACCCCATACAAACCCAAGCCACACATTGTATGGGAGTTTTTTTCAATCCCAGAGGGCAAAAAAAAAGTGAATGCGGCCAAGGTGACTTGCCTAATCTGCAATGATGAACTTTCACGGGGCAACCCAAACAAAAAATATTAATTTGGTAACTATACCATGATTCGTCATATGACCAGAAAGCACCCAATCAACTACTCTCGTGCAGAGTTCAGGGAACTGGCCAGTAACCTCCCCCAGTCGTCAAGGACCCCCTCCCAAAGAAACCAACCCACTTCATCGGAACCAGAAACATCCGAGATGATGCCTTGCATTCAGCCAAGATTTGCTGATTTTAAAATCACTTGTTCTGCATGTGGCAAGCTTATCGCCTATGGTGAAAAAAGCGTTAAGCTCATCGTCCTTGCAGGTGATAATCACAAGTGCCCCAAAAATAAGTAATTTTTTGGGTTTTTTGTTTTTTTGCTCCAGTTGAGCCAGTTTCAATTCCCTTTTTTTGTTTCTCCCCCTAAAAAAATACGAAAAAAAATATAAAACTGTTTTGAAAAGCCAAAAAAAGTTCAAAAAGTTCAAAAAACACAAAAAAAATATAAAACAACAAAAAGAAGAAAAAAAAAGTTCTTTTTAGAACTACCTCCAATTTCTAAATAAAAACTTCATTTTTTTAAAACTCTGTCACCTTTTTTCCTCATAGTACGCTCCCCGGGCCGCTCCCCGGTGCGCGCACCGGGCGCTCCCCCCGCGCAAAATGAAAAAAAAATATATATTTTAAATGCCCCGCGGGGCCCTTTTATAGCCCCCACATCAAACCTAGGGAGTCAAAGGGGTCTATCCCTGACGCCTTATGGTCATTTCCCCCTTTATTTTAGCCACCTCTTATGTCTCGATTTTACCGAGACACAAGATGGCGGCCGCTCTGGACTGTTTCGAATGTTTACAGACACCCGAGAGCCAATCAGCTTTCCATGCGCACCTCGCGTCACGCGCCCGGAGCGCTCCCCGGGGCGCGTACCTGAGCGCTGCTATAGATATATATATTTTTTTGCACCTAAATTACTCAAAATCCACTGGAGCACATATCTTGAGACATAGCAAAGGCACATCGGGCTACCAGTCCCTACAATTTTGCCAAATTTGGTGGAAATCCATTCAGCCGTTCGGGTTAAAAGTGAAATCGACCGCCCTATGGAAATTAACATGGGGAAAACGCGTTTTGGGACCCCTCTTTTATCTCGGACCCCGCTTGACGAATCCCCCCCAAACTTTCAGGGAAGGACCGGAACGCCGCGAGGCCATTTTGAGGAAATTTTCAGTCAGATTCGTCAACCGGCGCCAAAGTTATTCCAAATAGAATTTTGAGATTTAACATTGAAAAAAATCCTAACTATAACTACCTACTGGCGGCCGCCAGTAGGTAATGTATATATATATATATATATATATATATATATATATATATATATATATATATATATATATATATATATATATATATATATTACATTACCTACTGGCGTACGCCAGTAGGTATATATAGTTAGGATTTTTTCCCTATGGGATTTTTGAAAATTCTATGTCTAATAACTTTGGCGTTTGTGGACGGAATTGGCACATATTGTTTCTGAGCAGCCCCTGAAAATTTGGGGGGGGTTCGTCAAGGGGGGGCCGAGATAAAAGGGGGGTCCCAAAACGCATTTTCCCCATGTTAATTTCCATAGGGCGGTTGGCCTCCCTTTTAGCTCGAACGGCTGAATGGATTTGCACGAAACTTGGCAAAATTGTAGGGATTGTTAGCCCGATGTGCCTTCGCTAGGTCTCAATATATGTGCTCCAGTGGATTTTGAGAAATTAACGTTCAAAATAAGATATATATCTGTAACAGCGCTCCGGGTAGCGCTCCGGTTCGCGTACTTTTCGCGTAACGGAACTTTGCGATGCGAAGCTGATTGGCTCTCTGGTGTCTGTCAACATTCTAAACAGTCCGGAGCGGCCGCCATCTTGTCTCTCGGTAGGATCGAGAGACAAGAGGAGGCCAAAACAAAGGGGGAAATTACCATAAGGGGGCATAGTAGATCCTCTTTGACCCCCTAGGTTTTATGTGGAGGTTTTAAAAGGGCCCAGCAGGGCAAAAAAAAAAAATTTTTTTTTTTTGCGTGGTGAGCGCCTAGTACGCGAACCGGAAAGCGTTCTGGGCAGCGTACTATAATGATAAAAGAATGATAGACTTTTCTAATACTGTATGTTAATTGTTTGTTGTTTTTGTTGATTTTTTTTGTTTTCTTTATTTTTAAAGTATTTTTTTTAATTTTGATTGTGTTTCATAATTCATTAAACTTTCTAACATTTCATTGTCAGAAATTTCAAAATTGTCATTGAATATATTTTGTATTCTATGAGGGTGTAACATGTCCTCATTTTTAAGCAGGTTATCCACTACTTCAACACATTGTAGTAGTTCCTGGTCTCTACTTTGATCCATAAATTCATCAATGTTGCCTTGGCTGCTCTCTTGCAGTACAATTTTAAATTGAACTTGCTGCTCGCCTTCCATTTTGCCTGAAATTTGGATTAAAAAAATATATATTAGTAGAGATAGGGCACTGTTGGGATTAATTTTAGATAGGCAGTTTTTATCAGTGAATTTATCTTTTGGCAGTGTATAGTATCAGAGTGGAAATAGGACTATAAAAAAGTGTATGTGATTTAACCAAGAGAAGCCTAACTCTATTCATAACTATAACAGAGAAGTCTATCTTAATCCATAACTACTACAGAGTGATAGTATATATCTATCAGAAAAAGTCTACCATATTAAGTTATAGTGCACAATATACTTCAGTTTTAAAAATAACAACTTACCTTCACAAACAAGTTGAAGTGATTAGTAGCTATTCAAATGTAATGTACAACAAGAAGTAGCAGTCAAAATGGCTGTGTTTTCTTCTCTTCCTTTATATATATTCAGGTATATAACCAATCAAATGTCAGGTAATAAAAGTAGAAAATGAAAGTAACATTTTCATTGGTTGTCAATTCCAACACTTCAGATGTGTTTTGTGAAGTAATTTACCTCACGGTATTTAGAGAGGTCTACAGGCTTAATGACTAAATGGAATTTCAATCAAATTTGTGAAAATGAAAGGGATTGTTATGTAGTATGAGCTAATCTATATTTGGTGAGAGTGTCTCCAGTCGTTTTTCTGTGAATTACTTTCCCACCTTTTTTTTTGGACCGCTTCCCGGGAAGCGGTCCGGTCCGCGAACCAGGAGCGTAACGGGAGTCCACCATTTTGTGTTTCCGTCGAATTAAGATACAAGATGGAGGGCAAATAATGTTCAGAATGGGTAGAAGGGGGCACGGTAGATGTATCTTGACCCCCTAGGTTTTCTGAGGGTGGCTGAGGAGGACCATATGTGCGGGGAAAAACCTTTTTTTTTACAAATTTTGCGCGGTCAGCTTCCAGTTCGCGTACCGGGTAGCGCTCTTTGAGCGTAGTTTGTTGAAAATTAGAGAAAAAAGTTAGAGAAAAATAATAATTGTGAGTGATCAGATGTAGGGTAGCTCTGAGAAGAGCTTTTGGGTTTATGGTACATTCTGGTACTTATAAGTAGGTACCAATGCACAGTCTTAAATTCAAAATGAAAATTCTGTTGCCCTCATCTGAGAAGTGAACTCCATCTCCTCTGTAGATATCTTGCATGTAGTAACGCAAGTTATTGTTGTACAAGGAGCCCATTCCATGGTCTCTCATGTAAGCTGAAACAGATTTGTTTACATGCTTCCTCGCTTTCTCAATTTGTGGACAAAATTGGTTGGACCACCTCCATTTCTGTCTTTGGCATATATTAGAATATACCAAGGCAGTTTGAGGAAAAAGTGCCATTAATTGCTCAAAGGTGTCCTTTAAAAGCATTTCCAGACCTACCCCAGTCAAAGTGCCCAAATCATTACCTCCACAGTGCACTATTAACAGGTCAGGTTTTGGCAAATGCATAAAGGTTTTCACCAATGGTATCAATTGGTGACATTTTAATCCTCTTTGGCCCAACCACTTAATTTCCACATCTTGTAAATTGAGGTTAGGTAAATTTCTGTTCTCAGCATACCTTTGAGCCCAGTAGATGTAACTATGTCCAACAATCCAGACATTAAACATGGTGAGAGAAGGTTGGGCTGCAGTCAGATGAAGTGTGGTAATGAAAGGGCAGTGAAACAGTAGGAGTTTGTAAAGAAAAAAAACTGTGGATTTCCAGTCCTAATGATTCATTAGCAGTGATTGGTGCATTTCCATTTCTGAAAACAGAAAGTTAGGGTGCATGGATGTGTTCTTTGAAAGATGTAATTTGAATGGTCAAGGAAGAAACATTTAATGAAAGATTGCACTGGATACGCAGGTGCACTGAGAGTTCAGAGTTCAATTGAAACATTGTTGTGTGAACTTGCAAACATGAGAGGTCTTTCAGGAGGTGGTTGCTAAGCAAAAAAGGCAGAGAGGGCAGAGGGGGGAAGGGTTTTGATTGGAAAAAAGTGAGGGAAGAGTTATGATTGGCTAATATGAGAGATATGTGTAATGAATATCAGCATTTCTGTGCTTTCTATAGCTGCAGCCTCTGGAGTGCATCCTCTTTGTTCTGCTGAAGACAATTTGGAGTATTTCTGAGACTGTTTTGAAACTCAAAAAGTATTTGCTAAGGTGAGAAAAGATTTATTTAATTTAGATATAGAATAGTATGATTTAAGGAGAAAATGATGAAGAAAGCTGTGTTTTTAAAATGTGGCTTTGTCTCAAGTGATATACAAATAGATTTAGTTTCTTTGAGAAATTGTAATTGCATATTCGGTGTAGCATTCTGGCATGCAGTAACACAAGTTATTGTTGTACATGGAGCCCATTTCATGGTCTCTCATGTAAGCTGAAACAGATATGTTGTGTTTAAAAACGATTTTTGAAAACAATTACATTTCTGGATATGTACTGCTAGAGCTTCATAGGTTGCTTTGGGTCATATTTATAAGGCATTTGAGTGTCTATGATGTTATTTTTCCCTTTTTAAATGGAAAGCGTTCTTCATGGGGCAAGTTTTTTGTAAAAACGCTCCCACCTGTGCTTGGCAAATTTAGATTTTGATTATGGGAGTTACATAGTCATGTTAAAAATGTCCCAAAAATGGTGCAAGGGCATTCAAAAAAACGCTTTCATATGTCTCAAGGACATTTTTAGTCATTTCCTCTTGAATGTAGGTATACAATTGATTTATATGCTGTGTTTAAAAACGATTTTTTGAAATCAATTACATTTCTGGATATGTACTGCTAGAGCTTCATAGGTTGTTTGGGCCATATTTATAAGGCATTTGAGTGTCTATGATGTTATTTTTCCCTTTTTAAATGGAAAGCGTTCCTCATGGGGCAAGTTTCTTGTAAATACGCTCCCACCTGTGCTTGGCAAATTTAGATTTTGATTATGGGAGTAACATAGCCATGTTAAAATGACCCAAAAATGGTGCAAGGGCAATCTAAAAAACGCTTTCATGTGCATTAAGGACATTTTAAGTCAATGAGGAAACACAGGTGATGTAATTCTGAAATGAGGAAAAGAAACTTCACATTTTTCAATTACATCACTAGTGTTTCCTAAGTTTATGAATGACATTGTGCAGATAAAGTTTAGGTGTGACCACAGATTCAAAAGAGGTCTGCCCTTTGTTCAAGAGTGAAGTGGACATGACTTACTTCATTGCTAGGCCTTCACATGTATTATCTCCTTTGTTTTTTTCAACAAGTGAAAATCTCATCTGCAACCATGTGTTGGCCTCACCTCAAACAAACAAAACAGGTGATGGACCGAATGTGGATCAATGACACACATTCACCCCAGTCTAAAGATCTGGGCCCAAACAAACCTTTAGATAGGCCACACCTTATCATCAACCTGAATCAATCATTTAAAATGTTAGGGCGAGATTTATGATTGTTGTATGCCTGTTTTGTACCACTGTGTGTCATTTTTGTGACGCAGTGCTGGTGCAAAAGATTTTCTATGTTAAATAATAAGTAGGGTGTTAAGTTTTTGATGACTGTTATTCATTTACTGTTTGGTAATAGTGGTTAATAACATTTTTTATTATATTTTTCCACAGATTCAACTGCAGATCATTACAAAATGTGAAAAATGCCAACTAAGAATCGAATTAGGCTAGAAAACGTCAAAGACAGCAAGATCATCTATTATTGCAGCAGTCCTCTCCCCAAAATACTTGTGAAATCACCAAGAAAGCTCCGGGTAAGAGCATGAAATCATTCTTAAGAAATATTTGTAGTAAAAAAAGAATTTCTCCAAAAAATGTTTCAGTCCAGAAAAAGAAAAGCAATTTAAATGGAAAGGAAAGACCAATCAAAAATGTTACTGGTAGAGCAAGAGATAACTCTGTGCATGATAGTAGAAGGAAACAACAGTTTAGGGACATTCGAAAACGAATGTTCCGCAACAGGATAATAGTTAATTTATTAAAAAATATTAAGAAAGGCCAACAGAAAGTGGCATTTTATAAGAAGAAGAAAAATGTAGAGAAAATTATTGATCATGCTTTTGAAATTAAGCGAAGTTATTTATTTTGGTAATCAATAGAATTAGGAAACTAAGCAAGGTAATTTCTGATTTCAAATCAAATAGTAGATGGAAGAGAGTAGTAAATCGTAGTAACTTTTGTGAAGTTTTTTCCGGAGAATGGATGCATAGTTCAAGTTGTGAGGCATTTTTTAATGAGGAGAGTTATTTTCAGGATAATGATTTGGTGTTTGCAGTTGACACCAGTGGTCGAGCTTATGAAGTGAAGGATGGTTGTCCAGTTGAAAAAGAAAAACTTGTGACAACAGAGACAGACGAGGTGTTAGGTAATGAGGTTTTAGGAAGACGTCCTAAGGGTCCTGTGTACATTTGGAAGTGTAGTTCTATTTGCAGTGTGCGACAGGTTTCCATCAATTTGCTTTGTGATTTTGTACGGACATTTAATAAGAAAAGTTTGAAGCAGAAAATGAAGTTGTTGCAAGAATTAGATCCTTGCAGAGTGAGACAAGTGACAGGTTTGCGTGGTCATTCACTGGCTTGTCTTTCCAGGAGAGTATGCCAGAGTGTTTTTCATCATTTCAGGATGCTAGCAGTGCATCATAATAAAGTGAGGAAATTAGTGAGAATGTTGTATTATGCTAAGAGTCCAGCAATTATGCTTAAACAATTATGTGCTGCTCTTTTGCATGGTTCTGAAATAGATGTCAAGAATATTTGTGAAGAAATTGAGTTTTGTTACTTTGGTAGTAAAGATGAGAATGTTCAAATTGACCCAGAAGTAGAGGGTAATGTTGAAGATAATGTACAGGTTTCTAGTACAGATAAATTTCAGAAGGAAATTGCCACGTTTCAGATGAAATCAAGTGAGAGGCCTAATTTCACTTGTGTGTGTTTTCGACGCACTTATTACAAGAATCAGACTAAGTTAGTGGATTTATATGCAAAAAGTGAAAGGGAAAATAATAGTGAATGGAAGGATTTTGCCACATACTTGATGGTAGAAAATTATTTTGATTTGGGATCGGATCAACGTGTATGTACTTATTGTTGTAACAAATTAAACCAAAACCAGATGCCTGCTAGGGCGGTTCATAATAATCTGGAATTGGTTGAGGTTCCTTCTGAATTGAAGGATTTAAATACTTATGAATCTATTTTGATTCAAAGTATCCATCCCTTTCAGGCTATTGTAAGAATGGAGCCAAAGACAGGGAAGTTGCCTCCATCAGATTTACAGAGAGGATTAAAGGGAAGAGTTGTTTATTTGCCTCTAGATTTGAACAAAAACATTAACACAATTGGAGTAGAAAAAGTGGAAGAGGAACCTCTGGTTATCTTGGTTAATGGGGTTCCGACAAAGAATAAGAAAATATGGCAAGATTTAGTGGATGTTAGGAAAGTCAAAAAGGCAACATTGTATTTGAAGAAAAATAATAAGTACTATATAAATGTATATGTTGCAGAAGAGGAAGTAAGTGATGAAGAGGATAGCGATTTGTGTGCTGGCCAAATTGAGAAAGTAGAGGCCTCTAAAAGTGAAGAAATATATGAACATTATAGTGTTCATCCTTTGCATTCCAAGGAAGTCATGGGGAATGCAATTGAGTTGTTTCAAATGAAACAAGCCAAAGGGAGTCCCATTAGTGTTTGGGAGGAAAGTTTGGAAGCTCGGTGTTTTCCACAGCTATTTCCAACAGGTCAAGGAGGAAGATATGATGAGCGACCTCATCAAATTCCTGCGTCTGAATACCGGACTTTACGATTGTATGCAGAAGATCCTAGGTTTCGTCAATGCATTCCCTATTTGTTTCATCTCCTGTTTGAAAGCGATCTGTCTGGACTGTCATATGCAGTGAACCACATCTTAAAAAGTGGTATACAGATGCGAAACGTCTCGGCAAGTGACTTTATGCATAAAGTCAATGTCCAAGACAGTATTTTAGATTCTCACCTAATTAATCTCATGGCGTGACAGCGTGATACTAATGAGTACTGGTACCGTCGTCATGGTGATTTAAAATGTATGCTGAGAAACTTAGGAACTCCAACATGGTTCCTTACTCTGAGCTGTGCCGAGTATGGCTGGGAAGACTTACTTGAATTTCTACGAGAGGCAAATGGAAATATTGAAAACAGTGAATTCAAGACACCTGGAGAACTGTGTTCTTTGGATCCAGTGAATGTATGCAGGTACTTCAATCATAGATTTGAAGCTATGATGTCTTTCATCACAAATAAGAAGAATCCACCTCTTGGAGAGGTGTTGGATTTCTTCTGGAGAAAGGAGTACCAAGCAAGAGGTGCTCCTCATATACATATGTTGTTGTGGATCAAGGATGCACCTAAATTTGGAACAGATCCGGATGACTTAGTGATGAATTTCATAGAACAGTATTCTACGTGTGCTGTTCCAAACGCAACGGAGAAGAAAAGCCTAAGAGAACAAGTTCTACGTTTCCAAAGCCATTGTTGTGGAAAGTACTGTTGTCGTAAATTCAGAAACAAGGACAAGTTCTACACCAAATGTCGTTTCAACTTTCCACGACCGGTGATTTCTAAAGGAAGAGTGAACAGTTTGATGTCTTCGCTGCGATATAATGTGACGAGGAAATCACCCAAAAATACATACAATTTGAAAAGGAACGAAGAGTCCAAGTACATCAACGACTACAACCCAGTGATTTTGTCCATGTGGAATGCTAACATGAATATACAGTTTGTGGCTGACAACTGTATGGCTGTGGCTCGGTATGTGACATCTTACATCACCAAAAAAGAAAAGACAGAACTGAAGGATATGTGGGAGGACATTTCCCATGAAAAGAGCCTCAGCAAGAAGTTGTACAGTTTCAGTCTGAAGATGTTGTCGCATCGAGAAATCGGAGCTTACGAATGTTCTGACCGGTTGTCTTCAGCAAGTCTCTATGCCAAATCCAGGAGTATCGTTTGGGCGAGTCTTGGTCTTGCTGCAACGCGAAATCGAGTTCTAAAACCTGTCCGGGAAATTGAGTATTTGGCAGAAAAGGAACCAAACAGTACCGACATTTTGAAGACCAACATGTTGGATACATATTATCCAAATCGAAGCAGTCACCTTGAGAATCTTTGTCTATATGAGGTTCTACAAAATTATATATTCAAGAGGAACATCAAAGAAGATATTGAGAAAGGAGTGTATGCTGTAATTGGAAGTGAGGGATGTCTGGTCAAGCAAAGAAAATGCCAATTAGTAAACCATCGAAAATTGAGTGGCGAATCTCCAGAAAAAAAGGAGTTTTTCTATTTAGCACTTTTGCAACTTTTCAAGCCTTGGCGTGCAGAAGAGGAACTGCTTGGAGATTTCCTCTGTTACGAAGACTCTTTCACTGCTGCTAAGGAGACCATAGAATGTCCTGCTTTTCCCTAATATCAAGAAATGTTGACTTTGGAAATTGAGCAGGAAGCAACGATTGCAGCCGAGATTGCCAGAGACAGTTCTCAGGACAGTCAGAGTTCTGTTTCATTGAGTCAGGATCCACTAGGAGGACCTATTATCGAAAATGAAGCTGCCACTGCTATGAATGAAGTGGAAAGAGCCATGGCACATGCTCAGGAGGATGCAGTTAACTTAGAAGACTTGGAAAAACAACTCAACGTTGAGCAGAGGAAAATATATGATGAAGTTACCAAGCAAATTGAGCATGGATTAAGTCATGAGAAGAAAGAGTGCTCATGTACATCGTTGAAGCCTGTCCGACTGTACGTGAGTGGAGAAGCGGGAACTGGAAAAAGTTTCCTCATTAAAGCAATTTCATGTTATTTGCAGGAAAAGACTGAGACATCGTTGTCTTGTGTTGTTACCGCTCCTACTGGACTGGCAGCACATAACATTAAAGGTATTACTTTGCATCGTCTACTGATGTTGCCAGTGGAGCATGACAACAAATTACAATACCACAAGTTATCTGGGGATGCTTGTTGTGAAGTTTCAAGAGTCTTGAGGAAAATGAAACTTCTTATCATTGACGAAGTAAGCATGGTTTCCAATGTCATGCTTGCCTTTGTGCATTTGAGAATGCAAGAAGTTCTTAAAACTGAGTATGATGTGTTATTTGGTGGCAAACACATCATTGTTTTCGGAGATCTTCTGCAGCTGACACCAGTAAAAGGACAACCTGTGTTCAAAATACTCACGCATGAAGATACCAGGAAGTGCCTAGGGAGCATTGGCAACGTCAATATATGGTTAAATTTCAATTATGCTGAACTGCATGAAAATATGCGTCAGGCGAAGGATGAAGATTACAAGAATATTCTACAAGATATTAGAATTGGAAAAGTGACCGAGCATGGAAAAGAAGCTTTAAATGCACGATTACTGTCAAATTTATATCCCGAACAAGACATTGTGCCTGAGAATATTTTTCAGAAAATTACTGAGAAGAAATCCGGAATATGTTTGATGCCAACTCTTGCAGAATGTGCCATTTTCAACAACAAAATGTTGAATTTAGAAAAGCAAGAGATTGTGAAACTTGAAGCTATTGACAGAATAGAGCATATGGGATCAACAATTATTTTGTCAGAGAATTTGAAATCAAAATTGGACTAATTAGAGAAGACTATATCTAAAACAGCGGGTTTTGAAAAGACTTTGAATGTGTGTTTAAATTGCCGAATCATTTTGAGAAGGAATTTACATGTCGAAAGAGGTCTGGTAAATGGATCAATGGGTAATGTTGTTGATTTTGAGAAATACAGAAATAGAGATGGAATTGAATTTTTAAAAATTAAATTTGATGGCATTGAGGAAGTACAGCTAATTGGTCGTTGTTCTGCTAGGTTTTTGCTTGTTAAAGACTTATATGTTCGCCGTAAACAGTTTCCTGTTTGCTTGGCATAGGCGGTGACAATCCATAAATCGCACGGTTTAAGTGTAGATAGTGCATTGGTGAATATTGGCAGTTCTGTGTTCAAGGAGGGTATGGCATATGTGGCATTGTCACGAGTTAGAACTTTATCGGGATTGTACTTGATTGACTGTGATGTCACAAACATTTGTGCGGATCTAGATTGTGTTAAGGAATACAATAGGTTAAGAAAAGAGTATGCGCCACATTTGCCTCAATATCCTTTGTTTGAGAAACGTGTGGTAGGCCGGAAACGAAGAAATATCAGTAATAGTAGGGAGGTTGTAGCAAAAAGCCCAAAAGTCGATGAACCGAAAATTGTAAGCAGAAAGAAAGTGGATTCTGTTGAAGATGTTGTCGGTTTTCAATTTGAAAACAGTTCTGGTGTCAACTGCTATGCAAATGTAGTGGTTAATGTTCTCTTTTCACTAGAGACTTTAAAAGAACAGATTGTGTTCAATTCGGAACAAAGTTTATGCTGTTTGTTGAATTCTGTGTTAGAGAAATGTAGCACTGATCGAACAAAAGTAGAAAGTGTGTCTGAAGTTCGTTATCTGTTAGATGAATGTTCAGGTCAAACAGACTTCTCTGAAAATAATCAGCAGGATTGTCAGGAGTTTTTAATGTATATGCTTGATGTATTGCAAGATGAGGGTGTAGATGTAGATCACCTGTTTGGGCTTTCTTATCAATGGCAGCATGACTGCGAGAACTGTATGGTATCAAGTACTACTAGTGTAGACTCAGAAAGATTTATATATTTAACTTTGCCAGACAGTAAATCAGTCTCCTTTAATAAGCTAGTAAATGCATCTGATCACAACATGGAGTGTAGCCAATGTAAATCTGAAATGATGTCAACATTATTTATACGAAGATATGGCCAGTATGTCATTTTAATGATCCAACGATGTAGGCCTGATGGATCAAAATTGTCAACTTTAATAAAAAATGTTGTTGCTTCTCAGCTGTCAATATCAGGAAGGACTTTTGTAACTGTAGTAATTATCTATCACGATGGTTCTTCAACAACATCAGGACATTACACAGCTTATTTAAAGTCTCGAAACGGCTGGTCATTCTGCAACGATTCTGTTGTAACTTTAAAAAAAAAATTGCCGTTTGACCTTAAAAATTCTTACCTGGTGTTTTTAAAACCAAAATTTTAAGGAAAGAATCTCGGGATTTCCTCTAAGGAATTGCAAAAGGTTCATGAAGTAGAGGGAATGTAAGTCTGCAATGCTGTCTAGATTATTGGTCCAAAACTTTTAATTATAATGTCAATTTAAAAATCCAACTATATAAACCTGATGCAAGTAAGTCTGCTTCATAGTAAGCAGTATCAGTGTCATAGGAAAAGGAGAACATGAGTGAGAAAGAAGGGTAAGATATTAGTAGTCCAGGATTGTGAAAGTAATCTTAAATGTTTTCTTTTTGAAAGTTGCGAAAATAGAAAATGACGGGATTTCATTATAAGAATTACAAGAGTTGAAAAACGCTGCAACATGATTTGGCCAAGTGGAAACATGTGGTAGAATGTGAGAAGTCTTTTATTGTATGTAACATATTTTTCAAAACGATGGAGGTTTTCTTTCAGAAAGTGGCGGGCTGAAAATATTTATAGCACAACAGAGTGTACGCTGTTCATAGGACATCCTTCGACGTTATGGAAAGTAAGTTAATTTTAAGGAGTTTTGAATTCAGATTTCTTAGGTTGTATGGGTTTTTTAAACACAATCATTTTGATTGTGTTTTTTTTTCCCCACTGTTACATGATGAATACCTTCAAGTCACTGATTTAAGTGAAATTTGATACATTCTGAGAACAGCAAAAATAAACCATTTAACATGTATAATTAATGTTCTACTTTTTGTACTTATGATATACATTTAGAAATGTGAGGTAGATATGGAGAAACTGAGGCTTCTGTAAGTGTAAAAGTTAATGCTTACAGTGCTGCACTTCTGGGTACTGTTTTTTTTTGAAAACTGAATAGGCCTCACCTTAAAGAAATCTCTTGAAAGGACACATCTTATTTGCATCCTGAAACAATCATTTAAAACGTTAGACACAATTTTATGATGGCTTTACATCTTTTTTGCGCTGCTATTGCATCACTATTGTGAGATATCAGCAGTGCAAAAGATGCACCATGTTCCAAAATAGGCCTCACTTCATCAGCATCAAGATACTGTTTGTTTAAAATATATATCTTTAGGATTGTGTAGGGGACGTAGAGCAGCAGAGGCTTCTGTAAATGTCAAAGTTGTTGAAAAACTGTTTCTTCTTGAACCTTTTCCCTTGTCTTTTCAAATTTTTAAATACATGTTTTAATATTTTTGAAATGTTTGTTCTCTCTTTTACAGATTGAAAGTATGAAAAAATATTTGAAAAATTTAACAAGAATTATAAGGTAAATGTTTTCTACTCTTTTTACCCGCAATCCACTGCTGATGATGTCACTGACTATGTCATGAATGATGTAATAAGTGGACATGACTTACTTCATTGGTAGGCCTTCACATGTATTAATGCATACACTGCTGCACTTCTGCGTACTGTTTCATATGCCGGACTACATCTGCACTATGAGATACCTAAGCAAAGGCAACACAGGTGATGTGATTGTGAAATGAGCAAAAGAAACTCCACGTTTTTCAATTACATTACTTGTGTTTTCTAAGTTTACGAATGACATTGTGCAGATGAAGTTTAGGTCTGTCTATGGACACAGAAGAGGTCTGGCCGTTGTTCAACAGTGAAGTGGACATTTTTTACTTCAATGGTAGGCCTTCACATGTATTATCTCCTCTGTATTCTTCAACAAGCATAAATTTGATATGCAACCCTGAGTAGGCCTCACCTTAAACAAACTTTTGGAGAGGACACACCTTGTCGTCATCCTGAATCAATCATTTAATCTATCACATTTAACATCTATTAGTTCTACTGCTTCATTTCTTTAATCCTTACTTTCCTGCGTTTGCTACTTCCCTCATTCCTTTCTCTATTACTTAATTATTCTACTCCTTCCAGTTTTTTTCTCAGTCCCTCTCTTCTCATACTTCTTTATTCTTATTCACTCATTCTGTCTCTATTAATGTTACTGTTTCTGAATGATCTCAAAAAATTTTTTAAAACAAGAACAGTAAGTATAAGGGTAGGAAACAGACAGTTATGTTACAAGAAAGACAGCTATAGGAAGTAAACAAAAGATACTGTTACTCGCAATCCACTGCTGATGATGTCACTGACCATGTCAAGAATGAAGTAATATGTGACATGATCAGAAGTGGATTGCGGGTAACAGTATCTTTTCTTTACTCCCTATAGCTGTCTTTCTTGTAACATAACTGTCTGTTTCCTTCCCTTATACTTACTGTTCTTTTTTTTAAAAAAAAAATTTGGGTCGTCCTGGTTCGCGTACCGGAGTGCGAACTGGGAGCGAACTAAAAGAAATAGAGGTTGGCAGAGTTTCAAAAATTCTACCAATTTTTTTTATAATGGGGAGGTAGTTCTGAAAAGAACTTTTTTTTTGGTTTTTGTTGTTTTAATTTTTTTTTATTATTTTTCTGAACATTTTTTATATTTTTTTGTTTTTTCTGAACATTTTGTAATTTTTTTGTTTTTTGGGGGGAGGGGGGAAACAAAAATGATTCATTGAAAAGGGCTCAACAGGAGCAACGAAAAAAAGAAGAATTTATTTTTTGGGGCGTTTCCGGCAAACATGATTATTGATAGCTTTCACTATAAGAGTAATGCTACTTTCTCGGTAGCATATTAATTGGTTACACCGCACGCACACTTGCTTTACTTCCCCCATGTCCATTTGAATGTTCGGGACCACCTCCCTCGCCTCTGGTCCCGATACTTCTTGGACAACAGATCTTCTCGCCATTGCCGGGGGATTTTGCTGTTCGTCACGAAGCTGGGCATTACTATAATTGTTTGGGTGCCACCTACTCATATGCCTGTGCATCGTGTAATTTCCGAAGCTGTATTTCTTGTCAGTCCCCCTTGAAAGTCGATCGTCACAAATACGGCAAAACACATATCTGGCATTGACTTTTTTTGGCCCTTCTGGAAATTTAAAAAATTGCCAGATGTAGTTTTCTTTTCTATTGTATCTCCTGGGCTCCTCTGGCAAAAACTCAGGCTCTTCCTGTTCTTCCTCCTCTTCTTGATCTTCCTCTTCTTCTATGATTGCTTGAGCAGGTGGTCCTTTCTTCCCATGAGGAGGTGGAGGTGGTGGTGGGGGTACACTAGCTGAAGCAACTATTGAAGCCATTGCTCAACAATGAAAAAGGGTCTTTCTCTCACCAAGATGAAAGTCAAAGTGAGGAAAGAAGGAGGGGTTTTCATCATTTGGGAAAAGCAAAAGTTCTAAACCAATGAAAAGTGTTAATTTTAGATCACATGACCTAGTATTACATCATTAGGAAACCAAAAGTGAAATGAACGAATAAAAAGTGTTATTACCGAGTCACATGACCTGCTGTGTTTACGTTTCGCGCTTTGCTCCGCTATCCGGTCCGCTTCCGGGTCCGCTAACTTGGCGCGTCCAATGACGTATTACGCGACAACGCAAAACGTCATGCTAACGTAACAGTTACGCTAAAGGAACGTTTACCGGTTCGCAGACCGAGCCGCGGCTTTAAATTGAGCTAACGGGAAGCTGACCGGTTCGCGGACTGGGAGCGAAACAAAAATTTTTTTTAAAAAAAATTGTCTAAAAAACATGTAAAATATATTTTAAGATTTAAAGAAGAATACATTTTACAGCTACAGATATTAGCTTTTAAAAAACCATTGAAATTCAATGAAAAAACCATAGGTTATAGACCATATATAGTTAGGAATTATTTATTTATTTATTTATTTATTTATTTAATTTGTATGGCGCGTTATAACCACAGGGGTCTCTAAGCGCTGTCTGTCCAGATTTACGTGAGAGATGTTACTTGATGAGATGTTACAATCACTTGAAATCGGCTGCACACCTAAAAGCTGTTCCATGCTTGTTTGTACAACACAGTTTTTAGTTTTTTTCTGAAGGGAAGTAAATTACTTTCCTTCCTGAGATCTGAATCCAAATTATTCCACAAAGCTGGAAGCACGTTGGAGAACGCACGGCCCCCCACCGTGGTCAGTTTGAAGCGAGATTGGGACAAAAGAGTGGCGTCAGAAGAACGCAAGGTCCTACCCGGTGTGTAGGGGGATATTCGGGATTTGAGATATTTAGGTGCTTTGCCGTACAAAGCCTTGTGGGCAATACACAATCCCTTGAATACAATTCGCTGACGTATTGGGAGCCAATGTAGCTCCTGCATCAGGGGAGAGGCATGGGCAGTCCTAGGTTTTTTGAATATGAGCCTAGCTGCATCATTCATAACACCCTGAAGCTTGTCCAGCAGCCGCTGAGGCAAGCCTAGGTATAGGGAGTTCCCGTAGTCCAGCCTAGCCAAAATTGTGGCTGAGACCACGTGTCTCAGGGTAGGGAATGAAAGCAAAGCAGAGACCTTCCTTAGCTGTTTTAGGAGGCCTATACAGGTGCCCACAACCGTGGAATTAGCATTTACAAAACCTCGAAAATTCACTGAAAAAACCATAGGTTATAGACCATATATAGTTAGGAATTCGCATTTACAAAACCATATTTTACTCACACAAAACCACTGAAATTCCATATATAGTTAGTTGCACTAACTATATATCGCGCACCCGCAATCCACTGCTCATGATGTCACATATTACATCATTCATGACATGGTCAGTGACATCACTGATGACATCACTGATGACATCTCAAATGACATCACTGATGACATCACTGATGACAACATCCATTGACTGTGTGTTTCTGTAAAGTTAAAATATGTCTTACATATTGAAGAATGAGTGGATGTATAAGTGTCTGGATGAAGGATTTAGTAGGTGCATGACTGACTGTATGAGTGAGTGATTAAATGTGTCTCACTGAGTGCATGGGTTAGTGACTAAACTGTCTTAATTTGTGCATCATTATGTCTGTTGTTCTGTAAACTGTTGCATGTGTTGATAAGTAGCTATATGAGTAACTATATGGGTTATTGATTGGTTGCCCAAGTATTTGTATGGGAGTGTGTGTGTGGGTGGCTGGGAGGTGTATGACTCTGTGCATAGATGTGTTAGCAGTTGATTCACTAGATGTATGGTTTCAAAAGTGCATGTGGAAACAGCTGTATGGGCGGTTGACTGTGTGCATGAGTGTATTGGTGAGTGAATGGATATCTCAGTGCTACATGTCAAAGTAAGTACATATGTAAAACACAGTACATGTGAGAGTTGACATATATAAATAACTGTGCATACGAGCCAGTGAATGTGTGAGTGGCTGTATGGATCATTGTGAACTTGTATCAGGGATTGTATAAGAGAGTAAATATGTGTTAGTATATGTTTGAATAAGTAAAGTTTGTATAACTGTATAGTTGAGGAAATGGAGGTGTGATTGATTCTTTGCATGACTGACTAGGTGTGTGAGTAACTCCATGGATGAGTGACAGTCTGTGAGTGTCTGTTTACACTGATTGTATCTAAGGTTATATTAGAGTCTGAAGAGGTTCATCGTATTATCACATGAATGATATCATCAGTGATGTGATCAGTAATGTCAAATGAGATGTCATCAGTGATGTCATCAGTGATGTCATTTGAGATGTCATCAGTGATGTCATTTGAGATGTCATCAGTGATGTCATCAGTGATGTCACTGACCATGTCATGAATGATGTAATATGTGACATCATCAGCAGTGGATTGCGGGTGCGCGATATATAGTTAGTGCAACTAACTATATATGGAATTTCAGTGGTTTTGTGTGAGTAAAATAAGGTTTTGTAAATGCGAATTCCTAACTATATATGGTCTATAACCTATGGTTTTTTCAGTGAATTTTCAAGGTTTTGTAAATGCTAATTCCTAACTATATATGGTCTATAACCTCTGTTTTTTTCAGTGAATATATATATATATATATATATTCACTGAAAAAACCAGAGGTTATAGACCATATATGCTAATTCCTAACTATATATGGTCTATAACCTCTGGTTTTTTCATTGAATATATATATATATATATATATATTCACTGAAAAAACCAGAGGTTATAGACCATATATAGTTAGGAATTAGCATTTACGAAACCTTGAAAATTCACTGAAAAAACCATAGGTTATAGACCATATATAGTTAGGGATTAGCATTTTCAAAACCTTATTTTACTCACACAAAACCATTGAAATTCGCATATATAGTTAGTTGCACTAACTATATATCGCTCACCCGCAATCCACTGCTGATGATGTCACATATTACATCATTCATGACATGGTCAGTGACATCACTGATGACATCATCCCGTGACTGTATATTTCTGTAAAGTTAAAATATGTCTTACATATTGAAGAATGAGTGGATGCATAAGTGTCTGGATGAAGGATTTAGTAGGTGCATGACTGACTGTATGAGTGAGTGATTAAATGTGTCTCACTGAGTGCATGGGTTAGTGACTAAACTGTCTTAATTTGTGCATCGTTATGTCTGTTGTTCTGTAAACTGCTGCATGTGTTGATCAGTAGGTATATGAGTAACTATAAGGGTTATTGATTGGTTGCCCAAGTATTTGTATGGGAGAGTGAGTGTGTGTGTGTGGGTGGCTGGGAGCTATGTGACTCTGTGCATAGATGTGTGAACAGTTGATTCACTAGATGTATCGGTTCAAAACTGCATGTGGAAACAGCTGCATGGGTTGTTAACTGTGTGCATGAGTGTATTGGTGAGTGAGTGAGTGAATGGATATCTCAGTGCTACATGTCAAAGTAAGTACATATGTTAAACACAGTACATGTGAGAGTTGACATATATAAATTACTGTGCATAAGAGCCAGTAAATGTGTGAGTGGCTGCATGGATCATTTAAAACTTGTATCAGTGATTGTAAAGGAGAGTAAATATGAGTTAGAATATGTTTGAATAAGTAAGGTGTGTATAACTGTACAGTTGAGGAAATGGAGGTGTGATTGATTCTTTGCATGACTGACTAGGTGTATGAGTAACTCCATGGATGAGTGACAATCTGTGAGTGTCTGTTTACACTGAGTGTATCTAAGGTTATATTAGAGTCTGAAGAGGTTCATCGTATTAACACATGAATGATGTCATCAATGATGTTGTCAGTGATGTCATTTGAGTTGTCATCAGTGATGTCATCAGTTATGTCACTGACCATGTCATGAATGATGTAATATGTGACATCATCAGCAGTGGATTGCGGGTGCGCGATATATAGTTAGTGCAACTAACTATATATGCGAATTTCAATGGTTTATTGTGAGTAAAATAAGGTTTTGAAAATGCTAATCCCTAACTATATATGGTCTATAACCTATGGTTTTTTCAGTGAATTTTCAAGGTTTTGTAAATTCTAATTCCTAACTATATATGGTCTATAACCTATGTTTTTTCAGTGAATATATATATATATATATATACAAAAAACTGACTGGTATTCAACCAATACTAATATCTGTTTGCAATAAATATCTAACAGGCTTTCATGTTTTTTTATTTTAACACTTGAAGTTATATTTTTATTCTTCATGTTTGGAACCTTTCTTGCTCTTTCATATAAAAGAGATACACACTTTGTTTCAAGTGGTTTGTCGGAAAGGGGATGGTGTGAAAATGTATTATGCGGGGCGCACTCACAAAGGGAAGCAACAAGAGCTCTGGGGGCTGTGGATAGGCAGGTAGAAAGACCTCTGGGAACCAGGGTCAGGGAGGCAACAAAACATCTGGTGGCCAGGGTGAGGGAGTCAGCAAACCTCTGGAGGGGTCATGGAGGCAGCAAGACATCTGAGAGCCAGAGAAAAGGAGGCAGCAAGACCTGTGGGAGAGGAGTCAGGGAGGCAGTTCGAGCTCTTGGATTAGGGTAGCACCAGGACCTCTGAGGGCCAGGGTGAGGGAGGCAGCAGAACCTCTGGGGGGAGCGGGGTGTTATGGAGGCAGCAAAACCTCTGAGAGCCAGAGTAAGGGAGGTAAACAAGACCTATGGTGGCAAAGGTCAGTGAGGCAGCCAGACCTATGGTGGCCAAGGTCATTGAGGCAGCCGGACCTTTGGTGGCCAAGGTCAGTGAGGCACCCCCTTTTGTACCGCTTTTGGCCGCCACAAGTGTGGCAGGGTATACTCAGACGTGAGTCCCCTGCTCACTTTGCCACTGGATTCAAGCAAGCCGGGTTGAGGACGGCTGGAATGCCAGAAACCGGTCCTCGGAAGCTTGTTTCCGGTCCAGGGAAGACATGGCTTGGCAGTTCGGGCTGCACTGTTCCCATGAGGCACAGGGTTGGACTGATTTGCATATAGCCATGTCTGAACTGGGGTGGTAGAGTGGGCTCAAGACGGTGATGGATTAAACCCAGATCTTTTGACTGGGTGTGAGTGTTTGATTGATTCAAATGCTCCGTCCATCACCACCCCCTTTTGTACCTCCATTGGGTAGGAACAACACTGGATCATTATCGACAACGATTTGGACCCATTTAACCTGGTCTCGAGCGGGGCCTGGTCGGAATTATCACCGGCACAGCGACCTGCGGTTTGCCACCCATTAACTTCAGCCCTGAGGAGTCGCGGAATTATTGTATTCCATTGCGATGAAACACGTGTCGGCTGGCCATTCAAACATAATAAAAGAGGAGCCAAAATACTGGTGGTCTTTTATCTGACGGCGGAAACTTGAACTTTTTAGTGTCCATTGAGACACCTAACTTCTGTACTTTTATAATTTAGTGTTCAACAGGTTTTTTGTTTATATTTAGTAATGACTCTGTTTAGAAAGGACCATTTGACCCGGTCAAATGCTTTGGCACCGTCAAAGGTTACTATTGTTAGGGGGATCTTTTCGCTAGTTGCTATATCAACTGCAGCTTTTGTTCATGCGTGACTTCGGATATTTGCCTTCCTTTTATGAATCCCTTTTGATCCAGGTGTATCAACTTTGGCATTACCAAGGCCAATCTCCCTGCTATTATTTGTGTAAAGATTTTGTAATCACAATTTAGCAGGGATATGGGCCTATATGATTCACAAACTGCGGGGTTTTTCCCTGGTTTTAAAATAATGCTGATAATTGCGTCATTCCAGGAGTCTGGGGTTTTACCCTTTTCCCTGTAAATTCGATGTAATAACCTCGTTAATGGAGGGGCTACAATTTCCCTCAAGGCTGAATAAAGTTTGTTTGGCAGTGCGTCAGGTCCGGCTGCTTTCCCTCTTTTCAGGGTTTTCAAAGCCGTTTTCACTTCTTCAATTGTTATTTCAGCGTTTAGCTCTTCGTTTTCTGATTCCGACAGCTTTGGTGGGTTTAGAGAATCAAGGTATTTTCCTATTGGATCCAAAGAGGTGAAGGAATCTTCCTCATACAGATTAGAGAAGAAATTTTCGAATTCCTACTTGATTACAGATTCGTCAGAGGTTAGACCTATTTGATTGCTCAATTGTATACTGGCTATTTTGTTTCTGGTTTGGTCCGTTTTAGTTTTCAAAGCCAGTAGTTTTCCGCAACCCTCACCATACTCATGATTAGCTAGTTTACTGGCCTCCCACTTCATTTTCACTCTATCTTCTAGATAGTCTGCCAGTTTTCCGTTTAATTCTTTTCTTTCCACATCCAATGTATTTCTTTTTCCTAAGTCGTGTTCTGCATTAATCTGCACATCCAGTTGACTTATAATTTCTTCCTTGGCTCTGATCTTTTGTTTGACAAGTTTTGATCTGTGGGCACCCAGGCTTATGAGTTTACCTCTGATGACTGCTTTGTATGTGTCCCAAGTTATTTGATCTGAGGTGCCTACTCTATTGTGTTCAAAGAAATTGGCTGAAGTTATGTCCAATTCTTCCCTTATTTTTGGGTCCAGTAATAGAGTACGATCTACTATCCAACTAGGTTGAGATTTATTTATTGCTGATTGTAAGGTTAGTTGTACTGCCGAGTGGTCGGACAGATGTTCTGGCAAATGGTCAATGACTTTGATGTTATTGTGTAGACTTTTACTAATCAAAAAGTAGTGTATTCTGGACTTGTGGCCTAGTTTTTTATTGTGAAGAGTAAAGGGATGTTCCTTGTTTCCTTTCTCTCTCCACATGTCAATCAGCTCTAGGTAATTTTTTCAAATGCCTAACCATTCCCTCATTTTCGGTAAGTTGGATTGTCTTCCTGTTGCTGATCTATCTAATTTAGGGTCCATAATAATATTAAAATCGCCTCCCAGTAATATTGGATCAGTTGCTGATAAAAGTTCTGTGTATAATTTTTGCAGGGGATTTGGATCGTCGGTGTTTGGACCATAATATCCTGCTATAATAAAGTTGTTGTCATATATTTTTACTCTTGCTAAGGCCCATCAGCCCTTGCTGTCCACTACTTTATGGACGACTTTTACATTGAGTGATTTTTTGAAGAGTATTGCAATACCCTTAACATTGCAATTTTGGTTGGTACAAACGTAGGTATCCACCCAGTTCAAGGATTTTATTATTTGTTCTCATTCAGCCTTTAGGAGGTGAGTCTCTTGGAGAATGATCACTTCGTTAACTGCTGACTTTAAGTATTCAAAGATCCTCCTACGTCTGCTTGGTGTTCTGAGACCATTTACGTTCCATGATAAAATTTTAATTTCTTTCGTTACTTTAGCCATGATTTATTCTTTTTTGCTGGTTTTTCAGTTCCATTTCCATTTTCTCTTGTCGTTCCTGTGCACTCCTTCTTACTTTATTATTGAGGATAATTTTTTCAGTTTTTTCCCTAATTTGCTCCCCACCCACGGTGGCTTTTTTTATTTGGTTTCGTATTTTTTTGTGTTCATTTTTGCCCTCCCAGAGGAAGCCTGCTTTCTTTCTCTTGGGCAGTATTGTTCGCCCTTTTGAGCTCTGTGGTTCATCTATTTGTAGCACACCCTATCTTAAACTTATGGTGTGGTCCGGAGCTGTTCCTTTATCTGTTGTATGAGATTTTCCACCTCACTTGGTTCTCTAATGTTATACATTTTGTTCTGCCACATAATTCTCAGTGCAGCGGGAAATTTCATCTGGACCATGGCTCCTAGGGTTTTTAATTCTGCCATGTATTGCCCTAGCTCCCACTGTCTATCCTGAGTGGCTTTCAACATATCTGAGCGGATCCTGAAGGTCCAATTATCTTTCTTTAGTGAGCTGCTCTTTAAGCCTTCACTTAAAATTCTTGTGTGTATGTTTTAAAATGTATTACATTTTTTCTTGGCGTCTTCCTGTCTTTGCTCTTGCTGAAAGGGTCTCGGTGTACCCTCTGTATGTCGTCGCTCAGGTTTGTGTCTTTGGTCCAGGGAAAATACTCTTCAAGCAGGGAGATGGTAAATTTCTTGATGTCCTGCCCTTCCAGATTCTCTGGTACATTCAGAATCCTTAATTTGTTTTTTCTTGCTTGATTTTCTAGTGATTCTAATTTTTCCTTAGTGGCTCTGTCTGATTCCCTTAATTTCCTGATCTCCTTCTGGTTAGAGTCTACTATTTTGTTAAGGGATACCACCTCAAACTCCACTGCTGACACTCTGTCCCCTAGAGTATTCAATTTTTGATCTAAGGTCTCGCAGACTTCTTGAATCTTGGCTTGGTTGGACTCAGACACCATAAATTTCTCTCTCATCTCTCCCAGAACCTTCTCCATGAAGCTTTCCATGATTTTTCCCATTTGTTCGAGAAAGGTTTGTGGAAGGGGACAGTTAGAAACGCTTGTATCCGGCTCAGTTGTGGCTAGCTGTGTTAGATTCTCTGGAGCCTCTGACCTTTCACTTTGTGAGCCTGTACTGTTAGTTTTTTCTGTGCTCATTCTCGGGCTGTTATCGATTTGTCTTTCGAATTGTTCTTCAGCATGGGATAGTTGAGTAAGAGGGCTTCTTTCCGATGCTCATGAGGGTTGTTGCACTTTAAAAAAGGATCTCAGCGAGGGTGTGATTTTAAGTTTAGGTTTATGATCAGGCAGGGTCCCCACGTTATCTGATCTAGGTTTGGGCTGTCGCTCTTGGTTAGTGTAGCCTCTCTTTTTCCTTTTTGTTAATAGTGGCAGAGTCACTTGTTTGGTTGACTGAGGAAAACTTTGTTTGGGGAACTGCCCATTCCTAAGGCAGTAGCTCGATTTTGTTCTGCTCCCTTCTTCAGGTTCTAGGCTAATTAGTGGATCCTTTTCCTCCCCTTATCTCTTGTCTTCTTTGAAAAGAAATCTAGTGCCTCCGATCCAGCCTCACCTATGCAGCTTGCTCTTCCCTCACCTTTTGGACCTTCGTTTGCTTCCGTTCTCAAAGCACCCCCCTGCTTACCCTCCTTGCACCCTTCAATTAAATCTAGAGCAATGCCCCCTGACGTTTTTCCTCCCCTCGTACCTGGTTCATGAGGTTGCAGCAGGAGCTTAAGAAAGTTTTCTTCTCTTTGTCTCCAGGGGTCTCTGGTAGGCGAATCCTAGATCCTGCTCTCCCCTCTTCTTCTCCTATGTATGGGTGCTTCGTATTGCCCAAAATCCGCAATTCAATCTGCCTTCTTCCCGGATTGAAATCCTGAATATTGGCCGGGTTCACTCTTCCCCTTTGAGACACCACGTCTCTTAACCAGATGACACTGCCCAGATTACCCCGGAAACAATCCTGTTTCAACCACTGCCGAGTGTGCTGAGAAATCTGAAGCCTCTGCTCCGATCGGCCGTCGCTGCCGCTGCTGCTACCACTGCCGCTCTTCCCCCGGAAGAGGAAACTCACTTTGCCATGCGCCCTCTGACAGTCTCGCCGTGCACCTGAGGCTGCTGCCCATTTGTGTGGAAAGTCCCCAAAGGTGACCCCGATATCGTTGGCTCCAAGACCTAGCGAGTCACGTTCTCTCATCCCCTATTCCTGCTCCACTAAGTATTCTAAGATCACAAGTCTACCGATGCCGACCCCGATCGACACTGCATGAGTAATTCCCACAGTTTTTAGTTTCTTTCCATATATTTGGTACTCTGAGAACCGTTGTTACATCGCTGTGACATCGCTGTTACTTCGCAGTGGCTACGGTCTACATTAGGGATAGATTCTTGAATAGATTGGGTTAGATTTTAGTTTTGATCGTGGAGATGACCGCGGGGCTCCTGACCGGACCTTCTAGCCGGCCGCCATCTTCCTTCAGGAGAATGTTTTCACTGAAGATCTGGGGATTTTCGTGCTTCAATGCACAACTGTAAGGGTACCTTGGTAGTCGAGCTGTTAGCAAAAGGCAGGATGTCCAGGGTGTCCGGTCCCACATTTCTCGTGTCCGCCACGGGTCTCAGCTTTGCTGTAGATGAGGGTCGGAGGCAGAGGAGTCTGGAAGTCTAGTTCCTGTGTCACTGAGTCTTCGGGTTCCGGCGGGAACATTTACAAAGCAGACCGGCAAGTTACTGGTGGTGCCTGTTTCCACAGAGTGGTCACTCCTTGACCACAAGGGAGATGTCTTCAGGATTCTAGTCAAAATAGAACGTCAAAGGTCCAAGAGTTCTGTATCAAAGTTTTGTTCCAGGATAATATAAAGTCCTGGGGACACAACTCCTATCTTTACACTGATTTTGGGGGCTGGATTACCTGCTAGGTCCCTCCTATGGGTGGACCTGGGAAGGGGGTGGCTGGTTACCTCCCTTTCCCTTTGTCCAGTTTTGTGCCAGAGCGGGGCTGGAGTGCCCCATCAACTGGTTTGAACTGGGCTATGCATGCAACACCTTGTGTGCCCCAGGCAGTGTCGCAAAAAGCATCTGCTGTTGCAGCCCTCCCTGTCCCAATACACATCTGCCTGTCTGAGGAGGTGCTGGCACCTCCCTGGACTGGAACCCTATTGTCCAGGCCTCCCCTGCCGGAGTTTCATCCAGCAGCAGGAGGTCAGACTTGTGTCTGTGGCAGCAGCATCCATTTTGTGATGCTGGTCCTCTGTTTAACTTTAACAGGGTAAAGCAGTAACATACATGTATTTTCCCTCTAGAAGGGTGTAATGCTACCCCAGCCGCCAGAATTGGAGGGGGGGGGGGGGTAGTATTCCAAAGTGTTTGACACCTTACACGACATGTTTTGATAAAGCCAAACCAAAGTTAGCATGAACCGCGAGGATTATAATGCACTTAAGAGTATATGTTATGGCTGTATGATAGAGCAGCTATAAGGAGATGGTTCTGAAAGCTGCAGAGGGGCTCAGCTCATGCTGGGGCACCCTCTCACATAAAACCAAGCACTCTGCCTCCAGGATTGTCGAGGCCTACCATAGGAGTGACTTATAGGTGCATATGTGTCTATATAAATGGGTAGTTATAGGTATACTATATCTAAGTTGTTAGACCTGGTAGCTTGACGTGTGTTTCCCTTCCACTTTTTGTTCCTGTGTCTCATCTGTCTGTTAGCTGCTCAGAGCACTGTTTCACTGCCAACCAGTCCCACAGTGCAAGTGCTCCCTATATAAAATATATATGTTGATTGGATTCCTTGATTGACTCATTTGGTTTACTGTCAGACCACAGTAAAGTGCACCAGGAGTGCCCAGGGCTTTTAAATCCAAAGACACAACAACATAATAAACATCAATTCTTCAAACATAAACATATAAATCAGAGCAATGCAATAATTAACCAAATTCTGAAAAGACGAATAAATTCAATATGCACAGTTTATTCTTGTAATTAAAAATAGGATAAAAACATATTAAAAAGTATTAAAAAGTATATAAACCAAGGGAAAACAGACAATATACATGGGAACAAATGATACACAGAAGTTCATCCAGTTAGTTCCTAAAACTCAAAAAATTGGGGAGGTACAGAGAAGGTATATTCAGCACCAGTCCAAAGGGAATTTCTCTTTTTTGACAAAGTCAATAGTTGGTACCCCATCCCTTTGGTAGAGGGTCCCTCTCTCTTTTATTCGAGCTTTTAAATCCAAATGCTGCTAGAGGGCTTGCAGCACTGGTTGTGCCACCCACAGAAGCAGCCTTGTAAAATGTGTCTAAGGTCTGCCATTGCAGAACCTGCGTGCAGTCTGGTACTGTCATGCTGACTGGGAAAGTGCACCCACTTGCCAGTCCCTAAACCTTCCCTTTACTTCATGTGAGTCACCCCTATGATAGGCCCCAGGGCAGGGTGCATTGTAAGCATAAGGTAGGACAAGCTCTGATGTGTGTGGCATGTCCTAATAGTGAATTACAGCCGTTTTCGTTGTTCACTATTGCAAGGCTCCCTGTTCTCATAGGCCAGAATGGGCTGTTGGAATTATTACACACTATGATCCTAACAGACTCAGGGAACATGGTAGAAATTTGAGTTTAGTATGCCTGAACTCAGAATAATAAAATACATATTTGAGTAAAGTTCATTTTAATTTTCTGTGTTTGCAAATACCACTTTTAGAAAGTTGGTATTTGCTTGCCTAACTATTTCAGCCCGCCTCTGCGAGGATGTGTATCTGCTGTCGGGTTTCTGTGAGTGACAGGGCTGGGAAATTCCAGGAGACAGGCTGTGCTCTGCCACCACAATGCTGGCTCCACCTCCTGTGGAGCGTCTGATGTCTCTGCCCTGCACACTGAAAAGAAGAGCCAGAGTCATGTAAAACAAAGAACTCCAGAACTGGGCTGAACTAGGCGAAGGCCCCGTGGCCTGGAAGAACAAAAGAATTGTGGTATAAGAATTGGGACCCTGAGCCCAAGAAATCAGATCTCTGCCCAATGAGATGGAACAGGGAAAGCTATAAGGAGGAGTACTGTCCCTGACCTGGGGGACTGGCCTGCAGTGGGTGCCTTGCTGCTGAAGGAGAGAAGAAAGACTGGAAAAGATTTTTGGTCAACTTGTGCTTTAAAAAGATCTCCAAGGGCTTGTGAGCGAGCTTGCCCCCTGAACGAAGTCCCAGGACCAGTGGACTTCAACAACCTTGGGAGGAGCTGCTGAGGACGCTGCTTTCCCCGCAGCGCTGAAGCAGGGAGCCGTGTGCGCCTCGTGAAGAATCACAGCGTACACTGGGCAGCCCGTGTCAAGCTGTCCGCTCCAAACAATGCAGCCCTAGCTCGCAGCGTGAAGGAAGATCCCGTCCGGCCCAAGCAACGCGACTTCTTGGCCCCCACGAGCCGTAGCTCGCAACGTAAAGGAAGGACCCGTCCGGCCCTTGCAACCCGACTCCTTGGCCCCCACGAGCCGTAACCTGCAACGTGAAGGCAGGACTCTGCACCCCACCTCGCTGTCCCCCCCCTATGAACAGCATTGCTCAGCATGCACCCTGACGCTAATGTTGAAAGGTTACAGCGGGTAGAGCGGCTGGGTTCGTCTCACACAACCGCAGTGTACTGTACGCCTCGCACTGCGCTCTGAGGATTACAGAGGCGCACGCTCTCAAGATTCGGCGCGTACGCCGCAACGAACAGCAACCGCACCACACAAGACACTGTCCCCTCCAGTAACGCGTCTTTGGGCCCCTACGAGCCATAGCTCGCACCATGAAAGGAGGACATTGCCGCGTGTAACGCTTGGGCTTTTTAACGCATCGTCTGTGACGAACTTTCCCTATCTAAGGTACTGTGTATGACTCGCACTCTGTGTTTTGAGCGCATAGGACAGAAGCGTCCACTAAGCGCGTTAAACCCTGTTGTTTAATTTCATCACCGTAGGGTTGAACTAAGAGATATGAATAGCACAGACTATTTATGCTACGCATTTTAACAAGAACTCTTTGGCTAACAAGTATTGTGGATTATTTCTGACGCTACTTGGTCTTGTGCTGAGCCTTTACATAAAAGATAACTATTTTTGATACAACCCTGGTTTGGTGTCCATTTGTGGTGTTGTCCCTGAGTTACTGTATGTGTTCACAAATGCTTAACCCATAACGCCTCTAAAAATAAGTCTTGTCTGCTCGCGCCAAGCTACCTAGAGGGTGAGCAGGGGTTATTTCTAGAGGGTGATAACCTTATCCTGACTAGAGGAGAGGGTCCCTGCTTGTCACAAGTAATTACCTGTGCGACCAGAGACCCCCAAATCTAACATTGGTGGTCAGCGGTGTGATTCATGTACAGTGATTAGTGAACACTACGTAGTGAGTTCAGACCATACCGCAGCCACGTACTTTTTGATTCTTATTTTGCTATGAGATCTCTATTTTTAAAAGTCATGCCTAGTTCAGTCATTGGGGAGAAACCAGCATCTATAGTGTCTGATGGAGGTGAAATTGACTTGGAGGAAGAGAGACTAGAGAGCTACACTGTACCCCAGCTGAAGTGCTTCTGCAGAAAGTTCAAAGTTTCCCATGCTGGATTCAAAGTCAAGTCAGACTACCAAAAGGCGCTGACAGCCTGGATTGAGTCAAGGAGAGCACCTGATGTGTGGTGGAAATTGAGCAGGGAGAAGGCATCAATGGTTTGGGCAGAGTCCTGTCGCCAGAGGAGTTGGCAGACAGGAAGAAAACCCGAGCACATGAAATGGAGATGGCAAAACTTAAATTGAATGGGCAACTGGAGCTGGAAAGCAAAAAGCTGGCGCTAGAAGAGAGAATAATTCAAATGGCGCATGAAATGAAATTGAGGGAGATGGAGCTGAAGGCTAAAAGTTTGGAGCTTACTCCCTCTGGTGGTAGCACATCGTCAGTGCAGGTAGAATCAAGGGTGTACATACCAAAAGAAGTGGTGAAAGATTTTTTTTAAAATGATGACATAGGGCAGTGGTTCAAGGCCTATGAGGTAGCCATGTCTTCCCACCGGGTCCCTGAGAGAGATTGGGGAGCTGGGTTGTGGGGGGTATTTTCTGAGTGAGGGGCGGGACACACTGCTGGATTTGCCCTCAGATGTTCATCATTCTTATCCACACATGAAGGATGCTTTGATGGCCGGGTGTGGGTTAACCCCGAGTTGTATAGACAAAGGTTTAGGGATTGCACCAAGATTCCTCACAGTACGTATGTTAAGTACGTAACTTTTTTCTGCAGAGCACTGGATGGTTGGGTGAAGGTTAGCAAAGTTAATGATTTTCAAGGTCTGTTTGATTTGATTGCATGGGAGAACTTGTCTAGCAATTGTTTTCCTGAGCTACGTCAGCACCTGATTGATAGCTAGCTAACTAACCCTAGGAAGCTTGCTGAGGAGGCGGACCACTGGGTCAATACCAGGGTCCACAAGGGACAAATTGGAGAATCCACCGAAGGGTGGGCAGGGTCCCCAGCAGAAGAGTGGGGGGGACAAAGGCAAACAGAGGGAGTTTCAAAAGAGGCCCCAAGGGAAAGGTTCTCAGCCTCTCCCACCCCCAAGACTGACCGGGGGCCCCGACAGGTACACCTGTTCAAAGAGGGCCCCCAAAGTGTTACAAGTGTGGTGAACTAGGTCATTTTGCCAATGATCCCAAGTGTTGCCAGTTTGTCAGATCTGCCCCCCCTGGTGCAGCCCCCAGGCAGATGGCTAGTATAGCCCTGGGTGAGGAGTGGGTTGTCCAAGGAGGGGGAGGTCCCGCAGAGATGTCCCTTGTAATGTAATGTAATGTAATTTTATTTTTATAAAGCACAATCTTACACTCCACGGAGCATCTTGGCGCTGGTCACTCGTGTCTGAGAGGTGTAGGACCTGTGGGCTAGTGCGGGCACAGTAAGAAAGGTCTAGTGTCTCTGGTAAAGGGGGATTTAGACTAGTGCTAGACTAGATTTAGACTAGCGCTAGACAGAAAGCATCTGTGATTTTAAAAATCCATGTTTTTAGAGCCTTTCGAAAGAGGTTTTCTGATGGGATTTGACGTAGTTGGAGTGGGAGTTTATTCCAGGCTCTAGCGCCTAGCACTCCAAGAGATTTTCCTCCTTTCGTAGCTAGTCTAAATTTGGGGGTCTCCAGTTGGTTCATATTGGAAGATCTGAGTGAGCGAGAGGGCATGTATCTTACGAACCTTTTCGACAGGTAGGTGGGACCCAGCTGGTGGTAGGCACTGTACGTGATTAGTAGGATTTTGAAAAGTACCCTCTTGTGGATAGGCAGCCATGTGTCATTAGGAGTCTGTGAGATGGTCCCAGCAAACCAACTGCACAACAACAATAAGAAATGTGGGCAGTGGGTAACCATCAATGGCAAGAAGGTGGGGGCTCTTAGAGATACAGGAGCCAGTGTGCCAGCTGTCAAGCATCACCTGGTGTCTCAAGAGCAGGTTGTCCCACATGCATTCTGCTGAGTCGTGAATGCAGACAACACTCAGTGCAGACATGCAGTCAGTGCAGACATGCAGTCAGTGTCCAATGGCTCAGGTTCCCTTTGAGTGGGGGGTGGTCTCTGGTACTCTTCAAGTAGCTGTGAGAACTGCCATGCCGGTAGACTGTTTGTTGGGTAATGACTTGGAGAGTTCACCTTGGGAGAAGGTGCAGAAGAGTACTCACCAGAGAATGGTGGGTCTGCCTGACTTGGCGTGCGTGACCACCCAGTCAATGACAGCCAGTAGGGGTGCTCAAGAGGTCCTGGAGCGTGAGAGAGAGGCCCAGGAACCGGCCTTAGAGAGAAGACACAGGAGGCAAGGGAAACCAGCCCCCATTGTTCCCACGGTCCAGGAGGAAGCAGCCCTTGAGGGGGATGCCCTGGAGCCTACAGGGGAACAGATTGCTGAACTGGGGAACCTGCCTGAACTGACCTATTGGCAGCAGGAAGGAGGCCCCTCCAGGGTAGAATTCTGTAGAGCGCAGAAAGAATGTGCTTCTCTAGTGGGTCTGCGGCAGCAGGCTGCAGACCAGGCCAACGGTGAACAGTCTGGAACACATTTCATTTATTGGGAGAATGACCTCCTGTATTCAGAGCCTAAGGTTGCTGAGCCTGGTCAGCCCGTGTGCTGGTGGTGCCCCAGAGCTTCAGAGCCTTTATTTATTTATTTATTTTGGAATTTTGTAAAGCGCATGGTTACGCACTCCGGCGTGTCCCCGCACTGAAAGAAAAGCCAGTGAGAGGGTCAGGATATTACAGCAGTGCTAGACGGAAGAGATGGGTTTCAAGGGCTTTACGAAATTTGGTCTCAGAGGGTTCGAGGTGCAATTCAGTGGGTAGTAGGTTCCATTTCTTGTCTGCAAGGAGCCTGAAAGATCTGCCCCCCCATCCGAGCTTTACGGATTTTGGGGACAACAGCCAGACCCATGCCAGAGGAACGAAGCATCCGCTCTGGCCTATAGGGGGTAATGAGGCTGTTTAGAGGACCGGGTGCTCTACCTCCAAGGATGCGATGGCACATGCATAACGCCTTGAAGGTAATCCTTTCATGGATCGGAAGCCAGTGAAGGGACCTCAAGGTGGCTTTAGAGGGTGCGCTCTTAGGGAGCCTCAGCACCAGCCGGGCTGTGGCATTTTGCAGTACTTGGAGACGGTTGAGACTTTTGGCCGTAATGCCCAGATATAATAGGTTGGCGTAATCGAGTCTCGATGTTGCCAAGGCATGCACAAGAGTTTGTCTGGCACCAACCGGCAATAGGTCAAGGACCTTTCGTAGGCTCTTAAGTATCCCGAAACACATTCCAACCACCCGATTTACCTGGGGAGCAAAAGACAGATCAGAGACGAAAAGAATCCCAAGATTTTTAGCCTGTTGACCTGGCACGGGGGTTGAGCCCAGAGCCCCTTCCTACTGGGTCTGGCTCCTGATGTGCCATTGGCAGGACATTTGGGGCAGGACAAGACCTTTGAAAGGCTTGTCACCCACTTTTATTGGCCTCAAATGCGCAAGAGCTCAGACGTTCATTGCAGGACCTGTCACTCTTGCCAGGCAAGTGGAAAGAGTGGGAGGAAGCAGAAGGTTCCTCTCCAGCCATTCCCTGTGGTAAGTACCCCATTTCAGCGAGTGGGGATCGACATTGTGGGGCCACTGGACCCCAGGACCGCCATGGACAACAGGTTTATCCTGGTCCTGGTGGACCATGCTACCCGGTACCCGGAAGTCATCCCTCTGAGGACAGTGACTGCCCCCGTGGTGGGACGTGCACTGATGGGAATTTTCTCTAGAGTGGGTTTCCCTCTAGAGGTGGTGTCTGACCGGGGTACCAATTTCATATCCAAATATTTGAAATCCCTCTGGCAAGAGTGTGGTGTAACCTACAAGTTTACCATGCATTACCACCCCAAGGAAATGGGTTGGTTGAGAGATTCAACCGTACCCTCAAAGGCATGATAATGGGTCTGGAAGAACCCATGAGGTGTAAGTGGGACGTCCTCTTACCGTGCCTTCTCTTTGCTTACCGTGAGGTGCCACAGAAGTCTCTAGGGTTCAGCCCCTTTGAGCTTCTGTATGGCCACCCAGTAAGAGGACCTCTAAGTCTGGTCAAGGAAGGCTGGGAGCAATCTCCCAGGAAACCTCCCCAGAATGTATTTAGCTACATGCTGGCCTTCAGGAACCAGACTAGGCATTTCAGGCAACTTGCTGAGGCAAATCTGGAAGCCAGCCAGGAGGAGATGAAGCGGTGGTATGACCAGAATGCCACTCTAGTAGAGCTTCAACCTGGACAGAAGGTGTGGCTCTTGGCCACCGTAGAGCCTTGTGCGCTGCAGAATAAGTGGACCGGCCCCTTTGAGGTTGTGGATGGCAAGAGTCCTGTTACCTATTTGGTGGACTTGCAGTCTCCCAGGAACCCCTTGAGGGTCCTGCATGTCAACCGCCTTAAGCCCCACTTGGAGAGGTCTGAAGTGGGCATGCTCTTGGCAACAGATGCAGGAATGGAGGAGGAGACTGAGCCTCTTCCTGGCCTCCTGGCCGCCAGAGAGCAAGATGGGTCAGTGGATGGAGTTAACCTCTCTCCCACCCTGACCCTTGAGCAACAGAATGACTGCCGCCAGTTGCTGGGGCAGGTCTCTGACCTGTTCCCCCTGGTTCCTAGTATCACAGATTGGTGCATCAATGATGTGGATAGAGGAGACAGCTTACCTGTGAGGCACAAGGCTTACAGAGTAACTGACAGAGTCAGGGCTTGCATCTAAGAGGAGGTCTCAAAGATTCTTGACCTTGTGGTGATTGAGTCCTCCAGCAGTCCTTTGGCCATCCCAGTGGTCTTGGTCCCGAAGGCTGCAGCAGCAGGTGCCACCCCCAAACTCTGGTTCTGTGTGGACTACCGAGGGTTCAATTCAGTCACAAAGACTGACGCTCACCCCATCCCCAGAGCAGATGAGCTCATTGATCGGTTAGGGGCTGCACGATACCTCAGCACGTTTGACTTGACGTCTGGGTACTGGCAGATCACCTTGACTGATGGGGCCAAAGAGAGGTCAGCATTCTCCACACCAGATGGGCATCTCCAGTTCCGGGTTATGCCATTTGGGATGAAGAATTGCTCTGCAAACCTTTAAGAGGTTGGTCAACCAGGTGTTGATTGGACTGGATGAGTTCAGTGCCGCCTACCTGGATGATATTGCAGTGTTCAGTGTCACATGGGAAGAACATCTGCGTCACCTCTGGGAAGTGTTGTTGGCACTGCGGAAGGCAGGCCTCACGATCAAGGCAAGCAAGTGCCAGATCGGGCAGGGTTCTGTGGTGTACTTGGGACACCAAGTTGGGAGCGGCCAGGTGGCGCCCCTTCAGCACAAGATTAAACCATCCTGGATTGGGAACCCCCCAAAATCCAAACAGAGGTGAGGACCTTCTTAGGACTCACCGGGTACGTCAGGAGGTTTATCAAGGGGTACAGAAACATTGTTGTACCCTTGACAGAGCTGACTTCCAAGAGGCAGCCAAAGAAAGTGATTTGGACTGACACCTGTCAGAAATCTTTTGAGACCCTGAAAACTGCCATGTGCACGGCGCCCGTGCTCCTGGCACCCAACTTCTCCAAAGATTTCCTTGTGCAGACACACGCTTCAGAGCATGGTGTAGGGGCAGTTCTCTCAAAGATGACTGAGGAGGGCTATGACCAACCTGTAGCCTTCATCAGTAGGAAGTTACTTCCACAGGAACAAAGGTGAAGTGCAATTGAGCATGAGGCTTTTGCTGTGGTGTGAACACTGTAGAAGCTAAGACCCTATCTGTTTGGGTCTCACTTCCGGGATCAGACAGATCACAGGCCCCTCAGATGGTTGATGCAAATGAGGGGTGAAAATCCAAAGCTGTTGAGGTGGTCCATTTCCCTACAGGGTAAGGATTTCACTGTTAAACATCGCCCTGGCACAAATCACGCCAATCACGACGGTCTGTCCAGATTTTCCGCCTTAGTGATGAGAACTCCCTGGGGAAGGGTAGGTCTCCCCAAATTACAGCTGGAGGGAACACGTGTTAGACCTGGCACCTTGGCGTAAGTCTCCCTTCCACTTTTTGTTGCTGTGCCGTCCTGACTTGTTCAGAACCGGTCGCTCCTCACGCTCCCTGATCAACTGGGTATCGTAACGCTATACTGCTCACTGCAGCTTATTATTATTTGTGCATTGCTCGCATTGACAATATCGTAGCGCTATACTGCTCACTGCCGCTTATATTTAATTGTGCATTACTCGCATTGACTGTATCGTAGCGCTATACTGTTCACTGCTGCTATTAATTAATTGCATTGCTCGCATTGCTAATATTAATTTTCTGTGCCTGATTGTGCCGGTGCCACTGCCCATATCATAGCTATATTTCAGATTGTGCCCCAATCTCGTCCTGTTTCGCTTTTGTTTTTGCTGCCATCTTGTTTTTGTGCCTCCTAGCCCATCTCTCCACCCCGCTCCCACCTCCCAGCTGCTCCTCCCTCGCTTCGCCCCCCTCCACCATCCACTTATGTCAGAGCAACAGAGCGCCAAAGGTAAGCCCGCCTACGCCCGTCCGTGCCTGGACCGCGCCCTGCGCCAGGCCCCCTGGTCTCCCCAAAGTCTACTCCACCCGCATAACGTACAACGCCACAACCCTCTCTGCACTCAACTCCGGCCGTCTCCCAGACTGCCACCTAGCCGCCCCTGGACACACCCATGGACCCTTCACCTGCCACTCCTGCAAGTTCAACTGCATCAGGACCCACACTAAATCCACAAACGCCAAACAGAGCTCCGACACTAACCACCTGAAGTGCATCCTGCTCAACACCCGCTATGTCCACAAACACGCCACTGAACTATGGAACCTACTCGACACCACTACCCCGGACGTCCCCTTTCTTACAGAAACCTGGATGAACGCCTCATCAGCGCCCGACATCGCTATAGCCATCCCGGATGGTTACAAGATCATTCGAAAGGACCGCATCAACCAAAATGGAGGAGGCATAGCCATCGTCCATAAGAACACCATTCGCATCACAACCAGTTCCGACGACAACCTCGCAGCCGCCGAACACCTTCACTTCCAGATTCACACCGACCCTAAGACCACACTCAGAGGCACCCTCATCTACAGACCACCAGGACCCTGCACACAATTCAGCAAAGACATCACCGACTTCATGAGTCCACACTCCCTCCCCTCCGAGGACTACATTCTACTAGGGGACCTCAACTTCCACCTGGAAAAGAACAACGACAGCAGCACCACCACCCTTCTGGACAACCTCGACAATCTCGGACTCAAACAAATAGTAAACACCCCCACCCACTACGCCGGACACACGCTCGACCCAATCTTCTCCTCCAGCAAGCACATCTCCTTCAATCACGCCACAGGACTCCATTGGACGGACCACTGCTGCGTCCACTTCAATTACAGAAAAACCACGACCACCCACAACAAATCCCCCGTAGAAACTGGAACAAAATTACCACCCACCAGCTCACCACATTGCATTACCAAAACCCTCCCTCCAAATCATCGGACCCAAAACAAGCAGCCATCAACCTCACACAATGGATCACCCACAGCGCTGAAGACTTAGCACCCTTGAACAACAATCATAACAAGCCAGGTATCAAAAAAGCCCCCTGGTTCAATGACAAACTTAAGAAATTCAAAAAGATATGCCGCACCCTTGAGAAAGCCTGGCGAAAAAACCCAACCACAGACAACATGACCGCCCTCAAGAACGCCACCCGCAAACACCATCAGCCGATCCGATCCACCAAGAAATCAGCATTCAAGGATCACCTCGACAACAACGCCCACAACAGCAAGGAACTCTTCAACATCGTCAAAGAGTTTACCAATCCCAGTACCGGCACCAACGACATCACTCCCTCTCAAGACCTCTGTGACTCTCTAGCCTTGTTCTTCCACAGCAAAATAACTGACATACATCACAGCTTCAGCGACCAGCCCAACCCCCCTACCTCCGAACCGAAGCCCCCCACCACCAACCTTTGCACCTTTGCACCTGGAACCCAATCAGCACTGAGGACACCATCCGCTTGATGAACTCAATCCACTCCGGATCACAAACCGACCCATGCCCCCATTCCCCCACCACATCTTCAACAAAGCCGACTCGATCATCGCACCCCATCTCTGAGATACCATCAACTGATCCCTCAACACCGCCACCTTCCCAGAAAGCTGGAAACATGCCAAACTCATACCCCTCCTGAAGACCCCACCAAACTTAAGAACTACCACCCCATTTCGCTCCTCCCATTCCCTGCCAAAGTCATTGAGAAAACCATCAACAGTCAACTTAAGAACTACCGCCCCATTTCGCTCCTCCCATTCCCTGCCAAAGTCATTGAGAAAACCGTCAACAGTCAGCTCGCCGCCTTCCTCGAGTCTAACGGCTCCCTCGAATAAGAGGCATACCCTATGCACACACTCAATGAGTATAAGAAGGTCACGATGTGGCCCTGAACAATTTGGCAGTTAAATGCAGAGGAACAACAGTAATACATACAATATTAAGTAGTTAATGTGAAAGAATGAACATATATAGGCAAAAAAAAGGGTCTTGTTGTCTTGGTTTAATTTATCACAGCTTGAGAACAACCAGCCGACACGTGTTTCAACGCATCTCGCGAATCTTCAGGGCTGGAAACAATACAGAAAAAAGGGGCTATACTTGCGAATTTATACAATACAACAAGGCTGCCGATAGCCTGTAATCCACTGATGGCCGACTATCGAGACAAGCATCGGAACAGAAAACTTCATGCATAAGTATATATCCTTGAGAAGGTTTGAGGAAGACATCCTTTAGTGTGCCGAGGTGCCCTTAGTTATATCCCTCGCTATGTGCTGGTATTGTGTACATTCCATGCGATTGGTTGAGCACTCATGCACGATGACACCCCAAACAAATAGTGTTCGGTCTGTGTATAATAATTTGTGTTTCTGTGATTCTATGCCGAGACTATTTATGGTGAAGTGCCGAGTTCGGTTCACGGTGAAGTTCAAAAATCATGCGAGATAATAAGTGCACCGTGATTGAATATAAAAACATTTCCACACATACCTCTGAATGGTTGTGTGTAGACCAAGAGGTCTAAATTTGGAGATAAATGAAAAAAGACAGGAGAAGGAAAAGGGGCAGGAGAAATAAGAACAGAAGAGAGGCGGGGAAAAAAAGGGAAAAACAAGGAAAGAATTAACACTGAGTAAGTAACTATACGCAGACTCTAGATCTGATCTAATCTATTGCATCAATGACAATGTTAATCTAGAGGGCAAATTAGTAAACAGAGTATATGAAAAACGGAGGGGTAGGCTCACCGCTCTTCCGGTGATACTTCCGACACGGAGGGGCCCAAGACCGGTAATAAATTCAATAGTCGAATTGGGTTGATTGGCTGCAACAGAGTCAAGGAAAATAGATTCAGGTGTAAAGGGAGTAGACTGGTAAAGCTCATATCATGCCTGTAGGCACTCGTGGCGATAATAACTAGTTGTCACAAGCAAGATCTATACCTGAGCTCTACTATTCAATCAATTGTTAGTGGCACTGGTACTTGTATGCCCGACAGAGTTTGCAACATCTAACTCTACTTGAACTGAACCTTGAAAAATGGTGAGATAGAGGAATCCCGTATTTACCACATCTCACATTGCTCTGCTTGTCTAGTGCTCAAATTGTGTGGAAACTGTGTCCACACATGACAAGAATATGACTGAATTGAAAGTATTTTCAAATTACCTGAAAAGCGTAATGCGCTCTTTTAGGTCACCCGGGAAGTGGTATAAGGATCTGAAAATATTTAGATCGTTCCGTATCTGAAACATGATGTACATAGGCAGTATTACGATAAAATCTTATCACGTTGTAAGAAGCATGTATTGTATCACGTAAAAGATGGTAGCTCGAATCGCTTACCCAAGTTTTCTTAAGCGAGGGCTGAAAGAGGTCGCTCTATCGCCTCGTGCAAGTGACCGTCTGAAAAGCAAACAGTATGAGTACACCGTTATGCTCTGTAACAAGACGGGTATAATAATTAAGCCCCTGAATAAAACCGAGTCATTGCGCTTACCTGCAGACGTCTGGTTCGCTTCGTATCTCCCGGGTGTCTGTGTTCGTAGTGCGGACACGTGACCCGGAAGTGACTGTTAATTTTAAAGCGTCCGGCCTATTGAATTGCGCAATCGGCGTTCCAAAGGAAAAAGATTTAAAGAGACAGCAGCAAAGATCGCAAGCCGGGAAATTGGCAAATACATGATGAAAGTGTGAAAAAAGGTTTAGCGTATTCACTAGACAGTGGCGTATAATCACGCAGAGAAGTGTGCAATCTATTAAAAAAAGAAGAAACATTCACATTCCTTGGACAGTTACAACTTATACGTGATAATGGGGCATAAACTATCGATCATGCTGTGGTGTCGTGCCTCATATTCTAAAGGCACTATCTATGCGCAGTGTGTAAAGTGTGGTGTGAGAAAAATCTCGCAGTTACCGCGCATGCATCAATACCTGCTCCATGCCATCGTGATATCATAAAACATGTGGCGCAGAAGATGTTGCAAAAAGCCACGCATGCAAAACCAGTTGACTTTTAGATTGTTGGAGAAGTAAAACGATATCTTCCCAACCCCTCTTACAATTCTAAGTACATTGCTGGATTTTTATGACATAGTAATTCTTGCTACAACTGGTATGAATGCTATTTACACAATCTCACATTGTAATTTACCAACGTATATGTGCTATTGTGTTTACGTTTGAAGGGATATAGATAACGAACCTGATATTCCGTAGATACCTCCATAACAAACATCATATTCTTTTGAGATAAGTCATTGTGTAAAGATTCATCATGAGATTACATCGTGAATTGCGAAAACAAAATATGCAAGTTTGGTATTTGCTATTGTTGCTTAAATTTCAGTCACACAAGAAAAATTGGAGCTCAGAGTCGAAGTTAAGACCTAGGCCAACTGCGTACATTTTCATAATCCACATGGCCTCTGTACGTCTCAATTTCAGTTCTCTATTGCCTCCCCTGACTCCCAAATTGACAACATCTATGCCAAAGAAGGAGACAGCTTTCGCATGTTCGGAATTTTGGCATCCCGCCACATGTAAAGCTACAGGATACCTGGGATCTTGTTTAATGATGGCTCTCATATGCTCTGAAATTCTATCCTTGAGAGCACGTATAGTGCTCCCTATATATTGTTTGCCACATTTACATTCTATGATGTATACTACATATTTGGTGAGACAGTTGATGTTGGTGTTGATAGAAAAACATTCACCCTTGGGATTACAGAATTGTGTGGTGTTGTGTTTAGCCCATCTACACATGGCACAAAATCCGCATTTAAAAAAACTTTTGTTACGTATAGACAGCCAATCTGTTGCATGTAGACCATGTGGTACAGTAGGGCTGAGTCTATTTCTGAGAGAATTACCTCTTCTGAAACATATCTGGGGTCTGTCAGTGACAAATGGCATTAGGGATTTCTCATTCTTCAATATCCCCCAATGTTTGCTCATGCTTTTTCGCAAGGTGTGATGAAAGAAATTGAATTCCGTAATCAACCTGATTGTGTTATCTGTGGATAGAGGTTGTTTTTTGGGCTGTAGAATTTCAGTTCTTGTCGTTTTGTTGATTCTTGTTTCTGCCTGTTTGATGATTTTACTGGCATATCCTATTTTAGAGAACCTGTTTTTCATGTCATGTACGCAGTCTTTGAATTGTGATTCTTCACTGCAAAGTTTTCTAGCTCTTAAAAGTTCCCCATATGGAATAGACTTAATCTGATGCGGTGGGTGTGAACTATCAGTGTGTAGTATAGAGTTGCATGAGGTTGATTTTCTGAAAAGTCTACTGTGTAGGATGTCATTGACCACATACAACTCAATGTCTAGAAATTCAATTCTGGTTTTGCTATATGTCATAGTAAATTTAATTTCCCACGTGTTGTTGTTGAGGTAAGTAAAAAATTCTGTGAGTAGTTCTTCCGAGCCTGATCATAGGAGAATGCAGTCGTCTATGTATCGTCCCCAGAAGATTATAGAGTTAATGTATTGTGAGCCCTTCTCTCCCCAGATGAGATCAGATTCTAAATTGCCCATGAACAGGTTGGCGAACGATGGGGAAAATTTAGATCCCATTGCCACCCCCTTCTTTTGGCGATACCATTTCTTGTCAAAAACAAAGAAGTTGTTATTCAAGACCAATTCCATCATTTCTGATAGCATTACAGTATGTTGATACAGTGAAGCTGGTCGGTTGTGTAGGAATCTATTCATAGCAAGGAGACCCAAGTCAATGTTGATGCTTGTGTATAAGGACACAACGTCCATAGTAACAAGAAATGTATCAGGTTGCCATTGAATATCTGATAGAATACTCAGGATGTGTCTGGAGTCCTGTATGTATGAAGGCAGGTTGTGTACCAGTGGGCCTAGAAAAAGATCAATATATTCCGCCATTCTTTCTGTCGGACCCCCTATACCTGAGACTATTGGTCTGCCAGGAGGGAAGGGCTGATTCTTGTGTACCTTGGGGAGTGTGTACAACCAGGGATACGTTGGTCTGAAAATTTTTAGATAAAGGTATTCTTGGTCATTTAACAGACCTGATTGTTTCCATGTCAACAGTTTGTCATTGATCTTGGTTGTTAACAGACCAATAGGATTGGAGGGTATTGATTCATAGCAGGTGGCATCTGCTAGTGGATTTCTCCTTCATAGTCAGTTCGATTCATAACTACTACGTTGCCGCCTTTATCGGCCTCTCTAATAGTGATGTGTTCGTTTTTACTGAGAGATGACAGAGCTGCACGTTCTCCCATGGTCAGATTGTCATGATACTTAAATGATTTGAGCAAATTAGTGGTGTTGATTTTATCAATGTCTTCTAGCACCCGTTTGTGAAACTGATCTATGGCATTACCCCCTGAAAGTGTAGGTATCCATCTAGATTTACTTTTTAGACCACTAGAGAGATTATAGTCTGGGTCTATGTCGAGTTCCATCAGAAGTCTATTCATGTCATGTGGGGAATCTTCCATGTCAGTAATCGATAACAATAAATGCGTTGCTTGTACATCTTTTATTGACAAAAAATTGTCTGTATTCGTCAACACAGGAATATTCTTACTACCCACATCAGTACTGGTTTTGTCAGAAAAATGTTTTTTAAGCTTTAAATTTCTAATGAACTTAAAGAGATCGATTTTGAGTTTACAAAGATCACCTACAGCAAAAGGATTGAAACTCAGACCCTTGCTCAACAGTGAGATCATATCCGGAGTTAAGTCATAGGAAGAAAGATTAATCACTTGAACCTCTGTCGGGTTGACAGTGTTCAATTCCTGTTCATTCCTGATCTGAGTTTGCTTCTGTATCCTACATTTTGGTCTCCTACCCCTGCGGGTTTTGGATCTGGTGGATCTCTCTGGACCGTAAATCTGTTGCCTCTTCTTATTCTCTGGACCTTCTGAGAAAAAGTAGCCACACTACCAGTGGTTAAGGTTTCTGGTTCTCCATCAATAATCCCAGCTGTGCTGATTGAAGCATTGCTGGATGAAACTGAGCTTGCTCCTGCTGTAGATGGATTGTTGGTATTTCTAGTTTTAGTACTAGGGATGAGTGAATCATATTTACTGGCGTAGGTGAATACCCTGCCTTGTTGGTAATCAATCTCATCGCGTCTGATCTGTCTGGCTTTTCTACTTTTGATATCATATTGTTGTTTCAGGAGAATATCGTCAAGAATATCATAGTTCTTCATTGTTGCTTCGGGTATATTAAGATCTTTTATTTCTTGTTCTACCACTGCAATATCGGCTATATATGGTTGTCCACTCACCCAGTTGCACCACCATTTCACTCTATCCTATAGTGCTTCCATTCTGGCAGTGCGCCCATTCTCTGACCTCTAAAAACCATTTTTTTTCCCCATAACGGCTCCCTCGACCCATCACAGTCTGGCTTCCGAGCCAAACACAGCACCGAGACCGCCCTCATCGCAGCCACAGACGATATTCGAACACTACTTGACAACGGAGAAACAGCTGCCCTCATCCTACTGGACCTCTCCGCAGCATTTGACATGGTCTGTCATAGCACCCTCATAAAACACTGGACTGGATCATCTCGTTCCTCACCGGAAGAACCCAGAGAGTCCGCCTCCCCCCTTTCAGATCGGAGGCCACTGAAGTCATCTGCGGCGTACCACAAGGATCATCGCTCAGCCCCACCCTCTTCAACGTCTACATGATCCCTCTCGCACCCATCGCGCGCCAACACAACCTCAACATCATCTCCTACGCTGACGACACACAGCTGATCCTCTCCCTCACCAAAGACCCAAACACCGCCAAACAGTCAGTTATCGCCCAAGACTCGTTCAACACACAAGCTTGACGCTCAGAACTACTTTACCCCGGGCAAATCATCGCGTCCTACACTCAATTATTCAGGAAGGCAACAATAATAACCAATAAGGTATATAATTCTAGATGTTAGGCTTTCTACCTCCTTTTGATATTTACAATTTCCTGTTACGATCAGCAAATATCTATTTTTATATCTTTTCTTATGTCGCAGTGTTGTACAACTATGGCCAATTCTCCAATACCTCTAATGGAACTATCATCTTAATACTAAGAAAAATACCAAGAAGATTAGTAAGGTAATGAAAATGTTAAATGATATCTATATGGTTCCTCACATGGTTCATCCGTTTACATTAATATTTGTGACAACTAAAAATGTTTTAGCCAATCGTATTGATGAGCAATTATGGGCATTTCCTAAACTACTCACTAATTTATAGCTGCCTATGAATACCAAAAATATGTTCCACACTAGCCTGCTACATAAAAACTGTCTATTTTTTACATCTAGCGAGGTACAGAGAACTACCTTACCTTCATGACTGACCAGCAAGAGAATTTTCTAAAAATAAGAGTATACCTTCTGTCTTTGTAAGTAAATTTAATAAGTTCGCCTCTAATTTTTTGACTAGGTCAAACTACTAGAAGTCTTCCCTTACCCCATAAGGTAAACTTAACTTTAACCTATAATCCATATTTTTAACTTACTTTTAACAATATAAAGTTAGCAATCTGCTACGTTCCTTTCTTCTTTCTCTTTACTATTCCCCTATCTTTTGCTTCTACAACTAATTTTACTAACCTTTTCACTTATATCATATAAGGCTCTATAAAAGTTCATTTAGATTGATCTGTTCAATATATCCAGATATGTATAGAGTGGACTATAAAAACAGATCTTGATTACAAATGTCTCAGATAGAATATAACAGTGGACTATAAAAACAGATCTTGATTACAAATGTCTCAGATAGAATATATCAGTTGCACTTGAATATCAATCAAATAATTTTTCCATGTATATAAATCAATCTGTCTGTTTTGAAGATGTAACTGCTCAGAGATATAAGGTCAATTGACAAAAAATGGTTTCAAACATGTCTGTATAGTATGTTAATGTATATTATTTAGACCTAGACCCAAGTCTTCAATCAGAATTGTATAACAACAATACAAATCTTTCAATGCAAGTGTATGTGACATGATTTTTATATGTCTTGCAGTGTTATTTTTCTGTCCTAAAGCAAATGACGGACTCCTGAAGAAGGCAAATGCCGAAACGCGCGTAGAGTTTCCACCCACCGCTTTGCTTACTCCACTAGCCCGATCTATCAACATAGTCATTTGTACTCTGTTTGTTTTTTTGTGTGTTAAATTCCCTATTTCTCATTTTCTTTCTTCACGTGTTTTTGAATATGTGTCAATAATTTTTTGAAATCACAAAATGTATGTTAGTGATGTTTTAAATACTTATATGTATCTTTTAGAAATAAGAATCTTATCAAAAAAATGAAGAAAATATTTAAATAAACCACAAACTATTTTGAATATAATTATTGGGTTTTGTTCTATCAATTTGGTTTACATGTCACTTCAATTAGCTAATTAGCTTCTTTGTCTCCTTGGGGTTTTTGGCTTAATTACTAAGCTCACTACCATATGTTCTTCTAAAAAATTGTCTATTTTACTCCCTACCGGTAGTGTATGCATTAGCAGTAGGGCTCCCCCTTTTTTCTAAATTACCAAACACCGCCAAAACCAACCTACACGAAGGGATTAAAGACGTAGCCGAGTGGATGAAGAACAGCCGTTTAAAACTAAATTCAGACAAGACGGAAGTCCTCATCCTAGGAACAACCCCATCTTCCTGGGACGACTCATGGTGGCCACCGGCCCTGGGCAGCGCACCCAAACCAACGGACCACGCACGCAACCTGGGCTTCATCCTGGGCTCCTCCCTCTCGATGACCAGACAAGTCAACGCCGTCTCATCATCATGCTTTAACATCCTACGTATGCTCAAAAAGATCTTCCGTTGGATCCCCACAGAAACAAGAAAGACGGTCACCCATGCACTTGTCACAAGCAGACTGGACTACGGAAACACCCTCTACGCCGGAACCACGGCCAAATTGCAGAAAAAACTCCAAGGCATTCAGAACGCCTCCGCCAGACTCATCCTTGACATCCCCCGCCACAATCACATATCCGGTCACCTAAGAGACCTCCACTGGCTCCCCGTCAACAAGAGAATTACGTTCCGTCTCCTGACCCACGCACACAAAGCCCTCTACGACTTAGGACCCAAATACCTCAACACGCGCCTGACCTTCTACACTCCCACCCGCCAACTACGATCGTCCAATCAAGCCCTCGCAACGATTCCACGCATCCAAAGATCCACCATGGGAGAAAGGTCTTTCTCCTACCTAGCGGCCAAAACCTGGAATTCTCTCCCCATCCACCTCCGCCTTACACAGAACCACCTCTCCTTCAGAAAACAACTCAAAACTTCGATATTTGATAAATAACGTACCCCCCCTCCCTCAAGCGCCTTGAGACCCTCTGGGTGAGTAGTGCGCTATACAAATTTTAACTTGACTTGACTTGATGTGTTTTGCTGGTGTTAGCTGCTCAGGACACTGTGCCACTGCCAACCAGTGCTACAGTCCAAGTGCTCCTTATATAAAATATATATGTTGATTGGATTCCATGATTGGCTTATTTGGTTTACTGACAGACCCCAGTAAATTGCAACAGGGGTGCCCAGGGCTTGTAAATCCAAATGCTGCTAGTGGGCTTGCAGCACTGATTGTGCCACCCACAGAAGCAGCCTTGTAAAATGTGTCTACGGTCTGCCATTATAGAACCTGCGTGCAGTCTGGTACTGTCATGCTGACTGGGTAAGTACACCCACTTGCCAGTCCCTAAACCTTCCCTTTACTTCATGTGAGTCACCCCTATGATAGGCCCCAGGGCAGGGTGCATTGTAAGCATAAGGTAGGACAAGCTCCGATGTGTGTGGCATGTCCGAATAGTGAATTACAGCGATTTTCGTTTTTCACTATTGCAAGGCTACCTGTTCTCATAGGCCAGAATGGGCTGTTGGAATTGTTACATTCTATGATCCTGACAGACTCAGGGAACATGGTATAAATTCGAGTTTAGTATGCCTGAACTCAGAATAATAAAATACATATTTTAGTAAAGTTCTTTTTAATGTTCTGTGTTTGCAAATACCACTTTAAGAAAGTTGGTGTTTGCTTGCCTAACCATTTCAGCCCGCCTCTGCTAGGATGTGTATCTGTTGTCTGGTTTCTGTGAGTGACAGGGCTGGGGGTTTCCAGGAGACAGGCTGGGGCAGCCCACTGGTGATTTACATCCAGATGGGTGGGAGGACTGCACCTGGACTCTGAATAGGGCTGTGCTCTGCCACCATAATGGTGGCTCCACCTCCTGTGGAGCGTCTGATGTCTCTGCCCTGCACACTGAAAAGAAGAGCCAGAGTCATGTAAACAAAGAACTCCAGAACTGGGCTGAACTAGGCAAAGGCCCCCTGGCCTGGAAGAACAAAAGAATTGAGGTATAAGTATTTTAAACCTGAGCCCAAGAAATCAGATCTCGCTGAAACAAGAAGAACCTCTGTCCGATGAGAAGGAACTGGGAAAGCTGTAAAGAGGAGTACTGTCCCTGACCAGGGGGACTGACCTGCAGTGGTTGCCTTGCTGCTGAAGGAGAGGAGAAAGACTGGAAAAGACTTTTGCTCAACTTGTTCTTTAAAAAGATCTCCAAGGGCTTGTGAGTAAGCTTGCCCCCTGAACAAAGACCCAGGACCAGTGGACTTCAACAACCTTGAGAGGAGCTGCTGAGGACGCTGTTTTCCCCACAGCGCTGAAGCAGGGAGCCGTGTGCGCCTCGTGAAGAATCATATTGTACACTGGGCAGCCATGTGTCAAGCTGTCTGCCCCGAACAATGTGACTTCTTGGCCCCCACAAGCCGTAGCTCGCAATGTTAAGGAAGGACCCGTCCGGCCCGAGCAACGCAACTTCTAGGCCCCCACGAGCCGTAGCTCGCAACGTGAAGGATGGACCCATCCGGCCCAAGCAACGATACTCCTTGGCCCCCACGAGCCGTAGCTCGCAACGTGAAGGCAGAACTCTGCACTGCACCTCGCTGTCTCCGCTACGAACCGCATTGCTCAGCGTGCACCCTGCCGCTGATGTTGAAAGGTTACAGCGCGTAGAGTGGCTGGATACATCTCGCACAACCACAGCATAGTGTCCGCCTCGCACCGCGCTCTGAGGATTACAAAGGCGCCCGCTCTCAAGGTACGGTGCGTACGCCGCAACGAACAGAAACCGCTCCACACAAGGCACCGTCCCCTCCAGTAACTTGACTTTGGGCCCGTACGAGCCGTAACTCGCAAAACGAAAGGAGGACATAGCTGTGTGTAACGCTTGGGCTTTTCAATGCATCGTCCATGACAAATTTTCCCCATCTAAGGTACTGTGTACGACTCGCACTCTTTGTTTTGAGCGCATCGGACAGAAGCGTCCGCTAAGCGCGTTAAACTCTGTTGGTTCATTTCACCACCGTAGGGTCGAACTAAGAGATACGAATCGCACAGACTATTTAAGCTACACATTTTAACAAGAACTCTTTTACTAATAAGTATCGTGGATTATTTCTGACGTTACTTGGTCTTGTGCTAAGCCTTTACATAAAAGATAACTATTTTTGATACAACCCTGGTGTGGTGTCCATTGGTGGTGTTGTCCCTGAGTTACTGTACGTGTTCACAAATGCTTAACCCATAACGCCTCTGAAAATAATTCTTGTCTGCTCGTGCCAAGCTACCTAGAGGGTGAGCATGGGTTATTTCTAGAGGGTGATCCCCTTATCCTGACTAGAGGAGAGGGTCCCTGCTTGTCACAAGTAATTACTTGTAGCAACCAGAGACCCCCAAATCTAACATAAGTAAGGAGTGATTACACCACCTTACCCAAGCTGAGTGATCAGCCTGTGGTGTCAGTTTAGATAGCAGCCAGGGGTGGCATAATACTTGCTGCAGCCCCTGGATGCACCTATGCCCTGGGTACCTATGGCACACTATACAGGGGCTCACAAAGGTGACCCAATACCCAATCAAGGATGTACCTAAAGTACATGGAGTCCATTTTATAGGTAGAGCAGATAGCCTGGGGCCCTGAATAGCAGGATCCCAAGCCAACTAAGTTGAAAACCAGCAAAATACTAGACAAAAAGTTGGGGTAACCATATAGTCAGATATCCACCTTCCTACAGCAGCCACTCATCTGAGGGGAGGAGTCAGGGAGGCATGAATACGTGTTGAGGCTGTGGTTAGGGAGGTAGCAAGACCTTGGGGGCCAGTGTCAGGGAGGCTGCAAGACATCTGGGGAGCGTGTCAGTGTGGCAGCAATACCTCTTGGGGAGGCCTCAGGGAGGCAGTAAAACCTCTGGGGTCAGGGTGAGGGAGGCAGCAAAGCCTCTGGATGTGTCATGGAGGCAGCAAGACATCTGAGAGCCAGAGCAAAGGAGGCAACAAGATATGTGGGAGAGGAGTCAGGGAGGTGGTTAGAGCTCTTGGGTCAGGAAAGCCACAAGACGTCTGGGGGCTGAGGTCAGGGTGGCACCAAGACCTCTGAGGGCCATTGTGAGAGAGGCAGCAGAACCTCTGGGGGGGTGGGGGGGTTATGGAGGCAGCAAGCCCTCTGAGAGCCAGAGTAAGGGAGGTAAACAAGACCTATGGTGGCCAAGGTCAGTGAGGCAGCCAGGCCTATGGTGGCCAAGGTAAGTGAGGCAGCCAGACCTTAGGGGGGAGGGATCAGGGAGGCAGTAATACCTCTGGGGAGGATTCAGGGAGGCAGCAAGAGCTCTGGGAGCCTGGGTCAGGGAGGCAGCCACTCATCTGATGGGAGGAGTCAGGGAGGCAGTAATACCTGTGGAGGAAGGGGTCAGGGAGGCAGCAAGACATCTGGGGAGGGGGTTGTGAGAAGTTCGCCTGGCATATGATATCCACTAGTTCTAGTGGGCACCTTGCACCAGTCTAATCAAACCTTATTGATGGTGGTTGTAAAGTCAACCTTATAGAAAGCTATCCTAGTGATAGCATGGACCAGGAGTCATCAGGCTAAGACTACAGAGAGCGCATTAAGCAAGTTGTTTTACCAATTATAATCGCTTGAGTACCAAATGAAAGCACACCACCCCAGGTATAGTGGGATCACTGACATAATATAGAATGACAAAATGTAGACTTACCAAAATATAGTCACCAAAATATAGAATGCCAAAATATCGAATTCCTATCTACAAACAGGTAAGTACAAAAATATCGAATCCAAAATATAGTCTGTAAAAAATATAGACAGTCAAAATATCGATTTTTTTTAAATGTCTTAAAAGTAATTTAAAATTATTGAAATAATAAATATAATTAACTAAAACATACTTAAAAATACTCAAATAACCTTAAAATTAAGATATAATTTATTTAAGTTATTAATAAAAAATTTACAATATTTTACCGTAGGATAGCAGGAGGGTAACATTTAATATTACCACTCCAGTGAGTGCAACAGTAGGGAAAGCGTTGGATAGCGTAGGGGTAAAAAATACTATTCCCACTCCAGTGAGTGCAACAGTAGGGAAAGCGTTGGATAGCGTAAGGGTAAAAATTACTATTCCCACTCCAGAGAGTACAACAGTAGGGAAAGCGTTGGATAGCGGGAGGGTAAAAAATACTATTCCCACTCCAGTGAGTCCAACAGTAGGGAAAGCGTTGGATAGCGTAGGGGTAAAAAATACTATTCCCACTCCAGAGAGTGCAACAGTAGGGAAGGCGTTGGATAGCATAGGGGTAAAAATTACTATTCCCACTCCGGAGAGTGCAACAGTAGGGAAAGCGTTGGATAGCATAAGGGTAAAAATTACTATTCCCACTCCAGAGAGTGCAACAGTAGGGAAAGCGTTGGATAGCGGGAGGGTAAAAATTACTATTCCAACTCCAGAGCCTGCAACAGTAGGGAAAGCGTTGGATAGCGTAGGGGTAAGAATTACTATTCCCACTCCAGAGAGTGCAACAGTAGGGAAAGCGTGGATATTGGAAGGGTATAAATTACTATTTCCACTCCAGAGAGTACAACAGTAGGGAAAGCATTGGATAGCGTAGGGGTAAAAATTACTATTCCCACTCCAGAGAGTGCAACAGTAGGGAAAGCGTTGGATAGCGTAGGGGTAAAAAATACTATTCCCACTCCAGAGAGTGCAACAGTACGGAAAGCGTTGGATAGCGGGAGTGTGAAAATTTCTATTCCCACTCCAGATAGTGCAACAGTAGGGAAAGCTTTGGATAGCGTAGGGGTAAAAATTACTATTCCCACTCCAGAGAGTGCAACAGTAGGGAAAGCGTTGGATAGCGTAGGGGTAAAAAATACTATTCCCACTCCAGAGAGTGCAACAGTAGGAAAAGCGTTGGATAGCGGGAGGGTGAAAATTACTATTCCCACTCCAGTGAGTTTAACAGTAGGGAAAGTAATGATTTAATATATTATTAAAAATAAATTAAATATCAATACCAATAAAACATTAATTGAAATTAATAACCAATTTAATATTATGTAATAATTAATTAGAAATACAACTACATATTAGTTATTAAAAATTAATAACCTATTCATAATTATTCAACAATGAATTAATTTTAAATAACAAAAATGAATTAATAATAAAAATTAATACAAATTAAAAATTAACAGTAAATTAATTATCAATACACAAAAAGTATTTTTAATATGTAATTAATTACACTTACATTACTTCCCACCCTATTCCCCTATAAACCCACATCCCACTACAGAAAATACATTAATACAATTATCATAATTATCAAATATTTAATTAATACAAAACAATTACCAATTAATAAAAATTAATTGCCAATTAATAGAAATTAATTACCAATTAAAAATTACTTAACAATAAATTTAAAATCAATACGAATAAATGAAAAACAATATTTACTTTATTACAATTAAATTACTTCCCACCATATTCCCCTATAAACCCACAACCCGCTACAGAAAATAAATTTAGAAAATTAACAATTAATCAATTAATACAAATTAATTGGCAATTAATAAAAATTAATTACCAATTACAAAATAACAATAAATTCAAAATGAATACCAATAAATAAATAAAAATATTTAATTAATTACAAATAAATTACTTCCCACCCTATTCCCCTATAAACCCACAACCCGCTACAGAATTAAATTACGCAAAAATTAAATAACATAAAATTCATTACTTAAAATACATTAAACATACATTACAAAAATTAATATACACTTTTCACACATATACTAACATACAAAACACTTTAAAAAAAATTATATTATTAAAAAATCGATATATTTAATGCCTATATTGTATATTTCGATATTTTGACTTCTATATTTTGAAAATCGATATTACTTACCTTAAATTCGATATTTGTAACCACTATATTGTGTCCATTCGATATTTTGTCCATTCTATATTTTTACTTCGATATTATGTCCATTCTATATTTTGGAATAGATATTATGACTGATTACCCAAATATATATGTACTAGCAGCCCACCCCAGCGTTGCCTGGGACAGAAGGGGGCTGGGGGCAGCATTTCAGGCTTGCATGCACTCCCACCCCGGCCCCCACCCGCCACAACATTGTCTGTGTTCCGGGCCAATCTCCCGCACCGGCTCCCTCCCGTCCCGTGTCCCTGAAATGCTGCCCCCAGACCCTGAGCCTTACCGCAGTTGTTCCGGCACAACCTCCCGCACCGGCTCCCTCCCGTCCCATGTCCCAGAGCCTTACCTGAGCCGCCGCTCCTCCCCGAGCTCCTCACTTCACCGCCGCTACTCCTCGTCATCACGTACGTTGCGGCCAGCGCTATGTCATGGCCGTCAGCATCGCGGCCGGCGCTACTTTCAGGGCACTACTTTTTTGTTTTAAGTTATATTTTTAAATTTACGTTTTTTTTTTATTTTCTATAGCCTATGTCCATCTGCACACCCTGAGGATTACAACAATGTATTGGGTGTGTGGATTGGCGCTGTGGTTCCCGAGTTTACCTTGCCAAAAGGTTTGTGTTCTCGCTTTATAATAGTAGTATAGATTTATTCTAAACAGAACCCCTTTGCACTCTTTATGAGGTCAGAGGTAAAAGCACAATACAAGTTACTTAATTAGCATACGTTCAGTTGCACAGTATACGTTTTGCCCCAGGGGCCTCACAAACCAAATACTAAAATAGTGGTGTAAGAACCACTTGAGAATTAGAAAGCAGGCCTGGGGCCTGTGGAATCGCTGGGGCTACTCTAAACAACTAAAGGTTAGGAAGTAGGAGGCCCACGGGAGACGCGTGCAGTGTCTAATCACAGCCGCAGGTTACCATTGACTTTCTAAGGGAAATAAACAAGTTGCAATTTTACAATTTAAGGATACTTCCGAATGGACTACGATGGAACCCTTTTAGACACTAGGAGGGCCAATACACTAGAGACTACCAGAGTACTCCTGTTACCTCACCCACGGAAGCCGGGTGTATAAGTGTCTTTTGGTGTCCGGTTTCATTGTCGATTTCAATTGAGATGTATGTATACTTGTAAAGCGCACTATCACCTTTCAGGCATCCTGGCGCTGTATACCGCTGTGGAACCCTTCCTGGCTTTCCCTGTGAGATGCCCCCTACTGGGCACCCCCAAGGTGAAGCCAGGCATCCCAGCGCTTTCGTGGCCGTTGTGGAGATTAAGCAAGCTATTGCCCAGAGTTGCAGAGTGGGACCCATGATTAGAGTAGGCTCCGAGGTGAGAATTATGGAGTCCGTGGACATTGAGCCCAAGACCCTGCTGCGTCGGTAATTGAATCCTGGTCCCGGGTCAGACCTCTGCATCAGGGTCTGCCACTTCTAACCAGTGAGCCACACTTCTCCAGAGATCTGCAAAGAAGTGCTACAGGCAGCCAGAGGAAAAGTGTCCGGGTGGATCCAAGGGTGGATCGGAGATCTGAAGAACCTGAAAGCAGAAAGGACAGAGTCTGGGTCACTTGCCAGTGACCAGGGCGGCGATTGAAAGCTGCCAGCCAATTTTGGGTGATTCAGGAGAAAAGGTGAAGTTTGTCTCTTCAGCCACGAGGTCCAGGAGGTGTCGATGTCAACCAGGAGCTGGATTCAAGCTGTCCCACAAGGATCTAGTTGACTGCGGTGTCGGTATCTGGATTGGACCCAACAACACCTGGCAAACGCAACCCATGCAGGATGTTAAGTTTGACTTTGGTGCATACCAGAAAGGTCTGTGGTGCTTTTCCTTTGTAGGGAAGCTAGAAAAAGCCTGGAGCAACTGGGGACGCAAGTTAGATTCAAAAGAAAGTCTTCAGAGGGGCTCACTAGCCAACGGACTGGGAACAACGAAGACATGTCTAGCTGAAATGCAAAAGTGGGGCCCACGGGACACTCTTGGAGTGGGGACCTCAGAGCTTCGGTGCAAATGGTGCTCATGTCTGGGACTTCAAGCACCCCAATGCACAACTTCGAGATACCTCATGAAGTAGGTGCAGCTTGCAAAATGTAGGGTGTCCAGGAGTTCCGGTCCCACGTCTCTTGTGTCCGCCACAGGTCTCAGCTTTGCTGTGAGCGAAGGTCGGGTCAGAGATGTCTGGAAGTTTATGTCCTGTGTTGCATATTCTTCGGGATCCGGCAGGAGCCTCGAATATGCTGTCTGGCAAAGTTGCTGTTGGTGCCTGTTTGAACAGGGTGGTCACTCCTTGACCACAAGGAAGATGTCTTTCATCTTCCAGTCGAAATGGAATTTTGAAGGTCCGGGATTTATGTTTCAGAGTTTCATCCAGGGTAATCTAAAGTCCTATGGACTGTGTTCCTATACTTATACTAAGTTTAGGGGCTGGACTACCTTTAAGGTCCCTCCTATGGGTGGACCTGGGAAGCGGGTGACTACACCCCTTTCCCTTTGTCCAGTTTCATGCCAGAGCAGGGGCAGCCTGCCCCAGCAACTGGTTTGAACAGGGAAATGCATGGAGCACCTAGTGTGCCCCAGGCAGTGTCTGGAATGCATTCACTGAATGCAACCCTCCCTGGCCCAATACACAAAAGCCTGTCTGGGGAGGAGCCAGCACCTCCCTGGACAGGAAACCTATTGTCCAGGCCTCCCTTGCTGGAGTTTCATCCTGCAGCAGGAGGGATGACTTGTGTCTGTGGCAGCAGCATCCATTTTGTGATGCTGAGGCTCTGTTTAACTTTAACCGGGTTTACCAGTAACTACATGTCTTCTCCCTCTAGAATGGTGGAATGCTACCCCCACCACCAAAACTGGCGGGGAGGGGGTAGTATTCCAAAGTGTTTGACACCTTACACGACATGTTTTGATAAAGCCAAACCAAAGTTAGCATTAACCGCGAGAATTATAATACACTTAGGAGTATATGGTATGGCTACATCATGGAACAGCTATAAGGAGATGGTTCCGAAAGCTGCAGAGGGGCTCAGCTCATGCCAGGGCACCCTCTGACACAAAACCAAGAACTCTGCATCCAGGATTTTCAAGGCCTGCCATAGGAGTGACTTATAGCTGTAAAGAGATAAGTCTGATTACTGGGGGGAGGGCATTCCAGGATATGGAATGCCTTCCCCCAGTAATCAGACTTATCTCATCCACGGCATCCTTCCTCTTAGCTAAACTTTCCTGAACTTTGACTATTGTAATCTCGGAACTCAGTACTCTTCCTCCTATGACTATGTATATTGACCTCCATTGCACCGTTGGTACCTTACCTTGTTTTCTTTTTGTAACCATTTGCACTTTTTTGCTCAAAGGTTTTGTTTAATTATTACTCATTCGCCTTTTTATCCCACTCTGGGGCATATTATCAAGGGGGTTTATCTCCGCTTTTTTGGATTTAAAAGCCAAGAAAGCGGAGATAAAATTATCTCCCTATTACCTAGCTGTCGCTAACACCAGTTAGCGACAGCTAGTAGGAGATAGCGACCATCTGGGGCCCCGCTTTGCATGTCAGTGATATTTATCACTAATGACATGCAAAGTGGGCGTGCCAAGATGGTACCAACTGGAAACAGTCGCTAACATCGCTATTTCCTATTACCAACTTTTGGAGATATTCGCGCTAAGCGCGAATATCTCCAAAAGCTAACACCTGCCCCTGAGCAGTTCTTAGCCATGTTATCCAATGGTAGGTGGATAACATGGCTAAGAGCATTAGCTCGGTAATGCATGAATATTGCTGACTTTTCAGCGATATTCATGCATTTTGGCCGATTTTTATCGCTTAGGAGATATACCTTGATAATAGCAAGGTTCCTAAGCGATAAAAATCGCCGCAGCTCGGCGATAAAAATATCGCCGCTAAACCAACATAGCGATAATTATCGCTAGTTGTTGGTAATATGCCCCTCTTTTTGTAAAGCGCTTTGATATCCGTAAGGATCTTGTTCGCGCTCTATAATACTTTCAAAATAAAATAAATAAATACATAAATAAATATGTGTCTATTTATGTCTATAGATATAGGTATACTATATCTAAGTAAGGGGTGATTACACCACCTTACCCAGGCTGTATGAACAGACCTTTGGTGTCAGTTTAGAAGGCAAACCAGGGGTGGCACAATACATGCTGTATCCCCTGGTAGGCCTAGGGTGCACCTATGCCCTGGGTACCTAGGGTACACTATACAGGGGCTCACAAGGGTGACCCAGTACCAATATGGTATGTACCTAAAGTACATGGTATAAATTTAGAGAGAGAACAGCTAGGCTGTGGGCCTGAGTAGCAGTGCCATAGCCAGACTAAAGTTGAAAAACCAGAGAATCACAGCAGAAAGTTGGGGTGACCATAGGAAGCAGACCCTACTCTCCTACAGGGGTCATAGTGGCAGCAATACCTCTCGGGGAGGCCTCAGGGAGGCAGTAAAACCTCCTGGGGGGAGGCATCAGGAGGCAGCAGGGCCTCTGGGGGCTGGGGTCAGGGAGGCAGCAAGGTGTATGTGGGCCGGTATCAAGGAGGCAGCAGGACATCTTGGGGAGGCCTCAGAGAAGCAGCAAGACCTCTGGGGCTGGGGTCATGGAGGCAGCAAGATCTCTGTGGGGAAGGATCAGGGAGGCAGCAAGATCTCTGTGGGTTGAGGTAAGATAAGCCAGAAAGAACCCCGGGGGGCCAGGGTCAGGAAGGCAGCAAGTGCTCTGGGGCCCGGGGTCAGGGATGAAATACAACCTCTGGGGGAGGTGTCAAGGATGAAGCAAGATCTCTGTGGGTTGGGATCAGAGAGTCAGAAAGAACCCTGGGGGCCAAGGTCAAGGAGGAAGCAAGACATCTGGGGTCTTTGGTAAGATAAGCCAGAAATAACCCCGGGGGGCCAGGGTAAGGAAGGCAGCAAGTGCTCTGGGGCCCGGGGTCAGGGATGAAACACAACCTCTGGGGGAGGTGTCAAGGAGGAAGCAAGACCTCTGGGGGCTGTGGTCAAAGAGTCAACAGTACTAACGGAGATGGGGGCAGGGAGGCAGCAGGATCTCTGGGAGCCCTACACCTTGCTTTATGACAGGATCCACCCTACCCCTTGGCTTACAATAGGATTCACACAATGCCTTGGCTTATGACAGGATCCACCCTATGCCTTGGTTTACAACAGGATCCACCCAACACCTTGGCTTACGATAGGATCCACCCGATGCCTTGGTTTACAACAGGATCCACCCTACGCCCTGGCTTATGACAGGATCCACTCCATGCCTTTGTTTATGATAGGATCCACATGATGCCTTGGTTTACAACAGGATTCACCCTACGCCATGGCTTACAATAGGATCCACCTGATGCCTTGGTTTACAATCAATCAATCAATCAAGACACTAATAAAGCACACTACATACCCATTAGGGTCTCAAGGCGCTGGGGTGGAGGGGTGCTGCTACTGATCGAAGAGCCAGGTCTTGATGAGTCTTCTGAAGTCCAGTAAGTCTTGGGTCTGCCGTAGTTTTGTGGGAAGGGTGTTCCAGGTCTTGGCGGCGAGGTGGGAGAAGGATCTGCCGCCGGCGGTCGTTCTTCGGATGCGAGGGACTGTGGTGAGGGCGAGGCCTGCGGAGCGGAGCTGGTGGGTGGGAGTGTAGAAGCTGAGTCGTCTGTTGAGGTATGCTGGGCCGGAGTTGTGGAGAGCTTTGTGCACGTGGAGGAGGAGCTTGAAAGTGACCCTCTTGTTGACGGGTCTCTAAGGTGGGGGTGATGTGGCTGCGGCAGGGGATGTCAAGGATCAGGTGTGCTGAGGCGTTCTGGTTGCGTTGCAGCCGTCTTAGGATCTTGGCCGACATTCCTGCGTAGAGGGCATTTAGGTCATCCAGCCTGCTGGTGACGAGGGCCTGGTTGACTGTTTTTCTCGTTTTGGTGGGGATCCACTTGAGGATCCTGCGGAGCATTTGGAGGGTGTTGAAGCAGGATGAGAAGACGGTATTGACCTGCTTCGTCTTGGAGAGGGTGGCGTCGAGGATGACCTCCAGGTTGCATGCGTGGTCGGTGGGTGTCGGTGCTGTTCCCAGTGTTGTCAGCCACCAGGAGTCTTTCCGGGCCGAGGGGGTGGGGCCGAGGATGACGTCCTCCATCTTGTCTGAGATCATCTTCAGTCGGCTGTTCTTCATTCATTCAGGGACGTCCTTCATTCCTTCGTGGAGGTTAGTTTTGGTGGTGTGAGAGTGTTTAGTGAGGGAGATGATCAGCTGGGTGTCGTCGGCGTAGGAGATGATGTTGAGGTCGTGCTGTCGGGCGACTTGGGCAAGGGGTGCCATGTAGATGCTAAACAGCGTCGGGCTGAGGGAAGAGCCCTGGGGTACGCCGCAGGTGATCTCGGTGGCTTTGGAGCGGAAGGGGGGAGGCGGACGCTTTGAGTTCTGCCGGAGAGGAACAATGTGGTCCAGTCCAGGGAATTCTCCTGGATTCCGGCGTTGTGTAAACGTTTTCATAGTGTGTTGTGGCAGACCGTGTCAAAGACGGCTGACAGCTCCAGGAGGATGAGGGCCGCTGTTTCTCAGTTGTCAATCAGGGTCCTGATGTCATCGGTGGCAGCGATGAGGGCGGTTTGGGTGCTGTGGTTTCTGCGGAAACCGGACTGGGATGGGTCCAAGATGTTGTTCTCCTCGAAGTAGCGGGTCAGTTGTTTGTTGATGATTTTCTCGGTGACCTTCGCCGGGAATGGAAGCCGGGAGATGGGTCGCAAATTCTTGAGGTCCTTGGAGTCTGCCTTGGGTTTCTTGAGAAAAGGCGTTGATCTCGGCGTGTTTCCAGCTCTCTGGGAGGTTGCTGTCTTGAAGGAGATGTTGGTTATTCTCGGGAGATGGGCTGCAATGGCTGTGCTGGCTTTGTTGAATATGTGATGAGGGCATGGGTCTAGTGGTGATCCAGAGTGAATGGTGTTAATGATTTTGCTGGTGTCCTCGTCATTGACGCTGGTCCAGGATAGCTGGCGGTTGGTGCAGGTGGTGGTCGTGGGGGTGGTGGTTGTCCAGGTGGTCGTGGCACTGAAGCTGTCGTAAATGTTGGCGATCTTGCAGTGGAAGAAGGTGACCAGTGAGTCGCACAGCTCTTGCGAAGGTGGGATGTCGTTGGTGTTGGAGCTGGGGTTGGAGAGTTCCTTCACGATGTTGAAGAGCTCTTTGCTGTTTGTGTATGTTTTTATCTAGGTGGTCCTTGAAGGAGGACCTCTTGGGGGCTCTGATGAGTTGATGGTGTCTGCTGTTCTTGTGGGTTGTGTAGCTGTCCGGTGATCGTTCGTGGAGCTAGTTTTTCTCCAATTTTCAGTATGTTCGTTTGGAGGCCTGGAGGTTTCCAGTGAACCAGGTGGCTTTCTTGCTGGTCCGGCTGTTGGAGGGTGTCTTGAGCGGGGCGAGGGTGTTGGCGCAGTCGTCGATCCATTGTCTGAGGTTGCAGGTGGCGGTGTTGGGATCGGTGGAGTTGGCGGGAAGGTTCTGGGTGAGGGTAGCGGTTAGCTGGTCTTCGGTGACTTTGCTCCAGAAGCGTCGAGGCCTCTGTTGAGTGCATTGGTGCATGGTGGGCTTCCTGAAGGTGAAGTTGATGCTGTGGTGGTCTGTCCAGTGAGGTTTGGTGGTGTGGTTGAAGGAGACATGGGTGCTTGCAGTGAAGATGGGGTTGAGCGTGTGACCGGCGGCGTGGGTGGATGTTGTCAAAAGCTGTCTGAGTCCGAGGTTGCCGAGGTTGTCAATCAGGGTGGTGGAGTTAGGGTCGTTTGTTGGACTTGGCCCGTCTGGCAGGTTCACCCCTAAACTTTTTGCTTTTTGAATGTGAATTGATGGTAGTGATGTTTGGTTTCTACGTACTTTCACTGTGTCCCAGGGGAAAGTACGTGCGCACTCTGAGTGCATGGAGTAAGGTTGGCCTGCCCTCCCATAGGAATGCATGGGGAATGTCTGTGTCCCTGGTAGTTCCTGATGCGTGAGGTGTGCAGGCTCAAGTTTGGTATGTGCAGACTCGTGTGATTGAATGCTGCGCAATGATGTGTGCGGCGTGAATGTGTCTAGTGTGGAGTCTGGATGGGTCTGCCCCGGTGGTGAATGGAGAGATTAGCGTCCTAAATAGGGCTGGGCTTTCCCTACACAATGCTGGCTCCACCCTAGTTGGTGCATCTAATGTCCCTAGCCTGCCAGTGAATAGTGTGAAGGGCTGAGCACATCAAGAGTGCTCACAAACCAGCTGCGACTGGTTTTTCCCCTCACCCTGAAGCTAGACAAAGGATTTTTCAGTATAAAGAGGGGCTGTGTCCCCTTACAAATGTTCTCTTCCATTATCCTATCTGAGGGGGGCTGCTGCTGCTGCTGGGCACCAGGAGGACTGCAACTTGGACTGCCTCCCTGCCTGGAGGCCCAGTGAGCTGGCTCTGGGCCCAACCTTGCCCCCTTGCCTACCTGAAGGACTTTATTGCTGCCTTTTGAGGCCCCTAGAGCCTGGAAGCGCTTTATTTGCTGTTATAGCACTTGGGAGTGCAGTATTCCCCTCAAAGCGCCTGGAAGCGTTGATTTGTCCGCTAGCGCCTGGGAGCGCTTTATTTGTATTCTAAGCACCTGGGAGCGCTTTATATTGCTCTAGCGCCTGGGAGAGCTTTATTTGGTTCTAGCGCCCCAGCGCTCTATTTACTATAGCGCTTGGGAGCGCTGCTGTCGCTTTGTCCTGTGCCCACCCGGCACCTTTCACCCCGTGTCCCCGGGAAAGGAACCTCCGCCGCCGGCCAGAAGTCAGGCAGGCCGGGGGCGGGACCTCTGGACACCCGGAAGCAACCTCCCTCTCCCGGGGCTCAGAGAGGAGAGCCCCGGGGTGAAGCAGCAGAGGCGGGCCACCTGCGAGGCCCTGGAGGAGGGGAGCCCTGCCCTTGGCACCTGAGTAGCAGTTCAGCGAGGCCGGAGCCCAAGAGGAGAGCCCTGAGGGCACTTGGACTCCCCCAGCCATCAGGAGCGGAGTCCGGAGGACTCTGCGGACCAGTGAGTGGGGCCCGGTGTGCAGTATTGAGGAGGAGGCCGTCGGGGCACATTGCCAGTGCCTGCCCCTCCCCTTCAGTGTAAGGGGGCATTCTTTTTCTGAGTCCCCAGAGAGGGAAATCCACCGAAGGCCCGGCACTTCTTTAGAGGCCGACGAGGGCCCCCGGGGGTAGATCCTGGTGCTGAGTTCCCTGAGCGGGACTACAACGCACCTGTCTTTTCAGAGCCCCGAGAGGCTCACGCCGCACCAATGTATTCAGAGCCCCGAGAGGCTCACGCCGCACCTTTGTTTGTTTAGAGCCCAGAGAGGCTCTTGAGGGCCACATTCATTTCTTAGAGCTCTGAGAGGATCCCCCAGTCTTCCAAGGCCCCATTTTGTTGAGGAGCCCACGAGGGGCTCAGGCGCATTATTGTTGGTTGAGCCAGAGAGGCGCAGGGGACAGTCAGTTGGGCAGAGCCTGCAAGGCTCCAGCGGTGGCCCCAGCATTGGCTCACACAGCTGCCCAGCACTTAGTGGGCAGCTGCTCCGTTTAGGCCCCTGACTTTGGGACACAGGGCGTCCTAGCCCCAACAAGGCCAGTTGGCTTAGGGACTGCCACAGGTGGTGGCTTATGGGAGTGCTGCACAATTGTTCTTACACCTCTGAATGTTTTTAGGCATCATGTGTTTTCCTTCCCTACACCTCTGAATGTGTTTTGATGCGTCATGTGTAATATGTTCTTGCTTCTACCCCTAAATGTATGGTGATACTTAGGTGGTTGTTTTTCTCCTAGTACATGTGTTGCTAGTGAGGTCCTGGTTCCCTGCGTGACCTTTTCCTAAGGTGGTTAGGGTTGCATAGGTGGTACTTACCTGTTACCAGTGATTACTGGTTGTGTGCTCTATTTTCTAATTTGTGCTACAGTGATTTTACATTCTATGTCCTAAGTGCTAGTTCTAAAAGTGCCTATTCCTGACAGTAAGAAACAACTGGGGGCTGGCTCTAATCAGTAAGGCTGAGCCGGATAATTATCTAACAAAACAACAATGCCAATACTGATATAGATAATTCAAATAAACAAATATCCATCCAAATCAAGAAAATCTTTCATTCAAGATTTCAAGCGTATCACAAACAACCATATCACATTCACACACTCGGGGGGAAATGATGTTGCACAATTTAGGCGGGGCCCTAACCGGTCTGCATGAGCATCTTGGCATCCAAATAGCTGAACGCGGAGCTCTACTAATTACCTTGCAGTACTAATTAGAAATGAGTCTCAACCAATCTGCTGGAGATATAGGAATGTACTACTAAAAAATTGTTTGTTCTATTGTTCTTTGAAACCACTCGCAGATCTTGGTTGCTTTTTACTTTTTGCTTTTTACCTTTCTCCTCCCCCCCCCGTTTTGGGTTTTCCTCAATTGTTTCTAAATTGTGCAACATCATTTTCCCCCCGAGTGTGTGAATGTGATATGGTTGTTTGTGATATGCTTGAAATCTTGAATGAAAGATTGAGTGTATGGTTAATGCCTAAATGTCCCACGTGTTTGTCATTAAAAAAAATGTTGTACTATGTATTAAATTTTGAAATAAATTCTTTGTAACATTTGAATAAAATGCTATTGAGTAGCAATCCCCATTCTTGAATTCGTTTTCTTGATTTGGATGGATATTTGTTTATTTGAATTATCTATATCAGTATTGGTATTCCTGACAGTGGTCCATGTGGCCCTGTCTTGTACATATCCCCTGTAAATTCTGCCCGTGCCTGTTGGCACATTGTTAAGTGTGTGTTTTTATCTAATGTGTTTTGGTATATTACAAAGGCTATTTTTACATATAACCTTGTGTGGAGTTTATTTTGTGGTGGGCCTTGGGTGTTGTTGCTGGGTGCGCGCGCAAACACTTAACCTATATAGCCTCCGAGTTTAGCCTTACTGTTCGTGTCACGTTACCAAGAGGGTGAGTAGGGGTTATGTTGGCGTGTAACTCCCTTGCCCTGACTCAGAGTGATGGTCTCTGACTGACTTTGGCGCAAGCCTTGGCCAGCCAGAGATCCCATTTCTGACATCGTTGTTATTCTCAAGGTAGAAGTTCAGACCTCCTAGGAGGTTGTAGTCAGTGGAGGCGAGGGCGTGTGTGCTGATGAAGTCGGCGATGGAGTCGCTGAACTGTGGTTGGGATCCGGGGGGTCTGTAGACAAGGGTTCCTCTGAGGGTGGTGTTGGGGTCAGTGTGGATCTGGAAGTGCATGTGTTCGGTGGTGCTGAGGGTGTCGTCGGTGTTGGTCCAGACTCTGAGAGTGTTCCTGTGGACGATGGCGATTCCTCCTCCTACTCCATTGGAACGGTCTCTGTGGGTGATCTTGTAGCTTTCCGGGATGGCTATGGCCATGTTGGGTGCTGAGGTGGGTTTTAGCCAGGTCTCTGTCAGGAAGGCGACGTCCGGGTGGTGGAGTCGAGAAGGTCCCAGAGTTCGATGGCATGTTTGCGGGCGGAGCGGGTGTTGAGGAGGATGCAGTTGAGGTAGTTGGGTATCTTGGTTGGCGGTTTGGCTGGCCGGATGCTGGTGAAGTTGCATCTCCGGCAGGTGAAGGGTCCTTGGGTGCGCTTTGGCGTGTCCCGGTACCAGGTGTATTCTCGGCCAGTGTTGAGTGCGTGGAGGGTGCTGGCGTCTTAGCTCAGTCGGGTGTTGGTGCATCTGAAGGGGGCCAGGTGTTCTGGCGCTGGTCACAGTCCAGGCGCGCCTTCGGCACGCCAGCGGCGTGGCCGCACAGGGTCTACCATAGATGGGGGGTGAGAAGGAGGTGCAGCTGGGAGGCGGGGGCGGGGAGGCCAATCGCAGCGAGGGGGCGGGGCTGCAGGGGATGCTGCGGTGGGAACCGGCGGGGGAGAACAGAGGGCAAGAGAAGGCGGGTACTGCACACGAGGGGTACAGAAGGCAAGATGCTCACAGAAACGGGGGCACAGAAGGCAAAAACGGGCATAGAATCAGGGGCACATGAGGGGGGCAGAAGGCAAAAAGTTCACAGAGTCATGGTCACACGAGGGTTACAGAAGGCAAAAAAGGGCAACAAGCAGAGGAAGATGGACACAGAAAGACCGGGGCAGCGAGGGGGACAGCTGGCAAGGGCACAGAGACAGCAAGCAGAGGGGCGAACTTAGCAGCAGCGGGCAGAAGAACACAGGCAGAGCTGTGTGGTGGGGGAGTGACCTACCTGGCAAGGTCAAGGGTCGCTCTCCTCACAGCACAGTGGCCAACACGTATGGAGAGGTGGGAGGGAGGAGCAGCTGGGAGGTGGGAGGCAGGGGCAGCGAATGGGCAGTGATGAGGGGCAGGGCCAAAGCGGATGCAGCGGCAAGAACCAGGGGCAACCGGGAACGGAATCAGGGCACAGAAGGCAAAATGGGTGCAGGATCAGGGGCACATGAGGGGTACAGAATGCAAAATGGTCACAGAAACGGGGGCAAAGAAGGCAAAAACGGGTGTAGAATCAGGCCGTAGAATCAGGGGCATATGAGGGGAACAGGCAAAAATGTCACAGGGTCAGGGGCACACGAGGGGTTCAGAAGGCAAAATGGTCACAGAAACGGGGGCACAGAAGGCAGAAACAGGCATAGAATCAGGGGCACATGAGGGGAACAGAGGCAAAAAGGTTGTTAGACGGGACCTGGAGGGTCGGCCGAGGACAAGGGGAGAGGTCTCCGGGGAGAGCCTTCTCCAGCGATCGTACAGACAAGTAACTTCCCCCCCACAGATGGACACCACGAATGACGATAAAAAGCAAGAGATGAAAAACAGACATTATAGAATATTGTTCTCTAAGTGCGGTATAGCTCTATCTATTTTAATACTTTTATGTATTCTATTAGTTACTATATTCTGGTTTATTTCTCCTACACAATTGACGTCTGCACCAACTTCTCAACCTACTCTTTCTTTACTGTTTCTTCACATGACTTTCATATTTTACCTGAACATACATTGGTTAGGCCAGAGTTTACTGATAGACCCTTCTGTACAGCTTCTACATCAACACCAGAACATCACTAATTGTTGGGTGGGTGATCTTATACCACATACTACAGATAGAGGTGTTCACTATTTGGTCCTGCCATATATGGCCTTTGTACCACTACGTGTGTAAGAAGACTTGTCCCGAGAGAGTTGCTAAGTAGTAAGATAATACTACAGCAACCCCTTGATGATCTGATAAGTATAGACCTAGATTCAGACTGACATGGGTTTAGGTTATTGCCTATATAAGGGCAAAAGGAGCGTCTGTGGTTCTGAAAATTCCGGACCCCGCCATAATGGTGTACCAAGGCCTAAACACGCGTGCAGAAAATATCATCATACCACGACGAATTTGGTATCAATAGACCGGTAATGATCAGGACATTATGCCTGTGTATTTGCGTCACGATCGAGTGATGCTAACACCCTTAAATCACTGTTCTTGTCCTGAGCCCACGGCATCCATCTTGTGTCTTGCCCTCATATAGTCAATTGATTAAAGGCTGAATTTGATCCAAAGGACACGTCCACCTTTCTCTGACTTCTCCATGACCTGAACAGGCTGAATCTGCCTACGTGATGTTGGCCTCACCAAACCAGTCCATGCCCTCTAGTCAATCTATATTAAAGATCTGAGCAACTTGTTGTGTACATTGGCCTGAGCAAGATTAGAAGGCCGAATACAGTAGCCATGCCTGTTTATGACCCACAAGCATCCCTTATCCTACATTTCTATCTTCCACACCTGGCTCTGTTCCTCTGCTTCTGGGCTTTTACAATGGGGAGGTGACTGTTTATATGATGGGGAGGAAACCAGTTCTATTGTGAGCTTCTCCGGCCTGCACAGGAAAATATGTGAAGTTTGACATATGTTCATGATAGAAGATGGGTTGGTCAGTTTGGGCAAGTAGAATGGAATTCATAATTATAGCCTGCTTTGTTATGGTACCATGGGAGCGACCTACAATGATGTGTTTCACAGCAAGAATGTGAGCCTAGGGCCAAACTTTTTGTATAAAAGGCCTGCCTGAGAAAGCTCAGGCAGGCTCCCTCTTTCAATTGTAAAACTACGGTTGGACGACGAAGCCTCATAATTAATTATAATAAAGATGTCTTTTAATTTTACAGATTGGCTGTCAATTCCTATGCTGCTTTATTATGCAAACTGCTGTATAGATCCCTGGTGGGGAGTGAGTCATTTCTGACTTTTCCTCAAGGCAGGACGACAGTTCACAAGGCAGGGCTGCGGCAGCGCCAGCAGTCCGTCAAGGATGAGTTCTTCACGGTGTCTCTCGACTCCAGGATACAACTGCCTTCCTGCTCTGGAGCTGCCCCAGTTATAGGGCTGGTGCCCTTTGATGTCCGGACCCTCGCACTTGGAGGTCGGGAGGTCCGGGATGAGGGAGTCCAGACACCCAGCAGGGGGGTGGAGCCAGCGCCCGGGGGAGCTGGGGGCGATCGGCACCTGGAGGGGGAGAGCCATCGAAACTCCTCTCTCCCATTGACCTGCCAAGTGGTCCGCTCACCTCCCGGGTGGATGGTGGTGCCGGGCTGTCGGGCCTGGCCAGGCCCAGGGTTAGGGTCGAGCTGAGGCCACGCGGCCTCGTGGTGCAAGGTCCAAGATGGCGGCTGGGCCCGGGCGATGGTGTCGGTGGAGGCCCAGGCCGGTGTTACGGAGATGTTCGGGGCAGGTGTCCCGTGTGGGGACGGGTTACGGGTTACTTCTGGGGGTGGCTTCTGGAGTGCCGGTGTCCGGGCTCTGTCATGCGGGGAGGGAGCGAGCTGCCTTCTGGGGCCTGTCCAACAAAGGTCACAGAATCAGGGGCACACGAGGGGTACAGAAGGCAAAATTGTCACAGAATCCTGGTCAAACGAGGGGTACAGAAGGCAACAAAGGGCAACAAGCAGAGGAAGACGAACACAGAAGACCGGGGGCAGCGAGGGGGACAGCTGGCAAGGGCAGAGAGACAGCAAGCAGAGGGGCGAACTTACCAGCAGCAGCAGCAGGCAGGAGAACATAGGCAGAGCTGTGTGGTGGGGGAGCGACTTACCTGGCAAGGTCAAGGGTTGCAACAGGATCCACCCTATGCTTTGGCTTACGATAGGATCCACCCAATGCCTTGGTTTACAACAGCATTCACCCTACACCATGGCTTATGACAGGATCCACCCTACACCTTGGTTTACGATAGGATCCACCCGATGCCTTGGTTTACAACAGCATCCACCCTACGCCATGGCTTATGACAGGATCCACCCTACACCTTGGTTTACGATAAGATCCACCCGATGCCTTGGTTTACAACAGGATTCACCCTACGCCTTGGTTTACAACAGGATCCACCCTACGCCTTGGCTTTTGACAGGATCCGCCATACGCCTTGGCTTATGATAGGATCCACACAATGCCTTGGTTTACAACAGGATCCACCCTAATCCTTGGCTTATGACAGGATCCATTCTATGCCTTGGCTTATAACAGGATCCACCCTACACTTTGGCTTGCGACAGGATCCACTCTACACCTTGGCTTACGACAGGATCCACCCTATGCCTTGGTTTATACCAGGATCCACGGTATGCCTTGGTTTATAATAGGATCCACCCTACGCCTTGGCTTATGACGGGATTCAACCTACGCCTTGTTTACGATGATTACTAGATTACGCTTGGACTTGCATTGCACTGATTACCTAATGTATTTGCACATTGGTCATTAGCATGGCACTTTTTTAAAACATTTTAGCTGTTTTTATCTGATTTTATGAATCCACTAGCAGCCCGTCCCGACCTTGTCCGGGAGCAATCAGGTTTCCCCGACCCCCGCCCGCCCGACATTGTCCAGAAGCCTGGGCCCCCGCCCGGCCCCTCCCCCGCCTGCCCCAACCCCCGCCTGCCCCGACATTGTCCGTGGGTCCCCTTACCTCAGCCGCCGCTCCTCCCCTGCGCTCCTAAGTTTACCGGTCCGCCGCTCCTTGCTCCTCCCCGCCCCTGGTCACCGCTCCTCCCACCTGTCCACTGCTCGTCACCTCTCTGCTCCTCCCGCCTATCCGCTGCTTGTCACCTCACCGCCGCTGGTCACCGCTCCTCCGGCCTGTCCGCTGCTCCTCACGTCACCGTTTCTCACCCGCGCCATGTCTGCCGCTCCTCGTCGCGCTCCTGGACGCCGCTCCTCCCCGCACTCCTGACATGAGCACGCACGTCGCGGCCGGCGCTACTTCAGAGGGACTACTTTTTTTTTTATGTACATTTTTTAAATAACGTTTTTTAAAAAATTTATATAGCCTATAACCATCTGCACACCCTGACTATTACAACTGTGTATCGGGTGTGTGGATTGGCGCTGTGATTCCCGAGTTTACCCGCCTCAAAGCCTTAAAGTTCTTTCTTTATTATAGTAGTATAGATAAAAGTTTTCATCAATTACTATTATTTCACACTGGCTATTGGCATATCACATTAGTTATTATTAACTAAACAGTATAGTTATGAACTGAACTGAAGTGATACGTCATGGGCCATAGCCAAGATGTGCATTCTGAGAAAGAGGAAATCCCAATGCTCATGAGTTCTGGATGATGGAAGTCCCCGAGTTACTTACTATGAAGAGTTAGTTGACCAACTGTTGGACGAGCAATAAGCTTTGATCAGATTCGGGGTCCAAAGGACTCTTGAGGCAGTCACATACGACTAATTGTATATCCACCACAGGACTATCTTTTCCTTTTAGAACTGGACATATACCGACTGGGCACTTTGTTATTACTGCACCGACTGTAGTAGGGACTCGTCTCTCTTAGACAATCCCCCTGGTTATATCTTCAAAAGAGTCTTTCTTTTTCTTTTCCCTTTTTTTCTTTTCTTTATTCCTGATTGCCATAACGTATTCTTTAGTATGAAACTATAATGATTTTACATGGTATGTTTGAATTTTTTTTATGTGAACAATAAAATGAAGTATAAACAAAGATCTGCTGTAACAAGTCCCTTCGGCCTCTGCCTTGTGATATGGCAGATAATGTGTGAACCTTCTTTTCTGATCTCAGCCTCTTGATTCCTGCTGCATTAACAACTACGGCGGTAGAAAAGGGGGTGGTGATGGACGGAGCATCTGAATCAATCAAACACTCACACCCAGTCAAAAGATCTGGGTTTAATCCATCACCGTTCTTTAGCCCACTCTGCCACCCCAGTTCAGACAAGGCTATATGCAAATCAGTCTGACCCTGTGCCTCATTGGAACCGTCCAGCCCGAACTGCCAAGCCATGTCTTCCCTGGACCAGAAACAAGCTTCTGAGGACCGGTTTCTGGCATTCCAGCCGGCCTCTTCTCTCATCCTTTCTCACATCCTATTTCTTACAGTGCAGGCCCCCCCTTCTCTTGTCCTTTCTCACATACTATTTCTTACAGTGCAGACCCCCCTTCTCTTGTCCTTTCTCACATCCTATTTCTTACAGTGCTGGCCCCCTCTTCTCTCATGCTTTCTCACATCTTCTTTTTAACATAGCTGGGCGCCCCCTTCCTCTCTTCCTTTCTCACATCTCCTTTCTAACATAGCTGGGCACCCCCTTCCTCTCTTCCTTTCTCACATCTCCTTTCTAACATAGCTGGCCGCCCCCTTCCTCTCTTCCTTTCTCACTTCTTTCTTACAGCACTGGCTGCCCTCAGTGCCAGGGAGATGGCAGCCTCGAAGCTTGCTGAGATGAGGGTGGGGGCTGAAGTGATGCAGTGAACAAGTCTTCAGTACTATCTGAGTACGCGAGAGCAGTGCTGGGGGCAGTGTAAAGTGTTGGGCCCTAGGCCCCATACACAGGTAATGGTCATACGGTCACTATAGGCAGCTTGGGCAAGTCTGGTGCACGGGCAGCTGCAGCCCCAACCAAGATTCAAAGTTAAACCCGGTGTCCATCCCCTTATTTAACCCTGTCAGTACATTGTCAACCAGTGAAAACATGTGTCCCCTCTCTGTAGTGTCAGACCCTACAACCCTGCTTCTGTTTCAACACTGCAAGCCTCAGAATCGTAGTAAGGCATTGAAGCAGCACATCGGGTTCTCAAGATGTAATAGCCAGCCACCTACAACTGCTGTGCTCCAGAGGCAGGAGTATGACTGTCAATGGAGTACCAGAGATACCACAGGGGTGTCCCCTCCCCCACTGTCCCAGCCTTTCCCCCCAGGAGAAACCCGGGGCATGGGCAGGAGGGAAATACAAACTCAAGGGTGATTCCTTGACCCCTGGGTCCAAGGGCGTACTCTCTGAGCAGCTCCGAACTTCAGTGAGATCGCCCGAGTCTTAGTCCTCTCTCACCAGGGTTCACGCCTGCACCTTAAGGTTCTGTGGTATTTTTCCCCTGCTGATCCTTAATTGTGCCTAATTGTTGCTTATTTGTTTATTATTGTTTCTCTCACTGTTATGTCACAGTTACTGTGTTTCGCTGTTTCCTCTTTTCACGCACGTCCCTTGTGCATACTTTCCTGCCGCTGCTGCCCCTGCAGCCCCGCCTCTGATTGAGCCCCGCTACCGCATCCCACTCCTCTGCTCCCGACGCCCTCCCCTTCTAAATAGAGACCACTGCGCAACTGGATGCGTGCAGCGGGTGCGCCACTGGCGTGCCAAAGGCGCGCCTAAGGCAAGACCATCTGCGCCTGTCCGGGACCAGATCGTTACAAGCACCAGGAACCCTGGTTCTCCTGGACCCCACTGCTACTACTCAGCCACCCTCCATGCTCTCAACCCCGGAGGCCACGCAGACTGCGTAAGATCCTCGTTGAACACGACCCACAGGCAATTCTTGTGCAGAACCTGCAGTAGATCCTTCTCCATCGACAAGGCTCCCACCGCCACCGAAGGGACTCCTGCTGCACGTATCACCAAAACCCTGATGTGCATCCTCCTCAGTGTGTGCTCCCTACACGACACACCATCGAAATCTGGGCCAACCGGACACCCTCTTGCCCAATGTCCCCTTCTTCACGAAAACTTGGACCAACACCACCTCTGGCCCTGACATCACCACTCCCATCTTGGATGACTACAAGATCCAGAGAAAGAACTACCCACACCGCCAGGGAGGAGGGATAGCCATCTCACACAAGACCCCCCTGTGACTCTCCACATCCAGCAGGAGTGACCCCCACTCTAACACAGAACACCTCCACTTCCAGATCCAGACCATCCCCAGGACCATGCCACGTGGCACCCTCATTTACAGACCACCAGGACCCCGCACCCTGGAAGCAACCATGATCACCGAGCTCGCCGCACCCCATGCCATCACCTCTATGGACTACATTCTACTCGGGGACCTGAACTTCCACCTCAACAACAGCAACGGCCCCAACTCCACCACTCTCCTTGAGTAACCTCGTCAACCTCGGAGTAAAGCATCTCATCAGCACAACCACCCACAGAGCAGGTCACACCCTCGACCTCATCTTTGCGGGAGGATCCAACATCCGCTTCAGCCACATCATCAAGCTCATCTGAGTGGAAGTGAGATCTGCATACATTTCACCTTAGACACCACCACCGCACCTGCCCGCGCCCGTCCCGATTTAACTGGGGCAAGGTCACGGAGGAACTCCTCAACACCGTCCTCCTCCCAGACCACTCCAGAGCCACGACAGACACCAACTCCGCAGCTAAGGAAATGTCACCGCTTGGTCTCCTGCTGCCCCAACAAGCTGGATTCTCTCCACCACCCCGCCAAACAACGCCCTCTGAAGGCGGCCTGGTTCACAGCAGAACTCCAAGAAGCGAGACGCTCCTGCAGACGCCTAGAGAAAACCTAGCAGAACCAGAAAACCTTGGAAGCACAGATCAACCACAAGAGTGCCCTCAAGGAACAGCACATAAGAGACGCCAAACAGGCCTTCATAAGAGTCAAAGTCAAGACCAACATGACCAACGTCAAGGAACTGTTCAATGTCATTCAGCAGCTCGCAATATCCTCTTGCGAAACCATGGATGTCGCACCCTCCCAGGAACTCTGCGACAAACTCAGCTCCTACTTCCACCTGAAGATCAAGGCCCTCTACGACAACTTCAGTGAGCCAGCACCTAACATCACCCCCCTCCCATCACCACCGAGAAGCTGACCATCATGTCCTAGGCACCTGCTACCATCTAGCACATGACTGAGACCATGAAGAAAACTTGCTCAGGAGCGCCAACGGGCCACTGTCCTCCACACATCTTCCACTGGGCTGCCAATGTCATCGCTCCCGAATTAGGATGGACGATCAACACCTTCATCTAATTTGGCACCTTCCGAGATGACTGGAAACATGTAGAGATGAAGCCCCTTCTCAAGAAACCAACAGCCGACCCAACAGACCTGAAAAACTACCGGCCTATCTCTCTCCTACCCTTTGTAGCCAAGTCACAAAGAGACTCGTAAACACCCAGCTGACCGCCTTCATTAAAGAGAACTCCATCCAAGACGCCTCCCAGTCTGGTTTCCGCAGCAACCACAGCACCGAGACCGCTCTCCTTGCGGCCACGGATGACAACTGCATGCTACTAGACCAGGGAAACACCACAGCCCTCATCCTTCTAGACCTCCCTGTAGCTTTCGACACAGTCTCGCACTGCACGCCAGCCACTAGACTCCACGACCCAGGGATACACGTAGCCGCACTCAACTGGATCCAATCCTTCCTCTCCAGCAGAACCCAAAGGATCAGACTCCCCCCTTCCTCTCTGAACCCACCAAAATCAACTGCAGAATACCCCAAGGATCATCACTCAGTCCAACATCTACGTGGCCCCATGTGCCGCCATCATCAGACAGCATAAGCTCAGTATTGTTTCCTATGCTCATAACACCCAGCTCATCCTCTCACAAACAAATAATCCCAAAAACACCAGACTCTGCTTCCAGGAAGGAATGAAGAATGTGGCAAACTGGATGAACAACAGCTGCCTCAAGTTCAACTCGGAGAAGACTGAGGTCCTCATCCTAGGACCCTGCACAGCCACCTGGGACAACACCTCGGACACCACCCACCCCAACAGACCACGCCCGATTCCTTGGCATCATCCTTGACTCCACCCTCTCCATGAACCACCAGATAAACGCTGCCGCCCCCACTAGCTTCAACTGCCTTCGCATTCTCCGTAAGACATTTAAATGGATCCCCCGGACTACAGAAAGACTATCACCCATGAATTCATAACCAGCAGACTTGACTACGGCAATGACCTCTACGCCAGACTCAACAGAACTCTTCTACCCAAACTCCAAACAATCCAGAACACTTCAGCCATACTCATTCCCGGGACACCGCGTCACAAGCACATGACCCAACACCTACGAGGCCTCCACTGGCTCCCCGTCGAGAAGAGGATCACCTTAAAACTCTTCACTCATGCCTAAAAATCCGTCAACAATATCAGACCCAAATACCTCAACGACAGAGTATCCTTCCAAGTACCCCAGAGGAACATTGGTTCCGCCAACATCGCCCTGGCAGAGGTCCCTCGCATTTGCAGAAACAGAACCAGTGGGAGAGCCTTCTCCTTCATCGCAGCCAAGACCTGGAATGAGCTCCCTGTCAACATCAGACGCTCCCTGACCTTGCACACGTTCAGAAAGGACCTTAATACCTGACTCTTTGACTGATCTGGAACTGCCTTCCTCCTCCCCAAGCGCTTTGAGACCCTCACGGGTGGGTAGCATGCTATACAAATACCTGATTGATTGAAGGTACTTGTCAGTCCAGGTGGGGTGCTCAGTCCATATCACTTCAGGATCTGTTCACCCTGTGCTGGGTAAGTACCATCTAATTATTGTTCTATTAAACAGAAACATTTTATTTTCCTATTTAGTGCAGCAAAATACAAGCACCAAACGCCCCACATGGCCCAGCTGCAGAGTTTTTAAGTAATTCCATAGAATTCAGCAAAATCGAATTCTACCAATTCCGTCCACCCCTAATTAAAACTTTTAAAAATAACTCCAAGCACTCCAAGATCAAAACAACAAGTTTGTATTTATATGAAAATGCCCAGTGTCTTTTATTCAGACATTATACTTCTCATTCAATGCATCAATTCTTCAGGACACATTCCTGGTCAACATTACAGCTTCATGCCAACACGTGTTTCGTCCGTTCGATAAAACAGGACTTCATCAGGGCTAAGTCAATCTTACTAGTATCCTAATCTATCGGAATATAGCAATCCATGTAGCACTTCTAGGTATCACAGTATTGGCCTCAGTCCAAATGAATATGAGTATAAAGTGGCAAGAGGGAAATACAAACCCAAGGTAAGTGTCAGTCCGAGTCGGGTGCTCAGTCCATATCACCTCAGGGCCTGTTCACCCTCTGTTGTGTAAGTACCATCTAATTATTATTGTATTAAACAGAAAAAAATTAATGTTCCTGTTTAGTGCATTAATGTGCAACAATATACAAGTGCCAAATGCCCTACTCCGCCCAGCTGCAGAATGTTTAAGTAATTCTGTAGAATTCCAAAAAATCAAATTCTGCCAATTCCGTCCATCCTAATTAAAACGTGCCTATGACTAATTTTCTGTAGACTGTTACCATTTATGCAAAAACCATATAAATGGAAATAATGACTGGATTTTTAACAGATGCAATAGCAAAACCAACATATTCACGAGTTCTGTTTAATATAAAAAATAATATGTCACTCTGGAGAGATTGCAGAAAACCTGAGAAAACTTCCATCTAAGGAGGCAAGCTGTGTGACTAGAAACCGTCTCTTGTGTGCCTTCTCTGCTATCCCTTCACTACTCTTTGCCTCTTTGTAGTGCAGTTGTGTAATCAAGAACATGATACACGTTTTATTCATCAATGTATTCACTACTACAAAGTGTGTTACATTACCTGCTTGGTTGATGTATCTGTTTAGTTCAGGTTCCATTTCTCCAGGTTTAATACTCATTTTTCCTCCAATATATTTGTATTGTTTAAAGTATTTTTATTGAATTGAACAATAATAAATCACGTATTAATTTCAAAGATATTCAGCATATTTCATCATACATAACAGTCATCTGGGTAATACAGTCATTACAATCAGAGTGAATGAAGACGTCGCCTTTCTGTACGTTGCAGTTCTAATTCTGTTGATGGGGACACACATAAATCACCTTGATGTGCATTCCATTTGCCCCACTTTCTATCCCATTTCTTCGGGCACCCTCTCGCTTTCAATAACTCTTTTTCGGTAATCATGCATTTATCATATTCTCTAACCCACGTCCAAAGTGAGGGTCTGTTTGCTGCTCCCCATTTCCTTGCTATTTCCCTCTTGACCAGTATGTAGCCTAATGTCTGAATTGTTGTTTGATTTCTGTAAAGTCCGTCGACCCCCAAATGTTTAAGAGACCCAGCAGGGTGTAAGGGTGTGTTCCCTCCCCAGGGCCCCCTGGATGTGTTCCGTGGCCCCCTCCCATATGCACCTCATTCCCGGGCAGTCGCAGATCATGTGGTAGAAAGTTCCATCTTGTTGACAACCTTGAAGGCAGAGTGCATTTGTCCTAGAGTCTATCCTCGTCAGGTTTATTCCTGTCAGGTTAGACCTATGTAGGATTCTTAGTTGGATAAGTCCATAACGGAGTGCTGTGGCTGCCTCCCGAGGAGACATGAATGCAGCCTGCCAGTAGTCGTCATCAAAAGGCCCCAGGTCCAGTTGCCACCTCTCCCAGAGTTTGTGGAAAGTATCTGGTAGATTGTTACATAGTTTTTTATATGTGAGTGAGATGGCCTTGGAGAGCAAAGGTCCGTCTAGAAGCCTGTCCTCCAAAGGGGTTGAGTCTGGGATATTTGTCATGTCTGGGAGAGCTGTGGTGAGGACGTGTCTATTTTGTAGATATCTGAATACCTCCACTTGGGCCAAGTTATACTTCTTCTCTAGGTCTCCGAATTTGAGGAGTGCACCCTTCTTTACCAAACCCCTATCGCAGAGATTCCTATAATGTCCCATTTGTCAAACCCGGGATGACAGCCAGCGAAACCCAAACTCTGGGTACACCTCAGAGGCGTAGCTTTGGTGAGGGTCTTTGCCCAGCCCAGACAGTAGTTTGCCTGGTGCCATATCATCACTGTGTGGGCTGTCAGGTCTACATATCGACCTTTCCGAGCCTCAGAATACAAAGTCTAAGATATCCCGCCCTTCCCATCTGATATCTATCCAGCATGTATAACGGGTCCACCGGGATCTGTAGATCCAGTGGTTCACCACCACCAACTGTGATGCCTCGTAGTAAAGGTGGATGTGTGAGAGGGCGATGCCCCCATCTACCATCCCTTGGTCAGCTTCTTCATGGCTATTCGAGGGGATCCACCATCCCATAGCAGCGTTCTGATTTCCCTCTCTACCCCTGATAAGTATGCGTCTGGGACCCTGTGTGGACAATTTAGAATTATATACAGGAATCAAGGAAGGGTTAGCATCTGCTGCTCGCCCTACCAGGGACAGGGGCAGGGAATGTCAGTGTTTAACATCTGCCCTCAGTAGAGCCAGAGGAGCAGCAAGATTACACTCATAGAAGAGTTGGGGGTCCGGAGTTACAAAGATTCCCAGATAACGGAAGCCTTCCGTGGTGACCTCCACCATGCAGCCGGCGGGGAGTCGGTGAGCCTGGCCCTTCAGAATGAACAGTATTGATTTACTCCAGTTTATGGCTTAACCTGAGTATTTACCGAAGTTCGTGAAAATATTTACTACCCCATGAAGGGATTTGTAGGGGGTGACTTGGTAGCGCGATATATCATCAGCATATAGTGATATCCTGTCATCATGCCCCTTGCCCATTTTAAACCTCTCACTATGACATCTCTTCTAACCCACGCTCCAGCATCAGAGCGATGAGCAGGGGGATAGAGGGCAGACCTCTCGAGTTCCCCTTTTCAGTGGGAAAGATCTGGATGTATAATTATTTACTCAGAGCTGTCCTTTTATGTCTGTGTACAGTAATCTTGCCCATCCCATAAATTTGGGACCGAAGCCCATACGCCTCAGTACTTCAAATAAATATGGCCATTCGATGGAGTCAAACGCCATTGAGGAGTCCAGTGAGACGACCACTGCGTCTTCTTCGAGAAACTGCTGGCGTGCTAGCACGTTATGGAGGGGTCTGATGTTAAGTGCTGTATTTCTCCCAGGCATGAAGCCCGATTGGTCTTGGTGGGACAGCGAGGAGATGACCGCTATCAGGCATATGGCGAGGACTTTTGCTAAGATCCTTCCTTCCACATTGATTAGGGAGATTGGGCGGTAGGAGCCACAAGCGTCAACGGTTTTACCCAGCTTTCTGATCACTACAATAGATGCCAGTCTCTCATAAGGGCCTTGCATTCATTGCCCACCATATGTGTCTCCTGGAGTAGCACCAGGTCAGGGGCCTGTCTTTTTAGGTAATGTTGCATGATTCTCCTCTTGATTTTGTCCCCATCCCATTCATGTTCCATATCATCACTGGAAGTGACGTGTCTATGTCAACCCCGCCATCATACATCAGTAGACTTGAACTTAAATATTTCATGGCCCTTAGGGGCAGGATAGCTGCCATGTGGAGGCGAATCTCACCCTACATACCGTTGTCCAACTTGATGCGCATATGAAACGCGACCCAGATGACGGCAATTACCCCGTTACTGTAACTGTTTAGATTTAACGTGCCATATGCACTTAATCGACCTGTGTTCTGTGAACACTACCAAACCGCATCCCTGACCACACTCCCCCAAACTGCCCTCCCTCCCCCTCCCTGCTCCCCTGCCAGTGGATTCAAAACTACCCACTCCGAATTAGGCAGAGTGCCTCTTTTCCCCCCAAAAGTACAAATGGGTGTTGGCTGGCAGCTCTCCAACCCCTGCCGTCACCGTATTGATTGTGTTGTTCAGTGTAATGTCCATGGCCTGCGCCGTTACCACGTCTCTGTCCCTTCGATAAGCCGCCCATTCTTCTGCCCACATGCTCTCTTATCTGTGAACAAGTCTGGTCTGTCTCAGACTGGTATTCAGGCTATTCCACTGCACGCCATCTCTTCCTTCGCGACTCTGGATGCACCATCTTCCTGCTCCATCCCTTGTGTGAAGCTGGGTGGACAGGGTCCTCCATTTCGCCCTCTGTGCAGCCCCCCAACTCTGCGCCACCCTTCCATCCAGTCCCAAGACTCCTTTAGTTATATCGTGGTTGAATAACTGCCAGTTGTTACAACGTTTTCAACAAAATTTGTGATTTAACACTTCCAATCTTTACTTTTCTCTGTTCCTCACTTCCTGTGCAATTATATGAAACATTTCAATAGCATTCAGCTGCCTCTGCTCCAACTTGCTCAAACAGATTACACGTTATTAAATGATGCAGTTTTAAGACAAAATCTTCACTCCTCATGCGCTTATTTCAATACCAATGTCTTACAGATCCTGCGCTGGTAACATTAATGATGATTTATAATTGCAGTCTTTTCATACAGTGTTTCTCTCCTTTATTTTAAGAATTAGTTAAATGCGACTGCACAGATTTTGAAATGTCTTAACTGCATAAAAATTATTCTATTTACTTTCCATCCTTCTTCCCTTTCAAAGAATGCAGATAGAATACTCATAAAAAATTAATGCCTCTTACCAGCACATGTTTCCTTTAAAATAGACTTCCTATCATTTTCCTTTTTAAATATATCCATGAATTTCTTTCTGTTCTTTTCCAATTTTTGAACAAGTAATAACTTTCAACGAGTTGGGCTCTTTTCCCTCAGTCCAGGATAACTATCTTCCTTGATAAAATATCTCCATCCAACTGTCTGGCCAGAATAAAACGTTGCCAAATTTGTTGTGATAAATAAAAGATGTAATCCAGGTATATTCTTCAAGTAGGTTTATTCTTCCAAGAAAGAGCTGAACTCTTCATGCCAGACACAGCTGGACCAACTGCTCACTGAAGCCACAGGCCTGGCATCATAGAACCATCTAAAGCATCATAGGGATGCAACATTCTGATCAGAGAGACATGTAAATCAAGACAAATAGGTAAATCATCTAGCATATAAATATAACAATAGCATATTTTACTTCGCGATTTCTCCGTTCTTTTTTAACAGCCTTTGAGTCTGGACCTTCGCTGTATAATCCGGGAAGAAGGTGACCCCCTTGTTATCAATCTTAAGTGGAGGTGTAGCTCTGGCCATCTGCAGAATTATGTCTCGGTCTCTGAAATTGAAGACTCAGGCAATGAGAGGACGCGGAGGGGCCCCCTCCTCAGAGCAACCTCCTGGGATCCGATGGGCTCTTTCAATGGAGAAGTGTCCAGAAAGTCTTTTAGGTGGTTGATGTTTTGTGATAAGATCTTCAACATAGTGGTCTGCAATACAACAATGCTCAAGTGAATCTTTCTGTGAATCACATTCCTGGTTCTTTAAGCTGAATTCAGTGATTTCCTGAAGAAATTTGGTGAGAATGTTGTTGGGTAAAATAATCAAGAACTTTAGATATTCATGGCAACAATATCTTAAATTCAGTTAGGAATTAAAAACTATAACTACATCCAGTTTTTGTTGAACTCACTGAATCAACCATTTCAAATCAGACCTGGAGCAGATGGAGCAAATGAAGCGTCATATGCCTACATCCCACACTAAAGTGACTTCTACTGAATACAAGGGGCCGGTGACCTGATGGGAAAGACGAGCACATTTAGGAAATGCTAAAATGTAAGTATTAAATTACAAGCAGAATGGATTCATTTGTAATAGTTATTCAGATATACAAAGGGGCCTCTCTTCAGAAAACATGCAATCCTTACATTAGTATGGATTCAGGACCACTTTTGCTGCAACTCTGTCCTCCATTTCTTCCCTCCCACAACTTTGTTCATATCTTCCTTTGTGTGCTGTTCCCGACACTACCTGCTTTCTAATTCCATTATTCCCGTCTTTCCTCTCTGTTTCATCTGTTTCATTTAGTTACTTCCTCCCCACTTTTTCTTCCTTCCATTTCGTTTCACATTTTATTTATTAGAACATGTTGATGTGAAAGAGGAAGCATCCATACCAGATCTTGAAGCCATCACATGAAAGACACTTTCATACAATGAATGGGAATATGAATCCTTTTGCTTTTTAAATGATTTTCATGTAAATATTGTATGGCTCCTGCAATCCCACACAACCCAGACGTAGAGGGATTCCCAGGCAGGAAATCCTAATAGGTTACCCCCAAATGTAACAAATGTTTTGTTTTATTTACATGTCCAACAGACCCTTGAACATTTTAACTGTAGCCCCTACTGCATCTCCCATGGCACCTCCCACTGTTCCCCCTACCGCTCCTCCCAAAGCCCCTCCAACAAGTATTCCCACTGGCCCCCCCACAAACATTCCCAAAGGCCCACCTACTACCTTCCCCATAGCCGCGCCTATTACCATCCCCAAAGGTCCCCCAACTTCCATTTTTCCGCGCATAGATTGTAAGAACTCTTCTTCTGCCTCATCGCGGATCCCCCTCTGCCTCATCCTATTGTGTTTCTCAATCTCCTCTAACTTGACTTTCATTTCCAAGGCAAGTTCCTCCAGGCGCTTATTTTTATCTAGGCTCTCCGGCTCCTTCTTGAGGCTCTCAAAAAGTTTATCATGCTGGCGCTTCACCTCTGCCTCTTCTCTCTGGTGCTGCTCCTCATACTTTTTACTAATGTCCTCTACTCTCTTCTGAAGCTCTTTTTCTACCTCCTCCCACATGGTGTTTGAGTAGCAGCTTCCCTCGCTCTCCACCACCATCTTGTCAATCATGGTCACCAGCTTTGAAAGCTGCCAGTCATTCCTCTCTCCTGTGGCGCTAGTGTCAAATGTGCAGAAACGATTGCCACATTTTGCAATCATCTCCTTCATCTTCCCCTTGGACTCTTGTATTATCCCATGCAATTCATCCTTCTTTAAGCCATATTCTCTAGCAAAGATGACAATTGTGTACTTTCCTGTCTCCTCTCCAAACAGATCTTGGACAATTCTCACTGCCTCCTCCTGCACTTTGGTGAAATGCCCAACTGAGAGCAGCAAGAGTATAGCATGAGGCCCAGGGGAGGACATGACAACACACTGGCCAATTTCTTCAGCTAACTCCTCACGAGACCGGGTACCCCCAAGTAGACCTGGAGCATCAACCAGAGTCAATTTCCTCCCACCACGAATGCATGTCTTCTTTTCACACACTGTAGCCGTGGACCGGGAGACCGCTGCAGACTCCTGGACCTCCCCCTCGCTGCTGATACATTCCATCACACGTTTGCCAACACCTGTTTCACCAATCAGAACAATCCTCAATTCTTCATGTTGAGAATCTGCAATGGAGACATTGAGAGATTGAAAGATTTCTTTCTTCATGGATGGGAGGAGCAAAGACACAATACATCTACATTATATTCAGTCAGTACTTAAAAACTGTATTTGAAAGGTAAGTCACATTGCTGTGATAAGAAACTTGAAATCTTGCCTGTCTCCTGCTAATACACTAGCCCTGAATGCCTCAACTATCACAACCAAATACGGATGTCATCCTAGATTAGTGCTAGGATTTCAGTAATGCTAGCTTGCTAATTGTCATGGCTCCAGGAGGCCCAGAAGCCATAGGGCTGAGGGTAAACCTTTAGACATTTCCCAACAACCTTAACTTGCTTTCAAAACTTTGCAAGAAGCAGAATGTTGAGAGCACAGTGAGGCTAGTATTGTGCATATGAATTATATCTTCTCTCTAACCCCTTCCATGCGGCCGCGATTCTGCACCTGTGCGACAGAATCGCGAGTGGGCGGGTTCATGGCGGCCCCCAGCCATCATCATCACACAAGCACCGTAGTGCATGACGGCTGGGGGCCGTCATCAGCATGGAAAGGGTTAAGGCATTCAGTGCTTCCTCTGAGGAAGGATCCTGACAACTGCACATTTGGTAAGTTTCTGCTGAGAGTGACAAGTGTTTGTCTTATTCTTTCATGTGATTATGCTTCATTGACTGGTATTGACGGAAAACACATACACCTACATATATTGGCAGTCGACAGGAGTTAGTTATAGTTAGGACTTGATTTCTATTAAAAAGCTGCTTCTCAGTTACCTATATCTTTGTGGGCTGTAGACAAATCTTCGCAAAATTTCCCCCAAAAATTAGACACTCACTTCAGCTTGTGTCTGGAAAGTTTTAGGGTGGCCCGTCAAACGTGCGCCAAGAAAAAGGAGGGGTCCCAAAACACGTTTCCCCAAGTTAACTTTCATAGCCACTCACATACTGATACAGAGTCTCACACCTACTGATATACCCATACAGATACTGCTAAAGCCACTAAGAAATGTATAGAAACACTTATGCATCTAAAATGATACACATTTAGCTTCTGTTATATCCACTGTGATGTACATTCATAACCCTGTACTAAAAGGTATTCAGACAAAATATCGATTTGTAAATGTCGGCATACACAAATATTAAGTTGTACATATTGTGACATAGAACTATTGACAGCAAGAATATTGTGGTCAAGAATATCGATTTTAGTGTAAGAAATATTGTTTTCAAAAACATAGTTGTTTAAAATAAGGATTTTTTTAAATTAGTGTTATGCATTTTAGTATGTATTTTAAATGTATGAGATGTTTTTTTTGTATAAGTATTGATTATGTTTTTAAATACATGTGTTACATTTTTAATAGTTATCAATTCTATTTTAGTTACACTTTGCATTTTTTATTTCCGTAGCGGGTTGTGGGTCCATAGGGGAATAGGGTGGGAAGTAATTTAATAATAATAAATTAATGAATATTTTGTATTTAGTAATATTTATTCAATTAAGATTTTATGGTGTTATTTGTGTTTTTATTTTTTTTGTAAGTTTTATGCGTGGGTTGTGGGGTTTATAGGGGTTTATACTAATTTTCAACACTAATCCCGAATGGGTTCTGGAGTGGCGTGCTATTCGCCAGAAAAGCGCTTCAACACCCATCAGAGGTAACAAGTGCTATAGGAGTGAAAATCTTTCTTCCCCTTCTATCCCTTTGCTATCCTTCTCATTCCAAGTAACTGACTAATATCCACCACTGAAATTACCTCAGATTTCATCACATTAATTCACCACTAATCCTTTACAGGCTTCCTGAATAGCGTGCTTCAACAAGCGATAAATAAATACAAACCTTTGTCCTCCTCTATCCTTCTGCTATCTTTCCAAATCCAAATACCTGACAAACCTATCCACCACTTAAAAAGTACTTGCATGTTTCACTATACTAATTCAACACTAATCCTCTATGAGTCCCGGAGTAGCGTGCTACCCACCGAAAAAGCGCTTTGACACCTCGTCAGGGGTAGTAAGCGCTATATAAATGCAATTACAATACAATACAATACAATTAATTGGTTGTTAATTAATATTAATGAATTGGTAATTGTTTATTGCATTTTTGTCATTTTCTTTAGGTGTGGGGTGTGGGGTTTTTAGGTGTATAGTGTGGGAAGTAATTTATTTTTAATTAAATATCAATTATTTGCTAATTAGTAATACATAATTATTAATTAATTTTGTTAATTGTTTAATTATATTTTTGGGTGTGTGCGTTTTGGGTTTATAAAGATAAAAAGGTGGGAAGTAATTTTTTTTAATGATTTATTAATTAGTTGTTAATCAATATTAATTTGTTAAATAAAAATTAAATATGGTAATTGTGTAATGAATTTTAGATTCAGGATGTGGGGTTTATATGAGTAAAGGGTGGGAAGTTATTTCTTTTTAATAAATTGATAATTAATATTAAATTATTTATTTAAAGAGTTTTACATAGCGCGTGCTAGACCCAAAGGTATCAAAACGCTTTACTTTAGGTTCCGCAATGTAACAGAAAATGATAACAATTACACATTATGTCAAAAAAATACGCAATACATTGAGAGAGGAGAGAAGGAGAGACATAAGTAGCGGAGGAGGGGAATGGGAAGTGTGAAGAGGGAGGATGGGGACACAGATGACAGTAGAGACGAAAGGAAGTCTGTCTAAAGACGACTGAGTAGGTGACGTCCAAGGAGGGAATCCAAGGCTCGTCTACCCTTTAGCTAAACAAGGTAGCTCTATCGGGCATCAGTCAAAATAGTTAGGTCTCAGTTGACGAGGAAAAGTTCACAGATAAACCGGGTGGGGGGCAAGGACAGCATTTGTATGCATTTTAATTTGTTTTTTAAATTACTAATAATTCTTTAATTTATAATTAATTATGCTAATTATGGAAGTCCTTTTTTATGTAAATGTGGATTGTGAATTGAGTGGTGTTATAGGGTAAGAAGTAAACTAACTAAATGTATGTAACATTTTATGTTTTTGTTCATAAATAATTTCTAAATAAAAATAATTATTTGTTTAAACATTTTTTTTATTCTATTCAATGTAATATTTGCAGGTATTTACAATATGTATTGCAACTATATTATACCAACTAATTTTTCCCCAATACTTTTGTACTTATCATTATAAATATAGGATGTCAGTATTTTTTACATTGATATTTTTAACTCGATATTGTGGTATGGGGATATTTAAGGTGTCGATATTCTGTCAGTGAACCTTCGATATATTTTGGATTTATAGTTAGAAATATACTATTTGTTCGGGAAATAGAAGAGTCTTTCTGTTCATTGTGTGTATATGATTACTACTTATGAGTGAATGCAGAGTTTCAAGTTGTTCAGAAACAAAGACAGTCTCTCCTATATATTCCATGAATGTTGTAGCCAGGTTATTATTATAGACAGAGCCCATGTTATGGTCTCTGAGGAATACTGACTCAGTTTTAACCTCATATTTCCTGGCTTTCTCAATGTGTGGACAGAATTCTGGCATATGTTAGAAAACACCAGGGCAGTGTGAGGTGAAAGTTGCATTCATTGTTCAAAGATATTCTTCATTAGGATTTCCAGTCCTACCCCAGTCAGTGTGCCCAGGTCATTGCCATCACCGCACACAATTGTGTGGTCTGGATGTTGGGAATCCATAATGCCATCAACCAATGAAAGCAACTGCTGCCACTTTAACCCTCTCTGGCCAAACCAACTAATATCCAGATTAGGCAACGGAGGTCCCTTTCAATCCCACTCTTTCTAGCAAACTCTTTAGCCTAGATCTCAAAGCTATGACCTACAATCCACACTCTAACAGTATGAAGGATGGAGCACACATGAGAAGGCGAGAGAAGGCTGCAGAAGAATCAGGCAGTGTTCAAAATGAAGGGGTATATTACCAAGCAATAGCGATAATTATCGCTATTGCTTGGTTAGCGGGAAAAAAATATCGCAGAGCACCGAGGATTTTTACCGCTGAGATACCTTGATATTATCAAGGTGTATCCCAAAAGCGGTAAAAATCCTGCGAAATGCATGAATATCGCTGAAAATTCAGCGATATTCATGCATTATCGTGACAATGCTCTTAGCCATGTTATCCACCTCCCATTGGATAACATGGCTAAGAACTGCTTTTAGCAGGCGTTAGCTTTTGGAGATATTCGCGCTTAGCGCGAATATTTCCAAAAGTCGTTAATAGGACTTAGAGATGTTAGCAACTGTTTTCAGTCGCTAACATCTTGGCACGCCCACTTTGCATGTCATTAGCGATAATTATCGCTGACATGCAAAGTGGGCCCCTAAATGCCCGCTATCGCCTACCAGCTGTCGCCAACTGGTGTTAGCGACAGCTTGGTAATAGGGCGATAAATGATCGCCGCATTAGCGGGGAAAAGTCCCGCTAATGCGGCGATAATGCCCTTGGTAATATGGCCCGAAGTCCGTTAAAAGAGACCCTAGCAAGAACAAGTTTAAAAATGACACCTGATCGGATAAAGTAATCATGGCATTGTTTAAATAAGGTTGTGATATAAACTTAAAGTAAACACATCTGTGATTGGCTATGTGGTACATTTTTCTAATTGAATATTGTCAACCACACCTGCTGTCTCGGGTTTAGGAGTTACCCTGCTCGCTCCTGGAGAGACTGTTGTGAGCGTGTGACCTATGGCTAGCAGGGGATATTCCAACTTTGGTCACTATGGAACTAGAGCTACAAGAGTTTGGAGGAAGGGAACAGATAAAGCCAAGAATATCACTGTGTGAAGACATCGTTCATAGAAGAAATAATGAATAAAGATTGTTCGGGTCTAAATTTAGGGATGTGTAGGAAGTGGTGTGTAAATGGTAGTGTTTAGGGATAGGTTTTTTAAATGATTTCGGCTTACACGGCGGGCCGTGCTGAGCGCTGCGGATCCGTTCATGGAGTCACAGATTTATTTATTTATTTATTTATTTATTTTTAACATTTATAAAGCGCGGCGTTTGCCCATGGGCGTCTTGGCGCTAAGACTCATTAATGGCCTAGAGACTCAATATGCATTTAGTAGTGCAGAAGGGAGAAGAGCTTATTGATTAAACAGCCACGTCTTCAACAGTTTTCTAAATTGTAGCAGTGTGGGAGAGGATCTAATTTCCAGTGGAAGTGTATTTCAAAGTCTGGCTGCAGCTAGGGTAAAAGATCTGTCTCCCCAAGTAACTGTCTTTGTTCTAGGTACAGTTAGGCGGAGAGCATTTAATGACCTTAGTTGTCGGGTGGGGCGGTAAAGTATAAGCTTCTCATTTCAAGAACTTAGGCCCAAACTGATGGATGGCTTTGAAGGTAATGCACAAAGTTTTAAACTTGATTCTATTTTTCACCGTCAGCCAGTGATAGCTCCTGATTGCTTGTTTAATTGGTTGAAATTTGGGGGTGCCAGACAGCAGCCTTGCAGCCGCATTCTGGACCATTTGTAGTTTAGCCACAACACAAGCTTGAGCATTTAAGAACAGGCCATTGCAGTAATCCAAGGCGGACAATACTAGTGAGCTCACCACTGTTTTTCCTCCTTTGTCTGAGAGAAATGGGATGATTTTTCTAAGGAGTTAAAGTTTGAAGAAAGCTGCAGAAGCTTTTGATTAGCATGTCCAACGAAGTTAAGTCTCTCATCAAAAATCACTCCTAGATTTCTAACTTTCTGCACCGGGGACGGCAGCGCACCTAACAACAGAGGCCACCAAATTGAGGACCAGATTGGAAAAAATTTTCCAAAAATTATCACCTCCGTTTTCTCTGAATTCAACCTTAGACAGTTGCAAGCCATCCACTCCTTAATTGCCAGCATGCCTTCCTGAAACCTGGCTGCCACCTCTTCTCCGTCGTTATTGACGGCTAGGACCAGCTGTGTGTCATCCGCATAGGTGGTAAGGCTCATCCGGTAGGTGTTAATAACCTTAGCTAAGTCCGCCACATAAACATTGAAAAGGGTCGGACTTAGGGATGAGCCTTGTGGCACTCCACATGGGAGAGCCAGGTCCGCCGATCGGAAAGGCCCCAAGGTTACTGCTTGGGTTCTTCCCGACAGGAAGGAGGCAAGCAAGGCTCTGGCCGTGGCCTGGATGCCCAGCTCTTCGACACGGTCAATCAAGATAGAGTGATTGACCGTGTCGAAGGCCGCTGATAAATCCAGCATGATCAGAACCGCCGTGCCACCCTGATCTTTAATGGCCCTGATATCATCCGCGGCTTTGATGAGCGCAGTTTCGCTTCCATGCAGCTTCCGAAAGCCAAACTGCGACTCATCCAGCAAGTCGTTCTGATCAATATATTCCGAAAGCTGGGTGTTCATAACCTTCTCCACCACTTTCGCTAAAAACGGCAGACTGGCAATAGGCCTGTAGTTTTTTAATAACTCTTTATCCAAGCCTGGTTTCTTCAGAAGTGGTTTTAATAGCGTATTCTTCAGTTTATCTGGAAAAACACCTGAGGTGAACATGGTGTTGCAAATTTGTATTGTATTACTAGATCGAACCCAGAACGGCCAGCAAACCGGGCTTTCATCAGAGGGGTCAAACACAGGGGTGGGAAATGCTTTTTCAGAAGATTTCCAGGGCAGTCTTGAACCCTGCATTGGCAGTAAAATTCACTCCGTTTCGGATCACCATGTTGGAACAGGTTGTTGTTGACAATAGTCCATTTTTATGTTTATGTTCAGTTGCGCGTTTCTGTATTAATTGACACTGAGGACTTGCGTTTGTTTGCGAGTTGTTTAACTTTGGAGGCAGACATCGCATGACTGGATATAAGATTTCCCCACAGGTATGGGACGTTTCAGTAACAGCGGGGTTCGTTTTGGGCACTTAGCGGTCATAACACCATTTACCTGAGAGTGACATCTATTTTTTCAGGTCTACTTTGGGCACGAGGGAATCGTTTTTCAAACGGGACTCAGCAGCGCTGAGAATGAAAGTTCTGCCAACTCGGGTAAGAGGGAAACTGAGGTCCCGATATTAATGGGCAGATTTATGAGGCCGTTGCGCCTCTTTGCGCCGCAATTGCGTCACTTTATTTGACGCCGACATAAATCTGCCGGTAAGTCTGGAAGCAAGCCTGGTTAAAATTGTTTTTTACACTGGGTGCTTTGTACTATGTCTTGCATGGATTTCGGATTCAGGACGCATACATTTGAATAGACTTGAATTTCTTTGGTTTATTCCCGCAACTTAAGAATGGTAGGTTGACTGTTTAATCTTAACCAGGCACTGGGGTAAATAGATGCAGGTTCACAATAGCATATACTATTCGTCTTGTTTACAGATCTTGTCAACAATTTTACCACCCCATTTTGGTAGAGACGTTGAGGTATTTAGCGTCCTTGCTCTTGGTTTTAAGCATGTCCTACTATTCGTAGAGCAGGGGCATTTCACTGTCTTGAAAAACAAAATTCTGATACTTCATTTTTAAGGACACTCTTTGCTTAGGACAGTTCACAATGGGTTAGGACCTATTAATGGTCACTCTATTCCGATGTTGCTTTAATTTCACAGCATGGGTTCTATTATTTCTTTTGGTTCTTTTATTCTGTGGCTTTTTTACTGTCCCCACACATACCTTGATATTCAGGAGAATGCAAACCCTGAGGTGGAAGGTGTCGGTAATTACTAAATGAAACTTGCATTACATTTATCTAATTTTGGATATCATGCATTTCTGTTGTAGATACGTTATCTGAACCATCCCAGAGGATTTTGAATTTTTAAACTTTTATTATAACCCCTGAGGAAGGGTTCAGCAGAACCCGAAATGCATTGGGTTGCTTTAATTTGGTTAACAGTCTTTACACATTTTTTATAAAGTATACCTTTATTGAATTTGATTTCATGTATTAATGAATGAGTTTTTTCAAGAGTTATGCTACTACATTTTTTGAGAACATGTTGAAGAATTAAAAATATATGTGTTTAACATCAATATATGTTTGTTAAAAAAAATCTGTTTACAATCTTAGAGGCATGATTGCCAGACAGCTGTGGGTTGCTAGCAGCCTGATTCATCAAGCCGAAATCGGCTCGCAAAGGGCCAGATTCTCAGAATCTGGCCCTTTGCGAGCTCTATTTTTGCATTTGGGATTCATCATCCCAAATGCAAAAATCGGTAATAGCGATGTCGCAATTTTGCGAGGTATTACATTTAAAGAATCTCTATTTGAGATTCCTTAAATGCAATTCATCATCCATTAAAAAAATTGTGAATTCGCAATTTCGGTCCGCTATTTACCGCGAGGTCAAACCTCGTGGTAAATAGCGAAAACTTAGAAAAATGCTTTTAAAAGCATTTTTATAGGTTGCATGTTGCACACACACACATGTCCTTTGGACATGTGTGTGCGCAACACCTGTTTAAATTTGCATTTAAGGGGTGCTACAGGGTGTCCTTTGGACACCCCTGGCACCCTTCAAATCGCTATCTTATTTGCGATTAGCTAATTGCTAATCGCATATAAGGAATACTCCCCATTCATTCCTATGGGCCTTTTGGCCCATAGGAATGAATGGGGAGTAATTCCTTATTTGCGATTAGCAATTTGCTAATCGCAAATAAGGATTGTGTAGGAATCGCAAATCTTTTTGCGATTCCTACATGAACCCCGTTTTGCGAGTCTGTAATAGCGATTCCTTATGAATCGCTATTATAGACTCGCAAAACGGGTCTATGATGAATCAGGCTGTAGGTCCTTGGTCTCCAAGGACTCATTTTTAACAGAGCCTTGTCTTTCTATTCGTTCTTTCTGTTCCTTTTACCAGACTGACAAATATTCCTTCGGTTGCACAATCCCTCACACAGCGGCTCCTTCACATGAGATTCCTTTCCCAGGTGCTCCTGACGGATCCATGCTGTATCAAGCGGTGTCGGTCAGCTCACTCAGTTATCTCAGGTCTGTTTCTACAGAGCAGCCCCGCCTCAGCTGCAGGCCAGGTTAAGGGGGGTCATGTGTCCGCATCATGTGGGTAACATGAAGAGATATATGTTCAGTCAGTGTGCACCTACAGAGTTAGTAAACTCTGTTTTGTGGAGCATAAAAAGATTGATTCAATTTAATTCAACAAAGTAAGAGCCGCCGTGTCCATATATGCCTTTCTGAGATGATTTGAACCAGTCCCCCCTCAGTGAAGCCCCTGCATCGGAGTCTCTAGGGAATCAACTGTGAGACTCGACAGAGAAGAAAAGGATCACTGCTTTTGTATTTCCTTCTTGTTTTCACTGTTTTCCTGTTGATTTACGAAATACTCAGGAAATGTTTAATGATTATCAATTGGCACTTTATACAGTCATTGTGGATACATACCTTAGCAACAGAGGCGGCTCTAGGCTCATGGCTGCTCTGGGCAAGGAGGTTAGGTAGGGGGACCCGGAAGAGGGGTCCAGGCGGGGCGGAGCACCCCGGAGCTAAGGAAGTTGTTTTCATAAAATGTCCAGAAAAGGCGTTAGGTGACCAGAACCCGCGGCTGCTCCTACCCTTCTGAATTCGTTTCAGAACTATAACATTTAGAAGGAGGAGGGTATTGTGAAACACAACGTGGCCAGCAGTGGGTCGGGAAAAAGAGAAGCCAATCAGGAACCAGGAGGAACGCAGGCGCGGAGGCCAGTGAAGAGGGGGGTTAAGGGAGTTTGGAAGTGGAACAGAGTCGGAGGACGCCAAATCCCTGCCAGGGGCCGCCACATAAATATGTATCAATACTCCGAGGATTATTATATTAAGGATATATACAGAGCTGCCAAGATTTCAGATTGCTATCTGTGACACTTTCATAATTCCAGTGAAATCATGAGTAACATTTCAATGACTAAGAGTGACACTTTATCGCAAGCAAAATCAAGCAAGGAAGACTAGGAAAACATATAAATAACAATAATTGCACCCATTTCAGCAACAAAACTCTCTAAGAAGATGTTCAAACTATTGGAAATAAACAGCAACTGAAGCACCTAGTGCCCTTCTAAGCTGACCATACTGTTAAACAAACCAAGGATTCAGATCTGCACCGCTCATTGACAGTGCGCGCCACACGACTGCAAACAAAAGAAGGTCTCACTAAATTTCAGCAAAGGGAGATATTGTAGTAGGGTCAGATTATACGTTGTAAAACCAGCTCAATGCGCCACCCTTCCATCCAGTCCCAAGACTCCTTTAGTTATATCGTGGTTGAATAACTGCCAGTTGTTACAACGTTTTCAACAAAATTTGTGATTTAACACTTCCAATCTTTACTTTTCTCTGTTCCTCACTTCCTGTGCAATTATATGAAACATTTCAATAGCATTCAGCTGCCTCTGCTCCAACTTGCTCAAACAGATTACACGTTATTAAATGATGCAGTTTTAAGACAAAATCTTCACTCCTCATGCGCTTATTTCAATAACGATGTCTTACAGATCCTGCGCTGGTAACATTAATGATGATTTATAATTGCAGTCTTTTCATACAGTGTTTCTCTCCTTTATTTTAAGAATTAGTTAAATGCGACTGCACAGATTTTGAAATGTCTTAACTGCATAAAAATTATTCTATTTACTTTCCATCCTTCTTCCCTTTCAAAGAATGCAGATAGAATACTCATAAAAAATTAATGCCTCTTACCAGCACATGTTTCCTTTAAAATAGACTTCCTTTCATTTTCCTTTTTAAATATATCCATGAATTTCTTTCTGTTCTTTTCCAATTTTTGAACAAGTAATAACTTTCAACGAGTTGGGCTCTTTTCCCTCAGTCCAGGATAACTATCTTCCTTGATAAAATATCTCCATCCAACTGTCTGGCCAGAATAAAACGTCGCCAAATTTGTTGTGATAAATAAAAGATGTAATCCAGGTATATTCTTCAAGTAGGTTTATTCTTCCAAGAAAGAGCTGAACTCTTCATGCCAGACACAGCTGGACCAACTGCTCACTGAAGCCACAGGCCTGACATCATAGAGCCATCTAAAGCATCATAGGGATGCAACATTCTGATCAGAGAGACATGTAAATCAAGACAAATAGGTAAATCATCTAGCATATAAATATAACAATAGCATATTTTACTTCGCGATTTCTCCGTTCTTTTTTAACAGCCTTTGAGTCTGGACCTTCGCTGTATAATCCGGGAAGAAGGTGACCCCCTTGTTATCAATCTTAAGTGGAGGTGTAGCTCTGGCCATCTGCAGAATTATGTCTCGGTCTCTGAAATTGAAGACTCGGGCAATGAGAGGACGCGGAGGGGCCCCCTCCTCAGAGCAACCTCCTGGGATCCGATGGGCTCTTTCAATGGAGAAGTGTCCAGAAAGTCTTTTAGGTGGTTGATGTTTTGTGATAAGATCTTCAACATAGTGGTCTGCAATACAACAATGCTCAAGTGAATCTTTCTGTGAATCACATTCCTGGTTCTTTAAGCTGAATTCAGTGATTTCCTGAAGAAATTTAGTGAGAATGTTGTTGGGTAAAATAATCAAGAACTTTAGATATTCATGGCAACAATATCTTAAATTCAGTTAGGAATTAAAAACTATAACTACATCCAGTTTTTGTTGAACTCACTGAATCAACCATTTCAAATCAGACCTGGAGCAGATGGAGCAAATGAAGCGTCATATGCCTACATCCCACACTAAAGTGACTCCTACTGAATACAAGGGGACGGTGACCTGATGGGAAAGAAGAGTACATTTAGGAAATGCTAAAATGTAAGTATTAAATTACAAGCAGAATGGATTCATTTGTAATAGTTATTCAGATATACAAAGGGGCCTCTCTTCAGAAAACATGCAATCCTTACATTAGTATGGATTCAGGACCACTTTTGCTGCAACTCTGTCCTCCATTTCTTCCCTCCCACAACTTTGTTCATATCTTCCTTTGTGTGCTGTTCCATACACTACCTGCTTTCTAATTCCATTATTCCCGTCTTTCCTCTCTGTTTCATCTGTTTCATTTAGTTACTTCCTCCCCACTTTTTCTTCCTTCCATTTCGTTTCACATTTTATTTATTAGAACATGTTGATGTGAAAGAGGAAGCATCCATACCAGATCTTGAAGCCATCACATGAAAGACACTTTCATACAATGAATGGGAATATGAATCCTTTTGCTTTTTAAATGATTTTCATGTAAATATTGTATGGCTCCTGCAATCCCACACAACCCAGACGTAGAGGGATTCCCAGGCAGGAAATCCTAATAGGTTACCCCCAAATGTAACAAATGTTTTGTTTTATTTACATGTCCAACAGACCCTTGAACATTTTAACTGTAGCCCCTACTGCATCTCCCATGGCACCTCCCACTGTTCCCCCTACCGCTCCTCCCAAAGCCCCTCCAACAAGTATTCCCACTGGCCCCCCCACAAACATTCCCAAAGGCCCACCTACTACCTTCCCCATAGCCGCGCCTATTACCATCCCCAAAGGTCCCCCGACTTCCATTTTTCCGCGCATAGATTGTAAGAACTCTTCTTCTGCCTCATCGCGGATCCCCCTCTGCCTCATCCTATTGTGTTTCTCAATCTCCTCTAACTTGACTTTCATTTCCAAGGCAAGTTCCTCCAGGCGCTTATTTTTATCTAGGCTCTCCGGCTCCTTCTTGAGGCTCTCAAACAGTTTATCATGCTGGCGCTTCACCTCTGCCTCTTCTCTCTGGTGCTGCTCCTCATACTTTTTACTAATGTCCTCTACTCTCTTCTGAAGCTCTTTTTCTGCCTCCTCCCACATGGTGTTTGAGTAGCAGCTTCCCTCGCTCTCCACCACCATCTTGTCAATCATGGTCACCAGCTTTGAAAGCTGCCAGTCATTCCTCTCTCCTGTGGCGCTAGTGTCAAATGTGCAGAAACGATTGCCACATTTTGCAATCATCTCCTTCATCTTCCCCTTGGACTCTTGTATTATTCCATGCAATTCATCCTTCTTTAAGCCATATTCTCTAGCAAAGATGACAATTGTGTACTTTCCTGTCTCCTCTCCAAACAGATCTTGGACAATTCTCACTGCCTCCTCCTGCACTTTGGTGAAATGCCCAACTGAGAGCAGCAAGAGTATAGCATGAGGCCCAGGGGAGGACATGACAACACACTGGCCAATTTCTTCAGCTAACTCCTCACGAGACCGGGTACCCCCAAGTAGACCTGGAGCATCAACCAGAGTTAATTTCCTCCCACCACGAATGCATGTCTTCTTTTCACACACTGTAGCCGTGGACCGGGAGACCGCTGCAGACTCCTGGACCTCCCCCTCGCTGCTGATACATTCCATCACACGTTTGCCAACACCTGTTTCACCAATCAGAACAATCCTCAATTCTTCATGTTGAGAATCTGCAATGGAGACATTGAGAGATTGAAAGATTTCTTTCTTCATGGATGGGAGGAGCAAAGACACAATACATCTACATTATATTCAGTCAGTACTTAAAAACTGTATTTGAAAGGTAAGTCACATTGCTGTGATAAGAAACTTGAAATCTTGCCTGTCTCCTGCTAATACACTAGCCCTGAATGCCTCAACTATCACAACCAAATACGGATGTCATCCTAGATTAGTGCTAGGATTTCAGTAATGCTAGCTTGCTAATTGTCATGGCTCCAGGAGGCCCAGAAGCCATAGGGCTGAGGGTAAACCTTTAGACATTTCCCAACAACCTTAACTTGCTTTCAAAACTTTGCAAGAAGCAGAATGTTGAGAGCACAGTGAGGCTAGTATTGTGCATATGAATTATATCTTCTCTCTAACCCCTTCCATGCGGCCGCGATTCTGCACCTGTGCGACAGAATCGCGAGTGGGCGGGTTCATGGCGGCCCCCAGCCATCATCATCACACAAGCACTGTAGTGCATGACGGCTGGGGGCCGTCATCAGCATGGAAGGGGTTAAGGCATTCAGTGCTTCCTCTGAGGAAGGATCCTGACAACTGCACATTTGGTAAGTTTCTGCTGAGAGTGACAAGTGTTTGTGTTATTCTGCCATGTGATTATGCTTCATTGACTGGTATTGACGGAAAACACATACACCTACATATATTGGCAGTCGACAGGAGTTAGTTATAGTTAGGACTTGATTTCTATTAAAAAGCTGCTTCTCAGTTACCTATATCTTTGTGGGCTGTAGACAAATCTTCGCAAAATTTCCCCCAAAAATTAGACACTCACTTCAGCTTGTGTCTGGAAAGTTTTAGGGTGGCCCGTCAAACGTGCGCCCAGAAAAAGGAGGGGTCCCAAAACACGTTTCCCCAAGTTAACTTTCATAACCACTCACATACTGATACAGAGTCTCACACCTACTGATATACCCATACAGATACTGCTAAAGCCACTAAGAAATGTATAGAAACACTTATGCATCTAAAATGGTACACATTTAGCTTCTGTTATATCCACTGTGATGTACATTCATAACCCTGTACTAAAAGGTATTCAGACAAAATATCGATTTGTAAATGTCGGCATACACAAATATTGAGTTGTACATATTGTGACATAGAACTATTGACGATTTAGAAAAGGGGGTGGTGATGAACAGAGTGTCTGAGTTAAACAGACCACTCTTACCCAGTCCAAAGATCAGGGCTTGATCCATCACCGTTATTTATCTCACTGCCCCATCCCAGCTCAGAACCTGGCTATATGCAAATCAGTCTGTCCCTGGCCCAGTGCATCATGGGAACAGGGCAGACTAAACTACCAAGCCAATTCTTCACCAGAAAGGAGACAAGCTACCGGGGACCGGTTTCTGGCATTTCAGCCTTCTTCGGCCCGGCTTGCTTGAATCCTGATGGAGCAGTGAGAAAGGGACTCATGTCTGAGTATACCCTGCCACACCTATAGTGGCCAAAAACGATTTAGAAAAGGGGGTGGTGATGAACAGAGTGTCTGAGTTAAACAGACCACTCTTACCCAGTCCAAAGATCAGGGCTTGATCCATCACCGTTATTTATCTCACTGCCCCATCCCAGCTCAGAACCTGGCTATATGCAAATCAGTCTGTCCCTGGCCCAGTGCATCATGGGAACAGGGCAGACTAAACTACCAAGCCAATTCTTCACCAGAAAGGAGACAAGCTACCGGGGACCGGTTTCTGGCATTTCAGCCTTCTTCGGCCCGGCTTGCTTGAATCCTGATGGAGCAGTGAGAAAGGGACTCATGTCTGAGTATACCCTGCCACACCTATAGTGGCCAAAAACGATTTAGAAAAGGGGGTGGTGATGAACAGAGTGTCTGAGTTAAACAGACCACTCTTACCCAGTCCAAAGATCAGGGCTTGATCCATCACCGTTATTTATCTCACTGCCCCATCCCAGCTCAGAACCTGGCTATATGCAAATCAGTCTGTCCCTGGCCCAGTGCATCATGGGAACAGGGCAGACTAAACTACCAAGCCAATTCTTCACCAGAAAGGAGACAAGCTACCGGGGACCGGTTTCTGGCATTTCAGCCTTCTTCGGCCCGGCTTGCTTGAATCCTGATGGAGCAGTGAGAAAGGGACTCATGTCTGAGTATACCCTGCCACACCTATAGTGGCCAAAAACGATTTAGAAAAGGGGGTGGTGATGAACAGAGTGTCTGAGTTAAACAGACCACTCTTACCCAGTCCAAAGATCAGGGCTTGATCCATCACCGTTATTTATCTCACTGCCCCATCCCAGCTCAGAACCTGGCTATATGCAAATCAGTCTGTCCCTGGCCCAGTGCATCATGGGAACAGGGCAGACTAAACTACCAAGCCAATTCTTCACCAGAAAGGAGACAAGCTACCGGGGACCGGTTTCTGGCATTTCAGCCTTCTTCGGCCCGGCTTGCTTGAATCCTGATGGAGCAGTGAGAAAGGGACTCATGTCTGAGTATACCCTGCCACACCTATAGTGGCCAAAAACGATTTAGAAAAGGGGGTGGTGATGAACAGAGTGTCTGAGTTAAACAGACCACTCTTACCCAGTCCAAAGATCAGGGCTTGATCCATCACCGTTATTTATCTCACTGCCCCATCCCAGCTCAGAACCTGGCTATATGCAAATCAGTCTGTCCCTGGCCCAGTGCATCATGGGAACAGGGCAGACTAAACTACCAAGCCAATTCTTCACCAGAAAGGAGACAAGCTACCGGGGACCGGTTTCTGGCATTTCAGCCTTCTTCGGCCCGGCTTGCTTGAATCCTGATGGAGCAGTGAGAAAGGGACTCATGTCTGAGTATACCCTGCCACACCTATAGTGGCCAAAAACGATTTAGAAAAGGGGGTGGTGATGAACAGAGTGTCTGAGTTAAACAGACCACTCTTACCCAGTCCAAAGATCAGGGCTTGATCCATCACCGTTATTTATCTCACTGCCCCATCCCAGCTCAGAACCTGGCTATATGCAAATCAGTCTGTCCCTGGCCCAGTGCATCATGGGAACAGGGCAGACTAAACTACCAAGCCAATTCTTCACCAGAAAGGAGACAAGCTACCGGGGACCGGTTTCTGGCATTTCAGCCTTCTTCGGCCCGGCTTGCTTGAATCCTGATGGAGCAGTGAGAAAGGGACTCATGTCTGAGTATACCCTGCCACACCTATAGTGGCCAAAAACGATTTAGAAAAGGGGGTGGTGATGAACAGAGTGTCTGAGTTAAACAAACCACTCTTACCCAGTCCAAAGATCAGGGCTTGATCCATCACCGTTATTTATCTCACTGCCCCATCCCAGCTCAGAACCTGGCTATATGCAAATCAGTCTGTCCCTGGCCCAGTGCATCATGGGAACAGGGCAGACTAAACTACCAAGCCAATTCTTCACCAGAAAGGAGACAAGCTACCGGGGACCGGTTTCTGGCATTTCAGCCTTCTTCGGCCCGGCTTGCTTGAATCCTGATGGAGCAGTGAGAAAGGGACTCATGTCTGAGTATACCCTGCCACACCTATAGTGGCCAAAAACGATTTAGAAAAGGGGGTGGTGATGAACAGAGTGTCTGAGTTAAACAGACCACTCTTACCCAGTCCAAAGATCAGGGCTTGATCCATCACCGTTATTTATCTCACTGCCCCATCCCAGCTCAGAACCTGGCTATATGCAAATCAGTCTGTCCCTGGCCCAGTGCATCATGGGAACAGGGCAGACTAAACTACCAAGCCAATTCTTCACCAGAAAGGAGACAAGCTACCGGGGACCGGTTTCTGGCATTTCAGCCTTCTTCGGCCCGGCTTGCTTGAATCCTGATGGAGCAGTGAGAAAGGGACTCATGTCTGAGTATACCCTGCCACACCTATAGTGGCCAAAAACGATTTAGAAAAGGGGGTGGTGATGAACAGAGTGTCTGAGTTAAACAGACCACTCTTACCCAGTCCAAAGATCAGGGCTTGATCCATCACCGTTATTTATCTCACTGCCCCATCCCAGCTCAGAACCTGGCTATATGCAAATCAGTCTGTCCCTGGCCCAGTGCATCATGGGAACAGGGCAGACTAAACTACCAAGCCAATTCTTCACCAGAAAGGAGACAAGCTACCGGGGACCGGTTTCTGGCATTTCAGCCTTCTTCGGCCCGGCTTGCTTGAATCCTGATGGAGCAGTGAGAAAGGGACTCATGTCTGAGTATACCCTGCCACACCTATAGTGGCCAAAAACGATTTAGAAAAGGGGGTGGTGATGAACAGAGTGTCTGAGTTAAACAGACCACTCTTACCCAGTCCAAAGATCAGGGCTTGATCCATCACCGTTATTTATCTCACTGCCCCATCCCAGCTCAGAACCTGGCTATATGCAAATCAGTCTGTCCCTGGCCCAGTGCATCATGGGAACAGGGCAGACTAAACTACCAAGCCAATTCTTCACCAGAAAGGAGACAAGCTACCGGGGACCGGTTTCTGGCATTTCAGCCTGGGTGAGAGCTTTCTGCTTAATTCAGAGACTCACCCCTCACCACCCCTTTTTGTAAATATTTTTGTCCACCCTAAGCGTGGAAGGGTATTCTCAGATGTGAGACCCTTGCTCATTGCACCATCAGGATTCAAGCAAACCGGGCCGAAGACGGCTGTAATGCCAGAAACCGGTCCCCGGGAGCTTGTTTCCTTCCCAGTGTAAGAATTGGCTTCTGTAGTTCGGTTTGTCCTGTTCACATCATGCACTGGGACAGGAACAGACTAATTTGCATACAGCCAGGTTCTGAAACTGGGATGGTGCAGTGAGCTAAAAAACGGTGTTGGATCTAGCCCTGATCTTTTGACTGGGTGAGAGCTTTCTGCTTAATTCAGAGACTCTGTCCCTCACCACCCCTTTTTGTAAATATTTTTGTCCACCCTAAGCGTGGAAGGGTATTCTCAGATGTGAGACCCTTGCTCATTGCACCATCAGGATTCAAGCAAACCGGGCCGAAGACGGCTGTAATGCCAGAAACCGGTCCCCGGGAGCTTGTTTCCTTCCCAGTGTAAGAATTGGCTTCTGTAGTTTGGTTTGTCCTGTTCCCATCATGCACTGGGACAGGAACAGACTAATTTGCATACAGCCAGGTTCTGAAACTGGGATGGTGCAGTGAGCTAAAAAACGGTGTTGGATCTAGCCCTGATCTTTTGACTGGGTGAGAGCTTTCTGCTTAATTCAGAGACTCTGTCCCTCACCACCCCTTTTTGTAAATATTTTTGTCCACCCTAAGCGTGGAAGGGTATTCTCAGATGTGAGACCCTTGCTCATTGCACCATCAGGATTCAAGCAAACCGGGCCGAAGACGGCTGTAATGCCAGAAACCGGTCCCCGGGAGCTTGTTTCCTTCCCAGTGTAAGAATTGGCTTCTGTAGTTTGGTTTGTCCTGTTCCCATCATGCACTGGGACAGGAACAGACTAATTTGCATACAGCCAGGTTCTGAAACTGGGATGGTGCAGTGAGCTAAAAAACGGTGTTGGATCTAGCCCTGATCTTTTGACTGGGTGAGAGCTTTCTGCTTAATTCAGAGACTCTGTCCCTCACCACCCCTTTTTGTAAATATTTTTGTCCACCCTAAGTGTGGAAGGGTATTCTCAGATGTGAGACCCTTGCTCATTGCACCATCAGGATTCAAGCAAACCGGGCCGAAGACGGCTGTAATGCCAGAAACCGGTCCCCGGGAGCTTGTTTCCTTCCCAGTGTAAGAATTGGCTTCTGTAGTTTGGTTTGTCCTGTTCCCATCATGCACTGGGACAGGAACAGACTAATTTGCATACAGCCAGGTTCTGAAACTGGGATGGTGCAGTGAGCTAAAAAACGGTGTTGGATCTAGCCCTGATCTTTTGACTGGGTGAGAGCTTTCTGCTTAATTCAGAGACTCTGTCCCTCACCACCCCCTTTTTGTAAATATTTTTGTCCACCCTAAGCGTGGAAGGGTATTCTCAGATGTGAGACCCTTGCTCATTGCACCATCAGGATTCAAGCAAACCGGGCCGAAGACGGCTGTAATGCCAGAAACCGGTCCCCGGGAGCTTGTTTCCTTCCCAGTGTAAGAATTGGCTTCTGTAGTTTGGTTTGTCCTGTTCCCATCATGCACTGGGACAGGAACAGACTAATTTGCATACAGCCAGGTTCTGAAACTGGGATGGTGCAGTGAGCTAAAAAACGGTGTTGGATCTAGTCCTGATCTTTTGACTGGGTGAGAGCTTTCTGCTTAATTCAGAGACTCTGTCCCTCACCACCCCTTTTTGTAAATAGAACTATTGACAGCAAGAATATTGTGGTCAAGAATATCGATTTTAGTGTAAGAAATATTGTTTTCAAAAACATAGTTGTTTAAAATAAGGATTTTTTTAAATTAGTGTTATGCATTTTAGTATGTATTTTAAATGTATGAGATGTTTTTTTGTATAAGTATTGATTATGTTTTTAAATACATGTGTTACATTTTTAATAGTTATCAATTCTATTTTAGTTACACTTTGCATTTTTTATTTCCGTAGCGGGTTGTGGGTCCATAGGGGAATAGGGTGGGAAGTAATTTAATAATAATAAATTAATGATTATTTTGTATTTAGTAATATTTATTCAATTAAGATTTTATGGTGTTAATTGTGTTTTTATTTTTTTTGTAAGTTTTATGCGTGGGTTGTGGGGTTTATAGGGGTTTATACTAATTTTCAACACTAATCCCGAATGGGTTCTGGAGTGGCGTGCTATTCGCCAGAAAAGCGCTTCAACACCCATCAGAGGTAACAAGTGCTATAGGAGTGAAAATCTTTCTTCCCCTTCTATCCCTTTGCTATCATTCTCATTCCAAGTAACTGACTAATATCCACCACTGAAATTACCTCAGATTTCATCACATTAATTCACCACTAATCCTTTACAGGCTTCCTGAATAGCGTGCTTCAACAAGCGATAAATAAATACAAACCTTTGTCCTCCTCTATCCTTCTGCTATCTTTCCAAATCCAAATACCTGACAAACCTATCCACCACTTAAAAAGTACTTGCATGTTTCACTATACTAATTCAACACTAATCCTCTATGAGTCCCGGAGTAGCGTGCTACCCACCGAAAAAGCGCTTTGACACCTCGTCAGGGGTAGTAAGCGCTATATAAATGCAATTACAATACAATACAATACAATTAATTGGTTGTTAATTAATATTAATGAATTGGTAATTGTTTATGGCATTTTTGTCATTTTCTTTAGGTGTGGGGTGTGGGGTTTTTAGGTGTATAGTGTGGGAAGTAATTTGTTTTTAATTAAATATCAATTATTTGCTAATTAGTAATACATAATTATTAATTAATTTTGTTAATTGTTTAATTATATTTTTGGGTGTGTGCGTTTTGGGTTTATAAAGATAAAAAGGTGGGAAGTAATTTTTTTTAATGATTTATTAATTAGTTGTTAATCAATATTAATTTGTTAAATAAAAATTAAATATGGTAATTGTGTAATGAATTTTAGATTCAGGATGTGGGGTTTATATGAGTAAAGGGTGGGAAGTTATTTCTTTTTAATAAATTGATAATTAATATTAAATTATTTATTTATTTAAAGAGTTTTACATAGCGCGTGCTAGACCCAAAGGTATCAAAACGCTTTACTTTAGGTTCCGCAATGTAACAGAAAATGATAACAATTACACATTATGTCAAAAAAATACGCAATACATTGAGAGAGGAGAGAAGGAGAGACATAAGTAGCGGAGGAGGGGAATGGGAAGTGTGAAGAGGGAGGATGGGGACACAGATGACAGTAGAGACGAAAGGAAGTCTGTCTAAAGACGATTGAGTAGGTGACGTCCAAGGAGGGAATCCAAGGCTCGTCTACCCTTTAGCTAAACAAGGTAGCTCTATCGGGCATCAGTCAAAATAGTTAGGTCTCAGTTGACGAGGAAAAGTTCACAGATAAACCGGGTGGGGGGCAAGGACAGCATTTGTATGCATTTTAATTTGTTTTTTAAATTACTAATAATTCTTTAATTTATAATTAATTATGCTAATTATGGAAGTCCTTTTTTATGTAAATGTGGATTGTGAATTGAGTGGTGTTATAGGGTAAGAAGTAAACTAACTAAATGTATGTAACATTTTATGTTTTCGTTCAAAAATAATTTCTAAATAAAAATAATTATTTGTTTAAACATTTTTTTTATTCTATTCAATGTAATATTTGCAGGTATTTACAATATGTATTGCAACTATATTATACCAACTAATTTTTCCCCAATACTTTTGTACTTATCATTATAAATATAGGATGTCAGTATTTTTTACATTGATATTTTTACCTCGATATTGTGGTATGGGGATATTTTAGGTGTCGATATTCTGTCAGTGAACCTTCGATATATTTTGGATTTATAGTTAGAAATATACTAATTGTTCGGGAAATAGAAGAGTCTTTCTGTTCATTGTGTGTATATGATTACTACTTATGAGTGAATGCAGAGTTTCAAGTTGTTCAGAAACAAAGACAGTCTCTCCTATATATTCCATGAATGTTGTAGCCAGGTTATTATTATAGACAGAGCCCATGTTATGGTCTCTGAGGAATACTGACTCAGTTTTAACCTCATATTTCCTGGCTTTCTCAATGTGTGGACAGAATTCTGGCATATGTTAGAAAACACCAGGGCAGTGTGAGGTGAAAGTTGCATTCATTGTTCAAAGATATTCTTCATTAGGATTTCCAGTCCTACCCCAGTCAGTGTGCCCAGGTCATTGCCATCACCGCACACAATTGTGTGGTCTGGATGTTGGGAATCCATAATGCCATCAACCAATGAAAGCAACTGCTGCCACTTTAACCCTCTCTGGCCAAACCAACTAATATCCAGATTAGGCAACGGAGGTCCCTTTCAATCCCACTCTTTCTAGCAAACTCTCTAGCCTAGATCTCAAAGCTATGACCTACAATCCACACTCTAACAGTATGAAGGATGGAGCACACATGAGAAGGCGAGAGAAGGCTGCAGAAGAATCAGGCAGTGTTCAAAATGAAGGGGTATATTACCAAGCAATAGCGATAATTATCGCTATTGCTTGGTTAGCGGGAAAAAAATATCGCAGAGCACCGAGGATTTTTACCGCTGAGATACCTTGATATTATCAAGGTGTATCCCAAAAGCGGTAAAAATCCTGCGAAATGCATGAATATCGCTGAAAATTCAGCGATATTCATGCATTATCGTGACAATGCTCTTAGCCATGTTATCCACCTCCCATTGGATAACATGGCTAAGAACTGCTTTTAGCAGGCGTTAGCTTTTGAAGATATTCGCGCTTAGCGCGAATATTTCCAAAAGTCGTTAATAGGACTGTTAGCAACTGTTTTCAGTCGCTAACATCTTGGCACGCCCACTTTGCATGTCATTAGCGATAATTATTGCTGACATGCAAAGTGGGCCCCTAAATGCCCGCTATCGCCTACCAGCTGTCGCCAACTGGTGTTAGCGACAGCTTGGTAATAGGGCGATAAATGATCGCCGCATTAGCGGGCAAAAGTCCCGCTAATGCGGCGATAATGCCCTTGGTAATATGGCCCGAAGTCCGTTAAAAGAGACCCTAGCAAGGACAAGTTTAAAAATGACACCTGATCGGATAAAGTAATCATGGCATTGTTTAAATAAGGTTGTGATATAAACTTAAAGTAAACACATCTGCGATTGGCTATGTGGTACATTTTTCTAATTGAATATTGTCAACCACACCTGCTGTCTCGGGTTTAGGAGTTACCCTGCTCGCTCCTGGAGAGACTGTTGTGAGCGTGTGACCTATGGCTAGCAGGGAATATTCCAACTTTGGTCACTATGGAACTAGAGCTACAAGAGTTTGGAGGAAGGGAACAGATAAAGCCAAGAATATCACTGTGTGAAGACATCGTTCATAGAAGAAATAATGAATAAAGATTGTTCGGGTCTAAATTTAGGGATGTGTAGGAAGTGGTGTGTAAATGGTAGCGTTTAGGGATAGTTTTTTTAAATGATTTCGGCTTACACGGCGGGCCGTGCTGAGCGCTGCGGATCCGTTCATGGAGTCACAGATTTATTTATTTATTTATTTATTTATTTTTAACATTTATAAAGCGCGGCATTTGCCCATGGGCGTCTTGGCGCTAAGACTCATTAATGGCCTAGAGACTCAATATGCATTTAGTAGTGCAGAAGGGAGAAGAGCTTATTGATTAAACAGCCACGTCTTCAACAGTTTTCTAAATTGTAGCAGTGTGGGAGAGGATCTAATTTCCAGTGGAAGTGTATTTCAAAGTCTGGCTGCAGCTAGGGTAAAAGATCTGTCTCCCCAAGTAACTGTCTTTGTTCTAGGTACAGTTAGGCGGAGAGCATTTAATGACCTTAGTTGTCGGGTGGGGCGGTAAAGTATAAGCTTCTCATTTCAAGAACTTAGGCCCAAACTGATGGATGGCTTTGAAGGTAATGCACAAAGTTTTAAACTTGATTCTATTTTTCACCGTCAGCCAGTGATAGCTCCTGATTGCTTGTTTAATTGGTTGAAATTTGGGGGTGCCAGACAGCAGCCTTGCAGCCGCATTCTGGACCATTTGTAGTTTAGCCACAACACGAGCTTGAGCATTTAAGAACAGGCCATTGCAGTAATCCAAGGCGGACAATACTAGTGAGCTCACCACTGTTTTTCCTCCTTTGTCTGAGAGAAATGGGATGATTTTTCTAAGGAGTTAAAGTTTGAAGAAAGCTGCAGAAGCTTTTGATTAGCATGTCCAACGAAGTTAAGTCTCTCATCAAAAATCACTCCTAGATTTCTAACTTTCTGCACCGGGGACGGCAGCGCACCTAGCAACAGAGGCCACCAAATTGAGGACCAGATTGGAAAAAAAATTCCAAAAATGATCACCTCCGTTTTCTCTGAATTCAACCTTAGACAGTTGCAAGCCATCCACTCATTAATTGCCAGCATGCCTTCCTGAAACCTGGCTGCCACCTCTTCTCCGTCATTATTGACGGCTAGGACCAGCTGTGTGTCATCCGCATAGGTGGTAAGGCTCATCCGGTAGGTGTTAATAACCTTAGCTAAGTCCGCCACATAAACATTGAAAAGGGTCGGACTTAGGGATGAGCCTTGTGGCACTCCACATGGGAGAGCCAGGTCCGCCGATCGGAAAGGCCCCAAGGTTACTGCTTGGGTTCTTCCCGACAGGAAGGAGGCAAGCAAGGCTCTGGCCATGGCCTGGATGCCCAGCTCTTCGACACGGTCAATCAAGATAGAGTGATTGACCGTGTCGAAGGCCGCTGATAAATCCAGCATGATCAGAACCGCCGTGCCACCCTGATCTTTAATTGCCCTGATATCATCCGCGGCTTTGATGAGCGCAGTTTCGCTTCCATGCAGCTTCCGAAAGCCAAACTGTGACTCATCCAGCAAGTCGTTCTGATCAATATATTCCGAAAGCTGGGTGTTCATAACCTTCTCCACCACTTTCGCTAAAAACGGCAGACTGGCAATAGGCCTGTAGTTTTTTAATAACTCTTTATCCAAGCCTGGTTTCTTCAGAAGTGGTTTTAATAGCGTATTCTTCAGTTTATCTGGAAAAACACCTGAGGTGAACATGGTGTTGCAAATTTGTATTGTATTGTATTACTAGATCGAACCCAGAACGGCCAGCAAACCGGGCTTTCATCAGAGGGGTCAAACACAGGGGTGGGAAATGCTTTTTCAGAAGATTTCCAGGGCAGTCTTGAACCCTGCATTGGCAGTAAGATTCACTCCGTTTCGGATCACCATGTTGGAACAGGTTGTTGTTGACAATAGTCCATTTTTATGTTTATGTTCAGTTGCGCGTTTCTGTATTAATTGACACTGAGGACTTGCGTTTGTTTGCGAGTTGTTTAACTTTGGAGGCAGACATCGCATGACTGGATATAAGATTTCCCCACAGGTATGGGACGTTTCAGTAAAAGCGGGGTTCGTTTTGGGCACTTAGCGGTCATAACACCATTTACCTGAGAGTGACATCTATTTTTTCAGGTCTACTTTGGGCACGAGGGAATCGTTTTTCAAACGGGACTCAGCAGCGCTGAGAATGAAAGTTCTGCCGACTGGGGTAAGAGGGAAACTGAGGTCCCGATATTAATGGGCAGATTTATGAGGCCGTTGCGCCTCTTTGCGCCGCAATTGCGTCACTTTATTTGACGCCGACATAAATCTGCCGGTAAGTCTGGAAGCAAGCCTGGTTAAAATTGTTTTTTACACTGGGTGCTTTGTACTATGTCTTGCATGGATTTCGGATTCAGGACGCATACATTTGAATAGACTTGAATTTCTTTGGTTCATTCCCGCAACTTAAGAATGGTAGGTTGACTGTTTAATCTTAACCAGGCACTGGGGTAAATAGATGCAGGTTCACAATAGCATATACTATTCGTCTTGTTTACAGATCTTGTCAACAATTTTACCACCCCATTTTGGTAGAGACGTTGAGGTATTTAGCGTCCTTGCTCTTGGTTTTAAGCATGTCCTACTATTCGTAGAGCAGGGGCATTTCACTGTCTTGAAAAACAAAATTCTGATACTTAATTTTTAAGGACACTCTTTGCTTAGGACAGTTCACAATGGGTTAGGACCTATTAATGGTCACTCTATTCCGATGTTGCTTTAATTTCACAGCATGGGTTCTATTATTTCTTTTGGTTCTTTTATTCTGTGGCTTTTTTACTGTCCCCACACATACCTTGATATTCAGGAGAATGCAAACCCTGAGGTGGAAGGTGTTGGTAATTACTAAATGAAACATGCATTACATTTATCTAATTTTGGATATCATGCATTTCTGTTGTAGATACGTTATCTGAACCATCCCAGAGGATTTTGAATTTTTAAACTTTTATTATAACCCCTGAGGAAGGGTTCAGCAGAACCCGAAATGCATTGGGTTGCTTTAATTTGGTTAACAGTCTTTACACGTTTTTTATAAAGTATACTGTAGTGTTCTGTTAGGTTTACTTTCTAGTCTTTTTAGAACCTTCCACACTCTGTGTTCTTTCCACTGTGTCTCTGATTCCGTTTAGAACCCTGTTTTGAATTACCAACTGTATTAATGATTTACTGGCTGAGTGAGCTGCTGCGCAGCACTTGTTCCAATAAACTAGCTTACAAATCTACCTGTCTGTGAGCTAATTACTACAAAATATTTGGCGACGATCCGTGAACAAGTGACTGCCCACCACGCGTGTACCCATGGAGTGATGTTCGGCAAACCTGCGGTGTCACCTGCACTTCAACATTAGAAGACGCAAAAGTCTAAGAAGCACCGGTTCCACCCTCGAGATTACATCGAGCAGTTGGAAGAACCGACATTTCCACATTAACCTCCTCAACCCCGCTGAGCTTAAAAAGGAAAAAAGGTACTGTACTTGTTTTTGTATTTGCTCACGGGAAGCGGCAGCAGTCTCCACTTAGCGCAGGCACCGACCTGCTTATTTACGTCAGTTACGCTACTAGCGCAACTAACCTAAGTTCTTGGCGCATGGTGTAACGCCCAGCCAGTGGAGTGAATATTATTGTCCTTGCGCAATTGACGTAAGCTGCATCATTAAACGTCACTGAAACGCAACGCTCTGACGGTGGAACGCAACGTTGGAGGCCATTTTACAGACTGTTTTCGTTTTTTTTTTTCCTCAGAAGTTTTATTATCACACTGTTAACGTACAAACGAGCTTCCAACGCGCTAACAAAGACGCGCTTTCACAGCTGCTCAAAGCGATACTGTTCACGAAGTAACCACAACGAGGTGAGTGGCGGCTGGCTGTTTGTTGTGTTCACGAAGCGGAACCACCACGAGGTGAGCGGCTACTGGCTGTTGGTTGTGTTCACGAAGCGAGGAATTAGTTCTGACACGAAGCGAGGAGACAATTTAAACTTTATAAAAGTATCACCTTGTTTGACAGCTGTCATCATTACAAAGCGAGGAGACAGTCTTTACTCATCACATTGACATTAGCCATCTAGTCATCTACCTTTACATAGCTGGAGATTGTTTTATTTCCTCGTACTTACATTTGCCATCAATAGCCCGGTTGTCCCTCCTGCGTTTGGAGCATACCTTTACATTCATACAAACATGAGTCTACAAGCTGTTTCTCCTCCTCCGCCATTCCTTGATCTTCCAGGTGAACCTCCCATTGTCTGGAAAAAGTGGTTTGACGCTTTCACCACTTACTTAGGGGCTATCGGTGCGTCCAGGTACAGAGCAGAAAGAAAAAAGTACCTTTTGTTAAACAGTTTGGGGTTTGAAGGACGTTCAATTTTTAAACATTTACCCCCCTTGGTACCTGCCCCTGAAGAGGAAGATTTAGATGACTACAATCAAACTGTAAAACTGCTTGAACTACGTTTTGATGTCAAACCTAGTCTTGTTGTTGTCAGGCACAAATTTTTCAAATCTGAGCAGAAACATGGTGAAAAAGTAGAAGATTTCATCTCTACTCTTAGGGTATTGAGTGCAGAGTGTGAGTTTGAAAATTTTAGGGACCAAATGATAAGAGACCAATATATTTGCAAATGTTTAGATAAAAATATTCAACAGAAATTGTTATCACTTGATAATCCCTCTCTCGAAGAGACAGTACGAGTTGCAAAAAGCATAGAATTTTCAAAGCTTTCTGTCAAGGAATTAGATATTAGATCTTCTTCGTCCATTACTAAGGATGAAACAGTAGTCAGTTCTGTGAAGGTTGTTGATAACAAGACAGGTACTCTGGGTCGTGCCGACAACAAATTCTTTAAACAAACCAATGTGTGTTTCAAATGTGGAAATTTTCCCCATTCAAAGTCTGGTCGTCCTTGCCCAGCCAGAAGTGTCACTTGTAGACTGTGCGGCAGAGTGGGACATTTTGCTAAAGTGTGTCAAAGTGGAAAAAAAAATCCATCCTTCTCGCAATCTGGTAGACAGTGGAACAACAATTATGCCCCCACTTCGGTTGCTTATGTATCTGATTACTCTCAGGATGATACCAGTATACAAGATGATCTGAGAGACATGGTTGCTGTGGTTAGCATTGAAGATCCTGAGTCAGAGTGTGTGGATCCTTACTCCGATTTTGGTATTGGAGATAAGATAGTTTGTTTGTTGGTCGATTCCGGGGCCAGGATAACAATGCTAACTCAGGAACTCTTTGAGGAAGTTTGGAGTAATCGCAAACTTTCTCCTCCAGATAGGCTACCCCTCAACTATGAGGGCAGGAAGATCGAACTGTTGGGATATTTTGAAGATTCTATTGAATTTAGGGGAAGGAACATTTTTGGCAAAGTGTATGTCTCAGTCAAAGGTTTGAACATCCTTGGCTGGTTCCACCAAGGTTTATTTAAGATGGTTCTCCGCCCAGGAACCAAAGATCCCATCCTCGTCGCCAAATATTTTGTAGTAATTAGCTCACAGACAGGTAGATTTGTAAGCTAGTTTATTGGAACAAGTGCTGCGCAGCAGCTCACTCAGCCAGTAAATCATTAATACAGTTGGTAATTCAAAACAGGGTTCTAAACGGAATCAGAGACACAGTGGAAAGAACACAGAGTGTGGAAGGTTCTAAAAAGACTAGAAAGTAAACCTAACAGAACACTACAAAGATCCCATCTCCATAGCTGTTGTTCAATCCGACGACATTTCCCCTGCAAATGATGTCCTTTCCACTCTAAATGATGATTTCATCTGCACTTTGACCAAAGATTTTCCTGGTGTTTTTAGCAACAAATTAGGGGAAGTGAAAGGATTCATGCACACTATCCGTATCAAGGACAATGCTATCCCAATTAAACACAAATTGAGAAATGTCCCATTCAGTGTGCGAGAACAGCTTGAGACAGAGCTTTATGATCTTTGCAGCAGAGGAATAATTGAACCCATTGAATCCTCTCTATGGCTTTCTCCACTTGTAGTTGCTAAGAAAAAGACTGGGGAGCTTCGTGTCTGTGTCGACTTACGTAGCCTAAACAAAAACATCTGGGTCGATTCTTTTCCCCTGCCTAAGATCCCCGACATGTTGTCGCTTATTGATGGTTCCAAGTGGTTCAGTAAGCTGGACCTAGCATCTGCATACCACCAGGTGGTCCTGGATCCAGCGTCTAGGCATTTTACTGCTTTTGTATCCCCTATAGGTTCCTTTCAATACTGCCGTATGCCCTTTGGGTTGGCCTCTGCGGCAGCCGTATTTCAAAGGATTATGACCAATATTTTAAAAAACATCAGTGGTGTGGTCGTTTTCCAAGACGATGTGCTTATTCATGGTAAAAGTGGTGATGCCCATGATAAAACTCTGAAAGAAGTTTTGAAAGCCCTGAGTAGTGCAGGTGTAGTCTTAAAGAAAGAAAAATGCATTTTTAGAGCTCCCAAGGTAGAATACCTTGGACATGTATTATCTGAGAACGGTGTTGAACCCAGGCCTGGTTTGGTTAAAGCTATTGTTGACAGTCCTGCACCTAAAGACAAGAGTAGTTTGAAGTCATTCATTGGACTTTGTGAGTTTTACGCTAGGTTCATACCTGATTACGCCACGAAGGTACAACCCCTATCCAACATGCTTAAGAAAGAGGTTCCTTTTTGTTGGGATGCTGATTGTGAAAAAGTTTTTTCTTGGATTAAACAAGAACTTACTGGATCTAAAGTTTTGAAACCTTTTAATCCCAATTCGTTGTGCACCATCACTGTTGATGCCAGTGGGTTTGGTTTAGGGGCTGTGCTCACTCAAGAGGTAGGTGGTGTTGAGCATACTCTGGGATACGCTTCCAGGGTTCTTCGTGGAGCGGAGTCCAATTTTGCAGTAATTGAAAAGGAACTCCTAGCTTGTTGTTGGGCTATCAGGAAGTTTAATCCGTATATATGGGGTAAACATTTCTGTCTGAGGACTGATCACAGTCCTTTGGTCTCTATCCTTTCTGGGGTTCGGATTAAGGATCATTCTCCTAGGATTGCCAGGCTTTCAACGAAACTTCTCCAATATGATTTTGAGGTCAGCTACATACCCGGGAGTAAAAACGTAAGGGCTGATTATCTTTCTAGGAATCCTGTAGACGTTGATACTGACAGAAATTGTGAGGAAGATTACGATGAAGAAGACTGTTTTGTGGCTTTTGTAGGTGTTGATGATGTGCGCTCCATTAGTGAAAGGGAGTGGAGAGAACATTTATCCAACGATACTCTACTAGGTGAAGTGATCAAGTGTGTTAGAGGTGGATGGCCCAGGGAGAAAAATGTTCATGTTTCCCTTCAGACCTTCGTTAAAGTGTCTGATGAGCTTTCCATTGAGGGGGGTATCTTAATGCGAGGGGATAGATTGATTCCTCCCTGTGATCTTAGAATTAGAATTGTCAAAGGTGCGCATGAGGGTCATCTTGGCAAAACACTAACCAAAAGAAGGGTTAGAGAGCATTACTGGTGGCCCCAGATGGATCAGGATATAGACACTGTTGTTGCTGAGTGCGTGGTTTGTTCTAGTGCTGAGAAGTGTTTGAAAACACGTTCTCCTCCCCTTCAACCTATTCCTTTTCCTGATAGGCCGTGGGAAAAGATAGGTATAGATCTAGTTGGCCCGTTCTATTTGCTTCCCTCTACTTCCAGGTTTGCTATTGTTGCAGTCGACTACTACTCCAAATGGCCTGAGGTCCGTTTTGTAAGTGAGGCCAGCTCCAAGAATATTATTGATTTCTTGAAAGACCTGTTTTTGCGTGAAGGTTTTCCTTCCTCCATTGTAAGTGACAATGGCACACAATTTGTTAGTCAGGAATTTTGTTCGTTTGTAGATTTGAGTGGCATCATTCATTTGAGGAGTGCTCTTTATCACCCTCAGACGAACGGTCTTGTTGAGCGCATGAACAGGGTACTCAACAATTGCATTCAATGGGCTATTGCTCAACACTGCCATGTCCCGAACGCTGTCAGATCCATGTTGTGGTTCTATCGTACCACTCCCCACACTTCCACCAAGGTTTCCCCGTTTGAACTGTTGCATGGGAGGAAACCATGTTCAAAAGTTTGTCCTGGGTGGATGTCACGTTGGGTAAAAATGAATTCCATTGATAATGTTGATGAAGTTGTCAGGTCTAATGTCTCGCATGCTCAGTCTAAACAAAAGAGTGTTTTCGACTCCAGGAAGAAAGTGCTCTCTCAGTCATTTGTGGTGGGTGATAGAATCCGGATCAAGTTACCCACTCACTCTACCAAGGGGAGTCCAAAGTTTTCTGAACCTTTTGTTATTGACAAAGTTTGTGGGAATTCTGTGAGAGTTAACATGAAGAACTGGTGGAATGCTGCCAGGGTGGTTAAAGTGGGAAAATCTGTGGTTCATCCTCAGTCTTCTCATGATATGTCTATGTTGCCTCTTGATGCTTCTTTTCTGCCTTCTACTTCTTCTGCTCTTAATTTATCTCGCAGGTGTTCTCCTGTTCCATCTTCTCATGATGTTTCTGCATTACCTTCTACTTCTTCTGCCACTGTCCCACCTCGTAGGAGTTCTCGCACTCGTGTCACTCCTGCCAGGTTTCGGTAATTTCCATGGTTTTCTTGTTCTTGATCTATTGCTGTTCTTTCCTGCTTTTTCTTTTGTTTAGTAGGAGAGAGGATAATGTAGTGTTCTGTTAGGTTTACTTTCTAGTCTTTTTAGAACCTTCCACACTCTGTGTTCTTTCCACTGTGTCTCTGATTCCGTTTAGAACCCTGTTTTGAATTACCAACTGTATTAATGATTTACTGGCTGAGTGAGCTGCTGCGCAGCACTTGTTCCAATAAACTAGCTTACAAATCTACCTGTCTGTGAGCTAATTACTACATATACCTCTATTGAATTTGATTTCATGTATTAATAAATGAGTTTTTTCAAGAGTTATGCTACTACATTTTTTGAGAACATGTTGAAGAATTAAAAATATATGTGTTTAACATCAATAAATGTTTGTTAAAAAAAATCTGTTTACAATCTTAGAGGCATGATTGCCAGACAGCTGTGGGTTGCTAGCAGCCTGATTCATCAAGCCGAAATCGGCTCGCAAAGGGCCAGATTCTGAGAATCTGGCCCTTTGCGAGCTCTATTTTTGCATTTGGGATTCATCATCCCAAATGCAAAAATCGGTAATAGCGATGTCGCAATTTTGCGAGGTATTACATTTAAAGAATCTCTATTTGAGATTCCTTAAATGCAATTCATCATCCATTAAAAAAATTGTGAATTCGCAATTTCGGTCCGCTATTTACCGCGAGGTCAAACCTCGTGGTAAATAGCGAAAACTTAGAAAAATGCTTTTAAAAGCATTTTTATAGGTTGCATGTTGCACACACACACATGTCCTTTGGACATGTGTGTGCGCAACACCTGTTTAAATTTGCATTTAAGGGGTGCTACAGGGTGTCCTTTGGACACCCCTGGCACCCTTCAAATCGCTATCCTATTTGCGATTAGCTAATTGCTAATCGCATATAAGGAATACTCCCCATTCATTCCTATGGGCCTTTTGGCCCATAGGAATGAATGGGGAGTAATTCCTTATTTGCGATTAGCAATTTGCTAATCGCAAATAAGGATTGTGTAGGAATCGCAAATCTTTTTGCGATTCCTACATGAACCCCGTTTTGCGAGTCTGTAATAGCGATTCCTTATGAATCGCTATTATAGACTCGCAAAACGGGTCTATGATGAATCAGGCTGTAGGTCCTTGGTCTCCAAGGACTCATTTTTAACAGAGCCTTGTCTTTCTATTCGTTCTTTCTGTTCCTTTTACCAGACTGACAAATATTCCTTCGGTTGCACAATCCCTCACACAGCGGCTCCTTCACATGAGATTCCTTTCCCAGGTGCTCCTGACGGATCCATGCTGTATCAAGCGGTGTCGGTCAGCTCACTCAGTTATCTCAGGTCTGTTTCTACAGAGCAGCCCCGCCTCAGCTGCAGGCCGGGTTAAGGGGGGTCATGTGTCCGCATCATGTGGGTAACATGAAGAGATATATGTTCAGTCAGTGTGCACCTACAGAGTTAGTAAACTCTGTTTTGTGGAGCATAAAAAGATTGATTCAATTTAATTCAACAAAGTAAGAGCCGCCGTGTCCATATATGCCTTTCTGAGATGATTTGAACCAGTCCCCCCTCAGTGAAGCCCCTGCATCGGAGTCTCTAGGGAATCAACTGTGAGACTCGACAGAGAAGAAAAGGATCACTGCTTTTGTATTTCCTTCTTGTTTTCACTGTTTTCCTGTTGATTTACGCAATACTCAGGAAATGTTTAATGATTATCAATTGGCACTTTATACAGTCATTGTGGATACATTACCTTAGCAACAGAGGCGGCTCTAGGCTCATGGCGGCTCTGGGCAAGGAGGTTAGGTAGGGGGACCCGGAAGAGGGGTCCAGGCGGGGCGGAGCACCCCGGAGCTAAGGAAGTTGTTTTCATAAAATGTCCAGAAAAGGCGTTAGGTGACCAGAACCCGCGGCTGCTCCTACCCTTCTGAATTCGTCTCAGAACTATAACATTTAGAAGGAGGAGGGTATTGTGAAACACAACGTGGCCAGCAGTGGGTCGGGAAAAAGAGAAGCCAATCAGGAACCAGGAGGAACGCAGGCGCGGAGGCCAGTGAAGAGGGGGGTTAAGGGAGTTTGGAAGTGGAAAAGAGTCGGAGGACGCCAAATCCCTGCCAGGGGCCGCCACATAAATATGTATCAATACTCCGAGGATTATTATATTAAGGATATATACAGAGCTGCCAAGATTTCAGATTGCTATCTGTGACACTTTCATAATTCCAGTGAAATCATGAGTGACATTTCAATGACTAAGAGTGACACTTTATCGCAAGCAAAATCAAGCAAGGAAGACTAGGAAAACATATAAATAACAATAATTGCACCCATTTCAGCAACAAGACTCTCTAAGAAGATGTTCAAACTATTGGAAATAAACAGCAACTGAAGCACCTAGTGCCCTTCTAAGCTGACCATACTGTTAAACAAACCAAGGATTCAGATCTGCACCGCTCATTGACAGTGCGCGCCACACGACTGCAAACAAAAGAAGGTCTCACTAAATTTCAGCAAAGGGAGATATTGTAGTAGGGTCAGATTATACGTTGTAAAACCAGCTCAATGCGCCACCCTTCCATCCAGTCCCAAGACTCCTTTAGTTATATCGTGGTTGAATAACTGCCAGTTGTTACAACGTTTTCAACAAAATTTGTGATTTAACACTTCCAATCTTTACTTTTCTCTGTTCCTCACTTCCTGTGCAATTATATGAAACATTTCAATAGCATTCAGCTGCCTCTGCTCCAACTTGCTCAAACAGATTACACGTTATTAAATGATGCAGTTTTAAGACAAAATCTTCACTCCTCATGCGCTTATTTCAATAACAATGTCTTACAGATCCTGCGCTGGTAACATTAATGATGATTTATAATTGCAGTCTTTTCATACAGTGTTTCTCTCCTTTATTTTAAGAATTAGTTAAATGCGACTGCACAGATTTTGAAATGTCTTAACTGCATAAATATTATTCTATTTACTTTCCATCCTTCTTCCCTTTCAAAGAATGCAGATAGAATACTCATAAAAAATTAATGCCTCTTAGCAGCACATGTTTCCTTTAAAATAGACTTCCTATCATTTTCCTTTTTAAATATATCCATGAATTTCTTTCTGTTCTTTTCCAATTTTTGAACAAGTAATAACTTTCAACGAGTTGGGCTCTTTTCCCTCAGTCCAGGATAACTATCTTCCTTGATAAAATATCTCCATCCAACTGTCTGGCCAGAATAAAACGTCGCCAAATTTGTTGTGATAAATACAAGATGTAATCCAGGTATATTCTTCAAGTAGGTTTATTCTTCCAAGAAAGACCTGAACTCTTCATGCCAGAAGCAGCTGGACCAACTGCTCACTGAAGCCACAGGCCTGACATCATAGAGCCATCTAAAGCATCATAGGGATGCAACATTCTGATCAGAGAGACATGTAAATCAAGACAAATAGGTAAATCATCTAGCATATAAATATAACAATAGCATATTTTACTTCGCGATTTCTCCGTTCTTTTTTAACAGCCTTTGAGTCTGGACCTTCGCTGTATAATCCGGGAAGAAGGTGACCCCCTTGTTATCAATCTTAAGTGGAGGTGTAGCTCTGGCCATCTGCAGAATTATGTCTCGGTCTCTGAAATTGAAGACTCGGGCAATGAGAGGACGCGGAGGGGCCCCCTCCTCAGAGCAACCTCCTGGGATCCGATGGGCTCTTTCAATGGAGAAGTGGCCAGAAAGTCTTTTAGGTGGTTGATGTTTTGTGATAAGATCTTCAACATAGTGGTCTGCAATACAACAATGCTCAAGTGAATCTTTCTGTGAATCACATTCCTGGTTCTTTAAGCTGAATTCAGTGATTTCCTGAAGAAATTTGGTGAGAATGTTGTTGGGTAAAATAATCAAGAACTTTAGATATTCATGGCAACAATATCTTAAATTCAGTTAGGAATTAAAAACTATAACTACATCCAGTTTTTGTTGAACTCACTGAATCAACCATTTCAAATCAGACCTGGAGCAGATGGAGCAAATGAAGCGTCATATGCCTACATCCCACACTAAAGTGACTCCTACTGAATACAAGGGGACGGTGACCTGATGGGAAAGAAGAGTACATTTAGGAAATGCTAAAATGTAAGTATTAAATTACAAGCAGAATGGATTCATTTGTAATAGTTATTCAGATATACAAAGGGGCCTCCTTACATTAGTATGGATTCAGGACCACTTTTGCTGCAACTCTGTCCTCCATTTCTTCCCTCCCACAACTTTGTTCATATCTTCCTTTGTGTGCTGTTCCCTACACTACCTGCTTTCTAATTCTATTATTCCCGTCTTTCCTCTCTGTTTCATCTGTTTCATTTAGTTACTTCCTCCCCACTTTTTCTTCCTTCCATTTCGTTTCACATTTTATTTATTAGAACATGTTGATGTGAAAGAGGAAGCATCCATACCAGATCTTGAAGCCATCACATGAAAGACACTTTCATACAATGAATGGGAATATGAATCCTTTTGCTTTTTAAATGATTTTCATGTAAATATTGTATGGCTCCTGCAATCCCACACAACCCAGACGTAGATGGATTCCCAGGCAGGAAATCCTAATAGGTTACCCCCAAATGTAACAAATGTTTTGTTTTATTTACATGTCCAACAGACCCTTGAACATTTTAACTGTAGCCCCTACTGCATCTCCCATGGCACCTCCCACTGTTCCCCCTACCGCTCCTCCCAAAGCCCCTCCAACAAGTATTCCCACTGGCCCCCCCACAAACATTCCCAAAGGCCCACCTACTACCTTCCCCATAGCCGCGCCTATTACCATCCCCAAAGGTCCCCCGACTTCCATTTTTCCGCGCATAGATTGTAAGAACTCTTCTTCTGCCTCATCGCGGATCCCCCTCTGCCTCATCCTATTGTGTTTCTCAATCTCCTCTAACTTGACTTTCATTTCCAAGGCAAGTTCCTCCAGGCGCTTATTTTTATCTAGGCTCTCCGGCTCCTTCTTGAGGCTCTCAAACAGTTTATCATGCTGGCGCTTCACCTCTGCCTCTTCTCTCTGGTGCTGCTCCTCATACTTTTTACTAATGTCCTCTACTCTCTTCTGAAGCTCTTTTTCTGCCTCCTCCCACATGGTGTTTGAGTAGCAGCTTCCCTCGCTCTCCACCACCATCTTGTCAATCATGGTCACCAGCTTTGAAAGCTGCCAGTCATTCCTCTCTCCTGTGGCGCTAGTGTCAAATGTGCAGAAACGATTGCCACATTTTGCAATCATCTCCTTCATCTTCCCCTTGGACTCTTGTATTATTCCATGCAATTCATCCTTCTTTAAGCCATATTCTCTAGCAAAGATGACAATTGTGTACTTTCCTGTCTCCTCTCCAAACAGATCTTGGACAATTCTCACTGCCTCCTCCTGCACTTTGGTGAAATGCCCAACTGAGAGCAGCAAGAGTATAGCATGAGGCCCAGGGGAGGACATGACAACACACTGGCCAATTTCTTCAGCTAACTCCTCACGAGACCGGGTACCCCCAAGTAGACCTGGAGCATCAACCAGAGTCAATTTCCTCCCACCACGAATGCATGTCTTCTTTTCACACACTGTAGCCGTGGACCGGGAGACCGCTGCAGACTCCTGGACCTCCCCCTCGCTGCTGATACATTCCATCACACGTTTGCCAACACCTGTTTCACCAATCAGAACAATCCTCAATTCTTCATGTTGAGAATCTGCAATGGAGACATTGAGAGATTGAAAGATTTCTTTCTTCATGGATGGGAGGAGCAAAGACACAATACATCTACATTATATTCAGTCAGTACTTAAAAACTGTATTTGAAAGGTAAGTCACATTGCTGTGATAAGAAACTTGAAATCTTGCCTGTCTCCTGCTAATACACTAGCCCTGAATGCCTCAACTATCACAACCAAATACGGATGTCATCCTAGATTAGTGCTAGGATTTCAGTAATGCTAGCTTGCTAATGGAAAGGGGCGACCACTCGGTCCCCCCGAACGTATGGTGGAGTGCCTCGATCCCCCCGGGAAGCCATTTTTGGGCGGGAGGCGTGTCTCGGCTGGTATGCCCGAAGCGGCGTAGCCGGGGCGCGCTTTTTTTCCCGCCCTAGAGTGGGCTGGCCTAGACACCGACGTAGCCAGCCCCGCCCGAGGGGCGGGCAGGGGCGGGTTCTCGCCCGCCCTGAAGACGGATAAAAAGAGACGCAAGACCAGAAGACGTCCTCTTGTTCTTGTGCTCCGAAGCTGCACCTCCTCGCTACACGTGAGCTCGGGACAGAACGAAGAGCCAATTTTGAGCGTTTTGATCTTTGTTTTTGTCTTCTAGATACTTCCTCGGAGAAATGCCCAAGAAAGGCGCGAAGAGAATGACGACCGACCAGATGGTGCGGGACCTTTGCAAAGAAGTGTCCGACATAAAGAAACGGTTGGCGGAGCGGGACGGGGAGGAGGGTACGGGCCCTGCGCCGGCTGGAGGGAGACCTAAGAGGCCGAGAAGGGTTCCAGCCGGTGGAGACGTCCCGGTTCCCTCTACCCCGCTCGAGGCTCCGATCCCAGTACCGATTGAGGGGAATCCAATCCCCGTTGTCGTCACCCCGACACCCAAGGGAGACATGCCGCCCGAGCTGGCAGCACAGCTAGCAACATGGTTGGGGGATAGTAGTGATGGCGCCACGGCTGCAGAGGCACAGGCGCTGATAAAAGGACTTCGTGAGAAAAGGGAGGCAGCTAAAGACAAGCCGCAAGCGGCAGAAGCTGCGTCCGGTTCAGGTAAACGGCCATTGCCGATTGCAAGGGACGAGTCAGCACCCTCTCGTAGAGAGAGACTGGGACAACATGTGCCTTTGGCTATAAAGGAAAAGATCTGGGCTGGGGAGTATGTGAATATTTTCTCCTTGCTTGTTGACCATTATGATATGGAGCATGTTAAAGGTCAGAAGGACTTGATGCATCCAAGTGTTTGGCGCGCAAAAATGGCCGCCTTTAAGGTAAATGAGAATATTGGCAACTGGGGCAATGCGTGGGGTATTTTTACATCGATTTTGGGGGAACGTAGGCCCGAGTTGCTTCCTGAGTTTCCCATTTATCAATCACGAATTATGGGGTACTCGACATCGTATCAAGGTAACCATTGGTTTTGTTATGACAATCTGTTCAGGAAAGAGAAACAGCATAACAAGAGTTTGACTTGGGATTGTTACGATTCTATAACATGGGATAAAATGAAAGAATCGGGAATGTTAAGAATGCCATTGGTTGGGAGCAATGTTATTGATTACTCCCGCCAAAATGTGGGGACGCCCTTTCGACCAAGTACGAGCACCGACGACCAGTCGAAGCCCGCAGGCAATACAGGGAGGAAGGGTTTCTGTTTTAATTTCAACAAAGGGAAATGTACCAGGCCTCCGGGATTGTGTAAATTCAAGCACGAATGTAGTACGTGTGGGTCGTCCCATCCTGAGTCAGCGTGCAGAGCCAGAACGGGTGAGAATGGGGGTAAGGGAGGCGCCAAACAGGTCTAAGCTAGGCCGAGGGGCGCCTTTACCAACCCCGATTGATACCTTGGCAATGATTCCCTGGCTCAGCGAATACCCGGATCGTACTTCTGCCGGGGTGCTGCGGAACGGTTTTACACATGGTTTCCGCATCCCGGTGGGGGACTTTCAGGGGGTAGGGATGTGCAAAAATCAACTTTCCGTTTTACAACATACATCTGTAGTGCATGAGAAAATTCAGAAAGAGGTTAGCCGGGGACGGGTGGCCGGCCCGTTTACTGTACCCCCGGTACCGAATTTTTGTTGTTCCCCGTTAGGGGTGGTCCCCAAGAAGGACCCAGGTGAGTTTCGTTTGATCCATAATCTGTCTGCTCCACATGGTCTTTCGGTGAACGACGCAATTGATCCAGAAGTTTGTTCGGTGCGATACGCATCGTTTGATGAGGCAGTAGCCATCTTGAATCGCCTAGGGCCCGGGACGTTGATGGCGAAATCAGATATCGAGTCAGCGTTCCGGTTGCTCCCGGTACACCCAGACGATCAGCGTCTTTTGGGATTCGGGTTCCAGGGGTCATTTTTCATGGATAAATGTATGCCAATGGGTTGCTCTATTTCATGTGCTTATTTTGAACAATTCAGTACTTTCCTGCAATGGGTGTTTACCAAGAAAACAGGTTTTCGAAATGTAATGCACTACCTTGACGACTTTTTGTTCCTGGGCTCCGCCGGAAGTCCCGAATGTGCCCAGGCCTTAGATGAATTCTGTGTGTTGATGGGTCATTTTGGCGTGCCATTGGCACCCGGTAAGACTATGGGTCCCACGACTTGCCTCGAGTTTTTGGGGATCGAGTTGGACTCAAGGGAGGGGTGTTTCCGTTTACCAGCTAGCAAAGTGTTGAAATTCAGGACAGCCCTCCAAGTATGTTTAAACGCACCTAAGGTTACACTGCACCAGTTGCAACAATTAGTGGGAAAGTTGAACTTTGCCTTGAGGGTGATCCCGATGGCTCGCCCGTTTTCCCGCTCGATAGCCCAATCAATGGTTGGCTTAAGAGAGGGTCATCAACGCACGAGATTATCGGCCGAGGTCCGCCAGGACATGCGGATCTGGTTAGCATTTTTGGCGGACTTCAATGGCCAAGTCGTCTGGAACAAGCCAGCCGTGTCCTCCGATGAGCTTGGGCTATGGACAGATTCAGCAGGAAGTATAGGTTTTGGCGCCATCTTCGGCACAAAATGGTCTGCACAAAAGTGGCCCCTATGGTGGCACGAGAAGGGGCTGACGGGTAATATAGCTTTCCTTGAACTATTTCCCATTCTGGTGGCCCTGAGAACATGGCCAGACGGGTTCAGAGATCATTCTGTCGTGTTCTGGTCCGACAATATGACTGTGGTAGAATGCATCAATAGTCAGGCAGCCCGTTGTAAATTGATTTTGAGGCTGCTCAAAGAAATTGTCTTACTGTGTATGCAACTGAACGTGATATTCAGGGCAAAACATGTCCCAGGGGTAATGAATCAGGCTGCTGATGCACTGTCTCGTTTTCACATGCAGGCTTTCTCGGGTTTCCTTCCTTCGGCGGACCCGGAGCCGGCACCCTTCCCCGAAGCTCTCTGGTCTCTCGGTGCCCCGAACTTCGTCACCTCGTGGGAGAGAGTCTAGCACCCAGGACAAGGAAGGCATATGAAGGGGCGTTTCAGGCCTATTTAGCCTTTTTGGGGGCAGAGAGAGGGGGACTGTGGGGTCAGGAAGAGTGGGTAGTTCTTTTTCTGATGTCTTTACGTAGGGCTGGGAAATCGGTGGCTACGGCCCAAAGGCATCGTGCCGCCATTTCTTTTGTTGCCAAGGCCCATGGCATCCAGGACCCGACAGCGTCTTTTACAGTACAAAAAGCGCTGCGTGGGTGGCAACGCCTAGAGGGTCGTAGAGTAGACGTAAGACGACCGATAGGTCTGGTGAGGTTGGCCCAGTTGCTGGCCTCACTCCCTAACACGTGCTCGTCCCCTTTCGAGACCTGTTTGTTCCGGACTGCATTTACGCTGGCGTTTCACGGTGCTATGAGAGTTAGTGAGCTGGTTGCAAGGAACAAACAGGATGTGTCTGGGGGCTTGTGCAGGGAACATGTCCAGATCAGGGGCGATGCGATGATTGTCTCCTTTCTCAGGTCCAAGTCCGACCAAGACGGGAGGGGGGACTGCACGATCATTCGCCGGACCCCCGGATCCTCCATGTGTCCGGTACAGTGCTTAGAAGACTACCTAGCACGAAGGGTGGCATCATGGGGGGGGACATTGTTGAGGCATGCAGACGCCACCCCACTGACGAAGTTTCAGTTTCAGCGGGTGCTTGCTATGGCCATTGCCGCAGCGGGCTTGGACCCGGGCGAATTTGGGACCCATTCCTTTCGGATAGGGGCTGCCACTGAAGCTACAGCCAGGGGTCTTAATGTAGAACAAGTAAAACGTGTGGGGCGTTGGTCCTCCAATTGTTATAAGAGGTACGTGCGATTGCACATGTTGTGAAGCTGTAATCATGTACTCACGCCTCTTGTCTTTGTTTGTTTTCAGTTTCGCAAGCCTACGAGGCAGGGCGGACTGTGCAGTCGACCCAACACCAGGCCAGCGGTTGCACATCACCGGCTGTAAGGAAGGAGGTGTGGGTCGTGGGCCACTCATACGTGAGACGGGCTGCGGACGTATTCAAAGCAGGTGACATGATTCACGTACCTGGGGAATACGGGTACAGAGTGTCCTTCTACGGAAGGGGTGGTCTCTGTATTGACCAGTTTCAGGAATTTTTTGAGGGTTTGTTAGAGCGGATGAGGTCACCGCCGTCCATAGTCATAGTGCATTTAGGGGGTAATGATTTGGTCACTACCGGTAGACGACTTCTCCTGGAGACTATGCTTTCCACGGTAAGTTGGTTAGCAAGGAGAGTTCCGGGGTGCATAATTGCGTGGTCTCATATGATCCCACGGAAAGTATGGCGGGGGGCTATCTCGATCCCTGCTTTAAATCATTCTGTTAGAAAACTGAATAACAAAGTGAGTAGGTTGTTCCGTTCCAAGACTTTGCATTCGATCTCGCATAGTTGTATTAATGATGACAATATGTATCTGGGGGATGGTGTGCATTTGTCGAGGGTGGGGAATGAGTTACTCATAGGAGACTTCTTAGCCTGGTAAAAATCATTAAAACATGACCTTTAGGTAGGAGTTTTGTGGGGGGTCCGGATAGCCGGTCAACTATCCGGACCTGTGGCGGTAAGGTCATGATCGGTGAGCACTAATTGGTAGATCCCTATGAGTGGGCGTCACCCAACACGGATGGGAGCGCTCGGGAGAGGTGGCCATTGGCCCCTCAGTGGGGAGGCGGTCCCGTCTAAGGGCGGGTCGCCGGAAGTAAAGGAAAGGCGGTCAAGGCCCCTTCCTTTGTAGGAGGGGTTACAGCCCCCTCCTGGGGAATTTCCCGGGGCCAGGGTCATCTGCGACGGCAGATGCGGTAAGTTGTGTGGGATGGGGGGAGGTTCACGATACCTTCTAGATACCACACACAAGTCTTCGAACGACCTTTAAATGGCGTCGAGTCTTAAGTGCCCCCGTCAAGTCAAGGGAAATTGTTAGTAGTTGCACTTGAGGTAAGCCTCTGTGCTGTCGCCCCTCACAAGTGGGAGGGGTAAGTCTGGTTAGGGATCTTGACACCGGTTATGACCTTGCCGTTGGCCCTTAAACGTTAGGATGTACAATTTCAGTGTTTCTAGAGAATGTTTTTGTAGGATGATAGTTCGGCTAGGAGAAACTCTGTATTAGAGAATATGTTAAGGTTAGCCAAACATCGCATTGTGATAATGAAATTGTACATAAAATGAAACGTTTAATGTTTTAATTTTGTTTTAATAAATACGGCCGGGGGAGGGTCACTCCCTCCCCACATCCAAAAACTTCAAGAACTGTTTCCGGTTTCCCTCCTTTTGGGGATTGTGTTGAGAGGGGGTGGCGGGTATCTCAGCCATATGGAAAGGGGCGACCACTCGGTCCCCCCGAACGTATGGTGGAGTGCCTCGATCCCCCCGGGAAGCCATTTTTGGGCGGGAGGCGTGTCTCGGCTGGTATGCCCGAAGCGGCGTAGCCGGGGCGCGCTTTTTTTCCCGCCCTAGAGTGGGCTGGCCTAGACACCGACGTAGCCAGCCCCGCCCGAGGGGCGGGCAGGGGCGGGTTCTCGCCCGCCCTGAAGACGGATAAAAAGAGACGCAAGACCAGAAGACGTCCTCTTGTTCTTGTGCTCCGAAGCTGCACCTCCTCGCTACACGTGAGCTCGGGACAGAACGAAGAGCCAATTTTGACCCACCCACCAGCCCCTGAGGACAGCAAGTTGTTGTGCAATAAAGTGAATTTATAAGTTTGTTGTTCCATTCCGTTTACAGGCTGTGAAAGTACCAGTTTGTTGTTGATCATAATAAAGTATGGTGAATATTGTGTAAAGTTGTTTCGATTAAAATGATTTGATGTAATGTTGCAATTTTAGCATGTTCCTTCGGTCGTAGCGACCAATGCTTTTGTAGGTTTGAATAAAAATTGTCGTATTTATTTTTGGTAGGCGGTAAGGTCATGATCGGTGAGCACTAATTGGTAGATCCCTATGAGTGGGCGTCACCCAACACGGATGGGAGCGCTCGGGAGAGGTGGCCATTGGCCCCTCAGTGGGGAGGCGGTCCCGTCTAAGGGCGGGTCGCCGGAAGTAAAGGAAAGGCGGTCAAGGCCCCTTCCTTTGTAGGAGGGGTTACAGCCCCCTCCTGGGGAATTTCCCGGGGCCAGGGTCATCTGCGACGGCAGATGCGGTAAGTTGTGTGGGATGGGGGGAGGTTCACGATACCTTCTAGATACCACACACAAGTCTTCGAACGACCTTTAAATGGCGTCGAGTCTTAAGTGCCCCCGTCAAGTCAAGGGAAATTGTTAGTAGTTGCACTTGAGGTAAGCCTCTGTGCTGTCGCCCCTCACAAGTGGGAGGGGTAAGTCTGGTTAGGGATCTTGACACCGGTTATGACCTTGCCGTTGGCCCTTAAACGTTAGGATGTACAATTTCAGTGTTTCTAGAGAATGTTTTTGTAGGATGATAGTTCGGCTAGGAGAAACTCTGTATTAGAGAATATGTTAAGGTTAGCCAAACATCGCATTGTGATAATGAAATTGTACATAAAATGAAACGTTTAATGTTTTAATTTTGTTTTAATAAATACGGCCGGGGGAGGGTCACTCCCTCCCCACATCCAAAAACTTCAAGAACTGTTTCCGGTTTCCCTCCTTTTGGGGATTGTGTTGAGAGGGGGTGGCGGGTATCTCAGCCATATTGTCATGGCTCCAGTAGGCCCATAAGCCATAGGGCTGAGGGTAAACCTTTAGACATTTTCCAACAACCTTAACTTGCTTTCAAAACTTTGCAAGAAGCAGAATGTTGAGAGCACAGTGAGGCTAGTATTGTGCATATGAATTATATCTTCTCTCTAACCCCTTCCATGCGGCCGCGATTCTGCACCTGTGCGACAGAATCGCGAGAGGGCGGGTTCATGGCGGCCCCCAGCCATCATCATCACACAAGCACCGTAGTGCATGACGGCTGGGGGCCGTCATCAGCATGGAAGGGGTTAAGGCATTCAGTGCTTCCTCTGAGGAAGGATCCTGACAACTGCACGTTTGGTAAGTTTCTGCTGAGAGTGACAAGTGTTTGTGTTATTCTGCCATGTGATTATGCTTCATTGACTGGTATTGACGGAAAACACATACACCTACATATATTGGCAGTCGACAGGAGTTAGTTATAGTTAGGACTTGATTTCTATTAAAAAGCTGCTTCTCAGTTACCTATATCTTTGTGGGCTGTAGACAAATCTTCGCAAAATTTCCCCCAAAAATTAGACACTCACTTCAGCTTGTGTCTGGAAAGTTTTAGGGTGGCCCGTCAAACGTGCGCCAAGAAAAAGGAGGGGTCCCAAAACACGTTTCCCCAAGTTAACTTTCATAGCCACTCACATACTGATACAGAGTCTCACACCTACTGATATACCCATACAGATACTGCTAAAGCCACTAAGAAATGTATAGAAACACTTATGCATCTAAAATGATACACATTTAGCTTCTGTTATATCCACTGTGATGTACATTCATAACCCTGTACTAAAAGGTATTCAGACAAAATATCGATTTGTAAATGTCGGCATACACAAATATTGAGTTGTACATATTGTGACATAGAACTATTGACAGCAAGAATATCGTGGTCAAGAATATCGATTTTAGTGTAAGAAATATTGTTTTCAAAAACATAGTTGTTTAAAATAAGGATTTTTTTAAATTAGTGTTATGCATTTTAGTATGTATTTTAAATGTATGAGATGTTTTTTTGTATAAGTATTGATTATGTTTTTAAATACATGTGTTACATTTTTAATAGTTATCAATTCTATTTTAGTTACACTTTGCATTTTTTATTTCCGTAGCGGGTTGTGGGTCCATAGGGGAATAGGGTGGGAAGTAATTTAATAATAATAAATTAATGATTATTTTGTATTTAGTAATATTTATTCAATTAAGATTTTATGGTGTTAATTGTGTTTTTATTTTTTTTGTAAGTTTTATGCGTGGGTTGTGGGGTTTATAGGGGTTTATACTAATTTTCAACACTAATCCCGAATGGGTTCTGGAGTGGCGTGCTATTCGCCAGAAAAGCGCTTCAACACCCATCAGAGGTAACAAGTGCTATAGGAGTGAAAATCTTTCTTCCCCTTCTATCCCTTTGCTATCCTTCTCATTCCAAGTAACTGACTAATATCCACCACTGAAATTACCTCAGATTTCATCACATTAATTCACCACTAATCCTTTACAGGCTTCCTGAATAGCGTGCTTCAACAAGCGATAAATAAATACAAACCTTTGTCCTCCTCTATCCTTCTGCTATCTTTCCAAATCCAAATACCTGACAAACCTATCCACCACTTAAAAAGTACTTGCATGTTTCACTATACTAATTCAACACTAATCCTCTATGAGTCCCGGAGTAGCGTGCTACCCACCGAAAAAGCGCTTTGACACCTCGTCAGGGGTAGTAAGCGCTATATAAATGCAATTACAATACAATACAATACAATTAATTGGTTGTTAATTAATATTAATGAATTGGTAATTGTTTATGGCATTTTTGTCATTTTCTTTAGGTGTGGGGTTTTTAGGTGTATAGTGTGGGAAGTAATTTATTTTTAATTAAATATCAATTATTTGCTAATTAGTAATACATAATTATTAATTAATTTTGTTAATTGTTTAATTATATTTTTGGGTGTGTGCGTTTTGGGTTTATAAAGATAAAAAGGTGGGAAGTAATTTTTTTTAATGATTTATTAATTAGTTGTTAATCAATATTAATTTGTTAAATAAAAATTAAATATGGTAATTGTGTAATGAATTTTAGATTCAGGATGTGGGGTTTATATGAGTAAAGGGTGGGAAGTTATTTCTTTTTAATAAATTGATAATTAATATTAAATTATTTATTTATTTAAAGAGTTTTACATAGCGCGTGCTAGACCCAAAGGTATCAAAACGCTTTACTTTAGGTTCCGCAATGTAACAGAAAATGATAACAATTACACATTATGTCAAAAAAATACGCAATACATTGAGAGAGGAGAGAAGGAGAGACATAAGTAGCGGAGGAGGGGAATGGGAAGTGTGAAGAGGGAGGATGGGGACACAGATGACAGTAGAGACGAAAGGAAGTCTGTCTAAAGACGACTGAGTAGGTGACGTCCAAGGAGGGAATCCAAGGCTCGTCTACCCTTTAGCTAAACAAGGTAGCTCTATCGGGCATCAGTCAAAATAGTTAGGTCTCAGTTGACGAGGAAAAGTTCACAGATAAACCGGGTGGGGGGCAAGGACAGCATTTGTATGCATTTTAATTTGTTTTTTAAATTACTAATAATTCTTTAATTTATAATTAATTATGCTAATTATGGAAGTCCTTTTTTATGTAAATGTGGATTGTGAATTGAGTGGTGTTATAGGGTAAGAAGTAAACTAACTAAATGTATGTAACATTTTATGTTTTTGTTCATAAATAATTTCTAAATAAAAATAATTATTTGTTTAAACATTTTTTTTATTCTATTCAATGTAATATTTGCAGGTATTTACAATATGTATTGCAACTATATTATACCAACTAATTTTTCCCCAATACTTTTGTACTTATCATTATAAATATAGGATGTCAGTATTTTTTACATTGATATTTTTAACTCGATATTGTGGTATGGGGATATTTTAGGTGTCGATATTCTGTCAGTGAACCTTCGATATATTTTGGATTTATAGTTAGAAATATACTAATTGTTCGGGAAATAGAAGAGTCTTTCTGTTCATTGTGTGTATATGATTACTACTTATGAGTGAATGCAGAGTTTCAAGTTGTTCAGAAACAAAGACAGTCTCTCCTATATATTCCATGAATGTTGTAGCCAGGTTATTATTATAGACAGAGCCCATGTTATGGTCTCTGAGGAATACTGACTCAGTTTTAACCTCATATTTCCTGGCTTTCTCAATGTGTGGACAGAATTCTGGCATATGTTAGAAAACACCAGGGCAGTGTGAGGTGAAAGTTGCATTCATTGTTCAAAGATATTCTTCATTAGGATTTCCAGTCCTACCCCAGTCAGTGTGCTCAGGTCATTGCCATCACCGCACACAATTGTGTGGTCTGGATGTTGGGAATCCATAATGCCATCAACCAATGAAAGCAACTGCTGCCACTTTAACCCTCTCTGGCCAAACCAACTAATATCCAGATTAGGCAACGGAGGTCCCTTTCAATCCCACTCTTTCTAGCAAACTCTCTAGCCTAGATCTCAAAGCTATGACCTACAATCCACACTCTAACAGTATGAAGGATGGAGCACACATGAGAAGGCGAGAGAAGGCTGCAGAAGAATCAGGCAGTGTTCAAAATGAAGGGGTATATTACCAAGCAATAGCGATAATTATCGCTATTGCTTGGTTAGCGGGAAAAAAATATCGCAGAGCACCGAGGATTTTTACCGCTGAGATACCTTGATATTATCAAGGTGTATCCCAAAAGCGGTAAAAATCCTGCGAAATGCATGAATATCGCTGAAAATTCAGCGATATTCATGCATTATCGTGACAATGCTCTTAGCCATGTTATCCACCTCCCATTGGATAACATGGCTAAGAACTGCTTTTAGCAGGCGTTAGCTTTTGGAGATATTCGCGCTTAGCGCGAATATTTCCAAAAGTCGTTAATAGGACTGTTAGCAACTGTTTTCAGTCGCTAACATCTTGGCACGCCCACTTTGCATGTCATTAGCGATAATTATTGCTGACATGCAAAGTGGGCCCCTAAATGCCCGCTATCGCCTACCAGCTGTCGCCAACTGGTGTTAGCGACAGCTTGGTAATAGGGCGATAAATGATCGCCGCATTAGCGGGCAAAAGTCCCGCTAATGCGGCGATAATGCCCTTGGTAATATGGCCCGAAGTCCGTTAAAAGAGACCCTAGCAAGGACAAGTTTAAAAATGACACCTGATCGGATAAAGTAATCATGGCATTGTTTAAATAAGGTTGTGATATAAACTTAAAGTAAACACATCTGCGATTGGCTATGTGGTACATTTTTCTAATTGAATATTGTCAACCACACCTGCTGTCTCGGGTTTAGGAGTTACCCTGCTCGCTCCTGGAGAGACTGTTGTGAGCGTGTGACCTATGGCTAGCAGGGAATATTCCAACTTTGGTCACTATGGAACTAGAGCTACAAGAGTTTGGAGGAAGGGAACAGATAAAGCCAAGAATATCACTGTGTGAAGACATCGTTCATAGAAGAAATAATGAATAAAGATTGTTCGGGTCTAAATTTAGGGATGTGTAGGAAGTGGTGTGTAAATGGTAGCGTTTAGGGATAGTTTTTTTAAATGATTTTGGCTTACACGGCGGGCCGTGCTGAGCGCTGCGGATCCGTTCATGGAGTCACAGATTTATTTATTTATTTATTTATTTATTTTTAACATTTATAAAGCGCGGCGTTTGCCCATGGGCGTCTTGGCGCTAAGACTCATTAATGGCCTAGAGACTCAATATGCATTTAGTAGTGTAGAAGGGAGAAGAGCTTATTGATTAAACAGCCACGTCTTCAACAGTTTTCTAAATTGTAGCAGTGTGGGAGAGGATCTAATTTCCAGTGGAAGTGTATTTCAAAGTCTGGCTGCAGCTAGGGTAAAAGATCTGTCTCCCCAAGTAACTGTCTTTGTTCTAGGTACAGTTAGGCGGAGAGCATTTAATGACCTTAGTTGTCGGGTGGGGCGGTAAAGTATAAGCTTCTCATTTCAAGAACTTAGGCCCAAACTGATGGATGGCTTTGAAGGTAATGCACAAAGTTTTAAACTTGATTCTATTTTTCACCGTCAGCCAGTGATAGCTCCTGATTGCTTGTTTAATTGGTTGAAATTTGGGGGTGCCAGACAGCAGCCTTGCAGCCGCATTCTGGACCATTTGTAGTTTAGCCACAACACGAGCTTGAGCATTTAAGAACAGGCCATTGCAGTAATCCAAGGCGGACAATACTAGTGAGCTCACCACTGTTTTTCCTCCTTTGTCTGAGAGAAATGGGATGATTTTTCTAAGGAGTTAAAGTTTGAAGAAAGCTGCAGAAGCTTTTGATTAGCATGTCCAACGAAGTTAAGTCTCTCATCAAAAATCACTCCTAGATTTCTAACTTTCTGCACCGGGGACGGCAGCGCACCTAGCAACAGAGGCCACCAAATTGAGGACCAGATTGGAAAAAAAATTCCAAAAATGATCACCTCCGTTTTCTCTGAATTCAACCTTAGACAGTTGCAAGCCATCCACTCCTTAATTGCCAGCATGCCTTCCTGAAACCTGGCTGCCACCTCTTCTCCGTCGTTATTGACGGCTAGGACCAGCTGTGTGTCATCCGCATAGGTGGTAAGGCTCATCCGGTAGGTGTTAATAACCTTAGCTAAGTCCGCCACATAAACATTGAAAAGGGTCGGACTTAGGGATGAGCCTTGTGGCACTCCACATGGGAGAGCCAGGTCCGCCGATCGGAAAGGCCCCAAGGTTACTGCTTGGGTTCTTCCCGACAGGAAGGAGGCAAGCAAGGCTCTGGCCGTGGCCTGGATGCCCAGCTCTTCGACACGGTCAATCAAGATAGAGTGATTGACCGTGTCGAAGGCCGCTGATAAATCCAGCATGATCAGAACCGCCGTGCCACCCTGATCTTTAATGGCCCTGATATCATCCGCGGCTTTGATGAGCGCAGTTTCGCTTCCATGCAGCTTCCGAAAGCCAAACTGCGACTCATCCAGCAAGTCGTTCTGATCAATATATTCCGAAAGCTGGGTGTTCATAACCTTCTCCACCACTTTCCCTAAAAACGGCAGACTGGCAATAGGCCTGTAGTTTTTTAATAACTCTTTATCCAAGCCTGGTTTCTTCAGAAGTGGTTTTAATAGCGTATTCTTCAGTTTATCTGGAAAAACACCTGAGGTGAACATGGTGTTGCAAATTTGTATTGTATTGTATTACTAGATCGAACCCAGAACGGCCAGCAAACCGGGCTTTCATCAGAGGGGTCAAACACAGGGGTGGGAAATGCTTTTTCAGAAGATTTCCAGGGCAGTCTTGAACCCTGCATTGGCAGTAAAATTCACTCCGTTTCGGATCACCATGTTGGAACAGGTTGTTGTTGACAATAGTCCATTTTTATGTTTATGTTCAGTTGCGCGTTTCTGTATTAATTGACACTGAGGACTTGCGTTTGTTTGCGAGTTGTTTAACTTTGGAGGCAGACATCGCATGACTGGATATAAGATTTCCCCACAGGTATGGGACGTTTCAGTAACAGCGGGGTTCGTTTTGGGCACTTAGCGGTCATAACACCATTTACCTGAGAGTGACATCTATTTTTTCAGGTCTACTTTGGGCACGAGGGAATCGTTTTTCAAACGGGACTCAGCAGCGCTGAGAATGAAAGTTCTGCCGACTCGGGTAAGAGGGAAACTGAGGTCCCGATATTAATGGGCAGATTTATGAGGCCGTTGCGCCTCTTTGCGCCGCAATTGCGTCACTTTATTTGACGCCGACATAAATCTGCCGGTAAGTCTGGAAGCAAGCCTGGTTAAAATTGTTTTTTACACTGGGTGCTTTGTACTATGTCTTGCATGGATTTCGGATTCAGGACGCATACATTTGAATAGACTTGAATTTCTTTGGTTCATTCCCGCAACTTAAGAATGGTAGGTTGACTGTTTAATCTTAACCAGGCACTGGGGTAAATAGATGCAGGTTCACAATAGCATATACTATTCGTCTTGTTTACAGATCTTGTCAACAATTTTACCACCCCATTTTGGTAGAGACGTTGAGGTATTTAGCGTCCTTGCTCTTGGTTTTAAGCATGTCCTACTATTCGTAGAGCAGGGGCATTTCACTGTCTTGAAAAACAAAATTCTGATACTTAATTTTTAAGGACACTCTTTGCTTAGGACAGTTCACAATGGGTTAGGACCTATTAATGGTCACTCTATTCCGATGTTGCTTTAATTTCACAGCATGGGTTCTATTATTTCTTTTGGTTCTTTTATTCTGTGGCTTTTTTACTGTCCCCACACATACCTTGATATTCAGGAGAATGCAAACCCTGAGGTGGAAGGTGTCGGTAATTACTAAATGAAACATGCATTACATTTATCTAATTTTGGATATCATGCATTTCTGTTGTAGATACGTTATCTGAACCATCCCAGAGGATTTTGAATTTTTAAACTTTTATTATAACCCCTGAGGAAGGGTTCAGCAGAACCCGAAATGCATTGGGTTGCTTTAATTTGGTTAACAGTCTTTACACGTTTTTTATAAAGTATACCTCTATTGAATTTGATTTCATGTATTAATGAATGAGTTTTTACAAGAGTTATGCTACTACATTTTTTGAGAACATGTTGAAGAATTAAAAATATATGTGTTTAACATCAATAAATGTTTGTTAAAAAAAATCTGTTTACAATCTTAGAGGCATGATTGCCAGACAGCTGTGGGTTGCTAGCAGCCTGATTCATCAAGCCGAAATCGGCTCGCAAAGGGCCAGATTCTGAGAATCTGGCCCTTTGCGAGCTCTATTTTTGCATTTGGGATTCATCATCCCAAATGCAAAAATCGGTAATAGCGATGTCGCAATTTTGCGAGGTATTACATTTAAAGAATCTCTATTTGAGATTCCTTAAATGCAATTCATCATCCATTAAAAAAATTGTGAATTCGCAATTTCGGTCCGCTATTTACCGCGAGGTCAAACCTCGTGGTAAATAGCGAAAACTTAGAAAAATGCTTTTAAAAGCATTTTTATAGGTTGCATGTTGCACACACACACATGTCCTTTGGACATGTGTGTGCGCAACACCTGTTTAAATTTGCATTTAAGGGGTGCTACAGGGTGTCCTTTGGACACCCCTGGCACCCTTCAAATCGCTATCTTATTTGCGATTAGCTAATTGCTAATCGCATATAAGGAATACTCCCCATTCATTCCTATGGGCCTTTTGGCCCATAGGAATGAATGGGGAGTAATTCCTTATTTGCGATTAGCAATTTGCTAATCGCAAATAAGGATTGTGTAGGAATCGCAAATCTTTTTGCGATTCCTACATGAACCCCGTTTTGCGAGTCTGTAATAGCGATTCCTTATGAATCGCTATTATAGACTCGCAAAACGGGTCTATGATGAATCAGGCTGTAGGTCCTTGGTCTCCAAGGACTCATTTTTAACAGAGCCTTGTCTTTCTATTCGTTCTCCTTTTACCAGACTGACAAATATTCCTTCGGTTGCACAATCCCTCACACAGCGGCTCCTTCACATGAGATTCCTTTCCCAGGTGCTCCTGACGGATCCATGCTGTATCAAGCGGTGTCGGTCAGCTCACTCAGTTATCTCAGGTCTGTTTCTACAGAGCAGCCCCGCCTCAGCTGCAGGCCGGGTTAAGGGGGGTCATGTGTCCGCATCATGTGGGTAACATGAAGAGATATATGTTCAGTCAGTGTGCACCTACAGAGTTAGTAAACTCTGTTTTGTGGAGCATAAAAAGATTGATTCAATTTAATTCAACAAAGTAAGAGCCGCCGTGTCCATATATGCCTTTCTGAGATGATTTGAACCAGTCCCCCCTCAGTGAAGCCCCTGCATCGGAGTCTCTAGGGAATCAACTGTGAGACTCGACAGAGAAGAAAAGGATCACTGCTTTTGTATTTCCTTCTTGTTTTCACTGTTTTCCTGTTGATTTACGAAATACTCAGGAAATGTTTAATGATTATCAATTGGCACTTTATACAGTCATTGTGGATACATTACCTTAGCAACAGAGGCGGCTCTAGGCTCATGGCGGCTCTGGGCAAGGAGGTTAGGTAGGGGGACCCGGAAGAGGGGTCCAGGCGGGGCGGAGCACCCCGGAGCTAAGGAAGTTGTTTTCATAAAATGTCCAGAAAAGGCGTTAGGTGACCAGAACCCGCGGCTGCTCCTACCCTTCTGAATTCGTCTCAGAACTATAACATTTAGAAGGAGGAGGGTATTGTGAAACACAACGTGGCCAGCAGTGGGTCGGGAAAAAGAGAAGCCAATCAGGAACCATGAGGAACGTAGGCGCGGAGGCCAGTGAAGAGGGGGGTTAAGGGAGTTTGGAAGTGGAACAGAGTCGGAGGACGCCAAATCCCTGCCAGGGGCCGCCACATAAATATGTATCAATACTCAGAGGATTATTATATTAAGGATATATACAGAGCTGCCAAGATTTCAGATTGCTATCTGTGACACTTTCATAATTCCAGTGAAATCATGAGTGACATTTCAATGACTAAGAGTGACACTTTATCGCAAGCAAAATCAAGCAAGGAAGACTAGGAAAACATATAAATAACAATAATTGCACCCATTTCAGCAACAAGACTCTCTAAGAAGATGTTCAAACTATTGGAAATAAACAGCAACTGAAGCACCTAGTGCCCTTCTAAGCTGACCATACTGTTAAACAAACCAAGGATTCAGATCTGCACCGCTCATTGACAGTGCGCGCCACACGACTGCAAACAAAAGAAGGTCTCACTAAATTTCAGCAAAGGGAGATATTGTAGTAGGGTCAGATTATACGTTCTAAAACCAGCTCAATGTGCCTGCCACTTGCTCACCTCAAGTACAGAGAATAACAAAATGACTGCTATAAAGGGGGGAAAAGAAAAGAAGGCGATGAGGACTGTTTTCCAGATTACGTCTCATCAATTGAAAGCACACATCATCGGTCGCTGGGGTACTGAATGTATCCGAGGCGCAGATTCCACTACCGCAATTTTGAGCAGGTGTTCCTCAGAATTTCTTCTGCTCTGACAAACGATAAATTTTATTAAGAGCACTGGTCGATTTACGAGTTCACATGTTATAAGATGTTTAATGTTGCACTTCCTTACTTGGAGTTGAGGCAGGCTGGTACATGATCTCACAGCTGCAGGCCCGAGTCACTGACCCCTAATGTGGCGGAATCATGAATATACCACAGTCACACTACGCATTCTGCACAGAGCAGCAGGCCAAAAGTGCACTGGCGAACAGTTTTCTCTGCAGTGATTCAGGGAGGCGGCAGGCTCACAACGGCGGGTCGGCAGCAGCCAACATTGGAGGGGTCGAGGGAAGCCCACATTCTGCCATTGCCTCTGGGAGTGGAAACGGGGAGGGGGCAGACTCACCGATCTGGTCCTGCTCTTTATCTTGATGTTTCTGTGACAGTGTGCAGCAGCCACTTGTGCAGTTAGATAATTAACGGCGGGGGAAAGCAAGGCCCATTGATCCTGCTGAGAGGACCAGCGGCCAGACAGTTGAGCTGCTAAGAGAAATGTCCATGACTCTGCCGATTGTTTGTACCCCCCACTGCAATCGGTGTGTTACTCGATGATGTGATGTCACGGGCTGCCTGCAGCACTCTCACTCGGCCCGGCAAAGCTCCCGGTTTGGAAATAAGTATTTCCCGCGGCTGGCAGCCATGATATAATTCTGCAGGATGTGACATCGCAAGGGGAGATGAAACGGATGAAAGAAGGCTGGGCACTCGCTGCTGAGAGCAGCTCCGCCCCCCCCCCCTCTGTCTCGGACCGGTAATTGGCAGTGATGAGAGAGTGGTGTCTGAAAGCCGTCCCGCGGCTGGGGCAATTCGCAACATTGTAGCACTCTGATTCAGGAGCGGAGAAGAGTGGTAAATATTTAACTATTACCATACGGAGCCAGCTGGCTGCTGGTACGTCTGTGGGGAGCAGCAGACCCGGGGCAGAGAGGCACGCACAGGCGCAGGGGGGCGCACGCTGGCAGGCCGCATAACTGTGTTTCAGAGTGCATTAAGTGGCAGGCCTGTATATACTGGCATGGTGGTCCCTGGGGTTTGGCGGTCCTGTGCAGGTGCACAGCTTTCACATGCCTAAGGCCGCCCCTGTTAGCAAGCAGCAGCACACGTTGGTCCTGACAAAAGCCACAATATCTCTATTGAGGGTCCACAGGATGAAGCATGGAGACCTTGTTTCGTCACTAACTCGTAGGAATATGTTACCTCTGCCAGTGGCCTGTTTTTACTCCTGGCCCCTGGACGTGCCAATAAAGGTATATTACACCCTTGGTAGCCAGTTTTATCTTATCCTTTCATCATCACTATACTATTTTGCGCTGCACATCTCACATAACCGAGAGCATATTATCAAGGGCTTTATGTCTGCTTTTTTGGCTTTAAAAGCCAAAGAACCGGAGATAAAAATACCGCCCCATCAGCAACAGGGTGCTAAGATGCAAAATCGCATGTTAGCACCCTTTTACTATATACTTCCCTTTGCATCTCTAATGAGAAGCAAAGTGGGCGTTCCAGAGCAAAGTAATAGGAGAAATGTCGCTAAGGGACATTTCTCCTATGGTCAAGCTTCACGCTAACCCTGTTAGAGACAAAAAAAGCAGCGCTAACCACGGTTAACACTGCTGTTTTACGTCTGCTAATTTTCAGACTTAGCCCTGTAATCTAATGGGAGGTGGATTACATGGCTAAAACCACCCTGCCCTATCAGCAAGGTTTCGCTGTTAGCAGTGCGATTATCGCTTGATTTCCAGCGATAATCACACTGTTTACCAGCTAAAGCATGGATTCCCATCGCTTGGGAGATAAGCGTTGCTGATAGCACAGTATCATTGCGATGGAATGCAGCGTTAGTCTGCGATATTTATCCTCGCGCTAAAAGCGCTGAGCGATAATTATCGTAGGCTCTTGCTGATATGCCCCCTAGTTTGCTATTCATAATTGTTGGATTTAATATATCTCAAACTAGGAACAAAACCTCCCTGAGCTCCTCTGTCTCAGAGAGGGGGTTGAAGCCCGTGGCGGATCGGACACCCTGTCGCGAGGAGAATCCCAATAATGAAGCATGCCACCCAGGGTGGGCGAGGGAATTTTGTCCTAATAAAGGGACACCCCAAGGAACACTAAAGGCTTTCTCTGGATAGCCTCTCTTACGTTGTTCATAGTTCACACCCAAGGGTTCTATATTGTGTTATAATTAGTAGACTGGGGAGTTTTCACTCGTAGCTCTTAAACATTCTCCTTGGATCCCCCTTCCCTCCTGTTTGTCAATACATTGACATTAAGCCCTGTGTTGTAGGGACCAGTGATTCTGGAGTCTCATGTTTACCTTCAAAAATATGGTGCAGCTGCCAGGGCAGCAGTCGAGACAGGCTTCCCCTCCTCGCCACTCAAGTGAAGCTGATGATGCGCACACATCCCCATCCACACTTCTCCATCCAAATTTCCCTGGGATGCCCAGCCCTCCTACCATTGCCGCCTTTATTCCCCCAATGTCCACTAGCTCACCATGTTTGACCTTCTTTCTTCTTTCTTTTGCAACTCCAAGGAGTTCCAAGGAGAGTCAGCATCTCTTCTCATTCACATTTGAAGGGCCAACTTTCATGGACTCATCTGCCTCAAGGATTCATATTGTCTGCCCCAATCTGTTTAGAAGACCTTAAAGAGAATCTGAATACATTGGTGTTCCTGGGGGAGTCTACTCTAATCCAATATGTTGATTTATTTTTGACATCTATTACTCTAGACCAGTGAAAGGAGGACTTAGTCTGTCTACTCACTAAATTGGTTAAGAAGCGCCCTGCGGTGTCAAGAGAATACTTTGCCTAAGACACTTCCGCTAGCAAGTGCCACTTGTCCCTTGAAAGAGTAGAAGTCATTCATAAGTTGTCCCACTTTGTAACTGCCTCCCGGGTGCGTACCTTTTGGGGAATGGTGGGCTACTACAGAGGGAGGACGTTTGGTTATGCCGAAATGGCCAAGCCTTTGCAACAATTTATATGAAAAGACACCCCTGAATCCTTACAGGGATCTAGTGAAGCTGAGAATGTGTAGAGACATTACAGCTTGTTGCCATGTAAGGCATTTGAGGCACATCTCCTGCCTAGAGCTACTCATGAATTTACTGCCTCGGGATACTGAGACTTATAATGCCTCAAGACATTGATCTATAGCCTAGGTCCACACATGCCTTCACTGCCATGGGCCAGTGTTGCACTGTATTAGCTGGAACACTCATGCTGGGTACCAGGACTGGCATTGGCACATTATACTTTGGGGAAACGGATGCCTGTTGTGCCTGCATGTGCTACGTGTTCACCTGTACCTCCTCCTTCAACTCCAGCTAAGAAGAAGCAGCAGAGGCTGAGAAAAGACACAGAACCATGCAAGTGAACTCTCATACCATGTGTATGCTGGTGTACATGTGAAGGCAACCTTCTCTCCTAGACATCCAGGCAGGGAGGGCTTTGTGACAGCCCAGCTTTGGTAGAAGGATGGGCATGGTCAAACTACACCCTCACTAGGAGATGGCATGGTCGCTCCAGATTGGGTGCCCCTTTCATCTCATAATATGCAAATATCTTTACCTCCAAATCTCTTCACCATTTTTGTGGCAACGCAGTGCTGGCGCGGGACACTGCAGGCGTAGTTTGACAGCTCTGTGAAGACCGCTGCAGGCTTCTCGCTTTCAGGCCTGAAACGTTAGGAGAGTCATTACTGCCAGCTCTTTACTCATTCAAAGTGACTCACTCTGCAAAAACCTGGACCTTACCTGTTCAAAAAGTTTTTTGCATCCTAGAGCGAAAAAAATATAAAAACAAAGGTTCAGCATCGTTACAAAGTAAAACCAAATTTTATAGCAGTGCCTTTAAATATGGTCATTTATAGAGCAATCTTAACTGTTCCTGGGTCCCCACAGATCTATATTCACCATTTGTATTATTGACCCCAAATCATGCAGCAGAAGTGATGTTAGTCCCCTTCGATCTTTGATGTCTTCGTTTAATATCTAGAGTGGAATGAAGGGTCCTCTCATCTCCCCGTAGGAGGTATTGGGGCTATTGACATTCCCATACTAGAACCTTTTTTGCAGCACTCTCTTTGAGGTAAAACAAGGGACCATTCAATCCTATGTATCATATACATGTGACGACAGTAGTCCACAATATGCCCAATCCAGAGCCGCGATCCGGAGTTGATGTTCTCTGTTCTCATGTCAGAAATAATTCTTAAGATTCCAAAATGTTCAATGTTTCCATTGTTAATTTATTATTTGTATGGTCCAGCAAACATCAGTCGACACATGTTTCGTCTTAGCCACAAGACTGCGTTGTTGCATCAAGGATTGCGTCGCTTTATGATTGAACAAGGTCCGGTCTGTGAGGAGACTTATCAAGGACTCCACGCCGTGTTGTTGTGAACAACTATACGTGGGTGTATAGAATAGTTACTACTCATTAAAGGATGTACCACCGTATTTACACTTTACAAAGGAATATGACTCCGACCTCTAATTTAATGCAAACTGATTTGTGGATGTGAAATTGACATGTCGGGGTAGCAGGATATAAAGGCCACTGACGACTGGACAGGATATTGTTGAACTGCCTTGAAAAAGCCTTGTGACTAAGACAAAACACGTGTCAGCTGATGTTTTCTGGACCATACAAATAATAAATTAACAATGGCAACATTGAACCTTTTGGAATATTAGGAATTATTTATTTGATAGCTAGCGGTAGGGTGGCTGTTTGAAATTATCGGATCTATTCCATAACTTGACATTTGAAACCTGCAGAAGCGAATTCCAGGTTACTCACAGGGAACATTTTCATCACCTTCAACTTAAGCATTGGGCCACGCTTCCTCACATGAGAGACGCCGCTACCAGAGAGCTCACGGCCATGGAGAGGCTGGTACTCAAGGCAGGAACTATGAAGGGGGCGATCTCTTCACTGTACAACATGCTCCTAAATACCCTACATGCACCCCAAGCGTGCTACACGTCCTTTTGGGAGCAGGTGCTGGGCCAGGGATATCAGACGAGGAATGGAAACACCTCTGGGGCGACGTCACTAAACATAATAACTCTGTAGCTCTGAGGGAATGTAAATGTAAATGTATTGGCATTTATATAGCGCACTACTTACCCGTAGGGTCCCAAGGCGCTTCGACCGCTGCGAAACCCTTCCTGGCTTCCCTGAGAGATGGTCCCTTAATGGGTATCTCCAGGGTGAGACCAGGCATCCCCGGCGGTCTGGTGGGGCCGTTAGTGAAGATGAGGCAAGCTAATGCCCAGAGTTGCCGAGTGTGATCGCTGATCAGAGTGGGCACCGAGGCGAGAGAATTATCGAGTCCGCTGACCCTGGTCCAGAAACCTGCCGCGCCGGGAATCGAACCCTGGTCCCGGGCCGTCCTCTGCTCTCGGGTCTGCCGCCTCTAACCAGTGAGCCAGTGCATTACAGGACTCTCGTTGACTGGTACCTTTACCCCACCAAGCTTAAACAGATCTTACCTGATGCCTCTGTTCTCTGCTGGTGGAGCTGCGGGTTGCAGGGGGATTTTCACCACATCTCGTGGGATTGCCCGGGTATCCGGACTTTTTGGGAAGAAATTCTTTCTCATATTAAAGACCTCTTGGGGTACCCTGTCCCGACTTCTATAGAGGAGGAGTTACTTGGTATTAGGGATCCCAACCTGGAGTATCAAACAAAAGCTGTTAAGGCTATCTTGTGGACATGTCTGTTAGCTGAAGGGCTTGACTCTGGTTCCTGTGCTCCCTACTGGATTCTGAATGTTGTATTGAATATAATGCCGAACAAAAAGATTTTTGAAAAAAAGAATTATTTCTTGCATGAGAAGAGAGAACATCAGCTCTGGATCTCGGCTCTGAATTGGGAATATTGTGGACTACTGTATTCACATTTACATGATAAATAGGATTAAATGGTCACTTGTTTACCTCAAAGAGAGTGCTGCAAAAAAGGTTCTAGAATGGTTATGTCTTTAGCATATTAGTTTTCTAATCTTGTAAGTAGCACCTTCAGGTAGTAGGGTGGCTGAACATATATAGCACCTCGTTCAAATTTAGATTTGTTAACACAGTACTATCTTTTAAAAAATACTTGTGAAATTGTTTGATGTGTGGTAAAATTCCCTTTTGGGAACCACTACTACTTTTATTGTGAAGTTATTGGGGCTGTTGACATTCATCCTGTGTAGTGCCCCATTGCCGTTCACTTCACTCTATATCAATATCACATTTACGTCTACACATTCACCAAAATCTGTTTCTGGGGGAATGGCATAGTATGACCTCAGGTTATCATTCCATACTAGGGAGCAGAATCACACATCCTTTTTCCCTGCTGACATGCAAAGGATTGATACTATGGCATTTTATCACAAACTTATTAACTCTGTAGCTACAGCATCCTACACAAGCGAATACTTAGAAATGAACCTCAAAGTCCAAGAGCTGAGTGGAAGAGTACCCCTGTGCCCTGCCGGGACCAGTCCTCCCTTGCAAGGAACAAGTTTCATACTAAGAAACATGTGGTGCAGATGATGGCTATTGCCACCTTACAGCAAATGTTCAGCATAATCTTTTATTGCATATAATTTCAACTCCATAAAACCAAAGGCACATGAAATAGACATAAATTTCCAAGCTGAAAGCAGTTTTTATGTTGCCATATAATGCAAGCCCAGACTGTCATCTATATCTGCCCTCCCAGCTGGACGGCCTCCCACCCATCATGGGACACTCACCTGTTGAGCATTACCTCTCGCCTAGAACCCCCATTCCTATTAGTAGAAGTGAAATTTGCTAGTATTGTCCATGACTTCCAACTGCACATTAATGTTGATCCATTACTAGCATCCTGCTCATCTTACACTCCTGGGGCTGCTAGAAGAATGCTTCTTGCCACATCAGAATCCGGAGTGTTGTGTCTCTTTACAAGTCCTCATGCCTCCAATGCTGTTCCTTTACCTATTATATCCCCATAAGTTGAAATGTATTCCCTCGAGCTCCCCATGTATCCCTAACTCCCCAGAAGGCCCGCGAGGTACCATGGTGCCTCATGCACCTGCACCTTAGCTTCTGTGGACCTCATTTCCCCTTTTTTCCCATAAGTCCCAGTGTTCTTCCCACTCACTCGCCCATAGTTTTCACATGGAGTGCCCTTGACCTGCTGATCTTTAAACATTTCCCAATGTCTCCACATGTCTTTCACCTCTTTGTCTCCATCACACCTCCCTGACCATTTAGCCTCTCCCAAAATCATACCCTAGCCCACTTTGCAATTCCTGTTCTATCAACTATGGGGCCTATTCACAGAACTAACTTAAGACAAAATCCTAAACTTACTACTTTTGGTATTCACAAAAGGCATTTAGTAGTAGTAAACGTAGGATTTGGTCTTAAGTTTGACTTAAGACAAACTTAAGATAGACTTAAGACATACTTAAGTCAGACTTAAGACAGACTTAGGACAGATTTAAGGCAGTCTTAAGACAGTCTTAAGACAAACTTAAGACAGACTTAAGACAGTCTTAAGACAAACTTAAGACAGACTTAAGAAAGTCTTAAGACAAACTTAAGACAGACTTAAGAAAAACCTAAGACAAAATCCTAACTTAAGTCTGTTTACAGCGCAAGGTGACCTTACTTGAGGTCCCCTCACCTATCCAACATTATATAGCCCCAAAAGACTTTACTTGAAGGTCAGAGCTTGCACTTTACAGGTACCCACCTAGATTGATAAATAGATGCCAGCACTAGACTCATGAAAGTGGCTGTTGCTATTTGAGGAATGTTGTGAATGAGCTAAAACCAGAGCAGAAAGACCAGTGAAGCAATGTATTCCTATGTCTCTAAATGTAATTGTGACAGAAATGCTGCTGAGGGGGTTTAAACAATACAAACATTGAAAAATGAGTGTTATGAGACAGTTCAAACCAAAAGGAGCATTATATAAATATAAACATTAACATTTCTATATCAAAACTTGCTTGAGTACTTGCCAGAGCACTTGGTACTAAACTTGCTAGAGCACTCGCAAGAACACTCGCAAAAACACTCGCTAGAACGCTTGCTAGATGCAAAAGGAACACATGCTGGACGGAATGCTGGACAATGCAGACATTCAACCCCAGTCAAAAGAATCTGGGTTTAATACATAACTCTTTTGCTCACTACAGCACCCGAGTTTGGACCCAGACATATGCAAATCCGTCTTGACCCTGCTCCTTGTGGGAACAGTCCAGACTGGACTGCCAAGCCAGGTCCTCCCTGGACCAGAAACAAGCATCCTGGGATGGGTTTCAGGGCATCACCCTTCATCAGCCAGGTTAGCTTGAATCCGGTGGTGTAGTTAGCACAGGACCCACGTCTGGGCATATCCTTCCAACTTAGGGCGAAAAATGCAAAAGAAACAATTGAGAGGTAGAATGCTAAACAATAAAAACATTCACCACCAGTCACAAGGATCTGGGTTTAATCCAGTCCCAGGATGCTTGTTTCTGGTCCATGGAGAACCTGGCTTGGCAGTTTGGGCTGGACTGGTCCAATGAGGCACAGAGTCAAGACTGATTTGCATATGTTTGGTCCAAACTGGGGTGGTGTGGTGAGCAAAAGAATGATGGATTTAACCCATATCTTTGTGACTGGGGGTGAACGTTTCCATTGTTCAGTATTCTGTACTTGATAGCACTTGATAGAGCACTCGCTAGAGCACTGCTAGAGCACTTGCTAGAACACTTGCTAGAGCACTTGCTAGAAAACTTGCTAGAGGACTTGCTGGAACACTTGCAAGAACACTCGCTAGAACACTTGCTAGAGCACACGCTAGAGCACTTGATAGAGCGCTTGCTAGAAAACTTGCTAGAGCACTGCTAGAGCACTTACTAGAACACTTGCTAGAGCACATGCTAGAACACTTGCTAGAGCACTCGCTAGAACACTTGCTAGATAACTCGCTAGAGCACTCGCTAGAACACTTGCTAGAGCACTGCTAGAGCACCTATTAGAACACTTGCTAGAGCACTCGCTAGAACACTTGCTAGAGCACTTGCTAGAACACTTGCTAGAACACTTGCTAGAGCACCTATTAGATCACTTGCTAGAGCACTCGCTAGAACACTTGCTAGAGCACTCGCTAGAACGCTTGCTAGAGCACTTGCTAGAACACTTGCTAGAGCACTCGCTAGAACACTCGCTAGAGCACTCGCTAGAACACTTACTACAGCACTCGCTAGAACACTTGCTAGATAACTCGCTAGAGCACTCGCTAGAACACTTGCTAGAGCACTGCTAGAGCACCTATTAGATCACTTGCTAGAGCACTCGCTAGAACACTTTCTAGAGCACTTGCTAGAACACTTGCTAGAGCACCTATTAGATCACTTGCTAGAGCACTCGCTAGAACACTTGCTAGAGCACTTGCTAGAACACTTGCTAGAGCACTTGCTAGAACACTTGCTAGAGCACTCGCTAGAACACTTGCTAGAGCACTCGATAGAATACTTACTACAGCACTCGCTAGAACACTTGCTAAGGCACTTGCTAGAACACTTGCTTGAACACTCGCTAGAACACTTGCTAGAGCAATGCTAGAGCACTTGCTAGAACACTTGCTAGAGCACTCGCTAGAACACTTGCTAGAGCACTCGCTAGAGCATTTTTTATAGCATTGCTAGAGCCTTGCTAGAGCACTTGCTAGAGCACTTGCTAGAACACTTGCTAGAGCACTTGCTAGAACACTTGCTAGAGGACTTGCTGGAACACTTGCAAGAGCACTCGCTAGAACACTTGCTAGAGCACACGCTAGAGCACTTGATAGAGCACTCGCTAGAACACTTGCTAGAGCACTGCTAGAGCACTTACTAGAACACTTGCTAGAACACTTGCTAGAGCACTCGCTAGAGCACTTGCTAGAGCACTCGCTAGAACACTTGCTAGATCACTCGCTAGAGCACTTGCTAGAGCACTCGCTAGAACACTTGCTAGAGCACTGCTAGAGCACTGCTAGAGCACTCGCTAGAGCACTCGCTAGAACACTTGCTAAAACACTTGCTAGAGCACCTATTAGATCACTTGCTAGAGCACTCGCTAGAACACTTGCTAGAGCACTTGCTAGAACACTTGCTAGAGCACTCGCTAGAACACTTGCTAGAGCACTCGTTAGAACACTTGCTAGAGCACTTATTAGAACACTTGCTACAGCACTCGCTAGAACACTTGCTAAGGCACTTGCTAGAACACTTGCTAAAGCACTCCCTAGAACACTTGCTGGAGCACTGCTAGAGCACTTGCTAGAACACTTTCTAGAGCACTCGCTAGAACACTTGCTAGAGCACTCGCTAGAGCACTCACTAGAGCACTTTTTAGAGCACTGCTATAGCACTTGCTAGAACACTTGCTAGAGCACTGCTAGAGCACTTGCTAGAACACCTGCTAGAACACTTGCTAGAGCACTTGCTAGAACACTTCCTAGAGCACTTGATAGAACACTTGCTAGAGCACTCGCTAGAGCACTTGCTAGAGCACTCGCTAGAACACTTACTACAGCACTCGCTAGAACACTTGCTAGAGCACTGCTAGAGCACTTACTAGAACACTTGCTAGAGCACTTGCTAGAACACTAGCTAGAGCACTGCTAGAGCACTTACTAGAACACTTGCTAGAGCACTTGCTAGAACAATTGCTAGAGCACTCACTAGAGCACTTGCTAGAGCACTCACTATAACACTTGCTAGAGCACTGCTAGAGCACTCGCTAGAACACTTGCTTGAGCGCTCGCTAGAACACTTGCTAGAGCACTCGCTAGAACACTTGCTACAGCACCTATTAGATCACTTGCTAGAGCACTCGCTAGAACACTTGCTAGAGCTTTTATTAGAACACTTGCTAGAGCACTTGCTTGCCTTGCACTGGTGTTTAAGCCCTACGCATAGCACTGGATGGCCATTATTTACCATTAGGGTTCCTCACCTTCAGCAAGTGGACAGAGGACGTCTTGCACATCTCCTCCTTCTCTGCGATGAGTTGGGTCAAGGAGGCATTCTGGTGGGTCAATGTAGCGATACTCTCTTCCAGCTTCTTGACCGTTGTCTTCTCTTCCTCCTCGAGTTGACTGAGAAAGAGCTGCATTTGCTCCTCTAGGAAGTTGTGCATCTCTTCAAACTCAGACGCAATCTTTTGCCTTTCTCGTTCTACGGTCGCCTTTGATGAGATACAGAAATAGAAGGAAGCCATAAACCAGAGGCCATACAGTTTATTCAATACAACAGACCTCAGTTGTTATCACATTCTCATTAGAGAACCAAGTTATTGCATGTGGGTAGATTTCAAAGAGTTTGAGGGGGAGCTGTAAAAACTCTAGAGGGGTTGGCAAACCATAACTCATGCCACAAAGGCAACCCTTATAGCTTTATCCCTGATATGACTGATGACGTAGACGAAACCGCTGGTGACATCACATATCACCTTAACCTTTACAATACCGATGACATCAGTATGGGTTCAGTATCATTTCATTATCTAGACATGTTTTGTTTTTCTAATGATGTTCTTATATTTTTACTGGCATAACCATTGTGTTGTAAAAAAAACATGGTATTTGGTGTGTGGAATATGGCTTGCAAGGCAGGGGCATGATTTATAATTGTCCTAGCTAAAGAATCTGGCAAATTTCATGGGATTTTTTATTCATCAGGGCTTGCTCAAACCTGCATGAGTTTAGGAAAGAGCTAAATAGACACCGCTTGAAGGACACTGCATCACGATGTAGTACTTCCACCTGTGGCTCCAGGTTCTCCTCTAGTGACCCATTGACCTGTTGTTTGTTTTAGTATTGGTTGTGTTGAGGATTGCATCTGATAATGTGCTTGATTTGCAGTTTTACGGCCATGATACTCAGTCTCAAACTTGAATGAGTACCCTCTTCACTAAATCCTCAGTCCGCTCACTTTTTTTTGAGTAAGGTGAACTGTTGGTTTTCTGACTGCACTGTCCCCACTGGTTTCATCATCAGTAGGAGTCGGTACCCTCAAAGTAAGGGTATCAGACCACCCGTCCTAGATTTTTGCCTTTTTTCTGACCATCACAAACAGAAAAAAAATAACCTCTGCAGCCTGAGAGAAAACTCAAAGGGTGTGGCGGCTATTAGATTTCTGCTTTTCACAAACTACCTGCATCTTTGGGTGTTTATTTTTGAAAAAAATCTAAAAAATGATGCACACATTTTAAAAACATGGCAGATGTGCACCAAACGTCTTGGACCTTCACAGGAACTGCCGGCATGGAATAGATGACTGCAGGGCTGGCAGGTATGTCTAGCTATGGCAGGTGGAAGTCCAGCTAGGGTGGGTGAGGTTATGGCCGCTTCCACCATAATGGATGGCAGCCTTCATCAGACCCTTCCTTAAGCCTTGATATTTCAGTCAGCTTCAACCCTATCAGCTACTAGATCCTCTCCAACTGCCCTGTGGAGATCTCTATCGGAGGCACAGTGCTCAGCTGGGGTTGTCTATCTTGCCTGATATTCTTCAGATGGTGCATTCTGGATCATTTACTTCTGCTTCTGCATCGACTCCCTTGGGGTGTCCCTCAAGGTTCTTCTCTCTCCACTCTTTTCTTCAATTAATACCTGCTCCAATGCTTTTTCTTAATCCTAGGTGTTGCTTACAGCTTTAGTTGTTAGATGTTGAAAGACAAATTGGGTCTGATCCACAAATGTAATCTTACACTTTTGTGTAAGTTTATGATTATTTGCTATTTATAAAGAGATGTAAGAACCCTCTCGCCAGGAAGACTTACTTTAAGAATACACTCTCCTCGAATACCCTCTATTGGACTACCTCCTCCATGGCAACACTCTCCTGGAGAATGAACTCCTGGAACATCCTCTCTCGGAATACTCACTCCAAGACTACTCTCTCCTGGGACACTCAGTTCTGGAACACCCTCTCTGAGAACACTTACTTCAAGGCTACTCTCTCCTGGAACAACCTCTTCCAGACACTTACGCCAAACCACTGTCTCCTGGAATGCTCATTTCTGGAACACCCTCCCCCAGAACATTTACTTCAGGAGTACTCTCTCCTGGAATACGCTCTGCTGGAACACTTATTCAAAGGCTACTCTCCCCTAGAACAACTGCTGGAATGCAAACTCAGCGGCTACTCTCCCCTGAAACACTCACTCCTGATAAACTCTCTTCTAGAGCACTCACTCCAATAGCACTCTCTCCTGGAACATTCAGTCAAAAACGTCGTCTCCTGGAAAATGTACTCTAAGGCCACACCCTCAAGGAACGATCACTTATTGAATACCCTCTACTAGGACACTCACACCAAAAACAACTGTTCCGGTGTACTTACTCCTCGAACACCCTCTCCCTGGAACATCCACTCTAATAGCACGCTCTCCTGGAATATTCAACCCCAGAGCACCCTCTCCTTGAACGCACACTGCAAAAGTACTCTATTCTGGACATTCAGTGCCAGAACTCTCCTCTCCTGGAATACTAACAGCCTGATTCATCATACTCCCGTTTTGCGAGCCCCTAATAGCGATTCATAGCGAATCGCTATTAAGGACTCGCAAAACGGGATTCATGTAGGAATATGCAAAAAAAATGCGATTCCTACTAATTCCTTATTTGCGATTAGAAAATTGCTAATCGCAAATAAGGAATAACTCCCCATTCATTCCTATGGGCCAAAAGGCCCATAGGAATGAATGGGGAGTATTCCTTATTTGCGATTAGCAATTAGCTAATCGCAAATAAGATAGCGATTGAAAGGGTGCCAGGGGTGTCCAAAGGACACCCTGTAGCACCTCTTAAATGCTAATATGAACATGGGTTGCGCACACACATGTCCAAAGGACATGTGTGTGTGCAACATGCAACTCAGAAAAATGCTTTTAAAAGCATTTTTCTGAGTTATCGCTATTTACCACGAGGTTTGACCTCGCGGTAAATAGCGGGCCGAAATTGCGATTTCGCAATTTTTAAATGGATGATGAATTGCATTTAAGGAATCTCAAATAGAGATTCCTTAAATGTAATCCATCGCAAATTTGCGAAAACGCAATTACCGATTTTTGCATTTGGGATGATGAATCCCAAATGCAAAAATCTCACTCGCAAAGGGCCAGATTCTCAGAATCTGGCCCTTTGCGAGCCGAATCGGGCTTCATGAATTAGGCTGTTAGTCCAAAACCACATTCTCGTGAATCAACCCCTACTGGACCATTCATTCCAAGAACACACTCTTCTGGAAAATGCAGACCTGGAACAGCCTCCCCTCAAACCATCCTTCTAAGAGCAAGCTCCCCTGGAACATTCAGCCCCAGAACACGCCCTTCCAGAACCCTTATTTCAGGACCACCCTCTCATGGTAAACTCTGTTCTGGAACACTCACTTCAAGTCCACCCTATCCTCTAACATCCTCCTGTAAAGACTTACTACAAGACCACTCTCTCCTGGAACACCCAGTCTTGGGCCATTCACTCTAGTAGCACTGTGCCCTAGAATATTCAGTCCTGTAGCACCCTCTCCTAGAACAAACAATGCAAGAGTACTCACTTCTGGAATATTCAGTCCCAGAAGATGCTCTCCAGAACACTCACTTCGAGTCCACCCTCTCCTGGAGCATTCACTTAAATAGCACAGTACCCTGGAACATTCAGTCCCATTGCACCCTCTCATGGAACACTCCCTCCTGGTTTACCCTCCACCAGAACACTTACTCCAAGGCTACACTCTCCTGGAACACTCACTCCTGGTTCACCCTCTTCTGAAACACTTACACCAAGGCTACTCTCTTCCGGATCAGGCACTCCTAGAATACCCGCTACTGGAACACTCACTTTAAAACCATCCTCTCCAGGAACTCTCGCTCCTGGTTTACTCTCCCCAGAACACTTACTCCAAGGCTACACTCTCCTGTAACACTCACTTGTGTTCACCCTCTCCCGTAACACGTACTCTAAGACAACACTCTCCTGAAACAATCACTTCAGGAACAACCTCTTCTGAAACACTTATTCCACGGCTACTCTCTCCTGGATCAGGCAATCCCACAATACCCACTACTGGAACACTCACTCTAAAACCCTCCTCTCCTGTAACACTCGAGCCTGGAACACCCTCTTCTCGAGCTCTCACTCAAAGAGCACTCTCTACTGGAAAATTCAGTCATGGAATGTGCTCTTCTGGAAAACGTACTCTGAGGCCACCCTTTTATGGAACACTCACTTCTTGAACACCCTCTTTTATATCACTCACTCCAAGAGCACTCTTTCCACCCTCTCCTAAAACACATTCCAAAATCACATCTTTTTTGAATACTCACTCCTAAAACAGCCTATTTCAGGAAAGTACCCCTGATTTCAATGTCCCCAAGCTGACTCTCTAAAAGAGCAGACTTTGGTGTAACACCTGCTTCTGGAACACTCACTCCTGGAACAACCTCTTCTGAAACACTTACACCAAGGCTACTCTCTCCTGGATCAGGCAATCCCAGAATACCCGCCACTGGAACACTCACTCTAAAACCATCCTCTCCAGGAACTCTCGCTCCTGGTTTACCCTCCCCCAGAACACTTACTCCAAGGCTACACTCTCCTGGAACACTCACTCCTGGTTCACCCTCTCCCGTAACACGTATTCCAAGACAACACTCTCCTGAAACAGTCACTCCTGGAACAACCTCTTCTGAAACACTTACACCAAGGCTACTCTCTTCCGGATCAGGCAATCCTAGAATACCCGCTACTGGAACACTCACTCTGAAACCCTCCTCTCCAGGAACTCTCGCTCCTGGTTTACTCTCCCCAGAACACTTACTCCAAGGCTACACTCTCCTGTAACACTCACTCTTGTTCACCCTCTCCCGTAACACGTACTCCAAGACAACACTCTCCTGAAACACTCACTCCTAGAACAACCTCTTCTGAAACACTTATTCCACAGCTACTCTCTCCTGGATCAGGCAATCCTACAATACCCACTACTGGAACACTCACTCTAAAACCATCCTCTCCTGTAACACTCGAGCCTGGAACACCCTCTTCTCGAGCTCTCACTCAAAGAGCACTCTCTACTGGAAAATTCAGTCATGGAATGTGCTCTTCTGGAAAACGTACTCTGAGGCCACCCTCTTATGGAACACTCACTTCTTGAACACCCTCTTTTAGATCACTCACTCCAAGAGCGCTCTTTCCACCCTCTCCTAAAACACATCCCAAAATCACATCTTTCTTGAATACTCACTCCTGAAACAGCCTATTTCAGGACAGTACCCCTGATTTCAATGTCCCCAAGCTGACTCTCTAAAAGAGCAGCCTTTTGGTGTAACACCTGCTTCTGGAACACTCACTCCTGGAACAACCTCTTCTGAAACACTTACTCCAAGGTACTCTCTCCTGGATCAGGCAATCCCAGAATACCCGCCACTGGAACACTCACTCTAAAACCATCCTCTCCAGGAACTCTCGCTCCTGGTTTAACCTCCCCCAGAACACTTACTCCAAGGCTACACTCTCCTGGAACACTCATTCCTGGTTCACCCTCTCCCGTAACACGTATTCCAAGACAACATTCTCCTGAAACAGTCACTCCTGGAACAACCTCTTCTGAAACACTTACACCAAGGCTACTCTCTTCTGGATCAGGCACTCCTAGAATACCCGCTACTGGAACACTCACTCTAAAACCATCCTCTCCAGGAACTCTCGCTCCTGGTTTACTCTCCCCAGAACACTTACTCCAAGGCTACACTCTCCTGTAACACTCACTCTTGTTCACCCTCTCCCGTAACACGTACTCCAAGACAACACTCTCCTGAAACACTCACTCCTAGAACAACCTCTTCTGAAACACTTATTCCACGGCTACTCTCTCCTGGATCAGGCAATCCCACAATACCCACTACTGGAACACTCACTCTAAAACCATCCTCTCCTGTAACACTCGAGCCTGGAACACCCTCTTCTCGAGCTCTCACTCAAAGAGCACTCTCTACTGGAAAATTCAGTCATGGAATGTGCTCTTCTGGAAAACGTACTCTGAGGCCACCCTCTTATGGAACACTCACTTCTTGAACACCCTCTTTTAGATCACTCACTCCAAGAGCACTCTTTCCACCCTCTCCTAAAACACATTCCAAAATCACATCTTTCTTGAATACTCACTCCTGAAACAGCCTATTTCAGGTAGGTACCCCTGATTTCAATGTCCCCAAGCTGACTCTCTAAAAGAGCAGCCTTTTGGTGTAACACCCGCTTCTGGAACACTCACTCCTGGAACAACCTCTTCTGAAACACTTACACCAAGGCTACTCTCTCCTGGATCAGGCAATCCCAGAATACACGCCACTGGAACACTCACTCTAAAATCATCCTCTCCTGGAACACTCGCTCCTGGTTTACCCTCCCCCAGAACACTTACTTCAAGGCTACACTCTCCTGGAACACTCTCTCCTGGTTCACCCTTTCCCGTAACACATACTCCAAGACAACACTCTCCTGAAACACTCACTCATGAAACATCCTCTTCTGAAAGACTTACTCCAAGGCTACTCTCTCCTGGATCAGGCAATCCTAGAATACCTGCTAATGGAACACTCACTCTGATACCATCCTCTCCTGGAACACTCGCTCCTGGTTTACCCTCCCCAGAACACTTACTCCAAGGCTATACTCTCCTGTAACACTCACTCTGTTCACCCTCTCCTGTAACACGTACTCCAAGACAACACTCTCCTGAAACACTCACTCCTGGAACAACCTCTTCTGAAACACTTACTCCAAGGTACTCTCTCCTGGATCAGGCAATCCCAGAATACCTGCTACTGGAATCCTCACTCTAAAACCATCCTCTCCTGGAACACTCGCTCCTGGCTTACCCTCCCCCGAACACTTACTTCAAGGCTACACTCTCCTGGAACACTCTCTCCTGGTTCACCCTCTCCCGTAACATGTATTCCAAGACAACACTCTCCTGAAACACTCACTCCTGGAACAACCTCTCCTGAAACACTTACTCCAAGGCTACTCTCTTCCGGATCAGGCAATCCCAGAATACCCGCTACTGGAACCATCCTCTCCTGGAACAGTCGCTCCTGGTTTACTCTCTCCAGAGCACTTACTCCAAGGTTAGACTCTCCTGGAATACTCTCTCCTGGTTCACCCTCTCCCGTAACACATACTCCAAGACAACACTCTCCTGGAACACTCACTCATGGAACAACCTCTTCTGAAAGACTTACTCCAAGGCTAATCTCTCCTAAATCCGGCAATCCCAGAATACCTGCTACTGGAACACTCACTCTAAAACCATCCTCTCCTGGAACACTCGCTCCTGGTTTACCCTCCCCCAGAACACTTGCGCCAAGGCTACACTCTCCTGTAACACTCACTCTTGTTCACCCTCTCCCTTAACACGTACTCCAAGACAACACTCTCCTGAAACACTCCCTCCTAGAACAACCTCTTCTGAAACACTTACTCCACGGCTACTCTCTCCTGGATCAGGCAATCCCGGAATACCCACTCCTGGAACACTCACTCTAAAACCCTACTCTCCTGTAACACTAAAGCCAGGAACACCCTCTTCTCGAGGACTCACTTAAAGAGCACTTTCTACTGGAAAATTCAGTCATGGAATGTGCTCTTCTGGAAAACGTACTCTGTGGCTACCCTCTTATGGAACACTCACTTCTTGAACACCCTCTTTTAGATCACTCACTCCAAGAGCACTCTTTCCACCCTTCCCTAAAACACATTCCAAAATCACATCTTTCTTGAATACTCACTCCTGAAACAGCCTATTTCAGGTTGGTACCCCTGATTTCAATGTCCCCAAGCTGACTCTCTAAAAGAGAAGCCTTTGGTGTAAAACCTGCTTCTGGAACAATCACTCCTGGAACAACCTCTTCTGAAACACTTACTCCAAAGTACTCTCTCCTGGATCAGGCAATCCCAGAATACCCGCCACTGGAACACTCACTCTAAAACCATCCTCTCCTGGAACACTCGCTCCTGGTTTACCCTCCCCCAGAACACTTACTCCAAGGCTACACTCTCCTGGAACACTCACTCCTGGTTCACCCCCCCCGTAACACGTACTCCAAGACAACACTCTCCTGAAACACTCACTCCTGGAACAACCTCTTCTGAAACACTTACACCAAGGCTACTCTCTCCTGGATCAGGCAATCCCTGAATACCCGCTACTGGAACACTCACTCTAAAACCATCCTCTCCTGGAACTCTCGCTCCTGGTTTACTCTCCCCAGAACACTTACTCCAAGGCTACACTCTCCTGTAACACTCACTCTTGTTCACCCTCTCCTGTAACACGTACTCCAAGACAACACTCTCCTGAAACACTCACTCCTAGAACAACCTCTTCTGAAACACTTACACCAAGGCTACTCTCTCCTGGATCAGGCAATCCCAGAATACCCGCTACTGGAACACTCACTCTGAAACCATCCTCTCCTGGAACACTCGCTCCTGGTTTACCCTCCCCAGAACACTTACTCCAAGGCTACACTCTCCTGGAACACTCACTCCTGGTTTACTCTCTCCCGTAACACATACTCCAAGACAACACTCTCCTAGAACACTCACTCATGGAACAACCTCTTCTGAAAGACTTACTCCAAGGTTACTCTCTCCTGGATCAGGCCATTTCAGAATACCCGCTACTGGAACACTCACTCTAAAACCATCCTCTCCTGGAACACTCTCTCCTGGAACAGCGCCTCCTTCCGCATGTGGCTTGCACCTCCCTGAGCTGCTTTGTCTTTTATGAATTGGTCAAACACTTGGCTGAATCAAACGTCCTCATTTGGAGGCCATGTATATTGTATGGATTCACCTCCCTCTGACCTCTGATGTGTGATGTAAGTCATGTTTCGTGCACACAAGTGATCAGGCTGCTTGTAGCATTATTTCACTGGGATGCAGAAGAGACACCAGTAATGCACAGTTGTATCTAAGGATCTTACTAAAACCACCACACATGTCTTCTGAGGGGTGCAGTGTGTGGTGCTGTGAGGGGTGTGAGGTGGTCTCCTTAGGGGTTGCACTGTGCTCTTACAGGGGGATTGAGTGTGACCTGAACAGATGGTCACCTGCAGACTCATCTTATTTAGACGAACTGTACATCAGCCAGTCTTTGGACATTTCCTGGAGTCTGTAATCATGTTTCTGACCGTATTCTTGTAAATAGAAAGTATTAACTCTGGGAGACCAGAAACTGGGGACACAGGCCAAAAACAGTGAGGACTCAGAAGACTGTTACCCGCCTTTCTGCAGCATACATACCTGCATTCAGACATACATACCTGCATTCTGACACACATACCTGCATTCAGGCATACATACCTGCGTTCAGACATACATACCTGCATTCAGACACACATCCCTGCGTTCAGACACACATACCTGCATTCAGATGCACATACCTGCATTCAGACATACATACCTGTATTCAGACACACATGCCTGCATTCAGACACACATACCTGTGTTCAGACATACATACCTGCATTCAGAAACACATGCCTGCATTCAGACACAAATGCCTGAGTTCAAACACAAATACCTGCATTTAGATGCACATACCTGCGTTCAGACACACATACCTGCATTCAGACATACATACATACATTCAGACATTCACACCTACATTCAGACATACATATCTGTATTAAGACATGCATAACTGCATTCAGACACACATTCCTGCATTCAGACACACATACCTTCTTTAATACAAATATACATGCATTAACATACATACATGAATTCCGACACAAATACCTGCATTCAGACACACATACCTGCATTCAGATATACATACATGCATTCAGACACACATACCTGCATCCAGATGTACATACATGCATTCCGACACAGATACCTGAATTCAGATTTGCATACCTGCATTCAGACACACATACCTGCATTCAGACATACACATCTGCATTCACACACATACCTGCATTCATACATGCATACCTACATTGAGACATACATACCTGTATTCAGACACACATACCTGCATTCAGACATACATACCTGCATTCAGACATGCATACCTGAATTCAGACACACATACCTGCTTTAAGAAAAATATACATTCATTAACAAATACATATTTGCATTCAGACATACATACCTGCAATTTGACACGAATACCTCCATTGTTATCTTATGGTAATATCATTTATAATGCGTGCGGCTACTCAAGAGTGTCCAGGCGCGGAAGCCAAATGATGGATGGAAGGAGCTGGACAAAGCAACACTTTTATGCATACGCAAACAGCTACGTTTTTAGCAGTTTCTTGAACAGCCTTGGGTTAGTAGTGTTCCTTAGTGTGTTGGGCACATTCGGACATACATAAACATACCTGCATTCAGACAAACATACCAGCATTCAGAAACACATATCTGTATTAGGACAGACATACCTGCATTCAGAAAAGAACATACATTCATAAATACATACATACCTGCATTCAGACACACATACCTGTATTCAGACATACATACCTGCATTCAGACACACATACCTGCATTCAGACTCACATACATGCATAAAGACATACATACCTGCATTCAAACACACATACCTGCTTTAAGACAAATATACATGCATTAAGACATACATATGTGCGTTCAGACACACATACCTGCATTCAGACATGCATACCTGCATTCTGACACAAATACCTGCATTCAGACATACAAACACATAATTGCATTCAGACATACATACCAGTATACAGACATAAATATCTGTATTAAGACACACATACCTGCATTCAGACATACATACCAGAATTCAGACATACATATCAATCAATCAATCAATTACAGGCTTGTTGAGATCGACTATTTGCCCGTGAGGGTCTCAAGGTGCTAGGGAGGAGGGGAGCTACAGGCACCAGTCCATCAAGGAGGAGGTCTATAGAAGAGCCATGTTTTGAGGTTTCTCCTAAAGATGGGGAGTGATTTTGTCTGTCTGAGGTGGAACGGTAGGGCGTTCAAGGCTCTGGCTGTGAAGAAGGAGAAGGAGCGGCTTCTGATGTGGACGTCCTGGTGCAGGGGACCACGGAGTAAGAGAGCTGGGCTGATCGTAGTGTCCTTTTTGGTGCGTGATATTTGAGCCGGCTGTTAAGGTATGCTGGTCCTGTGTTGTGAAGGGCTTTGTGTGCGTGGGTGAGAATCTTGAAGGTGACTCTAGCCTTGATGGGGAGCCAGTGGAGTGTGTGCAGTTGCTGGAAGATGTGGCAGTGTCTTGGCAGGTTTAGGACTAGTTTTGCGGCGGCATGCTGGATGTTTTGTAGCTTGCAGTGAGGTTTTAATTTATTCCGGCGTTGAGTGCGTTGCCGTAGTTAAGTCTGCTGGTGACAGGGGCGTAATTGGCAGTCTTTCTGTGCTCCAGTGGGATCCATTTGAAGGTCTTACGAAGGAGGTTGAGGGTGTGGAAGCAGGAGGATGCAACAGAGTTGACCTGGTAGTCCATTTTGAGTTCGGAGTCCAGGATGATTCTGAGGTTGTGTGTGTGGTTTGTGGGCATCGGCAGGCTTCCAATGGTGGGGGCCTCCAGCTTTCATTCCAGGCATCAGGGTGTGGGCCCATAATGAGTACTTCTGTTTTGTCAGTGTTGAGTTGTAGGCAGTTGCTTTTCATCCATTTGGTGACTGCTTCCATGCCTCCTTGAAAGTTGTGTTTGGCTGAGTTGGGTTCGTTGTATAGGGAGAGGATGAGTTGGGTGTCGTCTGCGTATGAGACAATGTTGAGGCCGTGGGTTCTGACAATGGAGTGAGCGGAGCCATGTAGACTTTGAACAGCATGATACTGAGGGAGGATTCCTGGGGGACTCCGCAGGTGGTAGGTGTAGGGCCCGAGAGGAAAGGAGGGAGTCTGACCCGCTCTGTTCTGCCGGAGAGAAAGGAGTGGATCCAGTCGAGTGCCTTGCCCCGGATCCCAGCGTCATGAAGGCTGCGTGCTATGACTATGTCATAGGCCGCTGCGAGGTCGAGGAGGATGAGGGTTACTGTCTCTATTCTGTCATGGAGGGAGCGGATGTCATCTGTAGAGGTGAGGAGGGCGGTTTCTGTGCTGTATTTTTTTCTGAAGCCAGATTGGGAGGGGTCGAGGATGTTGTGCTCTTCGACGAAGGTGGCGAGTTAGCTGTTGATGGCTTTCTCGATAACTTTGGCTAGGAACTGAGGGCTTCTTCGGGAGGGGTTGATCTCAGTGTGCTTCCTGTCCTCAGGAAAGGAGGCGTTCGCTAGGGAGCGGTTGATGGTGTGGCAAAGCAGGGGCGTGATGGTGTTGGCGGCTCTATTGAAGATGTGGTGGGAGCAGGGGTCCAGGGGGGCCCTGGAGTGCATTGACGTCATCGTCTTCAGTGTGTCTTCGGTGGTGACGGCTGTCCAGCTGTCAATAGATGGCTTCAGGGTGTCAGGGTTGTTGGGAAGGGTTCATTGAAGTTGTCATAAATGTTCTTTAGTTTGTGGTGGAAGAAGGTGCTGAGTTTGTCACAGAGAACTTGTGAGGGAGGGATGTCTGTAGACGCACGGGTGGGTTGGGCGAACTCCTAGATGATGCTGAAGAGCTCTTTACTGTTGTGAGCATGTGTAGAGATTCTGTCTTTGATCGCTGTTTTTCTCGTATTTCTGATGAGTTGGTGGTGGGCGTGGGTGGGCGCTCTGAAGTTGTTGTGGGCTTCTATGGATTTGGAGTTCCTCCAGGCCTTTTCGAGGTGGGGCATGTGTGTCTGGACTCTCAAAGTTCGGTGATAAACCATCTGGCTTTCTTGGCTTGTGTGTTGTTGTTTTTCTTGAGGGTGGCAATGGTGTTGGCGCTGTTGGAGATACATCTCTGCAGATTTTGGGCTGCAGTGTTGGGGTTGTAATCTTCCACGATGGTTGTGGTGGAGTTGCTGAGTGAGGATGTGAGCTGGTCATCAGTGGTTTTGGTCCAGTTTCTTCATTGGAGCAGGTGATGGATTCTGTGAATGGTGGGTGTTCTAAAAGTGAAGTGGATGCATCTATGGTCTGTCCATGGGAGTTCGGTGGTGTGGCTGAAAGAGATGGAGTTTCCTGTTGTGAAGTGGGGGTTGAGGGTGTATCCTGCTGAGTACGTTGGTTCAGTCACCATCTGGCAGAGTCCAATGTTGTGGAAGTTGTCTAGGAGGGATGTGGTGTTGGGGTCTAGTTGGTTGTCGAGGGTCTGGCCTGTATCTTGAAGTGTAGGTGTTCCTCAGGTCTGTGGGCTCATCGGCGAGTGTGCTCAGCCGGAGGATCGATTTGTGGACAATGGTGACTCCTTTTCCCGTGCGGGTGGGGTGGTCCTTCCGGGAGATCTTGTATACCTGGGGAATGGTGGTGGCCATGTCTGGTCCCGAGGTGGTATTAGTCAAGGTTTCGGTAAAGAATGCGATGTCCGTGGTGGTGCTGTCGAGGAGGTCCCAGATTTCAGTGGCGTGTTTGTGGAGGGAATGTACATTGAGGAGGATGCATTGCAGGGTCTTCGGTGCGGTTGTGTTCTTGAGGGCGGGTTATGCTAGATCCGTGGTCTTGACTGTGCTGCAGGGGTGCCGGCAGCATTGACAGCTGAAGGGTCCATGGGTATCGGCTGGTGAGGCTAACTTGCTGTAGTTGCTACGGGGTTGAGTGCGTGGAGTGCCGCTGGCTTGTAGCATTGGGGGTGCGGAGGTCCAGGGTTCCTGGTCTGGTCGCATTCATCTCACGGATGGGTGCAGACAGGCTTGCCTTTGGCGTGCATCTGGCATGCCAGAAGCACGCCCACTGCGCACGGCCGCACAGCACCCGCCATTAAGTAGGGGTCGGGGAGGGCTGGACAGCTGGGAAGCAGAAGCGGGCAAGGGAGCTGGATTGGACTGGTCGCGCTGGGGAGGAGGGGCCACGGGGGCAGCAGCGGCGGGGAGAAAATGGGTGTAAAAGTGGGAAAGGGAAAAGTGAAGAAAAGTAATAGAAAGAGAGTGAAATGGTGAAAATAAAAGAGAGTGAAAGGGTGAAAATGAGAAATAAAGAGTGAAAAACAAGGAAAAATGGAGCTTAAAGCAGAGCGAGAGAAGGAGTCAGAGGTCCACTTGACCACCAGGGATGAGGCGCAGGTATAACCTGCAGGTGGAGGAGGGCCTTGAACACCAACACTACAGGAGTGCAGGGGCTCTGGGGGAAGACCTCACTTAATGGTGAAGCTGCGAGGGTGGGAGAGCAGTTTCACTGACATGTGTATTAAGACACACATACCTGCTTTAAGACAAATATACCTGCATTCAGACATACATATCAGCATTCAGACACCCCCTGTCGTACATGGTAAGGATATTGTAAGCCCCTGCAGAGTTCAATAAACTTATAAAGTGACTTGGCATGCAGCCTCATAACTCTATATGGACATTGAAACCCTCAGTGACTTGCAATATCCTTATGATACACGGCAATGGGTACTTTATCCCATGTATAATAGAGTGGATGTAATTTCCACCCCATTTCTGATGTACTATCCACCAAAGTCTAAAAAAAGGCCACCTAGCCCAGATTTTCTAAAAAGTAACGCAATGCAAGGGCAGTAACTGTGATGCGTGGAATGCCTGTGTGCCTGTGTGGATGAGTTGGTGACAGTTAGAGATGGGCTGAGCAGTAGGGAGGCTGCTCCTGGTGAGGCTGGTGTAAGAGCTGAAGGGGCTGGAGGGAAGGCTGGCAACTGGAATATGGACAGATGTACATATCTGTTTGGAACCAATAAAGAAGTCTACTAAACTCTACCTGGCTACTGTGTCAACCTGTGTAAGGGCAGCACAACAGCATGGGTGCCCCAATTGGCGCTAGGCAGCACAAAGGGTGCAGCGCAAAGAGAGAGTGGAAATGCTCTGTATCTTTGTAGATGTAGCTGTAGAGGCTTGCTGGCCTGCACTGCATGAAAGATTAGTAAACATGCCATTACATCACATTGATGCCTGGAAATGAATTATAAATAGAACGGCTTGAGATTCCCATATTTTCAAACTTAGGGCCGGATGTACGACCGTGGAAATAGCGCCTCGCAAATTGCGAGTTTCTTACGACTCGCTATTTGCAAGGTGCTATTTCCAATGTGCAACAGTGTATTTCACACTGTTAGCGATTCTCAATGGGGTCGCAAATTGAGAAGCTCATGATTATTAATGAGCCTCCTGCAATTTGCAACCCCATTGAGAATGGCAGGCCTCCCAGGTATGGTGGCCTGCTGGGATCAGCAGACCACCATGTCTGGGACCACTTTTAAATAAAATAGTTTTTCTTTTAATGTACCCTGTTTTCCTTAAAGGAAAACGGGATGCATTTAAAAAAAAAATTTGAAACGTTTTCATTTCATTTTTTTAAGGGCAGGCAGCCCTCACAAATATGTTTCCCTGCATTTGCAATGGAGAAGGGGTCCCCTGGGAACCCCTTCCTATTGCGAGTGCATTACCACCCTCTTGAAGAGGGAGGTAATGTGCGAGTGTTTTGCGCACCCAATTGCGAACACAAAACATTCTTAAATAGAGTTGTGCTCGCTATTAGGAAGGGAAAATAACAAGTCGCAAACCTGTTTGCGCATGCAAAAATGGTCGTACATCTGGCCCTAAAGCTTTACACCAGCGTGGAGGAGATCAGCACAAGTTCTGACTATTGCGACCAGGACTGTGAACTAAGGGGTTGATTATGATTGCGGTGAACACGCATCCTACGGGCCGGTGGAAGCCACCGCCGGCCCGGAGGATGCGGATTCACCACCGGGGACCCTGAAAACACCCCCGCCAGATCATGAAGACACCGCCAGCCAAATTACGATGTGTGTGCAAACATGATTTTCCGCGGCGGATTTTCCTCCGTGGTAAAGCATGTGGAGATTTGCTTCTGGGGGGCCCTTGCAGACCCCCAGGGTGTCGGAGGTGCACATGGGGGGTACCTATGGTGCCCCCCTGCATTTGCATGCACAAAGCGGCAGGCACCACGCATTGAGCCGCTATCGCCGGAGATTTTATCGCTTTGGAGATAAATGTTGCTAATAGCACGTTATCTCTGCGATAATTTTCGGCGATAGCTGGTGATAAAAAAAAAGGAGCTAAGCACATTTAGCGATAAATATCACTATTTGTTGCTAATATGCCCCCAGGTTCTGCCTTATCTAAGACCACTGGGTCTTGTGAGGAGAAGGAGGCTGCCTAGAGGAAGCCAGGTCCAGTGAGGGCCCTACCCAGATGATCCCAGGAGCAGAGTGGGAGATGAGAGATTCTGCTCTGTCAAGATCAGCATGCTGAGACGGTTGTGTGCCTTGTGTGCTGTGGCGGACCCTAGGTGTCAGGTAGAAGCCATAGAGAAGACTGGACTGCCACACCAATCAGGCCATCTGCCGGTGTGCACCACGTGACCCCCCTGATGCCAAGAGGTGACTGCTGCAAAGAGTAAGGGTTGCCGCTCTGGTCCCACATTTTGTTAAGAGGGGTGTTGATCTTTGCAACGCTGTGACCCAGAGAGGGCCATCGCCTCATCTGTGCTGCCAATGATCTCCCTATGTCAGGACAGGATTGAGTGTATGTATGTGCTGTGATGCCCCCCCTGTATGCCAGGATGGGTGGTGTGGTCCAGGAAGAGGGTTGTTGCCCTGTATGTGCTGTAATAACCCCCTGTATACCAGGACGGATGGTGTGGTCCAGGAAGAGGGTTGATGCCCTGTATGTGCTGTGATGCCCCCCTGTATGCCAGGACAGGTGGTGTGGTGCAGGAAGAGGGTTGTTGCCCTGTATGTGCTGTAATGACCCCCTGTATGCCAGGACGGGTGGTGTGGTCCAGGATGAGGGTCATTCCTCTAGGACATACTGCAGCTGTAACTGCACTGTTACAGCTGAGTTCGAGGAGCATTGTATGCGCCTGAGTCTGGGAGCGCCTGAGTCTGGGAGCGCCTGTGTCTGGGAGCGCCCGAGTCTGGGAGCACGTGAGTCTGGCAGCAGGTGAGTCTGGGAGCGCCTGAGTCTGGGAGCGCCCGAGTCTGGGAGCACGTGAGTCTGGGAATGCCCGAGTCTGGGAGCCCCTGAGTCTGGAAGGGCCCGAGTCTGGGAGCGCCTGAGTCTGGGAGTGCCTGAGTCTGGGAGCGCCCGAGTCTGGGAGCGCCTGAGGATGGGAGTGCCCGAGTCTGGAAGCACCTGAATCTGGGAGCGTCTGAGTCTGGGAGCACCTGAGTCTGGGAGCGCCCGAGTCTGAGAGCATCCAAGACCTGCCTCCGTATGGAGAAAAAGACTTACTGCAGGACTGAAGGTGCACTGTGGATTTCTGTTGCTTCAACAGCAGCTTCCAGGCTGGTGCTCCTTGCTGGGCCGTACAGACTCTGAATTGCCACCCCAGCTATAGTGGGCAAGACTGACCACTGGACCCTCAGGCCCTGAAAGGAATTGCTCTGACATACGTACTCCACCGCGTACACATGTTAATTTCTGCCGAAGCCATTGTAGAACTTTTAAGACTTTTATTGAGGCTGAGCGTGGATATGGCCACACCGGAATGGGGAATAACCACCATCCTTAGAAGGGGAAGTTGAACTTGAAGCTGACCCAGGTATCTGCAGCGTACCTACCTTAAGAAACTTGTGTATATTATTTATAATGTGTTGTATTGTATTGTATGTGTGTTTATTGATAAATCATCCTTTTACATAAAAGAGAGTATTTGAATAAAAAGTCATTTATTCTGGTTACTTGATGAATTTTGAGCCCACTTACCTCCTCCCCTAAAAACCTTGGACTGCTCGGCCCACTCTATCCCTGAGAGCAGGCCCGGCTGTAGCACTGGTGGCGCCTTGTGCAATCCTGTTTGTTGGCACCCCTGAATGACCATATTTGCCTCGGATTCCCTCACTATCACCCTTTAACATTGCCTCTCAAGTCTCCATAACCACTCTCCTGCTCGGATATATTTAATAAGGATTATAGCGCCACTCATACCAGTGTAGGGTGTCAGAGCACTTTACATCACTCACACATTACACAGAGACAGTCAATCATATGTGTGTAAACAGTGTATAGGAATGTTACATAAGTCAGAGGAATACAAGGTGTAGAAGTGACATGTAATCCATACTGATAGATAGTATAGTTTAAAAGTACTTGGTCTGCAGAAGCACCACCTCAGAATTTAAAACATACCACCATGGTTGGGGTTTATACTTAATATTAAGAATTGATTTTTTTGGTGGGCCAAAATGTACCCTTTTTGCAACATTATAACAATGAAACACTGGGAGAAAAATCGTAACGCTCTAATCTCTACCTTGCAGTTTGCATGCAGATTTTTGATGACAGTTATTAGCTCACTTTTCTATATTAGGATTTTAACATTGCAAGTAACAAAAGGATCTATCTGACAAGAGAACTCACCTAGTTACATTATATAAACTTTTTGATCTGCATGATACACGTTCTTTGCAGCAGGCACATTAACCCTATGCGCTACATTATGATGAGTCGAAATTTCCATTAGACAAACCTCCAATCTGATTCCACGAAGATCATTAATCACTGGAGTTATCTTGACATTTTTATTGTTGTCTGGAAATTGCCGGATGGAAGGAACGCTGCAGCAGGTGCGTTTAAAACTATAATATACCTGCAAACACAGCACCCCCTGAAGTCAGAACCCGGTGCAGCGGTGTGAGAAGTTGGCCTGGTATATAATGCTCACTAATTCTTAGTGATCACTTTGTACCATGCCAAGCAACCCTTATGATGATGGTTGTAATTCAACCTTGTAGACCAGTTATCCTAGTGGTAACGTGGACAAAGCAGTCTTAGGCTAAACTCTGAAAGGCATGTGAAGCCAGCTGTTATACCATACACAACCCCCTTGAATACCAAATGAAAGGGACACCACACAGATATATATTGAAAATATATATTGATTTATTAACTATAAAATCCCCTGGACTCTTTATGAGCACAGAAGCACAAGCGTTAAATCACAAGACAGTTTAAAATACACAAAAGTTGCACAATATGGATGAGCCCTAGGGGCCACCTAAACCATATACTAAGAAAGTGGTATAAGAGATACCAAGAGGAAAGTGAAGAGGCCTAGGGCCTTGGGAATCGCTGGAGCTATTCGAGACTAGCAGTGACTAAGTCGGGAGAGGCCCACGGGACTCGGGTGCAGTGTTCAAAGTGCACGCACTTTCCAATACAAAGTCTATGGTGCGTAAAAAGTACAAAGTTAGAAAGTTAGGAACCTTCCGAGTGACCTACGGAGTTAAAACTTTAGACACAGGCCCTTGAGATGTGTACCAGTGCAGGAGCACCGGCGGAGCTGAGTTACCTCACCCACAGGAAGCGGGTGCACAGGGTCGAAGTAGTGTCGGGTTTCGTCACGCTGGTCGATGGTGCTTGGAGCTGAAGATGCTGCAGGCGGCTCGATGAGAAGTGTTCCGGTGGATCCAAGGGTGGATCTGAAGATGTGAAGACCTGAAAGCAGAGGGGACAGTGTTCAAAGTCACTAGCCAGTGACTACCGTGGAACCAGATTGGAACCAGGCGATGTCGGGTGCAAACAGGCGTTGTCGGGTAGCTTCTTTCTGCAGCCACGTGGATACCCGGGGTCGAGGACGTCCAGAGTCAGTCACGAGCTGTCTCACGTAGGCTTCTCGCTGTTGGCGGTGTCGGCGACCTGATCGGAGCAAACAGGCCTTGGCAAATGCAAGCCACGCAGAAGTTGAAAGATGCTGTTCACTCGGACCAGCAAGGTCAGAGCGGGTGCTCCTTTTCACAGGAGCTGGGGTAGGTCTGGAGCAACCAGACCTGCTGTGTAAATCTTCGGGTTCGTCGCCAAGATGGCCGCTGACCACGTGGCTAGTGGCCGGGATGGCGCGTCGAGTGGCACAATGCAAAAGGGCCCCACGCAGATCGTGGAGATGCTGGAGGGCTGATCTTCGGTGCAAGGGCTGCTCGGTGGTGGGGGTTCTCAGTCCCCAAAGCACAACGTCGAGGATGCCTCAGAAGCTGCGCAGTCAGCTTTTCGAGTGTCTTCCAAGAGGTCCGGTCCCACGTCACTCGGTGCCTCCACGCGTCCCTTCTTTGCAGGGACTGTGGATCGGGCTCTGAGAGGTCTGGGAGTCTGGTTCTTGTCGGGCTCTGGGCTCGGGCTCCGGCGGGAGGCGGCGGCAAAGCAGATGTCGAGTTGCTGGTTGGTACCTGTGTTCACAGGGTGGCCACTCCTAGGCCACAAGGGAGATTCTCTTCAGTCTTCTGTGCAGCAGAATGTCGAAGTCCAGTCTTCTTCTTAGTTTTAAGTTGATTCAGGATGATCTGCTGTGCAATGGCACTGCTCCCACTCTTATTCCAATCTGAGGGGTGGATCTCCTGCTAGGTCCCTCCTCTGGGAGGAACCAGGAAGGGGGGCGGTTACACCCCCTTTCCTTTGTCCAGCTCCGCGCCAGGCCTGGGTCTGGAAAGTCCCAGGACCGGTTTGGACTGGCCTATGCACGGGGACACCTTGTGTGCCCGGGCATGTCTGATTCTATTCAGCCCTGTCCTACCCAATACACAAAACCCTGTCTGGGGTGGTGCTCGCACCTCCCCAGGCAGGAAACCCTTTGTCCAGGCCACCATCTGCCGAGTTTCGGTCAGCAGCAGGAGGCCAGACTCGTGTCTGTGGTGGCAGCATCCATTTTGTGATGCTGAGGCTCTGTTTAACTTTAACCGGGGTTAAGGCTACACACATGTCGTGTCCCTCTAGAAGGGTGGAATGCTATCCCCGTCGCCAGAATTGGCGAGGGGATAGTATTCCAATTCGTATGACACCTTACTCGACATGTTTTGATAAAGCCAAACCAAAGATAGCATTTAACCGCGAGGATTATAATGCACTTAAGAGTATATGGTATGGCAATATCCCGGAACAGCTCAGGGAGTGGTTCCCGACAGCTGCAGACAGGCTCAGCTCATGCTAGAGCACCATCTCACATATTTCCAAGCACTCTGCCTCCAGGATTGATGAGGCCTTCCATAGGAGTGGCTGATAGGAACATATGTGTCCAGTTTAGGGTTAGGCACAGACATACTGTACCTAAGTAAGAGGTGGTTACACCGACTTACCCCAGCTGAGTGATCAGCCAGTTGTGTCAAATATGGAGGCCAGGCCAGGGGTGGCATAATACATGCTGCAGCCCCTGGTAGGCCTTGGATACACCTATGCCCTGGGTACCTAAGGTACACTACTACAGGGGCTCACAAGGTGAACCAGTTCCAATTCGTAATGCACCTAGAGTGCATTGGCAGTAATTTAGAGAGAGAACAGCAGGCTGTGGGTCTGATTAGCAGGCCCACAGCCACATTAAGTCAGAAACCAGTGAAGCAAAAAGCAAAAATTTGGGGTGACCATAGGATAGCAGACCCTACTCTCCTACATAACCCCCCCCCAAACGCAGGGACATTAGACTAACCTTGACCAGTTGTGTCTTCATGTTCTAAGTGGAAGTACCTGGAGAGACCATCTGCGTTGCCATGGTCAGTCCCTGGGCGGTGCTCCACTGTAAAGTCCATCCCCTGTAGGGAAATGGACCACCTGAGTAGTTTGGGGTTTTCACCCTTCATCTGATTAAGCCATAGGAGGGGCTTATGGTCGGTCTGAATCTTGAAGTGAGTACCAAACAAGTATGGTCTCAACTTCTTCAGGGCCCACACCACAGCAAAGGCCTCCCTCTCTATAGCTGACCAACGTTTCTCTCTGGGGGCCAGCCTTCTGCTAATGAAAGCAATGGGCTGGTCCTGGCCATCTGCATTAAGCTGTGAAAGCACTGCTCCCACTCCCAACTCAGAAGCATCTGTTTGGACAATGAACTCTCTTGAGTAGTCAGGACTCTTCAGGATAGGTGCAGAGCACATGGCCTTCTTCAGGTCATCAAATGCCTTTTGACAGATTTCTGTCCACTGAACCTTTTTGGGCATCTTCTTAGATGTCAGATCATTAAGAGGAGTCACAATGGACCCATAGTTCTTAACAAACTTCCTGTAGTACCCAGTCAGGCCCAAGAAAGCTCTGACCTGAGTCTGGGTAGTTGGAGGGGACCAGTCCTTGATGGTCTGGATTTTACTCTCCAGTGGTTGAACTTGGCCTCCACCTACAAGGTGGCCCAGGTATACAACCTTGCTCTGCCCTATCTGGCACTTTGTTGCCTTGATAGTGAGGCCTGCCTTCTGCAGAGCCTCAAGCACTTCCTTCAGGTGGACCAGGTGATCCTCCCAGGTGGAGCTAAAGACAGCAATATCGTCCAGATAAGCTGCACAAAAGTCATCCAACCCAGTGAGGACTTGATTCACCAACCTTTGGAAGGTGGCAGGTGCATTTTTCAAACCAAAGGGCATCACCACAAACTGATAATGCCCACTAGGGGTAGAAAATGCTGTTTTGGCTTTAGACTCCTCAGCTAACCTGATTTGCCAGTAGCCAGCTGTCAAGTCAAATGTGCTCAAATATTTGGCAGAAGCCAACTTGTCAATGAGCTCATCTGCCCTTGGAATAGGGTGTGCATCTGTCCTGGTGACAGCATTGAGTCCTCTGTAATCCACACAGAACCTCATCTCTCTCTTGCCATCTTTGGTGTGAGGTTTGGGGACCAGAACCACTGGGCTAGCCCAGGGGCTCTCTGAAGGCTCAATGACACCTAATTCCAGAATCTTTTGCACCTCAGTCTTTATACAGTCCCTGACGTGGTCAGGTTGCCTGTAAATCTTGCTCTTTACAGGAAGACTGTCACCAGTGTCCACCACATGGGTACACCAGTTAGTCTGACTGGGGGTCAATGAGAACATATGCCTGTATGCCTGTAGAACTTGTCTGCAGTCATGTTGCTGATGTTCAGTGAGGCTGCCACCTAAGGCCACACCATCAACTGAGCCATCCTCAGGGTTCTGAGTGAGCAGGTCTGGGAGAGGGTCACTCTCTTCCTCCTGTCCCTCATCTGTAGCCATGAGCAAGCCCATGTCTGCCCTGCTGACATATGCCTTCAATCTGTTTACATGGAGCACCCTGTGGGGGCTCCTGGGAGTTCCTAGGTCTACCAAGTAGGTAACCTCTCCCTTCTTCTCCAGAATTGTATGGGGTCCAGACCATTTGTCTTGGAGTGCTGCTGGGGCCACTGGCTCCAACACCCATACCTTCTGTCCAGGCTGAAATTCAACAAGGACAGCCTTTTGGTCATGCCAAGCTTTTTGTAATTCTTGGCTAGCCTCAAGGTTTTTGGATGCCTTTTCCATGTACTCTGCCATCCTGGAGCGGAGACCAAGTACATAGTCCACTATGTCTTGCTTAGGCTTTTTGAGAGGTAACTCCCATCCTTCCTTCACTAGACATAGGGGTCCTCTTACAGGGTGCCCAAACAACAATTCAAAGGGGCTGAAGCCAACCCCCTTTTGAGGGACCTCTCTGTAAGCGAACAAAAGGCAGGGCAGCAGGATGTCCCATCTTCGCCTGAGCTTTTCAGGTAATCCTTTAATCATGCCCTTTAGGGTCTTGTTAAATCTCTCAACAAGCCCATTGCATTGTGGGTGATAAGGAGTGGTGAACTTGTAGTTGACACCACATTCCTTCCACATAGCTGTCAAATATCCAGACATGAAGTTGGCACCTCTATCTGATATTACCTCCTTAGGAAACCCCACTCTGGAGAAAACTCCAAGTAAGGCCCTGGCCACAACAGGAGCTGTTGTGGTCCTAAGTGGAATTGCCTCTGGGTACCTGGTGGCATGATCCACTACCACCAGTATGAATCTGTGCCCAGATGCTGTAGGGGGATCCATTGGACCAACAATATCAATCCCCACTCTTTCAAAGGGAACCCCCACCACAGGTAGTGGTATCAGGGGGGCTTTTGTTGTTCCACCTGCTTTACCACTGGCTTGGCAGGTTTCACAGGAGCGACAAAACTCCTTGGTGTCTTCAGACATGTGAGGCCAGTGAAAGTGAGGGACAAGCCTGTCCCAGGTCTTGTTCTGGCCTAGGTGTCCTGCTAAAGGAATATCATGGGCCAAGGTGAGTAGGAAGCCCCTAAATTGCAGAGGTATAACCAACCTCCTGGTAGCACCAGGCTTGGGGTCTCTAGCCTCTGAATAAAGGAGTCCATCGTCCCAATATACTTTATGGGCACCTTGAGCATTCCCAGCAGCCTCAGCAGCAGCCTGCTGTCTGAGGGGTTCAAGAGAAGGACAGGTTAACTGAGCCTGCCCCAAGTCTGCCCTAGAAGGTCCCCCTGTCCCCAGAAACTCAACCTGATCAGGCTCAAGTTCTTCAGAGACAGTTCCTTCAGGGGTCTCAAGATCAGTTTCCTGTGAAGCCTGATCCTCACTTGTAGGCAGTTGGGAAGGGAAAGCCTTAATCCTCCTGTTCTTTCTCTTGGGAGGTGCTTGGTCCATTGTTCCAGGATCCAAGACCTGAGGTTCAGAGAGGCACTTTTTGGCCTGTGACCTGGTCACAGCAAGGACATGTGATGATATCCCTAACATCTCTGCATGAGTCCTGTACTCAACTTCTGACCATAGAGAGTTCTCCAGGTCATTGCCCAACAAACATTCTACTGGGAGATCAGCACTAACGACAACCTTCTTTAGGCCAGTTACCCCTCCCCAGGAAAAGTTAACAAGTGCCACACTATGTGTAGTAGTGACATTGCTGGCATTGGTCACCAGGTAATCATCGCCTGGCATGTATTGTCCAGGGTCCACAAAGTTAGGTGTCACCATAGTGACACTGGCACATGTGTCCCTGTAAGCTTGAGCCACTTTATTGTTGATTAAAGGTGTCTGTCTGTATTTGCCCAGATTACTGGGACTTATGTCAGGGGCCAAATCTATGTCCCCTTCACAAACCTGAACAGCCTGTGTAAGGGTTCTGACTAGGTCAGAATCTCCTTCAGTTCCCAAAGTGATACCCACTAATCCCTTGGCTTGAGGACCAGCACTGCTAACTGTACTAGTGGGTGCAGGTGCCTTAGGGGCTGCAGTGCTGGGGGCTCCACCCTTTTTACACTCACTTGTCCAGTGAGAGGTGTTTTTACAAGTTTTACACCAGGGTTTCTTCTGACCTTCTTTCTTCTTCTTCTTGGAAGTTTGGGACCCACCCTCTGTCTCAGTTTGGGGCCCTGTTGAAAACTTCTGGTCTTTAGCTTTCTGCTCCCCACCCTTCTGGTCTGTTTTCTTCTGGTCACCACCCTGGTTCTGGTTCTGGTTCTTTTGCTTAACTCTGGTTCTTACCCATTTATCTGCCCTCTTTCCCAATTCTTGGGGAGAGGTCAAATCTGAGTCAACCAAATGTTGATGCAACTGCTGGTTCTGACAGTTATTTAAAATTTGTTCTCTCATCAGCAAATTATACAATCCTTCATAGTCTGTAACCTTGCTTCCCAGCAACCATCCCTCCAGAGCCTTAGTGGCACACTCAACAAATTCAGACCAGTCCTGAGTCTGTGTCTTCTGGGTATCTCTGAACATTAACCTGTACTGTTCAGTGGTTAAGCCTAACCCATCAATCAGAGCACTCTTCAGGACCAGGTAGTTTCTAGAATCCCCATCACTAACTGTGAGGAGTCTGTCTCGGCCTCTACCTTCAAAGGAGAGCCACAAGATTGCTGCCCACTGCTCCTGAGGAATCTGCTGTACTCTGCAGGCTCTCTCCATTGCAGTAATCCATTTATGGATATCATCCCCAGCTTTGTAGGGGGGCACAATCTTACTCAGGTTTCTGTTATCAAAAGACCTGTCTTTATCCTTGTGGATATTGCTGCCACCAGTGGGTTCTATTACCCCACTCTCTCTAGGCTGTCTTGCTCTAGCAAGTTTCTCTTAAGCCAGGGCAATCTCTAACTCTTGTCTCTGGACTCTCAATTCAGCCTCTCTAATTTGAGTTTCTCTCAATTTGGTCTCATGTTCCCTTCTCTGAGGGCTAGTCATCTCCCTTCTGGGGTGACCATGAGAACCTCTAGAGACATGGGAGGTATTGGATTCACCTGAGTGATTCCTCCTCCTCCTATGCCCCTGGTTAAGTCCACCTGGGGGTCTGAATGGGTTGTTACCTGATTCAGTCCCAAATAGGCTTAAGTTAGCCTGGTTCAGTCTACTGACCAGCACCTGACTATCTCTGTCATCATCTGACTCACTGCTTTCCACCTCCTCCTCCTCTTCCTCTTCCTCTACATCTACCTGAGGAGCTCCAGTGGTGGAGGCTTCCTCATCTACCAGGATGATAGGGGCAGGGGTGTCTACAGTGTCATCCTCTGAAGGATGGCCTCCTTCAGCATCCCCTGTGGGGTTTGCCTTGGAGGGCTTTAGAGTCTCAGACTGGTCTAAGAGCTCTCTTAGGTGGTCTGTAGTAGGGTAAGGCCCTGTCTTCAGACCCCTTAAGACACAAAGCTGTCTTAATTTCTTAAAGGAAAAAATAGCAAATTTGGATGGTGCCCTTGGAGGGTCACTCTCAACAGAGACATTCCCAGTGGAACCCTCTGCTCCAGACATTGCTCTAGTGTGGGTGGATGTGTTGCAATCTACCTACACTGGTGTTTACCTACTAAACCTATCTAGTAGTTGTAGCTAGGGTGTGCTACTCCCTTTTCTCTACAACAACTAAGTTCAGTAGAACTTAAGTATACTAGTCTTGTTTTATATGTACCTAGCGGGTACCTGTATGATCTTTCAAATGATAATCTCAAAGATTGTAATGGTAAAACAACAGCAAGCTCAGATCCCACCGCTGCCACCAATGTGAGAAGTTGGCCTGGTATATAATGCTCACTAATTCTTAGTGATCACTTTGTACCATGCCAAGCAACCCTTATGATGATGGTTGTAATTCAACCTTGTAGACCAGTTATCCTAGTGGTAACGTGGACAAAGCAGTCTTAGGCTAAACTCTGAAAGGCATGTGAAGCCAGCTGTTATACCATACACAACCCCCTTGAATACCAAATGAAAGGGACACCACACAGATATATATTGAAAATATATATTGATTTATTAACTATAAAATCCCCTGGACTCTTTATGAGCACAGAAGCACAAGCGTTAAATCACAAGACAGTTTAAAATACACAAAAGTTGCACAATATGGATGAGCCCTAGGGGCCACCTAAACCATATACTAAGAAAGTGGTATAAGAGATACCAAGAGGAAAGTGAAGAGGCCTAGGGCCTTGGGAATCGCTGGAGCTATTCGAGACTAGCAGTGACTAAGTCGGGAGAGGCCCACGGGACTCGGGTGCAGTGTTCAAAGTGCACGCACTTTCCAATACAAAGTCTATGGTGCGTAAAAAGTACAAAGTTAGAAAGTTAGGAACCTTCCGAGTGACCTACGGAGTTAAAACTTTAGACACAGGCCCTTGAGATGTGTACCAGTGCAGAAGCACCGGCGGAGCTGAGTTACCTCGCCCACAGGAAGCGGGTGCACAGGGTCGAAGTAGTGTCGGGTTTCGTCACGCTGGTCGATGGTGCTCGGAGCTGAAGATGCTGCAGGCGGCTCGATGAGAAGTGTTCCGGTGGATCCAAGGGTGGATCTGAAGATGTGAAGACCTGAAAGCAGAGGGGACAGTGTTCAAAGTCACTAGCCAGTGACTACCGTGGAACCAGATTGGAACCAGGCGATGTCGGGTGCAAACAGGCGTTGTCAGGTAGCTTCTTTCTGCAGCCACGTGGATACCCGGGGTCGAGGACGTCCAGGAGTCAGTCACGAGCTGTCCCACGTAGGCTTCTCGCTGTTGGCGGTGTCGGCGACCTGATCGGAGCAAACAGGCCTTGGCAAATGCAAGCCACGCAGAAGTTGAAAGATGCTGTTCACTCGGACCAGCAAGGTCAGAGCGGGTGCTCCTTTTCACAGGAGCTGGGGTAGGTCTGGAGCAACCAGACCTGCTGTGTAAATCTTCAGGTTCGTCGCCAAGATGGCCGCTGACCACGTGGCTAGTGGCCGGGATGGCGCGTCGAGTGGCACAATGCAAAAGGGCCCCACGCAGATCGTGGAGATGCTGGAGGGCTGATCTTCGGTGCAAGGGCTGCTCGGTGGTGGGGGTTCTCAGTCCCCAAAGCACAACGTCGAGGATGCCTCAGAAGCTGCGCAGTCAGCTTTTCGAGTGTCTTCCAAGAGGTCCGGTCCCACGTCACTCGGTGCCTCCACGGGTCCCTTCTTTGCAGGGACTGTGGATCGGGCTCTGAGAGGTCTGGGAGTCTGGTTCTTGTCGGGCTCTGGGCTCGGGCTCCGGCGGGAGGCGGCGGCAAAGCAGACGTCGAGTTGCTGGTTGGTACCTGTGTTCACAGGGTGGCCACTCCTAGGCCACAAGGGAGATTCTCTTCAGTCTTCTGTGCAGCAGAATGTCGAAGTCCAGTCTTCTTCTTAGTTTTAAGTTGATTCAGGATGATCTGCTGTGCAATGGCACTGCTCCCACTCTTATTCCAATCTGAGGGGTGGATCTCCTGCTAGGTCCCTCCTCTGGGAGGAACCAGGAAGGGGGGCGGTTACACCCCCTTTCCTTTGTCCAGCTCCGCGCCAGGCCTGGGTCTGGAAAGTCCCAGGACCGGTTTGGACTGGCCTATGCACGGGGACACCTTGTGTGCCCCGGGCATGTCTGATTCTATTCAGCCCTGTCCTACCCAATACACAAAACCCTGTCTGGGGTGGTGCTCGCACCTCCCCAGGCAGGAAACCCTTTGTCCAGGCCACCATCTGCCGAGTTTCGGTCAGCAGCAGGAGGCCAGACTCGTGTCTGTGGTGGCAGCATCCATTTTGTGATGCTGAGGCTCTGTTTAACTTTAACCGGGGTTAAGGCTACACACATGTCGTGTCCCTCTAGAAGGGTGGAATGCTATCCCCGTCGCCAGAATTGGCGAGGGGATAGTATTCCAATTCGTATGACACCTTACTCGACATGTTTTGATAAAGCCAAACCAAAGATAGCATTTAACCGCGAGGATTATAATGCACTTAAGAGTATATGGTATGGCAATATCCCGGAACAGCTTAGGGAGTGGTTCCCGACAGCTGCAGACAGGCTCAGCTCATGCTAGAGCACCATCTCACATATTTCCAAGCACTCTGCCTCCAGGATTGATGAGGCCTTCCATAGGAGTGGCTGATAGGAACATATGTGTCCAGTTTAGGGTTAGGCACAGACATACTGTACCTAAGTAAGAGGTGGTTACACCGACTTACCCCAGCTGAGTGATCAGCCAGTTGTGTCAAATATGGAGGCCAGGCCAGGGGTGGCATAATACATGCTGCAGCCCCTGGTAGGCCTTGGATACACCTATGCCCTGGGTACCGAAGGTACACTACTACAGGGGTTCATAAGGTGAACCAGTTCCAATTCGTAATGCACCTAGAGTGCATTGGCAGTAATTTAGAGAGAGAACAGCAGGCTGTGGGTCTGATTAGCAGGCCCACAGCCACATTAAGTCAGAAACCAGTGAAGCTAAAAGCAAAAATTTGGGGTGACCATAGGATAGCAGACCCTACTCTCCTACAAGCGGCACGAGTCGCACCACCCTAGAGCCGACCCTGACTGAGAGTCAAGTGCTGAAGTGGTACTTAGCTCAGTTACTCAGAGCCCATAGTACTCCGGGTCCTGGATATCAGTAACTCCTGCTTTCCCCGTGGCCCTTGGAATAGGGTTCTGGCATCATGCATTTTAGACTATTCTACATCCCATAGTGCACTGGATTGCCACACATTAAGGGGCTTATTACGATGGTGTAACGATCACCACTGCTGAGCCGGAGGTGGCGACCATTATGCCATCGTAACGTGAAATACCCCCGCCATATTACGATGGTGGTGGGTATTGCGGCGGAGGTGAAGTCAGTCCGCCGCTTTTCCACCGGTCGGCAATCATTACAATTGCCAGGCGGGTGGATTTTGGCCACTAATATGGTGGCGGTGCCTAGAAGGCACCGCCAGCCATATTAGGATGTGTGTGGTGAAAGGCTGGCGGTATTTGGCTTTGGGTTCCTGTTGCGAGCCCCCGGGGAAGGTAGGGAGGTGCACTTGGGGGTACCCCCTGCAGTTCCCTGCTCATGGTGCCTGCCACATGGTGCAGGGAAATGCTGTGCATGCCCGTTTACCATTGCGGACGGTGCTGCAGCCAGCAGCGCATCACGTCTGGTGGTCAGTTCCATCAACGTTATGGTGGAGGGCGGACTGATGTCTGCCCATCATGATAATGAGCCTCTAAATTCTCTCTCAGATTAATTGTATACAGCATTAGGTTTTTTGTTTTTTCACCATAATCGTAGGCTTTTCTTGAATGTTTAAGAAGGGGTTCAAAATGCAAGCCTGGCCCATTGTCTTTGCCAATGCTTGTTATATATTTTGATAGTTTTATAAACCAAACAATAAATCATGTTCTGCCAGGGGCTCTTGGTGTGTTTTCAGACTGGCCAGGGACTCTCAATATGTGCTGTATCAAGTGTCTGGCTTCCAAGGGCATGGTCAGAGACTCTAGGCCTCTTTACAAGGCCCCGGTGCTGCCAGAATGTCCCTCTTAGTGATGGTCCGGCAACGCAGTCTGCAGGGTTATCTACAAGACCACATAAAACCACCCTGTGTGGCGTTACATGGCCTTGCAGATAAGTACTGAGGTGACGCAGCGCAAGTCGCTCCGACGCATCACCCAGCGAGAGGGCGGCCTGCCATGGGTGTTACTGTGGGTATTCCCACGTAACATCTATGGTATTTGGCACACTCCCAGAGGCAACGCATCACCCTACGAGAGGGCGGTGTGCCGTGGGTGTTACTGTAGGTGTTCCCACATAACGTCCATGGTATCTGACACACTCCCAGAGGCAACGGGTGTTACTGTGGGTGTTCCCACGTAAAATCTACGGTATTTGACACACTCCCAGAGGCGACGCATCACCCTGCGAGAGGGCCGCGTGCCGTGGGTGTTACTGTGGGTGTTCCCACGTAACGTCCATGGTATTAGACACAATCCCAGGGGCGAGGCATCACCCTGCGAGAGGGCGGCATGTAGTGGGTGTTACTGTGGGTGTTCCCATGTAACGTTCATGGTATTTGACACACTCCCAGAGGCGAGGCATCACCCTGCAAGAGGGAGGCGTGCCATTGGTGTTACTGTAGGTGTTCCCACGTAATGTCCATGGTATTTGACACCCTCCCAGAGGCACGGCATCACCCTGCGAGAGGGCGGCGTGCTGTGGGTGTTACTGTGGGTGTTCCCGCATAACGTCCATGGTATTTGACACACTCCCAGAGGCGAGGCATCACCCTGGGAGAGGGCGGTGTACCGTGGGTGTTACTGTGGGTGTTCCCACGTAACGTCCATGGTATTTGACACACTCCCAGAGGCAAGGTACCACCCTGCGAGAGGGCGGTGTGCCGTGGGTGTTACTGTGGGTATTCCCACCTAACGTCCATGGTATTTGACGCACTCCCACATTTATGAGATTTCATGAGCCTGGGAATGCGTCAAAAGCCGAGGCCTCCACACGGGAGTCATAAGGGAGTCACAATAAGAAGAAATACCTTTATTTTCCCTCGTTTTTCCCCTTTATATGTTTGCTGCATTCTACAGCATACATACAAAGTGGTGCCAGACCAAATGATAATTACCCGTAGGTGCAGTGTGTATGTCTCTCATACTGTATAAACATTACCACCTAGGGAAGTGTAATCCTACAAGGCTGCATGATAATTACTCCTAGGTTCAGCGTGACTCTCTCTCATACTCTAGAATGATTACCCACATTGGAAGTGTGGCCCTGCCAGGCAGTGGGATAATAACCCTAGGTGCAGAATAATTCTCTTGCACTGTGTGAGGATTACCTTGGCAGGAAGGATGGCTGTGTCAGTCTGTATGATAATTACCATATCATGCACCAAGACTGTCAAACACTATCAGGATTACCACCATAGGAAGTATGACCCTTCCATATGGTATGATAATTACCACTTGGTGAAGGGTGATTCCCCTATCCTGTTTGAGGATTAGCAATGTAGCAAGTACGACCCAGCCAGACATCATGATAACTACCCCTAGGTGCAGCATGACTCTCTCATAGTCTGTATGGGTTACCACCATTGGAGGTGTGGCCCTGCCAGACTGTATGATAATTACCCCAAAGTGCAGCCTGGCTCTCTCATACTGTATAAGCAGTATCCCCCGGGAAGTGTGACCTTGTAAGATTGTGTGATAATTACCACTAGGTGCAGAGTGATTTTCTCAGACTGTGTAAGGATTCCTACCATAGGAAGTGCAGCCCTTCCAGAGGGTATGGTACTATCCTCTAAGTGTAGCATGACTTTCTTATACTCTGTAAGGATTGGTGCCATAGGAAGTGTGACCCTCTAGATGCAGCGTGGCTGTGTCATACTGTGTAAGGATTACCGCTGTTGGAAGTGTGACCCTCTATGTGCAGCCTGGCTGTGTCATACTATGCAAGGATAATAGTTGTAGGAAGTGTGACCCTCTAGGTGCAGCGTTACTGTGTCATACTGTGTAAGGATTACCCCGGTAGGAAGTGGGACCATCTAGGTGCAGCCTGGCTGTGTCATACTATGTAAGGATTACCACGGTAGGACGAGTGACCCTCTAGGTGCCGTGTGGCTGTGTCATACTGTGTAAAGATTACCGCTGTAGGAAGTATGACCCTCTAGGTGCCACGTGGCTGTGTCATACTGTGTAAAGATTACCGCTGTGGCAAGTGTGACCCTCTAGGTGCAGCATTACTGTGTCATACCGTGTAAGGATTACCTCTGTAGGAAGTGCGACCCTCTAGGTGCAGCGTGTCTGTGTCACACTGTCCAAGGATTACCGCTGTAGAAAGTGAGACCCTCTAAGTGCAGCGTGACTGTGTCATACTGTGTAACGATTACAGCTGTGGCAAGTGTGACCCTCTACGTGCAGCGTGGCTGTGTCATACTGTGCAAGGTTTACCGCTGTAGAAAGTGTGACACTCTAAGTGCAGCGTGACTGTGTCATACTGTGTAACGATTACCGATGTGGCAAGTGTGACCCTCTATGTGCTGCGTGGCTGTGTCATACTGTTTAAGGATTAACGCTGTAGGAAGTGTGACTCTCTAGGTGCAGTGTTACTGTGTCATACTCTGTATGGATTACCGCTGAGGGAAGTGTGACCCTCTTGGTGCAGCGTTACTGTGTCATACTGTGTAAGGATTACCTCTGTAGGAAGTGTAGCCCTCTATGTGCAGGGTGACTCTGTCATACTCTGTGTGGATTACCGCTCTAGGAAGTGTGACCCTCTAGGTTCAGGGTGACTGTGTCATACTCTGTACAGATTACCGCTGTAGGAAGTGTGACTCTTTAGGTGCAGTGTTGCTGTGTCATACTCTGTATGGATTACCGCTGTAGCAAGTGTGACCCTCTAGGTGCAGCGTTACTCTGTCATACCATGTAAGGATTACCATTCTAGGAAGTATTCCCTGCCAGACGGGGTTGATAACCACGTCAAGCTGAAAGTTGACCCCATCAAACTGTATCACAATACCATCTCGAAGAAAGGCCTTGATAGACAGGATCAGAATTACCTGTGGGTGCAGATTGATCACTCCTCGGAGCACTGGTTGATGCCATTTGATCCTCAACAAATCAACAGGACTCTGTAAAGAGAAGAGTGTAAAGAAATGTGTTTTTATCTAATACAGACACAGGAAGTGGCCTAGAAAGGGCTGATGCAGCTGTACATGCTGCACACAGTAGATGAGGGGGGGCGCTAATGATCAGATACAATTTTGTTACTGGTGCAGTTTGCGTGAGATGGAGAGCTGCTGAGAGTCAAGATAACAGGCCAGCATCACCAACACCCATCTTCTGTGATGCATAAGAGCGAGGTGGAAAGGAGAGACACAGAAAGGCAGAGAGAGAGAGAGAAAAAAGAGATTTTTGTGCACAGGAAGGTGCTGGGAATAGAGAAACAAAAGACACACAGTTGATGGGTGGAATTCAGAACAAATCTAAACATTCACCCCCAGTCAAGAGATCTGGGTTACTTCCATCATTCTTGTGCTCACCAGGGCACTCCAGTTTAGACCTGGCCATATGCAAGTCAGTCTTGACCCTGTGCCTAATGGGAACAGTCCAACCCGAACTGCGAAGCCAGGTCCTCCCTGGACCAGAAACAAGCATCCTAGGACAGGTTTTGGGGTTTCATCCCTCATCAGCCAGGAAATCTTGAATCCAGTGGCACAGTGAGCCCGAGACCCACGTCTGGGCATACCAAGTGCACTTAGAGCGAGAAAGAAAAAGACACACAGTTGATGGACGAAATGCAGAACAAATCAAAACATTCACCCCCAGTCAAGATATCTGGGTTAAATCCTTCATTCCTATGCTCACCATGCCTCCCCAGTTTAGACCTGGCCATATGTAAATCAGCCTGGACCCTATGCCTAATGGGAACAGTCCCGCCCGAACTGCCAAGCCAGATTCTCCCTGGGCAGGAAACAAGCATCCTAGAGCGGTTTTAGCCCTCATCAGCCAGGATAGCTTAAATCGAGTGGCACAGTGAGCCCAGGACCCGCACCGCCAGTCAAGATACCTGGGTTAAATCCTTCATTCCTTTGCTGACTATGGCAACCCAGTTTAGACCTGGCCTTATGCAAATCAGTCTTGACCCTGTGCCTCAGGGGAACAGCCAAGCCCCAACTGCCAAGCCAGGTCCTCCCTGGACCGGAAACAAGCATCCTAGGAGCGGTTTTGGAATTTAACATGCATTTATAATGCAATAGGTCTCGCATTTGCGAGAGTTCGAGCTCCTAGCATTGTAAATGATATTGTTTTTTATTTGTGTGTTTTGAAAACCTGCAAGCGATGTTTAAACACACACTTTGTGCTTATAGTCCTTGCTTAGTTTTGTAACACTGTGAGGGTAAGATAGACTATATAGGCTGGAAGTAATGATAATGTTAATCAAGATATATGTGTTTTTGAGTAGAGCTTGCTATGTGGATTTGGCTGTTTGCACAGTGCAGTGTTAATGTTTTTTGTTTACTCACCGTCCTTGCCATGATTACATGTCGCAGTTCCCAGGAATGTACTGCATCCTTTTGGACTTTTTCAGATGGACAAGAGACCTGCTGACCCTGAACCCAGTACCTCTGCAATCAGCATACACACTGCTCAGACAACCGCACACACAGGAAGGCATAGCATGTACCCCAAACAAACCATTGCACAGACATAGCGTGTTCAATCAGGCAGTACACACTTTCTCTCACAAAACACACGTTTAGACACTCAGAGATGATGTACAGCGCACAAAAAGCTGCAGGCAGCTTCCCTCAAGCATGTCATCCGCGCACACTTAGGGGGATCTGTACAAGAACTGCCGCAAAATAATGCTAACGTTAGTTAGCGGCAATTTTCTTATTGACGCGTCCCGACGAAAACTATTGCCATGGTACAAACATATGTACAATACGTCGCTACATGGCGATAGTTTCTCATCACAGCAGGAAAAGTCCACGCTAACACCTGCGTAATGGCAATAAAAATGTTAACACCAACGTGAAAAAAGTGACGGCTGGCCAGTCAGCGATCAGAAAATGCATGCTAATCAGGGTGATGCCACTTTTTTCATGTTTCAATTAACTGTAAAACACCCGCAAAGTTCTCAAAACACCCAAAAAAACAAAAAGGAGAAGCATCATGGAGGAAGCTAGACCCAGTAAGGCAGGAGAGAACAAACCCCTAAAACCGTCGCACAGCCAGGCGGACCAGACAGAGACCCAGGAAAATAGGAAGAGGAAATCCAGGTTCAGCAGAAGGAAAATTAGATCCTGATTACGGAGGTGACAGACAAACAACACCAGCTGTTTGTCAGCTCTTTGGTGTAACTGGGGCCAGAAAATGCAATATGGCAGTCCATTGTAGCCAAGGTGAATGCTGTAGCAGACATCAAGAGGACAGTGACCGACTGCAAGAAACAGTGGCATGATGCGAAGCACAAGAACAAGTAGAATGTTAAATAGCTAAATCACACAAACAACATCCCGGATTCTTGGAGCTTGCTTTTTCCAGACAATATTGAAAAGTTGAAACTCTACAATACCAATGAGTTATAGATTAATGGCATTAAATGGCGTGGCAGCAAAGATCTACACAGACTATTTACTAGAGCATCTTAAATCATGGCTAGATGACATTAAGCTTTTACCCCGAATGCAAACAGGGTTTAGGGCTGGCATGGGGACATTATAAAACCTAGCAGCGCTGGCACTATTAGCCGAAAAGGCAAAAAAAAGGAAAACACCGCTTCTTGCCTGCTTTTTAGACCTTAAGTCTGCCTTTAAATGAGTCCTGCGGGCACTATGAAAAAAATGGCTGCATCGGGCATACCAAAGAGCCTATTGAAGACAATCAGGGAGCTATACACAGGATCTTGGCCCAGGTCAAAATTTGAGATGGTACACGTGTAACTAGTAAAATTGAAACACAAAATTGTGGGGTGCGTTTTAGCTCCATGTTTGTTTAATATATACCTGACAAATCTTTCATAAGTAATCCAAAACATCAACTCCCATCCGTCAATTCTGACTCATGAAGAAATAGGATGTCTTCAGTACAGAGACAATATAGTTTTCTTAAGCCAAACGCCAATAGGATTACAACACAGCATAAAGACCCTAAAAAGTTATAAGGACAATCTTGGGTTAGTGTTAATCTTGAAAAAAACTAAAGTAGTATGGCTGGTGGACACAATTAACAAGAAGCATTCTTGGATCCTAGGTGGGAAAAAAAGTTGAGGAAGTTAAAGCATATTAGTATTTAGGATTTAATGTTGAGTATCAAATGAAAGGTACACAACATATAGAAGCAATGCAAGCGAAAGCTCAATCACTGAACTATGGTTTTAAAATTTTAGGAAAAATTTGAGCTGTCCTTCATTAAGTCACCTGCTAACAGTGATGCGCGCCCAGTTATTGCCAACAGTAACATATGGCATGGGGATCACTGACAGAATATCAACACTGAAAATATCGAGGTACAAAAATATTGATGCAAAAATATTTAGAATGATCAGAATATCGAAGTCCTATATAAATAATGGTAAGTACAAAAATATCAAGAGGAAAAAAAATCGTTAAAAAAATATCGGGTTTTTTTATGTTTAAAAAATAATGTAAAATAAAGGAAATAATAAATATAATTAAAAAAAATGTAATGATTCGAAAAGGTTTAACATTATAAGTAATACAAATAATGTAAAAATAAATTAAACATACATATGCATGAAATATAATAAATATGTTTACATAATATTGATAAATAATTATTTTAAAAAACTATAAATTAGTAGAAACATATTAAAAATTATAAATACATATATATACACATACACCAATACCATAAAAATAATATATATTTATATATATATATATATAAATATATAATATAAATATTTATTATATTATTATATTATTATTATAAATATATAATATATATATATAAATATATGGCGGTCGCCAGTAGGTATATATAGTTAGGATTTTTTCTCTATGGGATTTTTGAAAATTCTATGTCTAATAACTTTATCGTTTGTGGACCGAATTGGCTGAAATTTTCAGGAAAATTGAACATTTCGTTTCTGAGCAGCCCCTGACAATTTGGGGGGGTTTCATCAAGGGGGGGGCCGAGAAAAAAGGGGGGTCCCAAAACGCGTTTTTCCCATGTTAATTTCCATAGGGCGGTTGGCCTCACTTTTAGCTCGAACGGCTGAATGGATTTGCACGAAACTTGGCAAAATTGTAGGGGCTGTTAGCCCGATGTGCCTTTGCTAGGTCTCAATATATGTGCTCCAGTGGATTTTGAGTAATTTAGGTTCAAAACAAGATATATATCTGGCGGAGCCTAACCACACATCTGATCTGATTGGCTGTCAGCACTTCATCCAAGAAGTGTTGGCAGCCATCTTGGGACCAATATACATGATAGCACCTCATTAAAAAGCATTGTAGTTAATAGAGGGTTTTAGGACTTTAGTTACATTATAAATCATTTGTTGATGGTACCATACTCGTTTTAGGAATTGTGGTGGGTTCTAAGGTGATTTTACCATGTGTAAAAACCTTCTGCTGTGATATCATGAATATTGTTTGAAAGAAAACTAATATCTCATGATTTTCCCACAGTGGTTTGGAAGGGGATCTATAAGCTAAACTGAAAGCATATTTTCTGTAAATTCACATTATCTTTCTCAGTCATGTGAAAATGAAGTCTGACATTCTCAGTAAAACATAAACATACAACAAGGATAGAGACTGTCAGTTGATTCCTTTGTGTTCTACTGCAGCCTCCTAGAGTGTTCTAAAGAACAACTAGAGCGCTAACAGTCCTACTTATTACAAAGGTATGGCACACCTGAAGCCATCTTGATTGGAATAAAGTGATAACTCTTAAAACATTTAATTTAAAAAGAAACAACATGAGGGGGTATATTTTGCCATAGAAAGTATGATTAGTGCTGCAGAATGAAAAATTAGGGCACATTTTGAGTGACTTCTCAAATCCTTTTCTATTTCATTAAAACATTCTGACATGCAGTCTCCCAAAATGGCCACCAGAGACAAAAGAGCCCAAATGTAGCCCAAATATCACCCAGATGTAGCCCAAGTATAGCCCAATGACAGAATGTCCCAGAGTGTTCTAAAGAACAACTAGAGCGCTAACAGTCCTACTTATTACAAAGGTATGGCACACCTGAAGCCATCTTGATTGGAATAAAGTGGTAACTCTTAAAACATTTAATTTAAAAAGAAACAACATGAGGGGGTATATTTTTGCCATAGAAAGTATGATTAGTGCTGCAGAATGAAAAATTAGGGCACATTTTGAGTGACTTCTCAAATCCTTTTCTATTTCATTAAAACATTCTGTCATGCAGTCTCCCAAAATGGCCACCAGAGACAAAAGAGCCCAAATGTAGCCCAAATATCACCCAGATGTAGCCCAAGTATAGCCCAATGACAGAATGTCCCAGAGTGTTCTAAAGAACAACTAGAGCGCTAACAGTCCTACTTATTACAAAGGTATGGCACACCTGAAGCCATCTTGATTGGAATAAAGTGGTAACTCTTAAAACATTTAATTTAAAAAGAAACAACATGAGGGGGTATATTTTGCCATAGAAAGTATGATTAGTGCTGCAGAATGAAAAATTAGGGCACATTTTGAGTGACTTCTCAAATCCTTTTCTATTTCATTAAAACATTCTGACATGCAGTCTCCCAAAATGGCCACCAGAGACAAAAGAGCCCAAATGTAGCCCAAATATCACCCAGATGTAGCCCAAGTATAGCCCAATGACAGAATGTCCCAGAGTGTTCTAAAGAACAACTAGAGCGCTAACAGTCCTACTTATTACAAAGGTATAGCACACCTTTAGCCATCGTGATGGGAATAAAGTTGTAACTCTTAAAACATTTAATTTAAAAAGGAACAAAATGAGGGGGTATATTATGCAATAGAAGGTATTGTTAGTGCTGCAGAAAGAAAAATTAGGGCACATTTTGAGTGACTTTTCAAATCCTCTTCTATTTCATTAAAAAATTCTGACATGCAGTCTCCCAAAATGGCCACCAGAGACAAAAGAGCCCAAATGTAGCCCAAATATCACCCAGATGTAGCCCAAGTATAGCCCAATGACAGAATGTCCCAGAGTGTTCTAAAGAACAACTAGAGCGCTAACAGTCCTACTTATTACAAAGGTATGGCACACCTGAAGCCATCTTGATTGGAATAAAGTGGTAACTCTTAAAACATTTAATTTAAAAAGGAACAAAATGAGGGGGTATATTTTGCCATATGAATTATGATTAGTGCTGCAGAAAGAAAAATTAGGGCACATTTTGAGTGACTTCTCAAACCCTCTTCAATTTCATTAAAAAATTCTGACATACAGTCTCCCAAGATGGCCACCAGAGACAAAAGAGCCTAAATGTAGCCCAAATATCACCCAGATGTACCCCAAGTATAGCCCAATGACAGAATGTCCCAGAGTGTTCTAAAGAACAACTAGAGCGCTAACAGTCTTACTTATGACAAAAGTATGGCACACCAGAAGCCATCTTGATTGGAATGAAGTGGTAAGTCTGAAAACACTCAATTTAAAAAGGAACAACATGAGGGGGTTAATTTTGCCATAGAAAGTATGATTAGTGCTTCAGAAAGAAAAATTAGGGATCATTTTTAGTGACTTCTCAAATCCTCTTCTATTTCATTAAAAAAATTCTGACATGCAGACTGAAACATGCACTTTGAATACCAGCAGCAGACGTCCCTGGTGAGCAGTAGCTTTACTACAGTGATCTAATGTGCAACTAGAGTGCTAACATTCAGAATTTATGGCAAATGTGTGACACATCTGAATGCCTTCTTGATGGAACCAAAGTAAACAAGCATTGAAAATGCAATAGATCTCGCCCTCGTTTAAGTTAAAGCCATTCTGTTTGTAATGAGGTGGCTTTTTAGCTTTGCTTTTATTAGTGTTGTTTCAACTTTCATGTAAATAACATTCATCTGTATGCATATAAGTATATGTATGCATGCATTTATGTTTGTATTTATATAGATATACAGATGATATATATGTTTATATATGTATGTATATATATATATTCACTGAACAAACCATAGGCTATAGACCATATATAGTTAGGAATTAGCATTTACAAAACCTTGAAAATTCACTGAAAAAACCGTAGGTTATAGACCATATATAGTTAGGAATTACCATTTACAAAACCTTGAAAATTCACTGCAAAAACCATAGGTTATAGACCATATATAGTTAGGAATTCGCATTTACAAAACCTTATTTTACTCACACAAAACCATTGAAATTCCATATATAGTTAGTTGCACTAACTATATATCGCGCACCCGCAATCCACTGCTGATGATGTCACATATTACATCATTCATGACATGGTCAGTGACATCACCGACTTGGGTTACAATCTTTTGATGCTAATATTAGCATTAGAATAAACATCCTAACCCCGAGTGCAACTGTACGAGGATCTAAATGTACAGAAAGGTGTTCACAATGTATTAAATGTATATAGTGTAAATATTGGTGAATATGGGGTCATAATGCCATGATATGCTGATTTACAGCAAAATTACTTTTGTTTTTGTTTTGTCATTTAATACGATGATAAGAGGCATTAGTACATCTTAAGGGCTAAAACACATTGTAAATATGTCATTGTGTTTGATATTTGAACCCACTTAGAAATGGCCGCCACGATGTCAATACTTGCACGCTTGTCCGTTTTTCCTTCTCACTAAACAGGAAATGCAATGTATATATGGTGCCGGATAGAACGGCAAACAGTAACACTGACGAAGGACTAGAGGTCCGAAACGCGTCTGTTTGTTTTGGTCAGTACGCCTGATTAAAATCTTTTGCAACATACCCCCGTGAGTGCGTTTTTCGTCCCTGGAGGATGGGTCGAATGGAGCTGCAATGTTAACGCGTGTGTACCAACACGCTGAAACGACACCCGCCCGCGAGTGACTCGGGAACTTGGGTGCATCTTGGAGCTGTGGAGTGACGTGTACCGGGGCACCACAAAGCACAGCCGGAGAGGAGACGCGAACGCAGGTCGCGGAAGCAGCGACGGAAAATCGTGAGTCTCTTCAGCTTTATGGGCACCGACTGATAGCTAAGCAGGGCGAGGGGGCTATGTGCAATTAAACGCGGTGAGGTCTTCCCACGTCGGCAAAATAAAAACTGACCTGGAGAAATATGTGTGATGAGAAGGATCGCCGTGAGGCGGCTTTGGACATTTTTAAAAGGAGAACACCAAACGCACAGGCATCATCGGCCCAAGGGGGTGTGGCGACGAAGCCTCAAAGCGCCCTCATAACACTGTGCAACAAGTTAGAGCGATGTTGTGAAAAGGAGATTAGGAAGTGGTGGGAGGCCACCTCACTCCAAAATTATGTGGATGTGGATAGAGTCCCTAGAGGGCTCAGAATATATACCGTTCCAGCATACGAAAATCCGGACCCTAAGCTATTGGAGCAATGGGCGGAGTTAACAGCAGCGTCCTGCAAAGCGATGCTAGATCTTTTGATCAAGTTTGCATGGAGCGATCGATCCAAAGCATTGGAAGAAATAGCCTCCATGGAGAAAGAACTATTGAAAGAGGATGACCAAGTAAAGACACAACAACTCAGAGAAGAGATGAAAAAGAGGCTGATGAAGTACGAGCTAAAAATAAGATCGAGGAAGCAAGAGAAGTTTGAGCGGGACGAGCGAGATTACGCTCAGGGGAGAGTATTAACTTTTTCCAAAAAATATGATGACGTTAGAGCAGCCATGAAAAACAAAAGTAAGAAGCAAACTATGGAACCAACAGTTGAAGCAGCAACTTCTGAATCAAGTGTTACAGATGGAGAACCCTCTGGTGATGATGACTTAGCGAATACCAACGAATCACAGGAAACCCCTTTTCAGTTGGAATACAATGTAATCCAGAAGACGTGGCTGAGAGGGGGAAAGGTCAAACCACCGGAAGACGACGCCGCCAGACCAGAAGGGGCGGTTGGCAGAGGAAGAGGAAGAGCCAAGAAGGTGAATCAAAATACCCGCAAAAAGGGCAACAGGCGGTAGATTGTAATGAGAATCTGACCATCATAAATCTCACCAACCAAGATCTAACAGAGGTTGAAAAGAACACCTTACAACTGGGCCTTACATTCTGCCCGAGTGACCATCTAGAATTTACACAAACTAGAATTGATTTATTCAAACTAGTAAGGAAAATGAAGTTACATAAGTTCCATAAAATCAAGCCTTACAGTGCGGACTCTCAAAAAACGAAGAAAAAAAGATCAACTGTCCAACCGATTGATACTCTAACAGTAAGGGATCTAAATGCAGTCCAGGCTTTGGAGGTATTGAGGCAAGAACAAACACAAACGCTGCAGAGCCAAACAAGTATTGAGCAGCAATCGCCTCAAACTAATTTTCGGGCTCCTTCGCAATTTAATCCACGAATGCCATTTGACGCCATAGACACTTTCTCGGATGCCGTTATACAGGATCTGATTCAACACAGAATGAGTGTCAGCAATAGATCCAATTGGAAAAAGAAACATAACCTGTCCAGAGAACAACAATTTGCCCTTGAAAACATCCAAAGAAACGATAAAATAATTTTGAAACCTTCTGATAAGGGAGGGAATATCGTTTTACTGTCAAGAGAGCAATACTGCAAAGAGTCCCTTCGACAGTTGGAAAATCAAGAAAATTATCTTGTGACGACAGAAGGTGAATATGAATGCAGCAACAGATCATATCATGACCTCTTGACGAAATGGCGGAACAGATCTATGTTGGATATGGACGAATTTATGTATCTCCGTAATCCAGAACCAGTAACCCCGACTTTTTATCAACTTCCCAAAGTGCACAAAGACTTAACCAGCCCGCCTGGACGACCAATTGTGTCATCCAAAGGGGGACTGACGGAGAATCTATCAATCTATATTGACTTCTTCCTGGCAGAATTTGTAGTGAATCTAAAATAGTATGTGAAAGACACTAAACATTTCATCGAACAGGTGGCAGACATCACATGGGACAATTCTTTTCTGCTCATTACTCTAGACATAACCAGTCTATACACGTGCATCAAACATGACGTGGGGATTAAGGCGGTCAAATATTTTCTTGACACAAGACCTGGAAAGTACAAAGAACATGGTGTTATGTTAATAGAGATGTTAGAATTTTGTTTAGAAAATAACATCTTTTTATTCCAAAATACCCTTTTCAAACAAATCTCCGGGACGGCGATGGGAACCTGCTTCGCCCCCAGCTACGCGAACCTATTCGTGGGCTGGTGGGAGGAGCAGGTGGCCCTTGCCGAGGAAAACTCGAAATGGGCAGACAACGTTGTGATGTGGCGTCGATATATTGACGACCTGTTTGTGGTGTGGAGGGGCTCCTCCATAGACGCAAAAGATTTTGTCAGGGATCTGAACAAGAATGATCTACATCTGATATTTACTGCCGATATCAGTAATGAGGAAGTCCATTATTTAGATTTAAAAGTCTTTGTGAATGAGGGTACATTACAAACTGCTTTATACAGAAAACCCACGGCAGGAAATAGCATACTCCATGCTAAGAGTAGTCACCCACCAAGCCTAATAAAAAGCATACCTTACGGGGAAATGCTGAGGCTTAAAAGGAATTGCTCACAAGAGGCAGATTTCAGGACAGCAGCGTTTGAGAGTATACAGAGATTCCGCCTGAGAGGATATGATCCAGCGGCACTGGATAAAACCCTCGAAAAAGTGACAAGGATTCCAAGGGTACAACTTTTGGCGTGTAATCCTAAAAAAACTGTAGATACTGAGACCACTAACAAATTTAGAATGGTCACCAAATTCTCAGTAGAGGCCAACGCTTTGAGGAGGATTCTCTCTAGAAGCTGGCACATACTGCGTACAGACCCAGTTATTGGATGTGATGTTCCTGAGAGACCACTCATCACATTCCGTAAATCACGGTCTATAAAGGACATGGTAGTCCACAGTCACTTAGCTTCTGTAAAATCAACAGGACAGAGCACCCTAAAAGAAATGTCGGGGTTCTTTCCCTGTGGAAAGTGTCGCGCATGTGAGCATAGCAGAAGGGTGCTTTCCTATGCCATTCCAGGTGTAACCCTACCGAAGAAGATCAAACATTTTATCACATGTACTACACCATATGTGGTATATTGTTTGATCTGCCCCTGCGGTCACAAGTACATAGGGAGCACGATCAATGGGGTAAAAATGCGAATTCTAGAACACCAACGTGCCATAATGAACAAAGATGTTTCCTATCCGGTGGCCAGACATTTTGCCCAAGTCCATCAGAGTAATCGGGATCTACTCCAGTTCTTTGGTTTGGACCATGTACCGCTTAACCCTAGGGGAGGGGATAGGCTGACACGTCTCCGCAGACTTGAGTCGCGATACATTATAGACATGCAGACGAAACAGCCTGGTGGGTTGAACATCGGAGAGGAATTGGGTGTACACCTGGGGAAATGAATATCCAACTTGCACCAGGTGTTTTATGATCACATTTATTGAATGGTATAAGCAGATTTAATGAAACTAGAACTGTACTCATTGTAAATAGGTTAGCCTCATGCATGCTCGAATCAGGATGGTCTCAAAGATGAAATTGGAAATTTGAATTTTTGAATTGATTCCATTTTTATGGATTCGTGCCTTTAATTAATTTTTTTTTTTTTTTTTAATTTCCAGGCTCTTTGCTTAACTTTTGGTAATCCTCTTCAATTTCTTTCATTTCCATCTTCTTTTCAGAATTCTAGAAATAATAGAAGGCTTCCTTTCTGTTTCTATCTTCCTTTTCACCTTCACATTGTATCATTTCTTTGCTATTATACTTTCCCTTTCTTCTTCCCCTTATGAATATGATTTACCTTTACCTTTATTAAGTGTATTAGGTACATCGATCAAGGATGACCTTTTCTCTTGATTGTGGTACTCTTGGGATGCATATCCTCATTAGTCTTAAGTGAAATCAGTGTTCGCTGAGTTGATCGATCAGGGGAAGAAATTTGGAATGTAAATATATAATTGTCAAAGTCAATTGATGATAATGTGATTTGTTACATTGTGATTTGGCCGTTGGATCATGTCGGTGACACGCCGATACACGGCGAGATTAGTTTAACTTTCACCGACTTGGGTTACAATCTTTTGATGCTAATATTAGCATTAGAATAAACATCACAACCCCGAGTGCAACTGTACGAGGATCTAAATGTACAGAAAGGTGTTCACAATGTATTAAATGTATATAGTGTAAATATTGGTGAATATGGGGTCATAATGCCATGATATGCTGATATACAGCAAAATTACTTTTGTTTTTGTTTTGTCATTTAATACGATGATAAGAGGCATTAGTACATCTTAAGGGCTAAAACACATTGTAAATATGTCATTGTGTTTGATATTTGAACCCACTTAGAAATGGCCGCCACGATGTCAATACTTGCACGCTTGTCCGTTTTTCCTTCTCACTAAACAAGAAATGCAATGTATATATGGTGCCGGATAGAACGGCAAACAGTAACACTGACGAAGGACTAGAGGTCCGAAACGCGTCTGTTTGTTTTGGTCAGTACGCCTGATTAAAATCTTTTGCAACATACCCCCGTGAGTGCGTTTTTCGTCCCTGGAGGATGGGTCGAATGGAGCTGCAATATATATATATATATATATATATATATATATATATATATATATATATATATATTCACTGAAAAAACCATAGGTTTTACACACGTTATAGTTAGGATGTAGCATTTGAAAAACCTATGAAATTCACTGAAAAAACCATAGGTTTGACACCAGTTATAGTTAGCTGGAAATTTTACTGACATAAAACCAATGAAATGTCACGTTATAGTTAGTTGGACTCACTATAACTTGCGCGTGTAATGCACTGCTGATGACATTACATTACATATTACATCACTCATGACATGGTCAGTGACATCACTTATGACATCACTGATGACAGACCTCCTTTAAGTGTAATGTAACCCTTAAAACACATATTGGAAAATAGAAATTAACATTTTCAAAAAAATGGACATACCCATACCAGTTACAACAACCAATTCAGTAATTCCACCATCTATATACACATTCTCTCATTCACCAACCGTTCTATATAGTCACTCATACATATACTCACTCATCATATGTAGTGATACACCTATACATCCTGTTACACACCGACAATCATCCAAAAGTTACTCACACACATACTCACACATGCAAATAAACTATTGAACATCCATTTATTTGCATATAAAACTATACACACTCAACCACCCATACAGTCCTGCACATATGGTGTCTTCTAAACACATACAAAGAGAGAGTTAGTCATTCATGCATCTATGTGATTAGTAATACCCCCATGAAACCATAGAAACACTCATACTGATACTAAAAAAACATCTAAGAACCCAAATACCTACACATGTAGGTACTCATCAACCCATGCAGCCAGTTATTCACAAAGTGAAACACTGATACATATATTTAAATATTTAAACATTACTCGCTAATATATTTATTCACTAAGGTACACTTAATAAGCCAGTTATCCAATCATTTCTTTTTGAAAAAAACATTCATTAAGACAATAATTTAAACATTTATTCTTTCCTCGACCTTTACATATACATATATAAAACATATTTATTTTTTAGAAAGACACACATTCACTGGATGGTGTCATAAGTGATGTCACTGACCATGTCATGAGTGATGTAATATGTAATGTCATCAGCAGTGCATTACACGCGCAAGTTATAGTGAGTCCACCTAACTATAACGTGGAATTTCATTGGTTTTATGTCAGTAAAATTTCCAGCTAACTATAACTGTTGTCAAACCTATGGTTTTTTCAGTGAATTTCATAGGTTTTTCAAATGCTACATCCTAACTATAACGTGTGTAAAACCTATGGTTTTTTCAGTGAATTTCATAGTTTTTTTGAATGCTAGTTCCTAAGTATGTAATCACGTTCGTAACTACATAGTGTCACCGCCTACACGTCCTGAGAAGCGCATGTAAAGTCACGTGACTTGAAAACAAAACTTCCAATTGGTTATTAGTAGTTTCTGTTCTGGAATATACGCGAAGCACTCCACCCACTTTCCTCACAATCTTTTCTACTCTCAAGAGACAACAACGTCGAGCATCTTCCGGAAGTCTTTGCTGAAATGGCTTCCCTACCAGATTCATCTTACGAATCTGAAGGAAATGAGCGACCACCGTTAAGAAGAAAAAAAGGAATCTTTAATTTGGCAATTTTTCACTTATCCTGAAGATCAAAAGAAAGTGAATGCGCCAAAAGTAACCTGCACGATATGCAATTCGGAGCTCTCAAGGGGAAATCCAAATAAAAAATATTCCTTTTCTGCACACACCATGCAGCGGCATGTTAAACAAAGGCATCCTGAGCATTATGCAAAAGCATCGACAAGAGCCCTGGCCACGCTATTACCATCAGAGGTGGCCAGCACATCTTCTGGTGTACGACCTGTATCTCCATCGAGTGCTGAAATGGACTTGAGACCATATCTTGCGAAGGTGCATATGAAATGCAACAAGTGTGGAGAAATTCTTTTATATGGAGAGCAGAGCCTCGTTCTTATTAAACTCAAAATTGAAAGTCACAAATGCCCCAAGAAAAGATACATTTCTTCACTTCATTTTCAAACTATTACATACTGAAAAATGTAGTAGCAACTTTAAGAAATCGAAAGCATTATAACACTTCTTTCCCCCCCCCAGAAAAAAAAAAAAAAAAAGTTCTTTTCAGAACTAACTCTTTCTACCAAAACGTGCTCCAAGAGCATATTATGAGATATTTTTTTGCCGCTTTATTTTAGTGCGAGACCGGGTGCGCGCACCCTCCTATCGCGTACAGGACCTGACACTTGCATATGAAGTCATGTGACTTCAAAACAACACTTCCAATTGGTTCTTGGTAGTTTCTATTCTGGAATTTACACGCAGCACTCCACCCACTTCCATCACTTTCTTTTCTACTCTCAAGAGACAACAACGTCGAACATCTTCCCGAAGACTTCGGTACAATGACTACCGTTCCGCATTCATCTTCCGAATCTGATGAAAATGAGCGACCACCTTTGACAAGAAAAACGGAGGCCACGCTATTACCATCAGAAGTATTCAGCACATCTTCCGGTGGACGACCTGTATCTCCATCGAGTGCTAAAATGGACTTGAAACCATGTCTGGCGAAGGTGCACATAAAATGCAACAACTGTGGAGAACTTCTTGTATACGGAGAGCAAAGCTTTACTCTAATTAAACACAAAATTGAGAGTCATAAATGCTGCAAGAAAAGTTAAATTTCTTCACTTTATTTGGATAGTATGACATACTGAAAAATATCATAGCAACTTTAAGAAATCAAATGCATCAAAACACTTGTTTCCAAAAAAAAAAAAAAAAAAGTTCTTCTCAGAACTAACTCTTTCCACCAAAACAGCTCGAAGAGCATATTATAAGATGTTTTTTCGCCGCTTTATTTTAGTGCGAGACCGAGTGCGCGCACCCTTCTATCGCGTACAGGACCTGACACTCCCATGTGAAGTCATGTGACTTCTAAACAACACTTCTAATTGGTTCTTGGTAGTTTCTATTCTGCAATTTACACGCAGCACTCCACCCACTACCATCACTTTCTTTTCTACTCTCAAGAGACAACAACGTCGAACATCTTCCCGAAGACTTCCATACAATGGCTACCGTTCCGCATTCATCTTCCGAATCTGATGAAAATGAGCGACCACCTTTCACAAGAAAAACGGAGGCCACGCTATTACCATCAGAAGTAATCAACACATCTTCCGGTGGACGACCTATATCTCCATCGAGTGCTGAGATGGACTTGAGACCATATCTGGCGAACGTGCACATGAAATGCACGAACTGTGGAGAACTTCTTGTATACGGAGAGCAAAGCTTTACTCTAATTAAACAAATAATTGAGAGTCATAAATGCTGCAAGAAAAGTTACATTTCTTCACTTTATTTGGATAGTATGACATACTGAAAAATGTCGTCGCAACTTTAAGAAATAAAAAGCATCATAACACTTGTTTCCAAAAAAAAAAAAAAAAAAAAAAGTTCTTTTCTGAACTAACTCTTTGTACCAAAACAAGCTTGAAGAGCATATTAGCTGATATTTTCTCGCCGCTTTCTTATAGTGCGCGACCGGGTGCGCGCACCCACCTATCGCGTACAGGCGTCGAGACACGCATGTGCAGTCATGTGACTTTAAAACAACACTTCCAATTGGTTCTTACTAGTTTCTATTCTGCAATTTACACGGAACACTCCACCCACTTCCCTAGAAAACCAATTTATCGTAAATCTTTTAAAGCCTCCTCTTATGAAATATTCAACATCAATCACATAGCAGAGTACTAAATAGCACTATATACACTCCGTCCCTTAATTATAAGAGACTTATTGCTATGTAAAATCAACTTTTGCTCTCCAAGATAATGTAAAATGCTGAGCCTATTACATAATTTTATTACACATATATGTTACTAGTCTCCTTCGAGTACTAACACCGTAGAAAATACCACCAATAGCGGTGATATTTTTTACACCGAGAACGGGCGATTTCTATCGCTTACAGCCCTTACAATTATAAAGTTTTATTTCCTAAGTCTCTGATCGCCAACTGTGCAACGTAAATCCCCTGTGTGTCGCAATAAGGTCCATAAACAAAAACTACAGAGCCAGCATTATAAACATACACAAAACAACAAAACGACAAGAGCCACCATGCTAATATATATCCTTAATATAATAAACCTCTGAGAATAAATACATATTTCCGTGGCAGCCCATAACACAAATGTGGCGTCCTCTGACTCTGCTCCATTACCAAACACCGTAACTCCCCGCCCCCCTCACTTTTCACTAAACTCCGCACTCCACCCCAGCCAAACCCCCTATTACAAACCCCCAACCTACCCTCCCTGCCCAAACCCACCATGAACCTCAAACCGCCCCTAGAAAACTTATAAGACACAGGATTACTAAAACTCAAAGAATACGCAACAGGCACATAATGTAAATAGTACATAAAGACACATATTTTTTCCAAAATACTGTTTAAAAACATGTTCTATTTTTAATAAATCTATCATGCATCTGACCCTCTAGAACTGCTTTCAAAACGTGAACTATAAACCTCTACTTTTCATTTTCAAACCATACACTTTCTTCTGACCCTCTAGAACTGCTTTCAAAACATGAACTATAAACCTCTACTTTTCATTTTCAAACCATACACTTTCAATTACATTATTTTTTTTCCACAATTCATGTAATGTTACAAACCTTTTCTAAAATACACCAGTCCGTATCATTTATAAGGATTTATTTTCAGTCTTCATCAGTGACACTTTCTTCACATACAATAGAAATCACTATAACTTTTTAAACGACAATGCTAACGCGGTAAAAATAACCCTTCATTTACTTTCCTTTAAGAATGCACACTATGTACCCCACGCATGCGTTTCTTAATCTATGTATTTGGCAGCGAATACCGACCTTGAATCGGAAGACATGAACAAGAGCGCCATTGTCACATTTAAAACTGAACGTTGCATCTGCTCACACACATATCTTTCACTAAGCTAACATTCACAGAAAACAGCATTGATGTAAAAAAAAATTGACCTTGCTTTACAACTCCCTCAAATCACTCCCTTATTTTTTAACGCATCCTCCAGTTAAAAAAAAGCTACTTTTTTAATAACCACTAAGCAATATATAAGTGACTAGACTCCTAGAAAATGTATCAAGTCATTCTGCTCCTCTCCACTGCATAGCCGGCGACCTAATTCTGTGGAGTTGCTATACAACCAGCGGTGCTGCGCCGTTTCCTGTACCATCTTGGGAAATTCAACATGGATGTCCCTCCTGCCTTCGCAAACGAGCCGGGCCACTTAGAACTATTAAGCCAGAGGATGCTTGACTACTACGGCATCTTACCACTCTCGACTTTGAATACTTCATATCGATTATCATTTCGATATTCGCATTTCACCTGTGTGCAGCCTGTATTTCATTGCCTGAGCTGTGATTTCACGTGGCCCCTGGATTTATGTCTCTGCAATTTGGTACCTCCTGAACCGAATTACAATCACCTCATGAATCCGTTACTTGATCATGAACAGCTTTGTTACAACGGAGGGTTTATGGCCTTTGCAGCGATACAAGGAGTTCTGGGTCATTGGAATATATTCGCAGCGGCGCAAGATTTCCTAACAGAGAGCTACATCGAAAACCCACCGAGCTGCCCAATGATGGTAAAAGGCACTCCAATAATGACAGATCATGAATGCTCCTTTCATCTTCTCAATTGGATGGCTGACATGTTTTCAGATGATAACAATGATTTCATGTTAGAGGCACTTGCTGCATACTTTGCCTACACAATGGACACTTAACTCTTTCCTAACAGCGAGCTACATCGAAAACCCACCGAGCTCCCTCTGATGGTAAAAGACGCTCCGATTATAACAGATCATCAGTACTGCTTTACTCTTTTCCATTGGATAGCTGACATACTTTCCGGAGGGTTTATGGCCTTTGCAGCGATACAAGGAGTTCTGGGTCATTGGAATATATTCGCAGCGGCGCAAGATTTTCTAACAGAGAGCTACATCGAAAACCCACTGAGCTGCCCTATGATGGTAAAAGACGCTCCAATAATGACAGATCATGAATGCTCCTTTCATCTTCTCAATTGGATGGCTGACATGTTTTCAAATAATAAAACTGATTTCCTGTTACAAGCAGAAGCTACCTATTTTCCCTAAACAATGCTTCAATAACTCTCATTGACGTCCTCATTTCCTTTTGGTTTTCTATATTCTTCACGTTCTTTTCCATATTTTCTTTGGAAGAACAGACCTATTTGCTTTACTAACAGTGGACATTATAATTTCGTGTTGTTTGACAGCTGATTCATAAAGTAATGATGTATAACCACTTGCATTTTCATATATCGTTCCCAAACTGAAAGGCCAGAGACCTTCTTCCATTTATTAAAATATAATATACTTCCTTATAAGAGTGTACAATGTTTTTTTCCAACTATATTCATTTTTCTTCAACTATAGCGTTTGTATTCCATGTACTACTGACAATACCAATTACTGTGTTTTTTGCAATTTCTGTACTCATATTACATAATGATTTGCCTTTAAAACAGTACATTTCTAAATACACATTTCAAATATTCACGTTTTCTCTTTTAATCCATAATCTCAACTGAAATGATTTCATATTGAAAAACTATTCATGGGTTCCACATAACCTTAACTGTAGTCACTGAGGACCTTATTTATGAAGACCTTCCGCCGCCAGTGCCTCATTTTTTAAAATGGGAAAAAGTAACGCACCGGTGGCGCAAGGCCTTCATAAATAAAGTCCTGAATGTTTTCTTTTCTCGACCTCACTTACTGATACTAGAACCTGCAAACCAATTACGGCCCGTGAACTCTTTCTTAGTAGGTCGCGCACCGTAAAGACAGTTATACCACTGTTAACATTTTTTTTTTACTGTTACTAAGCACCGACACAGTTCCGCTTCACTCAGAGTTAATCACTGCTCCCACGCTTCTACAGGCCAGACGCTATGTCGTATTTCTCTCCTTATCACCCTTTCATCTCCACAATAACAAACAGTTGTCCGCCAGCCACCAGAGAACAGACTCAGATGCAGAGGCACCAAAGAGTGAACCCATCACCAACTGCCATCTCTGGCTGTTTCCATGGTTACACCTCATTCTGCACCTTGCTGAAGGCACAGGTCAAAAGTTCATGTCTCAACGTTCTACAGCTAACTAAGAAGACTATTTTCCCTCCAGAAACACCTGCCAATCCACAACTCTGTTACATGTCTTGTTTTTTCACACCCAATAGTACTTTTCGTTTAACATAAACATTGACCTGTTCACTCTCCACTTGTTACAATCAACCAATCATTTTTATTTTTTTAACCACACCCAGCCTCTTACTTTTTCTTTATTTAAAATTTCAACTTCTAACTACCATTCCACTTCCAGAACCGATCGGAGGACGACTACAAATCCCTTGAAAATGAAGGTCTGGCTAATAGGACACAGTTATATTCACTGGAGTGAAAAATATGCAGTAAGCAGACGAATTTGCAACCTCAGCTTACCAAATGTACACATAACATGGATTTCCAAAAGAGGATTGAAATGTCACCAATTGATTCCATTGGTGAAAACTTTTATGCATCTCCCAGAACCAGACCTTATAATTGTGCACTGTGGTGGGAACGATCTAGGCACAATCACTGGGGTAGGTCTGGAAATGCTTCTAAAAGACACCTTTCGACAATTGATGACACTTTTTCCTCGATCTGCCTTGGTATATTCCAATATATGCCAAAGACAGAAATGGAATTGGTCCAATCACCATTGTGCACAATTTGAGAAAGCAAGGAGACATATAAATAAATCTGTTTCTGCGTTCCTCAGAGATTATAGCATGGGTTCTATTTACCACAACAACTTGCGCTACCACATGCAAGACGTCTATAGGAGAGACGGTGTTCATTTCACGAATGAGGGAAACAGAATCTTCCTCTGCAACATCAGGATCTGCATCGGTACTTACTTATAAATGCAGAAAACACTCAATTAACACAAGGGCTCTTTTCAGAGCCACCTTATATCTAAGCACTCAAACTTCTGATTTACCTCCTTTTCCACACTCTTGTAAATAGGTGTGCGCGACCGGGTGCGCGCACCCCGTATTTTTTTTCGGGGAAAAATTATATCTTTTTGCGTTTAAGGGCCTTACTGCACACCCCGAGAAAACCTACGCAGGAAGACAATCTCTACCTTCACCCCTTTCCATGTTTCAACGCTTTGAAATGAACAATATATTTACTCGCAGTGACAAAATGGCGGACAAAACTTCCTGATTTCCTTCGAATCGAACGTTAACAGACGTCACGCAGCAAAATTCCGCTCGCGCGCGCAGCCGCTTGGGTGCGCGCACGTGTGTGCGCCTATAGATATATAATTGACTTTAACTTTAATTTTCTCAACAACTACTGAACGGATTTACACCATTCCAAAAAAAGCGTAATCTGCGAACAAGACTCTACAGTTTTGGCAAATTTCTTATAAATTCATTCACCCGTTCGAACTGTAGCTGAGTCTAAAGGTCCTATGGAAAATAACATTGAGAAAACACGTTTTGGGAACCCCCTTATATCTCAGCCCCCACTTGACCAATCCCCCCCAAACTTTCAGGGAAGGAGTGCAGCGAACCTAGCCATCTTCTTTGAGAAATTCGCAAAAACTCATCCACCAGGGCCAAAGTTATTCCAAATAGAATGTTGAGGATTTCCTATGGAAAACAATCCTAACTATAACTACCTACTGGCGACCGCCAGTAGGTAATATATATATATATATATATATATATATATATATATATATATATATATATATATATATATTACCTACTGGCGGTCGATATAGAAAGGAATTAGCATTTAAAAAACCTATGAAATTCACTGAAAAAACCATAGGTTTCACACCAGTTATAGTTAGGAATTAGCATTTAAAAAACCTATTAAATTCACTAAAAAAACCATAGGTTTCACACCAGTTATAGTTACCTGGAAATTTTACTGACAAAAAACCATTGAAATTCCCACGTTATAGTTAGTTAGACTCACTATAACTTGCGCGCCTTGACGCCCATTGGGCTAAGTTTGCGCTTGATAAGACTCCTTTTATTATTAATATTATTAATGCACTGCTGATGATGTCACATATTACATCACTCATGACATGGTCAGTGACATCACTCATGACATCACTGATGACACCATCGTTGTGACAGAGTGACAGACCTCCTTTCAGTGTAATGTAACCCTTGAAACACATATTCAAAAATAGAAACTAACATTTTCAAAAACATGGAGATACCCATACCAGTTACAACAACCAATTCAGTAATTCTGCCATCTATATACACATCCACTCATTCACCAACAGTTCTATATAGTCACTCATACATACACTCACTCATCATATGTAGTGATACACCTATACATCCTGTTACACACCGACAGTCATCCAAAAGTTACTCACACACATACTCACACATGCAAATAAACTATTAAACATCCATTTATTTGCATATACAGCTATACACACACTACCACCTTACTTCTAAGGAAACTTACACATACTTACTCTCTTAAACAATCACTTATAGAAACACATACTTATTTAAACAGGAACTCTTACAATCTCTCACTGTCACATTTACTCACTTATATACATCAATACTCACATATACTAGATTAAAACATATGTAGTTACTGACAAAGACACTAGTGAGACAGTCATTCACTCACTAACACACACATATACACACTCATCCACCCATACAGTCCTGCACATAAGCTGTCTTCAAAACACATACAAACAGTGAGTCAGTCATTGATGCATCTATGTGCTAAGTAATACCCCCACCAAACCATACAGACATCATACTGATACTAAAAAAAACATCTAATAACCCATATGCACACACATGTAGCTACTCACCAACCCATGCAGCCACTTATACACAAAGTGAAACACTGATACAAACATTTAAATAGTTAAACATTACTCGCTAATATATGTATTCACTAAGATACACTTAATAAGCCAGTTAACCAATCCATTTTTTTTTTTTAAAAACATCCATTAAGACACTTATTTAAACATTTATTCTTCCATCCACCTTTACAAATACATATATAAAACATACTTATTTTTCAGAAAGACACACATTTTACTGGATGGTGTCATCAGTGATGCCATGAGTGATGTCACTGACCATGTCATGAGTGATGTAATATGTGACATCATCAGCAGTGCATTGCAGGCACGCAAGTTATAGTGAGTCCAACTAACTATAACGTGGGAATTTCAATGGTTTTATGTCAGTAAAATTTCCAGGTAACTATAACTGGTGTGAAACCTATGTTTTTTTCAGTGAATATATATGTATATATATATAATAAATTAACGTTAAATATTTGTTATCTTTTTAAAATACATTTTACACTACATTAACTGAAACAGTAGAGAAAATATTGGATTGCGGAGGGGATACAATTACTATTTATATTCCATGGAGACCAACAGTAGGAAGTGCTGGATAGTGAAGGGGTAAAAATTACTCTTCCCACTCCAGAGAGTGTAACAGTAGGGAAAGTGTTGAATAGTGCTTGGGTAAAAATTACTATTCCCACTCCAGTGAGTTCAACAGTAGGGAAAGTGTTGGATAGTGTAGGGGTAAAAATTACAATTCCCACTCTAGAGAGTGCAACAGTAGGGAAAGTGTTGGATAGCGTAGGGGTAAAAATTACTATTCCCACTACAGAGAGTGCAACGGTAGGGAAAGTGTTGGATAGCAAAGGGGTAAAATTACTATTCCCACTCCAATGAGCGCAACAGTAGGGAATGTTTTGGATAGCAGAGAGGTGAAAATTACTATACCCACTCCAGAGAGTGCAACAGTAGGGAAAGTATTGGATAGCGGAGGTGTAAAAATTACTATTGCCACTCCAGAGAGTGTAACAGTAGGGAAAGTGTTGGATAGCAGAGGGTTAACAAATATTTCCAAAAAATTAAAAGAAAAAGAAAAAAAAATTGAAACTACAATACAAACATTGTTAATAACACACAAATAAAAACCATATAAAAATATAAAAAAATCAAAAAGATAGAAAATAATTTAATATTAATAAATACTAAAAATTAACTACAAACATTAATTTATAAAAGTTTAAAAACAACATTTTACACACAACTTTGAAAAAATTCATTACTATCAAAAAAATATGTATTAATGATTATTAAATAAATTACTGCACACCATATGCCCCTATAAACACACAAACAACTCCTACAGATTTGACAAAAAATATTTACCAATTAAATAATTAGAATTTATAAACAATTAATAATTAAGTATTAATAAATAAATTACCACAAACAACACTATAAAATAGAAATATAAAATAAATACTAATAAAAAATATGAATTACTTTATTTTAATTAAATTACTTCCCACCCTATTCCCCTATAAACCTACAATCCACTTCTTAAAAAACACTATTAACATAATTATCAATTACATAATTATTAAAAATTAATAATAAATTAATCATTAATTAATAATAAATTATTTATAAATACGAATAAATAAGAATTACCAATTACTTTATTATCCATGTCCGGTTGGCCAAAAATAAGGTGGTTAGTGGACGTAAAAAACTAGAAGAGCTGGGCCTCGGAGAGGCCTGGCACTCTAGGTCCGCTCCTCCTAAGGTGGTTTTGAAAAGAGTGTACTGGAATTGGGTAATGAATAAGAGAAATAATGACCCTAATCTATGTAAATCCTCTAGTGACTTTTTAAAGGTAAAGGACGTAGCCCATCGGGAACCCTATCTCGACATTATTTTAAAATCAAGAGATAGGGCCTTATATTTTAAATTTAGAGTAGGTGTGCTTCCTGTGGGTGAACTGACGGCACGCTGGAAGATTCCTGCCCAAACTGTCCCTTTTTGTCGCTTCTGCCCTTCCAGGATTGAGTCAGTGCCCCATTTTTTGTTCGAATGCCCTGCTTATAAAATGCCTCGAAACAGATGGTTAAAACCATTGTGTAAAGAGTTGGGTACCAGACACTACAGTGTGGCTATGCGAATTTAAGGTCTGACATGCGGCCCCTGTTTGTTTTTGGTATAGCGAAGTTCTTAGGCTGGGCATGGTTAATTAGGTCAAAAAGGCTTTTGTACATTGTTTAATTTAGATCATATTGTTTGATAATTTTTAGATAATTTATTGCCGCCATTTTAATTGTATTCTATTTGCATTTTGCCTAAATGTATTGTATGGCTATGCTTTTTATTTTTTATCATTATTGTAATATGTATGCACTGCTCTTTAAGATATTTTGCATATCGAAATAAAGCCAATTTGACTGACTGACTGACTGACTTTCCACCCTAGTCCCCTATAAACTCACAACCGGCTCCCCCCAAAAATAACACAATTAATATAATTATCAATTAATTAATTATTAAAAGTGAATAACAAGTATTCATTCAAAATAACTTAATGATAAATACTAATAAATAAAAAGTAATAATGACATTAATATAATTACATTACTTCCCACCCTATTCCCCTATAAACCCACAACCTGCTCCTAAAAAATAACACAAATAATATATTTATCTATTGATTATTTAATAAAAAATAATAGCCAATTAATAATTAATTAATTATAAATTAGTTATAAATACCAATAAATAAAAATGTAATATTACTTTATTATAATTAAATAACTTCTTACCCTATTCCCCATAAACCCACAACCCGCTACAGAACTAAAAGACACAAAAATTAATTAACATTACATTTATTACTGCTAAAAATGTAACAAATACATTCAAAAAAGCTATACTTATACAAAACATATTACATCACATACTTTTAACACACATACTAAAATACAGAACACTATTATAAATATCAATATTATTAACAGCAATATTTTTACAAATGATTTTACTGTCTTCGATTTAAAAAATATATATATTTCTTACCTTACTGTCGATATTCTGTACCATGATATTCTTGCAGTCAATATTCTTGCACCTCGATTTGTATAACTCGATATCATGGTACTTAGAAAAAACAACTCGATATTCTGTCTGTGCACCATGGCATGGAAATGCTGGAAGGTCTAGAAGAAGATATCTTGAAAAAAACACAAACAAGAGTATATAATTCTGTGTTTAATATTCGGAAATCAGCATCCCCAGCTCAAGCAACTCTCACATTTAACAGACAAGAATATCTTTACGTTAAGACAACATGTCTGGACAGTGATTAATTTATATAAAAAGCAGCTGTCCCAAGGGTATCTCACAGCACACTTCTAACTCTCAATAAAACTCCAGCTTATGCAGTTCAGATTTGGAAAATGGGAAACAAAAGATCTTATCCCAACCTGGGAGGACCAGTCACCAATCCAAGGGGCTCAACATAATGGCTGAAGGACCGCCACCACCGGGCCGGCGGTGGCGGTCCTTCCGCCATCACTGAGCATTTTACTCACTGCCAAATTATGATGGAGGTGGGTACCGTGGCAGACGCAAAGTCCGTCTGCCACTTTTCCGCCAGTGGCAATCGCACCGATTGCCTGGCAGACATAAAAGGGGCACTATTATGGTTACGGTGCTTAGCAGGCACTGTCGGCCATATTATGATGTGTCCTGGGAGATGCCCTGTGTCCTGGCGGGGATTGGGTTTGGGGGCCCGTTGCGGGCCCCCTCAGTGTGGGGGGAGAGGGGAGGTGCACTGGGGGGTACCCATAGTACTCCCCTACATTCCCATACACAAGATGGCAGGCACCACACGGTAAAAGGCCAGGATGCGCTCACCATACTGGCGGGAGCATCCTAATTGGACTGGTGGGACCGCTGAACGTCTGGTGGGCAGTCCCGCCCGCCATCATAATGAGCCCCTAAGAATGCAGACTGTGTTAAATATAAGGAAGAAACCTTGGTTCATATTTTCTGTGTTTGCCCGAACTTCTAGAATGAAAGGAAACTAATACTGAAAGGAAATTTTAGAGATCTAATAACTCGATCCTGCAAGCAAATGGTAATCACATGGCTTGGTGGCTCCTCTATACCCCATAATTGCCAGGGACTAAATTTTGTAAAAGCAAATATTAAAGCAATAGAACAACTATCATATGGCACTTGCACTTTAACAAAGAAATAACAGTGGGGAACAATAATTATGGAATATATAAGAACAAAGTAACATTGACTAATTTGCCCACGTTTTTTGCACTTTGAACCCTGGGGCTATATTAGGAATAAAGGAAAACATTTTAACATTCCAGATAAGAAATGTAAGGAATAATTTATTTAAACAACAAGTATTGAAAGTAACACCGATAAAGTTGCAGAAGGTTCCAGCACTTTAAATCCTGGGACTATATTAGGCCTAAAGGAAAAACTGTTATCTCTCCAGTTAAGAGATTTAAAGAACACTTAATTTAAATACCAAGCACTGCAGGCTGACGTACGTGGGGGATAATTAACAAGAAGTAAAATGGTGGTTCAATAGTAACCCGCTGTATTATTAGAAATGCATTATAGGTATTAATGTTTTTAACAAATTAACATTTGTTTTCATATGACTTTTTAAATATTGTATATGTATTCTCCTTTGTATGAAAACAATTTGATAAAAGAGTCTAGGACATTGTTTTAGAGTGAAAGCGAAGAAATTGTTGATTTTCTCGATACCCAACGAATGAATGTCAGTGTAATGGTTTTATTGACTAAACATTTTAATAAAAACTATACACTCACTCAAACCATCACTAACACACTCACTCAAATATTCAGTCTCCCACTGGGGCCAATTCCGATCCGGAAAAAAAATACGCCGTACGATTCATATTCGTAGCCGAATACGTACGAATGGGAAAGTACCGTACGACCCGCGTAGTACGATTCATTTTCGTCGATTACCGTACGAAAATCATCGCACTGTACGAATCAAAGTCGGTGACCCGTACGAATTAGATTCGGAAATCCTTCCGTACGATTACTAAACGTGCCGTACAACAACACTAGTTCGATCCGGTGCGGAAAGCCTGTGCGCGATTTTTACGGGCCAAAGTAGTCGCGCATGAAGACTGATTCGTATGGAAACATCTCCTAACAGCAAGCGGTAGCAAAACATACCAACTGTGTACCCCTTGATGAAGCGAACGAGAACCCCAACACCCCCAATGGCCCGTACAAGTCACCCGCATGCACGCACACCACACGCACAACCCCCCCTCAAGCGAACACGACCCCCAACACCCCCAACCGCCCGTACAAGTCACCCGCACGCACGTACACCACACGCACACACCCACTCAAGCGAATGCGAAACCCAAAACCCCCAACGGACCATACAAGTCACACGCACGCACACCACACGCACACCCCCCCTCAAGCGAACGCGACCCCCAACGGCCCGTACAAGTCACCCGCACACACGCACACCACACGCACACCCCCCATCAAGCGAACGCGCCCCCCATCACCCCCAACGGCCCATACAAGTCACCCGCACGCACGCACACCCCCCATCAAGCAAACATGACCCTCAACACCCCCAACGGCCTGTACGAAGTCACCCGCATGCACGCACACCCCCCTCAAGCGAACGCGAACCCCAACACCCCCAACGGCCCATACAAGTCACCCGCACGCACGCACACCCCCCCTCAAGCGAACGCGACCCCCAACACCCCTACCGGCCCGTACAAGTTACCCACACGCATGCACACCACACGCACACCCCCCCTCAAGCAAACACGACCCCCAACACCCCCAAACGGCCCGTACAAGTCACACGCAGGCACGCATACCACACGCACACCCCCCCTCAAGCGAACGCAAACCCCAACACCCCCAACGGCCCATACAAGTCACCGCACGCACGCACACCCCCCCTCAAGCGAACGCGAACACCAACACCCCCAATGGCCCGTACAAGTCACCCGCACGCACACACACAACACGCACCCCCCCTCAAGCGAACGCGAACCCCAACACCGCCAGCAGCCCGTACAAGTCACCCGCACGCACACACACCACACGCAACCCCCCTCAAGCGAACGTGAACCCCAACACCCCCAACAGCCCGTACAAGTCACCCGCAAACACGCACACCCCCTCTCAAGCGAACGCGAACCCGAACACACCCAACGGCCCGTACAAGTCACCCGCACGCATGCACACCCCCCTCAAGCGAACGCCACCCCCAACGACCCGTACAAGTCACCCACACGCAGGCACACCACACGCACAGCCCCCCTCAAGCGAACGCGAACCCCAACACCCCCAACGGCCCATACAAGTCACCCGCACGCACGCACACCCCCCCTCAAGCGAACCCCAACACCCTCAATGGCCCGTACAAGTCACACGCACGCACACCACACGCACACCCCCCTCAAGCGAACGCAAACCCCAACACCCCCAACGGCCCGTACAAGTCACCCGTATGCACGCACACCCCCCTCAAGCGAACGCGAACCCCAACACCCCCAACGGCCTGTACAAGTCACCTGCACGCATGCACACCCCCCTCAAGCGAACGCAACCCCCAACACCCCCAACGGCCCGTACAAGTCACCCGCACGCACACACACCACACGCACACCCCCCTCAAGCGAACGAGACCCCCAACACCCCCAACGGCCCGTACAAGTCACCCGCACGCATGCACACCACACGCACAACCCTCCTCAAGCGAACATGAACCCCAACACCCCCAATAGCCCGTTCAAGTCACCCGCACGCACGAACACCCCCCTCAAGCGAACGCAAACCCCAATACCCCCAACAGCCCATACAAGTCACCCGCACGCACGCACACCCCCCTCAAGCGAACGCAAACCCCAACACCCCCAATGGCCCGTACAAGTCACCCGCACGCACGCACACCCTGCTCAAGCGAACGCGACTCCCAACCCCCCCAACGGCCCGTACAAGTCACCCACATGCACGCACACCACACGCACACCCCCCTCAAGCGAACGCAAACCCCAACACCCTTAACGACCCGTACAAGTCACCCGCACGCACACACACCCCCCTCAAGCAAACGCGAACCCCAACACCCCCAACGACCTGTACAAGTCACCCGCACGCACGCACACCCCCCTCAAGCGAACGCGAACCCCAACACCCCCAATGGCCCATACAAGTCACCCGCACGCATGCACACCCACCTCAAGCAAACGCAACCCCCAACACCCCCAATGGCCCTTACAAGTCACCCGCACGCACGCACAACCCCTTTCAAGCGAACGCGATCCCCAACACCCCCAACAGCCTGTACAAGTCACCTGCACGCACGCACACCCCCCCTCAAGCAAACGCGAACCCCATCACCCCCAACGGCCCGTACAAGTCACCCGCACGCACACCCCCCTCAAGCGAACACGAACCCCAACACCCCCAACGGCCCGTACAAGTCACCAGCACGCACGCGCACCCCCCTCAAGCGAATGCGAACCCCAACACCCCCAACGGCCTCTACAAGTCATCCGCACGCACAAACACCACACGCACACACAACGCAAACCCCTAAACCAACACAAGGACTATTCAAACTAGTCGCACAACAACACTAAACATGTTTCCTGTGTACACACCATTGACAAACAAAGTTCTGGCCACAGCCAAACAGAGGGCACAAGTCACACCCCCCCATATAACACACACACCACCAATTCAAACTAAGCCACACCCACAAATGGACCAATAAAAGTGAACACACATACAACCCAACATCCCTTGCAACATACCTACTTGCAAAAAGAAGAGCCTGCCAGCACATCACCAACTGCACCCATTAACCTTCACACATACAACCTATTACATATACACCCACACCACCCCCTTCACAATCAGACACACACACCCTCTTACATACACACCATCACCCTCTCAATCGCACACACCCCACACCATGACCACACAAAAGAATCCAAAGTTCACCAACCCGGAAAATGAGATCCTTTTAGATGAAGTCATCCGAGTCTAGCCCCAGCTGTTTGGCGCATTGGTCAGACAGACCAGCATAGCTGACAAAACTCGCATGTGGGAGAGGATCGTTGACAAGGTCAATGCTGTTGCACCCATCAGGCGTACCAAGGCGGAATGCCAGGCCAGGTGGTATGATATGCGGAGGATGGTCAAGAAGAAGAAGGACTACGCCGCTGCACACCACACTGGCGGTGGTGGTCCCCGCAGACCTCCAGTATACCGTCCCTGGGAGGAGAAAGTCATGACCCTGCTGCCACCGGTGGGAGTACACGGAATAGAAGGAGTCATTGAGCCTGGTGAGTACACAACAAACACATGTAATATGGTGGAACTTACCACAGTGCACAGCAGTATGGGGGTGGGTGGCCATGAGTCACAGCTGTGCAAAACTGTATGGGGGTAGTTGCAAGGTGGAGGCAGAAAGGGTGGAAGGAATAGGGTAGGAGGCTGCTCTCATCCCATATGTCCCAGGTACACACACAAGCACCATGCTGAATGCACAGGGAGTGTGAAAGTACAGACAAGACAGTACACCACACAAATCTATTTTTTCCATGTTCTTGAGACATGTTTTGTAGATGCATCATTTGGTGACACAGTAAGGCAGTGGAGCAAGCGAGTGAGGCCAAACCACCTGTCTCCATCCCTCTGTTGCCCTCTTCCATCTGTCTGTCTCCCTCCCTCCGACAGTCTCCCTGTGTCTGGCAACCTCTGTCTCTGTCCCTCTGTCTCCGTCCCCCTCTAACTCCGTCCCCCTCACTCTCCCTCTGTATGCCTCCCTACCTAGGTCTGGCTTACACACCCTGTCACCCTCCTCCCTCTGTATTACGCCTTCAGTTATCCTTCCACGGTCAACTCACCCCAGTGACCTGGGCACACACAGTCACACCCCAGCACTTCATAGGTCCATTAAAGACCATACACCAGAGTGTCGAGGGATGTTACTCAATTACCAGCAGTAATGTGCCAACTGCCTACGACACAGCCAGCATTTGCAGGTGACACAGTACTGTTTCGGGACACACCGTCTGTAAATCTCTGTAGTAGACAATGGGCCCTGGTGTAGGCAGAATAAGGCACTCCTGTGAACATTGCAAACAAAAACTCCAGGACAAGGTCAGACATCCTGTGTAGGAACCCTCAACCACGATCAAGGTAGCATGTCTCATGAGGGCACAGCCAAACCACAAAAAAGATGGAAGATTGCAAATCACATACCAACTACTAGCATGGCCCGTCACACACACCCCGTACAGAAAGTAATCCCATGGGGACAACCAATGGAGTGCTACACTGTCACAATGGTCATGTACCACAACTAAACAGTTTCACATATAAATAGACATACAGCAATAACATGCACAGTGCAGATGCTCAAGTCCATTGTGCCTCTCACACTATGCACTTGGCCCATCATATGAACGTTGTGCATGCACTTAAGTCCCAACATGGACATGTGTATTGCCAAGGTGATGCTTCTAGGACAAGTGCCAGTGACCACTGCGCCTTCGGCCTGGTCGCCCCCACGCTCCTCGTGTCTCCTGCTCCTGCCTTACCTGCCTCCTGCTGCTGTGCCTGCCTGCCTGCTCGCCTACGCCGTCAGCCTCGCCAACAAGCGCCCCAGCCGCCACAGGGACGCCCGCCAACCCCGCACTCGTTTTTCCCGCCGCTGCCTGCCTGCGGCCCCAGCCCCGCCAGCCAATAGGCTCCCACGCTCCCGCCTCCCAGCGGACCCTCCCTCCCGGCTCCCTTCTTAAGGGGACCCCGACTCCTTCTCTGGAGCGACCACTGCGCCTTCGGCCTGGTCGCCCCCACGCTCCTCGTGTCTCCTGCTCCTGCCTTACCTGCCTCCTGCTGCTGTGCCTGCCTGCCTGCTCGCCTATGCCGTCAGCCTCGCCAACAAGCGCCCCAGCCGCGGCAGGGCCGCCCCCCAACCCCACTCTCGTTTTTCCCGCCGCTGCCTGCCTGCGGCCCCTCCCCCCCGCCAGCCGATAGGCTCCCACGCTCCCGCCTCCCAGCGGACCCTCCCTCCCGGCTCCCTTCTTATGACGCCCCCAGAGCGACCGCGCAGCGGACGCACGCAGCAGGAGCACCGACTGAGCGCCGAAGGTGCGCCAAAGGTAAGCCCGTCTGCGCCTGGACCGCGCCCAGTGCCAGGACCCCTGGCTCCCGCAGACACCAGCCCACTCGTCGAACCTACGACCCCACCGAACTCTACGCACTCAACGCCGGTCGAATCCCAGGCTGCTACCGAGCCACCCCGAGACGCACCCATGGACCCTTCTGCTGCCACTCCTGCAAGTTCACCTGCAACCGGACCTGCACTACTCCAGCACCGACCAAGCCGAGCACCAGCAGCAACCACCTCAAGTGCATCCTGCTCAACACCCGCTCCATCCACAGACACGCTGTCGAGCTCTGGAACCTGCTCGACACCACAGCCCCAGACGTCGCCTTCCTCACGGAAACCTGGATGAACGCCTCCTCAGCGCCCGACATCGCCATCGCCATCCCGGACGGCTACAAGATCATCCGGAGGGACCGCGTCAACCAGACAGGAGGAGGCATCGCCATCATCTACAGGAACTCCATCCGCATCACGACCAACACCGACGACACCCTTGCACCCGCCGAACACCTGCACTTCCAGATCCACACCGACCCCAAGACCACCCTCAGAGGCACCCTCATCTACAGACCCCCGGGACCACGCACACAATTCAGCGAAGACATCGCCGACTTCCTCAGCCCCCATGCCCTCCCCTCCGCTGACTACATCCTCCTCGGGGACCTCAACTTCCACCTGGAGAACAACAACGACCGCAACACCACCACCCTGCTGGACAACCTCGCCAAGCTGGTGACCACCCCCACCCACTACGCCGGACACACTCTCGACCCCGTATTCTCATCCAGCAAGGACATCGCCTTCAGCCACACCACCGGACTCCACTGGACGGACCACAGCTGCGTTCACTTCAGCTTCCGAAGGACCACGATCCACCACCACCAGCAACAGGTTGCTCACAGAAGCTGGAACAAGATCACAGCCGACCAGCTCGCGACGTCCCTGAGCATGAACCCTCCCACCAGCGCAACGAACCCAAGCCAGGCGGCCACCAACCTCGCGAAGTGGATCAGCAACTGCGCAGACGACCTTGCCCCTCTGAAGACCCCGCCTAGCAGACCCGGCAGCAAGAAAGCCCCATGGTTCACCGACGAACTCAAGAGCTCCAAGAAGAACTGCCGAGCACTCGAGAAAGCCTGGCGCAGAGACCCAACACCGAACAACATGACTGCCCTCAAGCTCGCCACCCGAAAACACCACCAACTGATCCATGCCACCAAGAAGACTGCATTCAAGGAACGACTGGACAACAACGCCCACAACAGCAAGGAACTCTTCAACATCGTCAAAGAGCTCTCCAACCCCAACGCCGGAAACAACGACATCACCCCTTCAAAAAGACCTCTGCAACTCCCTCGCCGCCTACTTCCACAACAAGATCGCGGACATACACAACAGCTTCAGCACTCAACCGACGCACGCCACGACTGAACCACCGCCCCCCACCACTATCCTCCGCCCCTGGACCCCGATCAGCACCGAAGACACCATCCGCACGATGAACTCCATCCACTCCGGATCTCCGACCGACCCCTGCCCTCACCACGTCTTCAACAAGGCTGACGCCGTCATCGCACCCCACCTGCGGGACATCATCAACACCTCCTTCGACACCGCTACCTTCCCGGAGAGCTGGAAGCACGCCGAACTCAGCGCTCTACTAAAGAAGCCATCAGCCGACCCCACCGACCTCAAGAACTACCGCCCCATCTCGCTGCTCCCGTTTCCTGCAAAAGTTATCGAGAAGACCGTCAACAAGCAGCTGGCTGCCTTCCTCGAGACGAACGGATCCCTCGACCTCTCGCAGTCTGGCTTCCGGGCCAACCACAGCACCGAGACCGCCCTGATCGCAGCCACCGATGTTATACAAAAAGTTTATACAATATTACATAAAGCATTAAAAATGTTCGTGAGAACACAAGTCGACGCGGCGTTTCGGTTAAAAAACCTTCCTCAGGACAGTTTCTATAAAGAAACACAATATTACTACATCATAATAGAATTTGTACATAGTATATTTAAGCAGTAGTCTATTGTATAAACTTTTTGTATAACATGATGTATTTTAAAATTGTATGAAAAAATGTTCTTTTATTTGGGAATGTGTAATAAACTCATGTTTACTTTTTAATACTATCACAGTGTCTCTTCCTGTCACACAAAAATCTGAAAATTTCTTTGATATTGTTATTTGCATGATTGATACTTCTGTATGCTGTTGTCTATACATGACCATTGATAGTTACAGTATTTGTTGTGATACTTGGTGGTTGCGTCCAGTAATTGAACTTGTGCAGTGGGTACCCAAACCCGGAGGGATTTCCCCCACGGGCATCCTTGACTTTAGGGACATTGCAACTTCTTCTTGTCATTTCCCCTGGTCCCAGACCGTACTTCAGGGGGCCTCCTATACCGTTTTTAGCTTAAGCCTCAACCTACACCATCCATGTTGTCACTACACGTAAACACCTATCATCAGTGATCCTACAATAGTTCATATATCATACATGCACATTAGAAGGACATGTGCGTTGACATGAAGGATGCACAACAATCGTTTTGAATGACACGTCATGCACAACATGATGATATACCTTGTGAGGCCATGGAGCAAAATCCAACATACATGCCCAGTGCCATTGACCAGTAGACAAAATAAGTCATTGAATTTTATCACCTGTAATGCAGCTGAAACATTTGCCACTAGACTGCCAGGGACTGCCCGTACCTTACTCCATCAGAGTGGTGTGATGCTCAAAGGGTTCCACCTCCAAATAGCCCCTTGGTCTGAGTACAAATGACAGACACAAAAGGGTGATCAGGCAAGGGAAGGAGAGGATGGGAACTGCAGGGAGGGAGACCTGAAACAGAGGCAAACAAGCATTAGGAGTACTATCTCATGTCACATACACTACAAATACCTCATGATATTCACTGTAGCAGTCACACCTGTGAAGTGTTCCGACTGAAGCCAATTAGAGATCAGTCATCATGCTATCACATAAGAGCAGATGCCGTAACACGGACACATGAAACATAGGACAGTCTGTCACCTATTTCAGTCTTGGGTAAAGGTCACAAGTCTGCTACGATGCAATGAGATTGATGTTTACAAAAACGAATTCCCAGTGTATGATGATGTGTCCCCTGCAAACACATGTAAAGATATGGAAGTGGTACTTACGCAAAGTGTAACATCTGGATATGTTCATGTGTACCCGTAAGGGCCATGAGGGCAAACTGTACATCACCCACAACACCTGTCAGCATCACATATGATGAGGAAGATAATCAACTAATTGCAATACAGGCACTCTGTAGCCAGTATATTGCTCTAGCAACTGTGCCTCACCATGGTAAACTTTACAAGCTTGTGGAATAATAGTCAACACCAATCAATAAGGAGCCAAGCCAAATAAAGAACCCGACCATCGCACACAAATGCTGCACGGGACAAGAGAATCATGTGAATGACCGCACCCCACTGGTGCCACAGAATATTTAACATGTGCATCAGCACACAATTGTGATGTCATCAGCCCAACATACATGGCATCAGGTCAATGTAAACAAAACTCATACTCACAGTGGAGGCTGGTGTAGCGGTATTCACAACCTGCAGTGAGGTAACAACACAACAGCGACATGACATACTGCAACAAGGGGTAATGCAGCCATGCGAACAGAATCACAGGACAGTTGTCTTAACATGTGGAACATTCACTGGGCCACACCTACACAACATGGTTGTTATGAACCAAACTGGACTGGTCCACAAGGTAGAGGTGATGATCTAGATACATTGTAATGCACACAGTGAGGCTGCAATCCCCCACAGAGTCTGTGGTTGTGACCTCCCACATAATCTCAAACCATGGTATATGCAATGTCTCAGTGTCAATGTCAACCCACATTGATGCTGCCATCAGAGTCTAAAACAACTACAGATGACTGTCAGGTGGGGTTACTATCCTGTCATGGGAGTGGGCCAATATGTAATAGGAAACATGATGTGGTTACATGTATTCATGGTCAAACAACATGTGCAAGAACAGGTACCACACTATTGAAAACTTACCAACGCTAAACAGGCTTTTATGAGTCCTTACACAAATAGACTTTTCCACATGTCCATGCATGCTCCCTTGATTCGGCTGACGTTGCAATCATGATGAGCAATAGCAGGATGACCAAGATGGCACCAGCGGACAACAGGTAGGGCGAGCTGGGGATAAGAGGCACACAAGGGGTCAAGTCCTGTTGAATGTCATTCTGACATAGTCATGTTAAGTAGCCTGATGTTGTAGTACACTTGTACATTCCAAGTACACACATAGCACATATGTGTGTTGCATTACATCTGCACCTGTGTGACACTGCACATCAAACATCAAAGTGACATTGCATACAGTCAGCTGCATACACAGCATGCTACCCATGCAACTCTAAAGATGAGGATTGGACAAAATTCACCTATGACTCACCATCATGAAAAGAAGTTGCGGATGAGGTGACTCCGGATATCATCTTCAACCTCCTCATCACTTGCATCCTGGCCAAGGCCTTCATCCTCAACGGGCGGATGTTCCAGCTCATCAGGATCTAGGATGAGTGGCACAGCCTTCTCCACTGCCATGTTGTGTAGCATGCAGCACACAATGAAGATGTTACACACCTTGAGTGGGGTGTATTGGAGTGCTCCGCCTGTCTTGTCCAGGCACCTGAACCTGCTCTTCAGGAGTCCAAATGTACGCTTGATCACCCGCCTGGTCTTCCCATAAGCATTGTTGTACCGCTGGTCTGCAGCTGTCCTGGGATTGCGTAGGGGAGTCATTAGCCACGGCATATTTGGATATCCTGCGTCTCCTGCAAATTGACATCATGGAAATGAGTGTGTAATATGATGCTGTTCATGAAGTATTGACATACTGACATACATGGCTAACAGAGTATACCCACCAACTAGACATGCCCGATGGTTGTGCAGCTGCAGCATCATCTGTGGTATCCTGCTACGCCTCATGATGAAAGCATCGTGGCATTATCCTGGAAAACGAGCACAAACATGTGAGATAAGCATGTTGGCAAGACACACCACCAGGGCATTTATCGAGTGGTAGTGTTTCCTGTTGCGATACGCTTGCTCCTGAGCCTGTGGTGGCACCAGAGTAACATGTGTACAATCAATTGCACCAATTACATGTGGCATGCGTCCCAGGGCATAGAATTCCCCCTTGACATCTGTCAACTGTTCAGGAGTAGGGAATGTGATGAATTCATCAATGTGCAGCAACATTGCATCCAATACATCAGTTAATACCCGGCTGAACATTGTCTGTGACATCCCTCCCACATCAGCTATGGTAAATTGGAACGTACCTGTGGCAAAGAAATGTAGTGCCGCCATCACCTTTACCTTGGGTGTCAGCGCAGTTGGATACCTGTGTCGTGGTTGCAGGTGTACTTCCAGTCTGTCCGTCAGGTCCTGAATCAACTGTGCTGGGAAGCGGTAACGTCGTACGCAATCACGTTCCCTCATGGCATCCGAGTCTGGCAACGGCCTTTCAAGAGGGGGTGCCCTGCAAAACATATTCCGGTGAAAAATTGTGTACAACTGTAAGACAAAGAAAATTACAATGTACATGGCACAAGCAACACTGATCAACACATCAATACTATTGTGGCGTGGGCTACACACACAGGAAACATGTGACAGCTGCCAGCCACTCCTCCATGTAAAGTACAAGACCTGTGGTTTGTGGAATGGATATGACATGCATACAAATGATCTGATGGGAAGGTCTGAGTGAGCAGGACAATGTATCAGGTCAGTCACACACGTCAAGTGATTTGCATTAGGAGGTTGTCTGCACCTCCAGACAGCTGACAGCAATGCACACACCCACATCACATGTGCCATCATATGCACTGATCAGACATATTCTCTTTGCGGTGTGACATTTCCAATAGTCAAACATGGGCATCATCAGACAGCATGAACTTATCTTATCGACTATTTGTGTATGATGCCATCACACATATGGGCGGATCATTGGCACAAGTGGCATGGTGTGTGTACATGGGAAACCCTCTCATCACAGCAAGGACACATCATCTATGCTCCTACAGCAGATATACTTAACAGTATGAACAAGTTACTTACCTTTTGTAACAAATTATCCGTAAGAAACAGTAGTCTGCATCAGATTCCTTCCTTGGAATACATACCCCAGCAAGACCAATGCCTGTGGTGGGTCTCCAAACCAATAATCACACAAGAATATCCAGGAGGACGGAATGGCCAAATAAGACATCCCTCCGGACTTGGCTGTCCAGGCAGTAGTGTTTTCCACTAGAAAAAGGAGGTGGGGGGGTCAAAAGGGGAAAGTTTAATGACCACAGTAGCTCAAACCCCTTTATCAACTGAAGAAACAAACAGGAGATACCTGGTCAGATCGCTTACCTATGTGTTGTGTCATGCCCAAAAAAACCACTAAACCAACATGTCCTCACAGTGATAATACTGGGTTAGAAAAATTCCCATCAGCCCACCATTATTGGCGGAGTGTCGTCATGTGGGATGTAAACCATGAACCATAGTTTCTCCCAATGCACCTGGTAATGATGCGGAGATAGGTTCTGGAAGGTGTTGTTCTGAACCACAGTATTTCAGAGGTAGGACCGATGGAGTGCAGTGCTTGTGAAAAAGGAAACAAAGGTGAGTTAAAATTGGCTCCTGGGACAAAAAATATGTTTATTCAGTATTGTCCAAGGTCAAGAGTAAAAACAACGCCTCATAGTCTTAAGGAATAACTATGTCATGGCGTAGTGCGCGGAGGTCGACATGTTTCAGCTGGGAGGACAACTAGTCCAAGCTTTCTTCAGGACCATTAGATGTTACGCATCTGCACTATGTGAAACATAAAGTGTGTTAACATTTTGGATTGATCCTACCAGATCTTTGAACCCAAAGTATTCCCTGGTAGTTATCCAACTGGTCGTGATTTTCCTAAGGAGGAAAAAAAGGGGGTGTAAGAGGCATTTGTGATATAATGGTGATTAAAAACACAACACAACAAGAATAGGCAGGGCGGCAGAAAACTGTTCTCCGCCTTTCAGAAGCTGCATAAGTCTCCTGATTTACAACTAATTTAGTTACACAGTCTTAATTTATCTATGTTCTACTCACCCAACAATCTGTGGGAGAACACCTCACCTCACCCGGCACCCACCCGGGAAGAAGGAGGCCCCGCTCTGTTAGGGATGGAAAAGCATAGTGACCTCAGATGAAGGTTCTATTGAGGTACAGAGTGAACTTGCTCTACTTATCCATACTTATATACTAACACATACTAGTTGATTAAAAAAAGAGACTCAACCCAAAAAGAGGACATGGTTATGACCAGGCTTGGGAATGCTGCTGATTGTGAAATGGTTCTATAGGTGAGCTATAGATACTGGCTCAACCTACACAAATTAGTTTCTTAAGAGCATAGTATAGGAGAGGCCAAAGAGTCTAAATTGGTGCATATAGGGCAACAAAAATTAAGTAAACAGGACTCAAAATGGTATTCCTAGTTGCTGGATCTTAGATTAACAAGGAGCCATACCTGTCCGTCGGTACCCCAATGGCCAGCGTCCAAGTGGGGGTGGAGGTGATCTAGGCTGTGTAGACCTCCCTATTAAATACCCGCTCTAATTGGTCAATTTAGGTAAAAAAAGCACGAAAAACAGCACTTTTTTATGAAAGGAACATGCCCATTGGTTCGCGCTGCCTGACTCTTATCTTTAATGGCGGCAGGCGCTAGACGCGCAAGTGCCGATAACTAGCATCATGTCTACACGCTGTCACTCTAGCGCGATTTGTATATTTGTGCAGCGTTAAACAAATCGCGCATGCGCCGAGCGAGGACGCGATTTGTACATTGAGCAGCGTTAGACACATCGCGCATGCGCCGAGCGAGGATGCAGTGCGCATGTGCGAAGGAAAGGCGTTGCTCGCGTGTGTCAGCGGTAGCGACCGCACTGTCAGGATATAGTGGGCATGCGTGAAGCAAAGAAACATCGCCCGCATTTGATCGCGATGTATTAGTTTTGCCAGTTATTTATACACTGCCATAGCTTGATTTTTGCCCTCAATTAAATTGATTTACACAAGAGGATGTAACAAAATAGGCTACATTTGACAGGCATGACAGGGTGTATATATAAACGAGCCTATTGGTTAATACTGTGCATTGAGGCATAACAATAATAGGATTGGAAGGTTGCCGATCCACACGCGGGGGGCTAGAGGTTGGTGTATAACCCACATGTATGTCTGTTATATGTGTCTGTGAATGATCCTAGAGTGTGCATGCCAATGATATAGGGCAAGGATTGTGGATCGGCAACCTTCCAATCCTATTATTGTTATGCCTCAATGCACAGTATTAACCAATAGGCTCGTTTATATATACACCCTGTCATGCCTGTCAAATGTAGCCTATTTTGTTACATCCTCTTGTGTAAATCAATTTAATTGAGGGCAAAAATCAAGCTATGGCAGTGTATAAATAACTGGCAAAACTAATACATCGCGATCAAATGCGGGCGATGTTTCTTTGCTTCACGCATGCGCACTATATCCTGACAGTGCGGTCGCTACCGCTGACACACGCGAGCAACGCCTTTCCTTCGCACATGCGCACTGCGTCCTCGCTCGGCGCATGCGCGATGTGTCTAACGCTGCTCAATGTACAAATCGCGTCCTCGCTCGGCGCATGCGCGATTTGTTTAACGCTGCACAAATATACAAATCGCGCTAGAGTGACAGCGTGTAGACATGATGCTAGTTATCGGCACTTGCGCATCTAGCGCCTGCCGCCATTAAAGATAAGAGTCAGGCAGCGCGAACCAATGGGCATGTTCCTTTCATAAAAAAAGTGCCGTTTTTCGTGATTTTTTTACCTAAATTGACCAATTAGAGCGGGTATTTAATAGGGAGGTCTACACAGCCTAGATCACCTCCACCCCCACTTGGACGCTGTCCATTGGGGTACCGACGGACAGGTATGGCTCCTTGTTAATCTAAGATCCAGCAACTAGGAATACCATTTTGAGTCCTGTTTACTTAATTTTTGTTGCCCTATATGCACCAATTTAGACTCTTTGGCCTCTCCTATACTATGCTCTTAAGAAACTAATTTGTGTAGGTTGAGCCAGTATCTATAGCTCACCTATAGAACCATTTCACAATCAGCAGCATTCCCAAGCCTGGTCATAACTGTTTTTGGGTTGAGTCTCTTTTTTTAATCAACTAGTATGTGTTAGTATATAAGTATGGATAAGTAGAGCAAGTTCACTCTGTACCTCAATAGAACCTTCATCTGAGGTCACTATGCTTTTCCATCCCTAACAGAGCGGGGCCTCCTTCTTCCCGAGTGGGTGCCGGGTGAGGTGAGGTGTTCTCCCACAGATTTTTGGGTGAGTAGAACATAGATAAATTAAGACTGTGTAACTAAATTAGTTGTAAATCAGGAGACTTATGCAGCTTCTGAAAGGCGGAGAACAGTTTTCTGCCGCACTGCCTATTCTTGTTGTGTTGCGTTTTTAATCACCATTATATCACAAATGCCTCTTACACCCCCTTTTTTTCCTCCTTAGGAAAATCACGACCAGTTGGATAACTACCAGGGAATACTTTGGGTTCAAAGATCTGGTAGGATCAATCCAAAATGTTAACACACTTTATGTTTCACATAGTGCAGATGCGTAACATCTAATGGTCCTGAAGAAAGCTTGGACTAGTTGTCCTCCCAGCTGAAACATGTCGACCTCCGCGCACTACGCCATGACATAGTTATTCCTTAAGACTATGAGGCGTTGTTTTTACTCTTGACCCTGGACAATACTGAATAAACATATTTTTTGTCCCAGGAGCCAATTTTAACTCACCTTTGTTTCCTTTTGCACAAGCACTGCACTCCATCGGTCCTACCTCTGAAATACTGTGGTTCAGAACAACACCTTCCAGAACCTATCTCCGCATCATTACCAGGTGCATTGGGAGAAACTATGGTTCATGGTTTACATCCCACATGACGACACTCCGCCAATAATGGTGGGCTGATGGGAATTTTTCTAACCCAGTATTATCACTGTGAGGACATGTTGGTTTAGTGGTTTTTTTGGGCATGACACAACACATAGGTAAGCGATCTGACCAGGTATCTTCTGTTTGTTTCTTCAGTAGTGTTTTCCAAACATTTGCATTGAGGACCACGTAGATGCCTGAAAATGTTCTGCAAGGGGACTCCCCGACTCAGGGCAGTAGTAGCCACTGTGGCCCGAGTGGAATGGGCCCTCAGCCCAACAGGAGTCTACGTATTTGGGAAGGGGTACCAAGCCTTCATACACCAGACAACACACAGAGAGATGGTCTGCTCGTGTACCGGCCATCACTTTTCAGCAAACACGTGACTGAGTAAAAGTTGTTCATCCACCAGGAACTGTTGTGTGCGATCTAGATAGTATGTGAGCACACATTTTGGGTCCAGAGAGTGTAGCTGCTTATCTCCTTTGGGGGATGCGTAGGTGGAAATAAGGTGGACAAGGTGAAAGAGTGCCCAATGTGGAAGTCTGTGTCAAACTAGTGCTGGAAATAGGGTGTTTTCTGAAACGCAAACGTGGCCGGATGGACTGAAAGGTCAGGAGGTTATGTAGAAAGAGCCTGGAGCACACTCACTCGCCTGGCAGAGGTGATGGCAAAGAGAAAAGCAGTCTTCGGAGTAAGAAGGTGGAGAAGAAAATTGTGCAGTTGCTCAAAGGGAGCAAACATCAGAAATGTAAGAACCATGTTGAAGTCCCACTGAGTAATCACATAGGGAACATGATGAAACGTTTGTCTGATGCCTTACAGAAAACAAGTAACAATAGGGGACTAGTACTAAGAATGTTGATCAGTCAGCCTTAGTATGGGTGAAAGGGCAGGAACGTAGCCCTTGACAGTGGCCAGAGCAGAGCCGTGCTGGGCATGAGGAAGAAGGAAGAGATGATATTCATGAAGAGGTGCAGAAAGAGGGTCCACAGCCTTTGGTGTGCACCATGCCACAAATCTGGTCCACCTGCAGGCGTATACCAACTTTGGGGAGTGACGCCTGGCAGCATGGATGATATTACAGACTTGAGGATGAAAGTCAAATGGGCTCTACTGTCGCCACTCAATCTCCAAGCATGGAGGTGGAGGCTGTACAGGAACGGGTTTGTGGCCGTCCTCTGATGCTGCAACAAAGGGTCCTCCAGAAGAGGCAGGTGAACCGGCTGGTCAAGTGACATACTGAGAACTCGGGATACCAGTACATGTACATCCGTGGTGCGCAGCTAAGGCCAAAGTGCAGCTGGGAAACTGTAAGTGCTTGTGGCCTAATGTGAAACGCAGGTAGGGCCGGTGGGCCGGCCGGATGGGGATGCAGAACTAAACATCCTGCAAGTCCACCGCTACCATCAAGTCTCCTTGGTCCAGGGCAGGTAGGACCTAAACCACTGTCAGCATTTTGAGCGTCTCCTTCCGGAGGAAGCCATTGACGTTACATGTGTCCAAGATAGTGGGTAGGCCCCCATTGGCATTCTTGGGTAGCAGTAGGTAGTGGGAGTAGCAAAAACACCCTATTTTGGGCCCAGGAATGGGGATGATGGCCCCCTTGGCCAAGAGTGCTGTAACTCCTGCATGCTGCAGTTGCCAATGATCTCCACATATGCTTTTGTATTGCGGTGGCATGGCTTATTGGTTGCATCAAGGGTGAGGGAATAGCCGCTTGGGATGATTTTGTGCACCCACCTGTCAAAGTGACAGTGCGCCAGTGGTGGAGGTGTTGCCGAACCATGCCCCCCACTGGTGTGACATGGCCCTGAAAGTACAGAGTAGGGGTGTGTGTAGGCAGATGTTGCAGGGGAGGTGTGGACTGACCTCCCCGTTGTCCCCGACAGCCGCCACAGCGGTTACCTCTGGCGCCACCGCGTTTGATGTTAGTCAGCGTTGCGTAGCTGCCAGCACATGTGTGTGTACCACTTCCTTGGCCACAAAAAGAGCAAAAGGTACCAGTTTGCTGGTGCAGGGGCAACAGGCCCATGGACCTGCCCGTAGCCCTGGAGTCCTTAATGTGCTACAGCACATGGTCTGCCTTGTTGCCAAAAAGGCAACTAACATCAAACGGCATGTCCATGAGAGTACTCTGGACATCGGGTACAAATTGGTTGGACTCCAACCAGGCTTTGCTACAAATTAGCTCTGTGGTTGCCATCGCCCTGCCCAGTGAGTTGATGTGATCCAGCCCACACCGCATCAAATGCCATGCCGCAGCTTGCCCTTCCACAAGGGCTTGTGCAAGTGTTGCCCGTACTGACAACGGGAAGCAGTTCGGCAACTGTGTCCCGTAAAGAGTGGGTGTAGCGGACAAAGAGGCATGTGACGTTGGGAGACCGCAGTCCCAGACTCGGGGAGGATGATACCATTTTGCCGTACTGCTCATACCTCTTGGATACCCTGTCCGGCGGAGCAGATGGGAATGCGGTCTGTGATTTGGAGGCCTGGATGCCCAGGCTCTCTGGGGTGGGGTGGGAGGACAGGACACATGGGTCGTTCGGTGGCGGGTGTTGGCATCTGCCCACATGCATATGTACAGCCGAACCTGCATCGGGCCTGGACCTAGTGCACAAAATAGCGTCAGTCAATGCCTCATGACACGGCTGCAGAGGCTCAGCCGAGCGTGATTGCACTTTAAGGACCTCAGTGAGGAGGTCGGTCCTCACGGCTGCGACAGTGAGATGAAAGGGCAAGGCTTTTTCCGCCCACGTCAACACCACACCGTAGGTTGGCCCCTCCTCAAAAGCCACGGTTGGATTTGTGAAAAAACCAGTGTCAGACGAGGTGTGCAGACCACTCGCATCCCCCAGTCCACCTGTCCATTCGTCTTGGGACTGACACTCATGTGTCAGCGGGTCTTCAGACCAATCCCAATACTCCTTATCACCCATTCCATGCTTATCAGGGTTGTGAACAGATTTGGCCGGCTACTCTAATTTATACTCCCCATGCAACATCAAATGTGACATTTGGCTGCGCCGTTCCCACGCCAGAGCTGTTTACAGTGTGGTATTGGGGACGGCACCACCCGAGGACAGCGCCGAGGGTGAAACCTGGGGGACTCTAGACGGTGAGTGCGTGAGGTCAACCAGCCAGGACCAGAAACAAGTTTTGGATCCAGTGTGGGCCAGCGGTGCAGGGCCAAATGCGGCGGCGACGTCTGAGCCAAAGCACCTGTTGGCATCGGGCCAGAAGCACCACACCCACTAGGGACCCCAGACGTGTCCGCTGGGCCCAAAGCCGCCGCATTGCCCGTCGGAGGAGTGAGGGACATCATGGCCATGAGGAAGTGCTCAAACTAATCCTGCGTTCCATGCTGCCCAGGGACCAGCGGTTGTGGGGCAGGCTACGACGCACGCCACTCTAACAGAGCCGTGTGGGCGGTGTCACACAAATCCCCTGCCACATTGCACGTGCATCGTGTGGATTTGGAAGAGCGATGACCTCTCTGACTTCTTGTGTTTTGCTGACGACTTAGCCACAGAGGAGTGATGTTGACTCCCGGAGCTCTGATAGCTCAAACCCCACGCCCGGTCCCTCAACCTCCGTCCAGACCCTGACCTCTTGCAGTGCAGGCCAACTGCTGGAGTCGGAGCCGCTTGCGGGACCACTGCCGCCTAGCCTCCAAAGTCAGGGCCCGGCAGTCGGGGCAGCTCTTGTTGTGTGGTTGACGTGGGGACAGTGGAGACACCGACGGTGAGGGTCAGTCACCGACATCAGTCGGTCGCTATCCTCACAGGCTTGACACCGGACATCCCCATTGGGCACCGTCCAGAGTCGAAAATTCAAGTAAAGTCATCAAAAGTGATTGTACAAGGTTTTGATTTTGAATAACTTAGGTGACACTTATACCAGCACTGCGCTCCTGGTGTGAAAAAATCAGAGCTGACGTCAGCACACGTAGGCGGGGTCTGAGTACTCAGACAACGTCATAACTGCGCACACAACGCCAACGACACACGCTAAGCCACAGACGTCGCCTACTGATGCACAAGGGTACTGCTAAGCACAAATTTGAAGATCCAGTCTGACGCTTGTGGATATTGTAAGGGGAGGAAAATTATACTGACCTGTTCATTTCATATGCTGTCAGCATGCACAATGTCGCATGTGGCACACACATGACCTGGTCACACAGGGTCATGCTGTGCTTCAAATTCACATCTGTGACAGTGGGCATGTCAATGTCATGATGTGACAGTTCCATGTACTCATTGGTGTGCACTTCCAGAGTTGATGTGCATCACAATATGTTATAGACGTTACTCAGGTGACACGTGTTGTATGTATGTGAACCACATGTGCAACATGATAATTGACATGTCTCAAAAGCTCTTCACACATCAACTGAGCCACAAGATGACATTTCCTGTGCTTCATCACTGTCTGCCACACCTAGGGCCTGCTGATGGAAGGATGCCATGCAGATGTATACATCCACATGGTCAGCATGAGTGTACACTACATCCCTGCCATGTGATCTGCTAGGTTCACTCTCCCAATGTTGACATGTATGAGGTCATGGACGCAGCCTACACAACCATTCAATTGAGCATGTCTGACGCATTGTACCCCAATGTTACGTGCGTGTGTAGGCCTTGTTTCCACAATGCATTGTAGACATACGCGAGCAGTGTGTACCCCAATCGTACGTGCGTGTGTAGGCCTCGTTTCCCAATGCATTGTAGACATACGCGAGCAGTGCGTACCCCAATCGTACGTGCTTGTGTAGGCCTCTTTCCCAATGCATTGTACACATACACGAGCAGAGCGTACCCCAATCGTACGTGCGTGTGTAGGCCTCGTTTCCACAATGCATTGTAGACATACGCGAGCAGTGCGTACCCCAATCGTACGTGCGTGTGTAGGCCTCGTTTCCCAATGCATTGTACACATACGCGAGCAGAGCGTACCCCAATCGTACGTGCGTGTGTACGCCTCGTTTCCCAATGCATTGTAGACATACGCGAGCAGAGCGTACCCCAATCGTACATGCGTGTGTAGGCCTCGTTTCCACAATGCATTGTAGACATACGCGAGCAGTGCGTACTCCATTTGTACGTGCGTGTGTAGGCCTCGTTTCCCAATGCATTGTAGACATACGCGAGCAGTGCGTATCCCAATCGTACGTGCGTGTGTAGGCCTCGTTTCCCAATGCATTGTAGACATACGCGAGCAGTGCGTACCCCAATCGTACGTGCGTGTGTAGGCCTCGTTTCCACAATGCATTGTAGACATACGCGAGCAGTGCGTACCCCAATCGTACGTGCGTGTGTACGCCTCGTTTCACCATTGAATGAGTTGCATTTGCGAGGGCAATCGCACCGTACTTGTGTGTATATTCAAAAAAATATATAGAAAACATCTAGAGCAACAGTGGTAGGATTAGAATGCAGCCAGGTTGTCATGGTTACAGAGATTTGAGAGTGTCCTACAGGTGATCCGGAAAATTCAGTTGGGGAAAAGTATACAATGTTGCAAAAGTCGTTGTTCAGCTCTGGCTCACTTTTCAAACCATGCATATGTGTGTCATGGCCTTATGTGTCATCGGATTGGATGGAACATAGGATGCTAACTATTCTGGCCTATCACACACTACTCCTTGCACTCACAGACCCTCAGCAGCACAGATATAAGGCAGCATGTGGCTGAGGGAGGGCACTTGCCTGCACAAATTAGGAGTGGTAAACACAGCTGCTGTTTCTGTATCCTCTGGACCCTGATTAGCTGAGCATGGAGAGGGCACCTGCATTTAGTGATGCTGAGAACAAGGCCCTGCTGGATGCCCTCCTGCCCAACTACAGCAAGCTTTATGGGAGACCAGAGGATCAGGTGAGTGATGTGTGCATGACCTTGGAGTGTGCACCTGTTGTGTGTGTGACACTACAGCCATTGTGTATGTATGTTTCAGAGATGCAATGTTGTTTTGAGGGAGTGCCGATGTGCACAGTATTGTCTGAAGAGGGTTATTTGTTGTAGTGGGGTGTGTGACTGCATGTCACGTGCTGCAGTGCAGCCTGATGTGGGAGATGTTGCTCAGTGAGTGCCATGCTGAATGAGTGGTTTGCAGCCCTTATGTCATCTGTAGCCTTCCAATGGCATGTAGTGCATTTCTGTTTGCTCACAGGCCACATCCTCCTGGACAATGATGCAAGTGTGTTCATCATCCTATAGCCTGCTGTCCTCAAGTATTTTGTGCATATGTGTGTCTTTGGGACATGGACCAGGTGTACTGAAGTTCTTTAACTTTACATTCGTGACAGGTATCTGCCTATGAGAAGGGTGACATCTGGCTGAACATCGCCAGGGCTGTCAGGAGAGAGGGGGGCCTCGCAGGAGGCTCAGAAACATCAAGAAGAGGTGGCAGGACATCCGGTGCTGGACCCGCCGCATCGCCAGAGTACTGCTGAAGCTGGAAGCTCCACGCCGGCATGGCGGCACCCGCCACCTCACCCCCAACATGATCCGGGTCCTGGAAGTGGTGTTCCCAGACCTCCATAGGCAGTTGCAAGGGAGACAGCAGCAAGAAGGGGGTAGGTACATGTCTGTTTGTTGTCATGTGTGTCAAATGCTACCTGCAGTGCTCCCAGGCATGCTAACAGTCCCACAGTTTGGAGTGGTGTTGTCAAACAGCCACTTCATGCATTGGCATGAGAATGGCCAAGTTTCAGGAGATGCTTTTTACATGCCTTGCCCTACTCCACATTTACCCAGCTCTGTGCCAACACTTTTTCTTTCACAGGTACTCCTAAGGTGCTATGTGTTAATATGCAAATTCCTTAGCACATCATCATGTTCGAGTGAGGCCTGTGACACCTGTTGTTACCTTACATGTAGCACCACATGTGCACTGGGTCTGCCCTTCTACATATTTTCGCACTGATCTTGAGTATCAACATGTATTTTCTGCAAGAGTCAGCCTCAGGGGCCTTGATCCATGGTGTACTTTCTATTTGTGATGTCTTGGCTACAGGACCACACTGTACATGTATAATAATTTTGGCTTGTGCATACTCACACTGTGCAGTGTGTGTGTGCATATACTCAAAATGTGTTGCATGTTTTTATAAAATCCTATAGATGGTCAACCAGACAATGTGACTTTGTGTGTAGACATCTGTCATGCCAGTGTGTAGTGAAGGTACACTTGGCTCCAGTTCCCAGGATGGCTTCACATGGCTGTTCATGAAGGACTTTTAGAATGTGGCACAGGGGCGCAGCAATTCGACCATCACCAGGTCTGGTTTTGTGTGTCAGGGTGGGAAAATGAACAGTGACTGATCATCATCTATCCGGTTGCCAGGCAGTCGGTCATCAATGTGTCTCTCTCATACAAGTTGTTGCCTTGCCTGTTACTTCTACCCTAGTATACATTGAACTTAGTTTCTCTTCATATTGCCCAAGACTATGCTTGGCATTGTGCATAGCTCAGTGGATTTGGACTCATGATGCAGGCCATGTTTAGAAATGTGTGCTATTTCTTTAAGCTGATTTGTCAGATGTGTACAGGTGACTGATATGTATTTCTTATTCTCCTTGCCAACAGCATCATCAGACACGGACCACACAGAGGGACCCAGCGACAGTGCCACCTGCTATGAGGAGTCGGAGGGAGCCAGTGGCACGGAGGGTGAGGAGAGTCTGCTGGCCGGACCCCATGTGACCGACACATCCTACCATGCGGACGGCTCGGAATCAGACTCTCAGGAGGAGGAGGAATATGCAGAAATGGCCTCTTCTTCACCTTTGGCTGGCCTCTCCTCCTCCATTACCATCTCCACCCTCCCAGTTGTTAGGGTCCCTATGGTCCGTGCTAGCCCCCGTGTCTCCTTTGGTCCCGGCACCGCAGCACCTGCCCCTGTGTCCCCTGCTGCCCTCAGTGCTGAGTCTGTGGACCTAATCCGGCAGCTTGTAGTAGGTCAGACATCCATGTTGACTGTCCTCCATGGACAGAACCAACTCATTACACAGTTGTTGTCGTTCATGGAGGGCATGTCATCTGGCATGTCTGATCTACGTCAGCGTGTGGCTGCCATAGAGTCAACACTGACGGCAGCTATGTCCACCCTGCAGCATCTGCCCCCCCTCCTTCTGACCCATCCACCTCAGCCTCTCCCATACCTTCCAAAAGTACACGCAGACGCCACAGGTCAGACACAACAACAGACACACCCAGCACACCCACACGGCAGAAGAAACTCAAATCACAACGCACCCAATCTCAAGGGGATGTAGGCACACCAACAGGGAGAGGGGACAGACATAACACACGCATCCACAGAACCACAACCACAGACTCACAACCCTCTACCTCCACCCCCAATGTGTCCCCGGGTTCAGGTGGAAGTTTTACAGAACTGGCTGAAGTGTGGAGCCAAGTTTATATTGCTACTTTCTGCAATGCACCGGCCAGTGTGGATGAATCCACACCACCTGCACCCATTACACCTGTCCTTCCCTCCCCTGTCCCTGCGGTGCCGGGGAATTCCACAGATGATGCCCCCAGTATTTCCACTGCGGAATGAACTCCATGTGCAGGCAAGTTTGGGTGTGTCAACATCCATTGTGGCACAATCTGTTTTGATCACTTGTTTGGACTGGCCATTGGCCTTCAAAGAGCAAGGACTTTTATTTGCATTTTAATTTTGGATCCAGCTGAATAAAGCTATTTATTTCCGTTTCTGTACTTTAGTTTGTCTGTTAATGTCTTTGACTGCTGTGTGCCTGGGAGCTGGTGTGATGTTCAAATTTGGGTATAGTAACATGTGTCTATTTCCAGATGGTAATGAGGTTACCAATGGTATGTTCCAGCTGTTACTGATGGGTGTCTTAGCCACACACACACACACTGTTATGCTGTAAATGTAAATGTAAATGTATTTGAGCTTATATAGCGCACAGCTACCCGCAGTGGGTTTCCCGGCACTTGCTTAGGGAACCCTTCCTGGTATTCCCCTGTGAGATAACCCCGGCAGGGTATCCACAAGGTGAAAGCCAGGCATCCCGCTGCGAGGGGCCGTTGTGGAGATTAAGCAAGCTATTGCCCAGAGTCGCAGAGTGTGAACCCGTGAGTCGAGAAGGCACCGGAGCGAGAATTATCGAGTCCGTGGAATTTTTAGCCCAAGACCTTCCGAGGCGGGGAATTGAACCCTGGTCGAGGGCTGATCTCAGCTTCCGGGTCTGCCGCCTCTAACCCCTGAGCCACACTTCTCCACAAGTGCTCAGCATGCTGGGCACTGCTGAGCACTGGTGGGGGTCTTAGCCACACACACACTGTTATGCTAGGCACTGGTGGGCACTGGTGGGGGTTTTAGCCACACACACACTGTTATGCTGGGCACTGGTGGGGGTGTTAGCCACACACACACTGTTGTGCTGGGCACTGCTGGGCACTGGTGGGGCTCTTTTCCACACACACACTGTTGTGCTGGGCACCGCTGGGCAATGGTGGGGCTTTTTGCCACACACACACTGTTATGCTGGGCACTGCTGGGCACTGGTGGGGGTCTTTGCCACACACACAATGTTATGCTGGGCACTGGTGGGGGTCTTAGCCACACACACACTGTTATGCTGGGCACTGGTGGGGGTCTTATCCACAAACACACTGTTGTGCTGGGCACTGCAGGGCACTGGTGGGGCTCTTTGCCACACACACACACTGTCATGCTGGGCACTGCTGGGCACTGGTGGGGGTCTTAGCCACACACACACTGTTATGCTGGGCACTGGTGGGGGTCTTGGCCACACACACTCTGTTATGCTGGGCACTGGTGGGCATCTTAGCCACACACACACTGTTGTGCTGGGCACTGCTGGGCACTGGTGGGGCTCTTTTCCACACACACACTGTTGTGCTGGGCACCGCTGGGCACTGGTGGGGCTTTTTGCCACACACACACTGTTATGCTGGGCACTGGTGGGGGTCTTTGCCACACACACAATGTTATGCTGGGCACTGGTGGGGGTCTTAGCCACACACACACTGTTATGCTGGGTACTGGTGGGGGTCTTAGCCACACACACACTGTTGTGCTGGGCACTGCAGGGCACTGGTGGGGCTCTTTGCCACACACACACTGTTATGCTGGGCACTGATGGGCACTGGTGGGGCTCTTTGCCACACACACACTCTGATGATGGACACTGCTGGGTATGTTTTGTACACATCACTTACACTTGCACTGAGACTGCAGACTTATGTCCCACACATCTGACTATTACACTGGTGAAATGCGGAACCGTACTATACCCCGTAATCGATGACGTGGGTGCGGCACGTCTGACAATTACACTCGGCACGTCTGACAATTACACTGGTGATGTGCTCTCGCGTACCGCATCCCGACATCGATGACGTGGGTGTGGCACGTCTGACAATTACACTGGTGATGTGCGGTCGCGTACCGCACCCCGAAATTGATGACGTGGGTGTGGCACGACTGACAATTACACTGGTGATGTGCGGTTGTGTACCGCACCCCGAAATTGATGACGTGGGTGCGGCATGTCTGACAATTACACTGGTGATGTGCGGTCGCGTACCGCACCACGAAATCGATGACGTGGGTGCGGCACGACTGACAATTGCACTGGTGATGTGCGGTCGCGTACCGCACGCCGTAATCAATGATGTAGTTGCGGCACGTCTGACAATTGCACTGGTGATGTGCGGTCGCGTACCGCACCCTATAATCGATGACGTAGTTGCGGCACGTCTGACAATTGCACTGGTGATGTGCGGTCGCGTACCGCACCCCGTAATCGATGACATAGTTGCGGCACGTCTGACTCTTACACTGGTGATATGCGGTGGCGTGTGTTGCTACGTACCCCGACATTACAGGCATTTGATAGGTATGTGCGCGTGTGGCACAACATACAGGTATGTTTGATTTTGTTGTACTCACCGTCTGCGCCGTCGTCGGTTTCTATGTACGAGGTGGTGGGCGTACAGGACTGGTATGACACGGACAATGGGGTTCATGTCTTGTTTGTCACGTACCGGGGTGCGGGTTGGTCCGGACTCTGTTTTTACGGCAGTTTTTGACTCTCGTAGCAGAAGAGCCGTACGGAGTGTCTTCGACACGAATCGTACTTCCTGGTGCGGATGACGCGGTCTATTTATGTTCGGACGTAGCGTGATTCGTCATCCGAATGCCATTCGTATGGACTTTGGATTTGTATGTAGATTTTTACGAGTTGTACGGAGTGATGCTTTGGATTGAGATCGTACTTGCAGATTCGTACGGAGACGTGTACGGATACGATTTGTACGTGAAAAAACGCTTCGTACGGTAATTCGAATCGCTTTTTTCCGGATTGGAATCGAGCCCTGTGGAGTAGACTGTGCTGTGTTTCAGACTTAACTGCATTAGTCTGGATTGCAAGAATAAAGCTCACATGCAATGAAAACTACAGATTGACACAAAGATATCCCATCAGTGTGCAAGGAAATGAAAACCACAAACTTCCTGATGACAATCTCAGAGGAACCTCCCAGTGGCACAGCAAATACTTCACCAAGTGCAGTCTCTGAATGTCTGATTGTGGTCACAGTTTGCAAAGAATAGAGCAGCAGAAAGTGGTGTCACAAGCCCTTCCAGGGTTTTGCTTAGGCCAACAATTATTAATTTGTGATTCAGCACAGAAACCCAGGCCCTCATTTATGAAAAGTGTTGCATCGCTGCGCGAAAACAGAAATGCAACACTTTTCAGTGTGCTCTCCTTGCGACCCCATGAATGTTCCATATATACTGTACATTGCTCCTTGTCGCAGAGATTTGCAGAGTTGTCAGTATTCCTGATATATCTGTAGGATTAAAAGTGGTGCATTGCCGGGGTCCTTGTGCAAGCCCCATGTGAAAAGGCCTGCGTCACCCCATACTCCTACTGAAAGGTAGGCGTAAGGATTTGACGCAGTGGCATCCTAGAAATGTCACAGTGAAACCTCATAGATTTCACTGCAACACTTCTACAAGCCTTTTCTGTGCTGGAACACCCCCTGCTTACATTATACCGGTTGCTTGTATAATGTAGAGCAGGGGTTCACAAACTGACACATCTGCTTAGATGCATCACTTTGTAAACAAAGCGTAGTGTTGTGATGTTTTACGCTGCTGCATAAAAAGGCCCAAAATGCGCTGCTCTGTATTGTGGAAAAGAGTGCAGATCCATATTCCCTAAGACTGGTGTTCTACTGCTTCATCATGGTGCACAAGATGGCTACTTTGCATAGTGCATAGCCTCAAAACACAGTGCAAAGGTATGTGTGTGCTGCCTAGCATCAGATTTATACTAGAAGCATACTTCAAAACTGTAAATCCTTATGCGAAATCATACTCAGAAGGATACAACACATGCAATTAATTGTTTTTGGGGGAAAGTAGAACATTTCAATTTGTTTACACCTGATTGAGTAGGAGTGAGTTGATAAAATTCCTAATGCAGCTGTTGCAGGAGAGTGGGCTTTGCATAAAAACATATGAGTATTTGTGCTTCAGTAACACCCCCTGACACAAAGCAAAGTAGAACAATGTGTTTTTTGCTGTGGATCAGGGGCACCTTTCCAGCACAAAACACCTTTTGTGCTGGATAGTAAATACCATGCACTGATGTTAACCCTCAGTGAATCGGGGTTTGGTGTTCTCCAGAGAGCACAAGAAGGCTCGGAAGTCACCGGTTATCATATTAACTTCACTCGGGACGCGTTCCTGCTTCTAGAGTTGCTGATTGCAGCTCTGCTTCTGATTCCTTCTTTACCTTCAATAATACTTAGAAAATTCTCTGCTGATATTATCATGAGAAAATATGTCACATGTGTGATGAGGGATAGAAGAGGGAGTGTGTGTTGCTGCGGACTGGTTTTTGATGTTCCCACAGTGGTTCCTCTGAAAATGGGTACCGCAATGTAAACACCATAACAAATTCTGGCAAGTCATGGACTCCTGCAGGGCCCCCTTTGTTTCCTCTCCACCACGGTGTTCATGAAGGCGGAATCTCCATGATACCGAAAGGCAGAGAGGAAACTCGTAATATGCTTGCAGGACTGCAGCGGTCCCACCAAGCATATAGCGGCCTCCTGAACACAGCAACACTCTCCAGGAACATCAGTTCCCTGCCGGCTGCTGCCGGGCTGTGGTGGTCCAGCTGCCCGAATAGTAATATGGTGGTTGGGAGACCAAGACGACTGTGCCTCCATCAGTCTGGCGGTCCTCGGACTGCCAGACTCGTGATTGGGCCCTTAAAGTCTTAGTTGACTGCTTTGCTTTCACCTCCTTAAACTACAACAATCTACCCACCCTGGGACAGCTAAGGACTGCTACAGGTTTCAGCAGTGCTATCTTGGGTGTGCTTCAAAAACCTCATGAACAAATTGTTGTAACGAAGTCACACACCAGCTAAGGTTCTTCAAGGCTTTATTGTAAAAGGCAACAACTCTCAACATTATCTGGCCCCCGCCAGGCAGCAGCACCTGCCAGCAAATAAAATTTCACATCAACACAAGGCAATGGAACCAGAACCTTCATGACACTTGTGTGGCCAGTGTACCATAAGCACCACAAGTACACTACAAAATATATCCTTCTGTTAACATCAACAGAAGAAGACAGGTAGCCCACAGTAAACTGAATATGAAGAAAAAGATAAAAATAACAGATAATACACAAAACAATGAAAATGTAACTTCACATGTAATTACAACTATGACTTAAGTGAACCTGTACACTGCTAAGAGGAAATGCTTACACAGTAAAACAGTAAAAACACTTAGGGGGTCATTAGGATAGCGTGCGGAAAACCACCCCGACCGCCATGGATGCGGAAACCAACCGCCCGCCTGCACCGCGGATACACCGGCAGCCACATTAAGATCAACCGCCACTAAAGACCGACCGCGGTCGTAGCGGGCCAAGCAAAGCCGTCCGACGCGGGCGGTGATGGCCAAAAATCGACCAAGGTGGTCGGAAAAGCTGCGGAAAAGCAACAACCCGCCGCAAGGACAGCGGACACACCGCACTGGAAATTAGGATATCCCCGAGGGTGTCACGGTCGGAACCGCTGTCACCGACCGCCGCGGTCGCACACAGGAGTGAATGGGAAAAATACCGGAAAACTGCAGCATAGACACCGCAGCGGACGGTACATGAAAATCATGGCGGACGATGCCAAAATACCGCAGTGATGCCAAACAGTGCACAAGTAAAATCAGCCATGCCCCCAAAATAAATAACACAAATAAAAATATAAAAAATAAAGAAAAAAGATACGAAAATACCCTGGAAAAATCCCACAACACACCTGACACCCAAAATCCACTTGGACTCACCCACACAGCTGAGTATAAAGCCACCCCCTTCACTAACCACAATCCTTTGCAACACTCCAGATTAGAAAGCCATACCCCACAACTAACAGGAGAGGCAAAAGAGCACAGCACACACACACATCCACCACCACCACCATCACCACCACCTGTACACCAGCACAAATAATCCCCCAGCACACAACACATCTCACACCTCAACACCATACCTGTGCACCTACACCCCTGCACCCACAAACACCTCAACCACCACACACAATGACAACTCAAAAAAATTCCCAAATTCACCAACAGTGAGTTTACAGTTATGGTCAATGAGATTGTGAGAGTAGAGCCACAACTGTTTGGTAGCCTGTTCCAACAGACACCATTATCCACGAGGACACAAATGTGGGAAAGGGTAGTCCAAAGGGGGAATGCAGTAGGGACTACCCCAAGATCCAGGAAGGAGATCATGAAGCGGTGGCATGATCTCAAGAGGGTTGTCAAGGAGAGGAGGAGTAAGAACTGGACGCTGGCGAACGTGACTGGCAGTGGCCCTGCCATCCCACCGAAAACATTCACACCATGGCAGGAGAAGGTGCTTGCCATACTGCTGCCTGAGAGTCTCACAGGAGTAGCCGGGGAAGCGGAGGCTGGTTAGTACAAACAAATCCCAAACAACACACTGACAAGTACTTCCTTGCAATACCTTAACACCATTACACTGTCCACCCTCACCCAACAGGTAGCTAGCCTTCTTGCTCAGGAGGTCTGTATGGGGGAGTGAGGAAGGCCTGCACTACCACTCCCACCATGCCCCCTGGCCCACACTCCTGCAGCATGGAGGCCTCCCCCACCCAGGAGCAGGTGTCAGCCATTGCACTGTTAACAAACAAGCTTACAGGTAGGTAGCCATCTGCACTTGGAGGGTGTTTAGGGGAGGGAGGCCTGTATCACTACTCCCAGCATGCCACCTGGCCCACACTCCTGCAGCATGGAGGCCTCCCCCACCCAGGAGAAAGTGTCACCCATTGCACTGTTAACAAACAAACTTACAGGTAGGTAGCCATCTTATATTGGAGTACTGTTTGGGGGAGGGAGGCCTGTATCAAGTTCAAGTTCAAGTTCAGGAATTTGTATAGCGCACTACTCACCCAGAGGGTCTCAAGGCGCTTGGGGGAGGGGGTGCATCATTTATCGAATAGCCAGGTTTTAAGTTCTTTTCTGAAGGAAATGTGGTTCTGCGTAAGGCGGAGGTGAGTGGGGAGAGAATTCCAGGTCTTGGCCGCCAAGTAGGAGAAGGATCTTCCTCCCATGGTGGATCTGTGGATGCACGGAACTGCGGCGAGGGCTTGATTGGAGGATCTTAGTTGGCGGGTGGGTGTGTAGAAGGACAGTCGTGTGTTGAGGCATTCGGGTCCTAGTTTGTAAAGGGCCTTGTGAGCGTGGGTGAGGAGACGGAATGTTATTCTCTTGTTGACGGGAAGCCAGTGAAGGTCTTTCAGGTGACCGGTAATGTGAGCTTGGCGAGGGATGTCCAATATGAGTCTGGCTGATGCGTTTTGGATGCGTTGGAGTTTTTTCTGTAATTTGGCTGTGGTTCTGGCGTAGAGGGTGTTTCCATAGTCCAGTCGGCTAGACTACTCCCAGCATGCCCCCTGGCCCACACTCCCACAGCATGGAGGCCTCCCCCACCCAGGAGAAAGTGTCAGCCATTGCACTGTTAACAAACAAACTTACAGGTAGGTAGCCATCTGCACTTGGAGGGTGTTTGGGGGAGGGAGGCCTGTATCACTACTCCCAGCATGCCCCCTGGCCCACACTCCTGCAGCATGGAGGCCTCCCCCACCCAGGAGAAAGTGTCACCCATTGCACTGTTAACAAACAAACTTACAGGTAGGTAGCCATCTTGTATTTGAGTACTGTTTGGGGGAGGGAGGCCTGTATCACTACTCCCAGCATGCCCCCTGGCCCACACTCCCACAGCATGGAGGCTTCCCCCACCCAGGAGCAAGTGTCAGCCATTGCACTGTTAACAAACAAACTTACAGGTAGGTAGCCATCTTGTATTGGAGTACTGTTTGGGGAGGGAGGCCTGTATCACTACTCCCACCATGCCCCCTGGCCCACACTCCCACAGCATGGAGGCCTCCCCCACCCAGGAGCAAGTGTCAGCCATTGCAGTATTAACAAACAAACTTACAGGTAGGTAGCCATCTGCACTTGGAGGGTGTTTGGGGGAGGGAGGCCTGTATCACTACTCCTAGCATGCCCCCTGGCCCACACTCCTGCAGCATGGAGGCCTCCCCCACCCAGGAGCAAGTGTCAGCAATTGCACTGTTATCAAACAAACTTACAGGTAGGTAGCCATCTGCACTTGGAGGGTGTTTGGGGGAGGGAGGCCTGTATCACTACCCAGGAGCAAGTGTCAGCCATCGCACTCCTCACCCTCACTTAACAGGTAGGTATCTATCTTAACTCTTCCTGGTGTGTGTGTGGGAGACCTGTATCCCAAAATGCAGCAAGAATTGCATGCAATGCATTGACATCCAACATGTATCAGTAAATGATGTTCCTCTGCAACATGAAATTAAACACACTGTTGCCATGAATTTTACTACTGCAGAATTCATATTTGTGTAGTGTACAGACAGTCCACTACACCCAGCTGAGACAATACTTGCACAGTGCCCAACACTGGCCATTCCCCATCTACTCCACAGGTTATGAAGAACTCACTGCTGAGGACCACACCAACGACCAGCAGAGCCAGTCTCCACCCCCGGCACAAGGACTCTCAGATGCGGAGACCCAGGACAGTTTGGACTATGAGCTCCAGGCCGGCCCATCTGGTATGCCACAGACCCAGAGGTCCCAGGCCTCCATCCTCCCCACCCCCACGTCAGCTGCAACAACAGCGCAGCAGACCCCTGCTGTCATGGCCTCTGCCTCCACCGCAGCCACCACCACCGCCACTGCCACTACCACTAGTATCACCAGTATCACCTGCAGCACCCTCCCTGTCCCAGGGGATGACCAGCCCACAGCAACAACTGTGGAGGGCTGGGAGAGAGTGCGTGGACCCACAGTGGCGAGGAAAGAGGTCCGTGGCAGCAGAGCAGGTGGGAGGGCCAGGGTCACCAACAGACCTCGGGAGGAGTGGACACCATCCCTGGACCACTTCACCAGAGTAGTGGAGGCATACCAAGAGGTCCAGGGACAAAGTGGCAGGTCGGAGGAACTTTTAAGGGAGCTCATCCTGCTGATGAGGTCCATTGACAACCGCCTTGGACAGATGGTGGACCTCATGGGCCAGCAAGTGGCGTTGCAGAGGGACAGGCGGTGTCCCAACCACCACCTCAGTCCCCTCCTGTTGTGCCGCAGGATGACAGTGCACCATCCTCCCCTGTGCCAACAGAGAGAGACGAGTCCGCTCACTCCGCTGGCCATTCAGCAGGACCCCCACCGCCAAAAAGATCTAGGGGCGTCCAAAGAAGATCCTGGGAGTCTCCGGAGGCAAAGCACCTGCAACACGCCAGTCACGGAGCCAGCCCTGATGGCAACCCCCTTCCCCACTGCATTGACTGTTTGGACTGTCTTTACCCACATTTCCTTGGCAATGGCACCTGTCTGTTGGACTGTGTCACCACATCCATGTGGACTCTACTCTTGCATCTCATTGAACAGGACTGTCAACTCACTGCTCATTCCCCACTGTCATGTAAATATTTCCGCACACATCACATGTCCACTGTCAAAATAAAAAACCTGATGCACCAGTTTGTGTGCTGTATCGTTTTTAGTGCAATATTTACAATATTGACAATGTCCATTATGTGTCCAAATGATGTACAGTATGTAGTGCAGGATTCATCTGTAGCACCTAGGGAGACACAACAGAACAACAGCCACTGGTCTCATTGTGGCATCACAGGCAGAACAGTACACAAAACCTACACAAGGCACTACAGGCATACTAGACAATGGGCTGCAGTTGTGAACAAATAGGGTCCACCATACGTTCACGTATGGAACGTCAATGTCACTTTTACCACACACAGGTGGCAGAAAGTGTGCCTGTCTGTTACATCCACGCATAGCCCTTCACAACAACAGCAACCACACCAGACAATGTGCATGTTGTACCTCGTCACCCACCTTCAAGTGAAGTAGCGTTCGATGAGCTGCTGGCGCAGGTCTACTCCTTCATCCTCTCCACTGTCCTCATCACTGGACTCAGGTCCATCAGCGGGTGGTGGCCTTGGTTCCTCACAATCGTCCAGGAGCAGGGGGACCCTCTTGTGGATGGCCAGGTTGTGAGAAGTTGGCCTGGTATATAATGCTCACTAATTCTAGTGATCACTTTGTACCATGCCAAGCAACCCTTATGATGATGGTTGTAATTCAACCTTGTAGACCAGTTATCCTAGTGGTAACGTGGACAAAGCAGTCTTAGGCTAAACTCTGAAAGGCATGTGAAGCCAGCTGTTATACCATACACAACCCCCTTGAATACCAAATGAAAGGGACACCACACAGATATATATTGAAAATATATATTGATTTATTAACTATAAAATCCCCTGGACTCTTTATGAGCACAGAAGCACAAGCGTTAAATCACAAGACAGTTTAAAATACACAAAAGTTGCACAATATGGATGAGCCCTAGGGGCCACCTAAACCATATACTAAGAAAGTGGTATAAGAGATACCAATAGGAAAGTGAAGAGGCCTAGGGCCTAGGGAATCGCTGGAGCTATTCGAGACTGGAGTTAACTAAGTCGGGAGAGGCCCACGGGACTCGGGTGCCGTGTTCAAAGTGCACGCACTTTCCAATGTAAAGTCTATGGTGCGTAAAAAGTACAAAGTTAGAAAGTTAGGAACCTTCCGAGTGACCTACGGAGCTGAAACTTAAAACACAGGCCCTTGGGATGTGTACCAGTGCAGGAGCACCGGCGGAGCTGAGTTACCTCACCCCCAGGAAGCGGGTGCACAGGGTCAAAGTTGTGTCGGGTTTCGTCACGCTGGTCGATGGTGCTTGGAGCAGAAGATGCTGCAGGCGGCTCGATGAGAAGAGTTCCGGTGGATCCAAGGGTGGATCTGATGATGTGAAGACCTGAAAGCAGAGGGGACAATGTTCAAAGTCACTAGCCAGTGACTACCGTGGAACCAGATTGGAACCAGGCGATGTCGGGTGCAAACAGGCGTTGTCGGGTAGCTTCTTTCTGCAGCCACGTGGATACCCGGGGTCGAGGACGTCCAGGAGTCGGTCACGAGCTGTCCCACGCAGGCTTCTCGCTGTTGGCGGTGTTGGCACCTTGATCGGAGCAAACAGGCCTTGGCAAAGGCAAGCCAGGCATAAGTTGAAAGATGCTGTTCACTCGGACCAGCAAGGTCAGAGCGGGTGCTCCTTTTCACAGGAGCTTGGGTAGGTCTGGAGCAACCAGACCTGCTGTTTAAATCTTCGGGTTCGTCGCCAAGATGGCCGCTGACCACGTGGCTAGTGGCCGGGATGGCGCGTCGAGTGGCACAGTGCAAAAGGGCCCCACGCAGATCGTGGAGATGCTGGGGGGCTGATCTTCGGTGCAAGGGCTGCTCGGTGGTGGGGGTTCTCAGTCCCCAAAGCACAACGTCGAGGATGCCTCAGAAGCTGCGCTGTCAGCTTTACGAGTGTCTTCCAAGAGGTCCGGTCCCACGTCACTCGGTGCCTCCACGGGTCCCTTCTTGGCAGGGACTGTGGATCGGGCTCTGAGAGGTCTGGGAATCTGGTTCTTGTCAGGTTCTGGGCTCGGGCTCCGGCGGGAGGCGGCGGCAAAGCAGACGTCGAGTTGCTGGTTGGTACCTGTGTTCACAGGGTGGTCACTACTTGGCCACAAGGGAGATTCTTCTTCAGTCTTCTGTGCAGCAGAATGTCGAAGTCCAGTCTTCTTCTTAGTTTTAAGTTGATTTCGGGATGATCTGCTGTGCAATGGCACTGCTCCCCCTCTTATTCCCAATCTAGGGGGGTGGATCACCTACTAGGTCCCTCCTCTGGGAGGAACCAGGAAGGGGGGCGGTTACACCCCCTTTCCTTTGTCCAGCTCCGCGCCAGGACTGGGGCTGGAAGGCCCCAGAACCGGTTTGGACTGGCCTATGCACGGGGACACCTTGTGTGCCCCGGGCATGTCTGATTCTATTCAGCCCTGTCCTACCTAATACACAAAATCCTGTCTGGGGTGGTGCTCGCACCTCCCAAGGCAGGAAACCCTTTGTCCAGGCCACCATCTGCCGAGTTTCGGTCAGCAGCAGGAGGCCAGACTTGTGTCTGTGGTGGCAGCGTCCATTTTGTGGAGCTGAGGCTCTGTTTAACTTTAACCGGGGTTAAGGCTACACACATGTCGTGTCCCTCTAGAAGGGTGGAATGCTTTCCCCGTCGCCAGAATTGGCGAGGGGATAGTATTCCAATTCGTATGACACCTTACTCAACATGTTTTGATAAAGCCAAACCAAAGTTAGCATTTAACCGCGAGGATTATAATGCACTTAAGAGTATATGGTATGGCAATATCCCGGAACAGCTTAGGGAGTTGTTCCCGACAGCTGCAGACAGGCTCAGCTCATGCTAGAGCACCATCTCACATATTTCCACGCACTCTGCCTCCAGGATTGATGAGGCCTTCCATAGGAGTGGCTGATAGGAACATATGTGTCCAGTTTAGGGTTAGGCACAGACATACTGCGCCTAAGTAAGAGGTGGTTACACCGACTTACCCCAGCTGAGTGATCAGCCAGTTGTGTCAAATATGGAGGCCAGGCCAGGGGTGGCACAATACGTGCTGCAGCCCCTGGTAGGCCTTGGATACACCTATGCCCTGGGCACCTAGGGTGCACTATTACAGGGGCTCATAAGGTGAACCAGTTCCAATTCGTAATGCACCTAGAGTGCATTGAGTCCATTTTAAGGAGAGAGCAATCAGCCGGGGGCCCTGAATAGCAGGATCCCAGGCCAACTAAGTCAAAAACCAGCTAAACACCAGGCAAAAAGTTTGGGGGTAACCATATTCAGATATCCACCTTCCTACATAACCCCCCCCAAACGAAAGGAGATAAGGCTATCCTTGACCAGGTAAGCCTATATTGCCTAAGTGGCCATATAAGGAAGTACCAGCTCTGGCTTGGTAACCCCCTGTCTCATGGTCCACTAAGCAATCCCTCACCCTAAGGGTATCTGAGGGTCTCCACCATAGGGAATCTCTACCTGTGGTGTGTCTTTGCAAAGTCAAAGGCTGGTGTTGAGATGGAGTACTGAAGTGAGTTTCCTCTGTAGGGCTCAGCTTCCTCCAATCACTCTCCACCATGTGTGCCTTTCTTTCTCTGACTGAGTTGCACTGTGCTCTCAGGGTCAACCTCTGGCTGCCTACAGCTGGAGGCTGGGTCCCTTTGTTTGGCTTACTGGAGGGACAGGTCAGGTTTGGGCCCTTAGGGTCCCAGGTTTGGCTGTGCCCAACAATATCCATCTGGGGGAGGTCCCTAACTACTTTTAAGGGGGATCCCTCAGGAGTTTTTAAAGTTTTCACCTCACTAGGGCTACTAGTTTCGGTGCCCCTAATCTGTTGATGGGGGTGCTTTATTTGACAGGGGGCCCTTTGGGGTTCACTGTCCTTCTTGTCCTCTGCAGCCCTGGGCTGAGTAAGGCAAGGTAGAGAGGGGCAGGTTACCTGCTCCAGACTGGGTCCCACCTGAGAAGGGTCCACTGCCATCAGAGGCTCTGTCAGGCCAGGCCTAACAACCTCTGGGGCAGTTCCTTCATCAGGGGTAAGATCAGTTCCCTGAGGAGGCTGATCCTTTCCTAATGTCTGGGGGGAGGGAGATTTCTCTTCCTCCTCAATGCTCTCTGTTTGGGTGGAGTGATCCATCATTTCAGGCTTCACTACCCATGTATCAGTTTGAGTTTGGGCTGTGGCCATCACAGCCCCACCAACCTTTTCAGGAGGAGACTCAGTTTGGGTATGGGCTGTTACTAGTACAGCCCTGCTACTCTTTTCAGGAGGGAGGTTATCTAAAGATGGGGCTGAGGTTTGCTCAGCCCTCCCAACCTTTTCAGGAAGGACATCTTGGATTGGGGCTGTAGCCATCACAGCCCCACTAACCTTTCCATGGAGATTTACCATTCTAGAATGGGTTTGCTGTTCAACCTCAGCCCAGGCTGAGATTTCCAAATCATTACCCAGTAGGCAATCTACAGGCAAGTTTGCTGACACTGCCACTCTCTTTGGGCCAGTGACACCTCCCCAGCTAAGATTGACTACTGCCATGGGATGATTGGTTTCTATGCCATCAATGTTTGTCACCTGATATCTGGCATCAGGTAAAAGTTGCCTTGAGGGGACTAGACATTCAGCCACCATGGTGATGCTAGCCCCTGTGTCTCTGAAGGCCTCAACTTTCAAGCCATTGATGAGGGGCTCCTGTCTATACTTGCTCAAAGTGTTTGGGCAAGCAGTGAAATTGGCAAACCCCATGCCAGTCTCATAGACAAGAGTATCTGAGTTAGGGGACCTGGATAGGCCAGAGTCCACCTGTCCTCCAAAAGTAAACCCACCCAAATTCTTGGGGGTGCTCCCACCACCTGGGGGACCACTGCTAACAGTGACAGGAGGTGTTGGAGCCTTACCTGGAGGTATATTCTCTTTATTGCCATTCTTGGGACAACAGCTATCTGTTTTGTAATGCCCCACCTGTTTACAGGCATGACAATAAGGCTTTTTCTGGGTTGTAGAAGTGTCTTGGGACCCACCCCCATTCTTGGAGTTTTGGGGCCCTGGGGAAGTCTTTTCCTTACTTTTATCCCCACCCTTCTCTTGAGGCTTGGTAGTCTCTTTCTTTTGGTCACCACCCTGGTTCTTAGGCCTGATCCTGGTTCTGACCCATTTGTCTGCCCTCCTACCCAATTCTTGTGGGGAGGTCAGATCAGAGTCAACCAGGTGCTGATGTAGAAGCTGATTTTGACAATTACTTAAGATTTGCTCTCTCATAATTAAATTATACAATCCTGTATAGTCAGTAACCTTACTTCCCAGCAACCAGCCCTCCAGAGCCTTAGTGGCACACTCAACAAATTCAGACCAGTCCTGAGTCTGTGTCTTCTGGGTATCTCTGAACATTAACCTGTACTGTTCAGTGGTTAAGCCTAACCCATCAATCAGAGCACTCTTCAGGACCATGTAGTTTCTAGAATCCTCATCACTAACTGTGAGGAGTCTGTCTCTGCCTCTACCTTCAAAGGAGAGCCACAAGATTGCTGCCCACTGCTCCTGAGGGATCTGCTGTACTCTGCAGGCTCTCTCCATTGCAGTAATCCATTTATGGATGTCATCCCCAGCTTTGTAGGGGGGCACAATCTTACTCAGGTTTCTATTATCAAAAGACCTGTCTTTATCCTTGTGGATATTGCTGCCACCAGTGGGTTCTATTACCCCACTCTCTCTAGGCTGTCTTGCTCTAGCAAGTTTCTCCTTGGCCAGGGCAACCTCTAACTCTTGCCTCTGGATCCTAAGCTCTGCCTCTCTCATCTTGGCCTCATGTTCCCTTCTCTGAGGGCTAGTCATCTCCTTCCTGGAGTGACCATGAGAGCCTCTAGAGACATGGGAGGTATTGGATTCACCTGAGTGATGCCTCCTCCTCCTATGGCCCTGGTTAAGTCCACCTGAGGGTCTGAATGGGTTGTTACCTGATTCATTCCCAAGTTGACTTAAGTTAGCCTGGTTCAGTCTACTGACCAGCACCTGACTATCTCTGTCATCATCTGACTCACTGCTTTCCACCTCCTCCTCCTCTTCTTCTTCCTCTTCCTCTTCATCTACCTGAGGAGCTCCAGTGGTGGAGGCTTCCTCATCTACTAGGATGATAGGGGCAGGGGGGTCTACAGTGTCATCCTCTGAAGGATGGCCTCCTTCAGCATTCCCTGTGGGGTTTGCTTTAGAGGTCTTTAGAGCCTCAGACTGATCCAAGAGCTCTCTTAGGTGGTCTGTAGTAGGGGAAGGCCCTGTCTTCAGACCCCTTAAGACACAAAGCTGTCTTAATTCCTTAAAGGGAAAAATAGCAAACTGGGATGGTGCCCTTGGAGGGTCACTCTCAACAGGAGTAAGTCCACTGGACCCCTCTGTTCCAGACATTGCTCTAGTGTGGGTGGATGTGTTGCAATCTACCTACACTGGTGTTTACCTACTAAACCTATCTAGTAGTTGTAGCTAGGGTGTGCTACTCCCTTTGCTCTACAACAACTAAGTTCAGTAGAACTTAAGTATACTAGTCTTGTTTTATATGTACCTAGCAGGTACCTGTGTGATCTTTCAGATGATAATCTCAAAGATTGTAATGGTAAAACAACAGCAAGCTCAGATCCCAATCCGCTGCTCACCAATGTGAGAAGTTGGCCTGGTATATAATGCTCACTAATTCTAGTGATCACTTTGTACCATGCCAAGCAACCCTTATGATGATGGTTGTAATTCAACCTTGTAGACCAGTTATCCTAGTGGTAACGTGGACAAAGCAGTCTTAGGCTAAACTCTGAAAGGCATGTGAAGCCAGCTGTTATACCATACACAACCCCCTTGAATACCAAATGAAAGGGACACCACACAGATATATATTGAAAATATATATTGATTTATTAACTATAAAATCCCCTGGACTCTTTATGAGCACAGAAGCACAAGCGTTAAATCACAAGACAGTTTAAAATACACAAAAGTTGCACAATATGGATGAGCCCTAGGGGCCACCTAAACCATATACTAAGAAAGTGGTATAAGAGATACCAATAGGAAAGTGAAGAGGCCTAGGGCCTAGGGAATCGCTGGAGCTATTCGAGACTGGAGTTAACTAAGTCGGGAGAGGCCCACGGGACTCGGGTGCCGTGTTCAAAGTGCACGCACTTTCCAATGTAAAGTCTATGGTGCGTAAAAAGTACAAAGTTAGAAAGTTAGGAACCTTCCGAGTGACCTACGGAGCTGAAACTTAAAACACAGGCCCTTGGGATGTGTACCAGTGCAGGAGCACCGGCGGAGCTGAGTTACCTCACCCCCAGGAAGCGGGTGCACAGGGTCGAAGTTGTGTCGGGTTTCGTCACGCTGGTCGATGGTGCTTGGAGCAGAAGATGCTGCAGGCGGCTCGATGAGAAGAGTTCCGGTGGATCCAAGGGTGGATCTGATGATGTGAAGACCTGAAAGCAGAGGGGACAATGTTCAAAGTCACTAGCCAGTGACTACCGTGGAACCAGATTGGAACCAGGCGATGTCGGGTGCAAACAGGCGTTGTCGGGTAGCTTCTTTCTGCAGCCACGTGGATACCTGGGGTCGAGGACGTCCAGGAGTCGGTCACGAGCTGTCCCACGCAGGCTTCTCGCTGTTGGCGGTGTCGGCACCTTGATCGGAGCAAACAGACCTTGGCAAAGGCAAGCCAGGCATAAGTTGAAAGATGCTGTTCACTCGGACCAGCAAGGTCAGAGCGGGTGCTCCTTTTCACAGGAGCTTGGGTAGGTCTGGAGCAACCAGACCTGCTGTTTAAATCTTCGGGTTCGTCGCCAAGATGGCCGCTGACCACGTGGCTAGTGGCCGGGATGGCGCGTCGAGTGGCACAGTGCAAAAGGGCCCCACGCAGATCGTGGAGATGCTGGGGGGCTGATCTTCGGTGCAAAGGCTGCTCGGTGGTGGGGGTTCTCAGTCCCCAAAGCACAACGTCGAGGATGCCTCAGAAGCTGCGCTGTCAGCTTTACGAGTGTCTTCCAAGAGGTCCGGTCCCACGTCACTCGGTGCCTCCACGGGTCCCTTCTTGGCAGGGACTGTGGATCGGGCTCTGAGAGGTCTGGGAATCTGGTTCTTGTCGGGCTCTGGGCTCGGGCTCCGGCGGGAGGCGGCGGCAAAGCAGACGTTGAGTTGCTGGTTGGTACCTGTGTTCACAGGGTGGTCACTCCTTGGCCACAAGGGAGATTCTTCTTCAGTCTTCTGTGCAGCAGAATGTCGAAGTCCAGTCTTCTTCTTAGTTTTAAGTTGATTTCGGGATGATCTGCTGTGCAATGGCACTGCTCCCCCTCTTATTCCCAATCTAGGGGGGTGGATCACCTACTAGGTCCCTCCTCTGGGAGGAACCAGGAAGGGGGGCGGTTACACCCCCTTTCCTTTGTCCAGCTCCGCGCCAGGACTGGGGCTGGAAGGCCCCAGAACCGGTTTGGACTGGCCTATGCACGGGGACACCTTGTGTGCCCCGGGCATGTCTGATTCTATTCAGCCCTGTCCTACCTAATACACAAAATCCTGTCTGGGGTGGTGCTCGCACCTCCCAAGGCAGGAAACCCTTTGTCCAGGCCACCATCTGCCGAGTTTCGGTCAGCAGCAGGAGGCCAGACTTGTGTCTGTGGTGGCAGCGTCCATTTTGTGGAGCTGATGCTCTGTTTAACTTTAACCGGGGTTAAGGCTACACACATGTCGTGTCCCTCTAGAAGGGTGGAATGCTATCCCCGTCGCCAGAATTGGCGAGGGGATAGTATTCCAATTCGTATGACACCTTACTCGACATGTTTTGATAAAGCCAAACCAAAGTTAGCATTTAACCGCGAGGATTATAATGCACTTAAGAGTATATGGTATGGCAATATCCCGGAACAGCTTAGGGAGTTGTTCCCGACAGCTGCAGACAGGCTCAGCTCATGCTAGAGCACCATCTCACATATTTCCACGCACTCTGCCTCCAGGATTGATGAGGCCTTCCATAGGAGTGGCTGATAGGAACATATGTGTCCAGTTTAGGGTTAGGCACAGACATACTGCGCCTAAGTAAGAGGTGGTTACACCGACTTACCCCAGCTGAGTGATCAGCCAGTTGTGTCAAATATGGAGGCCAGGCCAGGGGTGGCACAATACGTGCTGCAGCCCCTGGTAGGCCTTGGATACACCTATGCCCTGGGCACCTAGGGTGCACTATTACAGGGGCTCATAAGGTGAACCAGTTCCAATTCGTAATGCACCTAGAGTGCATTGAGTCCATTTTAAGGAGAGAGCAATCAGCCGGGGGCCCTGAATAGCAGGATCCCAGGCCAACTAAGTCAAAAACCAGCTAAACACCAGGCAAAAAGTTTGGGGGTAACCATAGTCAGATATCCACCTTCCTACACAGGTTGTGCAGCATACAGCATGCCACAACGATCTTGCACACCTTCCCAGGTGAGTATTCCAGTGCATCTCCGGTCCTGTCAAGGCAACGGAACCTTGACTTCAGCAGGCCAAAAGTGCGTTCGATTACCCGTCGGGTCCCGCCATGGGCGTCATTGTAGCGGATGTCAGCCGGGCTCCTGGGATTCCTAAGGGGGCTCAACAGCCATGGCCGACTGGGATATGCAGAGTCACCTTTGAATGACAAACACCTATTGCAATGTTGCACAGCCAGAGTGCAGCATGTAACACACAGCACACCATATCAGTAGGCATACTCACCCACAATCCAAGCACGCTCGGGATGCAGATTCTCCATCATCCGTGGCACCATGCTGTTCCTCATGATGAACGAATCATGCGTCGAGCCAGGATATTTTGCATACACATGAGAAATGGTCATGTCTGCAAGGCACACCACCTGCACATTGATGGAATGATAATGTTTGCGGTTCCTATATGTGCTCTGTCGCCTGCGGTACCACCAGACCTACATGGGTGCAATCGATGGCACCAACAACATGTGGGATGCACCCAAGGGGATAGAAGTCCCCCTTCACGGAAGCCAATTCTCCTCCCCGAGGGAAATGGATGTAGCGATTCCGATAGAGCATCATGGCTGCAAGAACATCCCTCAGCACCATGCTGAATACGGGCTATGACATCCCTCCAGCGTTAGCCACTGTCTCCTGGAAGGAACCTGTTGCAAAAAAAAGGAGTACTCCCATCACCTTGTATGTGGGTGTGAATGCCGTTGGATAGTGACGGCGAGGCTGCAGGTGGGGCTCCAATAGATCACACACAATCTTCAGTGTTGCCCTATCCAGGCGGAATTTCCGTATTAATGCCTCATTCTCCATGTCCTCCAGCACTGCCAGGTGACGTAGGAGATTTGGCCTCCTCCTAGTACAGAAGTAAAATATAAAATGTCAGTGACAACCATCAAGAGATGGCCACAGCACATACCATCAATGATGTAATGGGAAAAAAACGACTGCTTGATAGAAGCATGGCACACCAGGTGACATGGCTGGCCTTGTGATACACACAGAGGGCGCACCTCCCTACTGTCAATACACAAGTGACACAAACACATCGGAGAATGTCAATGCACACATACTGGAGAACACAATTCACATGTGCAGGCAAGGTGCAGCAACATCTGCCAATGTTTTAGAAATTACCATGTCTGTATCATACCCATCTGCTGTACCTGTCACACCTCAATGCATCATGTAAACTCTGCACACATCCATCAACACAATGATCACAGTATCAGGAAAACGTTCAGTTGTGTGCATGAGCTGTTGTGAATGCACCAGTATGATACGATACAATGCTGTGACACAAGCCTTGTGAAGGTCATTACTGACCCACAACTAATGGATTTGTACCACATCATCAACACAAGGTCAAGAGTGTCAACCATCATCAGCCATTAAGTGCATAAGTAACATGGCAGGGAGCACAGACCAAAGTGTGTCACACATAACGTGCGTACAACTGTGGATGACATGGTAGTATGGCATTGTGTGTACAATGATGTGCCCTTTACCATGTTGCTGCTGTGTACTGATACACTCTTCAAGATTGACATTGCCATTAGTGGTAATGGAAATCGCGGTACCTACCGCCGGTCCCCGGCGGTGTGACACCAGCACCACCCCCTTCACAAGTGCGGAAGCCATTGGCATATGGACAGTTGTACATGGTGGGCATGCTCTGCCAGCGTGTAGGCGGTCATTGGATGATTTTGAATGATGCACCACCGAGGTAGCGCACCCCGGGCACCCGCGGACCATCACCGCATGGAGCATTGCCTACAGCCAATGGGAGCGATGAACGCGGTGGCATGATGCACATTTGAAAGTCGCTGAAGGTGTGCTCCGTCAGCGCGCAGGCGGTCATTGGATGATTTTGAATGATGGACCACCGCGGTAGTGCACCCCAGGCACCCGCGGACCATCACCGCCATGGAGCATTGCCTACAGCCAATGGGAGCGATGATCGCGGTGGCATGATGCACATTTGAAAGTCACGGAAGGTGTGCTCCGCCAGCGCGTAGGCGGTCATTGGATGATTTTGAAGGAGGCAGACCTGGACAACCAATTTTTGCTGCTTTGCAGTTTACAGACGACCCTAGGGGGCTATACGTTTGTGGGAGTGAGTCTCACATTTCCACAGCTCACAAAGCCTGCTGCCTGGGACCCTCTCCTGCTGCTGACTGAAGAGCCTGCTGCCTGGGACCCTCTCCTGCTGCTGCCTCCTGAGGCTGCTGCCTGGGACCCTCTCCTGCTGCTGCCTGAAGAGCCTGCTGCCTGGGACCCTCTCCTGCTGCTGCCTGAAGAGCCAGCTGCCTGGGACCCTATTCTGCTGCTGCCTGGGACCCTCTCCTGCTGCTGCCTCCTGAGCCTGCTGCCTGAAACCCACTCCTGCTGCTGCCTGAATAGCTTTCTGCCTGGGACCCTCTCCTGCTGCTGCCTCCTGAGCCTGCTGCCTGGGAACCCTCACCACTCACTTCCGCCACAGGTGTTCCATGTCCACAGGGATGGCAAGGACAGAGAAGATCCGTGCCAGTCCATTCACCAGCGAGGAGCTAGAGGTCCTTGTGGACGAGGTACTGGCACAGTACCCAAGGCTGTTTGGTGGCCCCAATGTCGTGGTAAGTCACCATGAAGGTAGCTGTCGGGCAGGGGGGTGTCAGACGTGTAGTTGTGCGGCTGCAGTATATGCCTGAGGGTGTGGGGTTGTGTCAAACACTAACAGACAAGCTGTCTCCAGGGCGAGGGAGTGTGTGTGTCACAATGTCAGTCTTTTCCATGCCTGTACCTGTATGTGTGAGTGAGGAGTGTTACATTGTCAGCCATACAGAGCCAACCAATGTTTGCCATGTAGGTGCCAGGACATTACTTGATTGTGTGAGTATTTCTGTGTGCCCCTGTTGTCTGACTCAGTGTGACCCAGGGAGTCGGAGCAGTGGCTCCCCACACAAACGATAAACACCACCAGACTCACATGTTCCTTGCACCACTTCCTTCACAATGATTAATACATATGCCACATCTGTGCCCTGTGTAATTGCAGACTTACACACTTCTGTTGATGCATAATATGTTGATGCATCTTGCATTTGTGAGATTATCCTGTACCCTATACGCCTCATTGTGTGCATGCAATCCCATCTGTGTGGGCCATGCAAATTTCCCTTGTGAGGGGTCCCCCAGTTTGGGAGGGAGGTTACAATAGGTCCTGAGTCTGGGTCTTGCTACTGTACTGATAGATGTGGTTACGTGAAAATGTGGAACTGGTCATTAACCCTTCTTTCCTCTCATACATGCAGCTCAAGGTGAACCAGCGTAAGGCCGTGTGGAGGGCCATTGTGGCAAAGGTGCGAGCCATGGGGGTATCCAACTGCCGACGCACACATTGCCACAAGAGGTGGGATGACATCAGTCTGCTTGCAAAAACCGTGGCTGAGATGACATTGGGGTTGCTACCACGCACAGGGCGTTTAGCACGGCGCAGCATGACTCCAGTGATGACCCGCATCTTGGCAGTGACTCATCCAGACCTGGATGCACGTATGAAGGAGCATGGCAAGCAGGGCAGGGCTGGTGAGTATCTGGGGATCGTGACTTTTGCTTGGAGTGGATGCATGTGTACAGGGCCTGTGGCAGCGGTGAGCCATGTGATGTGCGTGTGTTGCTGTGCTGTGCTGTGTCATGTTAGTGGCTGCTGTGATGTGTGCTTGTATCGGGTATTGTGCCACCCTGGCCTTACTGAGCAGATACTCCCTGCTGTACATTCCCATTGCCAGATGTGTTGGGCTCCACATGGTCATTCAGCGTTGGTATGGTGTGGGTGATCTATTATGGGGTGAACAGCAGTGTCCACTAGCTGAGTGTGACTTCATGTATGCCTACTTTGCCTGCACCATGATCGTTGGTGCCCCAACATCTGCAAATAATGTGCCCCAGATTAGCACATGGTGTTTGCTATGGCCTACGTGGCATTGTGGACTGTGTTGTCCTAATAGGTGTGTGTGTTGTCCCCTCCTGTTCCCTGAAGGTCAGTTAGTGGTAACAAGTGTTGTACCCTCATCATGTCCCAAGGTGTGGGCAGGCCAAGTTGTGTGTGGGGCACACTTCATGTAGGGGCAGGGTATAGTGCTGTGTGGCATCAACATGGCTCACCACTCCTGGCACAAAGGCAAAGCAGGGCACTGTAGACACCACTCCTGGCACTAAGGCAAAGCAGGGCACTGTAGGCGGTACACCAGGAAAAGATGGGAAGGAGGACCTGAGGCGTAGCCAGACAAAGCGTTCCGCAGGATCCAGCACATCACCAGTGGTAGTGCCAGTGTCTGCACCTGATGTGGGACAGTTGGTGTGTGTACCTGTTGGGTCATTAACACTTCCCATCAACCCCAAGACAGGGAAACCAATTCATATTCCCAAAAAGTGGAAGGGCACCCCTCCAACCTCTCCCACCAGCACTGTGTCAGAAGTCTGCATGACTCCACCTCCACCTCCACGTGCCACTATGCCACCTGGTCCACACAGCCCTCCAGCTTGCCAAGCCACTGTCAGCCCCACAGCACCTGGGGCTCTGTCACCCCAGTTAAGTGTGCCTGCTGTCACCGACACACAGTCAGGTCCAAGTCTACATGACTTCCAGGAGTGAGTAGACATCCCCCTCATGCGCCTGTGCCTCATACAGGTGTGCTAGTCCTGAACATTGTTGACAACCATGGACATGGAGCCTGTTGCTCTGCTGTGTTGGCCTCTCCCCTGCCTTGGACACTGGGCTGGTTGCTCTGCTGTATTGGCCTCTCCCCTGCCTTGGACACTGGGCCTGTTGCTCTGCTGTGTTGGCTTCTCCCCTTCTTGGACACTGGGCCTGTTGCTCTGCTGTACTCTCCCCTGCCTTGGACACTGGGCCTGTTGCTCTGCTGTACTCTCCCCTGCCATGGACACTGGGCCGGTTTCTCTACTGTGTTGGCCTATCCCCTGCCTTGGACCCTGGGCCTGTTGCTCTGCTGTACTCTCCCCTGCCATGGACACTGGGCCTGTTGCTCTGCTGTGTTGGCCTCTCCCCTGCCTTGGACACTGGGCCTGTTGCTCTGCTGTACTCTCCCCTGCCATGGACACTGGGCCTGTTGCTCTGCTGTGTTAGCCTCTCCCCTGCCATGGACACGGGGCCTGTTGCTCTGCTGTGTTGGCCTCTCCCCTGCCATGGACACTGGGCCTGTTGCTCTGCTGTGTTGGCCTCTCTCCTGCCTCTCCCCTGCCTTGGACACTGGGCCTGTTGCTCTGCTGTGTTGGCCTCTCCCCTGCCAAGGACACTGGGCCTGTTGCTCTGCTGTGTTGGCCTCTCCCTTGCCTTGGACACTGGCCTTCCTGTTTGTTTTTCACCTGTGCATGGTATATTGCATTTTTGCATCATTTTAAGCCTTGCTGTTGTCTACTATTGTTCTACCGCTGCATCTGTGCAATATGTGAATAAATACAGTTACTTCTGGTGTGTGTTTTGTTGGTGTCCTTGCTGATTAAAGTTCTGTTTGTGTTCGCATTTGCTTGCCTGTGCACCATGCTCCATGTATCACTTCAACATTGCAAGGCTCTTTGCAGCTATCATAATTTTGGGCAGGGGTGACAGGGTCTTAAGTCCATTCTGAGCCTGCAAAATGTGTGATCTGTGATGTTTATTTTACCTGGCATGCAGAATCTTGTTAGTGATTTGCTGTTGTTGCCTACAATGTTCACATGTGTGGTTGGGGGACACTCCCAGCACAGGGTGTGATGCTGTGCAGATGTTTCGAAGCTGGCTGGGATATGTAATGTAGTATGTGTGTGGATTGCTTTCTGTGTGCCCAGCCTTGTATGTGTATGGTCATCTTGTGTTGGGCCTTGGTCATGGTGCCATGGCCTACATGAGATGCGTGGTGTTGGGTGTAGCAGAGGTGTGCAGTGTGAAGAGTGTCAGTTTGTAGTGGATCTGTGTGTGCCCCTGTATTGTGTGAGACACACATGTGTCACCCAGGAGTTGTATGCCTGTTGTTTGTTTTGTCTTGCCCTGGGTAGAGGATTGTATGCCCTTTGTGAGCTGTTTGTAGTGCACTGTGCTGTGTGTAGGTGTATCCATGGTGTTGTGTGAGACTCCTCCGTGTTGTGTTTGTCACTTTGGGGTGTACAAAGTGTGTGAGTTGCATGTCAGTGTTGTGTTTGATTGGTCCTCAATGTGTCTTGGGTGTTCTTGTGTGAACTGTGTGGTCCTGCTGCTCCACACTGGCATTGTGTTTGTGTTTGTCATGTATTGCAGGCATATGTTGGTTTTTCAACTCCTGTATGGCATGGTGTGAGTGGTTTTAGGTCATCCCCTATGTGTGCCACTTGTGCTTGGCCATTGTGGGTGTTCCGTACCTCTTTTTGTGTGTGGTACACCCCTTACATGTCTGCTACTGACAGGCTGTTTAACTTAGATGTCAGCTTTCCCCTTGGTTTCCATGTGTGTGTGCCTCCCCATCACTTCATATGTGGGCTTGTGCTTTGTGGTGCTGTTCTTGGGCCATATGTGTTGTTCCACTCTGGACATTGCCCCAAAGGTCTATGTGTGCTGTCCTTGTGCTAATGGTCATTCTGTAGTGGTCATGTGCACTTCAGCTGTGTGTGCTGGCCAGTGCTGTGGTGGAGGTGGCTTTGCTCTTGTATCCCAGAGTGGTGCATGTATAGTTGTTGTGTTGGATGTGTGGATGTAGGGTGTGGTATAGCTTCAGTTACTGGTTGTGGTGTTGTATTTTTGCAGTGCTGATTTGTGGTGTGTGATGCGGTTGTGTAAATCATGCCTGTTATTAAGCATGGGCAAATTTTGCGAATCTGGCGTTCGCGAATTTTGCAAATTTGCGAACTCGCAATCCGCAAAATCCGCGAATTCTCGCGAATTTGCGGATTTTTTTTTTGGGTGTTCGCAAGGATTTCTGCCAGTTCGCAAGGATTTCTGACAGTTCGCAAGGGTTTTGTAACAGTTCGCAATTGCGAACTTACATGTCGGCTCGCAACGGTCACGATTATGTTGTTTCTACGTCTGGTTCATCATCACAGGTTCCCAGCACCCTCTGTTTCACCCCTGCCACCCTCTGTTTCACCCATGCCACCCTCTGGTACATCAATGCCTTATGCCACCCTCTGGTTCATCATCACTGTAGATTATGGGGGTAAAAGCAAGCACACCTGCCTGCTTCAACTGACATGAATTAATTTGGGGTTGATTTATTAATGTGTCACTGTTTTAAAATTCCAGTCTGGCACCTGCTTCCTTATCTATAATTTGCTTTCTGTTGCAGTCCAATTTTTTTTCCAGGACCTTTGTGGCCTACTTGTAGCTATTCTATGAGCCTGCTGTGAGGGTCAGAGCAGGGTCATACAATTGTTGCAACTAGCAACTGAACTCTGGAGGGGCCCTTGTCAGGAAGCACTACAGGGAACGGTTACTAATGATGAGTTTGAACTTTTGAACCTGCTTTCACTTTTGCAAAGCTCGTTTTTCTGCAGAACAGCATTACAGCAACGGCAATGCCCCACCAAGCTTATATGAGAAAGTTGATTTCTAATCCAAAAGTTATCCAAAGAAAATCAAAAGGCCTCAAATCCAAAAAAGTGCAGGCAAATGTCAACCTGAGGAGTTATTCTGATAAAAATCATCATTTTCAGAAGGTCTATGCTGCTTGCTAGTAGATTTCTTGTGCAGAATTGCAATTTTTGTAATTTCGCGAGTGCGAGATTGTTGCTGCCCGCCGCACCTACATGTTCGCAATTGCGAACTTACACCGCAAAGAAAAAAAATCCGCTGCGTGCGAATTTGCGGATTTTGCGGGAAATTTGCGAATCTCGCGGATTGCGAATTTACCGAAAATCCGCAAAATCCGCGAGCGTAACGGATTTTCCGCCCATGCTTACCTGTTATGCAGACAATGCTTGTCGTGAAGGCGGTGCTGTGTGCTGTGTGTATGTGGCCTTGGCATTGCCTGATGTACATCCCCTGTTGTCTTGTGGTGTTTGTTGATTGAGGTTTCATGTGCATCTGTGATGGGTTTGATGTGTCTGTGTGTGTTGGTCCAGATGCACTTCTTGTGGGTTTACTGTTATGGTGTGTGTGTTTATTTCCTGGGTGATGTTGTTGTGTACTCCTGTTGTGTCTGTGTTCTCATTGATTTTCCCCAGTTTGGATGACAGAGTATGTGTGTTTGTGTTTGAGTTCAGTATGTGTTCCGGTATTGTTTGTGTGTTGTTCTTGTGCAGGCATCGGTTGAGGCATCCCTGTTTGTGTGTGGTGTTTGTGGCTACACCCGGGGTGTATGTTTATGTGTGTGTGTGTGCTGGCAAGGATTGTGAGCCTTGAGTGTGTGTGGCACTGGTGTTGTGTGTTCCTTGTCAGCCAATCCTGCAGTGGCTGTCTCCCTGGCTGTGTGTTGTGTGGTGCAGGGTGTGTATTGTGCTTGTTGTTGCAGTGCTTGTTGGTGTGCATGGGGGTGCATGGGATGGGCACCTGCCCTGTGGGTTGGTGGGGTGTGTTGCTGTGTGGTTGGGGGCTGTGTGTCCCTGTGGTGTTTGTGGCCTGCCCATGCCTTGGAGTGGCCCTGCCTTCTGCATAGTGCGCATGTGTTGACTGCGGCGGTGACGTGACCAGGACCGGGATGTTGCTGCTGGTTGGCGGTCGCTGTGTGTCCCGGATGCTGAGGGTGAGGTTCCGTGACAATTAAAATGATGTTTTCGACTTGTTCGAATATGGACGAGTTTGGTATCTATGAACCGCAAATGACGAGTTTAGTGGGTGTGCGCGTTTTCGCCATGCTGACCTAAACCGTTCATCCGTTTCGTGGGTTTCTTCATCTGAACCCACGGGTTCCATTTTAGATACGGCATCCATTTTGTCTCTTGCCCTCAAGTAGCCAGCGGATGGACACTGTTCGCTTCGTGACCCTGGGATTCCCAAACTCTTGCGGAAGACACGTGTTCCTTTGAGGATGTCTTTATGACTAGGAGAAGGACGCTGTAAGGCAGATGGCCCCGCTCGAAGCTCATCTTTCTGTGCTGGTCTATTGTTTCAGTTGTGCATTTCATTAGGCATGTCTCCTTTGATCCTGCAGTCGCGTTTCCGATAGCACCCCCTTACACTCATTTCAATCTGTTCTCTATCCTTGTCTTCCTCTGCATCTGTTTCTGACTCTTCCTTGATTCGTTTACAGCCGAACGGAATGCACTAATGGTGGGAAGATGTACTTTTACAGTTGGGAATCCACAAATGCTACTGCAATTATGCTCCGAGCCCTGAATACATGAAAGCGACCCCCTATGAAATTTACTGTGGGAACCGGGTTGTAATCTTTTGTTTGTCATGTTGTTCTATGACGAAAAACTGTATAAAAGGAGCGATCCACAGATATGATTTGAAACAGTCTCCTGGAACCTACATGCTATGTACTTCTCGTGACTTCTGTTTCCCTGCAGTAAATAAATCCTTGATCTTTGACGCCGAAGGAAGTGTCCCGTGTCTCTGTCATTTGTACGCCGGAACAGGTAACCCACGAAGGTTTCAGGTGTTGTCCCCTGGCACCGCTGGGTCTTAGAAAATCCCAGTCCTTCAGTTGGCGCCCAACGTGGGGCGGCATCAGCGGTACCGGTCCAAAGCCCGACGATCGTGAGGAACTTCGTGTGAAATCTCCGAGGGAAGGTGCACCCCGCTTCATCGATCCTGTTGTCGAAATAAGTGGCCCGAAGACTTTTCCGCGAAGATCCCCGCCTCCTGACGGCTGCGACGGACTGATGCCCTGACTGTCGACCTGTTTTGGTGCCTGGCGTAGACCTTGGTATAGCGAGACGATAGACGGGTGTAGTATTCTCTGTTCTGTGCCTTCCTGGCACCTGTAGTTAGAACCTTTGTGTACCTATGTTCTATGGCTCTGTAGTAGAATGTTGCCTTCTGGCAGTTGATAGCCTTTGCCTGGTTCCTGTCGCTGTGCTTCTCCTAAGCTGAATAAACCTAATCTACAAGCCTAACTAATGTGCTGTCTTCTTCAATACTACAAAATTGTTGGCGACGATGCTGCTTAGGAGAAGGTAAAAGAACCTGCCTTTACCTCGTTTCTCCTCGTAATTCTGCCAAGATTACACTGTGGATCGAGTGTACTTCGAGCCCAGCTGTTGACCCTCTGGTGAAGATCCCCAGTGAAGATAAGTGGCCCGCTTTGGTTTTGCGCGTCTTCAGCTATTTTAAGCCATTAATTAACTTAATTTATGTCCCCGCAACGTCATTGGGGTCAGCGCGAGACTGTTCATTGAGGAAGCTCGAGCGCCAGTGTACCACGTCATTTATTTCAGCGCGAGGCTCATCCCAAGCGCGAGCGCGTCACGTCATCAATTTCAATCCTGCACGCGTTTCCCTGACGCGTCCCCATAGCAACCGTCAACAATTGCCTGCGCTCTTCTCTTCAAAGACGCGTCTCCCCAGCAACGCGTCCTGACGTGCACTCTTCTCTTCAAAGACGCGTCTCCCCAGCAACGCGTCCTGACGTGCGCTCTTCTCTTCAAAGACGCGTCTCATTAGCAACGCGTCTCCAAGCCTGTTTGTGCCTCGCCTGACGTGCGCTCCTCCTAACGCGCTAATTCATCAAAAGCGGCCCACATTGTCAACGATTTGGCATCATTCAATTACAAATAAAGACATTAATATAAAGCATAGCGTTTTCAATCACAGACTTCAGTTCTTTAAGGAAGGTGTTTTTAAACACGCTGGTGCCATCTAGTGGTGAAAGTTATCTCATGGTCTTTTCCAAAGGCTAACACTTTTCTTCGCATACTGAATTTTTGTTTACACAGCGGCAGAGTCTATAAAGAGGGAAATCTATTCCTTCCTTTTCCAGTATGCAGTCTGTTTCTCCTCCTCCTCCTTTTCTCGAGACTCCAGGCAATCCTCCAATTGTCTGGAAAAAGTGGTTTGATGCCTTTGAGACTTATTTGGGAGCTATAGGCGCGTCAAGATATCGCGCAGAAAGGAAGAAGTGTCTTCTACTGCACTCTTTGGGTTTCGAGGGAAGAGAAATCTTCAAACATTTACCTCCCTTAGTAAGAAACAATGCTGAAGAGGACGTAGACGAATACACAGAAACAAGATTAAGGCTCGAGTTGCGTTTTGACATCAAGCCAAGTCTTGTTGTCATAAGACACAAGTTCTTCAAGAGAGAGCAACTATCTGGGGAGGATGTTGAAACGTATGTTTCCTGTCTCAGACAACTAAGTGCTGAATGTGAATTCGAAGGTTTCCGAGAGCAGTTAATAAGGGATCAATATGTTTGCAAGTGCTCTGATAAATCTATTCAGCAGAAGCTTCTTACTTTGGGCAATCCCACACTTGAGGAGACTATTCGTGTGGCCAAGAGTATAGAGTTGTCAAAAAAAGAAGTAAAGGAACTTGAAAAGAAATGTGATGATGGAGTTTCGATAGTTAGAACCAGGGAGAACAAAGACAGTAAAGCAACTGGCAGTCAACGTTTTGACAGAAATAACACTCCTGGTTCTCAACGCTTTGAGAGGAACGCCTTTTCAAGGAATGACATTTGTTACAGATGTGGAAATCCCTCCCATAATAAAAGTAACAAGTTTTGCCCTGCCAGGAACTCCACTTGCCGCAACTGTGGGAAGTTTGGGCACTTTACAAAAATTTGCCAAATCTCCAAACAGGGAAATTCCACTTTTAACAACAAGTCTCAGGGTATAAGCACTGTCAACACTATTGGGAATGTCTCGGAGTCCTATGGTGATGGTGATGATGACTCTGACTCCATAAATGGCATTCAAGACGACCTCAGAGACATGGTTGTAGTGGTACGAGATGATGGGGTCATCATAGGTGATCCGTCTGACTGTGTTGATCCTCTCGAAGATTTTGGTGTGGGTGACAAGATAGTTACCCTACTAGTGGACTCTGGAGCCAGAGTAACTATGATCACGCAAAAGTTGTTTGATGTGACCTGGCCTGAAAGGAACCTCCTACCTCCTGATAGAACTCCCGTTTCTTATGAAGGACGTAGAATAGCTCTTCTTGGGTTCTTTGAAGAAATTATTCAGTTCAGGGGAAGGAGGATCTTTGGTAAAGTGTACGTTTCCTTGAAGGGCCTTAACATTTTGGGTTGGTTCCACCAGGGTTTGTTCAAGATGATCCTTAGACCAGGTTCCAAAGAACAAATCAGTATTGATGAATCCTGTGATAATGTAGGAAGTTTAGCTGTTATCGTTCCAGGTGACAATGTAGAGGGTTTGATTTCCAAATTTCCAAGAGTTTTTGGGAGTGGCCTTGGCATCATCAAAGGTTTCAACCATGAAATCAGAGTTAAGGATGGTGCCATCCCAGTGAAACACAAGGTGAGGAGTGTTCCTTTCAGCGTGAGGGATGATCTAGAAAAAGAGTTAATGGGCCTTTGCAGAAAAGGAGTCATAGAGCCAATTGAGTCATCCCTGTGGTTGTCTCCCCTTGTTGTCGCCAGAAAAAGGAATGGGGATTTGCGCGTCTGTGTAGACTTACGCAGCCTCAATAAGAACATCTGGATTGACTCACACCCCTTGCCCAAGATTACTGATTTATTGTCCCTTACCAGGGGGGCAAGATGGTATACTAAGCTGGACTTGGCCTCCGCTTATCACCAGGTGGTGTTGAGTCAATCTTCTAGACATCTAACCGCTTTTGTCTCCCCTTTTGGGAGTTTTCAGTACTGCAGAATGCCGTTTGGCCTTGCGTCAGCGGCCGCAGTTTTCCAAAGGTTGATGAGTCAGATGTTTAGGGACACCCCTGGAGTGATTGTCTTCCAGGATGACGTTTTGATTTTTGGCGAGAACAAGGCGGATCATGACTACTCCCTAAATCAGGTCCTGGAAATCATGCAAGACAAGGGTATTGTCTTGAAGAAAGAGAAATGTGTCTTTTCAAAAGAAAAAATGGAGTTTCTAGGCCATGTTGTTTCTCATGCAGGTGTCGAACCACGTCCTGGTCTAGTGAAAGCTATTGTTGATGCTCCTCCACCTGCTGATAAGTCTGGACTAAAATCTTTTATTGGTCTCAGCGAATTTTACTCCAGATTCATCAAAGACTATGCGTCAAAGGTTCAGCCTTTGACCAACATGTTAAAGAAAAGCGTGCCTTTCGTTTGGGATGAAAATTGCCAAGAGATTTTCAAGTGGATCAAATCTCAGCTTGTTGGAGAGAGCATTCTCAAACCTTTTGATCCCAACAAAGAGTGCGTGGTGACTGTTGATGCAAGTGGATTTGGACTTGGGGCTGTCCTCACTCAAAGGAACGGACAGGTTGACAACACCATCGCTTATGCCTCCAGGGTACTGCGTGGAGCAGAAGTTAACTTCTCTGTTATTGAGAAGGAGCTTTTGGCCTGTTGGTGGGCTGTCAGGAAGTTCAATCCCTATCTCTGGGGTAGTCATTTCACTATTTGTACTGATCACAGCCCAGTGGTCTCTATTTTGTCCGGGGAAAAGATCAAGGAACACACCCCTAGAATCGCGAGGCTGTTCACCAAGCTTCTTCAGTATGACTTTAAGGTTGTTTATCTGCCAGGCTCAAGGAATGTCAGAGCCGACTATTTTTCTCGTTTTCCATTAGCTGATAATGACTCAGAAGTTGAAAAGGATGAAGACCAAGAGGATTGTTTTGTCGCGGGTCTGGATCTTGAGGGCATGTGTGCAATTAGTGAGAGTGAGTGGAAAAGAGAGTTGTTGAAAGATGCTACTCTTCTACGAGTTGTTGACTATCTGAAGTCTGGTTGGCCCAAGGAGAAGAATGTTACTGGGGTCTTTCAAACCTTTGTCAAAGTTGCTGACGAGCTCACTGTTGAGGATGGCATTCTCATGCGGTGTGGGAGGCTCATCCCTCCTGAAAGCCTGCGGAAGCGTCTGGTCGATGGTGCACATGAAGGGCATTTAGGGAAGACCTTCACCAAACGCAGGTTGAGAGATGTGTTCTGGTGGCCGCAGATGGACGTGTGCGTTGATTCCTTGATTGACAACTGTGTAATTTGCAAGTCCTCAGATAAAAGTCATAAGGTTAGGTCTCCTCCCATGGAGCCTGTTCAATTTCCGGAAAGGGTGTGGGAAAAGATTGGGATTGATTTGGTCGGTCCTTTTTACCTTTTACCTTCATGTTCCCGTTTTGCCATAGTTGCCATTGATTACTACTCAAAATGGCCGGAAATTCGTTTTGTCAGTGAAGCCTCCTCTGCAAGTGTAATTTCCTTTTTGAAAGACATCTTTTTGAGAGAGGGGTTTCCTTCTGTTGTCATGACCGACAATGGTGTCCAATTTGTCAGTTGTGAGTTTGAATCTTTTCTCAAACAAGGTGGTGTGACACATAAGAAAAGTTCCCTTTACCACCCCCAGGCCAATGGCCTTGTTGAGAGGATGAACCGTGTTCTCAACAACTGCATCCAGTGGGCCATTGCTAACAAGTGTGTAGTTGAGAATGCTGTGCGTTCCATGTTGTGGTTTTATCGTACCACAGCCCATTCTTCTACTGGGGTTTCCCCTTTTGAGCTTCTGAGGGGCAGGAAACCCTCCACCAAAATTTGTCCGGGTTGGATGTCCAAGTGGGTAAAAATGAATGTTATGGATGGAGTTGATGTTTTTGTCAGAGACAATGTGTCCGAGGCTCAGAAGAAGCAAAAGTCCTATTTTGATGAAAGGAAGAGGTCTGTTGCCCATGACTTCTGTGTTGGTGATGTGGTTCGAATTAAAAATCCTGTCCATGTCACCAAAGGTAGGAGCAAATTTTCTCAACCTGTTGTGGTTGACAAGATCTGTGGTAATGCTGTACGGGTCAACAATAAGGATTGGTGGAACGTCTGCAAAATTGTTAAAGTCAGTAATGATGATGCTCACGCTGGTGTTTCTCAGCCTAATCCCTGCTCTGTTCCAAGTGACAAACATTCTGGTACTGTTGTTATTGATGGTAATGGTGGAAATGTTGTTGATGCTTCTGTTCCTGTACCTCGCAGGAGTCATAGAGTGTGTAGGATTCCTGCCAGGTTCAGATAATCTGCTGCTGCTGTTCTGTTCTTTCCTTTTACCAGTTGTGCTCTTCTTCCTCCACTGTTCTTCTTTTCCTTCTTCTTTTTCTTTTCTCTCCTTTTCTCTTCTTCTTCTTCTTCTCCAAGTACGGACGTTTCTTCTTTTGTTTTACCGAAAAGAGGATAATGTAGTATTCTCTGTTCTGTGCCTTCCTGGCACCTGTAGTTAGAACCTTTGTGTACCTATGTTCTATGGCTCTGTAGTAGAATGTTGCCTTCTGGCAGTTGATAGCCTTTGCCTGGTTCCTGTCGCTGTGCTTCTCCTAAGCTGAATAAACCTAATCTACAAGCCTAACTAATGTGCTGTCTTCTTCAATACTACAACGGGCCTTCCTGGTGACGCCATTGCTCTTTCAGTTAAGTATTTGTGGGTCGCTCCCAGAGCTTTTGGTTGTTGTTGTTGCTTAGTTGTTGCATGGTTCCATTGCATTTGTGGTTCTTCGTATTTTGTTCTTAGTTGTTCTATTTGACGTCTGCAGTCTCCAAAAACCGAGGGTTTTTGCATTTTTGCGGGGACATTGTAATCCAATAACCCTTGACGTTTGTGAAACTCGGCTAGTGTGCATGATGCCTGGCCGTAGTACTTTGTTCAGTTGCTTTAGAGGTTGTGGTTCGGATTCCCGATTGGAGGACTCATGTCCGATACCTCCAGTTGGAACTCCAATTTATGAATTATATAGTCGCCATGGTGTGGGTCCTATTACATATAATGATTGCTGGATCCGCTACACTAAAGATGACGGTGTCCTTAGTTGGCCACCTCACGGTAGTTTCGAAACTACGATTTTGGATAATCTAGAAGCAAAATTGTTTAAAAGGAAAGCTAGGCCGGCCATGTTCGATTCCTTTCGGTTATGGCGTAAAGAAGCCAAGCAGAAAGAAATCAAACAGCTTAAACGTAATAAAAGAGAAGGTATCGTTACGACGATGAGAAATGCAGAGCAGTTTCAGCGAGATAAAGAAGAGAAGGAAAAGGAAGTTTTTGATAGATTACAACGTATGACTGTGGATAAATGTTATCTTGTTTTACCGACGGGTACTGATAAGAAGGGAGAGGAAGCAGTAGAGGACCCTTTGTTGTCCTATCTACTGAAGTCGTCACCTCCATACGCACAGGATACTACAGCCCCTGTGGTTCTCCCTGTTCCTCGACCTGCTGTTCCGGTACCTGCTGGTCAGCCTGTCACTGGTCCTGTCCCTGCGAATCCTCTTGTCCCTATTCCTTTACCTGCTACTGTCCCTACCACTCCACTGCCCATACCTCCTCAGCCTACTGTTCCTGCTACTTCTGCTCTTTTGACTACTCCTACTGCTCTTGCTCCTCCTGTTTTTGGCCCTCCTGTTGTTACCCCCTTTACTTCTCTCCTCTTCCCCGTCTGTTCGGCGACGTATTCCTAATATTGTTGCTAACTTTTACTCTCCTCTTGGACCGATTCTTGGGTCCGATGTTTCTGATGCTCCTCAACGACGAAGTCAGCTTCCTGGTGGTAGGGAACGTGAAACACTAATTAACATGGCGAAAAATTGGATTAGGTATCCCCTCAAGAATCCTCCACACACAGTTGTTGATACTTTCTCCCAATTTAATGAGCCAACACAGAGATTCGTGTTTGAAGAAATGTGCAAATTCTTACGCGACGAGATATCAGTGGACGCGGCAGACGATGTACTGGCCGCTGTAACTGAACTTCAGCTTCAGTTATTGAGTGGTATGATTGTGGGTAGCAATGTTCGGCGTGCTGTTGAGCATCTACTATCTTTTCGTCCCATGTGATGCCTTGTGCACTATTTAAAGATGAACACGAGGAATGGATGGCACAACCTGGTCAGTATCCCATGCGAGAAGTTCCCCCAGTGTGGATGCCAGGTAATCCCGGTGCTAATCCTCCTATTTTGCCACACTTCCAGAGAGTTTGGATACACCTCCCATGGAAGCGATCAGAAGTTTTACAGGTGAAACAATCTTTGCCTGACCCCCGGAAAAATCCGGCAGGTTATTATAAAGAGTTATCGCAACTTGCGGATGCTACTGTTATGAACCTCGCTGATATCGATATGTTGTTTGGTAACGTAGTACCTCAACCGATATGGGCGCAAATCCGTCAAGAGAATCACGCAGCTGAGTTAGGCGGTGACTGGCCTGCTCTTGTGGCAGCTGACGGACGACAAGTTGGTGGGGCTAAGCCTGAACAGTTAATCACGGATCTCCCTCAAAGAATCATTACGTTTATGAAGACACTTATGCCAGCGATGAAAGTTAACTGGGATAAATTGTCTGCGTGTAAGCAAAAGAAGGACGAGAGTGTCTCCGATTTCTTTACGAGATTTGAGGAGGCATTCATCGATCATAGTGGTCAAGATATGAGTTCTGAGGGAGGTCAGAGATTGTTTGTTGATAAATTTGTATTGAATTTATTGCCTGAACTTGGCAACAAATTGAAAAATTCAGAAAGTGCGTGGGCTGTTTCGACCGCTGCCCAGATATTGGCTACTGCCCAATATTATGAAAATAGAGAGAAGGAGGAGAAGGATCGTTCAGATAAAAAGACGAAAGAACTCAAAATGAAAGTTTTGTCACAACAAGCGTATCCTCCGCGCTCGAATCAAAATGATTCTCAGCAAAGGAATAGATCACAATTGCAGTCAGTTAGGTCACAGTCGCGAAATGACTCTGCACAGAGATCTATGCTCGGATATAACCAATGCGCATATTGTAGAGGTGAGGGTCATTTGAAATTTGATTGTCAGGTTTTGGGCGACCGAAATAATGGTAATTCATCTAGAGGAGGTCGTAGTGGTCCTCAACAAACTTCGCGAGGTAGAGGTCGTGGTGTTACTCAAAATCAAAATGAGCGTTCTAATAATTCCTCTGATTAAAATAATTTTTTTTGATCAGCGTGGGTCATCGTCAGGTAGATCTGCACAATACAACGTGGACGACTTTTACGCCGATCAGGGTACTGATGACCGTAATTACTAGGACAGCCATAGACAAGGAGAGGGAGTAGTATCAGTTCCGGTTGATCAGAGAGGGCCTTACGTCGCAGTTGCCACATCGGGCGTAGTTGAGCCTTTTCTGTTGGACACTGGTGCAGAGAAAAGTTCCATTATTCATTCGAAACTCCCTGGCGCACCTTTGTCTGGCTTAACAAATGTTTCCGTTGGATTCTCTGGCGCCCCCGTTAGCAATCCGGTTTCTTGTCCTTTGCCTCTTACCATTGGGCCTCGTGAGCTGGAAGCTCCTTTGATTTTGACTACTGGTTGTGGTGAGAATCTTTTGAGCCTGGATTTGCTGAAACGTTTGTATGCGACTTTGTATTGTTCTCCCGCGGGAGTAAAGCTTACATTGGGTGAGAGAGTAATCTCTCCTATGTATTTGTCAATTGATAAGCTCCCACCGGAATTGAGTTCTCTTCCTGAGTCTTTGTGGGCGACAGGTCCCAATGATGTGGGCCTGCTCGATATATCACCTTATGTTGTCCAACTGAAATCGAATGTGCGATTGCCACGTATTCCCCAGTATCGTATCTCTCTCGATGGTGAGCGAGCGTTGTTAGCGATCATCTATGATTTGATCAAGAAAGATGTTATTGAGGAGACTCGAGGAAACGTGTGTAATAGTCCTGTGTTACCTATTCTGAAACGCACTGATCCATCCAAGCCTCCTGTTTATCGTTTTGTTATTGATTTACGGGAGGTGAACAAAATTGTGATTCCTCCGTTTCCTGTGGTGCCTTATATCACGGCTTTACTGACTCTGATTCCAGCATCTGCGTCCTGGTTCTCAGTGATCGATCTGAAGAATGCTTTCTTTAGCATTCCGATTGCTGAGGAGAGCAGGGACTTATTCGGTTTCTCGTTAGGTGGTCGCAACTTCAGGTTTAAACGCGCTCCTCAGGGCTACTGTGAGAGTCCATCGATATATAGCCAAGCCCTGAAGAGTCAACTTGATGCGTTTGTGTTACCGGTTGGTGCGGCCTTGATCCAATATGTCAATGACTTATTGGTGGCCGCGGATACACGGGAAATTTGCAAAACTGCTACGGTGTCACTGTTACAGCATCTTTGTGACTTACATCACAAGGTGTCACCTTCTAAGTTGCAAAATTGTTGTCAAGAAGTAACCTATCTAGGTCACTTATTGTCAAAGGAGGGAAGAAGGTTGACCCCAGAGAGAATTGCAGCGATTGCCCGAATGACTGTGCCAACAACTCAGAGAGATGTGCGTGCCTTCCTAGGTATCACGTCATACTGCAGGCAATGGATTCCAAATTTTTCATTGCTAGCGAAACCATTGGTAGCCCTCACGTGCAAGGATGTTCCAACTCCTTTGCCATGGACGGAAGAGTGTCAGAAAAGTTTTTCTGAATTACGTGATGCGTTGTGTTCAGCTCCTGTGTGAGGTACTCCTGACTACAGTAAGCCGTTTACACTATACGTTCACGAGAGGGAAGGTTGTGCGTTGAGTGTTTTGACTCAGCAATTTGGCGGTAAGCAGCGTCCATGTGCATATTTTTCCTCGACCTTGGACCCAGTAGCAAGAGCATTGCCGAGTTGTCTAAGAGCGACAGCGGCGGCTGCGGTGTCCATCTGACAATCTGCAGCATTGGTCATGGATAATATGCTTACGGTGATGGTTCCACATGCAGTTGACACTCTTTTAAATTGTACGAAAACCCAACACTTGACGAGCGCAAGGTTGTTTGGTTATGAGTTGACGCTTTTGGCAAGTCACATACAAATAAAGCGCTGTAATGTGTTAAACCCAGCAACGTTGTTGCCGACTAATATGGAAGCAGACGACGTACCACCACATGATTGTTATTTACGAACTGAAGAGGAAACGAAGGGTCGTGTTGACCTAAAAAACACTCCATTGGCAGAGCCCGATGGTACTTTGTATGTGGATGGTTCATGTTTTAAGTTGCCGAATGGTGATGTGACGACTGCGTATGCTGTGGTGACGTTGAGTACGGTTGTGGAACTGGCAAGATTGAATCAGAATTCCGCACAGGCGGCAGAACTAATTGCTTTGACGAGAGCGTGTGTTTTGTCAAAGGGAAAGCGAGTGAATGTGTTTACCGACAGCCAGTATGTCTTTGGTGTTGCCCATAGTTTTGGTCGATTGTGGCGAGAGAGAGGCTTTATGGCATCGCATGGTACGAAGATCCAACATGGACAACTTGTGAATGATCTTTTGGAAGCACTTACATTGCCCAAGCAGGTGGCGATTATTAAATGCAGTCCGCACCGTAAGGTGACAGATGATGTTGGTCGTGGCAATGCGTTCGCTGATGAGATTGCTAAGGAGACTGCGAGAAATCTTGCAACTAGAATGTATGTGACGAGTTCGGTAAGGTGGCCTGCAGAAACTGGTATGTGTGAGGATACTGTTGAAAGTGTGAAAGCGATTCAGAATGAGGCCACCGAGACTGAAAAGACCAAGTGGAAGGAGAGCACAGGAAAGTTAGACGCGAATGGATGTTGGATTGATTTGTCGGAGAATAAAAGGTGGATGTTGCCGGATGCATATGTGTTAGCTGTTGTGACCATGGCACACGGTTTGTCACATATTAGCGCGAAAGGTATCTGCAAGTTGTTGTCACCTGTATGGAAGAATGATGGTATCGCTGAGTGTGCTGAGAGATTGGTCAAGAATTGTATGATATGTATGATGTACAATCCTGGTAAGGGTACTCCTACACCCCCTGGCCATTTTGCTCCTCCTACATGTCCCTTTGAAGTAATCCAACTGGACTTCATCCATATGGAGCGATGTAATAACCTAAAATACGTTTTAGTTGTGGTTTGCGCATTCTCCCGATGGATTGAAGCTTACCCTCTCAAAGATAATACTGCCCTGTCCACAGCGAAAGTCCTACTGAAGAAGTACTTTCCCCGGTATGGAATGCCACGGATTGTATGGTCAGATAACGGAAGTGAGTTTGTGGGGAGTGTGATGAAGAGTGTGTGTAAGGGCCTTGGAATTAAACAAAAATTCCATAGTGCCAATCATCCCCAGTCAGCAGGTTTAGTTGAAGGGTACAACGGTACTCTGAAACTGAAACTCACGAAGATTCAGGCTTCGACTGGTTTGTCGTGGCCCGATGCTTTGCCTCTGGCTCTTCTGTCAACTAGGGCGACTGTACACTCTCGAGTAGGGCTCAGCCCATATGAGATTGTGTTCGGCCGTCCTGCAAATATTTGGAGGGTTCCTAGACCTAGTTCAATTACAAATCTTGAATATCCAATGCTAATTGATTACCTTCATGATCTGACTGCTAAACTGAGGTTAATTCATCAACAAGTCTTTGAAGCACTGCCGGCGCAGACGGAGGGTCCAGGCCACCAGCTCCAACCTGGAGGCTGGGTGGTTACCAGAAATTTTGGCCGGAAGCGGAACCTCGAGCCGAGGTTTGTTGGACCCTTCCAAGTGCTACTCGCCACAAGAACCGCTATTCGTTTGGAGAGCCGCAAGCATTGGGTGCATGCCACCCACATCAAAAAGGTACCAATACCTTTACCAGCGGACTCGTGGGTGAGGACTGGCATCGCCGTATCAGAAACAGAAGCTTTGCCGAACTTTGCACCGTTCAGTGACGCTCAACCTGTGGGAGATGCTTCAGTACAGATAGATAGCTCTGTTGAACCTTTGTCATTGGAGAATTCAAGCTCTGAATTATTGTCTGATCGACAGGACTCTATTCCACCATCCGATCAATTGTTCGAAGAGCAGACTCGTCCTGGAAGAAGGAGATATTTTCTTCGTTCTCACAAAAAGGACAAATAAACGTGCTTTTGGTTTTTTCCCCATTTTTGAAATTCACGTTACCCCTTATTGTTATTTTTGAACATTATGAACAATTGCACCTTCTATTGATTTCTGAGTTTTTTTCACATGTGTTTTTCCACAGCTAGGAGATTTTGTATTACGCTTGAATGCTTGATTTAAGAACCTTACATCCGGGTTAACCGTAGGGCCGTGCGGGTACTTCCTTCTGTTTAGCAGGTTCCTGACACTAGGTCGGTACTTTTGTCGATTCCTAGGTACTCCTGGAAATTGATAATCGCTACTCAGAACGAAGTGCGTCAAGAACGTTGTGGACGGTTTTTAGAGGATGGAATTCTCAAAGTTGTCGGAAGTGGAGAAGACTCTAGCGCGAAGATCAACATTACATAGGGTTGTTCGAACTAAATGCTTTCTGTTTCAGGTGTTCCTGCTGTTCTTAACTGTCTCTATGTTATTGGTGGGTGGAGTATATTTTGGGTTACAATCATTCTCGCCTTCTGCTTTACCTACTTCTTCTGAACCAAAACCTACTCCCACTGTTTCTCCACATTCCTTTCACCCTTTACCTCAACACGAACAGGTTAGACGTGCGGAATTCATGAATAATTTCTTCGTTCAGCTTCTTCACCAACATCAATTGGTGATGAACACTACCAACTGTTGGGTGTGTGGGTTAATGCCACATACCATGGATAAGGGAATTCCGTACTTGGTCCTTCCTTATAGTTCCCAGGGATCAGCTCGAGCATTCCAAACTATGTTCCGTAGCGCACTAGATTCTTACCCCAATCGAGAACCACGTTCTCCACACTTTGGTCCCGGCCCGTACCACAAGTCTTTGGCAATAGCGATTGCTGATTTAGATAGAGATATTTTTGATCCATCGCTCATTCCAGAGGAAGAGGTGCGAGCATATAGGGATCTGAGTGAGGCCGAGTATAGCATGTCAGTGGGTGATAGACAATTCAAAAGCTCATCTCCAATTTGGATCGTACCCCATCTCGGTAATTTCTGTTTGAAAGGTCGTGGTCGAAGTCCGAGAGCTCATCTTGGGGAGAGTGCTTGCACTGAAACATATGTTTTACCAATGCTCTCTTCCCCTGTTCTCCTGACTGCCAAGGGTACGTACTTTGTATGTTACGACTGCGCATATACATGCTTGCCCCTTGACTTCTCGGGCACCTGTTATATTGCAAATTTGCTGCCACCGACTTTTACAGTTGCCTCGGACTATCACAAGACTAGAGTTGTGAGAGGCGTTATTAGCAAAGAAGATACTGCTGGTCAAGAAGCAGGAGACTTCTTTAAGGGTTTCTTGCCGTTTTGGGGACCTATGGTCAATAGTAGGAACCTGAGACAGTTGACTCGAGTGGTGGAATCAACTGCTAATATAACTGCAAGTGCCCTTGGTAATTTAACAGCTGAGCTTCAGGCGGACAGGCTTATGACGTTACAAAACCGTATGGTTTTGGATGTTGTTCTTGCAGATAGAGGTGGTGTATGTAAGGTCATCCATTCGAGTTGTTGTATTTTCATCCCTGATAACGCTCCCACTGTCTATCAAGCCATTTCAAAGTTGCATAAGATCTCCGAGTCCATACACGTGGACCTAGGTGATTGGACGCTACTAGGATGGTTTTGGGGCCTGATGTCGACTTGGGGTTGGAAGATTCTGATGATCATTGGGGTTGTTGTAGCATTTCTGTTCACGTGTTGTCTTTGTGTGCAGTGTGGTCCTGCCTTATGTGGCCTATGTGCTACGACGTGTATAAGACGGCCATCTGTTACCAAGGAAGCATTGATGGATAGAATACTGTTGCAGCAACATCTGGACGGTCTGATGAATATTGAGATCGATTCTGATATCGACTAGTGCTTGCCTACATGAGGGCAAAAGGAGCGTCTGAGGTTCCGTGATAATTAAAATGATGTTTTCGACTTGTTCGAATATGGACGAGTTTGGTATCTATGAACCGCAAATGACGAGTTTAGTGGGTGTGCGCGTTTTCGCCATGCTGACCTAAACCGTTCATCCGTTTCGTGGGTTTCTTCATCTGAACCCACGGGTTCCATTTTAGATACGGCATCCATTTTGTCTCTTGCCCTCAAGTAGCCAGCGGACGGACACTGTTCGCTTCGTGACCCTGGGATTCCCAAACTCTTGCGGAAGACACGTGTTCCTTTTAGGATGTCTTTATGACTAGGAGAAGGACGCTGTAAGGCAGATGGCCTCGCTCGAGGCTCATCTTTCTGTGCCGGTCTATTGTTTCAGTTTTGCATTTCATTAGGCATGTCTCCTTTGATCCTGCAGTCGTGTTTCCGATAGCACCCCCTTACACTCATTTCAATCTGTTCTCTATCCTTGTCTTCCTCTGCATCTGTTTCTGACTCTTCCTTGATTCGTTTACAGCCGAACGGAATGCACTAATGGTGGGAAGATGTACTTTTACAGTTGGGAATCAACAAATGCTACTGCAATTATGCTCCGAGCCCTGAATACATGAAAGCGACCCCCTATGAAATTTACTGTGGGAACCGGGTTGTAATCTTTTGTTTGTCATGTTGTTCTATGACGAAAAACTGTATAAAAGGAGCGATCCACAGATACGATTTGAAACAGTCTCCTGGAACCTACATGCTATGTACTTCTCGTGACTTCTGTTTCCCTGCAGTAAATAAATCCTTGATCTTTGACGCCGAAGGAAGTGTCCTGTGTCTCTGTCATTTGTAAGCCGGAACAGGTAACCCACGAAGGTTTCAGGTGTTGTCCCCTGGCACCGCTGGGTCTTAGAAAATCCCAGTCCTTCAAGGGGTGCCTTGTTGTGAGGTGGGTGATGTGTGGGTGCCCGTGTGGATGTGTTGTGTCCCCCAGCAGGGTGTCTGTGTGGTGATTGGACCCTGTGTCGGCCTGTGTGTTGTGTGTTGCATTTGTGTATTTGCGTACCTGCGGCGTCGTCCCCGGCGGCTCATCTGACGATAGTGTTGTAGGAGGAACATCACCGGATGCATATGAGGGCTGGGTTCATGGTGGTCAGGACAGGGTCTCGCCTATCTTGCTCCGCTGTCGAGTTTCCGCCTGCTCAGGCTGGGCGGTGTCTCCGCTGCGGTGCGTCAGCTTGTTTGGGCCATCCTAATTTGGCGAGCGGGACGGACGTCATTCGGCACGGTGGAGAGTCTCGATTAGCTCCCGCCGCTGTGGTGGCGGGCGCACTTTGATGGCGGTGCGCGTCGCTCCGCGACGGACGGGAAATGACCTATGTTTACCTATCCTAATGTGGCGGACGTGAGTTCCGCTACTCGCGGGCGGAAAAAGCTGTTTCTCCACCCCGCCACCACCGCGGTGGTGCCACCGCCCGACATCCTAATGGACCCCTTACTGTCCAAAAAGAAGAATAAGACAAAATGAGCATACCCATGGCAGACACAGCCATCACTGAACGAAGTCACGCAGGTAGGTAGGCGGTCTTCTTGTACTGGTAATTCTACTGACCCCACTCCAATTTCTACATCCAACACAAGCCTCAATACCCGGTTGGGCACTGTCACCACTCACAGAGCCAAGACCCCGCTCCATACCACCTCTATTTGCATCCAACACTTCTTTATAATTTATGAGCATAAAGCCACTGCAACCTTTATCCTTCCTCACCCTCACTTTACCTAGAATATTTATGACTACTTTGATTGGCTACTCTTCTTGAGTTCCAACATTCACCATTAGATAGCACCAGATGCCACCTATTCACCTCCTTCTCTTTAAAAGGACCACAGAAACAACTGAATCCTTTTTTCCTCTGCCAGGCTTGATTTTGACCCAATCACCAGAAAAGATCCTCTGATTGTCAGTGCAATCCTGTTGAGTACTGTTAGAATTTGGGGTCTCTAGTTGGCACCGGTAGGTACTTGTGACAAGTAGGGACCCTCTCATCTACTTAGAGTAAGGGGGTACCCTCCCAAGATAACCCCTCCTCACCGCCTTGGTAGCTTGGCACAAGCAGTTAGGCCTATCTCAGAGGCAGTGTGAAAGCATTTGTGAACACATACAGTAATCAAGTGACAACCCTTCAAATGGACACCACACAGGTATTATATAAAAAATAGTTCACTTTTATATAAGACTTAGCACAAGACCAAATAACGACAAAAATATTCTACAATACTATTAGCAATAAAGAGTTCTTGTTAAAATGCTTAGTTTTAGAGTTCTGTGCGATTCATACTCTTTGTCCGGCTCTCATATCAATGAAAATAACACAAAGAGTCTAACAAGTGCAAGGGACGCTTCTGTCCAATGTGTTCAGGATGTTGTGCGAGTCAAACACAGTACCTTTACTTGATGCGTCCGGCACGGACGATGGGTTGCAAAAAGAAGGCGATGCACGATTCGTTGTCCTCCAGTCACGGTGCGAGCTCCGGCTCGTTGATGTCGTCTGTTTGAGTCGTTGAGCGGAGAGCCGCGTTGATTGAGGCGGACGGTGCCACAAAGAAAGTGAGGACACCTCCCTGGTTAAGGACAGCGGCACGGCCTGATCACGGTGCTTGGCCCCCAACTATGATGGGAGAAAGACTGTCGTCCTGCGTGAGCCTGCACCCTCCACAACAATCGGGAGAGCCCCGTGGTGGACCGGGGTGCAGGCAGAATGCGCAGGAGGCTGAGGGGTGCCCAGATGGATGGCAGTGGCACAGTGCCCTGAGCAGCTAACACCCGCAAAAACAGATGAGGCACAGCAACAAAAAAGTGGAAGGGAGACCCACGCCAAAGTGCCAGGTCTAACAGGTACCACTTAGCCTGCCACCTTTCCCTTCTATCAAATCTTTTATCCATGAAAGACAATGTTTGGAAACAGGCTTCCTCCCTCTCATCATGCAAAAGGGCACCTTACCAGTAGCAGAATTCTCTGTTGTACAATAAGTCCAAACCAATTCAGAAACCATAAATTCCACATTCTATCTGTCTGTCTGTCTGTCTGGCAGGCAGACAGACAGACAGACAAATGTGGTAGCGCGCTTGGAGGTACGTTGTGGGAAGCTGGTTTGAGGCATAAGGCTTGGCGTCCATTTGCTCAGCAGTCTCCCAGAGAGCTCTCCCCTGTTACCCAGCCTATCGCTTTTAAACGCGTGTTTTTCATGTAATTTTTTAAAAATTGAACTTTGCTCACCTTATTGTTAATTTGCACTATTTCCCCGTACTGGGCACCCCTCAGCCTTCTGCGCATTCCGCCTGCACCCCGGTCCACCACGGGGCTCTCCTGATTGTTGTGGAGGGTGCAGGCTCACGCAGGACGACAGTCTTTCTTCCATCATAGTTGGGGGCGGAGCACCGCGATCAGGTCGTGCCGCTGTCCTTAACCTGGGAGGTGGCCTCACATTCTTCGTGGTAGCGCACTTGGAGGTACGTTGTGGGAAGCTGGTTTGAGGCATAAGGCTCGGCGTCCATTTGCTCAGCAGTCTCCCAGAGACCTCCCCTGTTACCCAGCCTATCACTTTTAAACGCGTGTTTTTCATGTGATTTTTTAAAAATTGAACTTTGCTCACCTTATTGCTAATTTGCACTTTTTCCCCGTTCTGGGCACCCCTCAGCCTCCTCTGCATTCCGCCTGCACCCCGATCCACCACGGGGCGCTCCCGATTGTTGTGGAGATTGCAGGCTCACGCAGGACGACAGTCTTTGTTCCATCATAAAGGGGTACACTCCCAAGATAACCCCTGCTTTCCACCTTGGTAGCTTGGCACAAGCAGTTAGGCCTATCTCAGTGTGTAAAGCATTCATGAACACATACAGTAATCAAGTAACAACCCTTCAAAAGGACACCACACAGGTATTATATCAAAAATAGTTCACTTTTATATAAGACTTAGCACAAGACCAAATAACGACAAAAATAATCTACAATACTATTAGCAATAAAGAGTTCTTGTTAAAATGCTTGGTTTTAGAGTTCTGTGCGATTCATACTCTTTGTCCGGCTCTCATGGCAATGAAAATAACACAAAGAGTCTAACAAGTGCAGCGGACGCTACTGTCCGATGTGTTTAGGATGTTGTGCGAGCCAAACACAGTACCTTTTCTTGATGCGTCCGGCACGGACGATGCATTGCAAAAAGAAGGAGATGCACGATGCGTTGTCCTCCAGTCACGGTGCGAGCTCCGGCTCATTGATGTTGTCTGTACGAGTCGTTGAGCGGAGAGCCGCATTGATTGAGGCGTACTGTGCCACGAAGAAAGTGAGGGCACCTCCCTGGTTAAGGACAGCGGCACGGCCTGATCGCGGTGCTCCGCCCCCAACTATGATGGAAGAAAGACTGTCGTCCTGCGTGAGCCTGCACCCTCCACAACAATCGGGCGAGCCCCGTGGTGGATCCGGGTGCAGGCGGAATGCGCAGGAGGCTAAGTGGTGCCCAGATGGATGGCAGTGGCACAGTGCCCTGAGCAGCTAACACCATCAAAAACAGATGAGGTACAGCAACAAAAAAGTGGAAGGGAGACCCACGCCAAGGTGCCAGGTCTAACAGGTACCACTTGGCCTGCCACCTTTCCCTTCTATCAAATCTTTCATCCATGAAAGACAATGTTTGGAAACAGGCTTCCTCCCTCTCATCATGCAAAAGGGAACCTTACCAGTAGCAGAATTCTCAGTTGTACAATAAGTCCAAACCAATTCAGAAACCATCATTTCCACATTCTATCTGTCTGTCTGTCTGTCTGTCTGGCAGGCAGACAGACAGACAGACAAATGTGGTAGCGCGCTTGGAGGTACGTGTGTGAAGCTGGTTTGAGGCATAAGGCTCAGCGTCTATTTGCTCAGCAGTCTCCCAGAGAACTCCCCTGTTACCCAGCCTATCACTTTTAAACGCGTGTTTTTCATGTGATTTTTAAAAAAGTGAACTTTGCTCACCTTATTGCTAATTTGCACTATTTCCCCGTTATGGGCACCCCTCAGCCACCTGCGCATTCCGCCTGCACCCCAGTCCACCACGGGGCTCTCCCGATTGTTGTGGAGGGTGCAGGCTCACTCAGGACGACAGTCTTTCTTCCATCATAGTTGGGAGCGGAGCACCGCGATCAGGCCGTGCCGCTGTCCTTAACCAGGGAGGTGTCCTCACTTTCTTCGTGGTAGCGCGCTTGGAGGTACGTTGTGGGAAGCTGGTTTGAGGCATAAGGCTCGGCGTCCATTTGCTCAGCAGTCTCCCAGAGAGCTCCCCTGTTACCCAGCCTATCACTTTTAAACGCGTGTTTTTCATGTGATTTTTTAAAAATTTAACTTTGCTCACCTTATTGCTAATTTGCACTATTTCCCCGTTCTGGGCACCCATCAGCCTCCTGCGCATTCCACAGGGGCTCCCGATTGTTGTGGAGGGTGCAGGCTCACACAGGACAACAGTCTTTCTTCCATCATAGTTGGGGCGGAGCACTGCGATCAGGCCGTGCCGCTGTCCTTAACTAGCAATGTGCTTTCCGTCGCGCAGCGGACGCGCGCAGCGGGCGCGCCAAAGGCAAGCCCATCTGCGCCTGTCCGCGGCCGTCCAGGGCCTAGGGCCACACTCCCTGCCCAATTTATTCCTCCTTACTCCTCCACAGAGCTTAAAGCTCTCCAAGGTAACTGACCCATCAGCACTGAACTCCTAAGCATGCTATATAACACTGGGATTCAGTCCTTACCTACCTATGTCCCGCCTGCACTTCCGCAAGATCTGTCCCTTCCTACTCTCCCGGCGAACCGCATGGCCCTTCAGACCTTAATCCCCTCTATCCACCCTAACCCAAAACCCAACAAACTTTCCATCTGGTATTTAAACACTCGCTCGCTAGTTAGGCACCAGCTAGAGATTTTCCACCTACTAGACACTATCAGACCTGACATCCTGTTTCTTTCCGAAACATGGCTCTCGTCCGAGTCAATGCCAGACATTCTGGCTGCTTTACCTGACAACTACTACATTTTGCAGGCCAACAGACCTGATGGGAAGATAGGGGGGGGGAGTCGCAGCAATAATTTCTCATTCGCACATCTTCACTTCCCTGGCAATCCCCAATACCCCTTTGGCTGACATCTTAGCAGTCACACTTCACGCTAAACACTTCCCGCTTACTTGCATTTTCTGCTACAGGCCACCTAACCCTTCGTCAAATTTTATCCAGTTCTTTAGCAACTTGGCTGCAGAACTAGCAGTCAACCACGCCAAACTACTCATCATAGAGGATTTTAATTATTGGCCTCACGACTTACATGAAAACTCCTGCTCCAAACAGTTCACGGACTTACTCAATGGGCTGAATTTTACAGAACTGATCGAAGTGGCCACCCACATCAAAGGGCATACCCTGGACCAGGTCTAGAGTCTAAACCTGGACATCCTTGACCTCCGAGATTCCCCCTGTGCCTGGTCTGACCATTACTTTGTCTCCTTCTCCATCATCCAGCCGACCGCCAACGTAGCCCATAGAGCCGATCCCATAATGGTCAGAAACTGGGGCAGTGTAGACATTCCCTCCCTCTGCGCGAACCTCATTACTACCCTCCACCTCTTTACTAATCTAACCGACCTGTCTTGCTCACTCCACACACAGGCTGAAGTTCTTGACTCCTGGCTGACCAAGGCGAGAGACAACTTTGCCCCCTAAGAGCCCTCAAGAGGAAGAGACCCCACGATGTCCAACTTTGGTTTACAAAAGACCTCAAGGACAAGAAACTCGTGCTGCGCCAATTGGAGCGCAGGTGGAGACTACATTATTGTCCTCTTAAGAAAGCTTCCTTCTTTACGGCCCTACAGGGCTATAAAGCAGCCATTCTCTCGGCCAAATCTGTATATTTCTCTGCAAAAATATTGAGTTCTAACTGTAAATCCAAAACCATTTTTTCCATTGTGCATAAGCTGGTAAAACCCGATTGTGTCACTGCTAAGTCCCTGCCCTCTCAAACCCTCTGTGATTCCCTTAATAGCTACTTTATCGAAAAGATCATCACAATTAAAACTAGCATCCCCAAAGTTGTCGCCCTTCCTGATGCCACCACGTCATCTCCCAACCCCGTCCAGTTTTCCAAGTTCCCCACGCTCACTGAAGAAGCCTTTTTCTCTCTCCTCTGGAAAATAAAGTCTGGTTCCCCTCGGGACAGCTGTCCGCTTCATATAAGTCGGGAGATCTTTCTCAACAATCCTAAGCCCCCCCTCTTTCTTTTGAATAATTCTCTTTCCTCTGGGGTGGTCCCCTCCTCCTTCAAAACGGCTGTGGTTTCACCCATCTTCAAAAAAACTGGAGCAGACCCCGGTATGCTCTCTAACTTTCGCCCAATCTCCCTCCTCCCCTACCTGGGTAAAGTCCTGGAGGCCTTTGTGGCTAACTGCCTAAGCACCTTCATTGAATCCACCCACCATCTAGATCCTCATCAAGCTGGTTTTAGGCCTCAGCATTCCATGGAATCAATCGCCCTGGCCATTCACGAGGATCTACGAAAGGGGGCTGATCAGAACATCCCTTAGGAATTGGTGCTCCTGGATCTGTCGGCAGCATTCGACACCGTCGACCACACCATCCTTCTCGACCGTGTCGAGTCCGCCGGCATCCGGGGGCAACCACTGAGATGGATCGCCTCCTTTCTTCAAGACTGCTTCCAGGCAGTTCTCCCCTTCTCTTCGGTAGGCAAGCATCTTACCTGTGGAGTCCCGCAGGGCTTATGTCTTTCACCACTCCTCTTCAACCTATACATCAGTCCCCTAATCTCGGAGCTTCAGAAAAAATCTGTGATCATCTTTAATTATGCTGACGATCTTCAGCTCATTTTTAACATTGATCCCTCCCCGTCTTCCATCCATAACGTCCACTCCATCATGACCTTCATCAGCTCCTGGATGAATTCAAATCAGCTTAAACTTTACCCTGACAAGACCGAGTTAGTCCTCGCGGGGCCCCAAGCAACCCCTGGAATTCCACCTTTTGGCCCCTCTCCCTTGGTCCCTCTCCATCCCCTGTCAATCAATCAATCAAGGCATTTGTATAGCTTGCTACTCACCAGGAGGGTCTCAAGGTGCTGGGGTGGGGGGGGTCCTCTACTGCTCGAACAGCCAGGTCTTGAGTTGCTTCCTGAAGGAGAGGTGGTCCTGGGTCAGGCAGAGGTGGATGGGGAGGGAGTTCCACGTCTTGACAGCCCGGTAGGAGAAGGATCTTCCTCCCGTTGTGGCTCTTCGGATGCGTGGGACGGTGGCGAGGGCGTGGCAGGTCGATCGTAGTTGGCGGGTGGGAGTGTAGAAGATCATGCGGTCTTTGAGGTATCTGGGGCCTTGGTTGTGGAGAGCTTTGTGTGCATGGGTGAGGAGTCGGAACGTGATTCTCTTGCTGATGGGGAGCCAGTGCAGGTCTCTCAGGTGTCTGGCGATGTGGCTGTGTCGGGGGATGTCCATGATGAGTTGTGCTGAGGCATTCTGAATGCGCTGGAGTCTTTTCTGGAGTTTGGTTGTTGTACCGGCGTACAGGGTGTTCCCGTAGTCCAGTCGGCGGGTGACGAGGGCCTGGGTGACCGTGTTCCTGGTTTCGGTGGGGATCCTCCGGAAGATCTTCCGGAGCATCGTAGGATGTTGAAGCATGACGAGGAGACGGCGTTGACTTGTCTGGTCATCGAGAGGGAGGAGTCCAGGATGAAGCCCAGGTTTTGTGCGTGGTTCATTGGTTTGGGTGCACTGCCAAGGGCAGGGGGCCACCAGGAGTCATCCCAGGCAGAGGGTGATGATCCCAGGATGAGGAGTTCCATCTTATCTGAGTTCAGTCTCAGGCGGCTGTTCGACATCCACTCGGCTACGTCTTTCATCCCTTCGTGTAGGTTGGTTCTGGCGGTGTCTGGGTCGTTGGTGAGGGAGAGGATCAACTGGGTGTCGTCGGCATAGGAGATGATGTTGAGGTTGTGTTGGCGTGCGATGCCCGCGAGGGGGCTCATGTAGATGTTGAACAGCGTGGGGCTGAGTGATGATCCTTGTGGTACACCGCAGATGACTTCGGTGGTCTCTGATCTGAACGGGGGGAGGCGGACTCTCTGGGTTCTTCTGGCGAGGAAGGAGATGATCCACTCCAGTGCCTTCTCCTGGATTCCGATGTTGTGCAGGCGCTGTACTAGGCTGCGGTGGCATACCGTGTTGAACGCCGCGGAGAGGTCTAGGAGGATGAGGGCTGCCGTTTCCCCGTTGTCGAGCAGGGCTCGGATGTCATCGGTGGCTGCGATGAGGGAGGTTTCAGTGCTGTGGTTGGCCCGGAATCCGGACTGTGAGTGGTAGAGGGATCCATTCGTCTCGAGGAAGGCGGCCAGCTGTCTGTTGACTGTCTTCTCTATGACTTTGGCAGGAAAAGGAAGGAGCGAGATGGGGCGGTAGTTTTTGAGGTCGGCGGGGTCCTCGGATGGTTTCTTTAGTAGGGCGCTGAGTTCGGCGTGCTTCCAACTCTCTGGGAAGGTGGCGGTGTTGAAGGAGGCATTGATGATGTCCCGGAGATGGGGTGCGATGGTGGAGTCGGCCTTGTTGAAGACGTGGTGAGGGCAGGGGTCGGTTGGTGATCCGGAGTGGATGGAGTTCATCGTGCGGATAATGTCTTCGGTGTTGACCGGAGTCCAGTCGCGGAGGGTGGTGGTGGGGGGCGTTGGTGCATTCGTGGAGTGAGTCAGCTGTGTGCTGAAACTGTTGTGGATGTCTGCGATCTTGTTGTGGAAGAACGAGGTGAGCGAGTTGCAGAGTTCTTGTGATGGGGTGATGTCGTTGTTTCCGGCGCTAGGGTTCGAGAGCTCTTTGACAATGATGAAGAGTTCTTTGCTCTTGTGTGCGCTGTTTTCTAGTCGTTCCTTGAATGCGGTTTTCTTGGTGGTGTGGATCAGCAGGTGATGTTTCCGAGTGGCGAGCTTGAGGGTAGTCATGTTGTCTGGTGTTGGGTCTCTGTGCCAGGCTTTCTCGAGGGTTTGGCAGTTCTTCTTAGAGCTCTTGAGTTCGTCGGTGAACCAGGATGCTTTCTTGTTGCCGGGGGGTCTTAAGTGGGGCGAGGTCGTCTGCACAGTTGCTGATCCACCTTGTGAGGTTGTTGGCAGCTTGGTTGGGGTTCGCTGAGCTGGCGGGAGGGTTCTGGCTCAGGGATGCGGCAAGCTGCTCGGCTGTGATCTTGTTCCAGCTTCTGCGGTGGTGGAGCGTGGTCCTTCTGAAGCTGAAGTGGACGCAGCTGTGGTCTGTCCAGTGGAGTCCGGTGGCGTGGCTGAAGGAGATGTCCTTGCTGGAGGAGAAGACGGGGTCAAGCGTGTGGTCGGCATAGTGGGTGGGGGTGGTCACCAGTTGCTTGAGTCCGAGGTTGGCGAGGTTGTCCAGCAGGGTGGTGGTGTTGCGGTCGTTGTTGTTCTCCAGGTGGAAGTTGAGGTCCCCGCGGAGGATGTAGTCGGTGGAGGGGATGGCGTGCGGGCTGATGAAGTTGGCGATGTCTTCGCTGAATTGTGTGCGAGGGCCCGGGGGTCTGTAGATGAGGGTGCCTCTGAGGGTGGTCTTGGGGTCGTTGTTTATCTGGAAGTGCAGGTGTTCGGCGGCTGTGAGGGTGTCGTCGGAGTTGGTCGTGATGCGGATGGTGTTCTTGTGGACGATTGCGATGCCTCCTCCTATCTGGTTGACGCGGTCCCTCCGGGTGATCTTGTATCCGTCCTGGATGGCGATGTCGGGCGCTGAGGAGGCGTTCATCCATTTTTCCGTGAGGAAGGCGACGTCTGGCGATGTGGTATCGAGGAGGTTCCAGAGTTCCTCGGCGTGTCTGTGGACGGAGCGGGTGTTGAGCATGATGCATTTCAGGTGGTTGGTGCTGGTGCTCGGCTTGGGTGGTGCAGCGCAGGTCCGGATGCAGGCGAACTTGCAGGGTTGGCAGGTGAAGGGTCCGTGGGTGCGTCCTGGGGTGGCTCGGGGGCAGCCGGGGATCCGGCCGGTGTTGAGTGCGTTGAGGGTGGCTGCATCGTAGGTCCGGCGGGTGGGCTGGCATCTGCGGGGGCCAGGGGTTCTGGCGCTGGGCGCGGGCCAGGCGCGGACGGGCGAAGACGGGCTTGCCTTTGGCGCACAATCGGCGCACCCGCTGCGCGTACGTGTGCACTCTGCCATAAGTGGGGAGTGGGGAGGGGAGGGGCGAGGGAGGAGCAGCTGGGAAGCGGGAGCGGGGTGGCGGGAGGGGGGGCAGCGGTGCGGTGATGCTGGAGGGAGCGTGGGTGGGGCCGCGGGGGAGCAGCGACAGGGAGCAGGGGGGGCCGGGTACAAGCGGACACAAATTAGCGGGGCACAAATTAGCGACATACAAGTACAATCCAAAAGAAAACTTCACAAACTTCACAACAGTACAATACCAGGACTTGACGAGGACGGCGGTACGAGTCAAAAAAGCGGCAAAAGGGCGGCGATACAGGTGCTGAGGGCAGGCAGGGTCCAGAGGCTGGGGCAGAGCTCAGGGCAGCAGGAGGAGGCCGGGCACACTCGGGGCGGGCCACGCGGCGGGAGGAGGGAGCGACCGGGTCTGACCAGGTCAGATCAGGTCACAGCTCCTCGCCCGTGAGTCGCGCCTTATCTACCCTAGTGGGAGGGAGGGGCAGCTGGGAGGCAGGAGCGGGGTAGCGGGAGGGTGGGGCAGCGGTGCGGTGATGCTGGAGGGAGCGTGGGTGGGGCCGCGGGGGAGCAGCGGCAGGGAGCAGGGTGGGGCCGGGTACAAGCGGACACAAATTAGCGGGGCACAAATTAGCGAAATACAAGTACAATCCGAAAGAAAACTTCACAAACTTCACAACAGTACAATACCAGGACTTGACGAGGACGGCGAACGAGTCACAAAAGCGGCAAAAGTGCGGCGATACAGGTGCTGAGGGCAGGCAGGGTCCAGAGGCAGGGGCAGAGCTCAGGGCAGTAGGAGGAGGCCGGGCACACTCGGGGCGGGCCACGCGGCGGTAGGTGGGAGCGACCGGGTCTGACCAGGTCAGATCAGGTCACATCTCCTCGCCCGTGAATCGCACCTAATCTACCCTAGTGGGAGGGAGGAGCAGCTGGGAGGCAGGAGCTGGGTGGCGGGAGGGTGGGGCAGCGGTGCGGTGATGCTGGAGGGAGCGTGGGTGGGGCCGCGGGGGAGCAGCGGCAGGGAGCGGGGTGGGGCCGGGTACAAGCGGACACAAATTAGCGGGGCACAAATTAGCGAAATACAAGTACAATCCAAAAGAAAACTTCACAAACTTCACAACAGTACAATACCAGGACTCGACGAGGACGGCGGTACGAGTCAAAAAAGCGGCAAAAGGGCGGCGATACAGGTGCTGAGGGCAGGCAGGGTCCAGAGGCAGGGGCAGAGCTCAGGGCAGCAGGAGGAGGCCGGGCACACTCGGGGCGGGCCACGCAGCGGGAGGAGGGAGCGACCGGGTCTGACCAGGTCAGATCAGGTCCCAGCTCCTCGCCCGTGAGTCGCGCCTAATCTACCCTAGTGGCAGGGAGGGGCAGCTGGGAGGCGGGAGCTGGGTGGCGGGAGGGTGGGGGCAGCGGTTCGGTGATGCTGGAGGAAGCATGGGTGGGCCGCGGGGGAGCAGCAGCAGGGAGCGGGGTGGGGCCGGGTACAAGCGGACACAAATTAGCGGGGCACAAATTAGCGAAATACAAGTACAATCCAAAAGAAAACTTCACAAATTTCACAACAGTACAATACCAGGACTTGACGAGGATGGCGAACGAGTCACAAAAGCGGCAAAAGGGCGGCGATACAGGTGCTGAGGACAGGCAGGGTCCAGAGGCAGGGGCAGAGCTCAGGGCAGCAGGAGGAGGCCGGGCACACTCGGGGTGGGCCACGCGGTGGGAGGAATAAGCGACAGGGTCTGACCAGGTCAGATCAGGTCACAGCTCCTCGACCGTGAGTCGCGCCTAATCTACCCTAGTGGAAGGGAGGAGCAGCTGGGAGGCGGGAGGGGGGGCAGCGGTGCGATGATGCTGGAGGGAGCGTGGGTGGGGCCGTGGGGGAGCAGCGGCAGGGAGCGGGGTGGGGCCGGGTACAAGCGTACACAAATTAGCGGGGCACAAATTAGCTAAATACAAGTACAATCCAAAAGAAAACTACACAAACTTCACAACAGTACAATACCAGGACTTGACGAGAACGGCGGAACGAGTCATAAAAGCGTCAAAAGTGCGGCGATACAGGTGCTGAGGGCAGGCAGGGTCTAGAGGCAGGGGCAGAGCTCAGGGCAGTAGGAGGAGGCCGGGCACACTCGGGGCGGGCCACGCGGCGGGAGGAGGGAGCGACCGGGTCTGACCAGGTCGGATCAGGTCACATCTCCTCGCCCGTGAGTCGCACCTAATCTACCCTAGTGGGAGGGAGGAGCAGCTGGGAGGCGGGAGCAGGGTGGCGGGAGGGTGGGGCAGCGGTGCGGTGATGCTGAAGGGAGCGTGGGTGGGGCCGCGGGGAGCAGCGGCAGGGAGCGGGGTGGGGCCGGGTACAAGCGAACACAAATTAGTGGGGCACAAATTAGCGAAATACAAGTACAATCCAAGAGAAAACTTCACAAACTTCACAACAGTACAAAGCAGGACTTGACGAGGACGGCGGAACGAGTCACAAAAGCGGCAAAAGGGCGGCGATACAGGTGCTGAGGGCAGGCAGGGTCCAGAGGCAGGGGCAGAGCTCAGGGCAGCAGGAGGAGGCCGGGCACACTCGGGGCGGGCCACGCGGCGGGAGGAGGGAGCGACCGGGTCTGACCAGGTCAGATCAGGTCACAGCTCCTGGCCCGTGAGTCGCGCCTAATCTACCCTAGTGGGAGGGAGGGGCAGCTGGGAGGCGGGAGCGGGATGGCGGGAAGGGGGGGCAGCGGTGCGGTGATGCTGGAGGGAGCGTGGGTGGGGCCACGGGGGAGCAGCGGCAGGGAGCGGGGTGGGGCCGGGTACAAGCGGACACAAATTAGCGGGGCACAAATTAGCGAAATACAAGTACAATCCAAAAGAAAACTTCACAAACTTCACAACAGTACAAAGCAGGACTTGACGAGGACGGCGGAACGAGTCACAAAAGCAGCAAAAGGGCGGCGATACAGGTGCTGAGGGCAGGCAGGGTCCAGAGGCAGGGGCAGAGCTCAGGGCAGCAGGAGGAGGCCGGGCACACTTGGGGCGGGCCACACGGCAGGAGGAGGGAGCGACTGGGTCTGACCAGGTCAGATCAGGTCACAGCTCCTCGCCCGTGAGTCGCGCCTAATCTACCCTAGTGGGACGGAGGGGCATCTGGGATGCGGGAGCGGGGTGGCGGGAGGGTGGGGCAGCGGTGCGGTGATGCTGGAGGGAGCGTGGGTGGGGCCACGGGGGGGCACCGGCAGGGAGCGGGGTGGGGCCTGGTACAAGGGGACACAAATTAGCGGGGCACAAATTAGCGAAATACAAATACAATCCAAAAGAAAACTTCACAAACTTCACAACAGTACAATACCAGGACTTGACGAGGACGGCGAACGAGTCACAAAAGTGGCAAAAGGGCGGCGATACAGGTGCTGAGGACAGGCAGGGTCCAGAGGCAGGGGCAGAGCTCAGGGCAGCAGGAGGAGGCCGGGCACACTCGGGGCGGGCCACGCGGCAGGAGGAATGAGCGACCGGGTCTGACCAGGTCAGATCAGGTCCCAGCTCCTCGACCGTGAGTCGCGCCTAATCTACCCTAGTGGAAGGGAGGAGCAGCTGGGAGGCGGGAGGGAAGGGCAGCGGTGCGATGATGCTGGAGGGAGCGTGGGTGGGGCCGTGGGGGAGCAGCAGCAGGGAGCGGGGTGGGGCCGGGTACAAGCGGACACAATTTAGCGGGGCACAAATTACCGAAATACAAGTACAATCCAAAAGAAAACTACACAAACTTCACAACAGTACAATACCAGGACTTGACGAGAACGGCGGAACGAGTCATAAAAGCGGCAAAAGGGCGGCGATACAGGTGCTGAGGGCAGGCAGGGTCCAGAGGCAGGGGCAGAGCTCAGGGCAGTAGGAGGAGGCCAGGCACACTCGGGGCGGGCCACGCGGCGGGAGGAGAGAGCGACCGGGTCTGACCAGGTCAGATCAGGTCACATCTCCTCGCCCGTGAGTCACACCTAATCTACCCTAGTGGGAGGGAGGAGCAGCTGGGAGGCGGGAGCGGGGTGGCGGGAGGGGGGGGCAGCGGTGCGGTGATGCTGGAGGGAGCGTGGGTGGGGCCGCGGGGAGCAGCAGCAGGGAGCGGGGTGGGGCCGGTAACAAGCGGACACAAATTAGCGGGGCACAAATTAGCGAAATACAAGTACAATCCAAAAGAAAACTTCACAACAGTACAAAGCAGGACTTGACGAGGACGGCGGAACGAGTCACAAAAGCGGCAAAAGGGCGGCGATACAGGTGCTGAGGGCAGGCAGGGTCCAGAGGCAGGGGCAGAGCTCAGGGCAGCAGGAGGAGGCCGGGCACACTCGGGCGGGCCACGCGGCGGGAGGAGGGAGCGACCGGGTCTGACCAGGTCAGATCAGGTCACCTGTTGACTCTGTCAAGAGCTTAGGCATCACTATCAGCAAGGACCTCTCCATGAGGGCTCCAATTAGCTCAGTAGCATCCGTCTGCTTCTTCTATCTGCGTCGCATTCGGAAAATCAGCAGACTTCTTTCTCATGAAACTCTTGTTCAGGTCACTCTAGGACTGGTCATGTCTTGCATTGACTATGCGAATTCCCTATATGTGGGCATACCTGCATACCAATCCCAATGTCTTCAACTCATCCAGAACCAGGCAGACAGGCTGATTCATGGCTAACCGAGGTCTAGTCACTACAAGCCTCTCCTTAGGAGCCTTCATTGGCTCCCAGTGGCCCAGTGCAGCCTCTTTAAACTTGGCTGCCTGATTCACAAAGCCCTTTCCTCCCAGGGACGTTCCTTCATCTCCTCCCTTTTACACCGTTATGTTCCCCACCGCGTTCTACGCTCCTCCGGCTCCAACCTACTGACCCCCTGCTCCTTCAGACGTAAGAAGCTTGGAGGCCTTAGATTCTCCACCCAGGCTCCACTCCTATGGAATTCCCTTCCCCAAGCACTCCTTCTTCTCCCTTCCTATGCTCATTTCAGAAAATCACTTAAAACGTGGCTCTTCTCTCTAGCTCACGAATAGCTTCCTCCGCTCTGTACCACTCAGCCCTTCCACTCCAGCGCCAAAAAACCGTAGGTGAACGTGCGCTATACAAATCCCATTTATCATATCATATCATATCATATGAATGTCTGTCTGTCTCTCCGTCCATCCGTCTATCTATCTATCTATCTATCTATCTATCTATCTATCTATCTATCTATCTATCTATCTATCTATCTATCTATCTATCTATCTATCTATCTATCTATCTATCTATCTATCTATCTATCTATCTATGCGTCTGTCTGTCTGTCTGTCTTTCTATCATGCGGTTCAGCTTTTTCACGATTGCATTGGCACAGGGATTGTACAAAGCAGTATATGAATGCCTCACCACACATGACAACAACAAGTATATTAAATTGCCAGAAACCAGCTGTGTACCATTGTCGGTGATGAGTTCTAGTGGGTACCCTGCCTCCCTGAAATCCTTGCATAATGCCTATATGGTTGACGCATGGCAATTTCATGCAAGAATCTGCCAACCAACCACCAGGAATGAACATCCACCATAACCATGGGAAATGACTTGCTTCGATCCAGGCCAAACTTGGGACTAATATGGTCATATGGTTTCTAGGCCAAAGGCAGGGTACCCTCCCTTCTCCCACCGTTCTTTATCATTGCATCACTTCCATTAAAACATTGTCATTCCAGGTCACTCACCACCCCATTACACCACTTGACCACATCCACCACACTGGCTGCAGTTCTATCTGGTTCTCTGCAATTCACCGCCTTTTCATACACTTGTTTCTAATCTAGCAACAATCGTGAAAGGCAATTCGCCTGGACATTCACCCTCCCAAGTCAACCTGCCAATCAAGCTGACGCTTTTCCTGTACCACCTAGAAGCAGTTAGTGATCTGTAGCAGGGGTTATGAAAGCCCCAAACATAGGTACAAAAATACTCCAAGGCCCAAGCCGTCGCTAAAGCCTCCCTCAATCACAGCATAATGACGCTCTGTATCTGTCAAAGAGTGTGAGAAAAATGCACCAGTTTTCTCAGAGGTACCATGCATTTGAGACAACACAGCACCAAAACCTGTTGAACTTGCATCAGCAGTGACAATGGTTTTGTTCCTCATATCAATCGGAGCCAAAATATTTGCATTACAAACCTCATCCTTGATCTGCTGGGAACACTTTTGTTGTTTTGGGCCCCATTTGAAACATACCCCTCTACGTATCACCATGGTGCAAGGGTGTGTGTTGCTGGCATGTTTGTTTTTGTGCAGGAAGGGACACCTTACTGCAAAAAAACAATCAAAGAAGGTGTTATCTCCATGCTACGTGTGCTGCAGAATGCAGCACATATGGAAATATGAACAACGAGGAGAAATGTCAATGTTTCTCCTCTTTACACCAGCTTTGGGAAGACTTTAGTTTTGGTGCTGCCCCTATTTATGCATCTGCGGCTTTCAAATAATCTTCTAATCTTGAACCTAAAGCAAGAGCTTTGGATGCAATTTCACCTTTAACTGAATGTGCTGCATATCTTCTGACATCAATTCCAGCTTCAGGCATAAGCCATTTAAGCTGGAGTCACTGCTGACACTGGTTTATGAGGTTTCTGAAGCGCTAAGCTGTCCACTGGTATCTGTTCTAAACTGACGCATGCGTACTTCATAGACCGTCAGACATTTCACCACACACAATTTATTTTTTTGTGGAAAAACAAGATATTTAAAGCCCCTAGAATTTTTTGTGGGGGTTTTATGAATTTCCAAATTTTCGTCTTCTTGAGAGTATACTTTACCTGCTACATCTAATACTTTTACATCAGATGCTCCTCTGCATGGCACCAAGCATAACAGCTTGGTAAATATAGGGGACAATTGTATCCTACACAATTGTGTTTTATCCAGCCGTTGCTCCAACAATTTCAATACTGCATTTACATCCCAAAAATTATCATAGTGAGGTTCGGGAGGATTAGATACTGTAATATTTTTGAGCTATTTGCATATGAATGAATGTATACTTACCTGTTTGCCATCTAAGGGACATATTAGCAAGGCGGCGCTATGAAGTCATTGCCGCTTTTGCGTCCATTTTCGGGCGCAAAGCAGTGATAATTTCATCACCTTATCAGCAAAGACACGCTATTGTGTGTTATGCTGATTTAGCGCCCCTTACAACAATGCCCAGCTTTGCATCTCTAATGAGATGCAAAGTAGGCGTTCTGTGCCAAAATAACTGGAGAAATGTCGCTAACTGACATTTCTCCAATTATCAAGCTGCACGCAAACAAGCAGAGCGATAAGAAAAGTACCGCTAACCACAGTTATTGCCACGTTCCTTACACCTGCTTGTAATCTGACTTAGCCATGTAATCCAATGGGAGGTTGATTACATGGCTAAGACCACCCTGCCCTATCAGCAAGCTATCGCTGGTTGCAGTGCAATTATCGCTGGATTTCCAGCGATAACCAAAGTTTTACAGCTAGCGCATGGATTTCTATCGCTTGAGAGATAAGCATTGCTGATAGCACGCTATCTCCGCGATAGAATCCAGCGTTAGCCTGCGATAATTATACTTGCGCTAAAAGCCCTGAGCGATAATTATCGCAAGCCCTTGCTAATATGCCCCTAAGTGAATGTGGCCTTAATAAATTGCCGAAAGAAAATGATTTACTGACCTGTTATCTAACCTTTCTTCTGCTCTCTGAGAAAAAATTAAGAATATCTGTGAAATCCACACTACAGGATACAGATGCCACTTCAGACACCAAGCCAACCATCTCTTCCAAGCTGCATTGTACTTTTTGTAAGTAGAGGGAGCCCAGGATTGCTATATAGGAACAATAGCCTGGCTTGGTATTACCGGCACATACCACCAGTGCCTGAAATTTTCCAGGGAATAAAAGGCAGACAGTTCTGCAATACTATTGTATGGCACCCAGGGAGTCCTAAAGAATTTCCAGGAACATCAACTGTCTAACCGGTAGATTCAACACCTTTATTTATTTATTTATTTATTTGCGGGTTTATAACGCGCTTGAATCGACTCTTTACCAGAGTATCTCTGCGCCCAAAACACCAGAAGCATAGTCAGACAGACTGTGGATAGTAGTTTAGTTCTGAAACAAGATTGCTTTGAGCTTCTTTCTGAAGCTCAGATGTTCAGAACATTGCCTCAGCTCAAGGGGTAGCTTATTCCATAGAGTCGGACCAACTACAGATAAGGCCTTACCACCCTGTCTGGTCTTTCCCACAGCTTGTACTCTCAAGAGAAGTTGATTACTGGACCTGAGAGACCGAACCGGGTTATATGGAATGAATTTATCTCTCCAGTGCAATGGCCCTAGTCCATTTAGGCTCTTGTGTATTAAACAACAGGTCTTAAATTTTACCCTGTTACGGACTGAGAGCCAATGCAATTTCTCCAGGAGAGGTTTGGAAGGTGTTCTAGGGGGGGCATTTAATACCAGCCTGGCCGCAGTGTTTTGAATCATCTGGAGTTTGGCTAGTACTCCATCGTTGGCCGATAACAGGAGGCCATTACAATAGTCGAAGAGACTAAGTATCAGAGCTTGCACCAAGGTTTTCCTGGTATAATCCGGCATTAGGGGAAAGACCTTTCGCAACATGCCAATGACATGGAAGCAAGAACCCACAGTGATGTTACAATGTTGCTTAAAAGAGAGTTCACGATCCAATCGCACTCCTAGATTTTTCACAACCAATTTAGGGTCTGGGACCGGGCCAAGGTCTTGCGGCCACCAGTCCATGAGAAGCAGGAAGTAAGGTGGACCTTCCATAAGGATTACAGTCGCTCTCTGCCTCCACGTTTGCGTCACAATTCACACTATCATCCCGATTGGGGAAAATGAGTAATGCATCCCTAGTGATCAATCCTGCAAAAATGTATCTGTTGCTTTCACTAGAGGGTCCTGTCTCCTGCTGTAAGATTCCTGTAGCTGGGTGTTCAGTCTTGACACAAAGAGGTTGATCGTACACTGGCCGAATATGTCAAGCTTGAACCAAGTGTGGGTGAAGTTTTCATTAGCTAATGTCCATCAGGAACCTGGAGTTCCAATCTGCTATGACATTTCTCTGGCCTGGAATGTATTCCGCTAATACTTATATTCTGTGTTGTAGACAGAAGTGCGCAAAGTCCTTGGCAATTCCTGCTAAAATACTGGACCTTGATCCACCCAGCACATTGATGTGCATGTTGTTTCTCCTGTGGTAGAGGGTCATTATGGTCAGCATGCCCAATAGTAGCTCTAGGCAACTGATATAAAGACTTAATTAATCTCATGCCCAGTGATCTCTAGTGGTGATATCTCCGCATCGGTCACCCCAACCCCTTCAGCTGCAATCTGACTTGATCACTACATCCAGTTGGGCACCAAATATGGCTTTGCTATTTCAAGCATCCATGTGTAGCAGTCACCAGCTGAGTTCTGCTCTGGTTTTGTGACCAGCCAAACCTGACCTGTGGAGTTCTGGACTTTTTGGTTCCGTCCAGAGGTGTCAGGGACAACACCCGAAGACCCCGGAGTTCTACCTGTCTCGGTGCACAAATAAACAGAAACACGGGCTTCTCGATGGTGGCGTCAAAGACCAAAGGTTTATTACTGCAGGGACACAGAAGTCACAGAAACTACACACGGGCAGAATCTAGGAGCCTGTTCGATTTGTACAAAGAGGGTTACTCCTTATATACTAAAAATTGGCCTTCAGGCAAATTCTTCACATGATACTACATTCCCAAACCTTTGTGTCCTAAACAATAAATATTTGGTGTTGTACAGGAATCGTTGACAATATCTAATGCCAAAACATTACGAACGAGGGGTTCCCACTATTCCATCACAATCCCATGTCAGCTTTTCATTCAAGAGCCGGACCGCCTCATCGTAAATTTCGTTACCTCCCCCTAATAAAGGCCCAGAAGGAAAGGAGCAGAGCCAGGTGCAGAAGATAGAAAAGCAGGATAAGAGATGTTTGTGGGTCGTAAATGGGCAAGGCTACCAGCTTCGGCCGCCTAATCATGATCAGGCCAACGAACACGAGAACCAGTATAGCAGGACTAGCCTCAGGCAGAGGAGGCAGTTTCTGTCGAGTCATGTAGCCATGGCGTGTTCTGTTCTAAGGTGCACGTGTCACTAGAGAGGTGAATCGCCGGCTAAAGCCTACGTGTCCTTAATCGAAATGAAGTAATCAGAGGTCATCGCGTGTCTATTGTCTATGTGAGGGCAAGAAACACAAAATGGCTGCCATAATCTAAGATGGATGCCATGGGTAGATCAGAAATGTGTTTGTACCAGGAGTACTCTTGCTCGTAGCATAGCGAAAACACCAGGATATGCTAAATGGATCATTTGCGGTTCACTGATACCAAAATTATGTATTTACGACAATGTTGAAAACACGGGTTCAAATCGTCACGGAACCTCAGACCCTCCTTTTGCCCTTACATAGGCAATTACTCAGTCTATGTCAGAGTCTAACTCTATGCTCATCAGGTCAGTGACATGTTGCTGTATCATCATCCTTTCTCGCGCCTTTTCTCCAAACGCAGGTGGTTTCCTGAAACAGGTTGCAGCACAGAGACTACACAAATCCGGACCACACTGATTAATCAGGCAGCACGAGAACAGGAACACTAAGATGACACCAATGACCATCAGAACCTTCCATCCCCACGCTGATATTAGAGTCCAAAACCACTCCATGAAGGACCAGTTTCCCTTGTCTACTTGTATAGAGTCGGAAATCTTGTGTAGCTTAGAGATCGCCTCATAGACAGTTGGAGCATTATTGGGAATAAAAACACAGCAGCTCGATTGGATCATTCTGCATACCCCACCTCGATCTGCAAGTATTACGTCTAGAACCATACGGTTCTGCAACGTCATGAGTCTATCCGCCTGAAGCTCAGCCGTTAAGTTGCTAAGGGCACCAGCAGTTTCGGTAATAGTATATTCAACTACCCGTGTTAGCTGACGTATGTTTCTGCCATTGGCCATAGGCCCCCAGAACGGAAGGAAACCTTTGAAGAAGTCTCCAGCTTCCTGACCAGCGGTATCTTCTTTGCTGAAAACACCTCTTGCTACTCTGGTCTTGTGGTAATCAGATGAAGCAGTGTATGTTGGAGGCAACAATCGAGCAATATAACATGAACCTGAAAAGTCAGCAGGCAGCCATGTATACGCTCTATCTTGACAGATGAAGTAGGTACCCCTAGCAGTAAGAAAAGCAGGGGAAGAGTTAGACGGAAACACATAGGTCTCAATGCACTCACTCTTCCCTAGCTGAGCTCTCGGATTTCTCCCATTTCCTTGCAAACAGACCTGACCTCGGTGAGGCACGACCCAGATTGGAGTTGAGCTTTTACGCTTGCTTTCTCCCAAACTAAGGCGATACTCTGAAGAGTTCCAACTCAAATATACTCGTAATTCATCTCTAGGGTAAGATGGAGTATTATTGACGTCCTTGATCATGTCAATAATTCCCTGGACTAGAGCTTTGTTGGCAGAGTTATATTTAGTGGAACGTGGTGGACGTGGAGGATAGGTTTCAAGGGCATAGGCAAAAATGGTCTGAAGGGCCTGGAATGATCCATTATAGCTAAAAGGCAAAACCAGATAGGGAATGCCTTTATCCATAGTGTGGGGTATCAAGCCACACACCCAGCAGTCTGTAGTGTTAACTACCAGTTGGTGTTGGTGCAAAAGCTGTACAAATGTGTTATTGATGAATTCTGAGCGTCGAGCTTGCTCATGTTCAGGAAACGAGTGAAAAGAGTGCATAGAAGAAACAGTAGAAGTAGCAGGATCAAGAGGAGGTACTGTAGTTACTGGCATAAAAATCAAATTCACACTAAAGACGATTCCACCCACCAACGTTATCAAAACAATCAAAAATGTGATAGCACATTGCATCAGAAAACATTTGCTGTGAAGAATTCTGTAAAGTCTGTTTTTGCGAACATAAATCAAATTTTCTCGTTGCAGCGCAGGAAGCTCCATCTTCTACAATCCGCTCGCGACCACTGATGATGTGTACGTAGATGAAAATGCCTCTATCAGCCCTGGGAGTTCCCAGAACTAACAGAAAGATCGACCTTGTGTCTGACCCCCGCAGATTCAACTAGGCACACAGCCACGACCCTACGGCTACCCAGACGGCAAGGCAATTTAAAACAATAAAACAATAGCAAACTTCCTGGCTGAGGGCAAAATGTCAAAATTCAAATATCACAATAGGCAGTTTCCTGCTTTATTTGTCCATATTACGAGACCGCAAATTGTATCTCAGTTTTGCAGGAACTGTCTGATCTGGAAAAAGTGTATTATCAGCAGAGGTTGCAATGTTCAAGTTCGCAGATGGCAAAGTTTCTTCTGATGCAAAGGACAAATGTTCAGGAGTCACAGGAGTAGTTTCAGGAGGAGAGTCAGAGTTTGGTGTGTCAGTTATCAATTCGGCATCACTGAAAGGGATAAACCTGGGCGTCCGTTCAAACTCAGAGGCACCAATTCCCTTCTTAACCCAATTGTCAAAAGGAAGTGGCAGGGGCACACGTTTGACGTGCGTCGTATGGATCCAGTTCTTGCGTCCGGCCACACGAATAGCAGTTCTCGTCGCTAGCAGCACTTGATAGGGGCCGACAAATCTGGGCTGAAGGTTCTTCGTCCTCGCAAAGTTGCGCACCACAATGTGGTCACCTGGTTTCAGCTGATGACCTGGACTCTCCGGTGGCTTTGGTAATGCATCGAAAACCTGTTGGTGAATAAGACTCAATTTAGCAGTCAAGTCGTAAAGGTAGTCAATCAACATTGGATATTCCAGAGAACAAAATTCCTTTGGCCTAGGCACTCCCCAAACATTAGCGGGACGACCGAAAACTATCTCGTAGGGACTGAGCCCTACTCTGGAATGTACAGTCGCTCTCGTTGATAATAAAGCTAAGGGTAGTGCATCTGGCCAGGATAAGCCCGTGGATGCTTGTATTTTAGCGAGTTTTAGTTTGAGGGTGCCATTGTAACCCTCAACTAAACCAGCAGACTGGGGATGGTTTGCACTGTGAAATTTTTGCTTAATTCCTAAACCGGCACACACACTCTGCATAACTTTCCCTACAAACTCACTTCCGTTATCTGACCATACAATCCGTGGCATTCCATACCTAGGGAAATATTCTTTGAGAAGTGTTTTGGCAGTTGATAGGGCAGTGTTGTCCTTTAGTGGATATGCTTCGATCCATCTGGAAAAAGCACAAACTACCACCAGGACGTATTTTAGGTTATTGCAACGATCCATGTGAATGAAATCTAACTGAATCACTTCGAAGGGGCAGGAAGGAGGAGCGAAGTGACCAGCAGGCGTTGGGACTCCCTTGCCAGGATTATGCATCAGGCATACCATACAATTTTTCACCACTCTCTCTGCACACTTACTAATTCCACCATTCTTCCAGACTGGAGCTAACATCTTACAAATCCCTTTAGAACTAATGTGTGCTGTTCCATGTGCCATCGTCACCACTGCAAGCACGTATGCATCAGGCAACATCCAACGCTGTTGTTCTGACAAATCAATCCAACATCCACTCGAGTCTAATTTACCCGTACTTTCTTTCCATACAAGCTTTTCCTCCTCAGTCGCTTCTTTCTGAATTTCTTTCACACTTTCCACTGTGTCCTCACACATTCCAGACTCAGAAATCCATCTTGCAGATGTTGCAACATACATTCTACTCATCATATTTCTAGCTGTCTGTTTAGCGGTCTCATCAGCAAAAGCATTCCCCCGACCAACATCATCCGTGATTGCTTTATGAGCACTGAGGTTCCGTGACGATTTGAACCTGTGTTTTCAATATTGTCGGAAATACATAATATTGGTATCAGCGAACCGCAAATGATCCATTTAGCATATCCTGGTGTTTTCGCTATACTACGAGCAAGAGTACTCCTGTTACAAACACATTTCTGATCTACCCATGGCATCCATCTTAGATCTTGGCAGCCATTTTGTGTATCTTGCCCTCACATACGCAATAACCTCTGATCACTGCATCTCGATTAAGGACACGTAGGCCTAACCGACGATTCACCTTTCCAGTGACACATGCACCTTAGAACAGAACACGTTGTAGCTGCATGACTCGACAAAGACTGCCTCCTCTGCCCGAGGCCAGTCCTGCTATACTGGTTCTTGTGTCCGTTGGCCTGATCACGATTAGGCGGCCGAAGCCGGTAGCCTTGCCCATTTACAACTCACAAACATCCCTTATCCTGCTTTTCTATCTTCTGCACCTGGCTCTGCTCCTTTCCTTCTGGGCAATATTATTAGGGGGAGGTAACGAAATTTACGATGAGGCGGTCCGGCTCTTGAATGCAATATTGACAGGGGATTATGATGGAAAAGTGGGAACACCTCATTACCTCGTACTGTTTAGACATCAGATATTGTCGACGATTCCTGTGCAACGCTAAATATTTATTGTGTAGGACACAAAGGTTTGGGAATGTATTACATGTAAAGAATTTGCCTCAAGCTCAAATTTTAGTATATAAGGAGCAACCCTCTTTGTACAAATTGAACAGGCTCCTAGACACTGCCCATGCGTGGTTTCTGTGACTTCTGTGTCCCTGCAGTAATAAACCTTTGGTCTTTGACGCCACCATCGAGAAGCCCGTGTTTCTGTTTATTCGTGCACCAAGACAGGTGGAACTCTGGGGTCTTCGGGTGTTGTTCCCTGACACCTCTGGACGGAACCAAAAAGTCCAGAACTCCAATTGGCGCCCAACGTGGGGCGACGTCATTCGGTACCGGTCCAAAAGCCTGAAGAGTTCGAGAAGCTTCGTGTGAAGATTCCTGAGGGAGGCGCCCCACTTCATCGATCCCGGCATATCGCAAAAGTGGCCCGACGTTCTCTTCCACGAGGGTTCCCGTTCAGGACGGCTGCAGTGGGCCGTTGCCTTGACCGTCGCCCTGTCTTGGACCCGAGGTGCAGTCCTTAGTATGGCGAAACGAGACGGGTTTCTCCTTGGTGACGTCTTCAGTGCCTCAGTTAAGTATTTAGTGGTTGCTAGCTGGTTGCTTCGTGAGGGTTGTTAAAATCCTTTTTGGTTCTTGGTTTGGTTTGGTTTCGTAAGATTATCACTGGTTGGTCTGGTTACGATAATCTATTTGGTTTAGTTTGGGTATCGATACATTTGTTCGGTTTTGGTAGGCCTAAGATCTTGGTTCGAGTGCACATCTTTGTTTGTGTTGTTTGTTCTGTGTTCCAGACTGCAAAATGGTAAGTCGGAGAAATTGTATGTTGTCGTGTTTTGGTTGCAACAGTGATTCACGATTGGAGGACTCATGTCTGGTTCCTCCGATTGGGACTCCTCTATATGATTTGTATTGTAAGCATGGTGTGGGTCCTATATCTTATAATAAGGTGTGGGTCCGATACACTGAAAAGGATGGTGTCCTTAGTTGGCCACTACATGGTAGTTTTGAACCCGAAATCCTTGACAATTTAGAAGCGAAATTGTTTAAGAAGAAAGCCCGGCCGGCAATGTTTGATTCTTTCCGTTTCTGGCGAAAAGAATCTAAACAGAGAGAAATTAAAAGGTTAAGGAAAGAACAGAAAGAGCAGGAGTTGACTTTAGAACAGGCGGCTAAGCAGCTGCAAGATAACGAGTCTGAGAAGGCAATGGAGGTGGCCACTAGAGAGCGTAATTTAGCAATCGACAAGTGCTACACTGCCTTGCCATCAAGTACAACTAAGATACTAGAGGACCCCGAAAACGATCCTCTGTTGTCTTACTTGTTACAGTCACCTCCACCGTATGCACAAGGTGCTACGGCTCCACCTGTACCAAATGTTCAACTGCCGGTTGCTGGACAACCTGGCATTCCTGCTCCTGCCCCTCAGAATCAAGTTCCTGTACCTCCTATGGTTAATGTGAATGTTCCTGCAGCACCCCCTCTTCCTGGGTTGCCAGCTTCTTTGCCTATACCTGTATCGCCTACACCTACTGTTTCACAGGCTACTTTATCTGATACTCCTACTGTTTCTGGTTTATTTGTTCCTACTGCTACTGTGTTTTCTACATCTGCTAGTATTATGACTCCGCTTTCTATTCGTCGAAGAATCACTGATTCTGTCACTAATATTCTGTCTCCCTTTTATAACTCCTTGATCAAGACTCCTACTTCTGAGTCTGTACAGAGACGTAGTCAGCTTCCAAGTACTGAGGAACGGGGAATCTTAGATTCCACGGCTCTCAGATGGATTTCGAAGAGTAGAAGATATAGTACGAGAGATGTACTAGATACATTTATGCAATGGAATGAACCAACGCAACGATATGTCTTTGACGAGATGTGCTCGCTTTTACGTGAGGAACTAGAAGAGGATGACGTTGAATCGAATTTAGAAGATTTAATTAAGGTTCAGAAAGAGTTTGCTGCAGGAATGATAGTAGGTCAAAATATAAAGGAAGCGATGGAACTGATTTTAAGTTATAGGAATGATCCATCACTTCGTTCGCCGAGAGACTTAGAGAAAAGTAGTACGAAGTTGAATCGCCAATATCCAATGAGGGAGGTTCCCCCAATTTGGCGTGAAGCTGTACAAGCTGACGTACCGAATGGTGTTTTAGCCGCTCCGGCACAATTCCAGAGAGTGTGGATACACATCCCGTGGAAGCGAGCCGAAGTGCTAGCAGTGAAGCAGGCCTTGCCGGACCCGCGTAAGAATCCTGCCGGATACTATAAGGAGTTAGCACAGACAGTTGAGGCCTGTGTGATGAATCTAGCGGACATCGACATGTTATTTGGTAATGTAGTACCGCAACCAATTTGGGCTAAAATACGTAAAGAAAATCATCCAGTTGCCCTAGGTGGTGATTGGGCAGCTATTATTGCAGCGGATGGTCAGCAAATAGGTGGTTCCAAACCCGAACCTCTAATTGCTAACCTTCCAGGTAGGATAATTGATTTAATGAAGACTCTGATGCCAGCATTGCGTGTTAACTGGGACAAGTTGTCCGCATGCAGGCAGAAGAAAGACGAAAGTGTCTCCGACTTTTTCACGAGGTTCGAAGAGACTTTTGTAGATCACAGTGGTCAAGATATGAGCACGGAGGGAGGACAGAGATTATTTGTCGATAAATTTGTACACAATCTGCTGCCAGAGCTTAGTAATAAATTGAAAGATTCCGAAAGTGCGTGGGCTGTCTCCACAACTGCGCAAATACTTGCAACTGCACAGTATTATGAAAATAGGGATAAAGAAGAGAAGGAAAAGTCAGATAAGAAGAAGAAAGATTTAAAAACTAAAGTTCTTTTGCAGCAAGCATATCCGCCTCGCACGAATCAGACTAATACACAACAAGGGTCATATCAAAGGACAGATTATAGTTCACCGAGGCCACAATATCAGTGGAATCAGTGTGCGTACTGTAAGAAAGAGGGTCATTATAAGAATGAGTGTCCAGTCTTAGCGCAGAATAACGCTGCAGCAGCTCAGAGAGGTCGTGGTGGTTCCATGCAAAATTCTAGAGGTCGAGGACGAGGTGCTATGCCTCCACAAACGAATGATCGCCCTTCTAATCACTTTGATCAGCGGAATGGACAGTCTGCCCAACAAAATAGATCTCAACAGTATCATGTTGAAGACTATTGTGAAACAGATGAGGGATTTCAGCAGAGTGGGTACTAGGACAGCCATGGACAGAGAGAGGGAGTAGTATCAGTTCCAGTAGATCAGAGTGGGCCTTATGTCGCAGTAGCAACATCAGGTGTAGTCGAACGGTTTCTGTTGGATACTGGTGCCGCAAAAAGTTCTATCATTCATGCGAAACTCCCTGGCGCACCTTTGTCCGGCTTAACAAATGTTTCAGTAGGTTTTTCAGGCGCCCCTGTTTACAACCCTGTATCCGGTCCTTTGTCTATTTCTGTTGGACCCTGTCAATTGAAAGCACCCTTGATTTTGACGACAGGTTGTAATGAAAATCTGCTTGGTTTAGACTTGTTAAAACGCCTATATGCGACATTGTACTGTTCTCCGTCAGGAGTACAGCTTACATTGGGTAAAAGAATGATCTCTCCGATGTACTTGTCAATGGATGCACTCCCGCCAGAGCTGCGTTCACTCCCTGATACTCTTTGGGCGACTGGTCCTAACGATGTAGGTCTGTTGGAAATACCACCCTATGTAGTCACTTTGAAAGCGAATGTTAAATTTCCACGAATTCCTCAATACAAGATCTCTAGTGAAGGTGAACGTGCACTTTTGTTGATTGTGCAAGATTTAATTAAGAAAGGCGTGGTTGAAGAAACTAGAGGAAATGTCTGCAACAGTCCTGTATTACCGATTTTGAAACGTACTGATCCTTCAAAACCTCCAGTTTATAGGTTTGTTATCGATCTCAGAGAGGTTAATAAAATTGTGATTCCACAGTTTCCTGTGGTTCCAGACATTACTGCATTGTTAACATTGATTCCTGCTACAGCCACATGGCGCAATGCTGGCATCAGAGTCTTCATTAATTCAATTATTCTACCTGGAAGATCAGCAATTAGAGGTTCGGGTTTGGAACCACCTATTTGCTGACCATCTGCTGCAATTATAGCTGCCCAATCACCACCTAGGGCAACTGGATGATTCTCTTTACGTATTTTAGCCCAAATTGGTTGCGGAACTACATTCCCAAATAACATGTCAATGTCCGCTAAATTCATTACGCAAGCTTCAACTGTCTGCGCTAATTCTTTATAGTATCCGGATGGATTTTTACGCGGATCTGGCAAGGCCTGTTTCACTGCTAACACTTCAGCTCGCTTCCATGGAATGTGTATCCACACTCTCTGGAATTGCGCCGGAGCGGCAGCAATACCATTCACTGCATCAGCTCGCACAGCTTCGCGCCAAATTGGAGGAACCTCCCTCATTGGATATTGGCGATTCTGCTTTGTACTACGTTTTTCTAACTCTCTCGGTGAACGAAGGGATGGGTCATTTCTATAGCTTAAAATGAGTTCCATTGCTTCCTTTATATCTTCACCAACTATCATACCTGCAGCGAACTCTTTCTGAACATTAATTAATTCTTCTAAATTTTATTCAGACTCATCCTCCTCTAATTCCTCACGCAAAAGGGAGCACATCTCGTCGAACACATATCTTTGCGTTGGTTCTTTCCACTGCATAAACGTATCTAGTACATCACTAGTACTGTATCTCCTACTCTTCGAGATCCATCTGAGAGCCGTGGAATCTAAGATTCCCTGTTCTTCAGTACTCGGAAGCTGACTACGTCTCTGTACAGACTCAGAGGTAGGCGTCTTAATTAAAGTTTTATAGAAGGGAGACAGAATATTAGAGACAGAATCAGTAATTCGCCGACGAACAGAAAGCGGTGTCATAATACTAGCAGATGTAGAAAACACAGTAGCAGTAGGAACAGATAGACCAGGAACAGTAGGAGTATCAGGTAAGGTAGCTTGTGAAACAGTAGGTATAAGCGATATAGGTATAGGCAAAGAAGCTGGCAACCCTGGAAGAGGGGGTGCCGAAGGTACATTATCATTGACCACAGGAGGTACAGGAGCTGGATTCAGAGGAGCAGGGGCAGGAACACCAGGTTGTCCAGCAACCGGCAATTGAACATTCGGTAAGGGTGGAGCCGTAGCACCCTGAGCATACGGTGGGGGTGACCTTAACAAGTAAGATAAGAGAGGATCATTTTCGGGGTCCTCTACTATCTTAGCTGTACTCGGTGGCAAAGCAGGATAGCACTTGTCTATCGCTAAATTACGCTCTCTAGTAGCCACCTCTATTGCCTTCTCAGACTCGTTGACTTGCAGCTGTTTAGCAGCTTGTTCTAAAGTCAATTCTTGTTCTTTTTGTTCTTTGTTTAACCTTTTAATTTCTCTCTGTTTAGATTCTTTTCGCCAATAACGGAAAGAATCAAACATTGCCGGCCGGGCTTTCTTCTTAAACAATTTCACTTCTAAATTGTCAAGGATTTCGGGTTCAAAACTACCATGTAGTGGCCAACTAAGGACACCGTCTTTCTCGGTGTATCGGATCCATACTTCATTATAAGATATCGGACCCACACCAAACTTACAATAAAGATCATATAGAGGAGTCCCAATCGGAGGAACCAGACATGAGTCCTCCAACCGGGAATCACTGTTGCAACCAAAACATGACAACATACAGTTTTTCCGACTTACCATTTTGCAACCCGGAACACAGAACGAACAAAACACAAACAGAAATGTGCACTTGAACCAAGAACTTAGGCCTACCAAAAGCGAACCAATGTATCGATACCCATCTAAACCAATAGATTATCGTAACCGGAACAACCAGTGACAATCTTACGAAACCAAACCAAACCAAGAACCAAAAAGGATTATCCAAGCAGGAGTAACCCCTACGAAGTAACCAACTAACAACCACTAAATACTTAACTGAGGCACTGAAGACGTCACCAAGGAGAAACCCGTCTACGTCTCGCCGTACTAAGGACTGCACCTCGGGTCCAAGACAGGGCGACGGTCACGGCAACGGACCACTGCAGCCGTCCTGAACGGGAACCCTCGTGGAAGAGAACTTCGGGCCACTTTTGCGATATGCCGGGATCGATGAAGTGGGGCGCCTCCCTCAGGAATCTTCACACGAAGCTTCTCGAACTCTTCAGGCTTTTGGACCGGTACCGAATGACGTCGCCCCACGTTGGGCGCCAATTGGAGTTCTGGACTTTTTGGTTCCGTCCAGAGGTGTCAGGGACAACACCCGAAGACCCCGGAGTTCTACCTGTCTCGGTGCACAAATAAACAGAAACACGGGCTTCTCGATGGTGGCGTCAAAGACCAAAGGTTTATTACTGCAGGGACACAGAAGTCACAGAAACTACACACGGGCAGAATCTAGGAGCCTGTTCGATTTGTACAAAGAGGGTTACTCCTTATATACTAAAAATTGGCCTTCAGGCAAATTCTTCACATGATACTACATTCCCAAACCTTTGTGTCCTAAACAATAAATATTTGGTGTTGTACAGGAATCGTTGACAATATCTAATGCCAAAACATTACGAACGAGGGGTTCCCACTATTCCATCACAATCCCATGTCAGCTTTTCATTCAAGAGCCGGACCGCCTCATCGTAAATTTCGTTACCTCCCCCTAATAAAGGCCCAGAAGGAAAGGAGCAGAGCCAGGTGCAGAAGATAGAAAAGCAGGATAAGAGATGTTTGTGGGTCGTAAATGGGCAAGGCTACCAGCTTCGGCCGCCTAATCATGATCAGGCCAACGAACACGAGAACCAGTATAGCAGGACTAGCCTCAGGCAGAGGAGGCAGTTTCTGTCGAGTCATGTAGCCATGGCGTGTTCTGTTCTAAGGTGCACGTGTCACTAGAGAGGTGAATCGCCGGCTAAAGCCTACGTGTCCTTAATCGAAATGAAGTAATCAGAGGTCATCGCGTGTCTATTGTCTATGTGAGGGCAAGAAACACAAAATGGCTGCCATAATCTAAGATGGATGCCATGGGTAGATCAGAAATGTGTTTGTACCAGGAGTACTCTTGCTCGTAGCATAGCGAAAACACCAGGATATGCTAAATGGATCATTTGCGGTTCACTGATACCAAAATTATGTATTTACGACAATGTTGAAAACACGGGTTCAAATCGTCACGGAACCTCACCTGTTTAGGACAATCTGATGAGCAGAAGTCTGAAATGTAGCCATTGGAGAGCTTTGTAGTACAGAGGTCCAGGCAAGATTGCTTGAATCGAGGATGCCAAGAGACTGACAAGCCTTGCTATTGACATCAACGATATCCACTATTTTCTCAAGGTGGATTCCAACACTTTCTTTATGTCTTTTATCTTCTGTCTGGGAAGCTGTAACTGGGCTTTGAATGAGTTACTTTGAATACCCAGGAATTCTATTTTCTGGGTCAGAATCAGGATTCACTCTGACTGGTTCATAATGTAACCTAGACTTTGAGGCAGATAAACTGCCCATTACTGAAGAGTCCAAGATTGGGCCATGATTATCATATCATCTAGCAAGATAATCAATTGCACTCCTTTCTGCAACATTGGTTTCACCAATTTCGTTAAACACCATGGAGCTGATGCAAGCCTGAATGGAATGATTAAGAAGTCATACCATTGGTTCCGCCACTTCAATTATAAGACATTTCTGGGTAGTGTGAATATCAGCACCATTAGGTAAGTATCTTTGAGGTCCAGACAGACCATCCAGTCACCCTATTTCAAAAGACCCTGTAAAAGATGAATGCCCACCATCTTGAAATGTCGATAGACTATACATAGGTTGAAAAATTGGAGATATAATACTACATGCACTTCTTCTGCGCCTTGAATCTGGTACTGCAGAAACACCTGGGATCGAAAAATGAAGGAGCAAGCCCCATTAATATAAGAATTCCTTGAATAAAGGTTATGTCTTGTTGGTGAAAGAAAGATCTGTTGGGCTACTAATTCTTCTTTTTCCATTTTTTTAGGGACTATTTATAAGGCGCAAACAAAACCCAAGGGTATCAAAGTGCTGTACAGAGTGAAAGAAAGAAAAATCCCTTCTTCTTACAAAACTATCACAAGCCACTTTGAGTGAGGACTCACATCACCCAAGCAGTCTGTATATACCACATGTGGTTCCCCCAGCCGACCCTTCCAAGCTCTCTTGGGACCAATCGGTCCGGTATGAACCTGACAGGAAATCTGTTAAATAAGATAACTTTCACTTTTTGTTTAAGGTGGAGAATGAAGTGATTGCCCATGTTTCTGGAGGCAGAGAGTTCCAAATTCTTGTGGCTGACACTAAGAAGGTGTGGATACAGTTATTCTAAATCTTGGAGTTTCTTTCGGGAGGCTAGCACGCCTAAGGGAGTGGCCGTCTTCTGATTTCTTTAGCTTCTGTGCAAGATGTACAGGTGCAACAAGGTGGAGGGCCTTGTGTGGATCGAGTAGGCTATTTTTAACTGGATCATGGCTTCAAAAGCGAGTCAGTTTAAAGATTTGAGAGAGAGAGGTGAAAATGGCTTACTTCTTTAATCAGTCTTGCAGCCATATTGAGGGTTGTGTGGAGAGGTTCCAGTCATGCTTTCAACAGGCCTGTTAAATGCCCTCCCAGATTACATTTGGAAATGAATAGGGACTAAACTTTCTTGAAATCTGGAGTTGGTGTATTTGATTTTATCTTCCTGAGGCGAGTCCCTTGGATTAAGCTCCACCTGTGGCTGTGCTGATGAGGGCTTGCATGTTAAGTTTTTATTTAAAGACTTTGTTACTCGATGATTGCAAGTTTGCAATTGAGGGCACCAAGGATTGTAATCCATTCTTTGGTTGGTGGAGAGCTGTGTGTGGGGATATGAGTAAGAATTCTGTTTTCAGTGCAAGCCGTTTGAGGTAGTTCTGTGAAAGCTGGTGTTGAGTTTTCAGCAGTGACTTGTTTAAAACTAAGATATCTTCCAGGAATGGCATTTTTAGGAAGGGCTGAGTGTCGCCTATATACATGTGATAATATAGGCTTGCTTGTTTCAGGATCTCTGTTAGTGGTTTCATATAGAGGTTGAACAGAGTGGGGATAGGGTGGATTCTTGTGGCATCTTGAGGGCCTAATCATGAGTCTGGTGGTCCTCTAATCGGCCAGACTTGTGTTGGGTCAACGGTGGTAGTCTTCCGACCGACACATTAGGACCTTGGTGGTCGTGCCACCTTGTACCACCGACTGTGCCAGGGAACCGCCATTCCCTGGCGGCAGCTCTGCGTTCAAGAGTCATTTTGCTTGGCACTACCGCTGTGGTCCCGCCAAGAATATTAGAACTTTCCTCACCACCACTGAATTCATGAAGGTATTTCCTCGATGAAAACAGTGACATTGAGAGAAGAAAGGATGACCTACAGGGCTCCCTTGTACCTCACTCCATATGGATTCATACGGGGGCAGAACATGTGCCCCCCTGTGTGCATGCACCCCCAGTTCCACTTCGCAGTCTATGCCGAGCTGTAACTTTCTTTGATGTTCCCTTTGCGGTGCCTATTTTATAGGCATCTCTGTGGGAACGCCAAAGAATCACCCGGTAATGATGAAAAAAGTATTTAAACGGTGGGCCGTTCTCATGCAGGTTGAGCGACGTGGCTGCGGGCGGTGCTGCAACTGCACTCTCAAACTTGTAATTGTGCCCTTAGTGTGGCCTGTGATGGGTTCGAAAGTGAGTCACCTACTTTAATTTGCTGTGATCAATTGTGAAGAAAAGAGGTGAACCAGTGAAGTGCCAATTTTGGATATTCTCATTCTGTGTTTCATTAGCTTCATGAGTCTGATGTGAATGACTGTGTCAAACGTCTGGGGACAGGACGAGGAGGATTAGAAGGCACATATCATTCTGTCAAGGTTCTTGAGGGTGTCAACGGTGATATGTAGGATGGTTGTGTCAGTGCAGTGCCCAGGTCTGAATCTGGCTTGGAGCTCGCCCAGAAGGTTGAATTTATATGATGTGTTGGCACAGTTCATGATCTACACATTTTCCCAGCAGCTTTGCGAGGAACGGAATGTTAGATAACAGGCAAAAATTGTTTCAGTCATTTGTATCAGTTCCGTTTCTTTTAGTAGAGGTGTCACTTGCCAGATTGTAGGCCATCTGGGTTTTGCCTTGTGTTAGGGAGGGGTTCACTATCCTTGTCCAAAGGGGCAGAGAAGAGGGCTTAAGTCATTCACTATTTTTAAAGGCGTGGGATCTCCAAAATGCTTTTTTTTCTACTGAAAGACAGGTTACAAATATGTAAAAGAGTAAGAATAAAAGGCATTTTTAAGGGGGGGAATGATATACAATATGCCTAGAATGGATGATCCTTTTACTCTCTTTACTCATATCTTTGGTTACTGCTTCAGTGGATACTTAAAGAAAAAACAATGATGCCTTATGTTTTGGGTGCCATAACCAAAGCAAAAGGCAGTGCTCTATAGTACATGAGCTCCCTGCTGTATATATTCATTGCACAAGTGGTTTATGAACCAGCTTGACCCCTGTCTTGGGGATCTTTGTGTAAAAGAGACACTGACCCTCACTGAACGACTATTTTTGTTTGACTTGGACAAACGGGATGTTTTTTCTAAAACAAAACACTAGTTTAACCCCGCTGCACTGAGACCTTCTCACTGGCCTTGGTAAGATGTGTTTGGGAGTGCTGCAGATGGGGCCATGACATGAAAGAATTACGAATTCCGGAGAGAGGATGCACAGGCCCAGAGAAGCCTGAGCTATGCGTGCATGCTCCCATATCCGCCAAATCTGGGACCCTTGGAAACACGGATAAATTCAGACAGAACCAAAACAACTAACAACAGGGAAAGCAGCGTCGACGATGGGAGAGAAGTCATCAACATGCTTGTGCCTGGTTTATTCATTACATAGTCGTGGCAAATAAAAATGAGCTGCATGTCTCAAAGTAAAACACAGCATTGAGTGGGAGGCGGGGGGAGTGCAGATGGCGCGATCGCTCATTAGTAGCAAGCACACACGAAGTATAACAGGAAATAGAATGCTACAACCAATGGAAACAGAGGAAAAGTAAGAGGAAAGCACACAAAATATAAAAGTTAGGGACGGATGTAAGCTCCTTTTAAGATTTATATTAAATGCAATAGATTTCACAAGCACAGCACAAGCACTGTGCAGTTGAAACCTAACAAGTGATTTCCCATCTTAGCCCTCCAACCCAAACTATGCTTACATCTACAGCCCAGACAGCTGAAAGGATTTACACCAGACTGGCATAAATAGAACTTTACTCACAAAATGTGCTTTTTTGGATCTGGTGTAAATCCATTCAGTAGTATTTTGAGATCATAGGGCCTAAATCATAAATGTAAATTAAACTTTTCTGTGTTTACTATTGTTTTACTATTCACAAACTCCGATTTAATTCTAAGGCCCTCATTTATGAAAAGTGACACATCGCATGAGTGAAAACAGCAATACGTCACTTTTCATTGCCCCCTCCTTGCGACACCAATGATGCATCATATTTACAGTATGACGCATCATGTTGCAAGGAGTTACAGATATTTCTGTATTTCTGAAGTATCTGTAGGTGCAAAAATGACGCATTGCTGGAGTGTGTCACAAAAGTGACGCAACTACAGCAATGGGTCATGACACATGGGTAGACCCATGTTAAATGTGCCTGTGTCAGTCTTACGCCTGCCGTGAGGCAGTTGTAAGATATTGACGGATTTGAGTCCTAGAAGTGGTGCAGTGAAATGTTATAGATTTCACTGCGTCACTTCTACGACCCATTCTTGCATCAGAAAGCCCCCCTGCATACCTTATACCTGGAACAGGCATAATGTGGCGCAGGGGTTTACAAAGGGATGCATCTACCTAGATGCAGCACTTTGTAAATATGGCCCATTTTTTATGCAGCTGGTGCGTCACAAAAAGTAACGCATTAGCGGCCCAAAAGTGAATCAAGGGCACATAAATGGGCCCCTAAGTTTACAACTGCGAAGTTTAGGCAGCCAGGTTTCGAAGCTGAAATGATAAAGGTAAATAAGAACACAAACACAATTCGCTCTCAGCACACAAGTTTTGCAAGATTTATTGGGAACCCAACCAGAATGCAAAATAGTCGTGCACACGGAGACCTCAGCAAAGCTTACTGAGTGCCCAATTGGTATGACAGTGCAGAGGCATTTTATAGATACAAGCCCTATAGGATGGGCATCACGATATACATAACATAGATCAGATTATGTCCTGCTGGACCAATCAGTGAAGGACAATTCTAGAGTGATACCCTTTAAGGCTCGAAATATGTCTATGACCTGGCGTTGCTGCCCACGTGTCATCTACAAGAGCAGATTGGGTTTTTCCATAAAGGTGAAATATGTGCTTCTGGTATACGTGGACATAGCACGGACGTGACCGGCCAGGTCATGTCGACATTATTGTGAAATGTGAAGTTTTGCAATAGCTAGCTGAAAGCTGGCACGCGTATTCTCGGAAAGCCTTGTGTTGCTTTACACATTGCAGCTGGCTAACACAAAATGGAATGTTTGGCCATTTTGTGCACTCCTGCTGGTGGCAATTCTTTAAGTAGATTAAAGAAAACTACAGGCCTGGAAACAAATGTATTTGGTATCATAGAAATATCCGCTTAATCAAAGGCACTCTACCCTGATTGCAGACGTGGAAGCTAGCAAGAAGGTCCCAAGGCAGGAGACTTCTTTGCCTCACTAGCTCATTTTGCCAGAAGCAGACTTAGCAGATGGGACTATTGAGGTTCTTTCCAGTCAACATGCACATTTTTGCATAACTTATAATAATGCAGAATAACATATGATTTGTACAAAACGAGTTATGTTATATCGTTTCGAAAACTTTTATTCGATTAACATTCTGTTAAATCATGAAAAGTACATTTACAAATTCAAATACTGTAAAACAAAAAATTATATACAATTAAAAAAGAACAAATTAATAATTTGAGACATAGCTAAAAGATGACAATATCAAGATAATCAGAGTAATCAGAGTACAACAATTAACATTACATCAGGGTGAGGATAGCCCTAAGTTGCAACGCATTCTCAGACATGATTTTAGAAATAGAGCTACACATTTGGCTACATGCGGTGTGTCTAACATCTGGAGTGCCAGATAGGCTGGCCGACATGTTCTCAACCCCATTTTATGAAGGAGTGGGATGATCCAGCGTTTGCGAATTTGTTCATAGTAACGACAGAACAAAGTAAGGTGAATGGTCGATTGCGATGATACTCCGTCACAAGGACACTTTGCCAGATCATGAGACCAATTTGACACCTTGGGGAAAGATACAAGGCGAAGAAAAAAGAGTTGAAACGAAACCTCGTTAAGACAAATTTCTCATGGTTAGTCAAAAAGTAAGTAAGATAAGGCTGAATACCTGGGGAGGTTTGAACCATCAGAATTTGCACGTTAGTAGGCTTAGAAACTTCACTTAGAAGGCAGAGGTCTCTCAAATGGTTTAAGCAGAGAACTTTCAATGCCTTTCTACTGATATCTATCAGAGTCGATGGTTCGGTGAAGTAAGAAGCACAATTCAAATCTGTTAGGAAGTTGGAAACATAAAGAAGCCATGGAATTTTTTTCCATTTCTCCAAAGATAGACAGTCTTGTAATAAAGAACGGGTTAGGTGGCATTGGGGTTTGGTCCAAATACGGTGCCATAAAAGCATTGGCTGGCATCTAATATTGTCAGTAATGGATCACTGAAATATTATCGACGGACACATTATCGACTTACCAAAATATCGTTGACAAATTATCGACGACAAAAATATCGACTTACTATACTTATTACACAAAATACAAAAATATCGAGTAAAAAATATCGAGTACTAACTATATCGAATACATAAATATCGCTTAAGTAAATATCGACTACAAATATATCGTTGGACATGAAATTAGCCTTAACACTACAAAAATATCGACTACAAAAATATAGACTACCACAATATCGTAAAAAAAAAAATATCGAGTTCATGTTTGTACACTTTTCTTTCTAAAATACCATCTTTATCATCAATAAAAGTCATTTCTCACTAAAAAATACATTTCACATATAATACCTGTTACTTACATAAAATTACTATTAATCCACATTTGCTATACATTCTATTACATGCATTTTATCATTTTCTACTATTCTTTGCATTTAACTAACATTTTCATTACTTATTTTCACATATAAATATATTTCATTTAAACACGAACCTGCTTTAATGCGGGAAAGACCACATACCACCATTCTCACATCAACAAACACTCCAATCAACTTAAAAAAATTCAAACTAGCCTATACTATGCTTCCTTACATCCTACAACCAATCAAATCAAAGCACACATAACACATATACTATAAAAGGGATACATGCATTCTACCATTTGTTGCTGCTACCTCTCTGGAAAGTAGATGCCAACACTTTGAAGATTTTGTTGCAGAATAAACATCTTTAAAGATCCAGCTCACTAGCTAATTAATCAAGTAAGTAACACAGCATTTTTGTAGAAAACTAAATTAGAAGTGCACTATTTTCCTTACATCTCCTAAGTCTTACACTTATTTTATTTTCATGTCTTCCTACTTTTCTGATAGAAACTACTCCAACACAATTCCTATTAAATGGTCATATTTCTTCACGTGCAAAATCAGATAGTAAGTATATAATAATTCTCTGTTACACAACAACTGCTGTTTTTAAACACTAATTTACAAGAGTATTTAATTTTTAAAAACATTATATTTACAGATATCCAGAAATTGTGCTATTTCTACAGGAAAAACGCTAAAACTACACTAATTACACATGTAAGTATAGATGTGTTTGTTATAAAACTGCCAATTTCATTAATGCACATTTTTAAACAACATATCTTGGTTTTTACATCTTCCCTATAGATCATTTGAAAAATCCAACATCAACTATACCAAAACACAAGAATACCCTTCAGAAAAATGTAAGTATAATTGTAATTTGCTAAAAAGTGGGCACAAAAAACGCTAACTATATTCTTAACACCATGTTATATATTTTGAATTGCCTCTACAGATATTCAGAAAACATCATACATCTATTCTACATATCATATGAAAACATCATACACAAAATATACCAATATACAAGAATAGCCTTGTAAAAAATGTAAGTATACTTGTCATTTCTCTCAAACTGCCGAAAATAACACAGACTATGTCCTTAACAACATGTTATCTATTTTATATTTCCTCTACAGATATTCAGAATACATCATACAGCTATTCTACCTACAACAAAGAAAACTACATATTTAGAAGTTAGTATACGTTTAAATCTGTTACATTTCCAAACGGTTCAGTATTAAAATAATAATAATTTGCTTTTATTTATTCTATCTACTCTACAGATCATACCTGTACTAAATTGATGTACTCCAGCAATTACTACTATACTACTATTTAAACAAGTAAGTATATGTAATGTTTACATCAAATGCACTAGTAGGCAAAAATGACAACTGCTTTTGAGTAGGAAATACATTTGTTATATGTAAACATTAACTTTTTTTTCTATATTTTCATACCAACAGCAAATAAAGACATACATACAAGAACATCATTGAAAATACATTTCTGCTTCTGTGACTACTACTTTGATTAACTGTAAGTATAAATGCATCAATAATGATGTTAGCACCACAAAAGTAAAAAAATGTGTTCTGATTTTGTTTCTTTCTACTCTTTCCGAGAACAAGTAAATCAAAATGACTGAAGGTGCAGAATTTGTCATGTCTCAGAAAAATAAATTACTATTATGCTACATGGGTTATGTGTACAATCAGGAGAGACAAAGTGGTAGAAAGGTTTTTTGGAAGTGTACAAAATATTACTCCAACAAATGTTATGGGAGGGCCACTACTGAGGAAAGTAATGTGCTATTTACTAGAGAACATAATCATCCCCCAAATGTCACAGAAATTGAAATTAGAGATGCTTTAGAAAGTATTAAAAGTGCTAGCACACAAAGTGACAAACCCACCACACAAATCCTGAAAGAAGAACTGGTAAAAATCCCTGCCCATGCTTCAGGTCAACTACCCTCTATTGACTCCCTGAAACGCACAATTGCACGCACTAAACGCCTCACTAGCACAACCCAACCCAACCCAACTTGTTTTGAGGAAATTATTATTTCTCCCGAAATGGCCATCACACACAATAAAGATAAATTTATTCTTTTTGATAATGAAAGCAGTACAAACAGAATAATTATGTTTGCAACTGCAAGTAATTTACGAAAAATCCAACAGTGTCCCCAATGGATGATGGATGGAACATTTAAACCCTGCCCAAAACCTTTTTACCAACTGTATTCCATCCACGGTTTATACCATCATTCTAACATACCTTTCATTTACTGTTTGCTACCCAACAAACAGCAAACAACTTACACCGAAATTTTAAATGTTCTCAAAACGGAAATCAATAATTATTTTCCAGAAAAAATAATTATTGATTTCGAATTAGCTATGATTAATAGCATTTTGAGAACATTTCCCCACACAGCAATCCAGGGTTGCTATTATCATTTTAATCAGAGTATATGGAGGCATCTCCAAAAATCTACTTTAAGTATACTATACTCTACAGATAGCACCTTTGCCTATCAAGTTAAAAAGTTAATAGCCCTGGCCTACGTCCCTGTTACAGATGTTGCTGAACATTACAATTTATTAATTGACAGCGCATACTATAAGAGGAATGAGGACAAACTAACACCATTGCTAGACTATTTTGAAGACACTTGGGTGGGAAGGTTGCACAGATCAGGACATCGACGCCAGCCCAAATTCCAAATCCCTTGGTGGAATGTCTACCTCAGTACTTTAAACCAAGAGGCTAAAACCAACAACAGTGTTGAAGGGTGGCATAATGCTTTCCAAGCAACTACAAACCGAGGCAAACCCACATTCCAAAACCTTCTAGAAGCTTTGAAAAAAGAACAAAGCTATCAGGAACTAAGAATGGAACAATCAGTGTCACAAATAGGTCCAAAACTCACTAAACAAACCCAACAAATGTTCCGACTACTTCAAAGTCAAGTCACATTATACCCTACAACTAGAGGATTAGAATACCTGGCAATAATAGCAAAAAGTCTCCTCTAAATAAATGTAAAGTAAATATACGAATGTCTTCTTACAATATTAAAAAAAATTACATTTCATACACATATATAATAAATTATAAATAAAACATATTTGTTTGACAAACTTTTTAAATTTATTTAAAAAAATTCGTAAAAAATATGCAATGTTTATAATTTTTTATAACATACACATAACATGAAAAATCGACATTTCCCACCCAATCAAAATTGTAAAATAAATACTTACAATTTTTGGACTTGAGAGACGCAATCAAGGAAAAATCAATCCATACAATCCAATCCAATATCTTACTATTCCAATATGGGAAACCCTCAAAAACCCAAAAATAAAAAGTAAAACGTAAAAAAACGCTCCAGGAAATCCCGAAAACAGTAGTGTGGACACTTTAGGATTTAAAGTTATATACACACTATTTTAAAAAAACGGTCACGCATATCAATGTATCAATCCGAATCGAAACCCTCAAAAAAACCCGAAAAAGGTTTAAAAAGTGTAAAAACCGCTCCTGGTAAACACGAAAAATAGGAGAAAGAATGTCTAAATTTAAGCATAATAACGTAAACGTTTGTTTCTCCGTTAAAAAACACGCTTCCTTCCATGTAGTTTTCATGCGAGGAACCGAAACCTGTAAAATAACATACATAACGAAAGCCACCCACAAATACCCCCTTCACATTTGTAAATATACTAACCATTAACATTAACCATGTAAGAAGACATTTCCGAACATTTAAAATTAGACTTGAAGTAAAAAAAGCACGACACATCCATAACGGAGACTTTTCACCAAAACGCTACTTAAACTATTAATACATACACCAAAAAACACTACAGAGTTCGATTATACCCTCAAACATGACCACTTACTTATAATTAGTAGTTAAAAATAACCTTACCTCTCTCCACGCGAAGCAACTCCCAACCGCGAGCTTCTCCAGTCCTGAATGGAGCGCAATAACCTTACGCGGTAAAAAAGTAGTCCCCTTAACCCATTTGTGTAAAAGGATAATAGAATAAACAATGTCATATGGAAAATATATAATACATACACATGTATAATGTAACAAATTAATACACTATACTCATGACAATTTTCCTTTATTAAAAAAATAAATATATTTAATAGAAATTAATATATAATATTTATTATATATTAATAATATTAAATAATTATGTAAGACTTTCAATAAAAGATGTAAATAATTTCTTATGGTGTATATTTATATGAATAATTTTGTGTATAATTTTAATAAAACATTATAAATGTTTATGCTAATAATTAATAATGATAAATAATATAACTTATTTATTGTTATTAATATAACAATTAGAACAATTTTGTATATAAAGAATGGCCTGAAAAAAAAGTATCTATTTTATCTGTGAATGTATATATTTTTGTTAATAATAAAAAAATGTTTATGTTTATTAATTAATAATAATAATAATTAATAAAATAATTAACATTTTTATTAATTATTACAAACAGTTTTATAATTATGTCTAACTATAACAAAAGTATATAATTGCTTTACTAATATTTGGTCAATACCAGATATTATAATTAAACATATTGTTTCCCTATACAATTATAAACTTTACAACCAAATCGATTTATATCTTTTATGTAAAAACAACATTTTGTGAAATATACACCAAAGAAATTTTTTTTTTGATTTCAAGTTATCCTAACAAATGTAATAATAGTCATGTTACTTGTTAAAAAGAAAAATGTATTATATATATTTTATTATATTAATATTTAATATTAAAATTATTAAATATTAATGTAAAAATGTATAACAAATCATTGTTTTATGTATTTCTATATAAATACTTTAAATTGTAAGTGACTGATGGGAATATGTAAAATTTACAGAAAGAATGTAGTAATCTAAATTTTTTTTTACATTGACAACATGTATATAAATGTAAAGATGTTATTCTGTGAATAATAAAAGTCAAAAAAATGTGATGTTATATTTCTTTGTGATTGTATTGTAGTACACAATAAAAAATCAAAAAATTGTTTAATAAAGTTATTTGAAAACATCTATGTTGCATTAATTTTTAATATTAAAATACAGTAATGAACAAATGTATACAAATGTGCTGCACACTGACCAATTTTATATGTATTATTACTACTCCAGTCCATCTAATATCATAGAAGCTGCAAGACACTAGCAAAAAATTATTTACTATTCCTACTACACTCAAGGTACTACCATAAAATGTGGTGGAGACTGACCAATGTTTTTTTATTAATCCAACTCCAGTGTAGGTAATATTACTGATGGTGCTGGACACCAACCAATTAATAATTAGAATTCCAACTCCACTCTAGCTACTTTCTGGAAACATGCTAATACATATATTTTTTTGATCAAAATAAAGCGTACTAATGTAAAGTTATAATAATAGCTATTTTCGTGTAATAGATTTAATATATCAGTGTTAAGTTACACTATACATCAGCACTCTAAAATACCCAAAACTGTCCCAAAACACTAAAAAGACCCCTTCACCCTAAAGGCCAAAAGTGACCCTGAACCCTACAAATACCCCTTTATCAACGAACTGAAAACTGACCCTGAACCCTACAAATACCCCTTACCCACAAACTGAAAACTGACCCTGAACCCTACAAATACCCCTTTACCCACAAACTGAAAACTGACCCTGAACCCTACAAATACTCCTTTCCCCACAAACTGAAAACTGACCCAGAACCCTACAAATACCCCTTCACCCACAAAATGAAAACTGACCCTGAACCTCAAAAAAACTCCTCTACCCACAAACTGAAAACTGACCCTGAACCCTACAAATACTCCTTTCCCCACAAACTGAAAACTGACCCTGAACCCTACAAATACCCCTTTACCCACAAACTGAAAACTGACCCTGAACCCTACAAATACCCCTTCACCCACAAACTGAAAACTGACCCTGAACCCTACAAATACTCCTTTCCCCACAAACTGAAAACTGTCCCTGAACCCTACAAATACCCCTTTACCCACAAACTGAAAACTGACCCTGAACCCTACAAATACCCCTTCACCCACAAACTGAAAACTGACCCTGAACATCAAAAAAACTCCTTTACCCACAAACTGAAAACTGACCCTGAACCCTACAAATACTCCTTTCCCCACAAACTGAAAACTGACCCTGAACCCTACAAATACCCCTTCACCCACAAACTGAAAACTGACCCTGAACCTCAAAAAAACTCATTTACCCACAAACTGAACAGTGACCCTGAACCCTACAAATACCCCTTTACCCACAAACTGAAAACTGACCCTGAACTCTACAAATACTACTTTCCCCACAAACTGAAAACTGACCCTGAACCCTACAAATACCCCTTTACCCACAAACTGAAAACTGACCCTGAACCCTACAAATACCCCTTTAACCACAAACTGAAAACTGACCCTGAACCCTACAAATACTCCTTTCCCCACAAACTGAAAACTGACCCTGAACCCTACAAATACCCCTTTACCCACAAACTGAAAACTGACCCTGAACCCTAAAAAATTAACCTATAACAAAAACTATGAAACTGAGCCAGAACACTATAAATAATAATAAACACAACATGAAATATGAATATATAATATACAACATTTTTTTTTACAAAAACAATAATAAAATATATTATCACATTAGCTATAATAATAATTTTGATTAATTAATATTGCTTTATTCCAATTAATTAATTAACATCAACATAAATTAACACATTACATTTCAATGTATCCAATTAATGTAATTAAGTCATTATGATAAATTAATTACCAATTAAGTTTTTTAAATTATATGCAATATATTAATTACATCATTAACTAATTATAATTAATGTGTTAGCAATTTATAAATGTAAATAATATGCTAATTCTTAATAAAATAAATCACTAATTATTAATAATTAATAACCAAAATATCAATTAAAATCATATAAAAATCAATTTATAAAAATAATAATTAATAATAAATAATTACTCAATTAATCAATTAAATTATATGCTAAATAATCAATTAAACAATTAACTAATTAATATTAATTAATTACCAATAAAAACAATTACCAAACATATATTAAATAATTAATTATTATTAAATTACTTCCCACCCTATTCCCCTATAAACCCACAACCCGCTCCTAAACATTAACTACTATTTATTTATATATTATATATATATTATTTTATAAAATCTATATTTTCTAACATTTTCTCTAAATTTTTTACTTTTACTATAATTATTAATAATTAATTAATCAATTAATCAATTAAATTATATGCTAAATAATCAATTAAACAATTAACTAATTAATATTAATTAATTACCAATTAAAACAATTACCAAACATATATTAAATAATTAATTATTATTAAATTACTTCCCACCCTATTCCCCTATAAACCCACAACCCGCTCCTAAACATTAACTACTATTTATTTATATATTATATATATATTATTTTATAAAATCTATATTTTCTAACATTTTCTCTAAATTTTTTACTTTTACTATAATTATTAATAATTAATTAATCAATTAATCAATTACATTATATGCTAAATAATCAATTAAACAATTAACTAATTAATATTAATTAATTACCAATTAAAACAATTACCAAACATATATTAAATAATTAATTATTATTAAATTACTTCCCACCCTATTCCCCTATAAACCCACAACCCGCTCCTAAACATTAACTACTATTTATTTATATATTATATATATATTATTTTATAAAATCAATATTTTCTAACATTTTCTCGATATTTTTTACTTTCACTATATTTCGATATTTTGTCTGGTCGATATTTTTGAGTCGATATTTTTGTATTCGATATTTTTGGGCCATTTTCACAGTCGATATTTTGTCCAACGATATTCCTATAGTCGATATTTAGTTAATGTCGATATTTTTCCGTCGATATTTTGTCCATTCGATATTATGTAGTCGATATTATGTCCAGTTACCGTCAGTAATATAGTCGATACCTAGCTCAATATGGGAACCGTATATTGGAGCACTAAGTGGAAGTGCCAGAATATATTTTAGAAACCCATTTTGGACCAGTTGTAATCCATCCACAGAAGCATAGCCCCAAACGCCAGCACTGTAGATGGCTACACTGTGGCATTTTGCATGATAAATTTTGAGCAACTCTTTTGGGGGCGGTTTACCCAGTTTTCTGGAGAATGAAACAAGAGCTGAAGTCGCTCTTTGGAAGAGCATTTTTTTACTTACAACTCCTGCTTTCCAATCTAACTGATCGTCCATTAGAATACCTAGGTAAGGGTATTTTCTAGCATGCTCCAATCTAACCTGTTCCATAAAGATGGATTTGGGTTTCTTCACCTTGGGACCAAAATGCATAACATAGGTCTTACTCTTGTTAACTATTAGCCCCAGAGATAACATAAACTGGCAATATTTGTCTAGTTGTTTTTGCAACTGCAATAGTGTCCTAGCTAAGATGACAGAGTCATCAGCATATAATAACGCTGGAATTGGACGGTGTTTGATAGATGGTAAGTCCTGGCTTCCCTCCAGCATGGCCTTCTCAACCCCGTTGGTATAGAGGTTGAACAGGAAGGGGGCCAGGACACACCCTTGCCTTACTCCTCTTTTTATTGTAAATAAGGATGTTAATTCACCGCATAACCCGTATCTCACGCAGGCTGTAGCGTCAGAATAGAGCTCGCGGAGGAATTTAATAAGAGGAGGGTCCACCCCAAGTTCACTAAGAATGGACCACAGCTTGGAATGGATCACACAGTCGAAAGCGGAGCTAAGGTCGACATACACTATATGTAGGTTGCCGCACTTCGCTCCGGTATATTTACCTATTAAAAGGGTTAAATTTAATGCCTGTTCGACTGTGCCAAGACCCTCCTGGAACCCGTACTGGAGATCAGTCATGATGTTATTCTCAGACGCCCAATCCTGGAGACGTTCCAGGATCAGGCGCCCGGCGACTTTCCCCAGGGAGTCCAGGAGAGAAATGGGTCTATAATGGGCTGGGTTATTACGATCCCCCTTTTTGAAGATGGGTAATAGAATGGAGGAGGACCAGGAATCTATAAGGCCAATTTTCGAAACTGCCGACATCACCTGGGTGACGACAGGAGACCACAGTTCTATGTTATTTACAAAGATATCTACAGGGACCCCATCAGGGCCAGGCGCCTTGCCAGATTTGGAAGAAGTTAATGCTTGAATGACCTCGCTAAGACTAAAAGATAGTTCAATAGGATAAACCTGTGACCTAGCGGGGTCATCTGCTGGGTTAGCTGGTTTTATAGTGTCGACTGGGGACCCCCCGAAAATTTTTGTGAAGTGCGTAACCCACGCGTCAGCTGGCACAGCCACGTAAAGGTGCTTTGGCGCGTTAGTATTGGTTAGGAAAGGTGACTTGACCACACGCCAAAACTGAGAACTGTCTTAAGTTAGGCAGCTTTCATGAAGTTGAGCCCATAGGGTTTTCTTTAGCTCCTTTTTACAATTTTGTTGGGCAGCTTTATAAATCTTTCTTAGGTTAGCTATCTCCGTTAAGTTTCTATTTGGGTTATGTAATGCCTTTTTTAATGCGGATAAAGCTTTACGACAAGCTGTATCAAATCATCTTATTGAACCCTGAATACCTGATTTATAATTACGGAATAACTCTGACCGCATTGCTAATAAAATCTCAGAAAAAACTATTTAAAATCAACTGGGGTGGGGAATCCTCTGCTAGGCAGTTGGTTATCCAAGGAAGGGTTTTTGATATAACATTGCCACTGATAACTACCGGATCTATTTTGGACCATTTCACAGAAAATCCATTTGGTTTGTCCATGGTCAGTGATTGCTGGGTTAGTTGGCTGACCTTTTTACGATGACAAGCACCAGTTTCTATGGATAAAATAATACTATTAGGAAAATGGTCACTAGAGATATCTGTACCAGTGCTAAACCGTTGGAGTTTACCTTTTAGCGCCGTAGAACATAAAATAAAATCAATGGTGCTAAACATGCCCCTACCATGGAAAGTAGGTGTAAAATCAACTGGAAAATCTGCTAAATTGTTAGCATAATCTAGTTCCATTGTGAAAAGAAAATCGTTCAAAGGATTACCCAAGAATGAGTGAGTAAAATGGGTTAGTGGACAATCTTGTTCGTCTAACAAACCACAAATACCTTTCATTTGATTGGCACATAGTGAGACATTAAAATCTCCCCCCCATATCACAAAGTAAGCTAGTGTTGGGTGCTTGTTACAGTGTTCATTTACAACAAACACGATTTCTTTTACAGACTTAACACATTCAATCGGGGACAAGTTGTTATAAAAATTAATAAAAAGATACATCGTACAATTGCTAAATGCAGCCTTAACTATTTGAAAGTTCGCTGTGGAATATAAGACAAACAAGCCAATCACAGATAATTTGTTTGAGATATACACCGCTAGACCTCCCTTGGATCTGCCATGTGTGGTAATACTGGCTGGGGAGTGGAACGTTTTGTAGCCCTGCATATAGATCGGATCTATAGCCCACGTTTCTTGTAGACAAATTATTTGGTTGGGGGTTACTGTATCCAACCATGGTTTAAGTTTTAGTTTTGAACAGAGACCTGCTACGTTCCAAAATAGAACAGAAAGCTGGTAGATGGAAGAAGTAAGCTTTCTGGTATTCAAATTTTGCTCTAAAGTTAAGGTACCTGGGCTAAATGGAGAATGTACAAGTGAATCAGCAGAAGATATATTCAAATGAACCTCTTTATTAATAGCAGACTCTAGATATGATATTGGTACAGAAATTTGCGCTTCTGACGTTGATGCTTGAGAAATGGATAAGTTACTGGTTGGGAAAGGGAAAAATAGAGAATCATCAGGGTGATCAAGTAAATTAGACACTGGGGAAAATGAGACAATGTTATCCAGGAGACTATCGGGTGGTTGCCAATCCACCATCTCCAGGCAGTCGTATCTGTTGGTCAGGGGGATACCTCTCCATCCGAAAGTTGGGGCTACATCTCTACCCCCAGTGTTTTGCCAATCGACCCAATCACGTCTCCTATTCCAGTTACCAACTTGTGTCCAGTTCCATTCTGGACCGATGTTATAATGCTGTACTGGAGGATAGAAGAAGGAAAGTCTCTCGGTACCAATTCCATCGGGTGTGTATTGTGTACCCCAGGAGCAAATGTGCTCTACAGTGTGGGGGTCCTCAAAGTTAATGATGACACAATCACCCGGTAAAGATTTTGGCTCTCTTCCTGTCCAGGGGACTCTACGAACTGTTGTGACTCTGTTATCAGAATAAGGAGGAAGAGGCCTATTGATAGAAAGCCAATGGAGTACCTTATTTCTAAGGGACCAGCCTGGTTCCTCCACGTTAGAGTTCAGCTCGGGGACCCCTGTCATGATGACAACGTATGGGGCAGCTTCTGGGGGAAGATGGGTGGAATAACCCCCCTTCCTTCTGTTCTTATAATTGGTACTTTGTGTCCCTAAATTATTAGTTTGCTTAGGAGGCGGAATGGTAGAATGTACAAGTGGAGGGGCAGGTGTAGTCATTTGAATAGGAGTATTAGTCGCCCTTGGAAGAGAAGATTTGGGCTGGGAAGGCCCTACTGTGATATTTGACTTTGTTGGCTTTGTTGCTGTGGCCCCATCAATTGGATTTTTGAGTTGTGATTTTTGAGCCCTAGGTTGTCCTGATATAAGTCTGGGGGCTGATCCTTTGATTTTTATTGCTGATGATAGCCCTTCTAATTGTTTTTCTATTTTTGAAAGGGTAAGTTCAAGCGGTTGGAGGTAGGATTTAATTAAGGCCCCCAACCTGTCTAATAGTTGGTTATTTAGACCGTGGGGATCACTATTACTACCCATGTTGCTCGTAGCACTAAGATTGACTGAAGTGGTAGAAAGGTTGATAATATGTGGGGGAATAAAATTCCCTTCGTCCAGTGAAGGGGTGATTTGTTTAGGGGATTGATGGGTAGGAAGGGATTGGGTTGTATTTTGAGATTGTTTGTTCGAAATTTTGGTTTGCTGGCGACTCCTATTATGCTGTGGGTTCTTTTTGTTCTTTTTGTTCTTGAGTATTGCTCCCTCCCTGATAACCCGAATTGTGGTAACAGTAGGGTCGTCCCTACTCGGGCTAGTGAGAGGGGCTGGTGTCTGCTCCAAGGACGTAGATAAATGAGATGTTTGCAGAGCTGATAACTCCAGTGAGACTGACAAGTCCACAATACCTGGGACTAAATGAGGGTCATGTTGCTATACATTGAGCTGCCTGTGGAAAGCGCCGGGACACTCTTTTAGAGTAGCCGTGCGCTATATAAACTTACTATAACATAACATAACATAACATCAGCCAGCAGAGTATCAGCTTCTAGAGTGCGCAAAGGGGTTTTGGCTGCCGCCAGTAGGCCCAACGAGGAGCGATTTGCGGCGGTCAAATCCTGTGAGACCCTCCGTTCTAATAGAAGTACGCCTTGATTTATGGCGTCATTTGCTTTGGCAATAAATTGATCAATTGGGCCTTTAGTTTGAGCAGTATGAAGCGTCTTATTACTCCTGGTCCCTCTAGGAGACATAATTCGTGATAGTCGGACCGAAGTAGGGGAATGCAAAAGTACACAATAATTAAAGCTAAAACAAACAGTGGTTGACAATGTAAAAAGTACCAATCGGCAAATGTCAATGGGGTTGCCCAGTCCAGTCTTACCTGGTCTTGAACGGGCTGAAACGGGCCCGCCCTTGGCCCGGGCTTAGCTCCGCGCTTGGCCCCGCGCGCGTCCCGCGTACGCGTCAACAGTATTCTGTATATAACGATAGGGGGGCGGGAAGAGGACCAGCTGCGGCGAGTCTTGAGCACAGCGCCCGCTTGTCCTCGCAGTCCCGCAAGGTAAACGGCCTCACAGCTTGGCTCCTCTCGTAGTCAGAGAATCCTTAGGGTTGGTAGCCTCGAGCGGTGCCCGCGAAGCGGGGGCCGCGAGGAGTGGGTTCGTAGGCAGCAAAAGGACTTGTCCTGGAAACAGAAAGATCGTCCCTCAAAGCAACGCGGTGCACAGAGCTCCCAGCGCTCTGTTCTTTAAATCCTGGCAATAGGGGGGCGGGAAGAAGACCAGCTGCGGCGAGTCTTGAGCGCAGCGCCCGCTGGGCCTCGCAGTACCGCAAGGTAAACGGCCTTACCGCTTGGCTCCTCTCGTAGTCAGAGAATCCTTAGGGTTGGTAGCCTCGAGCGGCGCCCGCGAAGCGGGGGCCGCGAGGAGTGGGTTCGTAGGCAGCAAAAGGAACACTTGTCCTGGAAACAGAAAGATCGTCCCTGAAAGCAACGTGGTGCACAGAGCTCCCAGCGCTCTGTTCTTTTAATCCTGGCAATAGGGGGGCGGGAAGAGGACCAGCTGCGGCGAGTCTTGAGCGCAGCGCCCGCTGGTCCTCGCAGTCCCGCAAGGTAAACGGCCTCACAGCTTGGCTCCTCTCGTAGTCAGAGAATCCTTAGGGTTGGTAGCCCCAAACGGCGCCCGCGAAGTGGGGGCCGCAAGGAGTGGGTTCGTCAGCAGCAAAAGGAACACTTGTCCTGGAAACAGAAAGATCGTCCCTCAAAGCAACGCGGTGCCATGTTATATCACATAGGGCCCCATTGGCTAATATTGAGCTTGCAAATACAGTTAGTTCTTGGCCCTCCTAAGGTGGTGTGACTCGCCTGCGTGCATATGATGTTCATGTCTGATTTTCTGCTCCTTCCAAGCTACGACCACAAACAGAGATTCTGAGATTGTACTTGGTGAAATATATGCTGATGCCGCTAGAACACGGGTACTCAAAGTACGGCCGCGGGCCGCCAGGGGCCGGCAAGCCTTCCTTGGCGGCCCGCGGACCTTACAGACATCGTACCTGTGTTCTTTTATTTTTTACGTGTCAGCAAACACTGCCGGTACTGCTCTGTGGGGGCCGGGCGATTCCAGCCACAGTCAGAGTGGAGCTGCAGGGGTGCTAAGAAGAGGTGAACAAAGCCTCATTACCACGTAAATGGTCTTTTAAAGAACTGTGTAGCACTGGGGTGCGGCTATGTTTGTGCCCGGGAAGCTGTGTCAGCCCAGGCTGACACACACACGCGGGGGTGGTGGCAGAGGACAGCAGGGACTGAGAGCCCGGTGAGGTGAGAGGGCAGCAGGGAGTGAGAGCCCGGTGAGGTGGGAGGGCAGCAGGGAGTGGGAGATGGGTGAGGTGACAGAGGGCAGCAGGGAGTGAGAGCCGGGTGGGGTGACGGAGGGCAGCAGGGAGTGAGAGACGGGTGAGGATTACAGAGGGCAGCAGGGAGTGAGAGCCGGGTGAGATGACTGAGGGCATTAGGGAGTGAGAGCCGGGTGAGGTGACAGAGGGCAGCATGGAGTGAGAGACGGGTGAGGTGACGGAGGACAGCAGGGAGTGAGAGACGGGTGAGGTGACGAAGGGCGGCAGGAAATGAGAGCCCGGTGAAGTGAGAGGGCAGCAGGGAGTGAGAGCCGGGTGAGGTGATGGAGGGCAGCAGGGAGTGAGAGACGGATGAGGTGACGGTGGGCAGCAGGGAGTGAGAGCCGGGTGAGGTGACAGAGGGCAGCAGGGAGTGAGAGCCAGGTGAGGTGACAGAGGGCAGCAGGGAGTGAAAGCCCGGTGAGGTGGGAGGGCAGCAGGGAGTGAGAGCCGGGTGAAGTGAGCCAGATACAGATAGAAACATATTGAGACATATAGAGATTGAGACAGATAGAGGCAGAGACAGATAGAGACAGGGGAAGACAGAGCTAGATAAGGTAAGAGACAGAGAGAGACAGATAGAGAGAGGGAGACAGAGAGAGAGGGAGTCAGAGGGAGTGAGACAGAGGGAGGGAGACAGAGGTAGGGAGACAGAGGGAGGGAGACAGAGAGAGAGGGAATCCGAGGTAGGGAGGCACAGGGAGCAAGTCAGGGAAAGATAGAGGGAGAGGGAGACAGAGGGAGGGAGACAGAGGGAGGGAGATAGAAGTTGGAAGGGAGATAGGGCGAGGGAGACAGAGAGAGAGGGAAACAGAGAGAGGGAGACAGCGAGAGGGGGACAGAGAGAGGGAGACAGAGGGTGGCCGACAGAGGCAGACAGACAGAGGGAGACAGACAGAGGAAGACAGACCGAGGTAGACAGAGAGGGTGACAGGCAGAGCGTGACAGACAGAGGGTGACAGACAGAGGGAGACAGGCAGAGGGAGACAGACAGAGGAAGACAGAGAGGAAGACAGACAGAGGGAGACAGAGGGAGACAGAGGGAGGAAGATAGAGGGGGGGAGAAAGAGGGTGACAGACAGAGGGAGACAGACAGAGGGAGGGAGACAGACAGAGGGAGGGAGAAAGACAGAGGGAGACAGACAGAGGGAGACAAAGAGGGCGCCAGACAGAGGGAGAGAGAGGGAGACAGAGGGAGGGGTAGAAAGAGAGACAGAGGGTGACAGACAGGAGGGAGACAGAGGAAGAGAGGGAGAGAGAGAGAGAGAGAGATAGAGTGAGAGAGAGAGATGTGTGTATGCCGGGTCTATTGGCTCAGTGGACAAAAGCATCCGCTGCAGGAGCCTGTGTTCAAACTCATGGTCACAGTTTTTTTCTCTCTAGCCCCTTCCCCCTCCCCCACTGACCACGCCCCCAGCAGCACAGCCCTCGGCCACAAACCACACTGTAAATTCGGCCCCCAAGAGAAAGTTTGTGAGTACCCATGCGCTTGAAGGTTCCTGTGTGATTGCCATCAGGAGGTTTATCTTGATGCTGGTGAAGGATCTTTACGACACTTGGGATTTTGCCTTTTTGTAAATTCTTCAGCACAGTAGTATGTTCAAGTGAGCATCATAGCCATACAGAGCCCTATTGATTAAAGAAATGATCCAAACTTTAGCAGAGAGACATAAATAAATGTTATCCATCTCTAGCAGCTTGAGGACTAACATCAGAACTATTCATAGCCAGTATGCTACTTGTTAGGATCAGTGGCTGTTAAAGCTCTCCTGAACTACCCTTCCCAGCATGCCCCACTGCAGCCCCCTCTGTAAGACTGACACAAAAACAGAAACGGCCTGGTTCACAAAGGGCCTCCGTACTCGTGGCGAAGTCCCCGCACTCGTGGGGTAGTCTCCACACTCAAGCCTGGATCCCTGCAATGAGAACTATCATTATAGAGATTGCGCCCCGAGACCAGAGACTCACCCACAACTGGGGGCCTCCACCACAAGTGCGGAGGTCGTTTGTGAGTCAGGCTCACAATGTCTAAAAATACATGTAAACAACACAGGTAGCCGTAGAAGTTAGATCCTAACTGTAATTCTGTGGGTTAATGCACCTGCTCACTTAGAATGAACGCATATGACCAGATGGACACAGGGGCCTAAAATCAGCCCCTCAGTCTTATTGCTGCTTTGCTTCAGATAATTGTTCTCCATCTAGCTGGAGGCTACTGCCAAACAAGAATTTTAACAGTGTCTAGAATGTCCATAGGATATCGATGAAAGAAATGATATGAGTATCTCATGCACGTCATTTTTTAAAAGCAAAATGAGCTGATCCGTGAGGAAAGAGGAGTGAGATATAAATTACCCCAATTAGGGCCACAGGCTGAAGCCTGAGGGACCCTCAAAAAACGAGATTAAGAACATTATTTAAGTGGAGGAGAAGTATCCCAAGAGCTGTCTTAGCAAGAAAAGAGCTTGCCATTTTAAGGATAAGGTTGCAAATGGCCACAACAGTTCAAACCACATCAAGCAAAACATCGCTTATAAAGTGCTGTTAACCCGCTAAGTGCTGATGTCAGTCGTTGAACGTTCAGAGCACTACCTGGCTCGTGCTGCGCACGTTCAACGGCCGACACACCCCGTCCGTTCTTTAAAACGGCCGCACTGCCGCAAATAAACGGCCGCGGTTAACGGGTTAATCACCAGTGTCAGCAAAAGAGTGATGAGTAGACAATATATGGAAAATTCTACGCACAGGTCTGGAAGCTCGAATACCACTGGCTTCATCTGGTCTGTTAGGATGTAAGATTTTGGTGCCAGCAATGGCTAACTCAGGACCTGAAGAGTCAGAAAGCCAACTCTGATAGAAAAATATTATGAAGGCTTCAGGATTCTGTGGATTCAGCTGTATCAGTTTAGTGGTTGTGAAAGGAGCTGGCATTGACAAGCGTGCAGGAAAGCTGGAGGTGCTTGATGGAAATGGGAAATTCCACCCACTATTGCAGAGGTTTAGATTCTATTAATGACACAGAGGCAAAAAGTATGACTTCTTTACTGAAATCTCTAATAACAAAGAATATAACATACACAAAAGCACCTTCCAAAATGGCTTCTTAATCCAATGAAAAACATGAACAGAGACATGAAGGAGCTTATTTATGAGCCCTTGCGTCACTTTTGTGCTTCCGGTGCTTCACAAAAAGTGACGCACCAGCAGGGTAAAAAATGCGCCATGGTGCGTCATATTTACAAAGTGATGTATCTAGGTAGATGTGTCACTTTGTAAACTTTTGTGCCACATTACACCTGCGCCAGGTATAATGTATGCATGGTGGGCGTTTTGACGCAAGTAAGCTTCGTAGAAGTGATGCAGTAAAATCTATAAGATTTCACTGCGCCACTTCTAGGATACAAATGCGTCGATATCTTACGCCTGCCTCATAGCAGGCGTAAGACTGATGCATGCACATTTCACATGGAACTTGCCCATGTGTAATGACCCTTTGCTGGAGTTGCATCACTTTTGTGACACACTCCAGCAATGCGTCATTTTTGCTCCTACATATACGTCAGAATGCTGAGGTTGCTGTAACTCCTTGCGGCATACTGTAAATATGATGCATCATTGGTGTCGCAAGGAGGGCGCAATGAAAAGTGACGCATTGCTGTTTTCTCACAGCGATGTCAATCAATCAATCAATCAATCAATGTGTCACTTTTCATAAATGAGGCCCGAAATGCTTCTGCTGACAATGACCTCATAAGGACTCCTGAAACATCATCCACAGTGCTATGAATACTACAGTCCCAGGCAGCACTTCCTCCTATTTGTGTATAAGAACAATCCAAAAACATTAAAACTGGAACTTTCTGAGCCTGGAAGTTAATTGCTGTGTAGAGTGGCTTGGGTTTGTGGAATGTGAAATGTGGGTAATGCACATTTCAGTCCCACACATCCTGAGATTCCAGAGGATCCATTGGGAAACAAGAGAGACCGATATGCGTGCCACTCTCAGCTGTAACATTTGTAGTTCCTCAGGTTTGGAGAATGAATCTAAGAAGCCAACTTAGTTTCAAGTACGTATTGATACAACCAGAACAAGAACTTGGCAATGGGTGACTTTCATCTGAGGAACAACCAGGGGTGTAGAGGAGATACGTCTTTTCCTCTGTTCAATCATATCAATCAATCATATCATTTGTAAAGCACAATACTCACCCGTGAGGGTCTCAAGGCGCTGGGGTGGGGAATGTTGCTACTGCTCAAAAAGCCAGGTCTTGAGGAGTTTTCTGAAGGTCAGCAGGTCTTGGGTCTGCCGTAGGTGGATGGGGAGGGTGTTCCAGGTCTTGTCATCTGATGGTGGAAGAAGACTGAATTATATAAATTAAAATCTAATTTAATCCACCATCCTAAGAAATTTTCTGGTAATGATTTTACCTCATTTTTGTGGACCTCCGCCATCTGTGCAGTGTCTTGAATAAGCCAGGGGAGTACCAACAATCAAGAGTCAGCAGAGACGAACAAAAAATACAACTAGCAGGAAGTATCATCACTCTTCTGAGTGTCAGCTTATACAAGGTCACTCAATATGATCTTGTGTGAGAGCCAGTTTTGAAAGGTCAATACAAGAAGGCTAATGAACTAGGTGCAACATATGACAATTCAAATGAACACATCTTCATGAATATTCATGGAGTAACTTGCGGTGTCTTTTAACTTTTATGCACAGCATTTTATTCGCAAAACATTGATGGAAAATGCTTCACTTTGCTATGTTGATTCGGATATCATCAGATGCTCTGAGTAAACTGAGGTGAGTTACAGGTTATGCTTTGCACAGCATGATTATATGTGTTGGATGTGACAATTTTTGTGCTTGTTTCTCTTATTTGTTTACACAATTGCATTAACTTTTCAAATATTAGTTCCTCTCCTTCAACAATATGGGTGTACATTTGGGGAATTTAAAGTGTAATTCGGCAATGTTTTTCTTTTTATGAACACGTTTGTAATGAAGAATGATCAGTGCACTAGTCCAGTACTTGCTCAATGTTGGAGTCTGTGCAAGTATGAGTATGCAAAGTTCCACTATCATTCCTGGCACATGATAAATGAGCCATCAATGAGTGGAAAGAAATTTCTTAAATTTCATTTTGTTTTTATTGCAAAACTGAATGTGATGTCTGCAGAGCAAAAGAAAAAAATTCTATTATATTTGAATGGCCCCCAGGGTTTACAAATGTACAATCAACTGACAAAGTCAGCTGTTGTTGGTGACACAACTGTTTGTAACTCTGCATTCATTGAGTTAGACAATTATTTTGCATCTACAGTTTATATAGATGATACTAGGTATGAATTTATCCAGAGAAAGCAGGGAAAACATGAGCAGTTGGTGAACATATCACTGTGTGAAATGAATATCAGGCTGGTTTTGTGCATGGCACTGGTTTACCAGTCATCAGTACAGAAGAGTGGAATTACAGCCATGAGGAAGATGCAATTTTACAAAACGTTTTGAGCTATGTGGAGGATGGTTGGTCTTAAAAACTATCATTTGGATAAGCTTGTAAGACCATTCCGAGAAGGCAAGCTGAGTTGTTGCTGGATTATAGAGTGATAATGAGAGAGTAGGGTGTTGTTTTTCCTGAAATCTTGTGGAAGGAGGGTACTAGCTTGGGCATTTTGGTATCCTGATAACTAAATGAGGTGCTAAAATGTTGTCTTGGTGGCCTTGCATAAAGCGTAGAGAGATGAAAGAGAGAATATCCAGTGTCTCACGGCAGACCAAACCTTAACAACTCTTAAACCCCCTTTGTTTCAGAAACTAAATAAGGTTCTAAACTGTTGTTTTGGGGCCTGGTATAGACTTGAGTGTTAAGAGAGGACCAAACAAATATCCAGCATGTCTCACGGCAGGCCACACCTTAAAAACTCTTATATCCCCTTTATTTCAGGAACTAAATCTTGGGAGTGTATACCTATAGACATTATCATAGTTTTAATAGAGGCTGATAGTAAAGGTTGTTGGCCAAGCTGCTACTAACTCCATTTTAGAATTTGTAGATCACATTTGTACCAATCAAGTTATTCCAGCCCCTTTTTTGAGTGATAACTATTTTGAAAGGTCTGATTTGAAACATGGAACTAGGCCCTTACTGCTAGTGGTAATGGGCTGATGGAAAAAACGAATCCAGTTGTTAAAGAAAGCCAACATCTTTTCTCCTTTTGTGCTTATGAGAGGATGCAATCCTAGAAGGATGAGACATTCTAGGTGATTGTTTGAATCTGGGGTCGAGATGGTCTATAAAGGTGGTGGGAAGCAAAATAAAAAAGTGCATTTGATACATATACACTTTAGTTTGATTCCAGAAATAATGACAAACCACTGACTATACAACTGGGATGGTGTGTTTGTGTGAAAAAAACAGTAAAGTTTACAAGGGGAAAAGTCAATTTTATGAAGCCAAGGAAGTTGTTGAGGCCTTACAGAATGCTGTGAGTGAGTTCTGGGAAGGTGTCGAACCTCAATCGCATTGGGATATGATACGTGTTTGAAGATGTATTGTCATGAAGCAGAATATGAATGTTGGTGATGAAGAATAAAATGTTCATGAACTTGTGGAAATGAGAATGCTGTGTCACTGGACGCTCACTCTGAGAAGTCACTGAATAGATCAAGGGAGAGCAGTGTAAGAGTTGTGGATCAGGATGAGCTTTGTAGCTGAGAAGAGGTGGAAAACCGGAAATCTGAGGGTGGTGAAAATTCAAACAGAAGATGTGGGAAACCTCCTAAGTGATTGGAGGATTATGCATATGAAGAGGATGAAATGACATAGTGGTTTCCTGCTGCTTAAAAGTTATACTCTTATTTTTATAAAATATAATAGTGCCCCACTACTCATGTATTGTTGCTGAAGATAATTTTGTGAATTTATATATCCGCTATTTTTCTGTTTTACGTATGTACTTCACATTTATATGGTTGCTGAATATTATCACTTTTAATGTGTTCTTTTTCCTTCACTGTCTCTTTTAATTCTTGGTAAGAAATCTTTGTTTTCTTTATTGTAGAAAAAAGGATTTGTAGTGTGGTTTTAATGGGTGAAATATGGTCTGTCGGTGTTTAACATTCCCATTCCATACAACTTGAGGTTCTGGATGAGCTGTTGGGCAATCAGAAAGAGAGAAGTATGCTGCAGTCAACTGTAATTTATATAGCTCCAGCGGCGGCTTGTTCCTCCGAGCAAAGGGGCAACACCCTCTCAAATAATTCCAGAGAGTAAGAGTGTCTGTCAATCTGAGCAAATGTCTGCCTACAGACACTCTTATTGTTCAGGGCAGGCAGCCAGGAGCTAGACATATACTAAATGCTCAGGCACCTGGCTGCCTAAACTGAACTTTGCCAAGCTGAGGATTTCACACCCCTGAGGGTGTGACGTCCTCAGTGTGTCAAAAATGCCTCAAACCCCTTCTCCTCACGATGAGAAAGAGGGTCACTGATTGACTTGGGCATTCAGTTTTAAGCCGTGGAGTGCCCAGGGCAGAGTGTCAATCAATGACATCTTGCAACAGAGCGGGTAGGGTCAGCAAGTCTCACTGAACCCCTCCCATTCTGTGAGGAGTGAGGAACTGCTGCCCTCCCTCACTGGCTGACCGTATGTCAGCCAATGAGAGAAGGCAGAAGTGCCAACCCTCCTCGGACCTCTGAAATTTTCCTCTCCAGGAGTTGCTGGGCAAATATATTTTATGTTATGAATGTTTGGTGTGTGCATGTATGTATAAATAAAGGTGAATCCATTGGTGCGAGTGAGTGAGTGTATGTTTGTGTGGTCCACCTGCCCCCACCCTGCCAAAATGACTGGCCCTCACTGTGTAGCACTGTGGAACAAATCCAAGAAGCAAACTCATTTTTAAGTATGTATTCATGGGCCCAGCACAGAATACTCTACAAGTAGTGATGGGCTCAGCAGAGCAAACTCCACAAGTAGTGATGGGCTGAACACAGAACACTCCACAAGTTGTGATGGGCCCAGCACAGCAAACTCCACAAGTAGTGATGAGCCCAACACAGCCAACTCCAAAAGTAGTGATGGGCCGAACACAGAAAACTCCACAAGTTGTGATGGACCTGGCACGGCAAAGTGTACGAGTAGTGATGGGCCGAACACTGCAAACTCCACAAGTAGTGATGGGCCTAGTATGGAAAACTCCTCAAGTAGTGATGGACACACCACAGCAAACTCCAAAAGCAGTGATGGGCCTGGCACAGCAAATTGCACGAGTAGTGATGGTCCGCACACAGCAAACTCCACAAGTAGGGATGGATCCAGCACAGCAAACTCCACAAGCAGTGATGGGCCTTGCACAGCAAATTGCACGAGTAGTGATGGTCCGCACACAGCAAACTCCACAAGTAGTAGGCCATGAAAATGGTTCCAAGCAGGGCAAGTCCTTCAAGGTGAACAAGTAAGAAACAGATGCAACTAGACTGGTGAGCATTGAGACTGCAATACCAGAATCGTAGAAGATGAAAGATAGCAGCCAGTGGTGTCTGGGGCACAAATATATCACATAAACCTTCCAGATCAAGGTCAAGTCCTCAAGGGAATATGGGAATTTCCCTGGGAACTTAAGAACTAGCAGAAACAGTAGGCGGCTACTTCATAACTGCTTTGTTGTATGGCTCTCCTGCTAGTAGTTATTGCCCATCACTTTCCGTTGTCTACATCTTTGTTGTTTTCTCCCTTACCTTTCTTGTTTCCCTCCCCTGCAGTGTCTATCTTGTTTGGCTTGCTTGCACTTTCATCAGCTGTCTCACTAAACCAGATGCGCTATGAACTTACCCGGCTGGTACACTTCCCCGATGCCCGCTTTCATAATATCCGTCTGGCTCCCTCACTGCATAATCTTGATCCATCCATAACCTGGGCCTCCTGGATTGTCAAAGGTGTACCGGTACTCTTGGCTCGTTACGAGCACCTCCTTATTTCAAACCTGGTAACTTCTGGACTAGGGTAGGGTTGCAGCTGGAGGTGATATTAACTATTGTATATATTCTTTTATCTATATGGTACAGGAAGGATGTGTACCAATACATGTTGGTCTGAAGAGTCAACAACCACCAATGGTATGAAGCATCAAAGACCCCTACACTGTTTTCTAACCCTTATCCTTTCCAATTCCCCCCAATCAAGATGTTGTGCTCCAAGTTCCTGTCAATCAGAACCGTTCACTGTTGGAGGGTGGAATTGTGTAAATAAGCATTGGAATCCACTGAATGTCTCCTTTTTAAACTTGAATCTCACACCAACCCCAATGGACCATTGATTTACAGGTCGCAGGACCTTAAATTTAATTTCCTCGATGCTTTAGGTGACATCCTGGGGCCATACATGCAGTGTTCTAATTTCACAAGCCTGAGATCGCACACAGACCTATTGGAATTTAGTAACACCCTGAAGATAAGGTTGCTTCCTAACTAGTAGTTGCTCAAAGTAATCTATCATTCCTGTTCTTTCCTTGGACAGCGTTTGTCTTGGCACCAGGATACTGTCTGTTAACAGTGCGCCCTATAAATTCCCTTAATAAATATAAATGATTAGGTGACTTTAACACTTCTGTCCTCCTCGATACCCACTACCAGAGCCAACTCATTACTGTGGTTTGTTCTAAAGCCAAATGTCAAAGAATCCAGAATTACCACTCACCTTCAAAAAGTCAGAGAGTGCGATGTTCATATGCTCATTGAGAATTTTTGCAGAGAAGGGTAAGCGAGATACAGGACGATAGTTGTTCAGCTCATTTGGTTCCAGCGAAGGTTTCTTAAGTCATGAGAGAATGGAAGCCACTTATTACACATAGTAGTTGAAAAACTTTGGGCCATATTATCAAGAACGGCAATAACATTATTGCTGCTTTAACGGCAGTTTCCTAACGCTAAAGCAGCAATAATGGCGATAAGGGGCTTGTTAATATGCCCTTGTGAATTGCCATAGAAACCCAGGTTTGATGTCCTGCACACCTGAACCTGGGCTTCTATGGGAATTTACAAGGGCATATTATCAAGCCCTTTATCGCCGCTTTAGTGGCAGTTTCCTGTCGCTTTCACCGTTCTTGATAATATGGCCCTGCATTTTTTCACTGATTGTTTATGTGCAGGAAGGGAACCCTTCCTGAACAAAAACAATCATTAGAGGTGATTTACTCTTTCCTTTGTGTGCTGCAGAATGCAGTACGCATAGAAAGAGGGAAAAAAACGAGGAGAAATTAAAACATTTCTCCTCATTACGCCTCCCCTGGGGAGGCTCAAGCATTCACACGCATTTCCAGATTTACAATTTTTCGTAAATCTGGAAATTTGTCTGGTTCCCTGGCTGTTGTGTGGGAACACGTACAGCAACATCCATGGAAAACCCCTCTCACGCAAAGTGCTGTGTGTAAAGGGGCCATATTTACAAGGACAGGAAAAGTCACGCAGGGTGGCTTTTCCGGTCCTTGGAAATATGGAGCAGTAAAATGCGCCACCGGTACGTCACAAAAAGTGACACACAGGTGGCGCAAGGGGCTTGTAAATCTGCCCCAGAGTCTTAAGGGCTTTTCTAAAGTTCAACAGGTCTGTGTGCGCTCTCAGGCTTGTTAAATTAGAACACTGCATGCCTGGCTCCAGAATGTCACCTAAAGCATCTACCTTACCATCACTCAAACTCACAGCATTCTGTAAGGCTTCAACAACTTCCTTGGGTATACAACTGACTTTACCCCTGCAAACTTGACAGTTTTTTTTCACACAAAACCACTGTCCCAGTTCCATAGTCAGAAGTCTGACATTGTTTCTGGAATCATACTAAAGTTTACATGTATCAAAGGCATCTTTTTATTTTGCTTCTCACCCGCACTAAAGATCATTCCTTGGCTCCTGATTTAAATAATCGCCTAGGATTACTCTTCCTTTTAGAATTGCGTCCTCTCATAAGCACAAAAGGAGAAAAGATGTTGGCTTCCTTTCACAACTGTATTAGATTTTTCCCATCATCCCATTTCCACTAGGAGTAAGGGATTAGTACCATGTTTTAAACTAGACCCTTCAAAACAGTAAGTTATCACTCAAAAGAGGGGCTGGAATACCTTGATTGTTAAAAATGTGGTCTTCAAATTCTAAATTGGAGTGAGTGTCAGTTAGGCCAACAACCTTCTCTATCAGCCTACATGAACACTATAATAATGTCTATAGCCATACACTCCCAAGAATTTGTTTCTGAAACAAGGGGGTTTAAGAGTTGCTAAGGTTTGGACTGCCGTGAGACACTGGATATTCTCTCTTTCCTCTCTCTCCACTCAAGTTTATGCCAGGCCATCAAAACAACATTTTTGCACCTTATTTAGTTATCAGGATACCAAAATGCCCAAGCAAATAATCTCCTTCCATATGGTTTCAGGAAAAACAACTCTCTACCCTCTCATTATCACTATATTATCCATCAATGACTAAACTTGCCTTCTCAAAATGGTCTTGAAAGCGTATCAAAATGATAGTTTCATGACAAACCATCCTTCACATAGCTCATACCTTTTTTTTAAATTGCATCTTCCCCATGGCGGTAATTCCACACTTTCATACTGATAACTGGTAAACCAGTGTCATGCAGAAAACCAGCATGATATTAATTCCATATAGTGATATTTCACCAACTGACTCATGTTGTCGCTGCTTTCTCAGGATACATTCATAGCTAGTGATATCTATATAAATTTTAGGTGCAAAATAATTGTCTAACTCAATGAATGCAGAGTTATAAACAGTTATGTCACCTACAACAGCTGACTTTCTCAGTTGATTGTACATTTGTAAACCCTGGGGACCATCAAGATATAATATAATTGCTCTGCAGACATCACATTTAGTTTCCCAATCAAAGAAGTGTAATTTAAGAAATGTCTTTCCACTCACTGATGGCTCATTTATCATGTGCCAGGAATGATAGTGGAACTTTGCATATTCATACATGCACAAGGAGTAATTGACCAGACTCCAACATTGAGCAAGTACTGTACTAGTACACTGATTGTTCTTCATCGCAAATGTGGAAATAAAAAGAAAAAATTGCTGAATTAAACTTTAAATTCCCCAAATGTACACCCATATTCTTGAAGTAGAAGAACTATTACTTGAATAGTTATTCCAATTCTGTAAACAAATGAGAGAGCAAGCACAGATTTATTTGTCAGATCCAACACTTATAATCATGCTGTGCAAAGTGTAACCTGTAACTCACCCCAGGTTACTCAGAGCATGTGATGATATCAAAATCAACATAGTAAAGTGAAGCATTTTCCATCAATGCCTTGCCAATAATTGTCATATGTCGCACCTAGTGCATTAGCGTTCTTAAAACTGACCTTTGAAAACTAGCCCTAACACAACATCATGTTGAGTGACCTTGTGTAAGCAGACTCTCAGAAGAGTGATGATTCTTCCTACTAGTTGCATTCCTTGCTTGTCTCTGCTGATACGTGATTGTTGGTGCTCCCCTGGCATCTTGGAGACACTGCACAGATGGCGGTGGTACCCAAAAATGAGGTAAAATCATTACCATAACGTTTCATAGAATGGTGGAGTCTTCTCCCACCATCAGATGACAACCGAGGAGATAACGTATCTCTTCTACACGCATGGTTGTTCCTCAGGTGATACTCACCCTTCGCCAAGTTCTTGTTCTGGTTCCATCAATACGTACTGGAAACTGAGTTGGCTTCTTAGCTTCATTTTCCAAGCCTGAAGAACTATAAATGTTACAGCTGTGATTGACATTCATATCTGTCTCTATTGTTTCCCAACTGCTCCTCTGGAATTTCAGGATGTGTGGGACTGGAATGTGCATAACCCACATGACATTTCGCATTCCACACACCCAAGCCACTCTACCTAGCAATTAACCTTCATGCTCAGAAAGTTCCAGTTTTAATGTTTTGGGATTGTTCTTATACACAAATAAGAGGAAGTGCTGCCTGGGACTGTAGTATTCATAGCACGGCGGATGATGTCTCTGGAGTCATTATTAGGTCATTGTCAGTTGAAGCATTGCATGTCTCTGTTCATGTTTTTCGTTGGACTGTTAAGAAGCCATGTTGGAATGTGCATGTTATATTATTTGCTACTAAAGCTTTCAATAAATAAGCCATACATTTTGCCTCTGTGTCATTAATAGAATCTAAACTTCCACGATAGCGGGTGGGATTTTACATTACCATCAAGCACTTCTAGCTTTCCTGCAAGCTTGTTAATGCCGGCTCCTTTCCCAAACACTAGACTGATTCAGCTGAACCCACAGAATACAGAAGCCTTCATCATACTTTTCTATCAGAGTTGGCATTCTGACTCTTCAGGTCCTGAGTTAGCCTTTGCTGGCTACAAAATCTTACATCCTAATAGACCAGATGAAGCCGGTGGTATTCGAGCTTCCAGACCTGTGCTTAGGATTTTCAATATATCTTTTACTCATCAGTCTTTTGCTGACATTGTATTTCAATTGAATGCCATTATCCACCATCTGCCTTAATGATGCTCCAATGTTCCGTTCGTCAGGATGTGCTACTAAATTTAGCTCAATAATCTCAGATTTTTTAACCTAAATATCCAGTTTCACTACTTTTGCTGCTTACAATACATGACTGGATGACATTATTAAACCAAGATGACACTCCCCTAATAACTCAGTATCTGAGCTAGGTTTTTCTCAAGGATGCGACTCATTGTACCACCCAAACTTTAAACTCTATTTTATGTCTTGTTTTGCCATCTTTGCGGACACTCATTATACATTTATAAGGACCTCACTTAGGGGTCCATTAGGATGGCAGGCAGACTGCAGTTCGCCGGTCACCCTAGCGGTGCTGAGACCGGCCGCCAGTGATGCAACTGTACCGCACTGCCAATTAGGATGCAACCGCCACCGTGGCTGTCGCATTCCACATATACAACATCATAGTGGGCAGTGCTGTGAGCAGCACCCGCCACAATGTTGTACATGCATGTTGTGCACCATGTGGTGCCTGTCACCTTGTGTATGCCATTTTAGGGGGGTACAATGGGTACCCCCCAAATGCACCCCTCCACACCCCCACTCCCCCAAAGTAAACACTGCATGCCTTTCCATGGCGGAGTCTCTGCCATGGAAACGCATTACACTACTAACAACGCTAGATGCCTTTCCATGGCGGAGTCTCCGCCATGGACAGGCATTACATTGCCAACATCATAATGTGGATGGCGTTGGGCACCGCCACCATATTGCAGGTCCTTTACGCCCGTTAGGCAATCAGGACTATTGACCACTGACAGAAAAGCGGCGGATGGTCTTTCCATCCGCCGCGGTACCCCCCACCTTGCTAATGTGGGGGGGTAAAAGGCCGTCCGGTGGGGCGTTTTGGTGGGCGGATCGCCACCGCCGGTCGGGTGGTGGCGATCTGCCAGCCATGCAAATGGTCACCCTAGTTTCAAAGATGCCTCTGTCTACTAGCCCGCCTCATCACCAATAGGCATGTGCTATGTGCTGCTCTGTTATCTCTGCATCCAGTGTCACTAGCTCACATGAGGTATCTCCTCATAACAGTAGTAGGGCTTGTTCATGCTGTAAATCGCTGGAGCAAATAGTTGATCAGACTGAGCCCGTAAAAACTGCTGTTTCCAGTCCTCTCAGGTTCACGCTGGTCTTAACCTTGCTGTAGTCAGGTACTGTTTGCAGCTACCACCATGGTAAAGCTTTAGAACATTCCTGAAGCGCACGCTGCAGCCAGGAGGTTATGGAAATGTAGATATGAGCCACCAATGACTATAAAAAAAGCTCATCAGTTCTACAAGAAAATCTTTTTATCTTCAAAAATTAAAACCGATAATAATGCTACTCAGGGCGTTTTTACAAACTGTTAAACAGCTTCATTACCCTAGATACCTCAGTTAATTGCATCTCTCCACTCTCAAGTCTCTTTAGGTCCTTCAGTGAATTATTTCTTGAAAACAATAATCTCATGCATCAGTCTTTTCACAGTGATCATATTTTTTGTTCCTTTCTGGAAATGCAGAAAGATCCCTCTTTATTTTCTGAATCAGTTGTCTTTCATTCTACAGATGTGGCAATTTACTTTGTTTTAAGTATTACATTTAGTTCTCCTTGACACCCCTAGCCTCCTTTCTTTATTTGGAATTCAAGGGCATGGTTCCGCTCTAAATGTGTTGCAAAAATTGCTTTTTCAGAAGTATATAATTAGTATGCTAGCCTAATTGTTCAACTAACTGTTCCAACAACACCAGAACAGTCCGTGACAGGGGAGAAATGGCAGCCCTGATCCCCCTCAACTTCCTATCAGTGTTCAACACCATGTTCCACCACACCGTTATCAAGAGGCTTCACCAAATGGGAATCCAAGTAAAGGCCCACAAATGGATCGCCTCCATCATCACTGGAAGAACCCCTAGAATCCGCCTACCACCTTTCACCTCTGAACCTAAGAACATCAGCTGTGCCACACACAGACAAAATGGAAGTGCTGATCTTCAGGCAAAATACCTCCTAGTGGAACTATCCCCTGTGGCCCTCCAAACTAGGACGCTCACCCACTCCAACATACCATGCCTATAACCTTGGCATCATTCTGGACAGCAAACGCACCATAAAAAGCCAGATCAATGCAGCCTCCTCATCCTGCATCCTCACTCTTGGCATGCTTTGCAAGATCTTTAAATGGCTCCCCATCAACACTCAGACGAACCGTCACTCAAGCCCTGGTCACCAGCCAGCTGGAATAAGGCAACAAACTCTATGTAGGAATCAGCTCACACCTCCTGAAGAGACTGCAGACCATAGAGTGCTCAGAGGCCAGGGCCATCCTCGAACTCCAAAAGCGAACACACATCACTCCCCACCTCAGGAAGCTCCCAATGCAGAAGAGATGTCACTTCAAGATACTGATTCACACATACAAAGCCCTAAACAACCAAGGAACAGTTTACATCGAGCACCACCTGAACTTCCACCAACCCTCCGGACACCTGCAATCCGCCTACCTCTCCCTCGCTCACCACCCCCAGTCATCCTCCCCGTATCTTTTGAAGCAACAGCAGAGGCCACTCCTTCTCCAATCTCTCTGTTAAGTCCTTTAACAATTTCCCCCTTCACCTCTGGGCCTTATCCTCTCTGCTGGAATTTAAGAAGGGTCTCAAGACCTGACTGTTCAACTGAACCCTCCCCAAACATCAGTGCTCTCAGCTCCTGGGGACCCTCACTGGAGATTAACGGCGCTTTATAAGCGATGTTTTGCTTGATGTGGTTTGAACTGTTGTTGCCTTGTCCTTAAAATGGCCAGCTATCTTCTTTCTAAGAGGGCTCTTGTGATACTTATCCTCCACCTAATTAATGTTCTCAATCTAGTTTTTTTGAGGGTCCCTCAGGGTTCAGCCTGTAGCCCTATTTTTGTTAATTTATGTCTCACTCCTCTTTTCTCACGGCTCAGCTCATTTTGCTTTTAAAAGTGATGTGCATCAGATACTCATATAATTTCTTTCATCAATATCTTATGGACATTCCAGACACTTTTTTAATTCTTGTTTGGCAGTAGCCTCCATCTGGATGAAGAACATTATCTGAAGCAAGACAGCAATAAGACTGAGGGGCTGATTTTAGGCCCCTGTGTCCATCTGGTCACACGTGTTCATGCTATGTGAACAGGTGCATTAATCCACAGTATTACAGTTAGGATCTAACTTCTACCGCTACCTGTGTTGTTTACATGGTTCTTAGACAATGTGGGCCTGTTTCACATAGGGCCTCCAAACTCGTGGTGGAGGCCCCCAGTTGTGGGTGAGTTTCTGTTCTTGGGGTGAAATCTCTGTAAAGATAATTCTGATTGTGTAGATCCCGCCTTGAGTGTGGATACTCCCCTCGCGAGTGGACGGCCTCTGCCACGAGTGCGGAGGCCCTTTGTGAATCAGGCCCTTTCTATTTTTGTGAGTGAGTCTTACAGGGTGGGCTGCAGTGGGGCATGCTGGGAAGGGTAGTTCAGGAGAGCTTAAACAGTCACTGATCCTAAAGAAGCAGCAAACTGGCTATGAATAGTTCTGATATTGCTCCTCACGTTACTAGGGATGGATTATATTTATTTATGTCTCTCTTCGGATCCTTTCCTTAATGTAAAGGGCTCTGTATGCCTATGGTGCTCACTTGTACATACTACTGTGCTGAGGAATGTACAAAAAGACAAAATCTCAAGTGTTGCAAAGATCCTTCATCAGCATAAGCATAAAGGTCCTGATGGCAATCACACAGGAAACTTCTAGCTGCCTCAGCATATATTTCACTAACAATCAATCTCAGAATCTCTGCTTGTGGTTGTAGCTTGGAAGGAGCAGAACATCAGACAAGAGCATCAGATGCACGCAGGGGAGTCACACCAGCTGAAGAGGGACAAGAACACAGTGGATCCTCAACTTCAATAATAGCCAACGGTGCACTAGCTGATATAACACACTACATGCTGTACAAATCATGTGGTATTCTGCATTATTGTATATTATACAAATAAAGTGCGTGTTGACTAGAAAGAGCCTCGATAGGCCCATCTGCTGAGTCCGCCTCTGGCAAAATGAGCTAGTGAGGCAAAGAAGTTTCAAGACCTGGGACCTTCTTGCCAGCCTCCAAGTCTGCACAAAAAAAGATAGTACAAGCTTATCTTTGTATTTGCAGAACTCTCTGCCTTGGGTGCATAATCACTGCAGTTACTTAGTATTCAGACAGAGTTTGTAAATAGCAAAACAATAGTAAACACAGAAAAGTTGAATTTACATGTATGATTCAGGCCCTATGATCTCAAAATACTACCTAATGAATTTACACCAAACCCCAAAAAAAACACATTTTGTGAGTAAAGTTTTATTTCATGCCAGTCTGGTGTAAATCCTTTCAGCTGTCTGGTCTGCAGATGTAAGCATCATTTTCAATGGGAGCTAAAATGGGAAATCATTTTTTTGTGTGCTTTCCTCTTACTTTTCCTCTGTTTCTATTGGTTGTAGCATTCTATTTTCTGTTGTACTTCGTGTGTGCTTGCTACTTATCAGCGACCACACCATCTGCACTCCCGCCCGCCTCCTATCCAATGCTGTGCTTTTACTTCGAGAAATGCAGCTAATTTTTATATGCCAAGACTATGTAATGAATAAACTAGGCACAAGTATGTTGAAGACTTCTTTCCCATTGTCGACTCTGCTTTCCCTGTTGTTAGTTGTTTTGGGTATGTCTGAATTTATCTGTGTTTCCAAGGGTCCCAGATTTGGTGGATATGGGAGCATGCACGCATGGCTCAGGCTTCTCTGGGCCTGTGCATCCCCTCTCAGGAAGTTGGAAAATGTTCATGTCATGGCCCCAGCTGCTGCAATCACAAGCACATCTTACCAGGGCCAGTGAGAAGGACTAAGGGGTTTCGTTTTAGAAAAAACATCCTGTTTGCCCAAGTCAAACAAAAATAGTCGTTCTGTGAGGTTCAGTGTCTCTTTTACACTAAGATCTCCAAGGCAGGGGTCAAGCTGCTTCATAAACCACTTGTGCAATGAATATATACTTAGGTGCAAAAATTGTATGATTTACAATTACAAATCCACATTTCTAATAGCAGCAGGTAGCTCACGTACTATAGAGCACAAATCTTTGCATGGGTTATGGCACCCAACACATTGGGCATCAATGTTTTTTTTTATTAGTATCCACTACAGCAGTGACCAGTGATATTAGGGAAGCAAGTAAAAGGATCAACTTAGCATATTGTATGTCATTTTTCCCCCTTAAAAGTGCCTTTTACTCAGGCTTACATAATTGTTACCTAGCTTTCAATAAAAATAAAAAAACATTTTGGAGATCCTATGCCTTTAAAAATAGTGACGGACTTAAGCCCTCTTCTTTGCCCTCTTTGGACAAGGGCAGTGAACCCCTCCCTAACACAAGGCAAAACCCAGACTGCCTACAATCTGGCAAGTGACACCTCTTCTAAAAGAAATGGACACCAACACAAATTACTTGAACAATTTTTGCCTGGTTTTCAACATTCCCTTCCTTGCAAAGCTGTTGGGAAAATGTGTACATCATGAACTATGTCAACACATCAAATACATTCAACCTTCTGGACGAGTTCCAAGTGAGAGTCAGACCTGGGCACTGCACTGAGACAACCATCGTGCATATCATGGATGTCACCCTCAAAATCATTTACCAGAATGATGTGTGCCTTCTAATCCTTCTTGTCCTGTCCTCAGATTTTTGACACAGTCAGTCACATTGGACTCCTGAAGTTACTGGAACACAGAATGGGAATGTCCATAATTGGCACTTTACTTGATCACCTCTTTTCTCCACAATAAATTACAACAAATTAAGTAAGAGACTTACATTCAAACCCATCGCAGGCCACACCAAGGGCCCAATTATGAGTTTGACAGTGCAGCTGCGGACCGCCCTGCTGCCTCAGTGTTCAACTTACGTGAGAACCACCCACTGTATAATGACTTTTTAAAGTCATTGCTGGGCGATTCTTTGCTGTCCCCACAGTGATGCCTATAAAATAGGCACTGCAAGGGGAACATCAAAGGAAGTTTCAGCACGTCCCAGCCTGTGAAGTCCATACTGTGCTGGAACTGGTGATGCATGCACACAGGGGGGCATATGTTCTTCCCCCTGTGTGAATCCACACAGTAAGGCACAAGGGGGCCCTTTCTTTCCTCACTGTTACTGTTTTCATGGAGGAAAGACCTATGTGAAATCAGTTGTAGTGAGGAAAGTCATAATATGTTTACCAAGCATATTTAAGTCTCTTGGCAGAGTCAGTGGCTAGTGGCAGCACGATCACCAAGGCTGTAATGTGTTGGTCGGAAGACCGCCATCACTTCCCCACTACAAGTCTGGCGGGCTGAGGACCACCAGGCTCTTGATTAGGCCCTCAGGGTGTCACAAGAATCCACCCTATCCACACACTGTTCAACCTCTATTTGAAACCACTAACAGAGATCCTGAAACAAGCAAGCCTATCTTATCACATGTATATAGGCGACACTCAGTTCTTCCTAAAAATGTAATTCCTGGAAGATATCTTAGTTTAAGCAAGTCACTGCTGAAAACTCAGTACTAGCTTTTGCAGAACCATCTCAAACGGCTTGCACTGAAAACAGAATTCTTACTCATAAACCAACACACATCTCACCACCAACCAAAGAATGGATTACAAACCTTGGTGCCCTCAATTGCAAACTTGCAATCATCGAGTCAACAAAGTACTTGAGCAAAAACCTCAACTTGCAAGCCCTCATCATCACAGCCACAAGAGGAGCTTTAATCTAAGTGACTCTCCTCAGGAAAATGAAAATGTAAAATTTCTCCAACACAGGAAATAAGTTGGGAAATCTTTATTGGTAGTAGAAGAGTAACACGACCTCCAGCCTCTTCTCCAGCTCCACTGTCTATTAACCTACTTCAAGGATCAACATTCCAATCACCTAGCAACAGCTTAACATTCCATTATGAATAAATCCCCACATATCTCCCCCCTTACACAGAAAACTAACAAAACATAATAAATGAACATAATCATATGTTAACAATGCAGATCCAATAAATGTAAAAGAACTTAAGGAGCATGACATTTTGAAACATTGCCACAACTCCAAGCAGATCAATCTGCTAGGATAAGAACATTTCTCTTTACACTTTTTACTTGCATACGTTGAGTAAACATACTCTCTCCTTTAATGACATTTCCTCCTCTTTTGACCACAACCCAGTCACCCTCCTTTATATCTGATTCTTTTACTCTCATCCTCAAATTGTAGTGACTCATGGATGCACTCTGTTGTTTCTCTACACAATCTTTCACCGCAGCACGATCGACCCATACACACTCCTTATTCTTCAACCAACCCAAAACTTCTTTCACACCTGGCTCACACCCCTTAAGAGAAACAAATGGAGAAACTCCTGTTATAGAATGTGGTGTGACTCTATATGACCACACTAACTTCTTGAGCTCTTCAGACAATGTCAATCCATTCACCAGTGAGATTTGAATATTGTCCATTAACAAACGGTTAATTCTCTCAACCAGACCATTAACTTGCGGCCTAAACAATGCAACTCTCTCATGATTGATTCCCATTTTACATAATAATTCCTTCATTTGTGTAGAAACCAACTGTACTCCATTGTCCGACACCAATGTTTTTGGTATTCCTTCATTCATGAAAACTCTTTCCATGAAACCAATCACTTTTCTTGTTTCAATGCAATCAGTGGACTCCACTACAAACCATTTAGAATGGTAATCCACAAGAACCATCCAATATTTGCTACGAGATCCCAATTTGGAAATGGGACCAAGAAAGTCAATTGCCACGTTTTGCCAGGGACGTTCTGGAAATTCCATACAAGCAAGAGGAGGTTGACTAACAACCTTAGTTTTATCACTCCTAGTATAAGTGTAGCATTTCTTAACAAGTTCATCAATATCATTGTCCATTCCTGGCCACCAGAATGACTCACAAATTCTTCTCTTGGTCATATTCCTCCCCAAGTGCCCATCATGTGCTATATTCATTATCTTACTTTTCAGTTTAGTCGGTGGTACCAATATGTTCCTTCTCCATAATTTTCCTTCACTTACACTCAACTCACCCTCAATGTGATAAAACCCTCTGAAACGAACATCATCACAAAATTCCTTAGACCATCCATCTGACACACACATCATAACCTGACCTATTAACTCATCGTCAGACATAGCACTGTCCCATTCTTCTTTATCAAATGCTTGTTCCTCATTGCATCTAATCAAATCATCAACATCCTCAAACTCATCTCTAACCACATCTACTGGCATTCTAGACAAATAATCCGCTACCACATTTTTTAATCCTTTCATGCATTCCATCTCAAAATTGTACTCAAGTACAGACAAGATCCACCTGGAAATTCTGGGAGTCACATTGCCTTCCAAATCTCTCACCTCTAAATAGGTGCACTAGGGGTTTGTGATCAGTGCGTACCCTGAACGGCAAGCCCCAAAGAAAATATCTAAAATGCTTGATGCCCCAAGTACACGCCAGAGCTTCTCTCTCAATGACAGAATATGAGCTTTCTGCTCCCTGAAGTCTTCTTGACGCGAAACCAATAATACTTTCACACCATCATGAACTTGAGACAACACAGCCCCAATTCCCACTGCGCTGGCATCAGTAGTGACAAAAGTTCTTGCCTCGACATCAAAATGCCCAAGGGTTGGTTCATGTAAAATTCCCTTTTTCACACACCTGAACGCTTTCTCACATGCATCATTCCATTCAAATGCAACTCCATTTTTCATTAGTAATCTCAAGGGTTCTACTACTTCTGAAAACCCCTTTATGAACTTGGAACAATACTCGGAAAGTCCCAGGAAGGACTTTAATTGGTCCTTGTTCAGGGGAGTCGGAGCATCATTAATTGCAGAGACAATACTCTTCTTTGGTTTTATTCCTAACCCAGATATTTCATGTCCTAAATAGGTCACACAGTCTCTTTTTAGTTGACATTTTTCTTTTTTTATCGTCAACCCATGGCTCTCCATGCGCCCCAACACCTCAGTTAAAACCTTGTTGTGATGATCACAACTCTTCCCTACAATCAATACATCATCCTGAAAACACAGAACGTTGCTCATATCACCTAAGATTTGCTGCATGATCCTTTGAAACACCGCTGAGGCAGACGCTAAACCAAATGGTATCCTGCAGTAGTGAAATGCCCCCGGCGGTGTTAAAAATGAGGTGAGGTGCCTGGACTCTTTATCTAAATCGATCTGATGATAGGCAGCAGACATATCTATGACACTGAAAACAACACCTCCTACCATTGCAGTTAACATTTCAGATATATTTGGCAGTGATTGTCTGTCCACCCAAATGTTCCTATTAATGTCGCTCAAATCCACACAGAGCCGAATCTTGGTCCCCCCATCCTTCAGTGCGACTATAATGGGCGCAAGCCATTCTAAAGCTTCTATGGGCTCAATGATGTTCAGTTTCAACAATTTATCGAGTTCTTCTTAAAGGGGAACGCTCATTAAATAAGGCACATTTCTCACCTTGTGAACCACTGGTACAGCATTTTTCTTGAGGATGATCTTATGAGAAAAACCCCTTAATTTCCCCAGTTTGTCAGAGAAAAGATTTAACCTTTTTTTCATAATATCAGTTTCGAAACCATCAATATTAAGAATAGGAAGTGCTGTAACTGGCTCAGGTGCATTAGGATTGAGCAATATTCCCAAGTCTTTTTGATGGTGCCAACCTAATAAAATGGAGCCCTGTTTCATTAGATACACCCGTCCAAACACTTTCCTACCAGAAAAGCTTATTACCATCCACTTAAGTCATAGAATATCAATGGTTTTTCCACCATAAGCAACTGCTCTAATGTCAGGCGCTTCCCAAGAATTCACATCACTCTCATCACCCTAAACTTCAAGATACATTTCTTTAGACAATAACGTATATAAACTACCAGAATCAACCAACATTCTGACATCTTTAGTACCAGGGTACTTTACATCCTTACTATCATAGTTTATAAAGCAGTGCAGCTTCACAAGCTTATCGGAACTTTCAGTAGCTACTTCAACATCACAAACAGATTTTGAACTAGAATTGTCTTGTATAGATGATGCTTAAATGCACAACATAAATTCTTGAATATTTTCGCAAGTGTCATCTATCTCATGAACATATTGAGTTTTAGCATTACAAGTTTTCGCAATATGCCCCCTTTTCCCACATGCTCTACAAATCGCATTTCTGGCCAAGCACTTTGTTCTAGATGCAATATGCCCAGGAGCTCCACATCTGTAACATTTAACAATACGTGAATTTGACTGTTGGCCAACGTTAGTGGAACAAGACATTCCAAAAGACTTGTTGAAAGGTTTAGGTTTAAATTTTACCCCATTCTTAATGATTTTTGTCTCATCAATGTATGCATGAACCAGTAAACTCTTTGAATTTAAATCTTTTGAATCAGAATTCTTTGACACTACATCTTTAGACATTATGGAGCTGGTACACTTATCCATCTCCTTAATCCAAAGATCTGTATTCTCTAGACCTTTAGCTATTTGTATTGCTTCATCTAATGTACAGTCTTTAATAAGCAGCTTTTCCCGTACTCTCTTGTTGTTGGTACATCTAACAATTTGATCACGTATAAGTGATTCACCTAAACCTTCAAACTGGAAATTTAAAGATAACCCTCTCAATGCAGCTACGTAAGTTGCAATGTCTTCCTCATCTTTTTGGACACAACAAAAAAATGTGTGCCTTTCTAACACTGTATTAATCTTGGTAATAAATCTTTTCTCTAACATTTGCATGCTCATATCATAGACAGTAGTTGGTTCTGGTTGCCCATTTCACATCCCTAAGGATATCTCAGGTAAATCTTCATACAAACGCCGACCTTCAACACCCAAATGGTGAAGTAAGATTGCTTGTTTGCGAATAGGGCCATATTTATCTGCTCCTGTCGCTAAAATATAAGTAAAAAATATCTTTTTCCATTCTTTCCAGGGTGTGGCAGGTTCACCTGCAGTAGGAAGAAAGGAAGGGGGTGCAGCTAACCCCTGATCGGCCATGAAGAAAATTAAACAGGAAAATTCACTTTAAACACAAATACAAGCAATATAACCTGAAAGGGAAACAATGTTAAGGAAAACAATAATTTAAAATAATATAATAAAATAATAAATGTTTGTTCTTGTTGAGTGCCTAGTTGTTTATTCCAGTAACATCCACTTGGGAGAGTTCCTTTCTACTTTGATGCACGCGTTGACACAACGTGTTCTAGAAGTTGTAACGATGTCGATGGGTGGCGAAGCAGTAGTTTTTGGTTTATTTAAGTTCGTCGATCTTCATCGTTTAAAAAGAAAAGATATTTTGGTGTATTTATTGAGGAAAGCGATGTAGATGTGCCAAAAAATGGCCGCCACGTACAGGTCACGTATTTGACCTTGCATACGTTGCAGCACAGCGTCACTTTCGGAAGGCGATTGGGCACAAGGATCAGGCGCGCGAGCACAGCACGCCGATTGTTACTAAGATACCAGGAACAGCGGATTTAGAAAATGCGAGTTCTGAGCGTTATTATTTTTTATAAGATGCAGCTTAACGCTAACCAAATTCGATTATGCTTAAACAATCTCAATTAGCAAAATGCGAATTTCTGTGCGATTCTCTAAAATCTAGAAAGTTCCTTTGTATATTACCTACTGGCGGTCGCCAGTAGATATATATAGTTAGGATTTTTTTGAATAGGGATTTCTGAAAATTCTATGTTGAATAACTTTGGCGTTGATGGACGGAATTGGCTGAAATTTTCAGGAAAATGGCACATTTTGTTTCTGAGCGTCCCCTGAAAGTTTGGGGGGGGTTTCGTCAAGCAGGGGCCGAGAAAAAAGGGGGGTCCCAAAACGTGTTTTTAACATTGAGTTTTCCATAGGGCGGTTGGACTCACTTTTAGCTCGAACGGCTGAATGGATTTCCACAAAACTTGGCAAAATTGTAGGGACTGGTAGCCCGATGTGCCTTTGCTATGTCTCAAGATATATGCTCCACTGGTTTTTACGAAAATTAACTTTGAAAAATATATATTGGGCTACATTGGGCTATATATATGTTAGAGCCCAAATGTAGCCCAATGAAGCCCAATGTAGCCCAATGTAGCCCAATGTAGCCCAAAGATCGCCAGCAGAGACAAAAAAAAACAAATGTAGCCCAAATATCAGCCAGATGTAGCCCAACTATAGCCCAGTGACAGAATGTTCCAGAGTTTTCTAAAGAACAACTAGAGTGCTAACAGTCTTACTTATGACAAAAGTATGGCACACCTGAAGTCATCTTGATTGGAATAAAGTGTTAACACTTAAAACATTTAATTTGCAAAGGAACAAAATGAGGGGTTTCATTTTCCCATAGAAATGTTATATATATATATATATATATATATATTACCTACTGGCGGTCGCCAGTAGGTATATATAGTTAGGATTTTTTCCCTATGGGATTTCTGAAAATTCTATGCCTAATAACGTTTGCGTTTGTGGACGGAATTGGCTGAAATTTTCAGGAAAATGGCACATTTTGTTTCTGAGCAGCCCTTGAAAATTTGGGGGGGGTTTGTGGAGGGGGGGCCGAGAAAAAAGGGGGGTCCCAAAACGCCTTTTTCCCATGTTAATTTCCATAGGGCGGTTGGACTCACTTTTAGCTCGAACGGCTGAATGGATTTGCACGAAACTTGGCAAAATTGTAGGGACTGTTAGCCCGATGTGCCTTTGCTGGGTCTCAATATATGTGCTCCAGTGGATTTTGAGAAATTAACGTTTAAATCAAGATATATATCTGTAACAGCGCTCCGGGCAGCGATCCGGTTCGCGAACTTTTCGCGTATCGGAACTTTGCGATGCGAAGCTGATTGGCCCTCCGGTGTCTGTCAACATTCTAAACAGTCCGGAGCGGCCGCCATCTTGTCTCTCGGTAGGATCGAGAGACAAGAGGAGGCCAAAACAAAGGGGGAAATTACCATAAGGGGGCATAGTAGATCCTCGTTGACCCCCTAGGTTTTATGTGGAGGTTTTAAAAGGGCCTAGGAGGGTCCAAAAAAAAAAATGAAAAAAAATTTTTTTGCGTGGTAAGCGCCAAGTTCGCGAACCGGAAAGCGTTCTGGGCAGCGAACTTTATGGATAAAAGAATGAAAGACTTTTCTAATACTGTATGTTAATTGTTTGTTGTTTTTCTTGTTTTTTTTTGTTTTCTTTTTTTTAAAGTGTTTTTTTTATTTTGATTCTTTTTCATAATTTATTAAACTTTCTAACATTTCAGTGTCTGAAATGTCATTATTTTCTTGAAATATTGTTTGCAATCGGTGAGGTTGCAAAATGTCCTCATTTGCAAGGAGGACATCTACTGCTTGGACACATTGCAGCAGTTCATTATCCAAGCTTTCATCCATAAATTCCAGGTCAATTTGTTCATATAATTCCTGGCTGCTCTCTTGCAGGTCCATCTCAAAAGAAACTTGCTGCTCGCCTTCCATTTTGCCTGAAATTTGGATTAAAAAATATATATATTAGTAGAGATAGGGCACTGTTGGGATTAATTTTAGATAGGCAGTTTTTATCAGTGAATTTATCTTTTGGCAGTGTATAGTATGAGAGTGGAAATAGGACTATAAAAAAGTGTATGTGATTTAACCAAGACAAGCCTTACTCCATTCATAACTATAACAGAGAAGTCTATCTAAATACATTACTACTACAGAGGGATAGTGTATATTTAGCAGAAAAAGTCTACTATATTAAGTTATACTGCACAATATATTAAATTATAACTTACCTTCACAAAGAAGTTGAAGTTTTTTGAAGCTATTGAAATAGGAGGTACAACAAGAAGTAGTAGTCAAAATGGCTGTGTTTCCTTCTCTCCCTTTATATATATACAGGTATATAACCAATCAAATGTCAGGTAATAAAAGTAGAAAATGAAAGTAACATTTTCATTGGTTGTCAATTCCAACACTTCAGATGTGTTTTGTGAAGTAATTTACCTCACGGTACTTGGAGAGGTCTACAGGCTAAATGGCTAAATGAAATTTCAATGAAATTTGTGAGAATGGAAGGGATTGTTATGTAGTATGAGCTAATCTATATTTGGTGAGAGTGTGTCTAGTCGTTTTTCTGTAAATTACTTTCCCACCTTTTTTTTTGGACCGCTTTCCGGGAAGCGGCCCGGTTCGCGAACCTTAAGCGTCACGGGAGTCCACCATTTTGTGTTTCGGTCGCATTAAGATACAAGATGGAGGGCAAATAATGTTTAGAATGGGTAGAAGGGGTCATGGTAGACTTATCTTGACCCCCTAGGTTTTCTGAGCGTGGCTGAGGAGGCTTATATGTGCGGAAAAAAAAACTTTTTTTAAAAAAATTCCGCGAGGTTAGCTTTCGGTTCGCGAACCGGGTAGCGCTCCGGGGAGCGAATTTTGTGGAAAATTAGTGAAAAAAGTTAGAGAAAAATAATAATTGTGAGTGATCAGATGTAGGGTAGCTCTGAGAAGAGCTTTTGGGTTTATGGTACATTTAGGTACTTATAAGTAGGTACCAATGCACAGTCTTAAATTCAGAATGAAAATTCTGTTGCCCTCATCTGAGAAGTGAACTCCATCTCCTCTGTAGATATCTTGCATGTAGTAACGCAAGTTATTGTTGTAAAGAGAGCCCATTCCATGGTCTCTCATGTAAGCTGAAACAGATTTGTTTACATGCTTCCTCGCTTTCTCAATTTGTGGACAAAATTGGTTGGACCACCTCCATTTCTGTCTTTGGCATATATTGGAATATACCAAGGCAGTTTGAGGAAAAAGTGCCATTAATTGTTCCAAGGTGTCCTTTAAAAGCATTTCCAGACCTACCCCTGTCAAAGTGCCCAAATCATTACCTCCACAGTGCACTATTAACAGGTCAGGTTTTGGCAAATGCATAAAGGTTTTCACCAATGGTATCAATTGGTGACATTTTAATCCTCTTTGGCCCAACCACTTAATTTCCACATCTTGTAAATTGAGGTTAGGTAAATTTCTGCTCTCAGCATACCTTTGAGCCCAGTGGATGTAACTATGTCCAACAATCCAGACCTTAAACATGGTGGGAGAAGGTTGTTCTGCAGTCAGATGAAATGTGGTAATGAAAGGGCAGTTGAAACAGTAGGAGTTTCAATAGAAAAAAAACTGTGGATTTACAATGCTAATGATTCATTAGCAGTGATTGGTGCATTTCCATTTCTGAAAACAGAAAGTTAGGGTGCATGGATGTGTTCCTTGAAAGATGTAATTTGAATGGTCAAGGAAGAAACATTTAATGAAAGATTGCACTGGATACGCAGGTGCACTGAGAGTTCAGAGTTCAATTGAAACATTGTTGTGTGAATTTGCAAACATGAGAGGTCTTCCAGGAGGTGGTTGCTATGGAAACAAGGCAGATAGGGCAGAGGGGGGAAGGGTTTTGATTTGAAAAAAGTGAGGGAAGAGGAATGATTGGCTAATATGAGAGATATGTGAAATGAATATCTGTCTTTCTGTGCTTTCAATAGCTGCAGCCTTTGGAGTGCATCCTTTTTCTTCTGCTGAAGACAATTTGGTGTATTTCTGAGACTGTTTTCAAAACTCAAAAAAATATTTGCTAAGGTGAGAAAAGATTTATTTAATTTAGATAGAGAATAGTATGATTTAAGGAGAAAATGATGAAAAAAGCTGTGTTTACAAAATGTGGTTTTGTCTCTAGTGATATACTAATAGAATTAGTTTCATAGAGGAATTGTAATTGCATATTTGGTGTAACATTCTGGCATGCAGTAACACAAGATATTGTGATACATGGAGCTCATTTCATGGTCTGTAATGTAAGCTGAAACAGATATGTTGCTTTTAAAAACGATTTAAGAAATCAATTACATTTCTGTATATGTACTGCTAGAGCTTCATAGGTTGTTTTGGGCCATATTTATAAGGTATTTGAGTGTCTAAGATGTTATGTTCGCCTTTTAAAATGTAAAGTGTTCCTCATGGGGCAAGTGTCTTGTAAATACGCTCCCACTTGTGCTTGGCAAATTTAGATTTTGATTATGGGAGTTACCTAGCCATATTAATAGTGTCCCAAAAATGGTGCTAGGGCATTCCAGAAAACACTTTCATGTGTCTCAAGGACATTTTTAGTCATTTCTTCATGAATGCAGGTATACAATTGATTTATATGCTGTGTTTAAAAACGAATTTTGAAATCAATTAAATTTCAGGATATGTACTGTTAGAGCTTCATAGGTTGTTTGGGGTCATATTTAGAAGGCATTTTAGTGTCTTTGATGTTATTTTTCCCTTTTTAAATGGAAAGCGTTCCTCATGGGGCCCTGAGCAGTTCTTAGCCATGTTATTTAATAGGAAGTGGATAACATGGCTAAGAGCATTTGCTGGAAAATGCATGAATATCGCTGACTTTTCTGCGATGTTATGTTTCCTTTTCAAAATGTAAAGTGTTCCTCATGGGGCAAGTGTCTTGTAAATACGCTCCCACTTGTGCTTGGCAAATTTAGATTTTGATTATGGGAGTTACCTAGCCATGTTAATAGTGTCCCAAAAATGGTGCTAGGGCATTCCAGAAAACACTTTCATGTGTCTCAAGGACATTTTTAGTCATTTCTTCATGAATGCAGGTATACAATTGATTTATATGCTGTGTTTAAAAACGAATTTTGAAATCAATTAAATTTCAGGATATGTACTGTTAGAGCTTCATAGGTTGTTTGGGGTCATATTTAGAAGGCATTTTAGTGTCTTTGATGTTATTTTTCCCTTTTTAAATGGAAAGCGTTCCTCATGGGGCCCTGAGCAGTTCTTAGCCATGTTATTTAATAGGAAGTGGATAACATGGCTAAGAGCATTTGCTGGAAAATGCATGAATATCGCTGACTTTTCTGCGATGTTATGTTTACCTTTCAAAATGTAAAGTGTTCCTCATGGGGCAAGTGTCTTGTAAATACGCTCCCACTTGTGTTTGGCAAATTTAGATTTTCATTATGGGAGTTACCTAGCCATGTTAATAGTGTCCCAAAAATGGTGCTTGGGCATTCCAGAAAACACTTTCATGTGTCTCAAGGACATTTTTAGTCATTTCTTCATGAATGCAGGTATACAATTGATTTATATGTTGTGTTTAAAAACGAATTTTGAAATCAATTAAATTTCAGGATATGTACTGTTAGAGCTTCATAGGTTGTTTGGGGTCATATTTAGAAGGCATTTTAGTGTCTTTGATGTTATTTTTCCCTTTTTAAATGGAAAGCGTTCCTCATGGGGCCCTGAGCAGTTCTTAGCCATGTTATTTAATAGGAAGTGGATAACATGGCTAAGAGCATTTGCTGGAAAATGCATGAATATCGCTGATTTTTCTGCTATATTCATGCATTGTGGCCGTTTTTTTTCACATTGCTTCATAGGTTGTTTGGGTTCATATTTAGAAGGCATTTTAGTGTCTTTGATGTTATTTTTCCCTTTTTAAATGGAAAGCGTTCCTCATGGGGCCCTGAGCAGTTCTTAGCCATGTTATTTAATTGGAAGTGGATAACATGGCTAAGAGCATTTGCTGGAAAATGCATGAATATCGCTGACTTTTCTGCTATATTCATGCATTGCGGCAGTTTTTTTTCACATTGCTTCATAGGTTGTTTGGGTTCATATTTAGAAGGCATTTTAGTGTCTTTGATGTTATTTTTCCCTTTTTAAATGGAAAGCGTTCCTCATGGGGCCCTGAGCAGTTCTTAGCCATGTTATTTAATAGGAAGTGGATAACATGGCTAAGAGCATTTGCTGGAAAATGCATGAATATCGCTGACTTTTCTGCGATATTCATGCATTGCGGCCTTTTTTTATCACATTTGCAAGCACTTTTTAGCCATGTTATCCAATGGGAGGTGGATAACATGGCTAAGAGCATTTGCTTCAAAGGTTGTTTGGGGTTATACACCATTTTTGGGAAATTATTAACATGCCTATCTAACTCCCATAATCAAAATCTAAATTTGCCAACCGCAGGTGGGAGCGTATTTACAATAAATTTGCACCATGAAGAACGTAAAATAGCATACTAGATACTCAAATAACTTATAAATATGACCCAAAACATCTTATGAAGCACTAGTAGTGCATATTTCCAGAAATGTATTGGTTTTCATTTAATGATTTACTTCATTGGTAGGCCTTCACATGTTTTTTTACCTTGGTTTTTTTCAGTGAAAATCTTATCTGCAACCATGTGTTGGCCTCACCTCAAATAAACAAAACAGGTGATGGACTGAATGTGGATCAATGACACACATTCACCCCAGTCTAAAGATCAGGGCCTAAACAAATCTTTAGATAGGCTACATCTTATCGTCATCCTGAATTAATGATTAAAAATATTAGGGAGTGATTTATGAGTGTTGTATGCCTCTTTTGTACCATTGAGTGTCATTTTTGTGATGCAGTGCTGGTGGAAAATATTTGCTATGTTAAATAATTAGTACGGCATTAAGTTTTAGATGACTGTTATTTATTTACTGTTTGGTAATAGTGGTTAATAACATTTTATATTATATTTTTCCACAGATTCAACTGCAGATTCTTTCATAGTTTGGAAAATGCCTTCCAGAAGTCGAATACGAAAGGCTAGAAAACGTCAAAGACAGCAGGATGATGTTTTATTGCAGCAGTCCTCTTCCCCAAATACTTGTCAAAACACCAAGAAAGGTCCGGGTAAGAGCACGAAATCATTCTTAAGAAATATTTGTAGTAAAAAAAGTTTTGCTCAAAAAAATGTTTCAGTTCACAAAAAGAAAAGTAATTTAAATGGAAAGGAGAGACCCATCACAAATGTTACTGGTAGAGGAAGAGATAACTCTGTGCATGATAGTAGAAGGAAACAACAGTTTAGGGACATTCGAAATCGAATGTTCCGTAATAGGATATTAGTTAATTTATTGAAAAATATTAAAAAGAAAGGCCAACAGAAAGCGGCATTTTATAAGAAGAAGAAAAATGTAGAGAAAATTATTGATCATGCTTTTGAAATTAAGCGAAAGTTGTTTATTTTGGTAATCAATAGAATTAGGAAACTAAGCAAGGTAATTTCTGATTTCAAAACAAAAAGTAGATGGAAGAGAGTAGTAAATCGTACTAACTTTTGTGAAGTTTTTTCCGGAGAATGGATGCATAGTTCAAGTTCTGAGGCATTTTTTAATGAGGAGACTTATTTTCAGGATAATGATTTGGTGCATGCAGTTGACATCAGTGGTCGAGCTTATGAAGTGAAGGATGGTTGTCCAGTTGAAAAAGAACAACTTGTGACAACAGAGACAGAAGAGGCGCTAAGTGATGAGGTTTTAGGAAGGCGTCCTAAGGGTCCTGTGTACATTTGGAAGTGTAGTTCTATTTGCAGTGTGCGACAGGTTTCCATCAATTTGCTTTGTGATTTTATACGGACATTTAATAAGAAAAGTTTGAAGCAGAAAATGAAGTTGTTGCAAGATTTAGATCCTTGCAGAGTGAGACAAATGACAGGTTTGCGTGGTCATTCACTGGCTTGTCTTTCCAGGAGAGTATGCCAGAGTGTTTTTCATCATTTCAGGATGCTAGCAGTGCATCATAATAAAGTGAGAAAATTAGTGAGAATGTTGTATTATGCTAAGAGTCCAGCAATTATGCTTAAACAATTATGTGCTGCTCTTTTGCATGGCTCTGAAATAGATGTGAAGAATATTTGTGAAGAAATTGAGTTTTGTTACTTTGGTAGTAAAGATGAGAATGTTCAAATTGACCCTGAAGTAGAGGGTAATGTGGAAGATAATGTACAGGTTTCCAGTACAGATAATTTTCAGAAGGAAATTGCCACGTTTCAGATGAAATCAAGTGAGAGGCCTAATTTCACTTGTGTATGTTGTCGACGCACTTATTATAAGAATCAGACTAAGGTAGTGGATTTATATGCAAAAAGTGAAAGGGAAAATAATAGTGAATGGAAGGATTTTGCCACATACTTGATGGTAGAAAATTATTTTGATTTGGGATCGGATCAACGTGTGTGTACTTATTGTTGTAATAAATTAAACCAAAACCAGATGCCTGCTAGGGCAGTTCATAATAATCTGGAATTGGTTGAAATTCCTTCAGAATTGAAGGATTTAAATACTTATGAATCTATTTTGATTCAAAGTATCCATCCCTTTCAGGCTATTGTAAGAATGGAGCCAAAGACAGGGAAGTTGCCTCCAGCAGATTTACAGAGAGGATTAAAGGGAAGAGTTGTTTATTTGCCTCTAGATTTGAAGAAAAACATTAACACAATTGGAATAGAAAAAGTGGAAGAGGAACCTCTGGTTATCTTGGTTAATGGGGTTCCGACAAAGAATAAGAAAATATGGCAAGATTTAGTGGATGTTAGGAAAGTCAAAAAGGCAACAGTGTATTTGAAGAAAAATAATAAGTACTATAAGAATGTATATGTTGCAGAAGAGGAAGTAAGTGATGAAGAGGATAGCGATTTGTGTGCAGGCCAAATTGAGAAAGTAGAGGCCTCTAAAAGTGAAGAAATATATGAACATTATAGTGTTCATCCTTTGCATTCCAAGGAAGTCATGGGGAATGCTATTGAGTTGTTTCAAATGAAACAAGCCAAAGGGAGTCCCATTAGTGTTTGGGAGGAAAGTTTGGAAGCTCGGTGTTTCCCACAGCTATTTCCCACAGGTCAAGGAGGAAGATATGATGAGCGACCTCATCAAATTCCTGCGTCTGAATACCGGACTTTACGATTGTATGCAGAAGATCCTAGGTTTCGGCAATGCATTCCCTATTTGTTTCATCTCCTGTTTGAAAGCGATCTGTCTGGACTGTCATATGCAGTGAACCACATCTTAAAAAGTGGTATACAGATGCGAAATATCTCGGCAAGTGACTTTATGCATAAAGTCAATGTCCAAGACAGTATTTTGGATTCTCACTTAATTAATCTCATGGCGTGTCAGCGTGGTACTAATGAGTACTGGTACCGTCGTCATGGTGATTTAAAATGTATGCTGAGGAACTTAGGAACTCCAACATGGTTCCTCACTCTGAGCTGTGCCGAGTATGGCTGGGAAGACTTACTTGAATTTCTACGAGAGGCAAATGGAAATATTGAAAACATTGAATTCAAGACACCTGGAGAACTGTGTTCTTTGGATCCTGTGAATGTATGCAGGTACTTCAATCATAGATTTGAAGCTATGATGTCTTTCATCACAAATAAAAAGAATCCACCTCTTGGAGAGGTGTTGGATTTCTTCTGGAGAAAGGAGTACCAAGCAAGAGGTGCCCCTCATATACATATGTTGCTGTGGATCAAGGATGCACCTAAATTTGGAACAGATCCGGATGACTTAGTGATGAATTTCATCGAACAGTATTCTACGTGTGCTGTTCCAAACGCAACGGAGAAGAAAAGTCTAAGAGAACAAGTTCTACGTTTCCAAAGTCATCGTTGTGGAAAGTACTGTCGTCGTAAATTCAGAAACAAGGACAAGTTCTACACCAAATGTCGTTTCAACTTTCCACGACCGGTGATTTCTAAAGGAAGAGTGAACAGTTTGATGTCTTCGCTGCGACATAATGTGACGAGGAAATCACCCAAGAATACATACAATTTGAAAAGGAATGAAGAGTCCAAGTACATCAATGACTACAACCCAGTGATTTTGTCCATGTGGAATGCCAACATGGATATACAGTTTGTGGCTGACAACTGTATGGCTGTGGCTCGGTATGTGACATCTTACATCACCAAAAAAGAAAAGACCGAACTGAAGGATATGTGGGAGGACATTTCCCATGAAAAGAGCCTCAGCAAGAAATTGTACAGTTTCAGTCTGAAGATGTTGTCGCATCGAGAAATCGGAGCTTACGAATGTTCTGATCGATTGTCTTCAGCAAGTCTCTATGCCAAATCCAGGAGTCTCGTTTGGGCGAGTCTTGGTCTTGCTGCAACGCGAAATCGAGTTCTAAAACCTGTTCGGGAAATTGAGTATTTGGCAGAAAAGGAACCAAACAGTACCGACATTTTGAAGACCAACATGTTGGATACATATTATCCAAATCGAAGCAGTCACCTTGAGAATGTTTGTCTATATGAGGTTCTCCAAAATTATATATTCAAGAGGAACATCAAAGAAGATATTGAGAAAGGAGTGTATGCTGTAATTGGAAGTGAGGGATGCCTGGTCAAGCAAAGAAAATGCCAATTAGTAAACCATCGAAAATTGAGTGGCGAATCTCCAGAAAAAAAGGAGTTTTTCTATTTAGCACTTTTGCAACTTTTCAAGCCTTGGCGTGCAGAAGAGGAACTGCTTGGAGATTTCCTCTGTTACGAAGACTCTTTCAATGCAGCCAAGGAGTCCATAGAATGTCCTGCTTTTTCTAAATATCAAGAAATGCTAACTTTGGAAATTGAGCAGGAAGCAACGATTGCAGCCGAGATTGCCAGAGACAGTTCTCAGGACAGTCAGAGTTCTGTTTCATTGAGTCAAGATCCACTTGGAGGACCTATTATCGAAAATGAAGCTGCCACTGCTATGAATGAAGTAGAAAGAGCCATGGCACATGCTCAGGAGGATTCAGTTAACTTACAAGACTTGGAAAAACAACTCAACGTTGAGCAGAGGAAAATATATGATGAAGTTACCAAGGAAATTGAGCACGGATTAAGTCATGAGAAGAAAGAGTGCTCATGTACGTCGTTGAAGCCTGTCCGACTGTACGTGAGTGGAGAAGCGGGAACTGGAAAAAGTTTCCTCATTAAAGCAATCTCTTGTTATTTGCAGGAAAGGACTGAGTCATCGCTGTCTTGTGTTGTCACCGCTCCTACTGGACTGGCAGCACATAATATTAAAGGTATTACTTTGCATCGTCTACTGATGCTGCCGGTGGAGCATGACAACAAATTACAATACAACAAGTTATCTGGAGATGCTTGCTGTGAAGTTTCAAGAGTTTTGAGGAAAATGAAACTACTTATCATTGACGAAGTAAGCATGGTTTCCAATGTCATGCTTGCCTTTGTGCATTTGAGAATGCAAGAAGTACTTAAAACTGAATATGATGTCTTATTTGGTGGGAAACACATCATTGTTTTCGGAGATCTTCTACAGCTGACACCAGTAAAAGGTCAACCTGTGTTCAAAATACTCACGCATGAAGATACCAGGAAGTGCCTAGGGAGCATTGGCAACGTCAATATATGGTTAAACTTCAATTATGCAGAACTGCATCAAAATATGCGTCAGGCAAAGGATGAAGATTACAAGAATATTCTACAAGATATTAGAATTGGAAAAGTGACCGAGCATGGGAAAGAAGCTTTAAATGCACGATTACTGTCAAATTTATTTCCCAAACAAGAGATTGTGCCTGAGAATATTTTTCAGAAAATTACTGAGAAGAAATCCGGGATATGTCTCATGCCAACTCTTGCAGAATGTGCCATCTTCAACAACAAAATGTTGAATTTAGAAAAGCAAGAGATTGTGAAACTTGAAGCTATCGACAAATTAGAGCATATGGGATCAACAATTATTTTGTCAGACAATTTGAAATCAAAATTGGATTCATTAGAGAAGACTATATCTAAGACAGCGGGTTTTGAAAAGACTTTGAATGTGTGTTTAAATTGCCGAATTATTTTGAGAAGGAATTTACATGTAGAAAGAGGTCTGGTAAATGGATCAATGGGTAATGTTGTTGATTTTGAGAAATACAGAAATAGAGATGGAATAGAATTTTTAAGAATTAAATTTGATGGCATTGAGGAAGTACAGCAAATTGGTCGTTGTTCTGCTAGGTTTTTGCTTGTTAAAGACTTATATGTTCGCCGTAAACAGTTTCCTGTTTGCTTGGCATATGCGGTGACAATCCATAAATCGCAAGGTTTAAGTGTAGACTGTGCATTGGTGAATATTGGCAGTTCAGTGTTCAAGGAGGGTATGGCATATGTGGCATTGTCACGAGTTAGAACTTTATCGGGATTGTACTTGATTGACTGTGATGTCACAAACATTTGTGCCGATCTAGATTGTGTTAAGGAATACAATAGGTTAAGAAGAGAGTATGCGCCACATTTGCCTCAATATCCTTTGTTTGAGAAACGTGTGGTAGGCCGGAAACGTAGAAATAGCAGTAATAGTAGGGAGGTTGTTGCAAAAAGACTAAAAGTCAATGAACCGAAATTTGTTAGCAGAAAGAAAGTGGATACTGTTGAAGAGATTGTTGGTTTTCAATTTGAAAACAGTTCTGGTGTCAACTGCTATGCAAATGTCGTTGTTAATGTTCTCTTTTCACTAGAGAGTTTAAAAGAACAGATTGTGTTCAATTCAGAACAAAGTTTATGCTGCTTGTTGGATTCTGTGTTAGAGAAATGTAGCACTGATCGAACAAAAGTAGAAAGTGTGTCTGAAGTTCGTTATCTGTTAGATGAATGTTCAGGTCAAACAGACTTCTCTGAAAATAATCAGCAAGATTGTCAGGAGTTTTTAATGTTTATGCTTGATATATTGCAAGATGAGGGTGTAGATGTAGATCACCTGTTTGGGCTTTCTTATCAATGGCAGCATGACTGCGAGAACTGTATGGTATCAAGTACTACTAGTGTAGACTCAGAAAGATTTATATATTTAACTTTGCCAGACAGTAAATCAGTGTCCTTTAATAAGCTAGTAAATGCAGCGGATCACAACATGGAGTGTAGCCAATGTAAATGTGATATGATGTCAACATTATTTATACGTAGATATGGCCAGTATGTCATTTTAATGATGCAACGATGTAGGCCTGATGGATCAAAATTGTCAACTTTAATAAAAAATTTTGTGGCTTCTCAGCTGTCAATATCAGGGAGGACTTTTGTTACTGTAGCAATTATCTATCACGATGGTCCATCAACAACATCAGGACATTATACAGCTTACTTAAAGTCTGGAAACGGCTGGTCATTCTGTAATGATTCTGTTGTAACTTTCAAAAAAAAATTGCCGTTTGACCTTAAAAATTCTTACCTGGTGTTTTTAAAACCAAAATTTTAAGTAGAGGGAATGTAAGTCTGCAATGCTGTCTCGATTAAAAATCCAACTATATAAACCTGATGCAAGTAAGTCTGCTTCATAGTAAGCAGTATCAGTGTCATAGGAAAAGGAGAACATGAGTGACAAAGAAGAGTAAGATATTAGTAGTCCAGGATTGTGAAAATAATCTCAAATATTTTATTTTTGAAAGTTGCGAAAATAGAAAATGTCGGGATTTGATTGGAAGAATTACAAGACTTGCGAATCGCGGCAACATGATTTGGCCTAGTGGAAACATGTGATATAATGAGAGAAGTTTTTTTTCTATGTAACATATTTCACGTATCGATGGAGGTTTTCTTTCAGAAAGTGGCGGGCTGAAAATATTTAAAGCACAACAGAGTGGATGCTGTTTATAGGAGATTGTTTGACGTCATTCAAAGTAAGTTAATTTTTAGAAGTTTTGAAATCAGATTTATTAGATTGTATGGGTTTTTTAAACACAGTCATTTTGATTGTGTTTTTTTTTCCCCGCTGTTACATGATGAATACCTTCAAGTCACTGATTTAAGTGAAATTTGATACATTCTGAGAACAGCAAAAATAAACCATTTAACATGTATAATTAATGTTATGCTTTTTGTCCTTATGATATACATTTAGAAATGTGTGGTACATATGGGTAAGCTGAGTTCTGTAAATATCATTTTTAATGCTTAGAGTGCTGTACTTCTGGGTAGTGTTTTTTTTTTAAAAAAAAAGAGGCCTCACCTCAAAGAAAGCTCTTGAAAGCACACATCTTATTTGCATCTTAAAACAATCATTTACAATGTTAGACACAATTTTATGGTGGCTTTACATCTTTTTTGCGCTGCTATTGCATCACTATTGTGAGACATTAGCAGTGCAAGAAAAACATCATGTTCCAAAATAGGCCTCAGTTCAGCAACATCAAGATACAGTTTCTTTCGAATATATATCTTTAGGATTGTGTAGGGGACGTAGAGAAGCAGAGACTTCTGTAAATGTCAAAGTTGTTGAAAAACTGTTTGTTTTTGAACCTTTTCCCTTGTCTTTTCTAATTTTTAAAAACATGTTTTAATATTTTTTGAAATGTTTGTTCTTTGTTTTACAGATTGAAAGTATGAAAAAATATTTTAAAAAGGTAACAAGAATTATAAGGTAAATGTTTTCCACTCTTTTTACCTGCAATGCACTGCTGATGATGTCATTGACACTATCTCTCATTTACTCTCTCTAGCTGTCTTTCTTTTTACATTATTCTCTGTTTACTTCCCTTATACTAACTCTTCTTTTTTTAAAAAAAATATTTTTTTAGTTCGCTTAAGGTTCGCGAACCGGTCAGCGAACTTGAAGCGAACCAAAAGAAATAGAGCTTGCCAGAGTGATAAACATTCTAGCAATTTTGTTTGAAAGGGGAGGTAGTTCTGAAAAGAACTGTTTTTTTTTGTTTTTGTTGTTTTATATTTTTTTTTTATTTTTTGAACATTTTTTGATTTTTTTGTATTTTTAGAACTGTTTTATGTTTTTTTTGTGTTTTTTATGGAGGGGAGACAACAAAAAACAGGCTTTCAAAACGGCTCAACTGGAGCAAAAAAAAAAAATTACTTTTTGGGTGCTTTAGGGCATTTATGATTTTCAAATGCAATGTTCATCAGGTTGACACTCATGTTGCCATATGACAACATAGCACCACAGTAAATGCAAGATAACTTCATATGCTGGAAGTTGGGTTGGATGTTTGGCACAGTCTCTTGTGCCTCTCTTCCCGTCAAAGACAATGTGGATGTAGATCTTGCCACAGGAGTTGCCGTCGGATTGTCTTCAAGATCTCTTAATTCAGCCCGGCTGTAGTTCATGGGATGCCACCTGCTCATGTGACGATGCATTGTATAGTTCCCCATACTGTACTTCTTTTCTGTGCCTCTCGACAATCTGTAGTCACAGATGAGGCAGGTGGCATATTTTGCATTTACTTTCTTAGATCCAGGAGGGATGGTGAAAAACTGCCAGATGAAACTGGTTTTTCGTTTAGAAACCCGGGGCAACTCTTCGACAAATTGTGGTTCCTCTCTGTCCTCTTCTTCTTCTTGCTCATCTTCCTCCTCTCTGTTAGTCAAAATTTGACTAGGTGGTCCTCTCTTCTTATGAGGAGGTGGAGGTGGTGGTGGGGGTGCACCAGCTGCAGCAAGAATGGAAGCCATTGTGGAACTTCAGATAAATGGTCTTTCTCTCACCAAGATGAAAGTCAGAGTGAGGAAATAAGGAGGGGTTTACATGATTTTTGGAAAACAAAAGTTCTGAGCCAATGAAAAGTGTTATTTTTAGGTCACATGACCTAGTCATACATCATTTGGAAACCAAAAGTGAAATGAACCAATGAGAAGTTTGATAAACAAGTCACATGACCTGTTCCGCTTACGTTACGCGGCGCGCGCCGCGTCCCAGATCGCTTCCGGTTCGCGGTCCGGAGCACTTCCGGGAGCGCTAACGCGACGCGTCATTAGACGCATTACGCGATAACGTGATACGTCGCGCTTCCGCGACGCGTCACTGTTCCGCTAACGTAACGTTGACCGGTTCGCGGACTAGATCGCGGCATCAAGATGAGCTAACGGAAAGCTTCCCGGTTCGCGAACTAGAAGCGAAGAAAAAAATATTTAAAAAAAAATTATCAATAAACATCTAAATATATTTTGGGATTTAAAGAATAATACATTTTACAGCTACAGATGTTAGCTTTTAAAAAACCAATGAAATTCACCGAAAAAACCATAGGTTATAGACCATATATAGTTAGAAATTTGCATTTAAAAAACCATTGAAATTCAATGAAAAAACCATAGGTTATAGACCATATATAGTTAGGGATTAGCATTTACAAAACCTTATTTTACTCACACAAAACCATTGAAATTCCATATATAGTTAGTAACTATATATCGCGCACCCGCAATCCACTGCTGATGATGTCACATATTACATCATTCATGACATGGTCAGTGACATCACTGATGACATCACTGATGACATCTCAAATGACATCACTGATGACATCACTGATGACATCTCATTTGACATTACTGATCACATCACTGATGATATCATTCATGTGATAATACGATGAACCTCTTCAGACTCTAATATAACCTTAGATACAATCAGTGTAAACAGACACTCACAGACTGTCACTCATCCATGGAGTTACTCACACACCTAGTCAGTCATGCAAAGAATCAATCACACCTCCATTTCCTCAACTATACAGTTATACAAACTTTACTTATTCAAACATATACTAACACATATTTACTCTCTTATACAATCCCTGATACAAGTTCACAATGATCCATACAGCCACTCACACATTCACTGGCTCTTATGCACAGTTATTTATATATGTCAACTCTCACATGTACTGTGTTTTACATATGTACTTACTTTGACATGTAGCACTGAGATATCCATTCACTCACCAATACACTCATGCACACAGTCAACCGCCGATACAGCTGTTTCCACATGCACTTTTGAAACCATACATCTAGTGAATCAACTGCTCACACATCTATGCACAGAGTCATACACCTCCCAGCCACCCACACACACACTCAGTCTCCCATACAAATATTTGGGCAACCAATCAATAACCCATATAGTTACTCATATAGCTACTTATCAACACATGCAACAGTTTACAGAACAACAGACATAATGATGCACAAATTAAGACAGTTTAGTCACTAACCCATGCACTCAGTGAGACACATTTAATCACTCACTCATACAGTCAGTCATGCACCTACTAAATCCTTCATCCAGACACTTATACATCCACTCATTCTTCAATATGTAAGACATATTTTAACTTTACAGAAACATACAGTCACTGGATGTTGTCATCAGTGATGTCATCAGTGATGTCATCAGTGATGTCACTGACCATGTCATGAATGATGTAATATGTGACATCATCAGCAGTGGATTGCGGGTGCGCGATATATAGTTAGTGCAACTAACTATATATGGAATTTCAATGGTTTTGTGTGAGTAAAATAAGGTTTTGTAAATGCTAATCCCTAACTATATATGGTCTATAACCTATGGTTTTTTCATTGATATATATATATATATTCACTGAAAAAACCATAGGTTTCACACCAGTTATAGTTAGCTGGAAATTTTACTGATATAAAACCATTGAAATTCCCACGTTATAGTTAGTCGGACTCACTATAACTTGCGCGTGCAATGCACTGCTGATGACGTCACATATTACATCACTCATGACATGGTCAGTGACATCACTCATGACATCACTGATGACACCATCCAGTGAATATGTGTCTTTCTGAAAAATAAATATTAGTGAGTTATGTTTAAATATTTAAATACATATATTAGTGTTTCACTTTGTGTATAAGTGGCTACATGTGTTGATAAGTAGCTACATGCGTATGTATATGGGTTATTTGATATTTTTATTAGTATTAGTATGAGTGTCTATATGGTTTGGTGGAGGTATTACTTAGCACATAGATGCATGAGTGACTGACTCTTTGTTTGTATGTGTTTTGAAGACAGCATATGTACAGGACTGTATGGGTGGATGAGTGTCTATATGTGTTTGTTAGTGAGTGAATGACTGTCTCACTAGTGTCTTTATCAGTAACTACATATGTTTTAATCTAGTATATATGAATATTGATGTATATAACTGAGTATATGTGAGAGTAAGAGATTGTAAGATTTCCTGTTTAAATAAGTATGTGTTTCTATAAGTGATTGTTTAAGAGAATAAATATGTGTAATTTTCAATAGAAGTAAGGTGGAAGTGTGTGTATAACTCTATTTTCAAATAAATGGTTGTTCAATAGTTTATTTGCACGTGTGAATATGTGTGTGAGTAACTTTTGGATGAATGTCGGTGTGTAACAGAATGTATAGGTGTATCTCTTCATATGATGAGTGAGTATATGTATGAGTGACTATATAGAACTGTTGGTGAATGAGTGGATGAGTATATAGATAGTGGAAGTACAGAATTGCTTGTTGTAACTGATATAGGTATGTCCATTTTTTAAAAATTTCAGTTTCTATTTTTGAATATGTGTCTCAAGGGTTACTTTTCACTGAGAGGAGGTCTGTCACTATGTCACAAGGATGGTGTCATCAGTGATGTCATGAGTGATGTCACTGACCATGTCATGAGTGATGTAATATGTGACGTCATCAGCAGTGCATTGCACGCGCAAGTTATAGTGAGTCCGACTAACTATAACGTGGGAATTTCAATGGTTTTATATCAGTAAAATTTCCAGCTAACTATAACTGGTGTGAAACCTATGGTTTTTTCAGTGAATTTAATAGGTTTTTTAAATGCTAATTCCTAACTATAACTGGTGTGAAACCTATGGTTTTTTCAGTGAATTTCAAAGGTTTTTTAAATGCTAATTCCTAACTATAACTGGTGTGAAACCTATGGTTTTTTCAGTGTATTTCATAGGTTTTTTAAATGCTAATTCCTTTGTATATCGAGTTTCTAACCTTTTTTTTTTTTACAATTTGCTGTTTTTTTTAAGTATTCATTTTTTTTATAATTTTTTTTTTTTGCGCTCTGGGTGCGCGCTCGGGGAAGCTTTCAGCTAAGCTCTCCTGTAAGCTTCTCCGTGCGCTCATCTGAAAGCGCACCCAGAGCGCAACTGTCGTTCGTGAAAAAAAAATATGAATGAAAAGTTAATAATAATGCAAAACATTTCGTACCATACAAATAAAATTTGTTTTTTTTAATATGGAAAATGATTATGCATTTCTATTAAAGATTGATGACGTCACTTCGGCGCGCAACGTACGTGCCCTCGGAAGCGCATACGTGCGCGGCGCCTAAACGCACGCAAAAGCGCCTACGATCGCGCCACGTGTGCGCCCCGGAAGCGCCTACGATCGCGCTGCGTAAACGCACCCGGAAGTGCACCCGAGCGCGCATCGTAAGCGCGTCAGGTCATGTGACCCTAAAATAACACTTTTCATTGGTTGCTAACAGTTTTTTGTTACAATGAATGAAATCCCCACCCATTTCCTTCACTTCTTCTTTCACTTTTGTGACTGAAAGACCTGCCTTTTTTGCTGCTCCATATTCCTGGATTCATCATGGCTGCCAGATCATCCAGCAGTGAAGATGACTTCATTGATGAAGAGCCACCTACCCCAAAGGTGAAGGGACATTTCATTTGGAAATTCTTTAAATTCCCAGCAGACCAGAAGAAGGTGAATGCACCAAAAGTAGAGTGCAGGATCTGCAAAAAGGTCCTGTCACGGGGTAACCCCCAAAAAAAATACTCTTTTGGCAACTTCACTATGATTCGCCATGTGGAGACCAGGCACCCCCAGAATTTTGCCCGAGAAAGTGTCAGGGCTCTGGCACAGGAGGTTCCCAGAGGTGGGGCCTCTACATCAACAGGAGGAGCAACTTCTTCTGGAAGAGAACAATCTCAGGGGCAGGTAGCAAACATCCAACCTGCATTCAACCATGGGGTCGTCAGATGCAGATACTGCAATCAACTCCTCACCTATGGGGAGCAAAGTGTCCTGCTCATGGTTCGGGCATTAGAGAACCATCACTGCCCTTCCCACCCCTAATTTTTTTCTTTTCTTTTTGCTCCTGTTGAGCAGTTTCTATTCCCTGTTTTTGTTCCTCTTCAGTTAAAAGAAGAAAACCAAAAGTTCTTTTCAGAACTACCTCCAATTCTCATCAAAGAGCTATAATCTTAAAAAATGAAGAGTAAGTGAAATATAGTGCATTGATAATTGAAAGGAGAATGAGTAAGAAAGAACAGAAAGGTATGAGAGGTGAAAGGAAGTGAAGTAGGAGGACTGAAAGAAGGTGAGTGTTAGAAAAGAAATTTATGACACAGTGAATAAACTGGAGGCCTCATTTCTGAAAAGTGACGCATCGCTACGTGAAAATAGCGATGCGTCACTTATCTGGACGCACTCCTTATGACATTCCACATATGTCATATTTAATATATGACTAATCAATTCGCAAGGAGTTACAGATATGTCAGTATTTCTGACATATCTCTAAACACAAAAGTAACGCATTGCAGGAGTGCGTCACAAAAGTGACGCAACTCCAGTAATGTGTCCTTTCACATGGAAAAAGCACCATGTGAAAGGTTTGCTGTGAAGCAGGCGCAAGATTTTGGCGCAACTGCATCCTAAAAGTGACGCACTGCGTCATTATTACCAAGCTTTTTGCAAGGAACACCCCCTCTGCATGCATTATACCTGACACTATTTTTTAAAAAGTGACGCATCTAGGTACATGGGTCACTTTTTAAAACTCTGCGCCATATTGTATCTGCATCAGGTATAATGTATGCAGAGGGGGCAATCCGTCGCAAAAAGCTTGGTAATAACAACGTACTGAAATCTATGAGATTTCCCTGCGTCACTTTTAGGATGCTATTGCGTCAAAATTTTGCGCCGGCCTCGCATCACTTTTATGTTTACACATATGTCAGAAATACTGACGTATCTGTAACTCCTTGCAACATGATTCGTCATACATTAAATATGACACATCTGGAATGTCATAAGGACTGTGTACAGAAAAGTGACGCATCACACCAGCAGTGTAATAAAATGTGCCTCGTTGCACTATATTTAAAGGATGCAACAGCATCCTAAAAGTGACGCAGTGAAATCTCAAACATTTCACTGCGTCGCTATTACAAAGCTTTTTGTGGGGGAACACCCCCTCTGCATGCATTATACCTCACGCAGATATAATGTGGCGCTTGATTTTAAAAAGTGACCCATCTACCTAGATACCTCACTTTTTAAATATAACGCAACGCAACACATTTTTTTACACTACTGGTGCAATGCGTCACTTTTCTGTGCGCACTCCTTATGACATTCCAAGTAACGCATTGCTGGAGTGCGTCACAAAAGTGACGCAACTCCAGTAATGTGTCCTTTCAAATGGGGAAAGCAGCATATGAAAGGTCTTGCCTCAGTCTAACACCTGCTGTAAAGCAGGCACAAGATTTTGACGCAACAGCATCCTAAAACTGACGCAGTGAAATCTCAAAGATTTCACTGCGTCGCTATTACAAAGCTTTTTGCGGGAGAACACCCCCTCTGCATACATTATACCTGACGCTATTTTTAAAAAGTGACGCATCTAGGTACATGGGTCACTTTTTAAAACTCTGCGCCATATTGTATCTGCAACATGATTCGTCATACATTAAATATGACACATCTGGAACGTCATAAGGAGTGCGCACAGAAAAGTGACGCATAACACCAGCAGTGTAATAAAATGTACCTCGTTGCACTATATTTAAAAAGTGACGCATCTAGATAGATGCATCACTTTTTAAATATTGCATAACAATGCGCATTTTTTTACACCGCTGGTGCGTCACAAAAATTGACGCACAGGAAGCGCAAAACTAACAGCGCAAGGCCTTCATAAATATAGTCCTGGATTTAGGGGGTCACAGGGGGTCTACTCTTCCCCCTTATGATCCAATCAGCTTCCTGCGCGCAATTCGCGTGTCGCGCCTGGAGCGCACTCCCGTGCGCGCACGGGAGAGCGCATATCCCCGCGCAAAACGAAAAAAATTTTTTAATGCCCTGCAGGACCCTATTTTAGTCCCTACATCAAACCTAGGGGGTCAGAGGGGGTCTACTCTTCCCCCTTATGGTCATTTGCCCCTTTTTTTTTCAAACCCCTTGTGTCTCGATTTTACCGAGACACAAGATGGCGGCCGCTCCGCACTGTTTAGAATGTTTACAGACAACTGAGATCCAATCAGCTTCCTGCGCGCAAGTCGCGTGTCGCGCCTGGAGCGCACTCCCGTGCGCGCACGGGAGCGCTGCTATAGATATATATATTTTTTTGAACCTAAATTACTCAAAATCCACTGGAGCACATATCTTGAGACATAGCAAAGGCACATCGGGCTACCAGTCCCTACAATTTTGCCAAGTTTGGTGGAAATCCATTCAGCCGTTCGGGCTAAAAGTGAAATCGACCGCCCTATGGAAATTAACATGGGGAAAACGCGTTTTGGGACCCCCCTTTTATCTCGGCCCCCGCTTGACGAATCCCCCCCAAACTTTCAGGGAAGGACCGGACCGCCATGAGACCATTTTCCTGAAAATTTCAGGCAGATTCGTCAACCGGCGCCAAAGTTATTCAAAATAGAATGTTGAGATTTAACATTGAAAATTATCCTAACTATAACTACCTACTGGCGACCGCCAGTAGGTAATATATATATATATATATATATATATATATATATATATATATATATATATATATATATATATATATATATATATATATATATATTACCTACTGGCGGTCGCCAGTAGGTATATATAGTTAGGATTTTTTCCCTATGGGATTTCTGAAAATTCTATGCCTAATAACTTTGGCGTTTGTGGACGGAATTGGCTGAAATTTTCAGGAAAATGGCACATTTTGTTTCTGAGCAGCCCTTGAAAATTTGGGGGGGTTTTGTGGAGGGGGGGCTGAGAAAAAAGGGGGGTCCCAAAACGCGTTTTTCCCATGTTAATTTCCATAGGGCGGTTGGACTCACTTTTAGCCCGAACGGCTGAATGGATTTGCACGAAACTTGGCAAAATTGTAGGGACTGTTAGCCCGATGTGCCTTTGCTAGGTCTCAATATATGTGCTTCAGTGGATTTTGAGAAATTAACGTTTAAATCAAGATATATATCTGTAACAGCGCTCCGGGCAGCGATCCGGTTAGCGAACTTTTCGCGTATCGGAACTTTGCGATGCGAAGCTGATTGGCCCTCCGGTGTCTGTCAACATTCTAAACAGTCCGGAGCGGCCGCCATCTTGTCTCTCGGTAGGATCGAGAGACAAGAGGAGGCCAAAACAAAGGGGGAAATTACCATAAGGGGGCATAGTAGATCCTCGTTGACCCCCTAGGTTTTATGTGGAGGTTTTAAAAGGGCCTAGGAGGGTCCAAAAAAAAAAAAAAAAATTTTTTTTTGCGTGGTAAGCGCCAAGTTCGCGAACCGGAAAGCGTTCTGGGCAGCGAACTTTAAGGATAAAAGAATGATAGACTTTTCTAATACTGTATGTTAATTATTTGTTGTTTTTGTTCGTTTTTTTATTTATTTTGATTTAAAAAAAAATTATTTATTATTTTCATAGTTCATTAAAACTTCCAGCATTATATCATCTGGTATCTCGTCAAACATGGATGTTTCTGTCTCTTGTAAGGTTTGAATAAATTGTTCGTCAAAAGATTGATCCATAAAATCTTCATCCACATTTTCTTCAGTTACAATGTCTTTGGATGTAATCTCGAAGGAAACATTAGTTTTTTCTTGCTCCCCTTCCATTTTTTTTGCTGTAAATTGCATAAAAAAAATAATTATATTAGAAGAGTTAGGGCACTGTTGGGTTTAAGTTCAGACAGGTAGTTCTGTTTTTTTAACAGTGAAGTTAAAGTAAGTAAATTCATAATTATAGCAGAGAAGTGTAAGTCAATCAATAAATATAACAGAGGAGTCTATCTGTATCTATAACTATAGCAGGGGGACAGTAAATAATTATCAAAAAACGTTTTTACAAATTAATTTAAAGTGCCACTTACAAATTATCAATTTAATTTACAGGGAGGTGAAAAGGCTCTTGAAATGTAGTTCAGGAAGTAGTAGTCAAAATGGCTGTGTTTCCTTCTCTTCCTTTATATATATTCAGGTACATAACCAATCAAATGTCAGGAAAAAAAAATTGAAAATGAAAGTAACATTTTCATTGGTTGTCAATTCCAACACTTCAGATGTGTTTTGTGAAGTAATTTACCTCACGGTACTTAGAGAGGTCTACAGGCTTAATGGCTAAATGGAATTTCAATCAAATTTGTGAAAATGAAAGGGATTGTTATGTAGTATGAGCTAATCTATATTTGGTGAGAGTGTCTCTAGTCGTTTTTCTGTAAATTACTTTCCCACCTTTTTTTTAGGACCGCTTTCCGGGAAGCGGCCCGGTTCGCGAACCTTAAGCGTCACGGGAGTCCACCATTTTGTGTTTCGGTCGCATTAAGATACAAGATGGAGGGCAAATAATGTTTAGAATGGGTAGAAGGGGTCATGGTAGACTTATCTTGACCCTCTAGGTTTTCTGAGGGTGGCTGAGGAGGCTTATATGTGCGGAAAAAAACATTTTTTTTAAAAATTCCGCGAGGTTAGCTTTCGGTTCGCGAACCGGGTAGCGCCCCGGGGAGCGTATTTTGTGGAAAATTAGTGAAAAAAGTTAGAAAAAAATAATAATTGTGAGTGATCAGATGAAGGGTAGCTCTGAGAAGAGCTTTTGGGTTTATGGTACATTTAGGTACTTATAAGTAGGTACCAATGCACAGTCTTAAATTCAGAATGAAAATTCTGTTGCCCTCATCTGAGAAGTGAACTCCATCTCCTCTGTAGATATCTTGCATGTAGTAACGCAAGTTATTGTTGAACAAGGAGCCCATTCCATGGTCTCTCATGAAAGCTGAAACAGATTTGTTTACATGCTTCCTCGCTTTCTCAATTTGTGGACAAAATTGGTTGGACCACCTCCATTTCTGTCTTTGGCATATATTGGAATATACCAAGGCAGTTTGAGGAAAAAGTGCCATTAATTGCTCAAAGGTGTCCTTTAAAAGCATTTCCAGACCTACCCCAGTCAAAGTGCCCAAATCATTACCTCCCCAGTGCACTATTAACAGGTCAGGTTTTGGCAAATGCATAAAGGTTTTCACCAATGGTATCAATTGGTGACATTTTAATCCTCTTTGGCCCAACCACTTAATTTCCACATCCTGTAAATTGAGGTTAGGTAAATTTCTGTTCTCAGCATACCTTTGAGCCCAGTGGATGTAACTATGTCCAACAATCCAGACCTTAAACATGGTGGGAGAAGGTTGTTCTGCAGTCAGATGAAGTGTGGTAATGAAAGGGCAGTTGAAACAGTAGGAGTTTCTAAAGAAAAAAAAGTGTAGATTTGCAATGCTAATGAATCATTAGCAGTGATTGGTGCATTTCCATTTCTGAAAACAGAAAGTTAGGGTGCATGGATGTGTTCTTTGAAACATGTAATTTGAATGGTCAAGGAAGAAACATTTAATGAAAGATTGCACTGGATACGCAGGTGCACTGAGAGTTCAGAGTTCAATTGAAACATTGTTGTGTGAATTTGCAAACATGAGAGGTCTTCCAGGAGGTGGTTGCTATGGAAAAAAGGCAGAGAGGGCAGAGGGGGGAAGGGTTTTGATTTGAAAAAAGTGAGGGAAGAGTTATGATTGGCTAATATGAGAGATATGTGAAATGAATATCTGTATTTCTGTGCTTTCAATAGCTGCAGCCTTTGGAGTGCATCCTTTTTCTTCTGCTGAAGACAATTTGGTGTATTTCTGAGACTGTTTTCAAAACTCAAAAAATATTTGCTAAGGTGAGACAAGATTTATTTAATTTAGATAGAGAATAGTATGATTTAAGGAGAAAATGATGAAGAAAGCTGTGTTTTTAAAATGTGGTTTTGTCTCTAGTGATATACTAATAGAATTAGTTTCTTTGAGAAATTGTAATTGCATATTCGGTGTAGCATTCTGGCATGCAGTAACACAAGTTATTGTGGTACATGGAGCCCATTCCATGGTCTGTTATGTAAGCTGAAACAGATATGTTGTTTTTAAAAACGATTTAAGAAATCAATTACATTTCTGGATATGTACTGCTAGAGCTTCATAGGTTGTTTTGAGCCATATTTATAAGGCATTTGAGTGTCTTTGATGTTATGTTTTCCTTTTAAAATGTAAAGTGTTCCTCATGGGGCAAGTGTCTTGTAAATACGCTCCCACTTGTGCTTTGCAAATTTAGATTTTGATTATGGGAGTTACATAGCCATGTTAATAATGTCCAAACAATGGTGGTAGGGCATTCAAGAAAACGTTTTTCTGTGTCTCTAGGACATTTTCAGTCCTTTCCTCTTGAATGCAGGTATACAATTGATTTATATGCTGTGTTTAAAAACGAATTTTCAAATCAATTACATTTCTTGATATGTACTGTTAGAGCTTCATAGGTTGTTTGGGGTCATATTTAGAAGGCATTTTAGTGTCTTTGATGTTATGTTTACCTTTTTAAATGGAAAGCGTTCCTCATGGGGCCCTGAGCAGTTCTTAGCCATGTTATTTAATGGGAAGTGGATAACATGGCTAAGAGCATTTGCTGGAAAATGCATGAATATCGCTGACTTTTCTGCGATATTCATGCATTGCGGGCGTTTTTTTTCGCATTTGCGAGCAGTTCTTAGCCATGTTATCCAATGGGAGGTGGATAACATGGCTAAGAGCATTTGCTGGAAAATGCATGAATATCGCTGACTTTTCAGCGATATTCATGCATTGCGGCCGTTTTTTTTCGCATTTGCGAGCAGTTCTTAGCCATGTTATCCAATGGGAGGTGGATAACATGGCTAAGAGCATTTGCTGGATAATGCATGAATATCGTTGACTTTTCAGCGATATTCATGCATTGCGGCCGTTTTTAATCGCATTTGTGATAAACAATTACATTTCTTGATATGTACTGTTAGAGCTTCATAGGTTGTTTGGGGTCATATTTAGAAGGCATTTTAGTGTCTTTGATGTTATGTTTACCTTTTTAAATGGAAAGCGTTCCTCATGGGGCAAGTGTCTTGTAAATACGCTCCCACTTGCGCTTGGCAAATTTAGATTTTGATTATGGGAGTTACCTAGCCATGTTAATAGTGTCCCAAAAATGGTGCTAGGGCATTCCAGAAAACACTTTCATGTGTCTCAAGGACATTTTTAGTCATTTCTTCATGAATGCAGGTATACAATTGATTTATATGCTGTGTTTAAAAACGAATTTTGAAATCAATTAAATTTCTGGATATGTACTGTTAGAGCTTCATAGGTTGTTTGGGGTCATATTTAGAAGGCATTTTAGTGTCTTTGATGTTATTTTTCCCTTTTTAAATGGAAAGCGTTCCTCATGGGGCCCTGAGCACTTCTTAGCCATGTTATTTAATAGGAAGTGGCTAACATGGCTAAGAGCATTTGCTGGAAAATGCATGAATATCGCTGACTTTTCTGCGATATTCATGCATTGCGGCCGTTTTTTTTCCCATTTGCGAGCACTTCTTAGCCATGTTATCCAATGGGAGGTGGATAACATGGCTAAGAGCATTTGCTTCAAAGGTTGTTTGGGGTCATACACCATTTTTGGGAAATTATTAACATGCCTATGTAACTCCCATAATCAAAATCTAAATTTGCCAACCGCAGGTGGGAGCGTATTTACAAGAAATTTGCACCATGAAGAACGTAAAATAGCATAATAGACACTCAAATGCCTTATAAATATGACCCAAAACAACTTATGAAGCACTAGCAGTGCATATTTCCAGAAATGTATTGGTTTTCATTTAATGATTTACTTCATTGGTAGGCCTTCACATGTTTTTTTACCTTGGTTTTTTTCAGTGAAAATCTTATCTGCAACCATGTGTTGGCCTCACCTCAAATAAACAAAACAGGTGATGGACTGAATGTGGATCAATGACACACATTCACCCCAGTCTAAAGATCTGGGCCTAAACAAATCTTTAGATAGGCTACATCTTATCGTCATCCTGAATTAATCATTTAAAATATTAGGGAGTGATTTATGATTGTTGTATGCCTGTTTTGTACCATTGAGTGTCATTTTTGTGATGCAGTGCTGGTGGAAAACATTTGCTATGTTAAATAATTAGTAGGGCATTAAGTTTTAGATGACTGTTATTTATTTACTGTTTGGTAATAGTGGTTAATAACATTTTATATTATATTTTTCCACAGATTCAACTGCAGATTCTTTCATAGTTTGGAAAATGCCTACAAAAAATAGAATAAGAAAGGCTAGAAAACGTCAAAGACAGCAGGATGATGTTTTATTGCAGCAGTCCTCTTCCCCAAATACTTGTCAAAACACCAAGAAAGGTCCGGGTAAGAGCACGAAATCATTCTTAAGAAATATTTGTAGTAAAAAAAGTTTTGCTCAAAAAAATGTTTCAGTCCACAAAAAGAAAAGTAATTTAAATGGAAAGGAAAAACCCATCACAAATGTTACTGGTAGAGGAAGAGATAACTCTGTGCATGATAGTAGAAGGAAACAACAGTTTAGGGACATTCGAAATCGAATGTTCCGTAACAGGATAATAGTTAATTTATTGAAAAATATTAAAAAGAAAGGCCAACAGAAAGCGGCATTTTATAAGAAGAAGAAAAATGTAGAGAAAATTATTGATCATGCTTTTGAAATTAAGCGAAAGTTGTTTATTTTGGTAATCAATAGAATTAGGAAACTAAGCAAGGTAATTTCTGATTTCAAAACAAAAAGTAGATGGAAGAGAGTAGTAAATCGTACTAACTTTTGTGAAGTTTTTTCCGGAGAATGGATGCATAGTTCAAGTTGTGAGGCATTTTTTAATGAGGAGAGTTATTTTCAGGATAATGATTTGGTGTTTGCAGTTGACACCAGTGGTCGAGCTTATGAAGTGAAGGATGGTTGTCCAGTTGAAAAAGAACAACTTGTGACAACAGAGACAGAAGAGGCGCTAAGTGATGAGGTTTTAGGAAGACGTCCTAAGGGTCCTGTGTACATTTGGAAGTGTAGTTCTATTTGCAGTGTGCGACAGGTTTCCATCAATTTGCTTTGTGATTTTATACGGACATTTAATAAGAAAAGTTTGAAGCAGAAAATGAAGTTGTTGCAAGATTTAGATCCTTGCAGAGTGAGACAAATGACAGGTTTGCGTGGTCATTCACTGGCTTGTCTTTCCAGGAGAGTATGCCAGAGTGTTTTTCATCATTTCAGGATGCTAGCAGTGCATCATAATAAAGTGAGAAAATTAGTGAGAATGTTGTATTATGCTAAGAGTCCAGCAATTATGCTTAAACAATTATGTGCTGCTCTTTTGCATGGTTCTGAAATAGATGTGAAGAATATTTGTGAAGAAATTGACTTTTGTTACTTTGGTAGTAAAGATGAGAATGTTCAAATTGACCCTGAAGTAGAGGGTAATGTTGAAGATAATGTACAGGTTTCCAGTACAGATTATTTTCAGAAGGAAATTGCCACGTTTCAGATGAAATCAAGTGAGAGGCCTAATTTCACTTGTGTATGTTGTCGACGCACTTATTATAAGAATCAGACTAAGTTAGTGGATTTATATGCAAAAAGTGAAAGGGAAAATAATAGTGAATGGAAGGATTTTGCCACATACTTGATGGTAGAAAATTGTTTTGATTTGGGAGTGGACCAACGTGTGTGTACTTATTGTTGTAACAAATTAAACCAAAACCAGATGCCTGCTAGGGCGGTTCATAATAATCTGGAATTGGTTGAGATTCCTTCAGAATTGAAGGATTTAAATACTTATGAATCTATTTTGATTCAAAGTATCCATCCCTTTCAGGCTATTGTAAGAATGGAGCCAAAGACAGGGAAGTTGCCTCCAGCAGATTTACAGAGAGGATTAAAGGGAAGAGTTGTTTATTTGCCTCTAGATTTGAACAAAAACATTAACACAATTGGAGTTGAGAAAGTGGAAGAGGAACCTCTGGTTATCTTGGTTAATGGGGTTCCGACAAAGAATAAGAAAATATGGCAAGATTTAGTGGATGTTAGGAAAGTGAAAAATGCAACTTTGTATTTGAAGAAAAATAATAAGTACTATAAGAATGTATATGTTGCAGAAGAGGAAGTAAGTGATGAAGAGGATAGCGTTTTGTGTGCTGGCCAAATTGAGAAAGTAGAGGTGTCTAATAGTGAAGAAATATATGAACATTATAGTGTTCATCCTTTGCATTCCAAGGAAGTCATGGGGAATGCAATTGAGTTGTTTCAAATGAAACAAGCCAAAGGGAGTCCCATTAGTGTTTGGGAGGAAAGTTTGGAAGCTCGGTGTTTCCCACAGCTATTTCCCACAGGTCAAGGAGGAAGATATGATGAGCGACCTCATCAAATTCCTGTGTCTGAATACCGGACTTTACGATTGTATGCAGAAGATCCTAGGTTTCGGCAATGCATTCCCTATTTGTTTCATCTCTTGTTTGAAAGCGATCTGTCAGGACTGTCATATGCAGTGAACCACATTTTAAAAAGTGGTATACAGATGCGAAACATCTCGGCAAGTGACTTTATGCATAAAGTCAATGTCCAAGACAGTATTTTGGATTCTCACTTAATTAATCTCATGGCGTGTCAGCGTGGTACTAATGAGTACTGGTACCGTCGTCATGGTGATTTAAAATGTATGCTGAGGAACTTAGGAACTCCAACATGGTTCCTCACTCTGAGCTGTGCCGAGTATGGCTGGGAAGACTTACTTGAATTTCTACGAGAGGCAAATGGAAATATTGAAAACATTGAATTCAAGACACCTGGAGAACTGTGTTCTTTGGATCCAGTGAATGTATGCAGGTACTTCAATCATAGATTTGAAGCTATGATGTCTTTCATCACAAATAAAAAGAATCCACCTCTTGGAGAGGTGTTGGATTTCTTCTGGAGAAAGGAGTACCAAGCAAGAGGTGCCCCTCATATACATATGTTGTTGTGGATCAAGGATGCACCTAAATTTGGACCAGATCCGGATGACTTAGTGATGAATTTCATAGAACAGTATTCTACGTGTGCTGTTCCAAACGCAAGGGAGAAGAAAAGTCTAAGAGAACAAGTTCTACGTTTCCAAAGCCATCGTTGTGGAAAGTACTGTCGTCGTAAATTCAGAAACAAGGACAAGTTCTACACCAAATGTCGTTTCAACTTTCCACGACCGGTGATTTCTAAAGGAAGAGTGAACAGTTTGATGTCTTCGCTGCGACATAATGTGACGAGGAAATCACCCAAGAATACATACAATTTGAAAAGGAACGAAGAGTCCAAGTACATCAATGACTACAACCCAGTGATTTTGTCCATGTGGAATGCTAACATGGATATACAGTTTGTGGCTGACAACTGTATGGCTGTGGCTCGGTATGTGACATCTTACATCACCAAAAAAGAAAAGACCGAACTGAAGGATATGTGGGAGGACATTTCCCATGAAAAGAGCCTCAGCAAGAAGTTGTACAGTTTCAGTCTGAAGATGTTGTCGCATCGAGAAATCGGAGCTTACGAATGTTCTGATCGATTGTCTTCAGCAAGTCTCAATGCCAAATCCAGGAGTCTCGTTTGGGCGAGTCTTGGTCTTGCTGCAACGCGAAATCGAGTTCTAAAACCTGTCCGGGAAATTGAGTATTTGGCAGAAAAGGAACCAAACAGTACCGACATTTTGAAGACCAACATGTTGGATACATATTATCCAAATCAAAGCAGTCACCTTGAGAATGTTTGTCTATATGAGGTTCTCCAAAATTATATATTCAAGAGGAACATCAAAGAAGATATTGAGAAAGGAGTGTATGCTGTAATTGGAAGTGAGGGATGCCTGGTCAAGCAAAGAAAATGCCAATTAGTAAACCATCGAAAATTGAGTGGTGAATCGGTAGGGTGTTAAAATATCGATAACAAAAATATAGCTGATATAAATATCGTTGCAAAAATATCGTTTACAAAAATATCGACACCCTATACTTAAACAGGTAAGTACATAAATATCGACTCCAAAATATCGTTGTAATTAATATAGATGTAAAAAATATCGACTTTTTAAAATAATTAAAATTACATTAAATAATAAATAAATATAAGTACTATTAACAAAATACATTACATTACTTTCATTTTATAACTATTTCAAACAAATTTACTACACTTTTTAATTATAAACTTAATAAATGTGGACATATAAATTAATTTTACACATTACTTTATATAACAACAATAATACATATATATAATTAAAATACCCCTTTACCCAAAAACCCAAAACTGACCCTGAACCCTAAAAATACCCCTTTACCCAAAAACATTTTCACTAAAAAATCCTGTACACACACCTAAAATTAATTAAAAAATTAACATAATTAATGACATAATTATTATTCAATTAACTAATTAAAATTAATTAACTATTATTTATTACACTATTTATATTTATTTAAAACATTAATTAATCTATTATTTCATTATATTTAAAAACCCCTTTACCCAAAAACTGAAAACTGACCCTGAACCCAAAAAATACCCCTTTACCCAAAAACCTAAAAACTGACCCTGAACCCTAAAAATACTCCTTTACCCAAAAACTAAAAACTGACCCTGAACTCTAAAAATACCCCTTTACCCAAAAACCTAAAAACTGACCCTGAACCCTAAAAATACTCCTTTACCCAAAAACTAAAAACTGACCCTGAACCCTAAAAATACCCCTTTACCCAAAAACCTAAAAACTGACCCTGAACCCTAAAAATACTCCTTTACCCAAAAACTAAAAACTGACCCTGAACCCTAAAAATACCCCTTTACCCAAAAACTGAAAACTGACCCTGAACCCTAAAAATACCCCTTTACCCAAAAACTGAAAACTGACCCTGAACCCTAAAAATACCCCTTTACTCAAAAACTGAAAACTGACCCTGAACCCTAAAAATACCCCTTTACCCAAAAACTGAAAACTGACCCTGAACCCTAAAAATACCCCTTTACCCAAAAACTGAAAACTGACCCTGAACCCTAAAAATACCCCTTTACCCAAAAACTGAAAACTGACCCTGAACCCTAAAAATACCCCTTTACCCAAAAACATTTTCACTAAAAAAATACTGTACACACACCTAAAAATAATTAAAAAATTAACATAATTAATTACATAATTATTATTCAATTAACTAATTGAAATTAATTAACTATTATTTATTACACTATTTATATTCATTTAAAACATTAATTAATGTATTATTTCATTATATTTAAATTACTTCCCACCCTACTCCCCTATAAACCCACAACCCGCTACGGAACTATTAATACTAAATTCAACTGAAAATACATTATTAAATAATAATATACTACTAAAAATACTACTTTGACTAAAAATAATCATTAAAAACACTACATTACTTATAATTATTTAAAAAACGATATTATTGTAAACTATGTTTTTGTAAACGATATTTATTACAACTATATTAATGTTAACGATATTACTTACCTGTCTGTCGATATTTTGGTCAGACGATATTTTTGTCATCGATATTTCTTCCTGTAGATATTTTTGCGGCGATATTTATGTTAGGCGATATTTTTGCGGCGATATTCCTGCTCTGTACCGGTGAATCTCCAGAAAAAAAGGAGTTTTTTTATTTAGCACTTTTGCAACTTTTCAAGCCTTGGCGTGCAGAAGAGGAACTGCTTGGAGATTTCCTCTGTTACGAAGACTCTTTCAATGCAGCCAAGGAGTCCATAGAATGTCCTGCTTTTTCTAAATATCAAGAAATGCTAACTTTGGAAATTGAGCAGGAAGCAACGATTGCAGCCGAGATTGCCAGAGACAGTTCTCAGGACAGTCAGAGTTCTGTTTCATTGAGTCAAGATCCACTTGGAGGACCTATTATCGAAAATGAAGCTGCCACTGCTATGAATGAAGTAGAAAGAGCCATGGCACATGCTCAGGAGGATTCAGTTAACTTAGAAGACTTGGAAAAACAACTCAACGTTGAGCAGAGGAAAATATATGATGAAGTTACCAAGGAAATTGAGCACGGATTAAGTCATGAGAAGAACGAGTGCTCATGTACATCGTTGAAGCCTGTCCGACTGTACGTGAGTGGAGAAGCGGGAACTGGAAAAAGTTTCCTCATTAAAGCAATCTCTTGTTATTTGCAGGAAAGGACTGAGTCATCGCTGTCTTGTGTTGTCACCGCTCCTACTGGACTGGCAGCACATAACATTAAAGGTATTACTTTGCATCGTCTACTGATGCTGCCGGTGGAGCATGACAACAAATTACAATACAACAAGTTATCTGGGGATGCTTGCTGTGAAGTTTCAAGAGTCTTGAGGAAAATGAAACTACTTATCATTGATGAAGTAAGCATGGTTTCCAATGTCATGCTTGCCTTTGTGCATTTGAGAATGCAAGAAGTACTTAAAACTGAATATGATGTGTTATTTGGTGGCAAACACATCATTGTTTTCGGAGATCTTCTGCAGCTGACACCAGTAAAAGGTCAACCTGTGTTCAAAATACTCACGCATGAAGATACCAGGAAGTGCCTAGGGAGCATTGGCAACGTCAATATATGGATAAACTTCAATTATGCTGAACTGCATGAAAATATGCGTCAGGCGAAGTATGAAGATTACAAGAAAATTCTACAAGATATTAGAATTGGAAAAGTGACCGAGCATGGAAAAGAAGCTTTAAATACACGATTACTTTCAAATTTATATCCCGAACAAGAGATTGTGCCTGAGAATATTTTTCAGAAAATTACTGAGAAGAAATCCGGAATATGTTTGATGCCAACTCTTGCAGAATGTGCCTTCTTCAACAACAAAATGTTGAATTTAGAAAAGCAAGAGATTGTGAAACTTGAAGCTATTGACAAAATAGAGCATATGGGATCAACAATTATTTTGTCAGAGAATTTGAAATCAAAATTGGATTCATTAGAGAAGACTATATCTAAAACAGCGGGTTTTGAAAAGACTTTGAATGTGTGTTTAAATTGCCGAATCATTTTGAGAAGGAATTTACATGTAGAAAGAGGTCTGGTAAATGGATCAATGGGTAATGTTGTTGATTTTGAGAAATACAGAAATAGAGATGGAATAGAATTTTTAAGAATTAAATTTGATGGCATTGAGGAAGTACAGCAAATTGGTCGTTGTTCTGCTAGGTTTTTGCTTGTTAAAGACTTATATGTTCGCCGTAAACAGTTTCCTGTTTGCTTGGCATATGCGGTGACAATCCATAAATCGCAAGGTTTAAGTGTAGACAGTGCATTGGTGAATATTGGCAGTTCTGTGTTCAAGGAGGGTATGGCATATGTGGCATTGTCACGAGTTAGAACTTTATCGGGATTGTACTTGATTGACTGTGATGTCACAAACATTTGTGCGGATGTAGATTGTGTTAAGGAATACAATAGGTTAAGAAGAGAGTATGCGCCACATTTGCCTCAATATCCTTTGTTTGAGAAACGTGTGGTAGGCCGGAAACGTAGAAATAGCAGTAATAGTAGGGAGGTTGTTGCAAAAAGACTAAAAGTCAATGAACCGAAAATTGTTAGCAGAAAGAAAGTGGATTCTGTTGAAGATGTTGTCGGTTTTCAATTTGAAAACAGTTCTGGTGTCAACTGCTATGCAAATGTAGTGGTTAATGTTCTCTTTTCACTAGAGAGTTTAAAAGAACAGATTCTGTTGAATTCAGAACAAATTTTATGCTGTTTGTTGAATTCTGTTTTCGAGAAATGTAGCACTGATCGAACAAAAGTAGAAAGTGTGTCTGAAGTTCGTTATCTGTTAGATGAATGTTCAGGTCAAACAGACTTCTCTGAAAATAATCAGCAAGATTGTCAGGAGTTTTTAATGTATATGCTTGATATATTGCAAGATGAGGGTGTAGATGTAGATCACCTGTTTGGGCTTTCTTATCAATGGCAGCATGACTGCGAGAATTGTAGGGTATCAAGTACTACTAGTGTAGACTCAGAAAGATTTATATATTTAACTTTGCCAGACAGTAAATCAGTCTCCTTTAATAAGCTAGTAAATGCAGCGGATCACAACATGGAGTGTAGCCAATGTAAATCTGAAATGATGTCAACATTATTTATACGTAGATATGGACAGTATGTCATTTTAATGATGCAACGATGTAGGCCTGATGGATCAAAATTGTCAACTTTAATAAAAAAATTTGTGGCTTCTCAGCTTTCAATATCAGGAAGGACTTTTGTAACTGTAGCAATTATCTATCACGATGGTCCTTCAACAACTTCAGGACATTATACAGCTTATTTAAAGTCTCGAAACGGCTGGTCATTCTGCAATGATTCCGTTGTAACTTTCAAAAAAAAATTGCCGTTTGACCTTAAAAATTCTTACCTGGTGTTTTTAAAACCAAAATTTTAAAGAAAGAATCTCGGGATTTCCTGTGAAGAATTGCAAAAGGTTCATCAAGTTGAGGGAATGTAAGTCTGCAATGCTGTCTAGATTATTGGTCCAAAACCTTTAATTATAATGTCAATTTTTAAAATCCGACTATATAAACCTGATGCAAGTAAGTCTGCTTCATAGTAAGCAGTATCAGTGTCATACGAAAAGGAGAACATGAGTGACAAAGAAGGGTAAGATATTAGTAGTCCAGGATTGTGAAAATGATCTTAAATGTTTTCTTTTTGAAAGTTGCGAAAATAGAAAATGACGGGATTTGATTGGAAGAATTACAAGACTTGTGAATCGCTGCAACATGATTTGGCCTAGTGGAAACATGTGGTAGAATGTGAGAAGTCTTTTCTTGTATGTAACATATTTTTCGAATCGTTGGAGGTTTTCTTTCAGAAAGTGGCGGGCTGACAATATTTATAGCACAACACAGTGGACGCTGTTCATAGGACATCCTTCGACGTCATTGAAAGTAAGTTAATTTTAAGGAGTTTTGAATTCAGATTTCTTATGTTGAATGGGTTTTTTAAACACAATCATTTTGATTGTGTTTTTTTTTCCCCGCTGTTACATGATGAATACCTTCAAGTCACTGATTTAAGTGAAATTTGATACATTCTGAGAACAGCAAAAATAAACCATTTAACATGTATAATTAATGTTCTGCTTTTTGTACTTATGATATACATTTAGAAATGTGAGGTAGATATGGAGAAACTGAGTCTTCTGTAAGTGTCAATTTTAATGCTTACAGTGCTGTACTTCTGGGTACTGGTTTTTTTAAAAAAAAATGAATAGGCCTCACCTCAAAGAAAGCTCTTGAAAGCACACATCTTATTTGCATCCTGAAACAATCATTTAAAATTTGAGATGTCATCAGTGATGTCATCAGTGATGTCATTTGAGATGTCATCAGTGATGTCATCAGTGAAGTCACTGACCATGTCATGAATGATGTAATATGTGACATCATCAGCAGTGGATTGCGGGTGCGCGATATATAGTTAGTGCAACTAACTATATATGGAATTTCATTGGTTTTATGTCAATAAAATGTCCAGCTAACTATATATGGTCTCTAACCTATGGTTTTTTCAGTGAATTTTCAAGGTTTTGTAAATGCAAATTCCTAACTATATATGGTCTATAACCTATGGTTTTTTCAGTGAATTTCATTGGTTTTTTAAAAGCTAATATCTATAGCTGTGAAATATATTCTTTATTACGTGATGTATCACGTAGCCACATGAGACGCCTCATGACGCGTCGCATAACCGTGACGTATCGGCTCTGCAGCGCAAACAAAACCCGTAATGTAAGCGTGCCGGAGCGTTTGCGTAGTGTAGGGTCATGCTGGGGCTAGTGTTTTAGGGTTTAGGGTAGTGTTGTAGTGTTTGCGTAGTGTAGGGTCATGCTGGGCGTAGTGTTTTAGGGTTTAGGATAGTGTTGTAGTGTTTGCGTAGTGTAGGGTCATGCTGGGGGTAGTGTTTTAGGGTTTTGGGTAGTGTTATAGTGTTTGCGTAGTGTAGGGTCATGCTGGGGTGTAGTATTTTAGGGTTTAGGGTAGTGTTGTAGTGTTTGCGTAGTGTAGGGTCATGCTGGGGGTAGTGTTTTAGGGTTTAGGGTAGTGTTGTAGTGTTTGCGTAGTGTAGGGTCATGCTGGGGGTAGTGTTTTAGGGTTTTGGGTAGTGTTGTAGTGTTTGCGTAGTGTAGGGTCATGCTGGGGTGTAGTGTTTTAGGGTTTTGGGTAGTGTTGTAGTGTTTGCGTAGTGTAGGGTCATGCTGGGGTGTAGTGTTTTAGGGTTTTGGGTAGTGTTGTAGTGTTTGCGTAGTGAAGGGTCATGCTGGGGGTAGTGTTTTAGGGTTTTGGGTAGTGTTGTAGTGTTTGCGTAGTGTAGGGTCATGCTGGGGGTAGTGTTTTAGGGTTTTGGGTAGTGTTGTAGTGTTTGCGTAGTGTAGGGTCATGCTGGGGGGTAGTGTTTTAGGGTTTTGGGTAGTGTTGTAGTGTTTGCGTAGTGTAGGGTCATGCTGGGGGTAGTGTTTTAGGGTTTAGGGTTGTGGTGTAGTGTTTGCGTAGTGTAGGGTCATGCTGGGGGTAGTGTTTTAGGGTTTAGGGTAGTGTTGTAGTGTTTGCGTAGTGTAGGGTCATGCTGGGGGTAGTGTTTTAGGGTTTAGGGTTGTGTTGTAGTGTTTGCGTAGTGTAGGGTCATGCTGGGGTGTAGTGTTTTAGGGTTTAGGGTAGTGTTGTAGTGTTTGCGTAGTGTAGGGTCATGCTGGGCGTAGTGTTTTAGGGTTTAGGATAGTGTTGTAGTGTTTGCGTAGTGTAGGGTCATGCTGGGGGTAGTGTTTTAGGGTTTTGGGTAGTGTTGTAGTGTTTGCGTAGTGTAGGGTCATGCTGGGGTGTAGTATTTTAGGGTTTAGGGTAGTGTTGTAGTGTTTGCGTAGTGTAGGGTCATGCTGGGGGTAGTGTTTTAGGGTTTTGGGTAGTGTTGTAGTGTTTGCGTAGTGTAGGGTCATGCTGGGGGTAGTGTTTTAGGGTTTTGGGTAGTGTTGTAGTGTTTGCGTAGTGTAGGGTCATGCTGGGGTGTAGTGTTTTAGGGTTTTGGGTAGTGTTGTAGTGTTTGCGTAGTGAAGGGTCATGCTGGGGGTAGTGTTTTAGGGTTTTGGGTAGTGTTGTAGTGTTTGCGTAGTGTAGGGTCATGCTGGGGGTAGTGTTTTAGGGTTTTGGGTAGTGTTGTAGTGTTTGCGTAGTGTAGGGTCATGCTGGGGGGTAGTGTTTTAGGGTTTTGGGTAGTGTTGTAGTGTTTGCGTAGTGTAGGGTCATGCTGGGGGTAGTGTTTTAGGGTTTAGGGTAGTGTTGTAGTGTTTGCGTAGTGTAGGGTCATGCTGGGGTGTAGTGTTTTAGGGTTTTGGGTAGTGTTGTAGTGTTTGCGTAGTGTAGGGTCATGCTGGGGGTAGTGTTTTAGGGTTTAGGGTAGTGTTGTAGTGTTTGCGTAGTGTAGGGTCATGCTGGGGGTAGTGTTTTAGGGTTTAGGGTTGTGTTGTAGTGTTTGCGTAGTGTAGGGTCATGCTGGGGGTAGTGTTTTAGGGTTTAGGGTTGTGTTGTAGTGTTTGCGTAGTGTAGGGTCATGCTGGGGGTAGTGTTTTAGGGTTTTGGGTAGTGTTGTAGTGTTTGCGTAGTGTAGGGTCATGCTGGGGGTAGTGTTTTAGTGTTTAGGTTAGTGTTGTACTGTTTGTGTAGTGTAGGGTCATGCTGGGGGTAGTGTTTTAGGGTTTAGGGTAGTTTAGTTGTTTAGTGTATGCTAAAGGCATATTCGTTCTAAAAGTTTTCGTTATTTTAATTTGCGGCCTAATAGTACATGCAGGATTTTTTTTGCGGACTGATGGTATGCGGGATTTCGTCATATATTCGCTAATCATACTTTCTATGGCAAAATGAACCCCCTCATTTTGTTCCTTTTTAAATTAAATGTTTTAAGAGTTACCACTTTATTCCAATCAAGATGGCTTCAGGTGTGCCATACCTTTGTAATAAGTAGGACTGTTAGCACTCTAGTTGTTCTTTAGAACACTCTGGGACATTCTGTCATTGGGCTATAGTTGGGCTACATCTGGCTGATATTTGGGCTACATTTGTTTTTTTTGTCTCTGGTGGCCATCTTTGGGCTACATTGGGCTACATTGGGCTACATTTGGGCTCCAACATATATATAGCCCAATGTAGCCCAATATATATTTTCCAAAGTTAATTTTTGTAAAAACCACTGGAGCCTATATCTTGAGACATAGCAAAGGCACATCGGGCTACCAGTCCCTACAATTTTGCCAAGTTTGGTGTAAATCCATTCAGCCGTTCAGGCTAAAAGTGAGGCCAACCGCCCTATGGAAAATTGCATGGGAAAAACACGTTTTGGGACCCCCCTTTTTTCTCGGCCCCCCCTTGACGAAACCCCCCCAAATTTTCAGGGGCTGCTCAGAAACAAAATGTTCCATTTTCCTGAAAATTGCAGCCAATTCTGTCCTCAAACGCCAAAGTTATTCGACATAGAATTTTCAAAAATCCCATAGGAAAAAAATCCTAACTATATATACCTACTGGCTATCGCCAGTAGGTAATATATATATATATATATATATATATACATATATATATATATATATATATATATTACCTACTGGCAGTCGCCAGTAGGTATATATAGTTAGGATTTTTTCTCTATGTAACTTTTGAAAATTCTATGTCTAATAACTTTGGCGTTTGTGGACGGAATCGGCTGAAATTTTCAGGAAAATGGCACATTTTGTTTCTGATCAGCCCCTGATAATGTGGGGGGGGTTTCGTCAAGGGGGGCCGAGAAAAAAGGGGGGTCCCAAAACGCGTTTTTCCCATTCATTTTTCCATAGGGCGTTTGGCCTCACTTTTAGCTCGAACGGCTGAATGGATTTGCACGAAACTTGGCAAAATTGTAGGGACTGTTAGCCCGATGTGCCTTTGCTGGGTCTCAATATATGTGCTCCAGAGGATTTTGAGAAATTACCGTTTAAAAAAACAGATATATCTGTGACAGCGTCCCGGATAGTGCTCCAGTTCGCGTACTTTTCGCGCAACGGAGCTTTGCGATGCGAAGCTGATTGGCTCTTTGGTGTCTGTCAACATTCTAAACAGTCCGGAGCGGCCGCCATCTTGTCTCTCGGTAGGATCGAGAGACAAGAGGAGGAGAAAAACGAAGGGGGAATTTATTGAAAGGGGGCAATGTAGACCCCTCTTGACCCCCTAGGAATGATGTTGGGATTATTAAAGGGTCCCAAGGGGCAAATGAAAAAAAATTCTTTTTTCGCTGTAGAAGCGCTTCCCGGTTCGCGAACCGGGTCGCGAAACGGGAATTCACCATTTTGTGTTTTGTTTTAATTAAATTACAAGATGGAGGAAAAACAATGTGAGAAGTGGGTATAAGGGGGTACGGGAGACGTATCCTGACCCCCTATGTTTTCTGAGGGTGGCTGAGGATGCTCATATATGTTGATACCTGTCTTCCAGCGGTTGCGCGTGAGCGTTTTTTTTTTTTTTTGCTGTGTGACGTCTGTTAACATTCGATTCGAAGGAAATCAGGAAGTGTTGACCGCCATTTTGACACTGCGAGTAAATATATTGTTAAAAATAATTGTTATAAATTAATCCGTATTGATAAACATTGTCTGCGCCATCTTGCTTTTTTTCCAATGCCACACTTTTGTCGTGCACGGCAGCCATTTTAGATGCCTTGACCAGACCCACTCTCTGCACGCCGCCGATCCTCAGCATGGCTCCCCACCCTCGCAAGCATCTCCCCCACGCACTGGTCACCCCCGCTCTCTCTTTCATGCATGGGCCATAAACCTCCCCCCCATCTGCGCTGCTCTTCCCTGAGAATCACACCCTGTGCCCGCCCGACACCTCCCTTTCACCCTATTCACTACTGCACCCTCTGACATGCCTCTTCCTTTGTGTCTGATTGTCCAGGCCGGTTCCAGGCTATCACGTAGCCCTGCGGATGTAGTTTATGGCCTCAACTGTAAAGAATCACCCCTCTTCAAAGGAGTTACAGTAGATCAAGGTCCCCACCTCATGAGATCCGTCACACCACACGCGTTCCTACTATCTGATAACGATCTTGTATTGTGATTGAGGAGGAGATTCTCAGTGTGAGGGTGTGTGGGACCGAGCCTGAAGCGGAAGATTCCAGGGATGCCTTTTTGTACATCAAAGTCTTCACAATTATGTGTCACATTAAAAATATAGAGCACTCCAACAAAGTAGTAGGATTATAACACTTTAATAACTTATAAATATATACATCGCAACAAAAAGAGTAAACACCTTAACATTTTTTTTATTAAAACAGAAGCAACAATGGTCAGTAGCGGTCTGTTGTGCGAATAGTCCCAAGGCAGCACAACGTGCTGAGTTCTGGACGGCACCCAGGTGATGTCACCTGGGTGCCGCACTGGTTTTGGTATCCTAAAATGCTGCCCTGAAAAACGGCGTGGGGCGCCCCGGGGGGGTGGGGGGGGAGGCGGCGTGAACCGGCCTCCCCAGGTGGAGGCTCGTCTGTTGTAGTGGGGCGACCCTTTAGCGTTTCACTTGCCATTCAGCTGTTTTCCTCCCGCTTTTGCTGCACTGTGCCTCGTCAGTAGCGGTCTGTTGTGCGAGTAGTCCCAAGGCAGCAGAACGCGCTGAGATCTGGACGGCACCCAGGTGATGTCCAGTAAGTTGCCGCACTGGTTTTGGTATCCTACAATGCTGCTCCGAAAAATTGGCGTGGGGGCGCGTCGGGGGGGGGCGTGAATGGGCCTCCCCAGGTGGAGGCTCGTCTGCTGTAGTGGGGTGCCCCTTTACCGTTTCAGTTGCCATTCTGCCCGCTTTTGCTACACTGTGCCTCTTCCGACATTCAGCTGTTTACCGCCCGCTCTTGCGGCTACAGCATCTCGCTCACCATGTAGTTGAGTTGCGCCCACTCTTGCGGTGCAGCGATAGGCAGCTGCCACAGGACTCTTAAAATGGCGGCCGGCTCTTCGGATTTGGGCCTGGTCCACTAAAATGGCCCTGGGACACCTTGGAACTCAGACGCTTGTCTGCTAGGGCTTGGGCTCCATTCTCGAAAGCGTCCCCTCAGCCTTGAAGATTCTACAAAAGTCTTGGGGGCCCCCGACTCCCGTAGGCTTCTGGTGGGGAGCGGCTGCCATGATTGCTTGCGGAATGGCCACGACGGAGCTATGAGATGGTGGTGCTCTCATGCTGACGCCAGCTTCAGTCTGAAACATCCAAAAACACTGTAGACTATCAATTTGATGAGTTCCGGTGGAGCCCCAATGTGACCCGGTAGGGAAGAACTTGCCCTCCCCTTTTTTGAGTGATGGTTCTTGTTGCCTGTCCCCTCTGTTGTCATATAACGGAACCTTTTTTGATTGCCGAGTGAGAAAAAAAAAGGTGGGTCTTTCATCGTTTGGGAAAAAAAATGTTTTAATCCAATGAAAAGTGTTGTTTTTAGGTCATATGATCAAGCCTTCCATCATTAGGAAACCAAAAGTAAAATGAACCAATGAAAAGTTTTATAAACAAGTCACATGACCTGTTATGCGGCTTTGGGCTATAAAAAGGGTACAAAATCCGTTGGCCCATGAGGCGGCGTCAGTAGCGGACCGATGTGCGAATAGCCCGAAGGCAGCACAACGGGCCGAGATCCGGATGGCACCGAGGTGGTGTCCAGCAAGTAGCACTGGTGTGGCCATCCTACAATGCTGCGCCGAAAGACGGCGTGGGGTGCCCGGGGGGAGGCAGCGCGAACGGCCCTCTTCCGCTTCCCCAGGTGGAGGCACCTCATCTGCAGTGCGGCGCCCCTTACCGTTTCACTCGCCGTCCAGCAGAGTTGCGCCCGCACTTGCTGCTACAGTAGGCCGAAGGCAGCACAACGCGCTGAGATTCGGATGGCACCGAGGTGGTGTCCAGCAAGTTGCCGCACTGGTATGGCAATCCTACAATGCTGCGCCGAAAGACGGCGTGTCCAGCTGAGTTGCTCCATCCACCAATGAAGTGGCAGTGACAGAATCAGAGGCAAGGGAAACGGTTCTAAATCTTCAGAAGAACTTACAATGACGGCGTGTCCAGCTGAGTTGCGGTCACTCTTGCTGCTACAGTACGCCGAAGGCAGCACAACGCGACGAGATCCGGATGGCACCGAGGTGGTGTCCAGCAAGTTGCCGCACTGGTGTGGCCATCCTACAATGCTGCGCCTTAAGACGGCGTGTCCAGCTGAGTTCCTCAGACACTACAGAGTTTTTTGTGTTGTTCTTCTGAGCGACAATTAGTAGGCCGAAGGCAGCACAACGCGCCGAGATCCGGATGGCACCGAGGTGGTGTCCAGCAAGTTGCCGCACTGGTGTGGCCATCCTACAATGCTGCGCCGAAAGACGGCGTGTCCAGCTGAGTTGCGGTCACTCTTGCTGCTACAGTACACCGAAGGCAGCACAACGCGACGAGATCCGGATTGCACTGAGGTGTTGTCCAGCAAGTTGCCACACTGGTGTGGCCATCCTACAATGCTGCGCCTTAAGACGGCGTGTCCAGCTGAGTTCCTCAGACACTACAGAGTTTTGTGTGTTGTTCTTCTGAGCGACAATTAGTAGGCCGAAGGCAGCACAACACGCCGAGATCCGGATGGCACCGAGGTGGTGTCCAGCAAGTTGTCGCACTGCTGTGGCCATCCTACAATGCTGCGCCGAAAGACGGCGTGTCCAGCTGAGTTGCGGTAAGGGAAACGGTTCTAAATCTTCAGAAGAACTTTGGACAAATGAAAATGACATGTTTAACTTGCGGCAAATTAATTTCATGTGGAGAGAGGAGTGTTACTCTAATCAATAGAGCTTATGAACATCATCATAGTCGCTGGTTGATGGAGACATTTTGACTATATCCTGGACCTGCCCGGCCTCACCCAAAATGGCGCCGGTATAAATGGGACTCGTAACTCCTTGTTGTGTACTGGTTGCCCAACCTTGATATCACAAGATACGTATGCAGTTTTGAAGCACATGGCGGGCGGGGACGAGTACTGATCGAACATTTGGACATCCCTATTGATATTAAGTTCTGATGTGTTATTGATTACTGTACTATTGAAAGTTCGAATTAACGTCACCCATGGTACTTGCCCGCAAATGTATATCTAGATAATTTTATTGTAACTGGCCCTGTCGTACTTTAATTATAAAATGTACGTCCACCGATTCCGCAACTGTTAGACACCTTAGTTCTTGCAACCTAATGGCCCGCCCGTTACGTTCTTCTACAGTGTAAATGTCCCCTCATCATATACGATTACAGTTTGCTCCGTGGCCGGCCCACGTGGTTATAGGCCCGTATTTGTATACTGACATTTTCACAATAAAGGTTTTTAAAACAAAACATGGTAGTAGTACCTAGATTGGTAAAGTTTTTAATAATAGCCACTGTTTTCGAATCAGTAAAAGGCAAGTGAAATAAAGCAGCCCGATTACATGACGGTTAAAAGGTATAATACGCAGGAACGCAGTAAAGATAAATGGTCAAGGGCTGTTGTGTTTCCCACTCCTGCAACATAAAGTGATCGATAAGAATCTGATATTCATGCCTATCAGCGACTAAGACAGCAGGCCGAGCCTCTTTTGTTCAACGGCTCCCTCATGGAAACAAAAAGTAAAATGAACCAATGAAAAGTTTTATTAACAAGTCACATGACCTGTTATGCTTACGTTACGCGCTGCGCGCCGCGCTCTGGATCATTTCCGGGAAGCTGCGCCTCGCGCACTTGAGCACTTCCGGGTGCGCTAACGCGGCGCGTCATGTGACGCATTACGCGACAACGCAGGTCCAGAATATAGTTAAAATGTCTCCACCAACCAGCGGTCGGAATACAACCCCTTTCAGCAGTCCAAAAAGTTCTGTTAAATGATAAGAGAAGGGACAGGCAACAAGAACAATCAGTCAAAGAGGGGAGGGCAAGTTCTTCTCTACTGGGTCACGTTGGGGCTTCACTGGAACTGATTGAATTGGTAGTCTACAGTGTTTCTGGATGTTTCAGATTGAAGCTGGCGTCAGCATGAGAGCACCGAATTCTAAAACAGTAAATGCTTGGATAACAATAAATCAAATGTAGAGGGAAGCAGGCACGACGGGTTACAACGGGGGCAAAGGCTTACGTTACCTATCCTTCACTATCTGCAAAGAGAGAATACTCCTAAAAGAAAAGAGGAGGGGGGGGGCAGCGTTCAAAGCACATCAGCGTGCATGAATACGAAAATGTTTTTACCTACCATGTACTTCACATTTTACAGTTTTTGATATTTGCTATTAAAAAACCATTGAAATTCACTGAAAAAAACATAGGTTATAGACCATATATAGTTAGGAATTAGCATTTACAAAACCTTGAAAATTCACTGAAAAAACCATTGGTTATAGACCATATATAGTTAGGGATTAGCATTTACAAAACCTTAATTTACTCGCACAAAACCATAGAAATTCGCATATATAGTTAGTTGCAATAACTATATATCGCTCACCCGCAATGCACTGCTGATGATGTCACATATTACATCATTCATGACATGGTCAGTGACATCACTGATGACATCACTGATGACATCTCAAATGACATCACTGATAACATTATCTGGATGAAGGATTTATTAGGTGCATGACTGACTGTATGAGTGAGTGATTAAATGTGTCTCACTGAGTGCATGGGTTAGTGACTAAACTGTCTTAATTTGTGCATCATTATGTTTGTTGTTCTGTAAACTGCTGCATGTTTAAATCAGTAGCTATATGAGTAACTATATGGGTTATTGATTGGTTGCCCAAGTATTTGTATGGGAGACTGAGTATGTGTGTGGGTGGCTGGGAGGTGTATGACTCTGTGCATAGATGTGTGAACAGTTGATTCACTAGATGTATGCCAATATATGCCAAAGACAGAAATGGAATTGGTCCAATCAACATTGTGCACAATTTGAGAAAGCAAGGAGACATGTAAATACATCTGTTTCTGCGTTCCTCAGAGATTATAGCATGGGTTCTATTTACCACAACAACTTAAATACATCTGTTTCTGCGTTCCTCAGAGATTATAGCATGGGTTCTATTTACCACAACAACTTGTTGTGCAGGTGGAAACAGCTGTATGGACAGTTGACTGTGTGCATGAGTGTATTAGTGAGTGAATGGATATCTCAGTGCTACATGTCAAAGTAAGTATATATGTAAAACACAGTACATGTGAGAGTTGACATATATAAATAACTGTGCATAAGAGCCAGTGAATGTGTGAGTGGCTGTATGGATCATTGTGAGCTTGTGTCAGGGATTGTATAAGAGAGTAAATATGTGTTAGTATATGTTTGAATAAGTAAGGTGTGTATAAGTGTATAGTTGAGAAAATGGAGGTGTGATTGATTCTTTGCATGACTGACTAGGTGTGTGAGTAACTCCATGGATAAGTGACAGTCTGTGAGTGTCTGTTTACACTGATTGTATCTAAGGTTATATTAGAGTCGGAAGAGGTTCATCGTATTATCACATGAATGATATCATCAGTGATGTGATCAGTAATGTCAAATGAGATGTCATCAGTGATGTCATCAGTGATGTCATCAGTGATGTCACTGACCATGTCATGAATGATGTAATATGTGACATCATCAGCAGTGGATTGCGGGTGCGCGATATATAGTTATTGCAACTAACTATATATGCGAATTTCTATGGTTTTGTGCGAGTAAATTAAGGTTTTGTAAATGCTAATCCCTAACTATATATGGTCTATAACCAATGGTTTTTTCAGTGAATTCTCAATGTTTTGTAAATGCTAATTCCTAACTATATATGGTCTATAACCTATGGTTTTTTCGGTGAATATATATATATATATATATATATATATATATATATATATATATATATATTATATATATATATATATATATATATATATATATTACCTACTGGCGGTCGCCAGTTGGTAGTTATAGTTAGGATTGTTTTCCATAGGAAATCCTCAACATTCCATTTGGAATAACTTTGGCCCTGGTGGATGAATCTTTGTGAATTTCTCAAAGAAGATGGCTCGGTGCGCTGCGCTCATTTCCTGACAGTTTGGGGGGGATTGGTGAAGTGGGGGCTGAGATAAAAGGGGGGTCCCAAAACGTGTTTTCTCCATGTTATTTTCCATAGGACCTTTAGACTCGGCTACAGGTCGAACGGCTGAATGGATTTATAAGAAATTTGGCAAAACTGTAGAGTCCTGTTCGCAGATTACGCTTTTTTTGGAATGGTGTAAATCCGTTCAGTAGTTGTTGAGAAAATTAAAGTTAAAGTCAATTATATATCTATAGGCGCGCACACGTGCGCGCACCCAAGCGGCAGCGCGTGAGCGGAATTTTTTTTTGCTGCGTGACGTCTGTTAACGTTCGATTCGAAGGAAATCAGGAAGTTTTGTCCGCCATTTTGTCACTGCGAGTAAATATATTGTTCATTTCATAGCGTTGAAACATGGAAAGGGGAGAAGGTAGAGATTGTCTTGCTGCGTAGGTTTTCTCTGGGTGTGTAGTAAGGCCCTTAAACGCGAAAAAATATATTTTTTTTCCCGGAAAAAAATAACGGGGTGCGCGCACCCGGTCGCGCACACCTATTCACAAGAGTGTGAAATGAAGAGTGCTTAGATATAAAGTGGCTTTGAAAAGAGCCCTTGTGTTAATTGAGTGTTTTCTGCATTTATAGGTAAGTACCGATGCAGAGCCTGATGTTGCAGAGGAAGATTGTGTTTCCCTCATTCGTGAAATGAACACCGTCTCTCCTATAGACGTCTTGTATGTGGTATCGCAAGTTGTTGTGGTAAATAGAACCCATGCTATAATCTCTGAGGAACGCAGAAACAGATGTATTTAAGTTGTTGTGGTAAATAGAACCCATGCTATAATCTCTGAGGAACGCAGAAACAGATGTATTTACATGTCTCCTTGCTTTCTCAAATTGTGCACAATGTTGATTGGACCAATTCCATTTCTGTCTTTGGCATATATTGGAATATACCAAGGCAGATCGAGGAAAAAGTGTTATCAATTGTGGAAAGGTGTCTTTTAGAAGCATTTCCAGACCTACCCGAGTGATTGTGCGTAGATCGTTCCCACCACAGTGCACAATTATAAGGTTTGGTTCTGGGAGATGCATAAAAGTTTTCACCAATGGAATCAATTGGTGACATTTCAATCCTCTTTTGGCAATCCATGTTATGTGTACATTTGGTAAGCCGAGGTTGCAAATTCGTCTCCTTAGTGCATATTTTTCACTCCAGTGAATATAACTGTGTCCTATTAGCCAGACCTTCATTTTTAATGGATTTGTTGTCGTCGTCCGATCGGTTCTGGAAGTGGAATGGCAGTTACAAGTTTAAATTCTAAATTAAAAAAAAGGAAGAGGCTGGGTGTGGTTAATAAAATAAAAATGATTGGTTGATTATAATAAGTGGAGATTGAAGAGTACGTTGCATGTTAATGTTTATGTGAAACGAAAAGTATTATTGGGTGTGAAAAAAAGACATGTAACTGAGTTGTGGATTGGCAGGTGTTTCTGGAGGGAAAACAGTCTTCTTAGTTTGCTGTAGAACGTTGAGACATGAACTTTTGACCTGTGCCTTCAGCAAGGTGCAGAATGAGGTGTTACCATGGAAACAGGCGGAGATGGCAGTTGGTGATGGGTGTCTCTCACGTGAGTCTGAAAATATTGTGAAGGACAACCAATTGAAATGTAAATTTGATTTTATAATTTTGCGTCAGAAAATGTGATTGGTTGAAGAGAGTTATATGAGTGTGTATTGACTGGATATCTGTGCCATTGAATTTTGGTTGCAGTGATAGAAGCAATATTCAGAGTTCCGCTAACGAATATCTGTTTTGTGACTTTAACTGTTGTACATCGTTCAAAGCATTGGTAAAGGTAAGTGCGTAACTGTTTGTTTTGTCATGTATCGTATAATATAGTTTAATCAGAAACAATCATTGATTTTCCATGTGAAAACTAATTTATGGCTGTCGTAATGTGTTGTATTTGTAAAAGTAATTTCTTCCATTTAAATGTTGAATACACAGTAAAAAATATTTTTAATATAGAGTAATTATTTTTGTAATTTTGAAGCGTTTATATATAATGAGAGAAGTTGTTGAGGATATGAAGAAATAATATTAGCAGAGACACAGACAATGCAGAAAGAGAGAGAAATGGTAAATTACTAGTGATACCGTTGTGAAAAAATGGTAATGGTTAATGAATTGGTAAACTTTTTGTCAGTGGACAATATTTCAGGCTGGTTGGTGGCCGTGGCCTGCACTGGTGGGGGTGGGGCGAGAGGGTCGGGGAAGGGGGTTAAAGTGGTAATGATAAAGGTATTCACACAGTTTCTGTTAGACGGCAACAATTTTAGTGCGGTTTTTGGTCGTCGTTTGCACTGGTGGGGTGAGGGAGGTGGTCGAGTGAAATAAAATGAAAAGTTTTGACCATGAGGTTGTATAGAGATTTGTGTAGTAAATGTGTTCGTACATTGAGGTTGGAAACGGAGCATAAAAATATCTCTCTCAGTTCTGCTGTTTGACTCCATCTTCATGTCCCTTCTGTTTTGCATCTCCGTTGCCCTGTGTTATCTTATTGTCTGTGTGTTTGCCTTCAATCCGGCCTGAGGAAGTTTGCTGTGGAGGCACACACAGATAGTCCTATTAAAGTGATTGGAACGTTTTCAAAAAAATAATGGAAAGGGGCGACCAACTTGGTCCCCCCGAACGTATGGCTGAGTGCCTCGATCCCCCCGGGAAGCCATTTTTGGGCGGGAGGCGCGTCTCGGCTGGTATGCCCGAAGCGGCGTAGCTGGGGCGCGCCTGTTCCCGCCCTAGAGTGGGCTGGCCTAGACACTGACGCAGCCAGCCACGCCCTCGGGGCAGGCAGGGGCGGGTATACGCCCGCCCTGAAGACGGATAAAAAGGGACGCAAGACCAGAAGACATCCTCTTGTTCTTGTGCTCTGAAGCTGCACCTCCTCGCTGCACGTGAGCTCGGGACAGAACGAAGAGCCAATTTTGAGCGTTTTAATCTTTCTTTTTGTCTTCTAGATACTTCGTCTGAGGGATGCCCAAGAAAGGCGCGAAGAGAATGTCAACTGACCAGATGGTTCGGGCCCTTATGAAGGACATGTCCGAAATAAAGAGGCAGTTGGCGGAGCGAGACGGGGAGGAGAGATCGGGGCGTCCACCGGCCGGAGGGAGGCCAAAGAAGCCGAGAAGGGGGCCGGTCGGGGGAGACGTCCCGGTTCCCTGTTCCCCGCTCGAGGCGCCAGTTCCGGTACCGGCCCCGGTACCGAAGGAAGGGAATCCGATTCCCGTCGTAGTCACCCCGACATCTGCCGAGGATATGCCTCCCGAGTTGGCGGCACAGTTAGCAGCATGGTTGGGGGACAGTAATGGGGGCGCCATGGCTGTCGAAGCGCAAACACTCATAAAGCAGTTGCGCGAGAAACGTGATACAGCCAAGGTGCCCGCGCCGGATGCGGCGATAGACAAGCCACGAGGGACGGAAGCAGCGTCCGGTGCAGGTAAGCGGCCATTGCCGATCGCGAGGGATGAGTCAACACCCTCTCGTAGAAAAAAATTGGGGCAACATGTTCCTTTGGCTATAAAGGAAAAGATTTGGGCTGGGGAATACGTAAACATTTTCTCCTTGCTTGTTGATCATTATGAAGTTGAAACTGTTAAGAGTCAGAAGGATCTGATGCATCCAAGTGTTTGGCGCGCCAAAATGGCCGCCTTTAAAGTGAATGAGAATATTGGCAATTGGGGCAATGCATGGGGAATTTTTACGTCAATTTTGGGGGAACGTAGGCCTGAATTGCTCCCTGAGTTTCCAGTATATCAGTCACGAATTATGGGGTACTCGATATCGCACCAAGGTAACCAATGGTTCTGTTATGACAACCTGTTCAGGAAAGCAATGGAGCATAACAAAAGTTTATCCTGGGACTGTTATGATTCTTTGACATGGGATAAAATGAAAGAGTCGGGGATGTTGAAAATACCGTTGGTGGGGAGTACTGTGGGTGAGTTTTCCCGCCAATATGGGGGGACGCCCTTTCGGTCGGGTACGGGTACCGACGACTATCCGAGACCCGCTGGCAACACAGGGAAGAGGGGTTTCTGTTTCAATTTCAACAAAGGTAAATGTACTAGGCCCCCGGGATCCTGTAAATTCAAGCACGAATGTAGTGGTTGTGGGGCCCCCCATCCTGAGTCCTCGTGCAGAGCCAAAACGGGTGAAAATGGGGGTAGAGGAGGCGCCAAACAGGTCTAATGTAGTCCGAGGGGCGCCCTTACCAACCCCGATTGATACCTTGGCGATGATTCCTTGGCTCAGCGAATACCCAGATCGTACTTCTGCTGGGCTGCTGCGAAACGGTTTTTCATATGGTTTCCGCATCCCGGTGGGGGACTTTCAGGGTGTCGGGACGTGTAAGAATCAACTTTCTGTCTTACAGCATACGAATGTAGTTCAGGACAAAATCCGGAAAGAGGTTATCCGAGGTCGGGTTGCCGGCCCGTTTAGGGTTCCCCCGGTACAGAATTTTGTCTGTTCTCCTTTAGGGGTGGTCCCCAAAAAGGACCCAGGCGAGTTTCGATTGATCCACAATTTATCAGCTCCTCATGGCCTTTCTGTGAACGATGCAATTGATCCAGGGGTATGTTCGGTGCGGTACGCATCATTCGATGAGGCCGTAGCCATTTTGAATCGCCTGGGGCCCGGGACGCTGATGGCGAAATCGGATATCGAGTCAGCGTTCCGTTTGCTCCCGGTACACCCGGACGACCAACGTCTTCTGGGATTCGTGTTTCAAGGTTCATATTATATGGATAGGTGTATGCCGATGGGGTGCTCTATATCTTGTGCATATTTTGAGAAATTCAGTAGTTTCCTACAATGGGCTTACACGAAGGAAACGGGTTTTCGAAATGTGATGCATTACCTTGATGACTTTCTGTTCCTTGGGGCCGCTGGGAATGACGAATGTGCCCGGGCCTTGACTGAATTTTGTGTATTAATGGATCGATTTGGCGTGCCATTGGCACCAGGTAAGACTGTGGGTCCCACGACTTGCCTCGAGTTTCTGGGGATCGAGTTGGACTCTAGTGAGGGTTGTTTTCGTTTACCAGCCCCCAAAGTATCGAAATTCAGGGCAGCCCTGCAAGTGTGTATAAATGCTTCTAAAGTTACGCTGCATCAATTGCAGCAATTGGTGGGGAAGTTGAACTTTGCTCTGAGGGTGATCCCGATGGCCCGCCCTTTTTCACGTTCAATTGCCCAGGCGATGGTCGGCCTAAAAGAGGGTCATCATCGCACGAGATTATCGGCCGAGGTCCGCCAAGACATGCGTATTTGGTTAGCATTTTTGGCGGATTTCAATGGTCGAGTCGTCTGGAACAAACCGGCCTTGTCCTCTGAAGAGCTTGGTCTATGGACGGATTCAGCGGGAAGCATGGGTTTCGGCGCCATCTTCGGCACAAAATGGTCGGCACAAAGGTGGCCAACATGGTGGCATGAAGAGGGGCTGACGAGTAATATTGCTTTCCTTGAACTGTTTCCCATTTTGGTGGCCCTCAGAACGTGGCCCGATGGATTCAAAAATCACTCCGTCATATTTTGGTCTGACAATATGACCGTTGTAGACTGCATCAATAGTCAGGCAGCACGTTGTAAAATGATTTTAAGGCTGCTTAAAGAAATTGTCTTACTGTGTATGCAACTGAACGTGGTATTCAGAGCAAAACATGTCCCAGGGGTGATGAATCAGGCTGCTGATGCACTGTCTCGTTTTCAAATGCAGGCTTTCTCGGGTTTCCTTCCCTCAGCGGACCCAGAGCCGGCACCCTTTCCCGAAGCTCTCTGGTCTCTCGGTGCCCCGAACTTCGTTACCTCGTGGGAGAGAGTCTAGCACCAAGGACGAGGAAGGCATACGAAGGGGCGTTTCGGGCTTATTTAGCCTTTTTGGGGACTGAGAGAGGGGGGCTTTGGGGGCAGGAGGATTGGGTAGTACATTTTCTGATGTCCTTGCGTAGGGCTGGGAAGTCGGTGGCTACAGCCCAGAGGCATCGTGCTGCTATTTCCTTTGTTGCCAGGGCTCATAATATCCAGGACCCGACAGCGTCTTTTGTAGTACAGAAAGCGCTGCGGGGGTGGCAACGCCTTGAGGGTCGCAGAGTAGACGAGAGGCGCCCGATAGGTCTGGATAGGTTGTCCCAGTTGCTGGCCACACTCCCCGCCACATGCTCGTCTCAGTTCGAGGCCTGTTTGTTCCAAGCTGCTTTTACGCTTGCATTTCACGGGGCAATGAGGATAAGTGAGCTGGTGGCAAGGAGCAAGCAGGATGTTGCGGGGGGTCTGTGCCGGGAACACGTTCAGATCAGGGGTGAGACACTGACTGTATCCTTCGTCAGGTCCAAAACCGATCAAGATGGGATAGGGGACTGCGTAGTCATTCGCAGGATTCCAGGGTCCTCCATGTGTCCGGTAAAGTGTTTAGAAGACTACCTAGCACGAAGGGTGGCATCATGGGGAGGGACATTGTTGAGACACGCTGACGCCACCCCACTGACGAGATTTCAGTTTCAGCGGGTGCTGGCGATGTCAATTACCGCAGCGGGCTTGGACCCGGGCGAGTTTGGGACCCATTCCTTTCGGATAGGGGCTGCCACTGAAGCTACAGCCAGGGGTCTTAATGTGGAACAAGTAAAACGAGTGGGGCGTTGGTCCTCCAATTGTTATAAGAGGTATGTGCGGTTGCACATGTTGTGAAGCTGTAATAATGTACTCACGCTTCTTGTCTTTGTTTGGTTTTCAGTTACGCAAGCCTTCGAGGCGGGGCGGACTATGCAGTCGACCCAACACCAGGCCAGCGGTCAGACATCACCGGCTGTGAGAAAGGAGGTGTGGGTCGTGGGCCACTCATACGTGAGGCGTGCCGCAGACGTATTCGAAGCAGGTGACATGATTCACGTAGCTGGGGAATACGGGTACAGAATGTCCTTCTACGGAAGGGGCGGTCTCTGTATTGACCAGTTTCAGGCATTCTTTGAGGGTTTGTTAGGGCGGACGAGGTCACCGCCGTCTATAGTCATAGTTCATTTAGGGGGCAATGATTTGGTCACCACCGGTAGACGACTTCTCCTGGAGGCAATGCTTTCCACTATAAGTTGGTTGGCGAGGAGAGTTCCGGGGTGCATAATTGGTTGGTCTCATATGATCCCACGAAAAGTGTGGCGGGGGGCTGTTTCAATTCCTGCTCTGAACCATTCTGTTAGAAAACTTAATAACAAAGTGAGTAGGTTGTTTCGTTCCAGGACATTGCATTCTATCTCGCACGGTTGTATTAATGATGACAGTATGTATCTAGGGGATGGTGTGCATTTGTCTCGGGTGGGGAATGAGTTACTCATAGGAGACTTCTTAGCATGGTTAAAAACGTTAAAACATGACCTTTAGCTAGGAGTTTTGTGGGGGGCCCGGATAGCCGGTCAACTATCCGGGCCTGTGGCGGTAAGGTCATGATCGGTGAGCACTAATTAGTAGATCCCTATGAGTGGGCGTCACCCAACACGGATGGGAGCGCTCGGGAGAGGTGGCCATTGGCCCCTCAATGGGGAGGCGGTCCCTTCTAAGGATGGGTCGCCGGAAGTAAAGGAAAGGCGGTCAAGGCCCCTTCCTTTGTAGGAGGGGTTACAGCCCCCTCCTGGGGAATTTCCCGGGGCCAGTGACATCTGCGACGGCAGATGCGGTAAGTTGTGTGGGGTTGGGATAAGGTCTACGGTACCTTCTAGATACCTCACACGAGTATTCGAACGACCTTTAACTGGCGTCGAGTCTTTAGGTGCCCCCGTCAAGTCAAGGGAAATTGGTAATAGTTGCACTTGAGGTACGCCTCCGTGCTGTCGCCCAGCCCAAGTGGGAGGGGTAAGTCTGGTTAGGGATCTTGACACCGGTTATGACCTTGCCGTTGGCCCTTAAACGTTAGGTTGTACAATTTCAATATGTCAAGAAATGTTTTGTAGAATGCTAGTTCGGCTAGGAGAACCTCTGTATTAGAGAATCTGTTAAGGTTAGCCAAACATCGCAATATGGTAATGAAATTGTACATAACATGAAACGTTTAATGTTTTAATTTTGTTTTAATAAATACGGCCGGGATGGTCACTCCATCCCACTTCCAAAAACTCAAGAACTGTTTCCGGTTTCCCTCCTTTGGGGATTGTGTTGAGAGGGGGTGGCGGGTATCTCGGCCATATGGAAAGGGGCGACCAACTTGGTCCCCCCGAACGTATGGCTGAGTGCCTCGATCCCCCCGGGAAGCCATTTTTGGGCGGGAGGCGCGTCTCGGCTGGTATGCCCGAAGCGGCGTAGCTGGGGCGCGCCTGTTCCCGCCCTAGAGTGGGCTGGCCTAGACACTGACGCAGCCAGCCACGCCCTCGGGGCAGGCAGGGGCGGGTATACGCCCGCCCTGAAGACGGATAAAAAGGGACGCAAGACCAGAAGACATCCTCTTGTTCTTGTGCTCTGAAGCTGCACCTCCTCGCTGCACGTGAGCTCGGGACAGAACGAAGAGCCAATTTTGACCCACCCACCAGCCCCTGAAGACAGCCAGTTGTGTTGATTAAAGTTGATTAATTTTGTTTCTGTTTTCGTTTACAGGTTGTAGTGCCATGTTGATTTTGAGTTAATAAAGAATGGTCGTTTTTGAGTATGTTTGCCATTAAAGATATTCAGTTTAGTGTTGAATTTTGATGCATGCTCTTTCGGTCATAGTGGCCAATGTATTCTTAGGTTAATTTGCACTGTCGTATTTATTTTGGTAGGCGGTAAGGTCATGATCGGTGAGCACTAATTAGTAGATCCCTATGAGTGGGCGTCACCCAACACGGATGGGAGCGCTCGGGAGAGGTGGCCATTGGCCCCTCAATGGGGAGGCGGTCCCTTCTAAGGATGGGTCGCCGGAAGTAAAGGAAAGGCGGTCAAGGCCCCTTCCTTTGTAGGAGGGGTTACAGCCCCCTCCTGGGGAATTTCCCGGGGCCAGTGACATCTGCGACGGCAGATGCGGTAAGTTGTGTGGGGTTGGGATAAGGTCTACGGTACCTTCTAGATACCTCACACGAGTATTCGAACGACCTTTAACTGGCGTCGAGTCTTTAGGTGCCCCCGTCAAGTCAAGGGAAATTGGTAATAGTTGCACTTGAGGTACGCCTCCGTGCTGTCGCCCAGCCCAAGTGGGAGGGGTAAGTCTGGTTAGGGATCTTGACACCGGTTATGACCTTGCCGTTGGCCCTTAAACGTTAGGTTGTACAATTTCAATATGTCAAGAAATGTTTTGTAGAATGCTAGTTCGGCTAGGAGAACCTCTGTATTAGAGAATCTGTTAAGGTTAGCCAAACATCGCAATATGGTAATGAAATTGTACATAACATGAAACGTTTAATGTTTTAATTTTGTTTTAATAAATACGGCCGGGATGGTCACTCCATCCCACTTCCAAAAACTCAAGAACTGTTTCCGGTTTCCCTCCTTTGGGGATTGTGTTGAGAGGGGGTGGCGGGTATCTCGGCCATATGGAAAGGGGCGACCAACTTGGTCCCCCCGAACGTATGGCTGAGTGCCTCGATCCCCCCGGGAAGCCATTTTTGGGCGGGAGGCGCGTCTCGGCTGGTATGCCCGAAGCGGCGTAGCTGGGGCGCGCCTGTTCCCGCCCTAGAGTGGGCTGGCCTAGACACTGACGCAGCCAGCCACGCCCTCGGGGCAGGCAGGGGCGGGTATACGCCCGCCCTGAAGACGGATAAAAAGGGACGCAAGACCAGAAGACATCCTCTTGTTCTTGTGCTCTGAAGCTGCACCTCCTCGCTGCACGTGAGCTCGGGACAGAACGAAGAGCCAATTTTGACCCACCCACCAGCCCCTGAAGACAGCCAGTTGTGTTGATTAAAGTTGATTAATTTTGTTTCTGTTTTCGTTTACAGGTTGTAGTGCCATGTTGATTTTGAGTTAATAAAGAATGGTCGTTTTTGAGTATGTTTGCCATTAAAGATATTCAGTTTAGTGTTGAATTTTGATGCATGCTCTTTCGGTCATAGTGGCCAATGTATTCTTAGGTTAATTTGCACTGTCGTATTTATTTTGGTAGGCGGTAAGGTCATGATCGGTGAGCACTAATTAGTAGATCCCTATGAGTGGGCGTCACCCAACACGGATGGGAGCGCTCGGGAGAGGTGGCCATTGGCCCCTCAATGGGGAGGCGGTCCCTTCTAAGGATGGGTCGCCGGAAGTAAAGGAAAGGCGGTCAAGGCCCCTTCCTTTGTAGGAGGGGTTACAGCCCCCTCCTGGGGAATTTCCCGGGGCCAGTGACATCTGCGACGGCAGATGCGGTAAGTTGTGTGGGGTTGGGATAAGGTCTACGGTACCTTCTAGATACCTCACACGAGTATTCGAACGACCTTTAACTGGCGTCGAGTCTTTAGGTGCCCCCGTCAAGTCAAGGGAAATTGGTAATAGTTGCACTTGAGGTACGCCTCCGTGCTGTCGCCCAGCCCAAGTGGGAGGGGTAAGTCTGGTTAGGGATCTTGACACCGGTTATGACCTTGCCGTTGGCCCTTAAACGTTAGGTTGTACAATTTCAATATGTCAAGAAATGTTTTGTAGAATGCTAGTTCGGCTAGGAGAACCTCTGTATTAGAGAATCTGTTAAGGTTAGCCAAACATCGCAATATGGTAATGAAATTGTACATAACATGAAACGTTTAATGTTTTAATTTTGTTTTAATAAATACGGCCGGGATGGTCACTCCATCCCACTTCCAAAAACTCAAGAACTGTTTCCGGTTTCCCTCCTTTGGGGATTGTGTTGAGAGGGGGTGGCGGGTATCTCGGCCATATAATATAATTGCATTGGTATTTTTAAAGCGCTACTGAATGTTTTCTTTCACAATTACCGCTTGGTTGCTTTCTCAGAGCAGAGGGTATGTCGTATTTCACTCTTTGGTGCCTCTGCATCTGAGTCTGTTCTCTGGTGGCTGGCGGCGAACTGTTTGTTATTGTGGAGATGAAAGGGTGATAAGGAGAGAAATACGACATAGCGTCTGGCCTGTAGAAGCGTGGGAGCAGTGATTAACTCTGAGTGAAGCGGAACTGTGTCGGTGCTTAGTAACAGTAAAAAAAAAATGTTAACAGTGGTATAACTGTGTTTACGGTGCGCGACCTACTAAGAAAGAGTTCACGGGCCGTATTTGGCTTGCAGGTTCTAGTATCAGTAAGTGAGGTCGAGAAAAGAAAACATTCATGACTTTATTTATGAAGGCCTTGCGCCACCGGTGCGTTACTTTTTCTTATTTTAAAAAATGAGGCACCGGCGGCGGAAGGTCTTCATAAATAAGGTCCTCCGTGTCTACAGTTAAGGGTATGTGGAACCCATGAATAGTTTTTCAATATGAAATCATTTCAGTTGAGATTATGGATTAAAAGAGAAACCGTGAATATTTGAAATGTTTATTTGGAAATGTACTGTTTTAAAGGCAAATCATTATGTAATATGAGTACAGAAATTGCAAAAAACACAGTAATTGGTATTGTTAGTAGTACATGGAATACAAACGCTATAGTTGAAGAAAAATGAATATAGTTGGAAAAAAACATTGTACACTCTTATAAGGAAGTATATTATATTTTAAAAAGTGGAAGAAGGTGTCTGGTCTTTTAGTTTAGGAAGGATATATGAAAATGCAAGTTGTTATACATCATTACTTTATGAATCAGCTGTCTACATGGGAAGCACTATCAAGTTTGTGTCATGTTACTGTGTGAGGTGAAAAAAAGGCGCCAAAAGCGACAAAATGGCGAGAGGTGCATGTATGTGAGGGGAAAAAAAAGGCGCCAAAAGCGACAAAATGGCGAGAGGTGAATGTATGTGAGGGGGAAAAAAAAGGCGTCAAAAGCGACAAAATGGTGAGAGGTGCATGTATGTAATCTGTTGGATGCAGCAGTATTGCCGGTCGTATAGGAACTCCACAGAATTAGGTTGCCGGCTATGCAGTGGAGAGGAGCATAATGACTTGATAAATTTTCTAGGAGTCTTAGGGGTCCGATGTAGGTAAATCCCATTTACCGATTTTGAAATACCGAATACTACTGATTCAGTATTTCTAAATCGGTAAATGGGATGCAGGTCCCAACATCTGGATTCGTTACCGAATCCTTAACAATTCTTTAATTACCGATTCGGTAAATACCGATTCGGTAATGATAGCGAATCGGTAAAATTACCGAAAATGTGCCCTTACATCTCGTTAGCCCTTTACCGATCGGAAACGGCCGAAAATCAGTATTTTCGGCCGATTCCGTTCGGTAAAGGGCTACCTACATCGGGCCTTAATTTAGTCACTTAAATATTGCTAAGGAGTTTGCCACGGAAATATGTATCCATTCTCAGAGGTTTATTATATTAAGGATATATATTAACATGGTGGCTCCTGGTGTTTTGTGGTTCTGTGCAAGTGTATTGCTTGCATGTGTATAATGCTGGCCCTGTAGTTTTTCTGTATGGACATGGGGCTTTATTTATGACGGCCTTGCGCCACTAGTGCGTCACTTTTCCCATGCTAAAAGTGACGCAGTGGCGACGCAATGTTTCATTAATAGGGCTTTTTTTGTTTTGTGAGTTGGCCTTTTACTTTTCAAAGCCTACTGTTGTAGGTGCATAAATTTTAACATAAGGAAAAGTGACATATCTGTGGCAGAATGTTTTTATAAATGAGAAATTTTGTATTTATTTTTAATGGAGAGTATTTTGGGAATCTTATTACTTATGCTTGTTCAATGCTATAATGATTGTATATTGTGTAGGAAATAAGTTTGTTATAAGTTAATAAAATTTTATTCTTTCTATTCTTAGAGTGTTTGGTGCCTGTAAGGATTAACCTGTCGAAGTTATATATTGAGAATATATATTCTTTTTTTCAGGTGAGTTTCTTTTTATGGTTTGGCAATTTCTGTGGGTGGTGATGAAAATAATAAAGAGTAATTTGTAAATGTTTTGAATATGATTTTATCTCAATTTTTTTACATGTGGTTCTATCTGCTTATAGTACATATGTTTTTTGAGATGTTCTCCATTGACAGTTCAAATTATGTTTTAATGAGCTTGGGATATGTGATCTTTTACAAGGAGTTGAGATTTAGAAATCATTGGAGTATAATTCTTTTAGGTTTGTTTTAGTAATACTTGTGAAGTGCTCATTATTTCTAAAATCTTGTTGTATTATGTTTGGTAGTGTTCCATTTTTAATTAGAGAGAGGTATTATGATATGGATCGAAATGTAATGTTTATTTTCCTGTATATCTGTGAATATACTATGTATAGGCAGTTTTTAAAATATTAATGTAGAGTTTTATTATGAGGTGGTTGTTCATGGTAAGTATGATATTTTGCATATGGTAAGACATTGATATGGTGAGTATACTGTTGTAATATAAATGGAACTGTCTCTGTGGGAAGTAGTAATCTGTAAAGTGAATTAAATGGTTTGTATAGTGTAATTCTTTTCTTTAGAGTGCATATATTTATATTGCACTTTGTAGTGATGAAATAAAAGAAACGGGTCTCTAAAAATTATTGTACAGGTAATAAATATTTCAAATATGTAGAAAATCTAAAAATAAATTTTACAGTGAAATGTCTTTTATCAACAGTAATTATTTAATTTAAAAAAACAAAGTGTCAATGTTTAGAGTTATATTGCCAATTTCTTTTTCAAAACAAGAGGAATGTGGTATCTTACAAATTATAGAGTTAATAAGTTTGAGATTATAAAATTATCTGTAGTTTAAAAATTAGTAAAGGTAGTTTTTAATTATACACTTATGGACAAAGATATAATTTAATGTTTATATTTTTTTTAAAGGAAAAAGAAGAATTTATTGAAAAAAATAATGGAATTTTTGGGGGAAGAAAATGAAGTGAATTTTGAAATTATAAATGAACTAATGGAGGAAATATTAGACGCGGTTGTTGGAGAGGAAGAAAATGACAATGACTATTTTATGGACATTTCTTTAGATTCAGCATATTTAGAGCTGATAGAAGAGGAGGATAATGAAGTTGAAGAAATTTCTGATGAACTGATGTTAGAAGTTCTTTTAAAATATGAAATTTTAAATAAATTAAAAAAAATGATAGCAAACCATTCGTGATGATAGCTTTTTTCATATATTCGTCAATAAAGTGCTTTATGAGAGTGATAAGATATGTTCTCATGAAGTGTAAAAGAGATTGTAGAAAAAAAGATTAAAACACTTATGATGACCGATAGTTTTTGAAAAAAGTGTACTGTTTGTATGCTTTTAAAAAAAAAATTCAAAATTGTCTATGAATTTTAAAGAAATATATAGTGTGAAAAATTTACAAGGAAAATTCACTACAGGATTTACTACTTTGTTCAGAGATTTTCTGTTATTATGTGTATTTTATTAAAATATGAATGTGTGGTTTTAATTTGTATGGTATATGGTAGTACTGAACTATAATATTTGTTATTTTTGTGTCTTACAGGTTCACAATCTCATCAAAATTTTAAATTAAGATGCCGACCAGAATTGAAAAAAAGAAACTCTACAAGCTGACGTACAGTTTAAAGAAGAAAACTACAGAATTATTTTCAAAGACTGAGAGGACGGTTACAAAGAAGAGTACTCCTGGTAAGCAAACTAAAAAGTTTGTGAAAAGTATTTTGGGGAGCAACAATGCAACTATTGAAGTTCAGAAGGAGAAAAAGATTTCATCATCTAAAAAGACATCTGGAGTTAAAGAAACTAATATTACTGCAATTAGGAAAGATGAAAGTCAGTACAGTAAAACCCGGAGCAATCAATTTAGCCAAATCAGGAAGCGTATGTTTTACAACAGAGTCGTTGCGAATTTATTACAAAAGGAAAAAGTTTCTAAAAAAAGATCTGTTTTTCTTAAAAAAAAACTATACATATAGGCTTTTGTTGAGCGAGCATTTGAGACAAAACGAAAGTTATTTATTTTAATACTTAATAGAATAAATATTTTAAATAAGGCGATTCGAGTTTTCAAAAGTAAAAGTAAATGGAAGAGACATATAAATAGGAGTAATTTTTGTAAAGTGTTTTCTGGGAAGTGGATGCATACTTCAACTTCTGAGCCATTTTTTAAAGAAGAGAGTTAATTTCAAAGTAACGATCTGTTGCATGCAGTTGACACCACAGGTCGAGCGTATGAGGTGAAGGATGGTTGTGTTATTGAGAAAGAGAAAATTGTGGTTAGAAATGCAGAAGATGTTATGGTTAGAGAAGCTTTACAGGGACGTCCTAATGCTCCTGTTTACAGTTGGAATTGTAGTAGCATTTGTAGTGTACGACAGGATTCAATTAATTTCTTTCGCAATTTCTTACGTAAGTACACTAAAGAAAGTCTAAAGAAAAAAATTTTAATGTTGCAAGAATTAGATGAATGCAGAGTGCGTGAGAAAATAGGTCTGCAAGGCCATTCTCTGGCTTGTCTCTCTAAAAAAATATGTCAGAGTGTATTTCATCACTTCCGGATGTTAGCAGTGCATCACACTAAAATGAGAAAATTAGTGAGAAAGTTGTACTATGCAAAAAGTCCAGCACTTAAACTTAAACAGTTAAATAGTGCTCTTTTGTATGGATGTGAATTAGATGTTAAGAAGATTTGTGCAGAAATTGAGGTAAGTTATTTTGGTCCCGAGGAAGATAATGCAGAAGGTGATATAATTACAGAAGGAAATGTGTTAGAAAATGTTGGGCATGTAAATATTGAAAACTTTGAACAAGAAATAATAAAGTTTAAGGTAATTGCAGGTGAGAAACCAAATTTTTCTTGTGTCTGTTGTCGACAAATTCATTACAAAAGTCAAACGAGGTTAGTTGATTTATATTTAAAAAGTGAAGATGAAAGTAATGGTCAATGGAAAGATTTTGCAACTTATTTGTTGGTGGAAAACTATTTTGATTTGGGTTTTGAGCAACGTGTTTGTAAATATTGTTATAATAAATTAGATGAAAATAAAATGCCTGCTAGAGCTGTTCACAATAATTTAGAGTTGGTAAATATTCCATCTGAATTGATGAATTTAAATACTTATGAGATGATTCTGATTCAATGTGTACATCCTTTTCAGGCTATTGTTCGAATGGAGCCTAAGACTGGTAAATTAAATCCTTCAGATTTACTAAGAGGATTAAAGGGTAGAGTTGTGTATTTGCCTCTTGATCTTAAAAAAAATATGGAAACAATTGGTGTTGAAAATGTAGAAGAGGAACCTCTAGTTATTCTAGTGAATGGTGTACCCACAAAGAGTAAGAAAATCTGGCAAGATTTAGTGGATGTTAGGAAAGTGAAAAAGGCAACGTTGTATTTAGTGCAAAATAATAAGTATTACAAAGATATATATGTAGAACAAGAAGATGTAAGTGAAGAAGAGGATAGTGATTTGTGTAGTGGACAAATTGAGAAAGTTGATGTATCTAGATCTGAAGAAATTTATGAACATTACAGTGTTCATCCACTGCATTCCAAAGAAGCAATAGGGAATGCTATTGAATTATTTCAGATGAGAAAGGCGAAAGGAAATCCGTTAGTGTCTGGGAAGAAAGTTTGGAAGGTCGTTGTTTCCCACAGTTATTTCCTACAGGTGAAGGTACACGATATGATGATCGACCTATGCAGATTCCTGCATCTGAGTACCGGACAACTAGATTATATGCAGAAGATGCAAGGTTTCGGCAATGTATTCCATATTTGTTTCATCTTTTGTTTGAGAGTGACTTATCTGGTCTGTCTTATGCAGTAAATCATATCTTAAAAAGTGGTGTACATCTGCAAAATATATCAGCAAAGGAATTTATGGATAGAGTGCATCAGAAAGATAGTGTTTTGGATTCTCATTTAATTAATTTAATGGCTTGTCAGCGGGGTACTAATGAGTATTGGTACCGTTGTCATGGAGATTTAAAGTGTATGCTTAGAAACTTAGGAGCACCAACATGGTTTTTAACTCTAAGCTGTGCAGAGTATGCTTGGGAATATTTAATTGAATTTCTTCGGGAGGCGAATGCAAATATAGAAAATATAAACTATAAGACACCTGGAGAACTGTGTTCATTAGATCCAGTTAATGTTTGCAGGTATTTTAATCATAGATTTGAAGCTATGATGTCTTTCATTACTAACAAGAGAAATCCGCCTCTTGGTGAAGTATTGGATTTCTTTTGGAGAAAAGAATATCAAGCAAGAGGTGCTCCTCATATTCATATGCTACTATGGATCAAGGATGCTCCTAAATTTGGAATAGACTCGGATGAGACTGTACTGTCTTTTATTGAACAGTATGCCACTTGTGACATACCTAATAGTACCACTGATAAGGACTTAAGAGGAAAAGTGTTACGTTTCCAAAGTCATCGCTGTGGAAAATATTGTCGGCGAAAATTCAAATCAAAGAGCAAATTTTATACCAAATGTCACTTTGGATTTGCACGACCGGTACTTTCAAAAGGAAGAGTCAACAATTTGATGTCATGTTTGCGACATAATATCAGAAGGAGGTCACCTAAAAATACGTACAATTTAAGAAGAGGTGAAGAATCGAAATATATTAATGACTATAATCCAGTCATTTTGTCCATGTGGAATGCTAACATGGACATACAGTATGTTGCAGACAACTCTATTGCTGTGGCTCGATATGTAACGTCTTACATCACGAAATCTGAAAAGACGGAACTGAAGGAGATGTGGGAAGACATTTCTCATGAAAAGAGCCTGAGCAAGAAATTATATACGTACAGTTTGAAGATGCTGTCTCATCGAGAAATTGGAGCATATGAATGTTGTGATAGATTATCATCAGCAAGTCTTTATGCGAAGTCAAGGACTATTCTCTGGGTGAGTTTGGGCCTAGCAGAAACACGAAACCGTGTTCTAAAACCTGTGCAAGAAATTGAGTACTTAGCCCAGAAAGAACCAAACAGTACAGACATTTTGAAAACAAATATGTTGGATACATACTATCCAAATAGAAGTACTCTGCTTGAAAACATTTGTCTGTATGAAATACTTCAAAATTATATTTTTAAGAGAAATGTTACCGAGAATATTGATAAAGGTGTACATGCTGTAATTGGACATGAAGGATGTCTGGTAAAACAAAGAAAAAGACACTTGATAAATCATCGGAAACTGAGTTGCGAAACACCTGATAAAAGAGAGTTTTACTATTTTGCTCTTTTGCAACTCTTTAAACCATGGCGTAGAGAAGAGGAACTACTTGGAGACTTTGATAGTTATGAAGATTCATTCAACGCATCTAAAAGTACTATTGAATGTCCTATTTTCAGCAATTATCTCCAAATGTTGAATGACGAAATAGAGCAAGAAGCAACAATTGCAGCAGAGATTGCTAGAGATAGTTCACAAGATAGTCAAAGTTCGGCATCATTAAGTCAAGATCCACTGGGACAACCAATTATTCAAAATGAAGCAGCCACCGCCATGGATGAGGTGGAAAGCGCAATGCAGCAAGGTCAAGAGCAAGTAATCGACTTAGAAGAATTAAAGAAGCAGTTTAATGTTGAGCAAAGACAGATATATGAAGAAGTGACAGAGCACATTGAGCATGGCTTTCGTCATGAGAGAAAAGATTGCTCATGTATGTCATTTGAGCCTATTCGATTATATGTAAGTGGAGAAGCTGGGACTGGTAAAAGTTTCCTAATTAAAGGAATTACTACATATTTACAGCAAACAACTCAATCAACACTGTCGTGTGTTGTTACTGCTCCAACTGGATTGGCAGCACATAATATAAAAGGTGTAACTTTACATCGTTTGCTGATGCTGCCAGTTGAACATGAAAATAAATTACAATATCAGAAGCTTTCTGGAGAAGCTTCTTTTGAAGTTTCTAGAGTCCTTAAAAAAATGAAACTTCTTATTATTGATGAAGTAAGCATGGTCTCTAATTTAATGCTTGCTTTTGTGCATTTAAGAATGCAACAGACACTTAAGACAGAGTATGATGTGTTATTTGGAGGTAAACATGTCATAGTTTTTGGTGATCTACTCCAGCTGACTCCTGTCAAAGGACAACCTGTATTTGAAACTGTTACACATGAGGAGACCAGAAAGTGCCTGGGCAGTATTGGAAATGTAAATATATGGTCACATTTCAAATATACTGAACTGATTCAAAATATGTGACAGGCAAAGGATACTAAATATGGAAGTATTCTTCAAGATATTAGGATTGGAAAATTAACTGAAGATGCAAAACAGACTCTACGAACGCGATTACTTTCCAAGCTGTTTCCTAATGAAGATAATGTTCCTGAGAGAATATATAGTGAAGAGGTTGTAGATAAGTCAGTGATATGCTTGATGCCAACTCTGAAAGAATGTTCAGTTTTTAATGAGAAAATGTTGAATTTAGAAAAGCAAGAAATTAAGAAACTGGAAGCTAAAGATATAATAGAGCATGAAGGTAGTACTATTGTTTTGTCTGAAAAGTTGAAATTGAAATTGGATTCTCTTCAAAAAACTATATCTAAAACTGCTGGTTTAGAGAAAAATCTGTATGTATGTTTAAATTGTCGGATAATTTTAAGAAGAAATTTACATGTAGAAAGAGGATTGGTAAATGGAGCAATGGGTAATGTTGTTGGTTTTGTGAATTATACCAATAGAGATGAGATTGAATTTTTGAAGATAAAATTTGATGGGATTGATGAAGTTCAACAAATTAGTCGATGTTCAACTCGTTTTTTGCTTGTGAAAGACTTATATGTCCATCGTAAACAATTTCCAATTTGTTTGGCATATGCAGTGACTATACATAAATCTCAAGTTTTAAGTGTAGATTGTGCTTTGGTAAATATTGGAAGTACTGTATTCAAAGAGGGTATGGCGTATGTTGCTCTGTCGCGTATTAGAACTTTATGTGGACTTTATCTAATTGATTATGATGAGACAAAGATTAGTGCATATTTAAATTGTGTGAAGGAGTACAATAGGTTAAGAAGAGAATATGCTCCAAGTTTACCTGAATATCCTTTAATTGAAAGGCGTATAGTTGGTCAGAAAAGGAAAAATGAGGACAAATGTGCTGAAGTAGGCCAGAAACGACGAAAAAAAGATGTAGCTGTTGTTGGTAGCTCTAAGAAAACTGTTAGTATTGAAGAGATTGTTGGATTTAAGTTGGAAAATAGGTGTGGTGTCAACTGCTATGCAAATGTAGTAGTTAATGTTGTTTTCTTTTTGAAAAATGTTAAGGAACAGATTATAGAAAATCAGGAGCATACCTTTTGTCATTCTTTAAATTCTATATTTGAAACGTGTAGTAGTGGTGATAATGAAATAGGAAGTGTTTCGGAATTAAGGAATGTTTTAGATATATGTGCAGAAGTAAATCAGTTTTCTCAGAATATACAGCAAGATTGTCAGGAATTTATTATGTATATGTTTACAGCTTTGGAAGATGAAGGTGTAGATATTGATAGTCTTTTTGGGCTTTCTTATAAATGGGAACATAAGTGTGATAATTGTTCATTTTTAAGTAGTACTGAGATACCCAGCGAAAGATTTTTATATTTGACATTACCAGACTGCAAAGAAGTGGCTTTTAATGAACTAGTTAAAGATGCGCATCAAAATATGGTCTGTTCTCAATGCAAGTCTGAAATGTTATCAACTTTATTTATCCATAGATACGGACAATATGTAATTTTAATGTTTCAACAATGCAGAGCTGATGGGAGTAAAGTATCCACTTTAATTAAAAATGTTGTGGCTTCTCAAGTTTCTATTTCTAGAAGAACATTTGTAACTGTAGCCATTATTTATCATGAAGGGCATTCTACATCATCGGGACATTATACGGCTTATTTGAAGTGTGCTACAGGCTGGACACTTTGCAATGATAGCCAATTGACTTTTAAAAAACGTTTGCCTTTTGCCTTAAGTAACTCTTATTTGTTATTTTTGGAACCCAAATTTCAGTTGAGTGGTTTGGTGTAGGAATATGTATACTATAAAGATCTGAAACTTAGTAGTTTACAAATATCATGTAAATAAGGGTGTACAAATCTATACATGAAATTTGTGTTTTGCATATTGATAACATCAGGTACAAATTTACTTAATGTTTGATGGTATAACATATGGTACAAATTTTGATTGCAAAAGTACAGAAAATAATGGATGAGACTAAGATTACAAAATTTCAGAAAAAAACTACTTAACTCATAGTATTTGGCCACGTGGAAAAATATGAGAGAAGAAAATGAGTACTTTTGAGAATTATTTAGAAACTTATATGGACGTAAGTGTTTCGGAGAGGTATTTAAAAGATAATGAGTTAGCTTATACAATTTGGCCACGCGGAAATGTATGAGAGAAGAAACTGTGTCTTTCAAATACATTTTTTATAGGAGATTGCTGCACGGGATTTTGTTGAGATATCTTGAAAAATAAGTGGTATACTTTAATTAGGTTGTAACTGTGGAAGATGTAGTGTGCTTACTCAAGAAATTGCGAATTTGAGGAAAACATTTAAGACATGTTTTTTTCAAGTATTTATAATATGTATGCAGATTTTGTATGGGTTTTTTAAACACAATCATTTTGATTGTGTTTTTTTTTCCCCGCTGGTATATGATGATTAATGTTGAAATAACTCTTGATAGTGAAAATCAATGTTTTCTGAGGACAGCAAAAGTAAATCATTTAATATGTTGTTTACTTATTTTGCTACATTGTATTCAGAAATATGTATTATAACAGATTTTTTTTTTACTCTCCTCCACAGATATTATATTTATAAGGTACGTATATTTAATAATATCTGACAGTTTTGTTTGGACCTGTCTTATTGTTTCGTATTGTTTTTTCTATAAATAATATACTTTATAATTTTATTTTTAATTTCTTTCCACAGGTGCTACGTTTTCATAAGACATTTAATTTTTTTTTCTTTTTATTAGGTAAGTATATATAATAAAGAAATTTTTACAACATTGTGTTATTTATTTCTCTATCCTTCTTAAAACAATGTCATCTTTTATATTGAACACTTCCACATAGATTGGGTGTATTGTTAGAAGGTATGGTTTAAAAGTGATTAAATAAAATGAGCGATATTTCACTGAGTGAGTTTAGGAAAAGTGATATATGAAAACGATGGTGTATATGGTATTAAATGTTACATGGTGTTCTTTGCAGGACTTTAAATCCTGTGTTGTAGTTCCAATTTTGACTCAAGATTAGGGGGCTGGGGGGCTTAGTGGGACTTGCATGGTCATGATTGAGGTACTTCTTTTATGAGCCATGGTTCAGATGTGTTTATGATAGAGTGGTTCCGTCATGGTTCTGCTTAGTGAATAGAACGTGTTAAGGAAGCACAATGTTAGTGTTGTGCATGCATAGCGGCAAGTTCATCAGAAATGTTGTTCATCCTGAGGACAGATCAGACAATGTTCATGATGGAGGACGTTTGTGATGAGTATTGAACCATTCAACAGTTGTTAAAAAAACCCTGAAGGGTTTTTATAAAGACGAGATATGTTTGTCATTCTAGAGCCCTGTATCATAAAGAACTGTTCTTCTGAACTAATACGTATTGAAATGAGTTGACTGTCATTTATGAGATTTTACTCAGTGACTTTCTGGGCCATATTCTTTCAAATCTGTACATGTGATTGCTGCGTGAAGACCTACGCCTACTTCAATTTGAATATAGAGGTATATTATGAAAGGTGTTTATCTGTGTTTTTTTTACTTTAAACGTCAAGAAAGCAGAGATAAAATTATCTCTCTATTATTTAGCAGCTGCTAACACCAGTTAGGAACACTTAGTAGAAGATAGTGAACATTTTGGGTGCACTTTGCATGTCAGTTGCATTTATATGTAATGAGATGCAAAGTGGGCGTGCCAAGATGTTACCGACTGAAAATAGTCTTTAATATCGTTATCTCTTATTACTAGCTTTTGGAGATATTTGCGCTAAGCGGGAATATTTCTAAAAGCTAAGACTTGCCTTGAGTAGTTCTTAGCTATGTTATCCAATGGGGGGTGGATAACATGGCTAATAGCATTAGGTCGCTATCTATGAATAATCCTGATTTTTTTGTGATACTTATGCTTTGGAACGTTTTTTACCGCATTTGCGTTAAACCTTATTAATACCAAGGTTTATTTGCGGAAGAAATCGCTGCAGCGCTGCGGTAAATGTTTAGGGCCATATTACCAAGAACTAGCGATAATTTTTGTCTCTAACTTGTTTAGAGACAAAAATTATCGCCGCACATTGGCGATTTTTATCGCAGATAAACCTTGCTATTAGCAAGGTTTATCGTAAATGCGATAAAAAACGGCCGCAATGCATGAATATCGATGAAAAGTCAGCGATATTCATGAATTATCGAGCAAATGCTCTTAGCCATGTTATCCACCTCCCATTAGATAACATGGCTAAGAAGTGCTCAGGGCAGGTCTTAGCTTTCGGAGATATTTGCGCTTCGCCCAAATATCTCCAAAAGTTGATAATAGGAGATAGTGATGTTAGGGACTGTTTGCAGTGGCTAACATTTTGGCATACACACTTTGGATGTCATTAGTGATAAATATGACCGACATGTAAAGCGGGGCCCAAGATGGTTGCTATCTCCTATTAGTTGTCACTAATTGGTGTTAGCGACAGCTTGATAATAGGGAGATAATTTTATCTCCGCTTTCTTGGCTTTTAAAGCCAAAAAAGCGGTGATCAACCCCCTTGATAATATGCTCCCTAGTCTGTAACCAAGTAGAAGGAATACTACATACTTGAATATTGTTTAGTGCTTATTTTCATTGAGATCGTCACAGAAGTTCAATGGACCCGAGACGCTGTTTTTGTGTATCCTGGCGACTGCCAAGCCTTTGTAGCAGTGGGAGTGAGGCCTCTCTAAGGGGGGCAGCGTAGCTCCTTTTGATGTTTATAATTGCAGATAGCAGGGTAGAAATGTCCGCGGAATTTATGGATGCTTAGTCGAAGTATAGTGTACGTGCTGCTCTTAGCACCTCATTACGACACACAGGGGAGTCACGTTCCACAGTTGGAGATCAGAGACTTAGGAAATAAAACTTTATAATAGCAAGGGCTGTAAGCGATAGAAATCGACCGTTGTCGGTGTACAAAATATCACCGGTATTGCTGGTATTTTCTATGGTGTTAGTGGTCGAAGGAGAATAGTAACATATGTGAAAAAAAATTCGGTAACAGGCTCAGAATTTCACATTATCACGTGAAAACAAAAGTTTTTCTCACATACTGATAAGTCTTTTATAATTAAGGGACGGAGTGTATGTAGTGCTATTTGCTACACTGCTATGTGAACGTCGAATGTTTCATAAGGGGAGGCTTTAAAAGTTTTTTGATAAACTGGTTTTCTAGGGAAGTGGGTGGAGTGTTCCGTGTAAATTGCAGAATAGAAACTAGTAAAAACCAATTGGAAGTGTTCTTTTAAAGTCACATGACTGCACATGCGTGTCTCGACGCCTGTACGTGATAGGCGGGTGCGCGCACCCGGTCGCGCACAAGATGAAAGCGGCGAGAAAATATCAGCTAGAAGTGTTGTTTTGAAGTCACATGACTTCACATGCAAGTCTCAAGTCCTGGACGCGCTAGGAGGGTGCGCGCACCCAGTCGCGCACTACAATGAAGCGCCGAAAAAACATGTCATAAGATGCTCTTAGAGCATGTTTTCGTACAAATAGTTAGTTCTGAAAAGAAATTTGTCTTTTCTTGGGGCATTTATGACTTTCAATTTTGAGTTTAATAAGAACAAGGCTCTGCTCTCCATATAAAAGAATTTCTCCACACTCGTTGCATTTCATGTGCACCTTCGCAAGATATGGTCTCAGGTCCATCTCAGCACTCGATGGAGATACAGATCGTCCACCAGAAGATGTGCTGGCCACCTCTGATGGTAATAGCGTGGCCAGGGCTCTTGTCGATGCTTTTGCATAATGCTCAGGGTGCCTTTGTTTAACATGTCGCAGCATGGTGTGTATAGAAAAGGAATATTTTCTATTTGGATTTCCCCTTGAGAGCTCCGAATTGCATATCGTGCAGGTTACTTTTGCCGCATTCACTTTCTTTTGATCATCAGGATAAGTAAAAAATTGCCAAATGAAAGATTCCTTTTTTCTTCTTAACGGTGGTCGTTCATTTCCTTCAGATTCGGAAGATGAATGTGGAAGGGCAGCCATTTCAGCAAAGTCTTCCGGAAGATGCTCGACGTTGTTGTCTCTTGAGAGTAGAAAAGATTGTGAGGAAAGTGGATGGAGTGCTTCGTGTAAATTACAGAACAGAAACTACTAAGAACCAATTGGAAGTCTTGTTTTCAAGTCACATGACTTTACATGCGCTTCTCAGGACGTGTAGGCGGTGACACTATCTAGTTACGAACGTGATTTGGAAGTAGCGATGTTCTTTACTGAAGTTTAAAAACGTGAAAAGAAGTGAATTCAAACACATACGGATTTGATATATTTTTACAGCTCGATTTAAGTATACAATTAATAAATTATAAAATCTGTTATATTTTTCAAAATAAATATTAAGGTGTGTACAATCAGTCACGCACGAATGATTAAAAAAAATTCGGCTCCATTTAATTAAAAAGTTTATAGGAGAAAAAAAGCCTAGGTTCAGTGTCTTTAACGTACTATAAGTTTTTTCATTGGTCTATGAAGAAATTCATTAGGTTTAAATTGGAAAGCTTCTTGAAATAAATAGGTGGGTGTGTGCACTCGGTTCTGCACGTAAGATTGGTATGTCGATATTTATTTCAGATATATCTTTCATACTTAGGAACTAGCATTCAAAAAACCTATGAAATTCACTGAAAAAACCATAGGTTTTACACACGTTATAGTTAGGAAATAGCATTTGAAAAACCTATGAAATTCACTGAAAAAACCATAGGTTTGACACCAGTTATAGTTAGCTGGAAATTTTACTGATATAAAACCAATGAAATTCCACGTTATAGTTAGTTGGACTCACTATAACTTGCGCGTGTAATGCACTGCTGATGACATCACATATTACATCACTCATGACATGGTCAGTGACATCACTCATGACATCACTGATGACACCATCCTTGTGAGAAAGTGACAGATATCATTTCAGTGTAATGTAACCCTTAAAACACATATTCAAAAATAGAAACTAACATTTTCAAAAAAATGGAAATACCTATACCAGTTACAACAACCAATTCAGTAATTCCAACATTTATATACACATCCACTAATTCACTAACAGTTCTATATAGTCACTCGTATATATGCTTACTGATTATATATAGTGATACAGCTATACATCCTATTATATACCGACAGACATCCAAAAGTAAATCACACATATATTCACACTTGGAAATAAACTAATAAACATCCATTTATTTACATATACAGATGTACACACAGTAATACCTTACTTCTAAGTAAACTTTCAGTTACTTACTCTTTTAAACAATCACTTATAGAAACACATATTTATTTAAACAGGAACTCTTTCAATCTCTCACTGTCACATATACTCAGTTATATATATCAATACTTACATAAACTACATTAAAACATATGTGGTTACTAATAAACACACTAGTGAAGCAGGTATTCACTGACTAACACACACATATACACACTCAGCCATCCATACAGTCCTGCACATCCATTAAGTCACTTATTTAAACATTTATTTTTCCATCAACCTCTACATATACATATATAAAACATATTTATTTTTTAAAAAGACACACATTCACTGAATAGTGTCATCAGTGATGTCAACAGTGATGTAATATGTGATGTCATCAGCAGTGCATTACACGCGCAAGTTATAGTGAGTCCAACTAACTATAACGTGGAATTTCATTGGTTTTATATCAGTAAAATTTCCAGCTAACTATAACTGGTGTCAAACCTATGGTTTTTTCAGTGAATATATATATATATATATATATATATATATATATATATATATATATATATATATATATATATATATATATATATATATATATATATATATATATTTCACACACAATTCCTCCAGCAGGAGAAATAATTGGGTCGCACTCCACAGGTCGTTTTGCAATTTTTTTTCTTTATTTTCTTTACATTCTCTTCAAGTTTAAAGGCAGCTGTTACGATCTACGCGTTTCGGTTTTCCCAAAACCTTGCTCACGATCGTGAGCTGGAGGAATTGTGTGTGAATTGTGAGCAGCGTGGTTTTGGCTGCAGGGCGCCGCACCCGTTTGAGCGCTGCGATATCGGCAAAGGGAACCAAAGCAGCAGGATATATATATATATATATATCAAAGCTCTGTTGCCACTTACTACAAACAGTGCACTCGCAGGCGGGTGCTGGCCGCGGCAGTAGCGAACCGCTACTTATTAGTGCTCCAATTCTCCAAACTCCTTGAAGAAAATGATCGCACTCACGGGGGGGAGCTCAACCAAATGTTTATTCGGCAGCCTAAGAAAGAAACGTTCCACCGTAGAACCTTCCTCTGTGTTCTTAATTCATTCAAAAGAACATGTAAATGAAGCATTATTCAAAGGCACTGAAACAGAGAAGGGACACATTTCCATTAACATTCATTGACGCCATTTTGAAGTGTATATACAGCTTCAGATTTCAAATTGAAACCTACTATTGCTTCGTGTAGATACGATTACTGCACATGTTTTTCATAAGCAAAATTCACTTTAGATCACAACCTTTAGATCAAAACCTTTTAATACGAATGTGAAATCTGAAGCTGTATATTAAGTGCACCAGTATCCATACAACCACATGGTAAACTTAATGATATCCTGCTTAAGTTGGAAAGATTGCACGAATGAGAAGTAAGAAAGTGGTGGGAGCCACCAGCCTTCAGAGCTATATCGCGGTAAACAGAGTTCCAAGAGGATTAAGGGTATACACTGTGCCCTCTTATTAAAATCCGGATGTGCAGCTACTCACAGACTGGGCTGAACATACGACATCCTATTGCTGTGGAACCTTGGGAATACTTGTCAAATATGTGTGGAGCGATAGTGAAAAGGCACCAGAGGAGATTAAACAACTGGAAGAGGAGTTGGCGAAGGAAGATGATAATAGTCGTGTGGAGGAGCTTAAAGGCAAATGAAGGCTAGATTGCTGAAGTATGAGCAGAAGATAAAAACCAGGAAACAAGAGAAATTTATCAGAGACAAGATCGATTATCTACAAGGGAGAGTCCTTACCTTTGCTCAGAAATTTGATGCTCCGAGAAAGGAATTTAATCAAAGATCAAAACAAATGGTGACACAGAGAGTGGAAACCTCTGAGTCAGACTTGACAAATAATGAGTCAAGTGAAAATATAGTAAAAGGAGGTGAAAGGAAGAAAATCTCTTTTCACAACGAATTTCAGATCCTCCATCAATCATGGCTACGGGGAGGAAAGAACAAGCTCCCAGAAAGAGACGGAGAAGGACCCGGAGAGCAGGCGGGGGCAGGAAGGGGAAAAACACCGGCAATGGGCAACCTCAGCAAGAAGAGAGCAAACAAGCGACAATAGAGGCCACAAATCTCACTGTGGTTAATTTAACGGACAAACCCCTTACAGACACAGAAATTAAGGTATTGAGCCTGAGACTCACATTTTGCCCGACTAGCCACCTTGAATATACGCAAACCAGAATTGACCTCTTTAACTTTACTCAAAAACTAAAGTTACATAAATACTCACATTTGAAGGATTCTAAGAAAACATCCAATCGAATAACAGTGATAGACGCAATATTTAGTGAGGGATCTCCCGGCAGTAGAACTTCAGGAAAATTTAAGACTGGAAGGGGAAGGGATATCAACGGTTGGAGACACCATAGCAGAAAGAGCAATTTGAGTAGGTGTTGAACAGGACAGAGAAGAGAGTCTGTTAAAACCTGTAACAATTTTTAATCCACAAATGCCAGCTGATGCAATTGATGTTTTCACGGAGGCCATGGTGAATGACGTGCTAAAGTTCAGATCCAATCAAAACAGCAGAGGTGCAAAAAACAATATCAATTTTATGGAAAGAACAGCTTTACAAAATCTCATGAAGGATAAGACAATAATATTAAAACCCTCAGATAAGGGGGGCAACGTTGTTGTCCAAATTCAACAAAAGTATTGGATTGAAGCACAACGCCAACTCTCTGATGTACGATACTACGAAAAAACAACAAGAGAAGTGTATCAAAACAGTATGAAATTGTATGATGAACTGATTGGCAAATGGTATGAGAAGTCAATGTTGGGGACAGAAGAACATCTATTTCTCCGTAATAACAACCCGGTGGTCCCTACATTCTACCATATTCTGAAATTACACAAGGACAATTTACATCCACCCGGATGGCCTATAGTATCTTCCGTTAACAGTTGAACTGAACATCTATCTATGTTTATAGATCATTTTGTTTTTCCCTTTGTTGCACAGTTGGATTCGTACACTAAAGACACTAAAGAATTCCTTAAAAAACTATCTAAATTGACTTGGGATCCGAGTTGTTTACTAATTGTGCTAGATATCACAAGTCTTTACACATGCATAGATCATCAACAAGGCTTACAGGCTGTACAATTTTACCTGGAAAAATGTCAGTTGCGATATACACTGCATAATCAAATGCTTCTTGAATGTATGGAATTTTGCCTTAGAAACAAAAAATTTCTGTTTGAGGACCAGTTCTTCAGGCAGACCTCTGGGCCGGCAATGGGCACCTGCTTTGCCCCCAGCTATGCAAACCTGTTCGTTGGCTGGTGGGAGGAGCAGGTGCCCAGAATCGTGGAGGGTATTCAGCAGGGCAGTGTAGTGCAGTGGTACAGATACATTGATGATTTATTCATAGTATGGGTGGGAACGATAGAATCAGCCCATGAATACATCAGTGTTTTGAATAATAAGGATTTAAACTTATACTTCTCAGGTACAGTGAGTCCAGTGGCAGTGGACTATCTGGACCTGAGGGCATTCGTGGAAACTAACAACATACACACTGCACTATTTCGTAAGTCCACTGCTGGCAATTCAGTTTTGTTTGCCAGCAGCAATTATCCTACACACTCATCCAAAGCATCCCCTATGGGGAGTTTCTTAGGTTAAAAAGGAACAGCACAAGAGATCAGGATTTTGAGGCGGCTGCCTCAGAGAGCTACACTGCTGGCGAAGACACTGCAAAAAGTAAAACGTATTCCTAGGGAGAAACTCCTGCTTGAGCATAAGGATAAAGAAAAATTGCAGAAGACAGTAAAGGTAAAATCAGAATGGTGACCCCCTACTATTCCGAAGCCAATCATCTAAAGAAGATGATTTGAAAAAACTGTCATATTCTAAAAACAGACAGTGTTATCAAGGATGATATTCCAGCCCAACCATTGGTGACATTCAGAAAGGCTAGATCCTTAAAGGATATGCTTGTAAGGAGTCATCTAGACACTGTACAACAACGAACCAATACACTAAAGGAGATGAAGGGTTTCTTTCCTTGCAACAGATGCAAGGCGTGTGCCAATAGTAAGAGAGTCTTGACATACACATTACCTGACACTGGTAAGATAAAGGAGATCACTACGTTTATACCTTGTAGTACTACACATGCAGTATACTGCCTAGTATGCCTTTGCGGGCTGAAATATATAGGCAGCACTATTCATCAATTAAAAATAAGAATTCTAGAACATCAAAGAGCTATAGACACAGTGGACCCTGCATATCCGGTGGCACGCCACTTTGCGGAATTTCATCGTAGTGATAGGAACAAATTACAGTATTTTGGCTTAGACTTTGTTCCTACGAATCCACGTAGAGGTGATAGACTACGCAAATTAAGACGCCTAGAGTTGGGGTATATCATTTTCCTTCTTACCAAGTTTCCCAGAGGAATGAATTGTGGGGAAGAATTAGGAGTACATTTGGGAACATGAGTGTAATGATCTGTACAGGATATCAAGAAACAGGAACAGATTTTATTAACATGAAGTATTAGTAAAGCGAATTGATTGAATAGTATGAGTACAACTAATTTTCATAAATCTTTTTTCTCTCTCTTTTTGTATAATTTTATATCATTTGTATGTCCTTTTGAAGGTTTTTTGAGATATACTATAAAACTATAATTCAGTGGGGCATGTATTAGGAAAGATTAGAAGGGACACCTGCCGATCCACGGCTAGATTCAAGCATCACACTGCATGAGATGTGAAATAGTAAGCTTAATGCCAATAGATGGCAGAAATAAGTCGTATTTAAACACAACATTTTGATCTAAAGTGAATTTTGCTTATGAAAAACATGTGCAGTAATCGTATCTACACGAAGCAATGGTAGGTTTCAATGTGAAATCTGAAGCTGTATATACACTTCAAAATGGCGTCCATGAATGTGAATGTAAATGTGTCCCTTCACTGTTTCAATGCCTTTCAATAAAGCTTTTTTTTTGTCCTCATTTGCCGATACCCTAGTGCAAGAAACCACCCACCAGGACTGTATGTCTCTATGTCCAGCCCCAAGATCTAATAACATGGCTCGGACAAAGACACAAGAAACTTAAGTGGCGGAAGAAGGAGACCAAGGCACAACAGGGAGGCCTGCATCACTCCATCTGGGCGTAGTATCGCCTGTTGGACGAAGACAAAAACTGGGAAGGCCCTTGTTACAAGTCCATGGAGCAGGAAAAAGGCATAATCATAGGACCCGGGGAAAAAAAAAAAACAGAAATCCTACCTCCAATTTACCAGAAAGTCCCAAAAGGCAAGTATGCCTTTGCGGGCTGAAATATATAGGCAGCACTATTCATCAATTAAAAATAAGAATTCTAGAACATCAAAGAGCTATAGACACAGTGGACCCTGCATATCCGGTGGCACGCCACTTTGCGGAATTTCACGTAGTGATAGGAACAAATTACAGTATTTTGGCTTAGACTTTGTTCCTACGAATCCACGTAGAGGTGATAGACTACGCAAATTAAGACGCCTAGAGTTGGGGTATATCATTTTCCTTCTTACCAAGTTTCCCAGAGGAATGAATTGTGGGGAAGAATTAGGAGTACATTTGGGAACATGAGTGTAATGATCTGTACAGGATATCAAGAAACAGGAACAGATTTTATTAACATGAAGTATTAGTAAAGCGAATTGATTGAATAGTATGAGTACAACTAATTTTCATAAATCTTTTTTCTCTCTCTTTTTGTATAATTTTATATCATTTGTATGTCCTTTTGAAGGTTTTTTGAGATATACTATAAAACTATAATTCAGTGGGGCATGTATTAGGAAAGATTAGAAGGGACACCTGCCGATCCACGGCTAGATTCAAGCATCACACTGCATGAGATGTGAAATAGTAAGCTTAATGCCAATAGATGGCAGAAATAAGTCGTATTTAAACACAACATTTTGATCTAAAGTGAAGTTTGCTTATGAAAAACATGTGCAGTAATCGTATCTACACGAAGCAATGGTAGGTTTCAATGTGAAATCTGAAGCTGTATATACACTTCAAAATGGCGTCCATGAATGTGAATGTAAATGTGTCCCTTCACTGTTTCAATGCCTTTCAATAAAGCTTTTTTTTTGTCCTCATTTGCCGATACCCTAGTGCAAGAAACCACCCACCAGGACTGTATGTCTCTATGTCCAGCCCCAAGATCTAATAACATGGCTCGGACAAAGACACAAGAAACTTAATTGGCGGAAGAAGGAGACCAAGGCACAACAGGGAGGCCTGCACCACTCCATCTGGGCGTAGTATCGCCTGTTGGACGAAGACAAAAACTGGGAAGGCCCTTGTTACAAGTCCATGGAGCAGGAAAAAGGCATAATCATAGGACCCGGGAAAAAAAACAAAACGGAAATCCTACCTCCAATTTACCAGAAAGTCCCAAAAGGCAAGCCTTTTCCTACTACAGGATCTGGCCAAGTCCACTCTAGAAACTTCATATAGTGAGGTCAGCCATCCCGCAAAGGTTGGAGGAGCTGCATCCACCCAGAACCTACAAATCTTCCTCCTAGCCAAGAGACTAGCATAAAACAAAAAGGATCTGGCATGCCCGGAGATGTTATCATCTATTCCAAAGATGATCAAAGGAAGATAAATTTACAGTGTGGTGTTTAGAATAGAAGATAGGGCATCCATCACCTTCTCCCAGAAATGACTAATAGCGGGGCAATCTTTACACATATGAACATCTGAGGCCTCAGGCAGATCGCAATTATTGCATTTTTTCCCAGGCTGATATTTGGCTAGCTTCTGGGGGGAGAGGTATGCTCGATGTAGCGTGAACAGGTGGTTTCGTCTCAGCCGTGTTGGTTTCACGATCTTGTATAGAAGACTAAGTGAATTCAGCCACTTCTGCTCACACTGGTTTCCCACCTCCCCTTCCCATAACAAGTCAGGGAGATTAAGGTTGCCATCTATTTCTTCTAAGATTGCCCAGTACCAACAAGAGTCCTCCTTGCCCCCCCTGGCCTAGTTACCAGTAGATTTTCCAGGTTGCTATATTTACCATGGGGGACCCCTTTCCTAATCAGTACCTGAGCCCAGCTAGTCAATTGTAGATACTTAAATCTAGAGAGACGCGGCCCAACTCTCTCCAGCAGCTCATCCCAGGGTATCAATGAGCAGCCAGCCACCAAATCTCCCCAGGTCAGAAATCCTGCATCCCTTATCGGACACGCCAGTCTGTCTTTAAGACATGATGGAGTACCTGGCGAGTCCCACAAGGGTGCAGTGTTGGAGAAGTAGCTGAGCCCCAATCGTTTCCTGATTGTAGACCAGCTTCTGGCCAATGATTGGAGAGTTTTTAGTTTTACTTTTTTGAAAAATTTCTGGTCTCCAAACTTGAAGAGAAAGCCGACATGTGGAAGACTGGCACCCTCTCGCACGGCTCAAAACATCCTTCCCCTGGCGCTATCTAGTGGTGTTTTTAGTAGCATTCTAGAGTGGGATAGTTCAAACGCCCAGGCATAGTATTGCAAATCTGGTAGCGCTAGCCCTCCTTTTTGCCTCCTCCTCCTGAGTTTTTTCCAAGTCAGTTGTGTAGCTCCATACCTCCAGATGAAGGAGTTAATATCTTGTTGGCATTTAGCTATTTGCTTACTATCAAAGGCCATCGGGATGGAATTGAACAGGAAAGTATATTTGGGCAGGATAGACATTTTGACTAAGTTAGTCCTTCTAAAGATAGATAGAGGGAGGTGGTTCCATGCCTTAAGCTGTCTCCGGCATTCTTTATATACTCGCTCCAAATTTTGAGCGGCAATCTTACTAACGTATTGGATGATTCTAATGTCTAAATATTGCATGGAGGACACAGTCTCCACAAGAGAACTAGTGGTATTCCAGGCCATGATTTCCGTTTTATCAGAGTTTATCTCATATCCGGAAATCTTGCCGAACTCGTCTGCCCTCTTAATCACTGTGGGGAGAGCCAGTTCTTGATTGGATGTCATTATGAGGATATCATCTGCATATAGAGCTACGCGCTTATCCCATCCACCGAAGCTAAATGATGGTATATTAGCCTCCTCTCTGAGAATCTGAGCAAAGGGCTCGATATAGAGATTAAAGAGGAGGGGGGAAAGTGGGCAGCCCTGCTTAGTACCTCTTTAAATACTAAAGGGTTCTGTCAAGAAATTATTTACAGAGAGCCTGGCCATCGGAGCTTTGTATATAAGCGATATCATGCGGCAAAAAATTACAGGTAGGTTTAATTTCCTCATAACTTCAGCCAAGAAGGCCCAATTGACCCTATCAAAGGCCTTTGTCGCATCCAGCGTAAAGGCGGCCAAAGGAAGAGAGAAGGTGGTAGCGATGTCAATTGCCCCAACTAGATCTTGCGTGAGGTCTGCTAAGTGTCTACCTTTGACAAAGCCCTTTTGGTCTTCGTGTATGATTGAACTTGCCACCGCCCCCAGCCTGAGGTTCCGTGACGATTTGAACCCGTGTTTTCAACATTGTCGTAAATACATAATTTTGGTATCAGTGAACCGCAAATGATCCATTTAGCATATCCTGGTGTTTTCGCTATGCTACGAGCAAGAGCACTCCTGTTACAAACACATTTTCTGATCTACCCATGGCATCCATTTTAGATTACGGCAGCCATTTTGTATTTCTTGCCCTCACATAGTCAATGGACACGCAATGACCTCTGATCACTTCATTTCAATTAAGGACACGTAGGCTTTGGCCGGCGATTCACCTCTCTAGTGACACGTGCACCTTAAGACAGAAAAACGCCATGGCTACATGACTCGACAGAAACTGTCTCCTCTGCCTGAGGCCAGTCCTGCTATACTGGTTCTCGTGTTCGTTGGCCTGATCATGATTAGGCGGCCGAAGCTGGTAGCCTTGCCCATTTACGACCCACAAACATCTCTTATCCTGCTTTTCTATCTTCTGCACCTGGCTCTGCTCCTTTCCTTCTGGGCCTTTATTAGGGGGAGGTAACGAAATTTACGATGAGGCGGTCCGGCTCTTGAATGGAAAGTTGACATGGGATTATGATGGAATAGTAGGAACCCCTCGTTCGTAATGTTTTGACATCAGATATTGTTGACGATTCCTGTGCAACGCCAAATATTTATTGTTTAGGACCCAAAGGTTTAGAAATGTACTAACACGTAAAGAATTTGCCCCAAGCCTAAAATTTAGTATATAAGGAGCAACCCACTTTGTACAAATCGAACAGGCTCCTAGATACTGCCCGTGTGTAGTTTCTGTGACTTCTGTGTCCCTGCAGTAATAAACCTTTGGTCTTTGACGCCACCATCGAGAAGCCCGTGTTTCTGTTTATTTGTGCACCGAGACAGGTAGAACTCCGGGGTCTTCGGGTGTTATCCCTGACACCTCTGGACGGAACCAAAAAGTCCAGAACTCCAATTGGCGCCCAACGTGGGGCGACGTCATTCGGTACCAGTCCAAAAGCCTGAAGAGTTCGAGAAGCTTCGTGTGAAGATTCCTGAGGGAGGAGCCCCACTTCATCGATCCCGGCATATCGCAAAAGTGGCCCGACGTTCTCTTCCACGAGGGTTCCCGTTCGGACGGCTGCAGTGGTCCGTTGCCTTGACCGTCGCCCTGTCTTGGACCCGAGGTGCAGTCCTTAGTACGGCGAGACGTGACGGGTTTCTCCTTGGTGACGTCTTCAGTGCCTCAGTTAAGTATTAAGTGGTTGCTAGTTGGTTATTTCGTAAGGGTTGCTCCTGTTTGGATAATCCTTTTTAGTTCTTGGTTTGGTTTGGTTTCGTAAGATTATCACTGGTTGTTCCGGTTACGATAATCTTTTGGTTTAGTTTGGGTATCGATACATTTGTTCGCTTTGGTAGGCCTAAGTTCTTGGTTCGAGTGCACATTTTTGTTTGTGTTTTCGTTTGTTCTGTGTTCCGGATTATAAAATGGTAAGTCGGAAGAATTGTATGTTGTCGTGTTTTGGTTGCAACAGTGATTCCCGGTTGGAGGACTCATGTTTGGTTCCTCCGATTGGGACTCCTCTTTATGATCTGTATTGTAAGTTTGGTGTGGGTCCTATATCTTATAATGAGGTATGGATCCGATATACGGAGAAAGACGGTGTCCTTAGTTGGCCACTACATGGCAGTTTTGAACCCGAAGTCCTTGATAATTTGGAAGTGAAATTGTTTAAGAAGAAAGCCCGGCCGGCAATGTTTGATTCTTTCCGTTATTGGCGAAAAGAATCTAAACAGAGAGAAATTAAGAAGTTAAAGAAAGAACAGAAAGAGCAAGAGTTGACTTTAGAACAGTCTGCTAAGCAGCTGCAACTCAACGAGTCTGAGAAAGCAATGGAGGTGGCCAATAGAGAGCGTAATTTAGCGATAGACAAGTGCTACCCTGCCTTGCCATTGAGTACAGCTAAGATAGTAGAGGACCCCGAAAACGATCCTCTGTTGTCTTACTTGTTGAGGTCACCCCCACCGTATGCACAGGGTGCTACGGCTCCACCTTTACCGAATATTCAATTACCGGTTGCTGGACAACCTGGTATTCCTGCTCCTGCTCCCCTGAATAAAGCTCCTGTACTTCCTGTGGTCAATGTTAATGTTCCTCCGACACCCCCTCTTCCCGCTCCTTTGCCTATACCTGCTCCGCCCATACCTGTTGTTTCACAGGCTACTTTGCCTGCTACTCCTACTGTTTCTGTTTCTTCTGTTCCGACTGCTGCTCTATTTACGGCTTCTGCTAGCATTATGACTCCGCTTTCTGTTCGTCGGAGAATCACTGACTCTGTCTCTAATATCCTATCTCCTCTCTATAAAACTTTGATTAAGACTCCTGCTTCTGACTCCGTTCAGAGACGTAGTCAGCTTCCTAGTACTGAAGAACGGGGAATACTAGATTCCACAGCTCTTAGATGGATTTCAAAAAGTGGAAGATATAGTACTAGAGATGTATTAGATACATTTATGCAATGGAATGAACCGACACAGCGATATGTGTTCGATGAAATGTGCTCCCTTTTGCGTGAGGAACTGGAAGAAGATGACTCTAAATCAAATCTAGATGAACTAATTCATGTCCAAAAAGAGTTTGCTGCAGGTATGATAGTTGGTCAAAATATAAAGGAAGCGATGGAACTAATTTTAAGTTATAGGAATGATCCATCCCTTCGTTCACCGAGAGAGTTAGAGAAACATAGTACGAAGCAGAATCACCAATATCCAATGAGGGAGGTTCCTCCAATTTGGCGCGAAGCTGTGCAAGCAGATGCGGCTCATGGTATTGTAGCCGCTCCGGCGCAATTCCAGAGAGTATGGATACACATTCCGTGGAAGCAAGCCGAAGTGTTAGCAGTGAAACAGGCCTTGCCAGATCCGCGTAAGAATCCTGCCGGATACTATAAGGAGTTAGCGCAGACAGTTGAAGCTTGCGTGATGAATTTAGCGGACATTGACATGTTATTTGGGAATGTAGTTCCGCAACCAATTTGGGCTAAAATTCGTAAAGAGAATCATCCAGTTGCCCTAGGTGGTGATTGGGCAGCTATAATTGCGGCAGATGGTCAACAAATAGGGGGTTCTAAACCCAAACCTCTAATTGCTGATCTTCCTGGGAGAATAATTGAATTAATGAAGACTCTGATGCCAGCATTGCGCGTTAACTGGGACAAGTTGTCCGCATGGAGGCAGAAGAAAGACAAAAGTGTCTCCGACTTTTTCACAAGGTTCGAAGAAACTTTTGTAGATCACAGTGGTCAGGATATGAGCACAGAAGGAGGGCAGAGACTGTTTGTCGATAAATTTGTACACAATCTGCTACCAGAACTCAGTAATAAATTGAAAGATTCTGAGAGTGCGTGGGCTGTCTCTACAACTGCGCAAATACTTGCAACTGCTCAGTATTATGAAAATAGGGATAAAGAGGAGAAGGAAAAGTCAGATAAGAAGACGAAAGACTTAAAAACTAAAGTTCTTTTGCAGCAAGCATATCCGCCTCGCACGAATCAGACTAATACACAGCAAGGGTCATATCAAAGGACAGATTATGGTTCGCCGAGGCCGCAATATCAGTGGAACCAGTGTGCGTACTGTAAGAAAGAAGGTCATTATAAGAATGACTGTCCAGTCTTAGCGCAGAATAATGCTGCAGCAGCTCAGAGAGGTCGTGGTGGTTCTATGCAAAATTCTAGAGGTCGAGGACGAGGTGCTATGCCTCCACAAACGAATGATCGTCCTTCTAATCATTTTGATCAGCGGAATGGACAGTCTGCCCAACAAAATAGATCTCAACAATATCATGTTGAATACTACTGTGAAGTTAATGAGGAATTTCAACAAAGTGAGTACTAGGACGGCCATGGACAAAGAGAGGGAGTAGTATCAGTCCCAGTAGATCAGAGTGGGCCTTATGTCGCGGTAGCAACATCAGGTGTAGTCGAACCGTTTCTGTTGGATACTGGTGCAGCAAAAAGTTCTATCATTTATGCAAAACTCCCTGGCGCACCTTTGTCTGGCTTAACAAATGTTTCAGTAGGTTTTTCAGGCGCCCCTGTTTACAACCCCGTATCTGGTCCTTTGTCTATTTCTGTTGGGCCGCGTCAATTGAAAGCACCCTTGATTTTGACGACCGGTTGTAATGAAAATCTGCTTGGTTTAGACTTGTTAAAACGCCTGTACGCGACATTGTACTGTTCTCCTTCAGGAGTACAGCTTACATTGGGTAAAAGAATCACCTCTCCGATGTACTTGTCAATGGATGCACTCCCGCCAGAGCTGCATTCACTCCCTGGTACTCTTTGGGCGACTGGTCCTAACGATGTAGGCCTTTTGGAAATTCCACCTTATGTAGTCACTTTGAAAGCAAATGTCAAATTTCCACGAATTCCACAATACAAGATCTCCAGTGAAGGTGAACGTGCGCTCTTATTAATTGTGCAAGATTTGATTAAGAAAGGCGTAGTTGAAGAAACTAGAGGAAATGTCTGCAACAGTCCCGTCTTGCCAATTCTGAAACGCACTGATCCTTCGAAGCCTCCAGTCTATAGGTTTGTAATCAATCTTAGGGAGGTTAATAAAATTGTGGTTCCGCAGTTTCCTGTGGTTCCAGACATTACTGCATTGTTAACGTTGATTCCCGCTACAGCCACATGGTTTTCAGTTATCGACTTGAAGAATGCCTTTTTCAGCATTCCGATAGCCGAAGAAAGCAGAGATATTTTCGGCTTCTCTCTAGGAGGTCGAAGCTTCAGGTTTAAACGTGCTCCACAAGGCTATTGTGAGAGTCCGTCCATTTACAGCCAAGCATTAAAAAGTCAGTTAGATTCCTTTGTACTCCCTCCTGGTTCTGCTTTGGTGCAATATGTCGATGATCTTCTAGTGGCTGCAGATGACAAGGAAACTTGCAAAACAGCTACAATTTCCCTATTGCATCATTTGTCCAGTTTGAATCACAAGGTGTCACCTTCGAAAATGCAATACTGTTGCCAAGAAGTGACCTACCTAGGTCATCTCTTGTCAAAGGAGGGAAGGAAGTTGTCCCCAGAGAGAATAAAAGCAATTACGCAGATGAACAGCGGCAGCTGCAGCTTCCATTCGACAAACTGCTGGTTTGGTGATGAACAACATGCTAGTGGTCATGGTTCCACATGCCGTGGATACACTCATGAACCGAACCAAGACGCAACACCTTACCAGTGCTAGATTATCAGGCTATGAGCTGACACTGTTAGCGAGTCATATTCAGATCAAAAGATGCAATGTATTGAATCCAGCAACATTGTTGCCGACTAATCAGGAGTCGAGTGATTCTGAACCACATGATTGCTGTTTCAGAACCGAGGAAGAGACAAAAGGACGAATTAATTTAAAAGACACTCCGTTGTCAGATCCAGATGGCACGTTGTATGTTGATGGGTCGTGTTTTAAATTGGAGAATGGTGATGTGACTGCTGCTTACGCAGTAACGACTTTGAGTACGATTGTGGAGACTGCAAGAGTGAGTCAGAATTCTGCCCAAGTTGCAGAATTGATCGCATTAACGAGAGCGTGTGTTTTAGCTAAGGGAAAGAGAGTGAATGTGTTCACAGATAGTCAGTACGCGTTCGGCGTGGCCCATAGTTTTGGCCGTTTGTGGAAAGAGAGAGGTTTCATTACGTCCCATGGGACTAAGATTCAACATGGTCAGCTAGTTAACGACTTGTTGGAATCTCTAACCTTGCCGACTGAAGTTGCGATTGTGAAATGCAGTGCTCATAAAGCAATCACGGATGATGTTGGTCGTGGGAATGCTTTTGCTGATGAAACCTCTAAACAGACAGCTAGAAATATGATGAGTAGAATGTATGTTGCAACGTCTGCAAGATGGATTTCTGAGTCTGGAATGTGTGAGGACACAGTGGAAAGTGTGAAAGAAATTCAGAAGGAGGCGACTGAGGAGGAAAAGCTTGTATGGAAAGAGAGCATGGGTAAATTGGACTCGAGTGGGTGTTGGATTGATCTGTCTGAACAACAGCGCTGGATGTTGCCTGATGCGTATGTGCTTGCAGTAGTAACGATGGCGCATGGAGCAGCGCACATCAGTTCTAAAGGGATTTGTAAGATGTTGGCTCCAGTCTGGAAGAATGATGGGATTAGTAAATGTGCAGAGAGAGTGGTGAGAAATTGCATGGTATGCTTGATGCATAATCCAGGCAAGGGAATACCCACACCCGCTGGTCACTTCGCTCCTCCTTCTTGTCCCTTTGAAGTGATTCAGTTAGACTTCATTCACATGGATCGTTGCAACAATCTAAAATACGTCCTAGTGGTAGTCTGTGCTTTTTCCAGATGGATCGAAGCATATCCACTGAAGGACAACACTGCTTTGTCCACTGCCAAAATCCTTCTCAAAGAATACTTCCCCAGATTCGGAATGCCACGGATTGTATGGTCAGATAATGGAAGTGAGTTCGTAGGGAAAGTTATGCAGAGTGTGTGTGCCGGCTTAGGGATAAAACAGAAGTTCCACAGTGCGAATCATCCCCAGTCTGCTGGTTTAGTTGAGGGTTACAATGGCACCCTCAAACTGAAACTTGCTAAGATACAAGCATCCACGGGTTTGTCCTGGCCAGATGCACTACCTTTGGCTCTGTTATCCACAAGAGCGACCGTGCATTCTAGAGAAGGGCTTAGTCCATATGAAATAGTTTTTGGCCGTCCTGCAAATGTTTGGGGGGTACCTAGACCGAAGGAATTTAAGCAGTTGGAATATCCAATGTTAATTGATTACCTGTACGACTTGACTGCTAAATTGAGTTTTATTCACCAACAGGTTTTCGATGCATTGCCAAAGCCACCGGAGAGTCCAGGTCATCAGCTGAAACCAGGTGATCAAGTGGTCATCCGAAATTTTGCCCGGACGAAAAATCTCCAACCCAGATTTGTCGGCCCATTTCAAGTATTATTGGCAACGAGAACTGCTATTCGTGTGGCTGGCCGAAAAAACTGGAATCATACAACGCACGCCAAGCGTGTGCCTCTGCCACTTCCTTATGATAACTGGGTGAAGAAAGGAATCGGTGCTTCTGAATCTGAACAAATCCCCAGGTTCATCCCTTTCAGCGATGCAGAACTGATCACTGATTCATCGAACTCTGACTCCCCTTCTGAAACTGCTCCTTTGAATCCCGAACATTTGCCCTCTACATCAAAAGAACATTTGCCATCTGCGAACTTGAACATTGCAACCCCTGCTGAAAATACACTGTTTCCAGATCAAACAGCTCCTGCAAAATTGAGATACAATTTACGATCTCGCAATATGGACAAATAAAGCAGGAAACTGCCTATTTTACACATTTACATTTTGATACATTGCCTCCAGCCAGGAAGTTTGCTAATACTTTGCATTGTCATGTTGTTTTAAAATTAAAATTGCCTTGCCGTCTGGGTAGCCGTAGGGTCGTGGCTGTGTGCCTAGTTGAATCTGCGGGGGTCAGACACTAGGTCGATCTTTCTGTTAGTTCTGGGAACTCCCAGAGCTGATAGAGGCATTTTCATCTACGTACACATCATCAGTGGTCGCGAGCGGATTGTAGAAGATGGAGCTTCCTGAGCTGCAACGAGAGAATGTCATTTATGTTCGCAGAAATAGACTTTACAAGATTCTTCATAGCAAATGTTTTCTGACACAATGTGCAGTTACGTTTTTGATTGTTTTAATAATGTTGGTGGGTGGAATCGTCTTTGGTGTGCATTTAATTTTTACACCGGTAACAACTACAGTACCTCCCCTTGATCCTGTTTCTTCTACTGTTGCTTCTATGCATTCTTTTCACTCGTTTCCTGAACACGAACAAGCTCGACGCTCAGAATTCATTAATAACACATTTGTACAGCTCTTGCACCAACACCAACTGGTAGTTAACACTACAGACTGCTGGGTGTGTGGCCTGATACCCCACACTATGGATAAAGGCATTCCCTATCTAGTTTTGCCTTTTAGCTATAATGGATCATTTCAGGCCTTTCAGACCATTTTTGCCTATGCCCTTGAGACCTATCCTCCGCGTCCACCACGTTCCACTAAATACAACTCTGCCAATAAAGCTTTAGTTCAGGGAATTATTGACATGATTAAAGACGTCAATAATACTCCATCTTACCCTAAAGATGAATTACGGGTATATTTGAGTTGGAATTTTACAGAGTATCGCCTCAGTTTGGGAGAAAGCAAGCGTAAGAGCTCCACCCCAGTCTGGGTCGTACCTCACAGAGGTCAAGTCTGTTTGCAGGGAAATGGGAGGAATCCGAGAGCTCAGCTAGGGAAGAGTGAGTGCGTTGAGACTTACGTGTTTCCGTCTAACTCTTCCCCTGCCTTTCTTACTGCTAGGGGTACCTACTTCATCTGTCAGGACAGAGCATATACATGGTTGCCTGCTGACTTTTCAGGTTCGTGTTATATTGCTCGACGTACACTGCTTCTTCAGATTATCACAAGACCAGAGTAGCAAGAGGTGTTTTCAGTAAGGAAGATACCACTGGTCAGGAAGCTGGAGACTTCTTCAAAGGTTTCCTTCCGTTCTGGGGGCCTATGGCCAATAGTAGAAATCTACGTCAGCTAACACGGGTAGTTGAATCTACTATTACGGAAACTGCTGGTGCCCTTAGTAACTTAACAGCTGAGCTTCAGGCGGATCGTCTCATGACGTTGCAGAACCGTATGGTTCTAGACGTAATACTTGCAGACCGAGGTGGGGTATGCAGAATGATCCAATCAAGCTGCTGTGTTTTTATTCCCAATAATGCTCCAACTGTCTATGAGGCGATCTCTAAGCTACATAAGATTTCCGAGTCTATTCACGTAGACGAAGGAAACTGGTCCTTAATGGAATGGCTTTGGACTCTGTTATTTGCGTTTGGATGGAAGGTTCTGATGGTCATTGGTGTCATCCTAGTATTCCTGTTCTCATGCTGCCTTATTGTCCAATGTGGTCCCGCTTTGTGTAGTCTCTGTGCTGCAACCTGTTTCAGAAAACCACCTGCGTTTGGAGAAAAGGTGCGAGAAAGGATGATGATACAACAACATGTCACTGACCTGATGAGCATAGAGTTAGACTCTGACATAGACTGAGTAATTGCCTATGTAAGGGCAAAAGGAGGGTCTGAGGTTCCGTGACGATTTGAACCCGTGTTTTCAACATTGTCGTAAATACATAATTTTGGTATTAGTGAACCGCAAATGATCCATTTAGCATATCCTGGTGTTTTCGCTATGCTACGAGCAAGAGCACTCCTGCTACAAACACATTTTCTGATCTACCCATGGCATCCATCTTAGATTACGGCAGCCATTTTGTATTTCTTGCCCTCACATAGTCAATGGACACACAATGACCTCTGATCACTTCATTTCAATTAAGGACATGTAGGCTTTGGCCAGCGATTCACCTCTCTAGTGACACGTGCACCTTAAGACAGAAAAACGCCATGGCTACATGACTCGACAGAAACTGTCTCCTCTGCTTGAGGCCTGTCATGTGGCGGATCATGGTAAAATTACCAAAAGAATATTTCTTTGAGGGATTTCCCCTGGAGAGAACTTTGTCACAAATACGACAGGTGACTTTGGGGGCGTTCACCTTTTTCTGGTCATCTGGAAAAGAAAAAAATTGCCAAATGAAGTGCACTTTAACGTGCCTTTGTCTTGGTTCTTCATTGAGGAAGCGCCTTCGTTGTTGATCCTCCTCCTCTTCTTCCTCCTCTTCTTCTTGTCCTCCAAGAAGCTGTGGTGGTGGACCTTCTTTTCTTGGTGGTGGGGGTGGTGGTGGGGGTGCACCAGCTGCAGCAACAAGTGATGCCATTGTTTGCTCAAAAATAGCTCTTGCTCTCTCAATGAAGAAAGTAAGAATGAGGAAAAAAGGAGGGGGCTTTCATTATTTGGGCTTTATTTGAATTTGACTGTTGGCCAATGTTAGTGGAACAAGACATTCCAAAAGACTTGTTGAAAGGTTTAGGTTTAAATTTTCCCCCATTCTTAATGATTTTTGTCTCATCAATGCATGCATGAACCAGTAAACTCTTTGAATTTAAATCTTTTGAATCAGAATTCTTTGACACTACATCTTTAGACATTATGGAGCTGGTACACTTATCCATCTCCTTAATCCAAAGATCTGTATTCTCTAGACCTTTAGCTATTTGTATTGCTTCATCTAATGTACAGTTTTTAGTAAGCAGCTTTTCCCGTACTCTCTTGTTGTTGGTACATCTAACAATTTGATCACGTATAAGTGATTCACCTAAACCTTCAAACTGGCAATTTAAAGATAACCCTCTCAATGCAGCTACGTAAGTTGCAATGTCTTCCTCATCTTTTTGGACACAACAAAAAATGTGTGCCTTTCTAACACTGTATTAATCTTGGTAATAAATCTTTTCTCTAACATTTGCATGCTCATATCATAGACAGTAGTTGGTTCTGGTTGCCCATTTCACATCCCTAAAGATATCTCAGGTAAATCTTCATACAAACGCCGACCTTCAACACCCAAATGGTGAAGTAAGATTGCTTGTTTGCGAATAGGGCCATATTTATCTGCTCCTGTCGCTAAAATATAAGTTAAAAATATCTTTTTCCATTCTTTCCAGGGTATGGCAGGTTCATCTGCAGTAGGAAGAAAGGAAGGGGGTGCAGCTAACCCCTGATCGGCCATGAAGAAAATTAAACTGGAAAATTCACTTTAAACACAAATACAAGCAATATAACCTGAAAGGGAAACAATGTTAAGGAAAACAATAATTTAAAATAATATAATAAAATAATAAATTACTGTCCCGTAGAGTCTCTTGATGTTTCATGAAGTAAATTCAGTATTATGAATTAATGTTTGTTCTTGTTGAGTGCCTAGTTGTTTATTCCAGTAACATCCATTTGGAAGAGTTCCTTTCTACGTTGATGCACGCGTTGACACAACGTGTTCTAGAAGTTGTAACGATGTCGATGGGTGGCGAAGCAGTAGTTTTTGGTTTATTTAAGTCCGTCGATCTTCATCGTTTAAAAAGAAAAGATATTTTGGTGTATTTATTGAGGAAAGCGATGTAGATGTGCCAAAAAATGGCCGCCACGTACAGGTCACGTATTTGACCTTGCATACGTTGCAGCACAGCGTCACTTTCGGAAGGCGATTGGGCACAAGGATCAGGCGCGCGAGCACAGCACGCCGATTGTTACTAAGATACCAGGAACAGCGGATTTAGAAAATGCGAGTTCTGAGCGTTATAATTTTTTATAAGATGCAGCTTAACGCTAACCAAATTCGATTATGCTTAAACAATCCCAATTAGCAAAATGCAAATTTCCGTGCGATTCTCCAAAATCTAGAAAGTTCCTTTGTATATTACCTACTGGCGGTCGCCAGTAGGTATATATAGTTAGGATTTTTTTGAATAGGGATTTCTGAAAATTCTATGTTGAATAACTTTGGCGTTGATGGACGGAATTGGCTGAAATTTTCAGGAAAATGGCACATTTTGTTTCTGAGCGTCCCCTGAAAGTTTGGGGGGGGGTTTCGTCAAGCGGGGGCCAAGAAAAAAGGAGGGTCCCAAAATGTGTTTTTAACATTGAGTTTTCAATAGGGCGGTTGGACTCACTTTTAGCTCGAACGGCTTAATGGATTTCCACAAAACTTGGCAAAATTGTAGGGACTGGTAGCCCGATGTGCCTTTGCTATGTCTCAAGATATATGCTCCAGTGATTTTTACAAAAATTAACTTTGAAAAATATATATTGGGCTACATTGGGCTATATATATGTTAGAGCCCAAATGTAGCCCAATGTAGCCCAATGTAGCCCAAAGATGGACACCAGAGACACAAAAAAACAAATGTAGCCCAAATATCAGCCAGATGTAGCCCAACTATAGCCCAGTGACAGAATGTCCCAGAGTGTTCTAAAGAACAACTAGAGCGCTAACAGTCTTACTTATGACAAAAGTATGGCACACCTGAAGTCATCTTGATTGGAATAAAGTGTTAACACTTAAAACATTTAATTTGCAAAGGAACAAAATGAGGGGTTTCATTTTGCCATAGAAATGTTATATATTACCTACTGGCGGTCGCCAGTAGGTATATATAGTTAGGATTTTTTTGAATAGGGATTTCTGAAAATTCTATGTTGAATAACTTTGGCGTTGATGGACGGAATTGGCTGAAATTTACAGGAAAATGGCACATTTTGTTTCTGAGCGTCCCCTGAGAGTTTGGGGGGGTTTCGTCAAGCGGAGACCGAGAAAAAAGGGGGGTCCCAAAACTTGTTTTTAACATTGAGTTTTCCATAGGGCGGTTGGACTCACTTTTAGCTCGACGGCTGAATGGATTTCCACAAAACTTGGCAAAATTGTAGGGACTGGTAGCCCGATGTGCCTTTGCTATGTCTCAAGATATATGCTCCAGTGGTTTTTACGAAAATTAACTTTGAAAAATATATATTGGGCTTCATTGGCCTATATATATGTTAGAGCCCAAATGTAGCCCAATGAAGCCCAAATGTAGCCAAATGTAGCCCAATGAAGCCCAATGTAGCCCAATGTAGCCCAATGTAGCCCAATGTAGCCACCAGAGACAAAAAAAAACAAATGTAGCCCAAATATCAGCCAGATGTAGCCCAACTATAGCCCAGTGACAGAATGTCCCAGAGTTTTCTAAAGAACAACTAGAGTGCTAACAGTCTTACTTATGACAAAAGTATGGCACACCTGAAGTCATCTTGATTGGAATAAAGTGTTAACACTTAAAACATTTAATTTGCAAAGGAACAAAATGAGGGGTTTCATTTTCCCATAGAAATGTTATATATATATATATTCACTGAAAAAACCATAGGTTATAGACCATATATAGTTAGGAATTCGCATTTACAAAACCTTATTTTACTCACACAAAACCATTGAAATTCCATATATAGTTAGTTGCACTAACTATATATCGCGCACCCGCAATCCACTGCTGATGATGTCACATATTACATCATTCATGACATGGTCAGTGACATCACTGATGACATCACTGATGACATCTCAAATGACATCACTGATGACATCTCAAACGACATCTCTGATGACATCACTGATGACATCTCATTTGACATTACTGATCACATCACTGATGATATCATTCATGTGATAATACGATGAACCTCTTCAGACTCTAATATAACCTTAGATACAATCAGTGTAAACAGACACTCACAGACTGTCACTCATCCATGGAGTTACTCACACACCTAGTCAGTCATGCAAAGAATCAATCACACCTCCATTTCCTCAACTATACAGTTATACAAACTTTACTTATTCAAACATATACTAACACATATTTACTCTCTTATACAATCCCTGATACAAGTTCACAATGATCCATACAGCCACTCACACATTCACTGGCTCCTATGCACAGTTATTTATATATGTCAACTCACACATGTACTGTGTTTTACATATGTACTTACTTTGACATGTAGCACTGAGATATCCATTCACTCACCAATACACTCATGCACACAGTCAACCGCCCATACAGCTGTTTCCACATGCACTTTTGAAACCATACATCTAGTGAATCAACTGCTCACACATCTATGCACAGAGTCATACACCTCCCAGCCACCCACACACACACTCGGTCTCCCATACAAATACTTGGGCAACCAATCAATAACCCATATAGTTACTCATATAGCTACTTATCAACACATGCAACAGTTTACAGAACAACAGACATAATGATGCACAAATTAAGACAGTTTAGTCACTAACCCATGCACTCAGTGAGACACATTTAATCACTCACTCATACAGTCAGTCATGCACCTACTAAATCCTTCATCCAGACACTTATACATCCACTCATTCTTCAATATGTAAGACATATTTTAACTTTACAGAAACATACAGTCACTGGATGTTGTCACCAGTGATGTCATCAGTGATGTCATTTGAGATGTCATCAGTGATGTCATCAGTGATGTCACTGACCATGTCATGAATGATGTAATATGTGACATCATCAGCAGTGGATTGCGGGTGCGCGATATATAGTTAGTGCAACTAACTATATATGGAATTTCAATGGTTTTGTGTGAGTAAAATAAGGTTTTGTAAATGCGAATTCCTAACTATATATGGTCTATAACCTATGGTTTTTTCAGTGAATTTTCAAGGTTTTGTAAATGCTAATTCCTAACTATATATGGTCTATAACCTATGGTTTTTCCAGTGAATTTTCAAGGTTTTGTAAATGCTAATTCCTAACTATATATGGTCTATAGCCTATGGTTTTTTCAGTGAATATATATATATATATACATACATATATAAACATATATCATCTGTATATCTATATAAATACAAACATAAATGCATGCATACATATACTTATATGCATACAGATGCATGTTATTTACATGAAAGTTGAAAAAACACTAATAAAAGCAAAGCTAAAAAGCCACCTCATTACAAACAGAATGGCTTTAACTTAAACGAGGGCGAGATCTATTGCATTTTCAATGCTTGTTTACTTTGGTTCCATTAAGAAGGCATTCAGATGTGTCACACATTTGCCATAAATTCTGAATGTTAGCACTCTAGTTGCACATTAGATCACTGTAGTAAAGCTACTGCTCACCAGGGACGTCTGCTGCTGGTATTCAAAGTGCATGTTTCAGTCTGCATGTCAGAATTGTTTTAATGAAATAGAAGAGGATTTGAGAAGTCACTCAAAATGATCCCTAATTTTTCTTTCTGAAGCACTAATCATACTTTCTATGGCAAAATTAACCCCCTCATGTTGTTCCTTTTTGAATTGAGTGTTTTCAGACTTACCACTTCATTCCAATCAAGATGGCTTCTGGTGTGCCATACTTTTGTCATAAGTAAGACTGTTAGCGCTCTAGTTGTTCTTTAGAACACTCTGGGACATTCTGTCAATGGGCTATACTTGGGGTACATCTGGGTGATATTTGGGCTACATTTAGGCTCTTTTGTCTCTGGTGGCCATCTTGGGAGACTGTATGTCAGAATTGTTTAATGAAATTGAAGAGGGTTTGAGAAGTCACTCAAAATGTGCCCTAATTTTTCTTTCTGCAGCACTAATCATAATTCATATGGCAAAATATACCCCCTCATTTTGTTCCTTTTTAAATTAAATGTTTTAAGAGTTACCACTTTATTCCAATCAAGATGGCTTCAGGTGTGCCATACCTTTGTAATAAGTAGGACTGTTAGCGCTCTAGTTGTTCTTTAGAACACTCTGGGACATTCTGTCATTGGGCTATACTTGGGCTACATCTGGGTGATATTTGGGCTACATTTGGGCTCTTTTGTCTCTGGTGGCCATTTTGGGAGACTGCATGTCAGAATTTTTTAATGAAATAGAAGAGGATTTGAAAAGTCACTCAAAATGTGCCCTAATTTTTCATTCTGCAGCACTAATCATACTTTCTATGGCAAAATATACCCCCTCATGTTGTTTTCTTTTTAAATTAAATGTTTTAAGAGTTACCACTTTATTCCAATCAAGATGGCTTCAGGTGTGCCATACCTTTGTAATAAGTAGGACTGTTAGCGCTCTAGTTGTTCTTTAGAACACTCTGGGACATTCTGCCATTGGGCTATACTTGGGCTACATCTGGGTGATATTTGGGCTACATTTGGGCTCTTTTGTCTCTGGTGGCCATTTTGGGAGACTGCATGTCAGAATGTTTTAATGAAATAGAAAAGGATTTGAGAAGTCACTCAAAATGTGCCCTAATTTTTCATTCTGCAGCACTAATCATACTTTCTATGGCAAAATATACCCCCTCATGTTGTTTCTTTTTAAATTAAATGTTTTAAGAGTTACCACTTTATTCCAATCAAGATGGCTTCAGGTGTGCCATACCTTTGTAATAAGTAGGACTGTTAGCGCTCTAGTTGTTCTTTAGAACACTCTAGGAGGCTGCAGTAGAACACAAAGGAATCAACTGACAGTCTCTGTCCTTGTTGGATGTTCATGTTTTACTGAGAATGTCAGACTTCATTTTCACATGACTGAGAAAGATAATGTGAATTTACAGAAAATATGCTTTCAGTTTAGCTTATAGATCCCCTTCCAAACCACTGTGGGAAAATCATGAGATATTAGTTTTCTTTCAAACAATATTCATGATATCACAGCAGAAGGTTTTTTCACATGGTAAAATCACCTTAGAACTGTCGTACATGTTAGTATGTTTTCCATGTTTATTATGCAGCGTCACACCACATCACCATGGTAACACATTCTGTATATAGGTGACGTCACTTGTACACGGTGACAGATGACAGCTGACACCTGTTAACGCTAGTTGTTATCCCGCTACCGCTGGTCCTTGTTGATAATAAACATAATCTTGAATACACCTTTCTCCATGCTTTATTGGTGTATGCTACAATTGGCGACGAGGGTTCTTTCAACAAGGGCCGGCGGAAATAATGAGGTCGGCGATGATTGATGATCGTGACCATATTGATAAGAAAATGCGGGAGAGAAGTTAAGGCGTTAACGGAGTGAGTACGCTAAAGATGCAAGCGCTGCTGACTAAAAGTATACTACTGAAGAGTAATTTGTGACAGTCGTAAATAATCTGAGGAAACGCTTTTGCTCGACACCGCGTGAATTTGAAAAAGTTGAGTTTGAGTCACGACTAAAGCGGTGAAGGTGTGCGGTGTAAAGCGTTTGCGGAGTATCTGAACTGTAATTATCAGGCGGCTGCGTTGAGGATCGAGCTGAAGGAAGCATTTTGAAACCGGCGCTTCGTGACATCCAGCTGAGGCGTCAGTCAATTACCTCAGCTGAGTCGCGTGAAGCATGCCGGTAGTGCCTTGTGATTGGCTGCACGTCACCAACGTAAACAACGTGCGGCCATCTTTGAAATTTTCCTGTCAGGGAAGCGAGTGAAGGAAAAACGAAGCGCACTCTGAGGGGAATATTGCGCACTAGTGAAATCGATCAAAAGAAAACGTGCAGCTTTACAAGTAAGCCACAGAGTTATATCGGAGCGAAAATAAAGCTATCTTCCGCCGGTGTGTTGGAAATAAAATTGTCAGAAAGGCAAAAAGTGAATAAATAAGCATGGCAGAGTGCAACAACATATGTGCCCCTCCCAGATTCCTGGATGAACCAGGGAAACCCACCATGAAGTGGAAGAAGTGGGTAAGGGCATTCGAAAATTACATCATTTCTATTGATGGGAAAGCTTTTGATGCCGAAAGAAAATGTTCCTTGTTGTTTGGACTATTAGGTAAAGCAGGGCAAGACATCTTTGACAGTTTACCTGAGTATGAGAGCCCACCAGGAACATTCATACCACTGAATGAGTATCAGGAAGCGTTAAAAAGATTGGAAAGGCAATTTGATGAAGAAAATAATATAATGGTTGCCAGACATAAGTTTGCTCAAAGGAAGCAACAGGAAGGGGAGTCTGTCGAGGACTATGTTGCATGCTTGAGAGTTTTAGCTGTAGAGTGCGAATATGAGGAAATGACTGATATATACATAAGGGACCAAATAGTGTTTTATTGCTACACGAGGAAGGTGCAGGAGAGATTATTGACTTGCAAAAGGCCGAGTTTGCAAGAAGTCATTGATATCGCTAGGGGTATCGAAAGATCCTTAACTTCTACAAAAGAATTGTCATCTACAGGAAATAATGCTAATGTATTTTACTTGCAGGAGAAGAAAAAAGGGGATGGTAAGACAAACGAAAGAAATATGAGTGAGAGAAAGGTGGGAGGTAAGCAGTTATGCTGTTTTAGATGTGGTTCTAGTGAACACTTGGCTGACTTTAAAAACTGTCCAGCTGTAGGTAAAAAATGTATAAAGTGCAAGAGGTATGGACATTATTCTACCTTATGTAAAACAAAAAGGATGAGCAATAGTACAAGCATAAACACAGTTGGAAATTTTGACGAAGAAATGTGCGCTAATATTATGTTGTACATAGAAATGGAGGATGGGAAAATAAAAGGCCCCATTAGTGATGTAAAAATTGGGGAGGTTGAGTTAAAGTTCACTGCTGATTCTGGTGCCCCAATAACTACAATTTCCGATACCCTATTTGAAGAGAGGTGGAAAGGTGTGCAGTTGACTGAATCTGATATGAACCCAAAAGCCTTTGGAGAGAAGGATATAAATATGTTGGGATATTTCATTGACACCGTAACATTTAAAGGGAGAGTGATTGAGACAAAGGTCTACGTAGCAGAAAAGGGGAGAATACTGGTAGGATGGAGAGATTTGGCCCAGCTGGGGGTGGTATTAGTTCCGGGAGCAAAAGACCCCGTGATTTTAAGAGAGGAATGGATGAACAGCATTTGTGTAGGGAGAGAAGAAAGTACATTGGGTGAAATTTTGGAAAATCATAAAGATGTATTTAAAAATGTTATTGGATGTGTAAAAGGATTCAGTCATGACATCAAGCTTAAGGAAGGTGCTATTCCATGTAAGCACAAGGTAAGATCTGTGCCTTTGTCAGTAAAAAGTGAATTAAGAGAAGTGCTTGAAAAATTAAAGAGGGAAGGTGTGATTGAAGAGGCGGAAGAATCCGAATGGATTTCTGCCATAGTTGTATCAAAGAAGAAGGTGACAGGGGAAATTAGGTTGTGTGTCGACCTGAGGTCGCTTAATAGAAATATTGTAATTAATTGTCGTCCCTTGCCAAAAATTAAGGACATTCTTCAGTCAACATCTGGATCAAAGTATTTTTCTCTTATAGACTTAAGGTCAGCGTACCATCAAGTGTGCTTGTCTGAAAAGTCCAAACAACTAACAACTTTCATTACGCCATTTGGAGCATTTAGGTATGTGAGACTTCCTTTTGGTCTAGCATCATCTTCAGGAGTTTTCCAGAAACTCATGGATGTATTGTTTGGGAAAATGAAAGGGGTGGAAGCCTTTCAGGATGACATTTTACTGCACTCCAACATGGAAAGCGAGCATATACAGTTGATTGATACAGTTCTAAGTGTGTTGGAAAGTAGAGGCATGACAGTTGCTAAGGACAAATGCAAATTCATGGCAAAGGAAATTGAATATTTAGGACATGTTCTGTCTGCAGAGGGTATTTTGCCAAAAGATGATTTGGTCCATGCAATAAGGGAGGCCCCTGAACCAAAAAATAAAGAGACCCTCAAGTCATTCCTTGGCCTCAGTGAGTATTACGCAAAATTTATCAGTAAATATGCAGAAAAAGTGGAACCACTTAGGAGACTGTTAAAGAAAAATGTGAAATATGAATGGGGAATGGAACAAGGTGATGCATTCAAAACTGTCCAAATGGAAATAGCTAAGGCGCCAGCATTAAAACCATATGATCCGCAGCTAGAAAACATCGTAACTGTGGATGCTAGCAATGAGGGAATAGGTGCTGTGTTCTGCCAAAGGAAAGGTAATGAAGAAAACACAATTGCATTTATTTCCAGGAAGTTAAATGACACTGAGATCCATTACAGTACAATTGAACGTGAGACTCTAGCCTGTGTGTGGGCTGTACACAAACTCAAAGATTATTTGTGGGGCAAGAGTTTCACGCTTGTAACGGACCACAAACCCCTTGTGTACATGATGGACGGCAAGGGGCGTGGCAATGGCAATGCCAGTTCAAGGCTGATCAGACTCATGTCAAAGCTTCAGGAGTATAATTTCAGAATGGAACACATAAAAGGAGGAAAGAACAGTAGGGCGGATTGCCTATCCCGGTTACCGGTAAAGGAAAACAATGATGAGGTACTGGAAGACAACGAATGTGTGGTGGCACACATTGACGCGACTGTAATGTGTGAAGGATCAATAAAAGATGAGGAATGGGAAGAATGTGCAAAGAGAGACAATGTCCTGGCCAAAGTAAAGGAGTATGTACAATCCAATTGGCCACATGTGAGGAATTTACCTAAGGAGCTAAAAAATTACCAACAAGTAAGCGATGAATTGACTCTGGAAAATGGTTTCCTGAAAAGAGGTGAAGTGTTCGTGCCGCCACTAGGCCTCAGGCAAAAGATAATCCAGATGGCTCATAGAGGGCATCCTGGCACCACAGCCACTAGAAATGTTCTGAGGATGTACTATTGGTGGCCAGGTGTGGACAGCGAAGTTAGGAATACTGTAGATAAATGTGAGCAATGTTTGAAGTCAGACAAACATTGGAGAATGGAGAAAAATGAGCTGCAAATCGTGCAAATCCCTGATGGACCTTGGGCCAAGGTTGCAATAGATTTTGCCGGACCTTTCAATCTACTACAAGATGAATGTAAATACCTAATAGTTTTGACGGACTACTATACTAAGTGGGTGTGTTACAAGTTTGTGAGGATGATTACTACTGAAATAGTCATAAAATTTCTGGAGAAAATCTTTGAGAGAGAAGGGCAACCAAAAACCATAGTGTCTGATAATGGATCACAACTAGTATCGCGTTTAATGGTAGATTTCTTGGAAAAACGTGGTATAGTGCAGGAGAAAACACCCTTGTATAGTCCTAAGAGCAATGGTCAAGTTGAGAGGATCAACAGATTCTTTAAAGAAGGAATCCAGTTGGCTATTGCGAATGACATGGATGTAAAGGAGTTTATCAAAGTAAAAATAAATGCATATAACAATACTCCTAAGGAAGCAACAGGGTTTACACCATTTTTCCTGATGAGAGGAAGAGTATGCAACGGCGTCATTACGCCGAAAATAGGTGAATGGAAAGCAGCAGCTGTAGAAGCAAGAGAAGTCTGTGAGAAAGAACTCAATGTGAGAGAGAACATACTGTGTAAACAATTGAAGAATAAGGCTTATTCTGACAATGTCAATCGTGCTAAAGATAAAGTCATAGTACCTGGGGATTGGGTGCTAGTGAGGAAGCCTGGTCTGGTTGCTAAAGGAGAGTCTAAGCTTAGCAGGCCGTTGAGAGTCGACAGAGCAACTGGAGGAGCTGTGCTAGTTGAAGGTGAGGGATGGCGCAGTAAAGATGATGTGGTAAAACTGAAACAAGGTCAAGAACAGATCATAATGAGAAAAGCAGGAACGGAGGAAGGAGGTCTAAATGACAGTATTCTAGAATGGGATGACACGTGTGGTAACCTAGATGGGTCACACACCAGAGTCAGTCAAGGAGCGTCTAATGTTTCAGACGCAGGTTTTGAGGGATTCTCTTCCAGTCCCGTGGACACTACTTCAGTGCGGAATGGAACTAGGGGAGACAACTGTGAGGAAGGCAATGAGTGTAATGCAACAAGCATGGGTGATGTTGAGGGCAACGTAACTGGAAGACATCTTTCTAGAACGGGCAGAGTGGTCAAATTGCCCACCAAGTTTAAAGACTATATTATGGAATAGTTTTCTGTTTATTGTTTATGAAGGAAGGGAGATGTCGTACATGTTAGTATGTTTTCCATGTTTATTATGCAGCGTCACACCACATCACCATGGTAACACATTCTGTATATAGGTGACGTCACTTGTACACGGTGACAGATGACAGCTGACACCTGTTAACGCTAGTTGTTATCCCGCTACCGCGGGTCCTTGTTGATAATAAACATAATCTTGAATACACCTTTCTCCATGCTTTATTGGTGTATGCCAGTAGGTAATATATATATATATATATATATATATATATATATATATATATATATATATATATATATATATATATATATATATATATATATATATATATATATATTACCTACTGGCGGTCGCCAGTAGGTATATATAGTTAGGATTTTTTCCCTATGGGATTTCTGAAAATTCCATGCCTAATAACTTTTGCGTTTGTGGACGGAATTGGCTGAAATTTTCAGGAAAATGGAACATTTTGTTTCTGAGCAGCCCTTGAAAATTTGGGGGGGTTTTGTGGAGGGGGGGCCGAGAAAAAAGGGGGGTCCCAAAACGCCTTTTTCCCATGTTAATTTCCATAGGGCGGTTGGACTCACTTTTAGCCCGAACGGCTGAATGGATTTGCACGAAACTTGGCAAAATTGTAGGGACTGTTAGCCCGATGTGCCTTTGCTAGGTCTCAATATATGTGCTTCAGTGGATTTTGAGAAATTAACGTTTAAATCAAGATATATATCTGTAACAGCGCTCCGGGCAGCGATCCGGTTAGCGAACCTTTCGCGTATCGGAACTTTGCGATGCGAAGCTGATTGGCCCTCCGGTGTCTGTCAACATTCTAAACAGTCCGGAGCGACAGCCATCTTGTCTCTCGGTAGGATCGAGAGACAAGAGGAGGCCAAAACAAAGGGGGAAATTACCATAAGGGGGCATAGTAGATCCTCGTTGACCCCCTAGGTTTTATGTGGAGGTTTTAAAAGGGCCTAGGAGGGTCCAAAAAAAAAAAAAAAAAAATTTTTTTTTGCGTGGTAAGCGCCAAGTTCGCGAACCGGAAAGCGTTCTGGGCAGCGAACTTTATGGATAAAAGAATGAAAGACTTTTCTAATACTGTATGTTAATTGTTTGTTGTTTTTGTTGTTTTTTTTTGTTTTCTCTTTTTTTTAAAGTGTTTTTTTTATTTTGATTCTTTTTCATAATTTATTAAACTTTCTAACATTTCAGTGTCTGAAATGTCATTATTTTCTTGAAATATTGTTTGCAATCTGTGAGGTTGCAAAATGTCCTCATTTGCAAGGAGGATATCTACTGCTTGGACACATTGCAGCAGTTCATTATCCAAGCTTTCATCCATAAATTCCATGTCAATTTGTTCAATTAATTCCTGGCTGCTCTCTTGCAGGTCCATCTCAAAAGAAACTTGCTGCTCGCCTTCCATTTTGCCTGAAATTTGGATTTAAAAAATATATATTAGTAGAGATAGGGCACTGTTGGGATTAATTTTAGATAGGCAGTTTTTATCAGTGAATTTATCTTTTGGCAGTGTATAGTATGAGAGTGGAAATAGGACTATAAAAAAGTGTATGTGATTTAACCAAGACAAGCCTTACTCCATTCATAACTATAACAGAGAAGTCTATCTAAATACATTACTACTACAGAGGGATAGTGTATATCTAGCAGAAAAAGCCTACTATATTAAGTTATAGTGCACAATATATTAAATTATAACTTACCTTCACAAAGAAGTTGAAGTTTTTTGAAGCTATTGAAATAGGAGGTACAACAAGAAGTAGTAGTCAAAATGGCTGTGTTTCCTTCTCTCCCTTTATATATATACAGGTATATAACCAATCAAAAGTCAGGTAATAAGAGTAGAAAATGAAAGTAACATTTTCATTGGTTGTCAATTCCAACAATTCAGATGTGTTTTGTGAAGTAATTTACCTCACGGTACTTGGAGAGGTCTACAGGCTAAATGGCTAAATTAAATTTCAATGAAATTTGTGAGAATGGAAGGGATTGTTATGTAGTATGAGCTAATCTATATTTGGTGAGAGTGTGTCTAGTCGTTTTTCTGTAAATTACTTTCCCACCTTTTTTTTTGGACCGCTTTCCGGGAAGCGGCCCGGTTCGCGAACCTTAAGCGTCACGGGAGTCCACCATTTTGTGTTTCGGTCGCATTAAGATACAAGATGGAGGGCAAATAATGTTTAGAATGGGTAGAAGGGGTCATGGTAGACTTATCTTGACCCTCTAGGTTTTCTGAGGGTGGCTGAGGAGGCTTATATGTGCGGAAAAAAACATTTTTTTAAAAAATTCCGCGAGGTTAGCTTTCGGTTCGCGAACCGGGTAGCGCCCCGGGGAGCGAATTTTGTGGAAAAATAATGAATAAAATTAGAAAAAAATAATAATTGTGAGTGATCAGATGAAGGGTAGCTCTGAGAAGAGCTTTTGGGTTTATGGTACATTTAGGTACTTATAAGTAGGTACCAATGCACAGTCTTAAATTCAGAATGAAAATTCTGTTGCCCTCATCTGAGAAGTGAACTCCATCTCCTCTGTAGATATCTTGCATGTAGTAACGCAAGTTATTGTTGTACAGAGAGCCCATTCCATGGTCTCTCATGAAAGCTGAAACAGATTTGTTTACATGCTTCCTCGCTTTCTCAATTTGTGGACAAAATTGGTTGGACCACTTCCATTTCTGTCTTTGGCATATATTGGAATATACCAAGGCAGTTTGAGGAAAAAGTGCCATTAATTGCTCAAAGGTGTCCTTTAAAAGCATTTCCAGACCTACCCCTGTCAAAGTGCCCAAATCATTACCTCCACAGTGCACAATTAACAGGTCAGGTTTTGGCAAATGCATAAAGGTTTTCACCAATGGTATCAATTGGTGACATTTTAATCCTCTTTGGCCCAACCACTTAATTTCCACATCTTGTAAATTGAGGTTAGGTAAATTTCTGTTCTCAGCATACCTTTGAGCCCAGTGGATGTAACTATGTCCAACAATCCAGACCTTAAACATGGTGGGAGAAGGTTGTTCTGCAGTCAGATGAAGTGTGGTAATGAAAGGGCAGTTGAAACAGTAGGAGTTTCTAAAGAAAAAAAAACTGTGGATTTACAATGCTAATGATTCATTAGCAGTGATTGGTGCATTTCCATTTCTGAAAACAGAAAGTTAGGGTGCATGGATGTGTTCTTTGAAACATGTCATTTGAATGGTCAAGGAAGAAACATTTAATGAAAGATTGCACTGGATACGCAGGTGCACTGAGAGTTCACAGTTCAATTGAAACATTGTTGTGTGAATTTGCAAACATGAGAGGTCTTCCAGGAGGTGGTTGCTATGGAAACAAGGCAGATAGGGCAGAGGGGGGAAGGGTTTTGATTTGAAAAAAGTGAGGGAAGAGGTATGATTGGCTAATATGAGAGATATGTGAAATGAATATCTGTATTTCTGTGCTTTCAATAGCTGCAGCCTTTGGAGTGCATCCTTTTTCTTCTGCTGAAGACAATTTGGTGTATTTCTGAGACTGTTTTCAAAACTCAAAAAATATTTGCTAAGGTGAGAAAAGATTTATTTAATTTAGATAGAGAATAGTATGATTGAAGGAGAAAATGATGAAGAAAGCTGTGTTTTTAAAATGTGGTTTTGTCTCTAGTGATATAGTAATAGAATTAGTTTCATAGAGAAATTGTAATTGCATATTTGGTGTAACATTCTGGCATGCAGTAACACAAGATATTGTGATATATGGAGCCCATTCCATGGTCTGTTATGTAAGCTGAAACAGATATGTTGCTTTTAAAAACGATTTAAGAAATCAATTACATTTCTGGATATGTACTGCTAGAGCTTCATAGGTTGTTTTGAGCCATATTTATAAGGTATTTGAGTGTCTAAGATGTTATGTTTTCCTTTTAAAATGTAAAGTGTTCCTCATGGGGCAAGTGTCTTGTAAATACGCTCCCACTTGTGCTTGGCAAATTTAGATTTTGATTATGGGAGTTACCTAGCCATGTTAATAGTGTCCCAAAAATGGTGCTAGGGAATTGCAGAAAACACTTTCATGTGTCGCAAGGACATTTTAAGTCATTTCTTCATGAATGCAGGTATACAATTGATTTATATGCTGTGTTTAAAAACGAATTTTGAAATCAATTAAATTTCAGGATATGTACTGTTAGAGATTCATAGGTTGTTTGGGGTCATATTTAGAAGGCATTTTAGTGTCTTTGATGTTATTTTTCCCTTTTTAAATGGAAAGCGTTCCTCATGGGGCCCTGAGCAGTTCTTAGCCATGTTATTTAATAGGAAGTGGATAACATGGCTAAGAGCATTTGCTGGAAAATGCATGAATATCGCTGATTTTTCTGCTATATTCATGCATTGCGGCCGTTTTTTTTCACATTGCTTCATAGGTTGTTTGGGGTCATATTTAGGAGGCATTTTAGAGTGTTTGATGTTATTTTTCCCTTTTTAAATGGAAAGCGTTCCTCATGGGGCCTTGAGCAGTTCTTAGCCATGTTATTTAATAGGAAGTGGATAACATGGCTAAGAGCATTTGCTGGAAAATGCATGAATATCGCTGATTTTTCAGCTATATTCATGCATTGCGGCCGTTTTTTTTCACATTGCTTCATAGGTTGTTTGGGGTCATATTTAGAAGGCATTTTAGAGTCTTTGATGTTATTTTTCCCTTTTTAAATGGAAAGCGTTCCTCATGGGGCCCTGAGCAGTTCTTAGCCATGTTATTTAATAGGAAGTGGATAACATGGCTAAGAGCATTTGCTGGAAAATGCATGAATATCGCTGACTTTTCTGCTATATTCATGCATTGCGGCCGTTTTTTTTCGCATTGCTTCATAAGTTGTTTGGGGTCATATTTAGAAGGCATTTTAGTGTCTTTGATGTTATTTTTCCCTTTTTAAATGGAAAGCGTTCCTCATGGGGCCCTGAGCAGTTCTTAGCCATGTTATTTAATAGGAAGTGGATAACATGGCTAAGAGCATTTGCTGGAAAATGCATGAATATCGCTGATTTTTCTGCTATATTCATGCATTGCGGCCGTTTTTTTTCACATTGCTTCATAGGTTGTTTGGGTTCATATTTAGAAGGCATTTTAGTGTCTTTGATGTTATTTTTCCCTTTTTAAATGGAAAGCTTTCCTCATGGGGCCCTGAGCAGTTCTTAGCCATGTTATTTAATAGGAAGTGGATAACATGGCTAAGAGCATTTGCTGGAAACTGCATGAATATCGCTGATTTTTCTGCGATATTCATGCATTGCGGCCATTTTTTTTTCACATTTGCAAGCACTTCTTAGCCATGTTATCCAATGGGAGGTGGATAACATGGCTAAGAGCATTTGCTTCAAAGGTTGTTTGGGGTTATACACCATTTTTGGGAAATTATAACATGCCTATCTAACTCCCATAATCAAAATCTAAATTTGCCAACCGCAGGTGGGAGCGTATTTACAATAAATTTGCACCATGAAGAACGTACAATAGCATACTAGACACTCAAATGCCTTATAAATATGACCCAAAACATCTTATGAAGCACTAGTAGTGCATATTTCCAGAAATGTATTGGTTTTCATTTAATGATTTACTTCATTGGTAGGCCTTCACATGTTTTTTTACCTTGGTTTTTTTCAGTGAAAATCTTATCTGCAACCATGTGTTGGCCTCACCTCAAATAAACAAAACAGGTGATGGACTGAATGTGGATCAATGACACACATTCACCCCAGTCTAAAGATCAGGGCCTAAACAAATCTTTAGATAGGCTACATCTTATCGTCATCCTGAATTAATGATTTAAAATATTAGGGAGTGATTTATGAGTGTTGTATGCCTGTTTTGTACCATTGAGTGTCAGTTTTGTGATGCAGTGCTGGTGGAAAATATTTGCTATGTTAAATAATTAGTACGGCATTAAGTTTTAGATGACTGTTATTTATTTACTGTTTGGTAATAGTGGTTAATAACATTTTATATTATATTTTTCCACAGATTCAACTGCAGATTCTTTCATAGTTTGGAAAATGCCTTCCAAAAGTAGAATACGAAAGGCTAGAAAACGTCAAAGACAGCAGGATGATGTTTTATTGCAGCAGTCCTCTTCCCCAAATACTTGTCAAAACACCAAGAAAGGTCCGGGTAAGAGCACGAAATCATTCTTAAGAAATATTTGTAGTAAAAAAAGTTTTGCGCAAAAAAATGTTTCAGTTCACAAAAAGAAAAGTAATTTAAATGGAAAGGAGAGACCCATCACAAATGTTACTGGTAGAGGAAGAGATAACTCTGTGCATGATAGTAGAAGGAAACAACAGTTTAGGGACATTCGAAATCGAATGTTCCGTAATAGGATATTAGTTAATTTATTGAAAAATATTAAAAAGAAAGGTCAACAGAAAGCGGCATTTTATAAGAAGAAGAAAAATGTAGAGAAAATTATTGATCATGCTTTTGAAATTAAGCGAAAGTTGTTTATTTTGGTAATCAATAGAATTAGGAAACTAAGCAAGGTAATTTCTGATTTCAAAACAAAAAGTAGATGGAAGAGAGTAGTAAATCGTACTAACTTTTGTGAAGTTTTTTCCGGAGAATGGATGCATAGTTCAAGTTGTGAGGCATTTTTTAATGAGGAGAGTTATTTTCAGGATAATGATTTGGTGTTTGCAGTTGACACCAGTGGTCGAGCTTATGAAGTGAAGGATGGTTGTCCAGTTGATAAAGAACAACTTGTGACAACAGAGACAGAAGAGGCGCTAAGTGATGAGGTTTTAGGAAGACGTCCTAAGGGTCCTGTGTACATTTGGAAGTGTAGTTCTATTTGCAGTGTGCGACAGGTTTCCATCAATTTGCTTTGTGATTTTATACGGACATTTAATAAGAAAAGTTTGAAGCAGAAAATGAAGTTGTTGCAAGATTTAGATCCTTGCAGAGTGAGACAAATGACAGGTTTGCGTGGTCATTCACTGGCTTGTCTTTCCAGGAGAGTATGCCAGAGTGTTTTTCATCATTTCAGGATGCTAGCAGTGCATCATAATAAGGTGAGAAAATTAGTGAGAATGTTGTATTATGCTAAGAGTCCAGCAATTATGCTTAAACAATTATGTGCTGCTCTTTTGCATGGTTCTGAAATAGATGTGAAGAATATTTGTGAAGAAATTGAGTTTTGTTACTTTGGTAGTAAAGATGAGAATGTTCAAATTGACCCTGTAGTAGAGGGTAATGTGGAAGATAATGTACAGGTTTCCAGTACAGATAATTTTCTGAAGGAAATTGCCACGTTTCAGATGAAATCAAGTGAGAGGCCTAATTTCACTTGTGTATGTTGTCGACGCACTTATTATAAGAATCAGACTAAGGTAGTGGATTTATATGCAAAAAGTGAAAGGGAAAATAATAGTGAATGGAAGGATTTTGCCACATACTTGATGGTAGAAAATTATTTTGATTTGGGATCGGATCAACGTGTGTGTACTTATTGTTGTAATAAATTAAACCAAAACCAGATGCCTGCTAGGGCAGTTCATAATAATCTGGAATTGGTTGAGATTCCTTCTGAATTGAAGGATTTAAATACTTATGAATCTATTTTGATTCAAAGTATCCATCCCTTTCAGGCTATTGTAAGAATGGAGCCAAAGACAGGGAAGTTGCCTCCAGCAGATTTACAGAGAGGATTAAAGGGAAGAGTTGTTTATTTGCCTCTAGATTTGAAGAAAAACATTAACACAATTGGAATAGAAAAAGTGGAAGAGGAACCTCTGGTTATCTTGGTTAATGGGGTTCCGACAAAGAATAAGAAAATATGGCAAGATTTAGTGGATGTTAGGAAAGTCAAAAAGGCAACAGTGTATTTGAAGAAAAATAATAAGTACTATAAGAATGTATATGTTGCAGAAGAGGAAGTAAGTGATGAAGAGGATAGCGATTTGTGTGCTGGCCAAATTGAGAAAGTAGAGGCCTCTAAAAGTGAAGAAATATATGAACATTATAGTGTTCATCCTTTGCATTCCAAGGAAGTCATGGGGAATGCTATTGAGTTGTTTCAAATGAAACAAGCCAAAGGGAGTCCCATTAGTGTTTGGGAGGAAAGTTTGGAAGCTCGGTGTTTCCCACAGCTATTTCCCACAGGTCAAGGAGGAAGATATGATGAGCGACCTCATCAAATTCCTGCGTCTGAATACCGGACTTTACGATTGTATGCAGAAGATCCTAGGTTTCGGCAATGCATTCCCTATTTGTTTCATCTCCTGTTTGAAAGCGATCTGTCTGGACTGTCATATGCAGTGAACCACATCTTAAAAAGTGGTATACAGATGCGAAATATCTCGGCAAGTGACTTTATGCATAAAGTCAATGTCCAAGACAGTATTTTGGATTCTCACTTAATTAATCTCATGGCGTGTCAGCGTGGTACTAATGAGTACTGGTACCGTCGTCATGGTGATTTAAAATGTATGCTGAGGAACTTAGGAACTCCAACATGGTTCCTCACTCTGAGCTGTGCCGAGTATGGCTGGGAAGACTTACTTGAATTTCTACGAGAGGCAAATGGGAATATTGAAAACATTGAATTCAAGACACCTGGAGAACTGTGTTCTTTGGATCCAGTGAATGTATGCAGGTACTTCAATCATAGATTTGAAGCTATGATGTCTTTCATCACAAATAAAAAGAATCCACCTCTTGGAGAGGTGTTGGATTTCTTCTGGAGAAAGGAGTACCAAGCAAGAGGTGCCCCTCATATACATATGTTGCTGTGGATCAAGGATGCACCTAAATTTGGAACAGATCCGGATGACTTAGTGATGAATTTCATCGAACAGTATTCTACGTGTGCTGTTCCAAACGCAACGGAGAAGAAAAGTCTAAGAGAACAAGTTCTACGTTTCCAAAGCCATCGTTGTGGAAAGTACTGTCGTCGTAAATTCAGAAACAAGGACAAGTTCTACACCAAATGTCGTTTCAACTTTCCACGACCGGTGATTTCTAAAGGAAGAGTGAACAGTTTGATGTCTTCGCTGCGACATAATGTGACGAGGAAATCACCCAAGAATACATACAATTTGAAAAGGAATGAAGAGTCCAAGTACATCAATGACTACAACCCAGTGATTTTGTCCATGTGGAATGCCAACATGGATATACAGTTTGTGGCTGACAACTGTATGGCTGTGGCTCGGTATGTGACATCTTACATCACCAAAAAAGAAAAGACCGAACTGAAGGATATGTGGGAGGATATTTCCCATGAAAAGAGCCTCAGCAAGAAGTTGTACAGTTTCAGTCTGAAGATGTTGTCGCATCGAGAAATCGGAGCTTACGAATGTTCTGATCGATTGTCTTCAGCAAGTCTCTATGCCAAATCCAGGAGTCTCGTTTGGGCGAGTCTTGGTCTTGCTGCAACGCGAAATCGAGTTCTAAAACCTGTCCGGGAAATTGAGTATTTGGCAGAAAAGGAACCAAACAGTACAGTACCGACATTTTGAAGACCAACATGTTGGATACATATTATCCAAATCGAAGCAGTCACCTTGTGAATGTTTGTCTATATGAGGTTCTCCAAAATTATATATTCAAGAGGAACATCAAAGAAGATATTGAGAAAGGAGTGTATGCTGTAATTGGAAGTGAGGGATGCCTGGTCAAGCAAAGAAAATGCCAATTAGTAAACCATCGAAAATTGAGTGGTGAATCTCCAGAAAAAAAGGAGTTTTTTTATTTAGCACTTTTGCAACTTTTCAAGCCTTGGCGTGCAGAAGAGGAACTGCTTGGAGATTTCTCTGTTACGAAGACTCTTTCAATGCAGCCAAGGAGTCCATAGAATGTCCTGCTTTTCTAAATATCAAGAAATGCTAACTTTGGAAATTGAGCAGGAAGCAACGATTGCAGCCGAGATTGCCAGAGACAGTTCTCAGGACAGTCAGAGTTCTGTTTTCATTGAGTCAAGATCCACTTGGAGGACCTATTATCGAAATGAAGCTGCCACTGCTATGAATGAAGTAGAAAGAGCCATGACACATGCTCAGGAGGATTCAGTTAACTTAGAAGACTTGGAAAAACAACTCAACGTTGAGCAGAGGAAAATATATGATGAAGTTACCAAGGAAATTGAGCACGGATTAAGTCATGAGAAGAACAAGTGCTCATGTACATCGTTGAAGCCCTGTCCGACTGACGTGAGTGGAGAAGCGGGAACTGGAAAAAGTTTCCTCATTAAAGCAATCTCTGTTATTTGCAGGAAAGGACTGAGTCCTCGCTGTCTTGTGTTGTCACCGCTCCTACTGGACTGGCAGCACATAACATTAAAGGTATTACTTTGCATCGTCTACTGATGCTGCCGGTGGAGCATGACAACAAATTACAATACAACAAGTTATCTGGAGATGCTTGCTGTGAAGTTTCAAGAGTCTTGAGGAAAATGAAACTACTTATCATTGACGAAGTAAGCATGGTTTCCAATGTCATGCTTGCCTTTGTGCATTTGAGAATGCAAGAAGTACTTAAAACTGAATATGATGTCTTATTTGGTGGGAAACACATCATTGTTTTCGGAGATCTTCTGCAGCTGACACCAGTAAAAGGTCAACCTGTGTTCAAAATACTCACGCATGAAGATACCAGGAAGTGCCTAGGGAGCATTGGCAACGTCAATATATGGCTAAACTTCAATTATGCAGAACTGCATCAAAATATGCGTCAGGCAAAGGATGAAGATTACAAGAATATTCTACAAGATATTAGAATTGGAAAAGTGACCGAGCATGGAAAGAAGCTTTAAATGCACGATTACTGTCAAATTTATATCCCAAACAAGAGATTGTGCCTGAGAATATTTTTCAGAAATTACTGAGAAGAAATCCGGGGATATGTCTCATGCCAACTCTTGCAGAATGTGCCATCTTCAACAACAAAATGTTGAATTTAGAAAAGCAAGAGATTGAGAAACTTGAAGCTATCGACAAATTAGAGCATATGGGATCAACAATTATTTTGTCAGACAATTTGAAATCAAAATTGGATTCATTAGAGAAGACTATATCTAAGACAGCGGGTTTTGAAAAGACTTTGAATGTGTGTTTAAATTGCCGAATCATTTTGAGAAGGAATTTACATGTAGAAAGAGGTCTGGTAAATGGATCAATGGGTAATGTTGTTGATTTTGAGAAATACAAAAATAGAGATGGAATAGAATTTTTAAGAATTAAATTTGATGGCATTGAGGAAGTACAGCAAATTGGTCGTTGTTCTGCTAGGTTTTTGCTTGTTAAAGACTTATATGTTCGCCGTAAACAGTTTCCTGTTTGCTTGGCATATGCGGTGACAATACATAAATCGCAAGGTTTAAGTGTAGACTGTGCATTGGTGAATATTGGCAGTTCTGTGTTCAAGGAGGGTATGGCATATGTGGCATTGTCACGAGTTAGAACTTTATCGGATTGTATTTGATTGACTGTGATGTCACAAATATTTGTGCGGATCTAGATTGTGTTAAGGAATACAATAGGTTAAGAAGAGAGTATGCGCCACATTTGCCTCAATATCCTTTGTTTGAGAAACGTGTGGTAGGCCAGAAACGTAGAAATATCAGTAATAGTAGGGAGGTTGTTGCAAAAGACTAAAAGTCAATGAACCGAAAGTTGTTAGCAGAAAGAAAGTGGATTCTGTTGAAGGATGTTGTTGGTTTCAATTTGAAAACAGTTCTGGTGTCAACTGCTATGCAAATGTAGTGGTTAATGTTCTCTTTTCACTAGAGAGTTTAAAAGAGCAGATTCTGTTGAATTCAGAACAATTTTATGCTGTTTGTTGAATTCTGTTTTTGAGAAATGTAGCACTGATCGAACAAAAGTAGAAAGTGTGTCTGAAGTTCGTTATCTGTTAGATGAATGTTCAGGTCAAACAGACTTCTCTGAAAATAATCAGTAAGATTGTCAGGAGTTTTAATGTATATGCTTGATGTATTGGAAGATGAGGGTGTAGATGTAGATCACCTGTTTGGGCTTTCTTATCAATGGCAGCATGACTGCGAGAACTGTATGGTATCAAGTACTACTAGTGTAGACTCAGAAAGATTTATATATTTAACTTTGCCAGACAGTAAATCAGTGCCCTTTAATAAGCTAGTAAATGCAGCGGATCACAACATGGAGTGTAGCCAATGTAAATGTGATATGATGTCAACATTATTTATACGTAGATATAGCCAGTATGTCATTTTAATGATCCAACGTTGTAGGCCTGATGGATCAAAATTGTCAACTTTAATAAAAAAATTTGTGGCTTCTCAGCTGTCAATATCAGGGAGGACTTTTGTTACTGTAGCAATTATCTATCACGATGTCCATCAACAACATCAGGACATTATACAGCTTACTTAAAGTCTGGAAACGGCTGGTCATTCTGTAATGATTCCGTTGTAACTTTCAAAAAAAAAATTGCCGTTGACCTTAAAAATTCTTACCTGGTGTTTTTAAAACCAAAATTTTAAGTAGAGGGAATGTAAGTCTGCAATGCTGTCTAGATTAAAAATCCAACTATATAAACCTGATGCAAGTAAGTCTACTTCATAGTAAGCAGTATCAGTGTCATAGGAAAAGGAGAACATGAGTGACAAAGAAGAGTAAGATATTAGTAGTCCAGGATTGTGAAAATAATCTCAAATATTTTATTTTTGAAAGTTGCGAAAATAGAAAATGTCGGGATTTGATTGGAAGAATTACAAGACTTGCGAATCGCGGCAACATGATTTGGCCTAGTGGAAACATGTGATATAATGAGAGAAGTTTTTTTTTCTATGTATTTACATATTTTACGTATCGATGGAGGTTTTCTTTCAGAAAGTGGCGGGCTGAAAATATTTATAGCACAACAGAGTGGATGCTGTTTATAGGAGATCCTTCGACGTCATTGAAAGTAAGTTAATTTTAAGGAGTTTTGAAATCAGATTTCTTAGGTTGTATGGGTTTTTTAAACACAGTCATTTTGATTGTGTTTTTTTTCCCCGCTGTTACATGATGAATACCTTCAAGTCACTGATTTAAGTGAAATTTGATACATTCTGAGAACAGCAAAAATAAACCATTTAACATGTATAATTAATGTTATGCTTTTTGTCCTTATGATATACATTTAGAAATGTGAGGTACATATGGGTAAGCTGAGTTCTGTAAATATCAATTTTAATTCTTACAGTGCTGTACTTCTGGGTACTGTTTATTTTTTAAAAAGAAAAGAGGCCTCACCTCAAAGAAAGCTCTTGAAAGCACACATCTTATTTGCATCCTAAAACAATCATTTAAAATGTTAGACACAATTTTATGATGGCTTTACATCTTTTTTGCGCTGCAATTGCATCACTATTGTGAGACATTAGCAGTGCAAAAAAAGCACCATGTTCCAAAATAGGCCTCAGTACATCAACATCAAGATACAGTTCCTTTAAAATATATATATTTAGGATTGTGTAGGGGACGTAGAGAAGCAGAGACTTCTGTAAATGTCAAAGTTGTTGAAAAACTGTTTGTTCTTGAACCTTTTCCCTTGTCTTTTCTAATTTTTAAATACATGTTTTAATATTTTTGGAAATGTTTGTTCTCTGTTTTACAGATTGAAAGTATGAAAAAATATTTAAAAAAGGTAACAAGAATTATAAGGTAAATGTTTTCTACTCTTTTTACCCGCAATGCACTGCTGATGATGTCACTGACACTATCTCTCATTTACTCTCTATAGCTGTCTTTCTTTTTACATTATTCTCTGTTTACTTCCCTTATACTAACTCTTTTTTTTTTAAAAAAAATATTTTTTTTGGTTCGCTTCCAGTTCGCGAACCGGTCAGCGAACTTGAAGCGAACCAAAAGAAATAGAGCTTGCCAGAGTGATAAACATTCTAGCAATTTTGTTTGAAAGGGGAGGTAGTTCTGAAAAGAACTGTTTTTTTTTGTTTTTGTTGTTTTATTTTATTTTTTTTTTTTTCTGAACATTTTTTGATTTTTTTGTATTTTTTGAACTGTTTTATGTTTTTTTTGTGTTTTTTATGGAGGGGAATCAACAAAAAACAGGCATTGAAAACGGCTCAACAGGAGCAAAAAAAAAAATTACTTTTTGGGTGCATTAGGGCATTTATGATTTTCGAATGCCATATTAATGAGGTTGACACTCATGTTGCCATATGACAGCATAGCACCACAGTAGATACAAGTGAACTTCATATGTTGAAAATTGGGTTGAATGTTTGGCACAGTTTCTTGTGCCTCTCTTCCCGTCAAAGACATTCTGGAGGTAGATCTGGCCACAGGAGTTGTCGGGGGATTGTCTTCTAGATCCCTTAACTCAGCCCGGCTGTAGTTTAAGGGATGCCACCTGCTCATGTGTCGATGCATCGTATAGTTGCCCATACTGTATTTCTTTTCTGTGCCTCTCGACAATCTGTAATCACAGATGAGGCAGGTGGCATATTTGGCATTCACCTTCTTTGATCCAGGAGGGATGGAGAAAAACTGCCAGATGAAACTTGTTTTTCGTTTTGAAACCCGGGGCAACTCTTCGACAAATTGTGGTTCCTCTCTGTTCTCTTCTTCTTCTTCCTCTTCTTCCTCCTCTCTGTTACTGATAAATTGACTAGGTGGTCCTCTCTTCTTATGAGGAGGTGGAGGTGGTGGTGGGGGTCCACCAGCTGCAGCAAGTACAGAAGCCATTGTTCAGTTCTAGCTAAATGGTCTTTCTCTCACCAAGATGAAAGTCAGAGTGAGGAAATAAGGAGGAGTTTACATGATTTGGGGAAAGCAAAAGTTCTGAACCAATGAAAAGTGTTATTTTTAGGTCACATGACCTAGTCATACATCATTTGGAAACCAAAAGTGAAATGAACCAATGAAAAGTTTGATAAACAAGTCACATGACCTGTTCCGCTTACGTTACGCGGCGCGCGCCGCGTCCCAGATCGCTTCCGGTTCGCGGTCCGGAGCACTTCCGGGAGCGCTAACGCGGCGCGTCATTAGACGCATTACGCGATAACGTGATACGTCGCGCTTCCGCGACGCGTCACAGTTCCGCTAACGTAACGTTGACCGGTTCGCGGACTAGATCGCGGTATTAAGATGAGCTAACGGAAAGCTTCCCGGTTCGCGAACTAGAAGCGAAGAAAAAAAATATTTAAAAAAAAAATTATCAATAAACATCTAAATATATTTTGGGATTTAAAAAAGAATACATTTTACAGCTACAGATGTTAGCTTTTAAAAAACCAATGAAATTCACAGAAAAAACCATAGGTTATAGACCATATATAGTTAGAAATTTGCATTTAAAAAACCATTGAAATTCAATGAAAAAACCATAGGTTATAGACCATATATAGTTAGGGATTTGCATTTACAAAACCTTATTTTACTCGCATAAAACCATTGAAATTCCATATATAGTTAGTTGCGCTAACTATATATCGCGCACCCGCAATCCACTGCTGATGATGTCACATAATACATCATTCATGACATGGTCAGTGACATCACTGATGACATCACTGATGACATCTCAAATGACATCACTGATGACATCACTGATGACATCTCATTTGACATTACTGATCACATCACTGATGATATCATTCATGTGATAATACGATGAACCTCTTCAGACTCTAATATAACCTTAGATACACTCAGTGTAAACAGACACTCACAGACTGTCACTCATCCATGGAGTTACTCACACACCTAGTCAGTCTTGCAAAGAATCAATCACACCTCCATTTCCTCAACTATACAGTTATACAAACTTTACTTATTCAAACATATACTAACACATATTTACTCTCTTATACAATCCCTGATACAAGTTCACAATGATCCATACAGCCACTCACACATTCACTGGCTCTTATGCACAGTTATTTATATATGTTAACTCTCACATGTACTGTGTTTTACATATGTACTTACTTTGACATGTAGCACTGAGATATCCATTCACTCACCAATACACTCATGCACACAGTCAACCGCCCATACAGCTGTTTCCACATGCACTTTTGAACCCATACATCTAGTGAATCAACTGCTCACACATCTATGCACAGAGTCATACACCTCCTAGCCACCCACACACACACTCAGTCTCCCATACAAATACTTGGGCAACCAATGAATATCCCATATAGTTACTCATATAGGTACTTATCAACACATGCAGCAGTTTACAGAACAACAGACATAGTGATGCACAAATTAAGACAGTTTAGTCACTAACCCATGCACTCAGTGAGACACATTTAATCACTCACTCATACAGTCAGTCATGCACCTACTAAATTCTTCATCCAGACACTTATACATCCACTCATTCTTCAATATGTAAGACATATTTACACTTTACAGAAACATACAGTCACTGGATGTTGTCATCAGTGATGTCATCAGTGATGTCACTGACCATGTCATGAATGATGTATTATGTGACATCATCAGCAGTGGATTGCGGGTGCGCGATATATAGTTAGCGCAACTAACTATATATGGAATTTCAATGGTTTTATGCGAGTAAAATAAGGTTTTGTAAATGCAAATCCCTAACTATATATGGTCTATAACCTATGGTTTTTTCATTGAATATATATATATATATATTCACTGAAAAAACCATAGGTTAGAGACCATATATAGTTAGCTGGACATTTTATTGACATAAAACCAATGAAATTCCATATATAGTTAGTTGCACTAACTATATATCGCGCACCCGCAATCCACTGCTGATGATGTCACATATTACATCATTCATGACATGGTCAGTGACATCACTGATGACATCACTGATGACATCTCAAATGACATCACTGATGACATCACTGATGACATCTCAAATGACATCACTGATGACATCATCTAGTGTCTGTGTGTTTTTGTAAAGTTTAAATATGTTTTACATATTGAAGAATGAGTGGATGTATGGAAGACTGAGTGTGTGTGTGGCTGGCTGGGAGGTGTGTGACTCTGTGCATATCAATGTGTACTTGTATCAGTGATTGTATAAGAGAGTAAGTATGTGTTAGTATATGTGTGAAAAGTATGGTGTTCTGTGTTTAACTGTATAGATGAGGAAATCGAAGTGTGATTGATTCTTCACAGGACTGACTAGGTGTATGAGTGCATATGATAGTCTTGTAATAATGAGTGACTGTATGTATGAGTGATTGTATGGGTGAATGAGTGAATGTGTGTGTAGATGTAGGAATCAGTGAGTGCGTATGTAGTAACTGGTATTGGTGTGTCATGATGTCATCAGTGATGTCATTTGAGATGTCATCAGTGATGTCATTTGAGATGTCATCAGTGATGTCATCAGTGATGTCACTGAAGTATGGTGTTCTGTGTTTAAATGTATAGATGAGGAAATGGAAGTGTGATTGATTCTTTACAGGACTGACTAGATGTGTGAGTAACTCCATGGATGAGTGGCAGTGTGTGAGTGTCTGCATAGGTGTATGAGTGCATATGATAGTGTTGTAATAATGAGTGACTGTATGTATGAGTGATTGTATGGGTGAATGAGTGAATGTGTGTGTAGACGTAGGAATCAGTGAGTGCGTATGTAGTAACTGGTATTGGTGTGTCATGATGTCATCAGTGATGTCATTTGAGATGTCATCAGTGATGTCATCAGTGATGTCATTTGAGATGTCATCAGTGATGTCATCAGTGATGTCACTGACCATGTCATGAATGATGTAATATGTGACATCATCAGCAGTGGATTGCGGGTGCGCGATATATAGTTAGTGCAACTAACTATATATGGAATTTCATTGGTTTTATGTCAATAAAATGTCCAGCTAACTATATATGGTCTCTAACCTATGGTTTTTTCAGTGAATTTTCAAGGTTTTGTAAATGCTAATTCCTAACTATATATGGTCTATAGCCTATGGTTTTTTCAGTGAATATATATATATATACATACATATATAAACATATATCATCTGTATATCTATATAAATACAAACATAAATGCATGCATACATATACTTATATGCATACAGATGCATGTTATTTACATGAAAGTTGAAAAAACACTAATAAAAGCAAAGCTAAAAACCCACCTCATTACAAACAGAATGGCTTTAACTTAAATGAGGGCGAGATCTATTGCATTTTCAATGCTTGTTTACTTTGGTTCTATCAAGAAGGCATTCAGATGTTTCACACATTTGCCATAAATTCTGAATGTTAGCACTCTAGTTGCTCATTAGATCACTGTAGTAAAGCTAGTGCTCACCAGGGAAGTCTGCTGCTAATCATGGTTTGCAGCCATTTTCCCGCATTTTTTATCCCGCAGACTTTCAGTCCGCATACCATTATCCCGCAAGGTCATTGACCTCGCATACCATTATCCCGCATTTTTTCAAAACGCATGTGCATTTATCGCGCATGCCTTTACAAAGAATGACGTTTTAAAGGCAT